>NC_090437.1:829008284-830346556 GCF_031143425.1 Pleurodeles waltl | reverse complement strand
TAGAGGCCAAAATCTACAGGTAGGCACTTTGCAAAAAACACCTCTGTTTTCTTTAAAAAAATGTGAGGTGTCCACGTTGCGTTTTGGGGCATTTCCTGTCGCGGGCACTAGGCCTACCCACCCAAGTGAGGTATCATTTTTATCGGGAGACTTGGGGGAACGCTGGGTGGAAGGAAATTTGTGGCTCCACTCTGAGTCCAGAACTTTCTGTCACCAAAATTTGAGGAAAATGTGTTTTTTATCGAAAGTTTGAGGTTTGCAAAGGATTCTGGGTAACAGAACCTGGTCAAAGCCCCACAAGTCACCCTATCTTGGATTCCCCTACATCTCTAGTTTTCACAAATGAACAGGTTTGGTAGGTTTCCCTAGGTGCCGGCTGAGCTAGAGGCCAAAATCTACAGGTAGGCACTTTGCAAAAAACACCTCTGTTTTCTTTAAAAAAATGTGATGTGTCCACGTTGCGTTTTGGGGCATTTCCTCTTGCGGGCGCTAGGCCTACCCACACAAGTGAGGTATCATTTTTATTGGGAGACTTGGGGGAAGAAAATTTGTGGCTCCTGTCTGATTCCAGAACTTTCTGTCACCAAAATGTGAGGAAAATGTGTTTTTTAGCCACATTTTGAGGTTTGCATAGGATTCTGGGTAACAGAACCTGGTCAGAGCCCCACAAGTCACCCCATCTTGGATTCCCCTAGGTATCTAGTTTTCAAAAATCCACAGGTTTGATAGGCTTCCCTAGGTGCCGGCTGAGCTAGAGGCCAAAATCTACAGGTAGGCACTTTGCAAAAAACAACTCTGTTTTCTTTCAAAAAATGTGATGTGTCCACGTTGCGTTTTGGGGCATTTCCTGTTGCGGGCACTAGGCCTACCCACCCAAGTGAGGTATCATTTTTATCGGGAGACTTGGGGGAACGCTGGGTGGAAGGAAATTTGTGGCTCATTTCTGATTCCAGAACTTTCTGTTACCAAAATGTGAAGAAAACATGTTTTTTTAGCCACATTTTGAGGTTTGCAAAGGATTCTGGGTAACATAACCTGGTCAGAGCCCCACAAGTCACCCTATCTTGGATTCCCCTAGGTCTCTAGTTTTCAAAAATGCACAGGTTTGGTAGGTTTCCCTAGGTGCCAGCTGAGCTAGAGGCCAAAATCTACAGGGAGGCACTTTGCAAAAAACACCTCTGTTTTCTTTAAAAAAATGTGATGTGTCCACCTTGCGTTTTGGGGCATTTCCTGTCGCGGGCGCTAGGCCTACCCACACAAGTGAGGTATCATTTTTATCAGGACACTTGGGGGAACGCTGGGCGGAAGGAAATTTGTGGCTCCTCTCTGATTCCAGAACTTTCTGTCACCGAAATGTGAGGAAAACTTGTTTTTTTGGCCAAATTTTGAGGTTTGCAAGGGATTATGGGTAACATAACCTGGTCAGAGCCCCACAAGTCACCCCATCTTGGATTCCCCTAGGTCTCTAGTTTTCAAAAATGCACAGGTTTGGTCGGTTTCCCTAGGTGCCGGCTGACCTAGAGGCCAAAATCTACAGGTAGGCACTTTGCAAAAAACACCTCTGTTTTCTTTAAAAAAATGTGAGGTGTCCACGTTGCGTTTTGGGGCATTTCCTGTCGCGGGCACTAGGCCTACCCACCCAAGTGAGGTATCATTTTTATCGGGAGACTTGGGGGAACGCTGGGTGGAAGGAAATTTGTGGCTCCACTCTGAGTCCAGAACTTTCTGTCACCAAAATTTGAGGAAAATGTGTTTTTTATCGAAAGTTTGAGGTTTGCAAAGGATTCTGGGTAACAGAACCTGGTCAAAGCCCCACAAGTCACCCTATCTTGGATTCCCCTACATCTCTAGTTTTCACAAATGAACAGGTTTGGTAGGTTTCCCTAGGTGCCGGCTGAGCTAGAGGCCAAAATCTACAGGTAGGCACTTTGCAAAAAACACCTCTGTTTTCATTAAAAAAATGTGATGTGTCCACGTTGCGTTTTGGGGCATTTCCTCTTGCGGGCGCTAGGCCTACCCACACAAGTGAGGTATCATTTTTATTGGGAGACTTGGGGGAAGAAAATTTGTGGCTCCTGTCTGATTCCAGAACTTTCTGTCACCAAAATGTGAGGAAAATGTGTTTTTTAGCCACATTTTGAGGTTTGCATAGGATTCTGGGTAACAGAACCTGGTCAGAGCCCCACAAGTCACCCCATCTTGGATTCCCCTAGTTATCTAGTTTTCAAAAATCCACAGGTTTGATAGGCTTCCCTAGGTGCCGGCTGAGCTAGAGGCCAAAATCTACAGGTAGGCACTTTGCAAAAAACAACTCTGTTTTCTTTCAAAAAATGTGATGTGTCCACGTTGCGTTTTGGGGCATTTCCTGTCGCGGGCACTAGGCCTACCCACCCAAGTGAGGTATCATTTTTATCGGGAGACTTGGGGGAACGCTGGGTGGAAGGAAATTTGTGGGTCGTTTCTGATTCCAGAACTTTCTGTCACCAAAATGTGAAGAAAACATGTTTTTTTAGCCAAATTTTGAGGTTTGCAAGGGATTATGGGTAACAGAACCTGGTCAGAGCCCCACAAGTCACCTCATCTTGGATTCCACTAGGTCTCTAGTTTTCGAAAATGCACAGGTTTGGTAGGTTTCCCTAGGTGCCGGCTGAGCTAGAGGCCAAAATCTACAGGTAGGCACTTTACAAAAAACACCTCTGTTTTCTTTAAAAAAATGTGATGTGTCCACCTTGCGTTTTGGGGCATTTCCTGTTGCGGGCGCTAGGCCTACCCACACAAGTGAGGAATCATTTTTATCAGGACACTTGGGGGAACGCTGGGCGGAAGGAAATTTGTGGCTCCTCTCTGATTCCAGAACTTTCTGTCACCGAAATGTGAGGAAAACTTGTTTTTTTGGCCAAATTCTGAGGTTTGCAAGGGATTATGGGTAACATAATCTGGTCAGAGCCCCACAAGTCACCCCATCTTGGATTCCCCTAGGTCTCTAGTTTTCAAAAATGCACAGGTTTGGTAGGTTTCCCTAGGTGCCGGCTGAGCTAGAGGCCAAAATCTACAGGTAGGCACTTTGCAAAAAACACCTCTGTTTTCTTTCAAAAAATGTGATGTGTCCACGTTG
The DNA here is from genome assembly GCF_031143425.1 of Pleurodeles waltl. Taxonomy (NCBI): domain Eukaryota; kingdom Metazoa; phylum Chordata; class Amphibia; order Caudata; family Salamandridae; genus Pleurodeles; species Pleurodeles waltl. Next base: position 830,343,441 of record NC_090437.1, on the reverse strand, counting down.
CGTTTTGGGGCATTTCCTGTCGCGGGCACTAGGTCTACCCACCCAAGTGAGGTATCATTTTTATCGGGAGACTTGGGGGAACGCTGTGTGGAAGGAAATTTGTGGCTCGTTTCTGATTCCAGAACTTTCTGTCACCAAAATTTGAGGAAAATGTGTTTTTTTAGCCACAGTTTGAGGTTTGCAAAGGATTCTGGGTAACAGAACCTGGTCTGAGCCCCACAAGTCACCCCATCTTTGATTCCCCTAGGTCTCTAGTTTTCAAAAATCCACAGGTTTGATAGGCTTCCCTAGGTGCCGTCTGAGCTAGAGGCCAAAATCTACAGGTAGGCACTTTGCAAAAAACACCTCTGTTTTCTTTAAAAAAATTTGATGTGTCCACGTTGCGTTTTGGGGCATTTTCTGTCGCGGGCACTATGCCTACCCACCCAAGTGAGGTATCATTTTTATCGGGAGACTTCGGGGAACGCTGGGTGGAAGGAAATTTGTGGCTCGTTTCTGATTCCAGAACTTTCTGTCACCAAAATGTGAAGAAAACATGTTTTTTTAGCCAAATTTTGAGGTTTGTAAAGGATTCTGGGTAACAGAACCTGGTCTGAGCCCCACAAGTCACCTCATCTTGGTTTCCACTAGGTCTCTAGTTTTCGAAAATGCACAGGTTTGGTAGGTTTCCCTAGGTGCCGGCTGAGCTAGAGGCCAAAATCTACAGGTAGGCACTTTGCAAAAAACACCTCTGTTTTCTTTAAAAAAATGTGATGTGTCCACCTTGCGTTTTGGGGCATTTCCTGTCGCGGGCGCTAGGCCTACCCACACAAGTGAGGTATCATTTTTATCAGGACACTTGGGGGAACGCTGGGCGGAAGGAAATTTGTGGCTCCTCTCTGATTCCAGAACTTTCTGTCACCGAAATATGAGGAAAACGTGTTTTTTTGGCCAAATTTTGAGGTTTGCAAGGGATTATGGGTAACATAACCTGGTCAGAGCCCCACAAGTCACCCCATCTTGGATTCCCCTAGGTCTCTAGTTTTCAAAAATGCACAGGTTTGGTAGGTTTCCCTAGGTGCCAGCTGAGCTAGAGGCCAAAATCTACAGGTAGGCACTTTGCAAAAAACACCTCTGTTTTCTTTCAAAAAATGTGATGTGTCCACGTTGCGTTTTGGGGCATTTCCTGTCGCGGGCACTAGGCCTACCCACCCAAGTGAGGTATCATTTTTATCGGGAAACTTGGGGGAACGCTGGGTGGAAGGAAATTTGTGGCTCCACTCTGAGTCCAGAACTTTCTGTCACCAAAATTTGAGGAAAAGGTGTTTTTTATCGAAAGTTTGAGGTTTGCAAAGGATTCTGGGTAACAGAACCTGGTCAAAGCCCCACAAGTCACCCTATCTTGGATTCCCCTACGTCTCTAGTTTTCACAAATGTACAGGTTTGGTAGGCTTCCCTAGGTGCCGGCTGAGCTAGTGGCCAAAATCTACAGGTATGCACTTTGCAAAAAACACCTCTGTTTTCTTTCAAAAAATGTGATGTGTCCACGTTGCGTTTTGGGGCATTTCCTGTCGCGGGCACTAGGCCTACCCACCCAAGTGAGGTCTCTTTTTATCGGGAGACTTGGGGGAACGCTGGGTGGAAGGAAATTTGTGGCTCCACTCTGAGTCCAGAACTTTCTGTCACCAAAATTTGAGGAAAATGTGTTTTTTATCCAAAGTTTGAGGTTTGCAAAGGATTCTGGGTAACAGAACCTGGTCAGAGCCCCACAAGTCACCCTATCTTCGATTCCCCTAGGTCTCTAGTTTTCAAAAATGCACAGGTTTGGTAGGTTTCCCTAGGTGCCGGCTGACCGGGAGGCCAAACTCTTCAGGTAGGCTCTTTGCAAAATACACCTCTGTTTTCTGTCAAAAAATGTGATGTGTCCACGGTGTGTTTTGGGGCATTTCCTGTTGCGGGCACTAGGCCTACCCACCCAAGTGAGGTATCATTTTTATCGGGAGACTTGGGGGAACGCTGGGTGGAAGGAAATTTGTGGCTCATTTCTGATTCCAGAACTTTCTGTTACCAAAATGTGAAGAAAACATGTTTTTTTAGCCACATTTTGAGGTTTGCAAAGGATTCTGGGTAACATAACCTGGTCAGAGCCCCACAAGTCACCCTATCTTGGATTCCCCTAGGTCTCTAGTTTTCAAAAATGCACAGGTTTGGTAGGTTTCCCTAGGTGCCAGCTGAGCTAGAGGCCAAAATCTACAGGGAGGCACTTTGCAAAAAACACCTCTGTTTTCTTTAAAAAAATGTGATGTGTCCACCTTGCGTTTTGGGGCATTTCCTGTCGCGGGCGCTAGGCCTACCCACACAAGTGAGGTATCATTTTTATCAGGACACTTGGGGGAACGCTGGGCGGAAGGAAATTTGTGGCTCCTCTCTGATTCCAGAACTTTCTGTCACCGAAATGTGAGGAAAACTTGTTTTTTTGGCCAAATTTTGAGGTTTGCAAGGGATTATGGGTAACATAACCTGATCAGAGCCCCACAAGTCACCCCATCTTGGATTCCCCTAGGTCTCTAGTTTTCAAAAATGCACAGGTTTGGTCGGTTTCCCTAGGTGCCGGCTGACCTAGAGGCCAAAATCTACAGGTAGGCACTTTGCAAAAAACACCTCTGTTTTCTTTAAAAAAATGTGAGGTGTCCACGTTGCGTTTTGGGGCATTTCCTGTCGCGGGCACTAGGCCTACCCACCCAAGTGAGGTATCATTTTTATCGGGAGACTTGGGGGAACGCTGGGTGGAAGGAAATTTGTGGCTCCACTCTGATTCCAGAACTTTCTGTCACCGAAATATGAGGAAAACATGTTTTTTGGGCAAAATTTTGAGGTTTGCAAGGGATTATGGGTAACATAACCTGGTCAGAGCCCCACAAGTCACCCCATCTTGGATTCCCCTAGGTCTCTAGTTTTCAAAAATGCACAGGTTTGGTAGGTTTCCCTAGGTGCCAGCTGAGCTAGAGGCCAAAATCTACAGGTAGGCACTTTGCAAAAAACACCTCTGTTTTCTTTCAAAAAATGTGATGTGTCCACGTTGCGTTTTGGGGCATTTCCTGTCGCGGGCACTAGGCCTACCCACCCAAGTGAGGTATCATTTTTATCGGGAGACTTGGGGGAACGCTGGGTGGAAGGAAATTTGTGGCTCCACTCTGAGTCCAGAACTTTCTGTCACCAAAATTTGAGGAAAATGTGTTTTTTATTGAAAGTTTGAGGTTTGCAAAGGATTCTGGGTAACAGAACCTGGTCAAAGCCCCACAAGTCACCCTATCTTGGATTCCCCTACGTCTCTAGTTTTCACAAATGTACAGGTTTGGTAGGCTTCCCTAGGTGCCGGCTGAGCTAGTGGCCAAAATCTACAGGTATGCACTTTGCAAAAAACACCTCTGTTTTCTTTCAAAAAATGTGATGTGTCCACGTTGCGTTTTGGGGCATTTCCTGTCGCGGGCACTAGGCCTACCCACCCAAGTGAGGTCTCTTTTTATCGGGAGACTTGGGGGAACGCTGGGTGGAAGGAAATTTGTGGCTCCACTCTGAGTCCAGAACTTTCTGTCACCAAAATTTGAGGAAAATGTGTTTTTTATCCAAAGTTTGAGGTTTGCAAAGGATTCTGGGTAACAGAACCTGGTCAGAGCCCCACAAGTCACCCTATCTTCGATTCCCCTAGGTCTCTAGTTTTCAAAAATGCACAGGTTTGGTAGGTTTCCCTAGGTGCCGGCTGACCGGGAGGCCAAACTCTTCAGGTAGGCACTTTGCAAAAAACACCTCTGTTTTCTGTCAAAAAATGTGATGTGTCCACGGTGTGTTTTGGGGCATTTCCTGTTGCGGGCACTAGGCCTACCCACCCAAGTGAGGTATCATTTTTATCGGGAGACTTGGGGGAACGCTGGGTGGAAGGAAATTTGTGGCTCATTTCTGATTCCAGAACTTTCTGTTACCAAAATGTGAAGAAAACATGTTTTTTTAGCCACATTTTGAGGTTTGCAAAGGATTCTGGGTAACATAACCTGGTCAGAGCCCCACAAGTCACCCTATCTTGGATTCCCCTAGGTCTCTAGTTTTCAAAAATGCACAGGTTTGGTAGGTTTCCCTAGGTGCCAGCTGAGCTAGAGGCCAAAATCTACAGGGAGGCACTTTGCAAAAAACACCTCTGTTTTCTTTAAAAAAATGTGATGTGTCCACCTTGCGTTTTGGGGCATTTCCTGTCGCGGGCGCTAGGCCTACCCACACAAGTGAGGTATCATTTTTATCAGGACACTTGGGGGAACGCTGGGCGGAAGGAAATTTGTGGCTCCTCTCTGATTCCAGAACTTTCTGTCACCGAAATGTGAGGAAAACTTGTTTTTTTGGCCAAATTTTGAGGTTTGCAAGGGATTATGGGTAACATAACCTGGTCAGAGCCCCACAAGTCACCCCATCTTGGATTCCCCTAGGTCTCTAGTTTTCAAAAATGCACAGGTTTGGTCGGTTTCCCTAGGTGCCGGCTGACCTAGAGGCCAAAATCTACAGGTAGGCACTTTGCAAAAAACACCTCTGTTTTCTTTAAAAAAATGTGAGGTGTCCACGTTGCGTTTTGGGGCATTTCCTGTCGCGGGCACTAGGCCTACCCACCCAAGTGAGGTATCATTTTTATCGGGAGACTTGGGGGAACGCTGGGTGGAAGGAAATTTGTGGCTCCACTCTGAGTCCAGAACTTTCTGTCACCAAAATTTGAGGAAAATGTGTTTTTTATCGAAAGTTTGAGGTTTGCAAAGGATTCTGGGTAACAGAACCTGGTCAAAGCCCCACAAATCACCCTATCTTGGATTCCCCTACATCTCTAGTTTTCACAAATGAACAGGTTTGGTAGGTTTCCCTAGGTGCCGGCTGAGCTAGAGGCCAAAATCTACAGGTAGGCACTTTGCAAAAAACACCTCTGTTTTCTTTAAAAAAATGTGATGTGTCCACGTTGCGTTTTGGGGCATTTCCTCTTGCGGGCGCTAGGCCTACCCACACAAGTGAGGTATCATTTTTATTGGGAGACTTGGGGGAAGAAAATTTGTGGCTCCTGTCTGATTCCAGAACTTTCTGTCACCAAAATGTGAGGAAAATGTGTTTTTTAGCCACATTTTGAGGTTTGCATAGGATTCTGGGTAACAGAACCTGGTCAGAGCCCCACAAGTCACCCCATCTTGGATTCCCCTAGGTATCTAGTTTTCAAAAATCCACAGGTTTGATAGGCTTCCCTAGGTGCCGGCTGAGCTAGAGGCCAAAATCTACAGGTAGGCACTTTGCAAAAAACAACTCTGTTTTCTTTCAAAAAATGTGATGTGTCCACGTTGCGTTTTGGGGCATTTCCTGTCGCGGGCACTAGGCCTACCCACCCAAGTGAGGTATCATTTTTATCGGGAGACTTGGGGGAACGCTGGGTGGAAGGAAATTTGTGGGTCGTTTCTGATTCCAGAACTTTCTGTCACCAAAATGTGAAGAAAACATGTTTTTTTAGCCAAATTTTGAGGTTTGCAAGGGATTATGGGTAACAGAACCTGGTCAGAGCCCCACAAGTCACCTCATCTTGGATTCCACTAGGTCTCTAGTTTTCGAAAATGCACAGGTTTGGTAGGTTTCCCTAGGTGCCGGCTGAGCTAGAGGCCAAAATCTACAGGTAGGCACTTTACAAAAAACACCTCTGTTTTCTTTAAAAAAATGTGATGTGTCCACCTTGCGTTTTGGGGCATTTCCTGTTGCGGGCGCTAGGCCTACCCACACAAGTGAGGAATCATTTTTATCAGGACACTTGGGGGAACGCTGGGCGGAAGGAAATTTGTGGCTCCTCTCTGATTCCAGAACTTTCTGTCACCGAAATGTGAGGAAAACTTGTTTTTTTGGCCAAATTCTGAGGTTTGCAAGGGATTATGGGTAACATAATCTGGTCAGAGCCCCACAAGTCACCCCATCTTGGATTCCCCTAGGTCTCTAGTTTTCAAAAATGCACAGGTTTGGTAGGTTTCCCTAGGTGCCGGCTGAGCTAGAGGCCAAAATCTACAGGTAGGCACTTTGCAAAAAACACCTCTGTTTTCTTTCAAAAAATGTGATGTGTCCACGTTGCGTTTTGGGGCATTTCCTGTCGCGGGCACTAGGTCTACCCACCCAAGTGAGGTATCATTTTTATCGGGAGACTTGGGGGAACGCTGGGTGGAAGGAAATTTGTGGCTCCACTCTGAGTCAAGAACCTTCTGTCACCAAAATTTGAGGAAAATATGTTTTTTATCGAAAGTTTGAGGTTTGCAAAGGATTCTGGGTAACAGAACCTGGTCAAAGCCCCACAAGTCACCCTATCTTGGATTCCCCTACGTCTCTAGTTTTCACAAATGTACAGGTTTGCTAGGCTTCCCTAGGTGCCGGCTGAGCTAGAGGTCAAAATCTTCAGGTAGGCACTTTGCAAAAAACACCTCTGTTTTCTTTCAAAAAATGTGATGTGTCCACGTTGTGTTTTGGGGCATTTCCTGTTGCGGGCACTAGGCCTACCTACCCAAGTGAGGTATCATTTTTATCGGGAGACTTGGGGGAACGCTGTGTGGAAGGAAATTTGTGGCTCGTTTCTGATTCCAGAACTTTCTGTCACCAAAATTTGAGGAAAATGTGTTTTTTTAGCCACAGTTTGAGGTTTGCAAAGGATTCTGGGTAACAGAACCTGGTCAGAGCCCCACAAGTCACCCCATCTTGGATTCCCCTAGGTCTCTAGTTTTCAAAAATGTACAGGTTTGGTAGGTTTCCCTAGGTGCCGGCTGAGCTAGAGGCCAAAATCTACAGGTAGGCACTTTGCAAAAAACACCTCTGTTTTCTTTCAAAAAATGTGATGTGTCCATGTTGCGTTTTGGGGCATTTCGTGTCGCGGGCGCTAGGCCTACCCACACAAGTGAGGTATCATTTTTTTGGGGAGACTTGGGGGAATATAGATTAGCAAATAAGTGTTATTGCCCCTTGTCTTTCTCTACATTTTTTCCTTCCAAATATAAGAGAGTGTAAAAAAAAAATCTATTTGAGAAATGCCCTGTAAATCACATGCTAGTATGGTCACCCCGGAATTCAGAGATTTGCATATAACCACTGCTCTTCAACACCTTATCTTGAGCCCTTTTTGGAAATACAAAGGTTTTCTTGATAGCTATTTTTCACTCTTTATATTTCAGCAAATGAATTGCTGTATACCCGGTAAAGACTGAAAATGCACTGCAGGGTGCAGCTCATTTATTGACTCTGGGTACCTAGGTTTCTTGATGAACCTACAAGCCCTATATATCCCCGCAACCAGAGGAGGCCAGCAGACATAACGGTATATTGCTTTCGAAAATCTGACATTGCAGGAAAAAGTTACAGAGTAAAACGTAGAGAAAAAGTTATGTTTTTTTCACCTCAATTTCAATATTTTTCTTTTTCAGTTGTTATTTTCTGTAGTAAACCCTTGTAGGATCTACACAAATGACCCCTTGCTGAATTCAGAATTTTGTCTCCTTTCCAGAAATGTTTAGGTTTCTGGGATCCAGCATTGGTTTCATGCCCATTTCTGTCACTGACTAGAAGGAGGCTGAACGCACAAATAATTGTAAAAATGGGGTATGTCCCAGTAAAATGCCCACTTTGTGTTGAAAGATTGGGTTTTCTGATTCAAGTCTGCCTGTTCCTGAAAGCTGGGTAGCTGGTGATTTTAGCACAGCAAACCCTTTGTTGATGCCATTTTCAGGGAAAAACCACAAGCCTTCTTCTGCAGCCACTTTTTCCCATTTAAAAAAAAGAAAATAAATGTTCACTGAATTTTGGGTAATTTCTTGGCCCCCTTCAAGGGAACCCACAAAGTCTGGGTACCTCTAGAATCCCTAGGATGTTGGAAAAAAAGGACGCAAATTTGGCTTGTCTAGCTTATGTGGACAACAAGTTATGAGGGCCTAAGCGCGAACTGCCCCAAATAGCCAAAAAAAGGCTCAGTACAGGAGGGGGAAAAGGCTTGGCAGCGAAGGGGTTAACTAATCCCCCTTCAATATTTAAGTTACGCTGAAAATTATCCTGCAGTTTTTACAAACACACAGACACGTTTGCAATCCTGCAGTATTTGAATCTGACTTTTCCAAAGAATCTAGTTTCGATTGTGGTTTATCTCTCAATAGTATTGTTATTCCTTGGTGTTCGATTGTATCAATTGATATCAATTGTTATATTTGCTCCTTCTGCAATTGTAGCAATTGTTCATTAAAAGATGTGTATTCTTCAATTGTAGGCATTTCACACACAATTGAATTTTCTTGTTGAATAAATTCAAACAATTAGCTGTGCTGTAATTTTTTTTTAAAGAAATATGTTCTTTATAAGATGGATTTCCAACCAATGTTTTCCTTATTTTGATAGTATTCCTACTCTAATATCCTATGTAATACTTCCATATTGCATATCAGATGCTTGATGCATATTTGTAATGCGTTCCTTATATTGGAAATTTAACCAAATCTTTACATTTCCAATGCTTACTAAAGAATTATTAGTTTCTTCATCTGATAGAATCTTAAATATAGGTTGTCCTTTCACAGGAGGAAGCTGTAGTAAATAACCAAAAACATTACATGCTTTCCTCCAAAAAGTACATCATAGTTTGTCTTTAGTATCTGTTGCGTTTTCAAATGCACAAAGGATAGCATTAAGGGGCATATCTATGGTTTTAGATGCAAAACTGCATCAAAATCCTTAGCTCCATCTATCACCATTCCATAGCTGTGCCACATCTATGGAATGGCACACACCGGCACTAAGGATTGGCTAGCGTCTAATAAAAAGGCGCTAGCCAGAGGGATGGCGGTAGGGTAGAAGGCGCTATTGGGACAGAAATGACGCTAGGCTGAATAGTGGCAAGAAATATGTAGGGGCCCCCAAAGACACATAAAAAAATATATATACTTACCCATACTTATCCATGATAGGGTCCCCCATCCTGTGGCATCCCTCTGGTGTGGGTGTAGGTGTTCCTGGGGATTGGGGTGGACAACTGTGGACCCATTCCATGGTGTTCGGCCAAGGAAATGGTCTGACCCAGGCATTAAATAATGGTGCTAAGCAGGCTTTGCGCCATTATTTGCTTCCGTCTACTCCATGAGCGTCATTTCTGCGCCAGAGTATAAATATGGCGGTAGGGGGTTAGTGTCATATTGTGGACGGGAACGCCTATCTTGCATCTAATTAGCACAAGGTAGTTTGCTGCATCCACAACATGACGCTAACTCCTATATTTTGACACTAGACATCAAAATATAAATATGGAGTTAAGATTGCACCATTTTAGCATAAATAAAATGCAGCGCAAACCAACCATAAATATGGGGCTAAGTTTGAGACCATGCTCGCCTCATCAATAATTAAAAGTTTTAATTTGTTCAAAACTCTGGATACTCTGTGGCAAGCTTCACCAGATAACGTTCGGTATTCCAGTTTATTGTTCTGTTCAAGGGGGAGCATTAGTAGTGGACCCCCAGCTCTTTTGTAGATATGCAGATATAACTTGTATTAGAAAGCTTTTTCCATTACCCGCTTGTCCACTGACATACAAAAGAATTTACTTAAAACTGTAACAGTTACATTAATTGTTTTCATGCAGGAATCCATTGTCTGTTTTTTCTTTGACTTTCATGTATTTTTCTTTCTGTTTATTAGTGAGGTGCTCTACTAACTCTTCCAATGTATCAGTTTTTTCTCTTACATGTTGCATTGCTGTCTCCACTTCATTCATTGCTATAGCAGCTGCATTTTTCTACTAGTGGATGTCCAAGAGGATCTTGACTAAGAAGTGCAGAATCCAGGCAGCTTTGTGAACTTTCATTTGCAATCTCAGTAGCAGTTGTTTCTTCTTGTTCAATTTCTTCATTTAACTTTTTCATATAGCTTGGACATATTGGACACTAAATAGTGTCTTTCACAACAGCATTGAAAGAGTCTTCATAAGATCAGTAACTCTGTTTCTGATCATCAAGGTTTAAGTAGCTAGACAAGTGCCAGGTAGAAAAGGTACTTTTTTTCAGCAGTTTAACAAGTAAGTTTTCTATGGCTGATTACGTTGCCAATTGCATGCCAAATTAAACAACCATCACAACCAGCTACGCCATATTTCCCTTCATCCATGTTTTTCTGAAACATTATTTCTGTACCTGTAGTGTTTCAGAATTTCATAAAGACACATATTTTCAAGATGTGGACTTCTTTTTGGATAGTACATGTCTAACATATTTGTTTTTACAACATCTGTACTCTCTGGATTAAATTCTGCTAAGTATTGAAATTCTGGATCAGATTTCAAGACTGTTTAGCATGTCAGGAAAGCCTAGGCTAACCCAAACAATTCCTCTGGACTTTGAGAACAAGCTAGCTGAACTCAACCTATCACATTCAAGCTAAAGCTGTATAATTTTTTAATGGAGATTGTTCTGCAGAACTTTCCCCCCATGTTTGCTTCATCTCTGTTTTCTCTGACTTTGTGATGTATGAAGTGACATGGTGAGCAACAGCAATGGAATTGTTAACAACATACGTATTTTTTGGTGATTTTCTTGTCAGTGTGTGCCTTACTGCAGATAAAAAGCTGTTCACTCTTCCCTTAGAGAGGATCGGCCTTGGAAACCCAAAATGGCATCTAGTATAAAACTTTCTTGGACATCTATATCTTCGGCGGCAATACTTGCCACATATATGTGTTGGGAAACGTAGAACTTGCTGTCTTAGAGGTTGGTTGTTATTGTTATCTGGGATGGTGCATATGACATACTTCTCTATAACCCCTTCGCTGCCAGGCCTTTTCCCCCTCAGGTGCCAGGCCTTTTTGTTGGCTATTTGGGGGGGCAGTTCGCGCTTAGGCCCTCATAACCTTTTGTCCGCATATGCTACCTACAACAAATTTGCATCCTTTTTTTCCAATATCCTAGGTGTTCTAGAGTTTGTGGGTACCCCTGAAGGAGACCAATAAATGAGCCAAAATACAGCAAACATTTTCTATTTATTTTTAAATGGGAAAAAGGGCTGCAGAAGAAAGCTTGTATTTTTTTTCCCTGAACATGGCATCAACAAAGGGTTTGTGGTGCTAAAATCACCACTTCCCAACATTCAGGAACAGGCAGACTTGCATCATAAAACCACCTTTTTCAACACAATTTTGGCATTTTACTGGGACAATTTTGGCATAGAAAAACGCTAGTTTTACTATTTTTTGTGCTTTGAGCCTCCTTCCAGTTAGTGACAGAAAAGGGTGTGAAACCAATTCTGGATCCCGGACAGCTAAAAATGTATGAAAAGTAGATAAAATTCTGAATTTATCAAGGGGTCATTTGTGTAGATCCTACAATGTTTTCCTACAGAAAATAACAGCTGAAATACAAAAATCTGAAATTGAGGTGAAAAAAACTGCCATTTCTCTCCATGTTGTACTCTGTAACTTTTTCCTGCCATTTTCAAAAGCAATATACTGTTTCATCTGCTGGACTTTTCTGGTTGTGGGGATATATAGGGCTTGTAGGTTCATCAAGAACCCTAGGCACCCAGAGCCAATAAACAAAGTGCAGCCTTGCAATGGGTTTTCATTGTATACAGGGTATACAGAAATGTATTTGGTAAAATATATAGAGTCAAAAATAGGTATCAAGGAAACCTTTGTATTTCTAAAGTGGACACTAGATAAGGTTTTGAGAAGCAGTGGTTATTTGCACATCTCTGAATTCCAGTGTCCCCACACTAGCATGTGAATTACAGGGAATTTCTAAAACAGACATCTTTTTTACACACTGTCCTACATTTAGAAGGAAAAATGTAGAGAAAGACAAGGGGCAATAATGCTTCTTCTTCTATTCTGTGTTCCCCCAGTGCCACCGATATAAATAGTACCTCACTTGTGTGAGTAGGCCTAATGCCTGCAACAGGAAATGCAACATGGACACAACGCATTTTCCCAAAGAAAACTGACCTGTTTTTTTCAAAGTGCCTAGCTGTGGATTTTGGCCTCTAGCTCAGCCAGCACCTAGGAAAACCAACTAAACCTGGACATTTCTAAAAACTGGACAACTAGGGAAATTCAGAAACAGCTAACTTGTGGGGCTCTCGCCAGGTTCTGTTAACCAGAATCCTTTGCAAACCTCAAAATGTGGCAAAAAAAACACTTGTTCCTCACATCTCGGTGATGGAAACTTCTGGAATCTAAGAAGAGCCACAAATTTCCTATCACCCAGCATTTCCCCAAGTCTCCTAATAGAAATGGTACCTCAATTGTGTGGGTAGGCCTAGTGCCCGCGACAGGAAATGCCCCAAAACACAACGTGGACACATCACATTTTCCTAAAGTAAACTGACCTGTTTTTTGTCAAGTGCATAGCTGTGGATTTTGGCCTCTAGCTCAGCTGGCACCTAGGAAAACCTACCAAACCTGGACATTTCTAAAAACTAGACACCTAGGGAAATTCAGAAAGGAGTAACTTATGGGGCTCTCACCAGGTTCTGTTAACCAGAATCCTTTGCAAACCTCAAAATGTGGCAAAAAAAACACTTGTTCCTCACATCTCGGTGATGGAAACTTCTGGAATCTTGGAAGAGCCACAAATTTCCTATCACCCAGCATTTCCCCAAGTCTCCTAATAGAAATGGTACCTCAATTGTGTGGGTAGGCCTAGTGCCCGCGACAGGAAATGCCCCAAAACACAACGTGGACACATCACATTTTCCTAAAGTAAACTGACCTGTTTTTTGTCAAGTGCATAGCTGTGGATTTTGGCCTCTAGCTCAGCTGGCACCTAGGAAAACCTACCAAACCTGGACATTTCTAAAAACTAGACACCTAGGGAAATTCAGAAAGGAGTAACTTATGGGGCTCTCACCAGGTTCTGTTAACTAGAATCCTTTGCAAACCTCAAAATGTGGCCAAAAAAAACAACTTGTTCCTCACATTTCGGTGACAGTAAGTTCTAGAATCTAACGGAAGCCACAAATTTCCTATCACCCAGCATTTCCCCAGTCTCCCAATAAAAATGGTACTACACTTCTGTGGGTAGGCCTAGTGCCCGCACAGGAAATGCCCTAAAACACAACGTGGACACATCACATTTTCCTAAAGAAAACTGACCTGTTTTTTGTAAAGTGCCTAGCTGTGAATTTTGGCCTCTAGCTCAGCCGGCACCTAGGAAAACCTATGGAACCTGGAAATTTCTAAAAACTAGACACCCGGAAGAGTCCAGGGAGGTATGGCTTGTTTGGATCCCCCAACATTTTCTTGCCCAGTGTAGACCTGGAAATTATAAACATATCCTGTACTACTTTCAGACAGCATATACCATTTAATTCCATACTGTGCCCTCTTGCTAGGAATGTACTGCCTAAAAAACAAACAACCCTTAAACAGGGCCAAAGACTCACCCACACTTATTTCTTCGCCTGGATCATAGACCTCTGAAAACCGACCTACAAAGTGATCAAGGATAGATCTAATCTTAAAAAGACGGTCAGAATCAGGGAGATCTCATGGCAAGGCTAAAGCATTGTAAAAAAAAATGCAGCATCCCAAGAAAAAACAAATACCGATTACGAGTCATGGTTGCAGGAAATATAGCCATTGCCATCAAGGGACTAGTAGACCAATAAGAAGCCAGTGACGGCTTCCTTATCAACCCCATCAAAAAAGTCAAACCCAATAACTTTTTCATCTCTTCCAGATTTGTGGGAATCCACTGGGTAGCTCTAGACTGAGGCCTAAGTCTGGCAGTGTTGTCCCTCAAATACTGCTCTGCATACAAATTAGTCTGCTCAACAATCTCCTATAAAAATATATCGTCCATAAACAACTCAAAGAAATTGACAGGCAAACAGTTTTCCCTATTTACTCTACACCCTGGGAGACTAGTAAAGGCAGGCAACTGTGGCTGCTTCATGTTTGGGGAAACCCAGGTGTCAGGTCTTCCAATGGGAAACCTTTCAGCACTAGGCTGCTGCACTATTGGCACATCAGTGTCCTCCTCTAAAACAGGCCCTTCATCTGCACTCAAAGTGGCTTTCTCATCAGAAGATTCCTCTCAGACAGGAAACTCACTGCCAAAATCTCTCACTTCCTCCTCTGCCTCAGATGCAGAGTCAGTGTCATAATCATGGTCAGAAGACAAATCAAAAAGCATGCCAACAACCTGCTGAGCGTTTACTCTGTGGCTAGGCATGATCCTTTCTAAGAAGTGTAACTTGACAAATGCGCCAACAACAACCAGCATTGTCTAAAATAAGTAATAAACAAAGTGTGGCTTTATCAAAAGAATTATGTAATCAAAAACTATACCACACACTTGCCTGAAAAAGCTAGACTCACCAGCAACTACTCTGCACAGACACAGTAAGCACCAATGATATCCCACTAAAAAGAAAAAAGAAAAGCAAATTAGACATAAGACAACACATATGTCATTGTGCACAAATCTAAGGACAATTTCACACACAATCCTGCATTTAGTACACCACCTACAAACGTCATTCATGCATGGCAACAATACTCCTTTGGAGTAAATTGTTTTTACTTATCTAAAACATGCAACTACACAAACCGCAGGTCAACCACTGCCAAAACCACAACGAGCCACAGCATAGGAAGCAAAAGCTTTGAACTAGAACAAAAAGGAGCAATAAAATGTTATAATCACAAATGCAAACACTTCGCCAGTTGACAAACATCCCGCCACCAAACATTTAGACATTTTCCCTGGTGTCTAGTGTTTTCTGCCCCCCTGGAAGGCAGATGGGCCTAAAAAAACTAGGCCGCTCTGCCCCAAAGGAGGGCAGAAATGGCCATCAGTACTGTGCTGAATCCCTTGCCCAAGGGGCCACCACCCACACACAAAAAAAAAGTAAAAAAATTCCTGGTGCCTTAGGGCCAGATGTATGTATGTCCTGAATTGTGACTCGCAAATTGCGAGTCAGAGCGACTCGCAATTTGCGAGTCACAATTCAGGATGCAGGATGGTGTCCCTGACACCATCTGCAACTCGCAAGAGGGTCGCAAAGGCCCACCTCATTAACATTAATGAGGTGGGTC
Organism: Pleurodeles waltl; assembly: GCF_031143425.1. NCBI lineage: Eukaryota > Metazoa > Chordata > Amphibia > Caudata > Salamandridae > Pleurodeles > Pleurodeles waltl. The sequence goes on along the minus strand of NC_090437.1, from coordinate 830,328,356 downwards.
GCAATTTGCGACCCCCTTGTGACTCGCAACACTCACAGAGATGGTGGCCTGCTGGAGATAGCAGACCACCATGTCTGTGACTACCTTTAAATAAAGCAGTTTTTTTTGTTGTTGTAATGCAGCCCGTTTTCCTTAAAGGAAAACGAGATGCATTACAAAATGAAAAAATGAAACGTTTCAGTTTCATTTTTTCAGAGCAGGAAGTGGTCCATAGGCCTCCTCTGAAAAAATGTTTTAGACCATTCACAAAGTGTGAGGGGTCCAATGGGGACCCCTTCCCTTTTGCAAATGGGTTACCACCAATGTGACACTGGTGGTAACTGCGATTGATTTGCGACCGCATTCGCGGTCACAAAGCAATGCAGCATCGCGATGCGACTCGCAAATAGGAAGGGGAACACGCCTTCCTATTTGCGACTCGCAGTCCCGCTTTGCAAATCGGTAACCAGGATACCGACTCGCAAAACGGGAATTGGGCATCGTGATGTGGGTTTTGCACATCGCAAACAGCGAATGTTTGCGACGTGAAAAACCTTTGCTTCATCTGGCCCTTAGTGTCTTCTGCTCCCCTTGGTGGCAGATGGGCCTCACAATAATAGGCTGATTTTCCCCCTGCCCCCAAGGGGGCAGAAATGGTGTAAATAATATTGGCCTCCCTTGGGGAGCGACCCTTGCCCAAGGGGCCACACCCCCACACAAAGCACACACACACACAAAATCCCTGGCGCTAAGTGGATTCTGGCCCCCTTGGGGCAGATGGGCCAAAACAATAGGCCGATCTGCCCCCAAGGGGGGCAGAATTGTCCAATAATGCATTACCTCCTTTGGGGGGCGACCCTTGCCATAGGGGGTGCCCCCTACACAAAAAACAAAGGAAACAAAAAGATCCCTGCCATCTTGGTGGCTTCTGCCACCGTTGGGGGCAGATAGTCCTTAAAATAATTGGCCGATCTGCCCCCAAGGGGGGCAGAAATGGCATAAAATATATTGCCCCCTTTGGGGGGCGACCCTTGCCCAAGGGGCCTCTCCTCAACACATAGAACAGTACAAAAAATAAATTATAAATTAATCCCTGGTATCTAGGCGGCATTCCTTCTGCCCGAAAGCATCGCGATCGAGCAGCAGGAATGCTGAAAGAGACACAGAGGGAAAGGAAAACCCTTTCTTTTCCCCTGATGCCTCTTTTAGTTGAATCCCCCACCCCCCGTCCGGAGATGAAACTTACCTTCTTCTCCCTCGATGCACTGGAAGCCATTTGCTTGTCAGCTGACATCATAAGATGGGGGTGGGGGTTGGGGATGGAAGGGGAAGCGATTCCCCTCCCAGCCCTGCCCTGTGGGGGTGGGAGGCTGGTGCAGGACATAATAGTTAAGTCCTGGGCACCCGAGTGGAACTGGCCAGGAAGTACCCCGAGGGGTTAAAAGACAGAATCATCAGTATTAGTTTTACATTTTGGGGCACCCTTTATCCATAAGAGCATGTGTATATGAGAAGCACCTCTTGCTTGGTATTCTTTTCTCCCGAAACAAATCTGTAACTTCTCCCAGAGGAGGATTTATTTTATTGCATAAGAAAGCCAGAACTGCTTGAAACATGTGATTCAAATATCTATATATGTTAGCAGGATCCAAAGGACAAAGTTCTCCAGCTGTCTTCACATGGACATCCTTTATGTTGGAGTTTGTTACTCTTAGAAATTCTAGTCAATCATCCCATGCATACTCTGTGCAAACCAAGTAGGAGGACTTAAATTGCATAGCAGACGTTTAACTTCTCCATGACGACGGTACCAGTATTCATTAGTGCCACGTTGACATGCAATCAAATTGATTAAGTTGTACTCCAGATTTTCATCCTTTCCTTGTATTTCATCAACAAAATCTCTTGTTGAAAGATTATGGACATTATCTGCTATCAGCACATGAGAGTCCAGACAAGTCACTCTCAAATAACAGATGAAATATATAAAGAATACATTGTCGAAACTCAGAGCCCTCTGATTATGGTCCTTTTGACTTGTACTCAGATTCTGGTATTGGTACAGGGAGGTCATTATTAAGGCCACCTACTCCTGTTGGCAATAGGTGTGGAAAGCAACAAGCCTCTAGACGTTTTTCCTAGACACTCCAAAGAGCTCCTTTAGCTTGTTTCATTTGAAACAACTCAAAGACATCCCCAACAACATCTTTGGAAGGTAGTGGATGAATACTATAGTGTTGAGGTATATCCTCTGACTTCCTCCTTTTCCACTTTTTCAATTTGTCTACTAGATTTGAGTACTTTATCTTCAACACAGCGTACATCTACAGTAATAATAACATTTCAATAAAAATTGTTATTTTCTCTCACTTAGATTGTGGCTGTTTTAACTTTATTGACATCTACTTATTCTTTCCAGATTTTTTTTACTTTTACTAGAATAATCAGTGGTTCACTTACATCTTTTTCAATACCCACAGTATCAACAATTTAAAAAAAAATACTAGAGGTAAATACACTACTCTTCCCTTTAGACCTTTTTGTGATTCTGTTGGTGGTAGTTTCCTTGTTTTTGGCTCCATTCGATCAATTGCTTGAAATTGATGTAAAGTTTGCATTACAATTGATTCAAACACATTTAATTCATTAAGTTAATGCAGCATGGTTACCAACTCTAATTTATTAATTTCTCTAGTTGGCATTTTATCCTCTTGTAACTTGTCATAACAATACTTACACATTATTTGCTTTGTGGCTAAATCAAAGCATTCTTCTATAAATAGATATGCACCAAATTCCTTCCAGTTATCACTATTGTTCTTCAGTTTTAGAAAATACATCTACATTATGAGTAGTGGTTTTATAGTGAGCACTGCAACAAGAAACACAAACAGTCTGGTTTCTCAGAACACTCTAAATTGAACTTGTCTATTTATTTTCTAAATGTTTCCATACAAATGTTTGTGTCTACTTGGTCTACACCTCTAATCCGCACCTCTCCCTATTCTCTTCTTCAGGGCCAAAAGTCCTAATGAAGGATACCTTTGGCAAGTTAATGACACTCTTCCCACAAACTGGCTAGTTTTTTTCAAACATTTGCCAAAGGCAGAAGTAGAACTGGTCAACTCAATTCTTCCCACAAATCGACAAATCCAAGTAACCTGATAATAAAACTGTTTCTGCATTTTTCAGGGACCGCAACATGAGTTCTATATACCACAACAACTTTGGGTTTGATATGGCTGTTATGTACAGAAATGATGGAGTTCACCTAACAGACAAAGGCAACAAGGTGTTCTTTCAAAACTTGAGAGACTGCATCCTCTTTCATGGGTGTGAGAGTATCTATCTTCTATGATGGTGTGTGTGAGACTGCCTGTCTGCATGTGAGAGTGAGTGTTGGAGTGTGTTTCTGGGTGTGAGACTACATATGAGATCATCTGTTTTGGTGTGACACTGAGCAAAAGAGTCTCTGTCTGGGTGTGAGACAAATGTGACAATGTCTGCCTGGATGTGTGAGTGGGTGTGAGAGTGTCTCTCTGAGTGTGAGATTATCTGTATTGGTGTGACAGTGGATGTGACAGCATCTTTGCAGGTGTGAAAGTGTGTGTGACAGTCTCTGCCTGGATGTGAGAGTAGGTGTGAGAGTGTCTGTCTGTGTGAGACTGAGCATGAGAGTGTCTCTGTGAGAATAAGTGTGGATGGAACAATGTCTTTCTGAGTATGACATTGTCTGCCTGGATGTCAGAATGGATAGAAGACTGTCGCTCTAAGTGTGATTGTAGGTGTGAAAGTGTTTCTCTGGGTGTTTGAGTGTATGCATGTAGATTTTTTTTTACATGTTCTCAGATCCACAAATCCACTTGTGGGGAGTGCGCTGAGCCCTGTGGGTAGATCCGCTGATCTCTCAGAACATCAAAAATATATATTTGGGGGCATTTGAAGCCCATTATTTGCTGCCTCATCACAACTTTATCACCCCCAAGGGGCCAGAGAACCTCCACCCTGACCCCCATCTGCTCTATAGTACCCTGCATTTCAGCCCCAGGGACTGGTTTCCATCAAAACAAAATGGTGGCCACAACATTTCTCTTAGGTTGCGGCCAGCCAATCAGATTCTTCTGGTGGTGCATGGATCAGCAGAGGTTCCGCATGCATACATATCTATATTTTTTGGCCTTAAATGACTCCAAAACTACTGAACAGAGTCTCACCATCTCACAATAACCAGAATCTGTGGAACAGGATCTAGCTTCGTGCCATATTTGGTGTAATTCTGTTCTGTAGTTTGGGCTGTAGGCGTGTCTAAAGGTCCTGTGGAAAAAGTAATGGGAAAAAACTGTTTTGTGGCTCCTTCTTTTTCTCTGCCCCTACTTGATGGATTACCTTGAAACTTTCAAGACAGCAGCTAATCTGACCAAAGTATAAGTTTTGAAAAATAGTTTTTTGTCTTGCCTATTTCATTGGCACAGTTTCACGAATCTTCACAAAATGTTTCCAAAAAAGTGTCCTGGTGATTCTTGTTACGCATGGAAAGTTTCTGGGTGATCCGTCGAGCGGGAGCTGAGAAAAAGGGGGGGGTCAAAAAAGCTGATTTCCTCATGTTATTTCCCATGAGCCCTTCAGACATGACAATAGTATCAGTACACAGAACACATTTTCACTCATCTGGTGTAAATCTGTTAGGTAGTTTTTGATATAATAAAGGGAAAATAAATGTGTATATCGAGGAATGTGGATACTTCACAAATAAATCATGCAAATTTTGAATTTTCATGTAAAACACATGCACAAATAGAAGCACTGTAATTGGTTGGCCACGACCGGATTAGAAAGTTGCCACCGCCATTTTATGTTATCGGAGAGGGTCCCAAGGACTGGAAATAGAAACAATAAGTGGTATAAGGGGTGAGAGTGGAGGTATCCTGACCCCATGGGTTTAATATAGGGGTGTTTTTGGGCCAAATTATTGGTTTAAAATGATTTTTCTTCACCTTGCCCAATGTTCACGAATATCATTGAATACCCTTGATATGCATTTTCCATAGACTTTTGTATTTGAGGCAGTTTATAAATGATTAAACTGATTTACATGAAATTTGGCAAGATTATACATTATGGTGCAGAGATGATGCTTTTGGGTGCTGCAATTAAGTAAGGTACATATTTTTTTACATAATAAGGCATTTAAACTCAGTGATATCTGTTACTGGGGTACTTCCGCAGAATTTCACAACAGTTTATGAAACTACTGCGGTACATGGTTGTAAACATTATTTAAAAATATATAAAAAATTATAAATACATTTCCCTACCGATTACCACTTTAAAAAAGTGACAACATGTAGGGACCTACTACTTACCAACATCTAAGGAACCAACACTGAACACTGCCAAAGTGTAGCAAAACAATATGGCTACCTTTTCATTATCGAAAGACAGCCATTACCAATTATATACTGTCTTTTCATCACCATGTACCACGGTATACTACAAAGTTATCATGGTATATCACGGGCCAAACTTTAACTACGTCCTAGCTGTCCTATTGGCTTGCTGTACCCTTGAGTCACTCATGGTATCACATGGGAAAGGTAATACTTAAGTCAGATTTACAAAGGAATTCAAAGCCACCATGCATGACCCTGTCTTGATTGGTAAATCTGGAGAAACTCAAGGTAGCACAATCCGCTGTTTTGCATTGCTCTTCACACCATAATATACACTGCTGCTAAATTTCACATACATCCATATACAATGCCACTGTAGCCACTTAACTATCAGCTACCACACTAATGCCCTCATTATGACACTGGCGGTAAATCCCACTTATCGCCATGCTGACGGCCGCCAACTTACCACCACAGCACCTGAGATCCGCTCACCATATTATGACACACAAACACCAATCCGACAGAATTTAGCCACACACACAAAAATCCGCCAGACCAAATGGTCAGTGATAAACTGGTGGTATCAAAACCCACATCGTTACGCCAACAGAACTACGCCCACCACATTATGACCCACGAATCACCACAGCGGGTATTCAACAACGGTAAACCATTGGCGGTACATACCGCTACGCTCACAATGGACAACCAAAGACAAAACCACACCACATTGGACAATTCAAACAACACACACCTGACACCCATACACACACCACTCCCACACACCCACACCACTATAAAACACACACCCACAACATTTTATGACTACAAAGCATTGCCACCAGACAGACACCAAGACCACTGACACAACTACAGCCACACATTACTCACACCTATACACCACTCACGCACTCCACATCACAAACCCAAACACATTACCCAACACACCCTCACCAACACACCTCACATAACACCTATGGCACCACAAAGGCACCCCCGTTTCACAGAGGAGGATCTAAGGGTCATGGTGGAGGGAATTGTCAGGGTAGAGCCACAGCTATTTGGAGCACAGGTGCAGCAGATATCTATAGGTAGGAAGATGGAGCTATGGCAGAAAATCATGGACAGGGTCAATCCCATGGGACAGCACCCAAGAACTAAGGATGACATCAGGAAGAGATGGAATGACCTACGGGGGAAGGTACGTTCCATAGAAGCAAGACACCAGCTCGCTATACAGAGGACTGTCGGTGGATCCCCACCTCCTCCCCCACGACTCACAGTATGGGAGGAGTAAGTCTTGGCAATACTTCATCCTGAGGGCCTGGCCTGAGTTGGAGGAGGACTGGTCTCTGGTAAGTCAACTCTCTACTATTATCACCCCCCATACCTGCATGCCATCTCACCCCCTCACCCTCACTCACATCACTCCACTACATCCCAAATACTCCACTCTCACACACCCCAATGCCAAGCCCTGCATGCTGTACCAATGCATGGACACCCCTCACAGCCCTGCATGGACACTCATCACTAAAGCATGCACACCATAGAGAATTAACTATCCCACCATATACTAACATACACAAGTGAAAGTTGGCAGGGAAAAGCAAACCATAGAGAGGAAGCCACGGATGTACAATATGTCATACACATCAACCATAACACATCAGGTACCCACACCTCTGTCCCCAGGACACATCAATCAACGTGCCCACCTCTAGAGGGACCCCAGGCCACACCTCGCCCCCAAGACTATCAGGGACCTGGGGACAGTGGCACACTGTTCAGGGGACAGAGGCACAGGCCAACAGGGAAACTGGGAGGAGTGCTGTGCACCAGGGGGAGGACAGGCCCAGGGAACCGACTCTCCAGGAGGCACACTCTGAGATCCTGGGAGCCTATTAACAGTCCCAGGACACAATGGGACAGATCCTGGACAACGTGCAGGAGAACAGGCGGCTGCAGGAGGGACAGTAGCAGGGGATCAGGGAGGACTTGCAGGCCATTAACAACACCCTGATCTCTATAGCAGGGGTGCTGGCAGACATGGACAACATTATGAGGGAGGCAGTCTCACACCAGCGGCACCTGCCACTAGCCAGACATCTGAAAAGCCTTCCACTTCTGCTCCCGCTAGTGGCCAGGAGGCCCCGCCACGGGACTCACAGGTCACCAGCACCCATCCCTCTGCAGAAGGTGAACCAGCCCGCAAATGTTCCCAGCGAACCAGACACAAGCCATAGACACTTGCCAAGACCCCCCTCAGGAAATGAGACTCTCCTGATTGTCACCCTTGTGTCACACTCAGTCACCCTTTCCACCTTGAACTGCCATTGCTCTCCTTCCTCTGTCCCCTTGGACAATGCACCTGTGCTACAAACAGACTAAAACAATACCCTGAACTTTCCTCCATCATCACCCCATCCCATTGCACTTGCCCCCTATATGTAGGCACTTCAATAAACATCCATTTGTAGTATGTCATGTATATCAAATATGTATTATATGAAACAGGTAAAAACCTTGCAAAATAACTGTACATAGAATGATAATAGATTAATGACCTGTAGCTGGCTATGGTGATCACACCAGGAGCATATGTCAAGTCACCAACATCTGCTAAATGAATTGCTAGAGGGGAAAGTAAGTGGGCATAGAAATGGGAAATATTAGCATGTCATTGCCACATAGTTTACAACCAAAGTCATTGAAATGTAAAGTTACACTGTCCTTCCTCTGTGTCATTGGAAGTATTGTCGTATAACTGATGTTCTGTTGTCTTCATCCTCATCCTCTGGCTCCTCATCCTCACTGTCCACAGGGACGACTGCTGCCACACAGGCATCTACTGTCTCCTCCTCCTGCAGAAAAGGGACATGGCATCTGAGGGCCAGGTTGTGCAGCATGCCACTACTATCTGGTAGACCTTCTTGGGTGAGTAGCACTGGGATCCACCTGTTAGATGGAGGCACCGGAACCTGGCCTTCAGGAGGCCAAAGGTCCTTTCAATGATCTTTCTAGTTCACACATGTGCCTCATTATAACGTTCTTCAGCCCTTGTCCTGACATTCCTCACAGGAGTCAGCAGCCAGGATAGGTTTGGGTAACCAGAGTCACCTGCAAATATTGAGGGACAACATTTAGCCACACACCATCCTCTATGGCCCACACCATACCCATACACTAACATATACTGGGTGGGAACCAGGATTCACCTATTAGCCACACCCTGTGCCTCTGTAGTTGGCCCATCACATTTGGAATGCTGCTATTCCTCAGGACAAAGGCATCATGCACCGACCCAGGATACTTAGCTTTGGCTTGGGAGATGTACTGGTCCGCCAAGCACACCATCTGAACATTCATGGAGCAGAAACTCCTACGATTCCTGAGCACCTGTTTGTTCTGCCCGGGGGAGGGGATAAATGTAATATGTGGACCATCAATCACCCCAGTTAAGTTGTGGATATGCCCCTTTGCATAAAACTCAGCCTTCACAGTGGCCAAATCCTCAACCTGGGGGAAAACAATGTAGCTGCACATATGTTTTATGAGGACAGATAACACTCTTGTCTGGATTATTGAAAACATTGGCTGTGACATTCCTGCTGCCAAGCCCACTGTCACTTGGAAAGAACCAGTTGCCAGGAAAAGGAGTACAGATAGCACTTGCACTAGAGGGGGGATCCCAGTGGGGTGACGGATAGCAGATATCAGGTCAGGCTCCAATTGGGCACACAGCTCTGTTATTGTGGCCCCGTCAAGTCTATAGGTGAGGATAATGTGCCTGTCCTCCAGTGTTGCCAAGTGCACCAGGGGTCTGTACACTGGGGCATGTCTCCATCTCCTATTCATCCGCAGCGGTAGGTACCTAAGGGACACAAGAGTGAGGAGGCTCTCAAAAACTTAACATTGGAGCCACAACAGTAGTTTTCAATCTATAAACTTGTAATGGGTCAGTGTGATTTGTCCAGTATCTGCCTATTTCTCCTGTGAAGCAGCATGAATCCATAAGGTTGCCCCCCCATGAAATGGCGTCCGCCTGTGTGGAGGGACAGGTGGAAGTGAGGTAATTCCACTGACATTGCGTACCATGGCAGGAGGCAGTTGGGAACCACCATGCAACTCCTCATTGGTTAATATTGGGCCTTGTGTCATACAGTGGCCAATGGTGATCTACGTCGCCAATGACCGCTGCAGACTACAGCCATTTTCTATCATATTCCTCACTTGCTACCTGACCTTCCATAGGAGAAGACATACACTGCAAGGGCTGCTGTGACCTGTGTCTGGAACCTATCATGGCCCGTGTGAGTGGGGATAGGGCCCCAGCCTGCATTTAGGAGTAGTTGGAAAGACTAGTGGATGTGGTCCTACCCCAGTACGGACTGCTGTATGGGCCTCCAGACCAACCAGTGAGTACACTGTGGGCACAATGCATGTGGCATGAATGCAAGGAGTTGTGTGTGTGAAGGGCTCGATGTAAGGGGGGTGGATGTTTTCTTTGCGGTGTACATGCTATGTGCTGGGCTATGTGTGTGCCAATGGTGATGTAAATGGGTATGGTGGGCCTTATGTGTAACAGGCTGGACTGTTTGCCTAATGGTGTATTCCTGTGTGCATTGATTCTGCATGTCAGCACCCATAAAAGAAGGGTATATGGCATGCCATCGCCAAGGAGGTGCAGACCCTTGGGGTTTATGGCAGGTAGAGCACCCACTGTCAGAAACAGTGGGAGGACCTGAGACGCTGGGCACAGAAGATGGCAGAGCCCCAACTGGGGATGGCCTCCCAATGAAGAAGGGGAGCCCATCGAACCCTGACCCCCGATGGTCCGCACATGGCAGTGCCCTATCGAGAGCTGGATGGGCGCTTGAGGGCATCACAGCAGCCAAAAGAGGGTGAGTAAAGTGGTTATCATGACAACTTCCAGCTGGTGGGGTGGTATCTGGGTGGTGGATGTGTGTTAGTGGGTGGCCCTAGGCCAGGCCTAACAGAGCAGCATAGGTCCTCTGGTGGCTAGGGTTCTGAAGGGATAATCCTGCCTACCTAGCTTGTTAGCATCCACTACTGGTCAGGGCTGCATGGGTCCCAGGTGTGCTGCATTGGGCGGTGTGTGCCCCTCCTCATGCCTTGGTGGCTAGCGATATCAGTGGTGGTGCAATGCATAGTGTGTAGGCCTGTTCCCTATGTGTGAGGGTGATGTGTACGCCAACGGTAGTGTTGGCGGAGCCTTGACCCAGTGTTTCCTTTGTCTCCCCCCTTCTTGTTGTGTCATCCTGTCCTTATGTGCATTAGCATCATCTGGCGGAGGAGCAGAGGCACCGGCGAGGTAGGAAGCTGCAGCCCACAGGACCCAGGAGGCAGAGTCCACTGACGCTGAGGGCACCAGTGGGATGGAGGGCAAGGGGAGCACATCGGCGGAGACTGGAGGGGACAAATCAGACACAGATACCGCCTCTGATGAAAGTTCCCTGGTGGTGAAGGACACTTCTGTGACCACCCCAGTTACAGCTGCCACCCTCCGTACCAGTACTGCCCTCCCAGCAGCCCCTCATTGAGATGCTTGTGCCCACTCACCCAGGATGGTGAGCATCTCCTTCGCCCCAGGCACCTCAGGCCCTGACCCAGTTAGCCCTTCTACCCTTAGTGAGGTGGCTATTGACCTCCTGATATCCATCTCTGAAGGGCAGTCAACCATTGTGAATGCCATCCAGGGGCTGGAAGTCCAGATGCAACAATCTAATGCATTCCTGGAGGGCATTCACACTGAATTGGCGGCCCAACAGAGATCGATCCGGGCTCTGGCATCCTCTCTGATGGCAGCCATTGTCCCTGTTTCTACCGTCCCCCCACTATCTTCCTCTTCCCAGTCCTATTCTCCTTTACCCCAAACCATCCCAACCACACATCCAGACGAGCATACACACAGGACAACACCCAAGAGTGTCACAGGCAAACACAGCACCACACTTCATCCCATAAGCACTCACACAAACACCATACAGTTGCAGACACAACAACATCCACTGCCTCCACTGTCGCCCTCTCCTCCCCCTCCTTTACCTCCCTCCCAGTCACGTCCACACTCCCACCTGCATGTACTACATCATCATTCACTTCCGGCATCATCACCACACCAAGAGAACACACACCTCACTGGCAGACACCTCCACAACATTCATGCACACGTCCCCTGTGTCGTCTCCCACTGTGTCTGTCCCCCCTCCTAAAGTACACAAACACTCAGACACCCAACAGCCATCCACCTCACAACAGCATACAGCCCATGCGCCTGCACCCAAATCCAGCAGACAGACACCTCCAACAACCACTCCCTCATCCTCCACTCCCATTCTTTCTCCCTCTTCCCACCCAATGTCCCTAAGAAACTTTTCCTATCCACCATTGACCTCTTCCCTACACCTCCCTCCCTGATCCTGCACGTATGGCCTGGCCATCACAAACCCAGCCAAGTACCTCAGCCACTCAGTCCACGGCCCCAGTTCCATCTGCACCTACTCATGGTGGAAAGGATTCCTGGCCACATATACTGAAGGGGAAGGAGCCTGCACCAGCAGGCAAGAAGTGCAAGGAGCCTGCAACAGCAGGCAAGAAGGGCAAGGAGCATGCACCAGCAGGAAAGAAGGGTAAGGAGCCTGCACCAGCAGCTGTCACGGAGCCCCCACCACCAAGCATGGTTGTGCATCCATCCAAGGGTGCAGGGGATGTGCAGGAGCCTCCCACCACCACCACCACCAGCACCACCACAGTGCAGCCATCACCGCCAGCGGATGCAATGTGATCCTGCCTCCATGGGCTGCTGTGCAGGCTGTCCCCTCCAGAACCAGTGGGAATGACACCCACTCGAGAGACTGTGGCCCATCACTCCCCAGGACCAAGCACAGGACATGTTGCCCCCTCCAGCACCAGTGGGCAAGACACCCACTCGAGAGACTTTGGCCCATCACTCCCCAGGACCAAGCATAGGGCATGTTTCCCCCTCCAAAACCAGTGGGCAAGACACCCACTCGAGAGACTGTGGCCCATCACTCCCCAGGACCAAGCACAGGGCATGTTGCCCCCTCCAGAACCAGTGGGAAAGACACTCACTTGAGAGACTGTGACCCATCACTCCCCAGGACCAAGCACAGGGCATGTTGCCCACTCCAGAACCAGTGGGCAAGACATCCACTTGAGAGACTTTGGCCCTGCACTCCCCAGGACCAAGCACAGGGCATGTTGCCCTCTCCAGAACCAGCGGGGAAGACACCCACCTGAGCGACTGTGGCCTTGCACTCCCCACGAACAAGCACAGGGCATGTTGCCCCCTTCAGAACCAGTGGTCTTGTTTCCGCTTCTGGCTGAGGCACCCCCCCACCCCTGAGGTGCCTGCATATTTGCCAACTGATGCCCCTGCAGTGTTCTCTCCGTATTGATGCAGGTGACAAGTCCGGCCTTGGACTTTGCCCTGTGGCCATGTGGCCCATGTGAACTGAGAATTAGGCAGTGTCCCTTTTTCTGTATATTTGTAGGTATCTGTAAATTTGTCTAAGTTATTTTAATACTGTGTTGATTTTATTACACTCACTTTAGTAAATTTGTTTTGTCCCTGCATTATTCAGCCAATTTAGGGGGATTAACTTGTTTTCTTGTGCATCTGATTGTGTGTATGGTGTGTGTGTATGGGGTGTTGTGTTGTGTGTGTGTGTGTCACTCTCGTTTTCCCCCCTCCCTTGTGTGCTAGGTGGCTGTACTCACCGTCGACATCTTCGCCAGCGTTCGTGGTGGTGCAGAACGTAGAATATCGTTGGAAATACATGCAGTTTGGGTTCCATGGCGGCGTGGTTGTTCCCTGTGTCTCCAATGGTGAGCCCTTTCACTTCTGAGCTCTGTTTACACCAGGTTTTTGATGTTGTAGTTACCTCCCCGGAAAAGGTGGCGGTTTGCAGGATCTTAATATGGTGGGCGAAACATTGACTTCCCCCTGGCTGTAGGTGCCTACCGCCGTGGTGGCTGTTGTTTCCGCCCTGGCGGTCAGTGTGGTACATTGACTTTCTTTCAGAGATCTTTCCACCATGGTCATAATTTGGTGGTAAGTACCGGCGGCCCGTTGGTGGTATTACCGCTACTTTATCACCGACAGCCAGGGTCGTAATGACGGCATAAGTGTCTTTACTGCACTAGACTCCACTGTACATCTCTCCACTCTATGCTATTACACTGTACATCACTCCAATGTGCGTGGCTCCACTGGATGCTACTCCACTATACGCTATTCCACTCTACCCCATTCTTCTGTATGCCACTCCACTCTTCAACACTCCTCTGTATGCTGTTCCACTGTATGCCACTCCTCTGTATGCTACTCCACTCTATGCCACTCCAGTGTATGGTACGTCACTCTACGTCATTTAATTCTATGCTACTACATTCTACTCCAATGTACTGAGCTGTCTTTTATACTATTACACTCTACCCCATGCCATTATATGCCACTCCCATCTATACCACTCCATTGTACGCCATTCCACTGTATGCTACTCTACTATACACTAACACACTCTACACCACTCCACTTTACAACACTCTGCTCTATGCTACTACACTCTATGCTCTGTACACAATTCTACGCCAGTTGACTTTACGCTATTACACTGTAGGAAACTCTACCCTCTGCCTCTTCAGTGTATGCCACTTTACTGTATGCCACTCTGCTATGGACTATTCCAGTATGTGCTATTCCACTATATGCCATTCCACTGTATGTCATTCCACTCTACTCTATTCCACTGTTTACCACTCCACTCTATAACACTCGACCCTATGCTATTCCACTGTATCCCACTCCACTCTATGCTTCTCCACTCTACACTACTGAGGAGTATGGCACTCCGCTCTATGCCACTTCATTCTACACTGTTCAATTGGACCTGACTCCACTCCCTTGCACGCTATTACACTCTACCCCACTCCATTCTAAGCTAATTTATTGAATGCCACTCCACTGTATGCCAACCCACTGTATGCTATTACACTCAACCCCACTCCAGTGTGCGTCACTCCAGCCTACATGACTTCAGTGTATGCCACTTAATTGTATGCTACTCCACTTTATGCTTTTTCAGTTTCCGCACCTCTACTGTACACCACTCCACTCTATGCTATTCCATTGTATGAAATTCCATTATATGCTGCTCTACTCTACGCCACTCAAGTATACACCACTCCACTCTATACCACTCCACTCTTCTACATGCCACTGTACAGTATGCAACTTCTTGCAATTCCACTGTATGTTACTCTACCTTATGGTAATCCGCTCTACACCACTACAGTATATGATGCTCCACTCTACCCTGCTGCTTTGTATGACACTCTCCTCCACTCAAAATAACTGCACCCTATAAAGGTCTACCTCATTTCATGGCACTCCACAACATTCTGCTCCACTCTATCACTATTGCCTGTGCACATCACTCCATTCCAGTATATACTTTTCTATACGAAACAGCACTCCACTCTACTGTACAAGACCCCACTCTAATTTGTAACACTTTACTACCTACGTTACATCAGTACTTTCTACTCCATGCCACTTTACTCTATGACATACCAATACACTACATTACACCACTCCAATCACACAACTCCAATCAACTAAACTCCACTGTACAAGACTTTACCTCTCTCTAAACTACTATACAACTATCCACTCTATGTAGCACCACTGTTTCACACAATACTGTTCACACAATGCTGTGCAACTCCACTCTATAACCCTCTGCTAAACTTTATGCCACTCTCTGTCACTATACCCCTAATTTCATCTACTACTCTAAGATAATCTAGTCCAGTTTATGACACTTTACGCAATACTTTATATGCCTCTGCATCCCACTTTATTCCACGATACTATGACAGTGCACTCCACTCTGTTCTACTACTCCACTGTACACCACTCCACTCTATGGCAGTCAATACCATTGTACTTTATATCAGTGTATGCCAATCTACAATACCACACTCTGCAACACTGTACTGTGCACCACTCACTCTTCAAAAATCAACTAGAATGTATGCAACTCTATTGTACTGTAGTCTATATCACTTTCCTATACTGAATGACACCCTACTACCCTCTACTGCCCAACACAGTACTCCAATTTATGACACTTCATTTGACTCTATTCTATGCCACACTAGTCTACTGCTCTTGATGTCACTATAGTCTATGACACACTGCTCCACTCTATGACACTGACTCTACTCTATGCTACCCTACTCCAGTTTACTCCACTCTACTATACTCCACCTTACTACACTTATCCCAATCTACTCAACTGTGCTATACTCTGCCCTATGCCACTCCACTGTCCGACACCCTACTCCACTGTCTGTCAGCTCCACTCTACAACACTGTATTACACGTTATGCCACTCTATCACACTCTACTTCACTCTCTGCTTATCAACACTATGTTACTGTACTACACTGTGTGACACTCAATGACCTGCCATTCAACTTCTCTCTACGATATGCCAATCTACTATATGACATGGCACTCCATTGTACAACACTATCCTCCAATGTACTCCACGGCACTCCCACTGACAATACTCCCCTCTATGGCACTCTACTTTACCCTAATGCACTCTAAAACACTTTATTCCACTCAATGACAGTCTATGACACCAAACTCTTGTATTTGACATGCCATTCCACTGTACAATTCATTGCTCCAGTCTACAATACTAGTCCACTATATGAAACAGCACGCGACTACGCTACATGACACTTTACTGCATTCTACAATGTGCTACTGCAGTCCATTCTACTCCACCCAATTCCAATCTACAATACTCCAGACTATGACAATAGACTTTACAACACCGTCCTCCACTGAACTGTATGGCACTCCATATAACAACTCTCCACTTGCGACAGTAGAGTCTACAGTTTGAAACACATTTTCATTAAAACTAAAACAACCATTGAAATTCAGTGAAAATAATAAAGGTTAAAGTTTAGTTATAGTTAGGAAAACTTATTTTCCATATACAAGCCAAGTTTAAACTGACTATCCACACTCCATTTCATGGCGCTCCAGTCAACTACACTCCGCTGTTCAACACACATTTATACTATTCAATATGCCACCACACTGTACAACATGCCACTCTACTCTGTGATATCTTCCTCTACAATATCAAACTCCACACCAATTCACTAAACAGCAAGTTACTCCACTGTACGCTATGTCACTCCACTGTACTTGACTCCACTCTATTCCACTCTACAATACTCCTCTCTGCAACACTCTCCTTCACTGTACTGCACTACACTCCACTTTATGACACTCTAATCACTGACAATCTACACTGCAATTTGAGACATTGTTTATTAAAAATAAAAACCATTAACATACAATGAAAATCCCCAAAGGTTAAGGATAATTTATACATATTTATGTTTTCTTTCTGTACAACCCAACTTGAATTACAGAAACAACAAAAATTGTAAGTTATAAATTCAATGTATAATTTACACACTACCTTCAAATTCCTATATTGTACATCTCTGTACACAATCTTGCCACCTCACTCACCACACTGCATTAACTATAACTCATGCCTTATCCATTCACTGTTTATACCTTTGCATAATACATCACATAGCATGGGAAATCATGGCATTCACAACAACACATAACTTTTCAAATTACACTATTTGTCACAACACAGTGCATTTGACGAGTTAGAGTTAGTGTTCTCTGGTTTAGTGAGCTGAAAAGAGTGTGTAATGAGGTACCTTACTTATTATAGCTTGAAGATGGTAGAAAAATTGTAAATGAAAGTTGCAACTGTAACTTTTGAATTTTTAAAGTTTGTTTTGTTAAACTTGGTTTGTTTAAGGAAATAAGTTTTCATAACTTTAACTAAGCTTTGCTTTTCTTTATAAATATACATATACATAAATATATGTATATTACCTACTGGCAGTGGCCAGTAGGTAGTTATAGGTAAGACCTAGTTTCCATAGGAAGAAAAAAAAAATGTTTCTGGCAAGAACTTTGGCGCCGCTTGACGAATCTTCACAAAATGTTCAAAATGTATACTTCAGTGGGTTTAGCTGCTGCCTTGAAATTTTGGGGTTGGTTTGTCAAGCGTCAAGCAGGGGCCGAGAAAAAGGGATTTCCAAAATGTGTTTTCCCAATGCATTTTCCCTTAGGGATTTTGAACACAACTACAGCCCAAACGCTGGACGGAAATACAACAAATTTGCAGAAAGCTAGCTCTTGGTCCAGAAAGTGTGCTTTTTGTGATTTGGTTTTAACCCATTCAGTATATTTGGAGTAATTAGAGATTACAAAAATATAGATATCTAAGGATGCTTGCCTCCTGTTTTTGAAATCAGGGACAGCAAAGGCTTCACCAACCTATCTCTGAGTCTGCATGCTGTGGACCCTAGCTTGCTAGAGGGTGCCATTCTAGTTCCTGGGCCCCTGGAAGTGAATTTCTGGTGAAAATCCTGTGAAACGATGCTAGACGACTCCGTACAACTTCGCTAAGGACACCATGGACCGAAGCCTGCAACGTCAGCTACACTTGGATCCGTGGAGCTCACCGAAGTGCAACGACCCTACTGTCAACGTAGGCCCAATGTCGATGCAGCCGCTGATGTTCACAAGAACATGTGAGTTAGAATGTCATACACCTGACGTTCGTGACACCAAACTCCGTTGCTGCGCTTGTGACCCTATGACGTGATCGCGACCCTGTGAGTTTGCCCCACAGCATCGAGACTTCGTTGAACATCAACTTTGCTGTAGGTGCCATGGGACCGACTCCTCGCGACCAATGCTGCCTTACCTCTCCCGCTCTGCAGCAAGGACCTGACACCTCTTTGTGACACCTCCACTGCTTCGCCCCCCAGCACCAGAACTGATGCCGCATCGGATCCAGCGACACCTCGCTCCCCGACTCCGTGCTCCAGCCTGTTTTTCACACATTTTGCTAAGGTACTGTACCTGGGGGTCTGTATGACTCCATAAACTGCACAAGTGGTGTCACATTGTGGGAAACAACTCCGTCACAAGGCCGCTTTAACTTCAGATTGCAGCATTTGGGCCTCAAGGCACTCTTTTGGTGTTTTTAATTGCTAAAGTCATATTTTTAATAGTGTATAGTGGATTTTTATCGTATTTGGTCTTGTTTTATTTAGATAAATATTTACTCTTTTTCTAAACCTTTTGTAGTCTTTTACTGAATTACTGTGTGCTTTGGTACAAATACTTTACACATTGCCTTTGAGAGAAGCATGATTGCTTATGCCAAGCTACAAAGGGGGTGAGCAGGGGTTGTCTTAGGAGTGTAACTCCCTTACCCTGAATAGAGTGACGATCCCTGCTTGGACAGAGTGCAAACTGACTGCCAAACAGAAACCCCATTTTTAACATTATTAATCAATTAAATATTTGAGTATAGATTAATAAATATAATTTTATCATTATTATTTAATTAACTTTCCACCTGTACTCCTACAAACCTTGCAACCCACAACTAAAATATAACTAATAAATAGTTGATTATTAATTAATTGCGACTCAATTCAATCAATCAATCAATCATAGGATTTATAAAGCTCACTACATACCCGTGAGGGTTTTAAGGCGCTAGGGGGAGTGGGGGAGCTGTTGTTACTGGTCAAAGAGCCAGGTCTTGAGGAGTCTTCTGATGGTGAGTAGGTCTTGAGTCTGTCGCAGGGCGGTGGGGAAGGTGTTCCAGGTTTTGGCGGCGAGGTATGAGAAGGATCTGCCGCCGGAGGTCTTTCTTCAGATGCGGGGGACGAGGGTGAGGTTAGTGGAGCGGAGCTGATGGGTGGGGGTGTAGAAGCTGAGTCTGTTGTTTAGGTAGGCTGGTCCGGTGTCGTGGAGCGCTTTGAGAGCGTGGGTAAGAAGCTTGAAAGTCATCCTTTTGTCCACAGGGAGCCAGTGAAGGTTTCTCAGGTGGTGGGAGATGTGGCTGTGGCGGGGTACGTTGAGGATCAGCTGGGCGGAGGCGTTTTGGATGCATTGGAGGTGTAGTAGGTCTTTTGCTGCGATGCCTGTGTAGAGTGCGTTGCCGTAGTCCAGCCTGCTGCTGACGGGGGCCTGTGTTACTGTCCTTCTTGTTTCTGTCGGGATCCACTTGTAGATTCTGCGGAGCATGCGGAGTGTGTTGTAGCAGGAGGAGGAGACTGCGTTGACCTGTTTAGAGAAGGTGAGGGAGGAGTCGAGGATGAAGCCCAGGTTGCGAGCGTGGTCGGACGGTGTCGGTGGGGTTCCTAGTGAGGTGGGACACCAGGAGTTGTCCCAGGCGGAGGGGGTGGGTCCGAGGATGAGGACCTTCGTCTTGTCCTAGTTCAGTTTCAGACAGCTGTTTCTCATCCATTCGGCGATGGATTTCATTCCCTCGTGGAGGTTGGTTTTGGCGGTGAGCGGGTCTTTTGGTGAGTGAGAAGATGAGCTGGGTGTCGTCGGCGTAGGTGAGAATGTTGAGGTTGTGTTGTCGGGCCACTTGTGTGAGGGGGGCCATGTAGATGTTGAACAGCATCGGGCTGAGGGATGAGCCTTGGGGGATGCCGCCGATGATGTCGGTGGCATCGGAGCGGAAGGGGGGAGGCTGACTCTCTGGGTTCTGCCGGAGAGGAATGAGACGATCCAGTTGAGGGCTTTTCCTTGAATTCCGGTTTCATGGAGGCGTGGTTTCAGGGTGCGGTGGCAGACTGTATCGGAGGCAGCAGATAGGTCCAGGAGGATGAGGGCTGATGTTTCGCCGTTGTCCATTTGGTGTCTGATGTCATCTGTGGCGGTAAGAAGGGCAGTTTTGGTGCTGTGGTTTTGTCTGAAGCCGCACTGGGAGGGGTCTAGGATGCCGTTGTCTTCGAGGTGGCTGGTTAGTTGTGTGTTGACGATTTTTTCAGTCACCTTTGCTGGGAAAGGGAGCAGGGAGATGGGTCGGAAGTTCTTGAGGAATTAACCTCCCACCCTATTCCCCACAAACCCAGCAGCCTACACCTAACATTGAACTAAAAGAAATTATTTCTACACAACTGACATTATTAATAATCAATTAAATTAATTGGTAATTAATTATTATCTATTGACCTCCCCAGCTTATACCCCTACAAATGTAGCAAATCACACTTAAAATAAAAGTTGAATAAATCAGTATTGCCTAATATGCATATTGAATATCAATCACATACTAATCACATAATCACAAAATTATTAATGAATTGATAATTGATTATTACTAGGGCTCCCGGGTTTATGATATTTATTTGTTTAATGTTTCTGTCTGTAGTCATCCATATTTATGTTTTGGCAATTTTATTGGTATTTATCCATATTTATTTTATGTTTTAAGAATAAATGGAGTCATAAAATGGTATATTTCCACATGCATTTAACTGATAAACATTCACTTATACTTTGATGCCTGTCGTGTTTTAGCAAATTAAGCAGCCGAATATAACAAAGCACAGGACTGACAGGTAAATATTAGCATTATGTACATATATATGTTAATATATACCTGGACTTAAGGGAATCTCATCGTGTTTTTAAATCCCTATGCTGCCTATATGCTTAGCAGTTGGTCTGGAATTTATGATGGACAACAAGGAGAGTCACTCACAACAAGCACATTTTTCTGTAATTTACCACTTTTAAACATAAATACAGGCAGGAAATAGATTGTTTTCTGTCGGTATTAATCTGTAAAAATGAGTAAAAACAGAAAACTGGAAGCCTTCATTATTACGTAACTCCTCGTTTGCCTGGTACGAGCTGGTCTTGTCCTGGCAACAGGTTCCCGTATGCCGAGGACAAGACTAGCTCGTCCTGCACCTGCCCCCCCGAGGGCCTCCCTTTCCCCCCCCAATGGCAGGGTTGGAAGGGGAATGGCTTCCCAGTGACGTCTGATGACATCAGAGCGATCGCACGCTGACTTCATCAGAGGCCGCCCCCACCGCGCTGGAAGCTCGCAGGCGGGGAGAGGCATGAAAATTTCCTTTCCTCTGATGTCTCTCTGAGCAGCCCGATCGTATAGTGATTGGGCTGCAGAAATGCCTACTAGACACCAGGGATTTTGTGTTTGTTTGTGTTTATGATGATGGGGAGCATTTTTCTAAGACCTTTTCTGCCCCCCTGGGGGCAGATTGGCCTAATAAAAATAGGATGATGAACCCCGGGGGTGTGGGTGGGGGGTAAAAACCTCTAGACACCAGGGATCTTTTTTTTTGTTTGTTTTATTTTTTACATGTGGGGGAGCGACCCCGTAGGAAAGGGCCACTTCCCTGCAGGGCAAATTGTCCTTAGGCCATTCCTGCCTTCTTTTGGGGCAGATCAGCATAAACCACTAGACACCAGGGATTATTTTAGGTCAATCATGCAACGGGAGTGACCCCTTAGGCAAGGGTCTCTCCCTTGGGGGGACAAATTTATTTTAGGGGGCAGGAACCACTAGGCACCAGGAATTTGTATTTTTTATTATTTTTACAGATGGAGAGCGACCCCTGAAGCAAGGGTCATTCCCTTGGGGAGGGGGGATTTATTTTAGGCCATTTCTGCCCAGCAGATCGGCCTATTTTATTAGGCCATTTTTTTGTGTGACAATTTCACGCAAGTGGAGCGACCCCTTAAGCAAGGGGGGGATTTGTTTTAGGCCATTTCTGCCCCACTTGGGGACAGAATGGCCTATTTTTATTAGCCCGATCTGACCCCGGGGACAGAAACCACTTAGGCACCAGGGATTGGTGTGTGTTTCTGTGTGTGTTGTGTTTAGGGGGCAGCCCCTTGGAGCCATATAGGCCTATCTTTTTAAGGCCCATCTGCCCCCAAGGCAGAAAGCCCACCAGACACCAGGGGAGATTTTTCTTTAAAAAAAGAGGGTTGGGGTATGGCCATACCCACACACCAAATAAATGGGGACAAAGTTGTTCTTCCCACCAGTGGGCAGATGGGACAATTACCCCCAATCCACTCCCTGGGGGGCAGAAAGTCTACTAGATGCCAGGGAGTTAAAAAACATAGTGGGGTGGTGGTTACCAACCAGTATGGGCATGGTTATGCCCCTACCCCAACTGAAGGGGGTAACAGTCTTTCAGTTCTCCCCCACACACAAAAACATTCTATCCCATGGCAAGCAAGAGGACATTTAATTATTTGGGGTTTTGGTTTTACATTTAGGCCATGAGAGCTTGTCTTACTCTCAAAATCCTCCCACTTGGAATGGTGAGGGCTGCACTTTTTGACTTTGGGATGCTGCCATGTAGAAAAATCTATGAGACCTAGACACATCTGAAAATTAAACATATGGGTGAATCCAAGGTGGTGTGCATCACATGTACCCCTCACCATTTTCTTACCCACAGTGGCCTGCAAACCTCCAACTTTGCTTGAAATAAAAAAATGCTCAAATTTTGGTGATGGAACATTCCGGAATCTGCAGGAATCCACAAAATTCCTACCACCCAGTATTGTCGCATCTATACTGATAAAAATTCTGCCCAACTTGTCAGCCTTTTGGATCAGCTTTGGTTCCTGCTCATTTTCGATATGTTTTTGGCTCTCCCCTTTTACAGGCACTTGGCCCACCTACACATTACCGGGAGCCTGAAGGGAACGTTGGGTGGTAGGAAATGTTTTATTTTTTAGCTAAATTTGAGGTTTGCTGAGGATTCTGGGTAAGAAAACACTGGAGTATCAACGCAAGTCACACCTCCCAGGACTTCCTCAGGTATTTAGTTTTCAGAAATGTTTGGGTTTGGTAGGTTTCCCTAGATGGCTGCTAAGCCCAGGAACAAAAATGCAGATGCCCCCCGCAAAAACAGGTAGTTTTGTATATGATAATTTGAATGTGTCCACAGAGAGTTTTGGGGCATTTCCTGTATGGGCACCAGACGTACCCACACAAGTGAGGTATCATTTTTATCAGGAGACCTGGGGGAACGCTGGGTAGACATACGTTTGTGGCTCCCCTCAGATTCCAGAACTTTGAAGCACCAAAATGTGGGAAAAAGGTTTTTTACATGTTTTGAGGTTTGCTAAGGATTCTGGGTAACAGGACTTGGTGAAAGCATCACAAGTTACCCCATCCTGGGTTCCCCTAGGTGCCTAGTTTTCAGACATGTCCAGGTATGCTAGGTTTTCCTAGGTGCCGGATGAGCTAGAGGCCAAAATCCACAGTTAGGCGCTTAGCAAAAAACAGGTCAGTTTTCTTTGGGAAAATGTTATGTGTCCATGTTGTGTTTTGGGGTATTTCCTGTCACGGACACAAGGCCTACCCACACAAGCGAGGTACCATTTTTATTAGGAGACTTGGGGGAATGCTGAGTGGAAGGAAATTTGTGGCTCCTCTCAGATTCCAGAACTTTCTGTCAGGGAAATGTGAGGAAAAAGTGTTGTTTTGCCAAATTGGGATTTGCAAAGTATTCTGAGTAACAGAACCTGGTGAGAGACCCACAAGTCACTCCATCTTGGATTCCCCTAGGTGTCTAGTTTTAAAAAATACACAGGTTTGGTAGGTTTTCGTAGGTGCTGGCTGAGCTAGAGGCCAACATCCACACCTAGGCACTTTGCAAGCACAGGTCAGTTTTTTTTTAGAAAATGTGATGTGTCCATGTTGTGTTTTGGGGCCTTTCCTGTTGCGGGCGCTAGGCCTACCCACACGAGTGAGGTGCCATTTTTATCGGGAGATCTGGGGGAATGCTGGGTGGAAGGAAATATGTGGCTCCTCTCAGATTCCAGAACCTTCTGTCACCAAAATGTGAGGAAAAGGTAGTTGTTTGACAGTTTGTGAGGTTTGCAAAGGATTCTGAGTAACAGATCCTGGTGAGAGCTCCACAAGTCACCCCATCTTGAATTTCTCTAAGTGTCTAGTTTTAAAAAATGTATAGCTTTCTAGGTTTCCCTAGGTGCCGGCTGATCCAAAGGTCAAAATCCACAGCTAGGCACTTTCCAAAAAACACATCAGATTTCAATGTACAAATGTGATGTGTCCATGTTACGTTTCCTGTTGCGGGCATTAGGCCTACCCACGCAAGTTAGGTACTATTTTTATTGGGAGACTTTCGGGAACACAGAATAGAAGAGCAAGTGTTATTACTTCTAGTCTTTCCCTATATTTTTACCTTCCAAATGTAACACAGTGTGTAAAAAAGATGACTATTTCAGGAATGCCCTGTAATTCACATGCTAGTATGGGGACCCCAACATTCAGAGATGTGCAGATAACCACAGCTTCTTAACACCTTATCTTGTGCCCAGTTAGGGAATACAAAGGGTTCCTTGATACCTATTTTTCACTCTATATATTTCCCCAAATGAATTGCTGCAACCCAGTACACAATTAAAACCTATTGCAAGGTACCTAGGTGTCTACATAAGCCTGCAAGCCCTATATATCCCTGCAACCAGAAGAGCCTAGCAAATGTAACAGTATATTGCTTTTGAAAATCCGACATCGCAGGAAAAAGTTGGGGAGAAGTGGCTGTTTTTTTTACCTCAATTTCAATATTTTTTTATTTCAGCTGTTATTTTCTGGAGGGAAACTTTGTAGGATCTACACAAATGACCCCTTGCTAAATTAAGAATTGTATCTACTATTCAGAAATGTTTAGCTGTCCAGGATCTAACATTGGATTCCCACCCATTTTGTGTCACTAACTGGAAGAAGGCTGAAAGCACAAACAATAGTAAAAAAGGGGTCTGTCCCAGTAAAATGCCAAAAGTGTGTTGAAAAATGTGGTTTTCTGATTCACATCTGCCTGTTACTGAAAGCTGGGAACATGGTGATTTTATCAACACAAACCCTTTGTTGATGCCATTTTCAAGGACAAAAACACAAGCCTTCTTCTGCAGCCATTTTTTCCAAATTATTTTAAAATGCAAAGTTTTCCCTGTATTTTGGCTAATTTCTTGGTCTTCTCCAGGGTAACCCACAAACTCTGGGTATCTCTAGAATTCTTAGGATGTTGGAAAAAAAATTATGCAAATTTTGCATGGGTACCTTATGTGGACAAAAGGTTATGAGGGCCTAATCGTGAACTGCCGTCAATAGCCCAAAAAAAGGCCTTCCACTTGAGGGGGAAAAGGCCTGGCAGCGAAGGGGTTAATTAACTTCTCGCCTTATCCCCCTACAAACTCAGCAACCACCTATGACACTATAAATTACTATTAACAATTAAATTAAAAATACGAACTCACTTTAATTAGCAAACTACATTTAAAAAAATAACAATTACACAAAAAAGATATTAACTAAAACACATTGAATTAAGTTAAAAACTATATTCTTTACAAATATATTATTGAAAATGATATGAATAACCATGATATTCTGAACAGTGATATTATTATTATTCACCTGAAAAAATGAAATTCTTTATAATGATATTCTGCATCACAATATATTTGATTCACAATATTTTTGAGATTTCTGTCTCCTGATTTTTACAACTCAATATTTTGTCCAAATACAATTAATAAAGGCAGTTTCAAAAAGGCTATGTATACTAATGCTTTACAATAAAAATTACTACCTTTATTACCATCAACACAAATATGTACAATGCATCCTACAATATTTTTTCCCTTAAACCATTTCG
Organism: Pleurodeles waltl; assembly: GCF_031143425.1. Lineage (NCBI taxonomy): Eukaryota > Metazoa > Chordata > Amphibia > Caudata > Salamandridae > Pleurodeles > Pleurodeles waltl. The sequence goes on along the minus strand of NC_090437.1, from coordinate 830,302,329 downwards.
GGGAACATTTTGAACATCAAAGGGGTAAAATTACTATCCGCACTCGAATGTAAACTATTTTGAGGATCATGTTGGGCACTGTAGGGGTGAAACTTGTCATTTCCAACCCAATCTGTACCATTATGAGGAAGATGATGCACACTGATTGGATCATATTTACAAGTCAAACTTCAATCTCAACCACAAGATTTCAATGTTACTATTAACATTCTAATCTCAGCCATTTGGGGGAATTGGAGAAGGTAAGATGAATTAAAACAAAACAATTTCCAATTACAAATTTTGCACTATTAACAATAAAAATGACACCAAATATTTATACAAAACATACACCCTAAGAAATAGAACCTAATATAAAATATAATAATGTATATTAGTTTTAAATGTAACATAGGTTGTTTTTTCATATAAAAACACTTACAATATTTGTATATATTTATTAAAATGTTTTTCTTTATTTTTATATTACAATTACTAGTCAACAAAAATATGTTCATACATTATTATAATATTTATTTAACTATTTAACATTTAAATGAAAAAATATATATAAATATCAAGATATAAACACCCAAATACAATTTAAATCCCTGTGAAAATACACCAAACAATTCCTTCTTCACAAAAAGAAGAGAGGCACACTAGAGAGCAATTATATTATGCAAATTTATTTAGACAGAAAGATCCAAAACGTTTCAACTTTTTTCACCAATCCCCCCACCATTTCCCTATAGATACCCTGTTCTGAAAATATATTTTAAATCACAAAATTAGTTTTTTTACCAATACCAAACAGTAACTTGGAAAGGACTTTCCTTCCAAATTGTGAGGTGTTATAGTGTGTAGCAATTGTTTGTGAATACAATTCCAGCAGCAAAATATTGATCAGTTACAGAGTACGAAGTAGGGTTATAACTCATTTTTAAAGAGCATCTGATCCATTCTGACCTCTTCCTCTTTGGGAATTGGAATGGCAGCTTCAGGAGGATTAGGCAGAGGTGAAAGGCATAACATGCCGAATCTTTCCATTTTTAAGGTGCCCTGGTTCCTTTGAGCATCTCCGACTGCCTTATAAAAAGATATCAGTTTTGGAATGTACTCATGGGGATGATGGTTTGCTGCCTGTTTCAGGCCTTGTGAATTCCTATTTTGTGGACTGACCTATTATTAGCACAAATAGGTTGGTTCACAAAATCTGTCTTGAGTTGCAAAGAGTCGGTGTGCATTTTGCCACCTCTGGAGAAGGAATGAAACCTTAATACATCATGCCCTAGATATCTAATTGCAGGTGCGTTGGTTTTAGAGTTCCAATAGAAATCAGCATGCAGAGTTGGTGAACAAGATAACTTGAACAAAAGAAACAGCATGGATTCGGAAAGAGAATGTAATAGAGAGAAAAGGTTCATATGAAATGAATTTGTGATAATATCATCATATTTTATATGTAATCATTTACATGTTTGTTCATTTGAACCCTCAGTTCAAATCAGTTCCTGACAACGCAAGTGGTTAAGCAGTTAAAAGGCTTGGAGGGTGCTGTGCAAACCTGAGAACCAGAAGCCGGTACTTAGTGCCTCTTCACCTTCGTCACTCCTCCTGAGCACATGCTGATATGAATGTGAACTTATACATCAACTCTCTCATGCTTGGAAAGGTAAAGGAAGCTTGTCATTCATCCTGTTTGACCAGTTTTGCTATAAAACCAGTCCACTTGGAATCTCTGTAGGTTAAATACACTAAAAAACATGGGTGCCGACTGAAATTCTTTCTGCTTCTCAGGTTCGTTGCTGCTATGTCAGATGCTCTGTGTCCGAAACTTACTTACCATGCACCTTTCTTATTAAGAACACCGTCATTGTTAGTCAAGTTCGAAACATCAGAGTCAAATTGTCTAAATATAAGTCCACAGCAGCTTTGTATACATTCCGCAGCATGTTTAAATTCTACTGATCTATTTCACAGAGGATTTCTGTAACAGTTATTGCAAACCTATAACTTGACTCTTCTGTAGTTGATCATTGATAGCAAAAGTCTCACTCTGACAATTCTGAATCAGAATGGTGTGACTCTCTGATATTTGAATTTAGCAAACTTTTTGTAAGTAGTAGGCTTTGGGCCACATTACGTGTTTGGCGATCCTGTGAGCGCCATGTTGGCGGTGGTGGTCCAACTACCAACAGGCTGGCAGAGAAGACTGACAAATTATGATGTTGCGGTGATGCAAACAGAATCCCATCAAATCACCACCAGCACCGCCTGTGTGGTCAGACTGCTGCAGTCGATTGGGGTCACTAACAGTCCAGCAGAGATCATTTTTCCTCTGTACTCATTACAAGGTTGCACACCTCCAACATTTCCATCGCGGTCGAACCACCTCAGAACACCAGGCAGAAACAAACAATATAAAAAGAGACACTCACCTCCAGGAAGCCATACCTGTCTGGAGTCACCATGGAACCACAACTTGAAGTCATCCCAGCGCTCCTGCTCGCAGAAAGACAATGGAACCATGGTCGCCAAGGACTACAACACACACTCACCTGTTACATTTGTAAATAGTGAAAAATCTGTACAGTATCATCACATACCATATGGAAGGGGGTGATAGGGCTGCACTCATACATAACAATACAGTGACACACACTCACATACAGCAACAAAACACCCACACATACACAGCATTCACAGCAGCCAGCACACACACACCACAGGTCAATACCGCACAGTTATGCATGGCACAGTACAGGCCCAGCCTCACACAATCCCATGCAACATACGTACTCATGACAACAACATCACAACATCACAACTGCACAAATATAAACGCATGTCAAACACAAGTGAAACCGACATTGGCCAGGGACTCGACACACATACAACACAATGTACAACCATCTGTGATTAAACACACAAAATTACACAATCATACAACCTAGCAATCGACACACACATCACACATACACACCACAACAAACCTAAAATGCCATGTACAATACATGCAGCCTCAAACAGTCAAAAAAGACAAAAGCAACACAGCACAACAACAAACACACATCAACACAAACAAAACACAATACCATGACAACAACATTGCAGCTACATACACATACCCATCACACAACACACACCCTATCCCTGGGGGACAAAAGCACTGTATGAAACCTCACACACTGTTCACACAATACAGTACACACACACAAATACTGCCACACAACCAATGTCAGCCAGGGACCATTCACACCTAGGAAAGGAAATCCAGGACAAGGATGTAACCTGAAAAACCAATAATTGGTTGGATTTTATATATTAAGAGTATGAAGATACTTCACAGTCCAAGGCCATTGGCCAGTCCAAATGTACAACACTGATTTGCACCAAAGGCACAATATGGTGTCCTTACTTGACTCCTAACTGCCATGTAACCTCCACATGTAGGGTCATCAAGGGGTCAGGCAGGCACCTCAGGGATTCATGAGGGGTGATGTGGAGGAGGTGTTTGGGCTTAGTTCAGCTTGGGAGTGGGTTTTAGGCTTTGGCTTGGGAGGAGGTTGGAACTTTTTGGGAGGGGTGCACTTCTTGGGGGGGAGGGGCATGGGTACTGACAGGGGGGTAGGCGAGGCCTTGGTGGTGGAAGGAATGGCCTTGGTGAGGGAAACATATCTTATGGGTATCACAATGGTGAAGAGTAGGGGGAAGGTTAAACTTGTAAAGAAAAACTTTTTGGGACACACAGGGGCAGTCATCAGAAGGGGGTTTGGGTGTGGAGGGAGAGTGGATGGTGCTTGTCTGACATTTAGGTGTGGATGTCTTGGATGCATGTTTGTTCGGTGGGTGAGTGAGGGAGTTTATGTGTTTTGGGCTGACAGGGGTTGGAGGTGCTGGGGGATACCATGGTGCATGAACAGGTGGATGGCTGTCTGTTGGGGTGGTGACTGCAGGTATGGTGGATATGCTGCATGTAGGTGTGTTGGTGGTTGTGGTGTCTACAGGTGTGGTGACAAGAGTGGATGTCTTAGGGTCTGCTGGGGTGCTGTCTGCGGGTAAGATAGGTTTGGTGGCTGGATCTGTGAATTTTGGTGTGGTGTCTGCAGGTGTGTCAGGTGTGTTGTCTCTGTGGTGCTAGGGGTGGTGGGTTGTCAGGACAGATCATGACTGTTGCTGTGTCTACAGATAGATATTGGTTGTGTGCATGCCAGTGGAGTTTCTTGTGGTGCTTATGTTTGTGTGCGTTCACCTTTTCCTTTGAGGTGGCTACATGAGAGTCTGTTTGTGTGCTTTGGCTGGGTCGGGAAAGGGGGGATTCAGAGTGGGAAGAGGAAAGTAGAAATCATCTCTGTAGACTAGCCAGTGCACTGTGAATGCCCTCCAGAAACGCATTGCTCTGTTGGACTTAAGTTGCCAGTTGCCTGGATGGCATTCATTTTAGTCAACTGACCCACAGAGATAGACATCAGGAGGTCAATAGCTTCCTCACTGACGGTCGCAGGGCTAACAGGGGCTGGGGTAGAGGTGCCTGCGGCAAAGGAGACACCCACCCTCTTGGATGGGTGGGCACGGGCAACTATGTGGGGAGCTACAGGGAGGGCAGTGATATAAAAGAGAGTGGAGGACAGGGATGGTACTTGGGTGGTCCTCGATGGGTCCGCCACAATTAGGGAGTGGCCACTGGAGGACAATTCTAAAGAAGATTTAGTGCATCCGTCTCCCCTTTGGCACTCCTCTCACCCTCCAGGCCACTGGGTCCCTCACTGTCGGTGGTGTCTTGGCTGGAAGTCCTGTGACCAGAAGTTTCCCTACTCGGCTGTGCACCGTCTCCTTCGCCTGCCAGTGTTGATGCTGAAAATAGATAGTGAAGTTGGGTCATCATATTCACAAGATAGCATTTCTATCATACATTATACATAAGTTCCATTAAATCCTGTTCACCAACACCCACAGGTAGTGCCAGTAAAGTACAAACATCATGTCACAATAAATTATGATGTCTGTCCCTCAATATCCATATTGTAATATACCAGCCAAGCTACCAAACTGACATCTATAATACCATGAATTAAGTTGACCAATCACCTGACCAGACCATGACAAGGTGACTTTGCCACACAATACAGATTTCCTATCCACAACAAAATAGTAAAGCAATCAGGCAATAGTTTACAAATGTGAATTTTCTTGCCACTAATTAAAAACACATAATCCAGTCATGCATATATGTTTCTCTGATGTCATGCAATGACACATGTAAAGTGCAGGCAAGCAAGCCTTGAGCAAACACGCCATACCATCTTCATTTCACATAGTTACTACCATACACTATGGACACATGTCAACATGTGACACATCAATATAGTCACACATTTCAGTTTTAGGTCAAGGATTCAGAACACATGTCACACACACACACATGCACCAATAGGAATGTATCAAGGACCGAAAATACAATGTAGACCAAGGCATCTAGGTCATTGGTCTACTGAAAACAAACTTTATCAGTTATGTAAAGACCAAGTAAGTTCAGATCAATGCCCCACACACAAACACAACTTGTCAATAATGTGTACTTTACAAATGGAACACTGTACTGTGCAGGGAGGAGACTATTAAAACCACTCAATCATGCAATTAGACCATAAATAGGCCACTGACTGAGTAACATCACTGCCCACACATCAGACATGGCAACCATCTGTCTGTGGAGGATTCCTAGTGCCAAACCACATGTGACGCTAAAAAGACAAGTACACCAACCATGGTGACAGCCAAAAACCTGGATATACTCACAATACTACTCACATGTGTATATGAACCACCACAACTGCACCAGATAGGAGCCATTGCCGACAATAGTTCCACAAACATCCAGAACTCTGTTGGCATATCCTTCATAGCTGATGCAGGTAGATATAACTATTTCCACTGTTGATTCAAAACTGAACCTTTCAATTGACACGTGATATTGACAAATATCTGTCATGAATATCACTGTGAATGGGGTACCACTGCCTATGTATCATGCCTACAACACTATGCCCAAGAACAATGCTGTTTGGCCACTTTCTGCTACCATAACAGTGGCATGGTAGTAACATTCTTACCTGTGCCAAAACAATATGTGTCCCAAAAGAAATGAGGCAGCAACTTAATGGTATGCAACATACATATTGTTAACTCTGATTAAACATCACAAATGTCTATGCATGTCCTTCATTTACCAAGGTAGATTACTTTGCAGAGGTGTGGAGATATGAACCTTGTATTCCATGTGACATGTCAGATGGACCACACAGCCTCACATGATGCTGTCACTTCTCAGAAATTGTATGTAAACTATTGATGACTTGAATTTCTCTGACTCTATGTTGCACATATGCAGGAATACTGACACATTGCAGAGGATAGAAAGCAAGGACCCACGCACCTTACCATCATGACATTGGTAGGGTTGACCATTTGGTGTGATTTTTCACCTACCAGGGTAGACGAAACTGTATGGTGGTACACATATAACACAGTCATATGTGCACTATTACGTGCTATTGTACTGATGGGACAACATAGTTGAATAACATGTCTCTAGAAAAAGGCAGATATGTGTTCCAGTGGCAATGTCCTCAACAGTAGTATTCGCCTACCGCCTTGACAGTCCTTAGATGGTATGAAAAGTGAATTTAATGTTGCGTCGCAAGCTGTGAAACATTTTGATGCCATAGTCTTTAATGCTGGCTATGACCAACCTTGAATGCATATGCAGATTTGATAAATATGTTGTAATATTGATGAGATAACGTATGTTTAGTGGCATAGTCAGCATCCTCATACCAATTGCATAGATAGTATTTGTGCCTTTTAAAAGTGAAGCATAGTAAGAATGTTGATATCACCTAAACTTTAGGTGACATGCGTTTCCATTTCCAAGTAATAATTAAGGACAGGGGATGAGATCCGTAGGTCTGTGCTGTGTACCATGTTTCCATAATATCATATGGAATGTCCATAGTTCTGTGCTATATGATATGGGTCCCTAGGACAGTGCTGTGTACCATGTTTCTATGCTATCATTTGGCATGTCCAAGTATTATGTGTGACATATGTTTCTTAACACTTACAATTACACATTGACTGATAGACATTCCTTCTTATTTTCTCTAACAGAGTTAGCCTGGCATAAGAAGTGTCAGACAACCTCCAGTGTACCATCCACTCGCGGACCTGCAGACCATGGACGTTCGACATGTCATGCAGATCTACTACCTGGATAGGCACACAATCATGGATCTCTGTCGTCAGTTGGAGCCAGATCTGGTGGCTGCCATTCGTCATCCCAATAGCATACCACCCATTGTACAAGTGATGTCAATGTTGCATTTCCTAGTCTCAGGTCCTTTCAAAATACCGTGGATTTGACTGCAGGGATTTCCCAGCCTACTTTCAGTCTTGTCTTGAACAATGTACTGCCTGCATTATTGAAACACCTGGACAGCTACATCAGATTTCCACAACAAGAAGATTTGTCCCATGTGATGGCTGATTTGTGTGCTTTGGCACACATCCCACATGTAGTGGGAGCCATTGATGGCACCCTTGTAGCCTTGGTTCCCCCCATGGCAATGAACAGGTGTATCGGAACTGGAAGAACTTCAAAGCTATAAATGCCCAAGTAGTCTGTTTGGTGGACCTCTACATTTCACAAGTACTGTATGTACAAGGTACACAGGTTCAGTCCATGATGCCTTCATCATACGGAACAGCAATATCCCACTGCTGATGACACAACAGTACACAGAGAGGGCCTGGCTGGTAGGTAAGTCATATATGTCATGTGTGTCAGTATCTTATGTCTGATGACAAATGTTAGGATGTCCAAGATTTATGTTTGTACACATGTAAACATTCCTTACAGGGGATTCTGGCTACCTAAATCATCCCTGGTTTTTGACACAAGTAGAGTACCCCACCACGCCAGCGGAAGTCCACTTCAATGAGGTCCATGAAAGGACAAGGCATGTCGTGGAGCGGACATTTGGGCACCTGAAAGCAATGTTCTGTAGCATTGATAAGTCTGGTGGAGCCCTCCTTTACCTACCCGCCAAAGTGTGTCAAATCATTGTGGCCTGCTGCATGCTCCACAACCTTGCCCTGAGACATCAAATCCCATAACCCAGATGAGGGGAGCCAGCAGTTCCACTGTTTGGTGATGTAGAAATGCCAAGTGAGGATGACAGCGTTGAGGATGAAGGCGAAGACATCTATGCAGATCTCATCATTCAGTACTTCAAATGACTGTAGGTATGTGTTGTTCTGTAAAAATGCTTGACTCAGTGGGGTAATGTGGGGCTTAGAGATGTCTGAGAAGGGTCTTTATATGACAATCATACAGTTCATTAGTTGCATAGCAGTACATGCCTCATGCAATATAGTACACTGAGTTGTGAGTATCATGATGATCTCCTTTGTTAATGCACATTCTGTGTTAACATTGTATTTTGGACATGTCTATAAGGGTCTTTATTTCTATTACATATCTATAACTTTTGTTGTATAATTATACTTTGCAGACTTCTTCACAATATCACCCTCAAGTGATCCTTTCTGAATTGTGTCACTGGTAGGTGGAATTATCGGGTCTGACGTGTGAAGTGGACATGGATTCATCCAGGTACTCTATGGCATTATATTGGTGGTGTATGAGTTCTATGCCCAGACTGTCAGGACAGGATGGCAGTGTTCTGTTCCACACAATAGACCTGGGTGCCATGTCATCCGGGTCCAATGGTGTCATGTGTGTGGTCTTTTGTCTATGACACATCATCTTATGCAATCCATGACCTCATCCTCCCCATTGGTTTGATGATGGTACTGTCTTACTAGTATATAGCTGTCACTGTGTTTCCTCATTGCAGGCCAATGTGCATGTGTGTCGGGACTGACATATGTGAGTAGGATGTCCACAGGTACCTGACCATGGTAAGTGGAAGGTTCCATTACAGTGGACATTTGTCCTGACCATCTGACTGTATCATTGGGTATGTTCATATGGATGTATGGTATGTGGAAAGGCTTTATCTGATGATACATTGAACCAATATGTTTGCCTATTTGAATAGACAATAACTGACATGTCCCTTACTTCAGTAGTCTGTGGGATGTTAGATATTCACACCTATGCTGAAAGACAAAATTGTTAAGATGTACTTCACTGTGTGATCATTGGCATGTTGTCAACCTATGTGCAGAAAAGTGCAATAAATGGGGATTGAAGATTTTCGATTTGTATCATTGTGTGTAATTAGGAACCCAGATCCAACAATACCTATGAGATGGGACTTAGTAGACTAGGTACATTTGTGAATATCGTGTAAGCAAGAAATATCTCAATTCATTGTTCTATGGAGAAGTAAAATGACTCTCAAACATTTTATGTAGTTTAGTGGTGTTTATTTACAAGAGCACAGGTAAAACAAAGGATTGGGAACAAACTAAAAAGTGGAAACAGTGAAGCGTTCAGTCATGGTAGATGTGATCATCAGGGTAGCTGCTACAACATTTGAAATCTCATGTCCAGTAGAGTCAGTCAATTAGTAGCATGGTAATGATTTTATTCTTGGCATCTGCTCCTCCTGGATGTTTTGGTGGACAGCCACATTTGAGGGGGAGGGGTTCTTCAGCTACAGAGGCAGGGGTGTCTGAGGCATATCCTTCCACTGGCAGGGCATCCTTTCCACTGGCTGCCAAATATGATGAAGGGGCTGGTTTTACATGGCCAATGGAAGGGGGCAGCTGTTGTGGACATACCATACTCACAGTGGTGTTAATATCTTTTAGCACCCCTGTTAGAGAGGCCATGTTGGAATTGTGGGCCTCCCACTGTTGCATAACTTCCTGGTGGTTTTTCCCCTGCAGCTGCTTTATCTCCCCCATCACGGCAAGTACCTGACATTGGGACTGTTGGTAAGCTCCCAAGCCTTGGTAGATGGTGTCTTGATCAGATGTATCCCTAACAGCCTCAATCTGCTGGCCTACACTATCCCTCCATAGTACCCTACCCCACGTACCTGTGCCCTTGGCACAGTTTGCCTACTCCCATTGGTGCCAGGTTCCTCATTGTCTGTGTTCTCTAGTGGGGACTCCGGTACCTCTACCGGGGGACACATGATGGTATTTATTAACTTCCTTGGGACACAGGGTTGGGGTGAATGGTTGCGTGGGATGTAGAAGCAACAGGGCTGGGAAAAGTCAATGTAGGCAGGGTGAGGCTGGGAGTTGTAGACTGACCAGGTATCCCAGATGGGCCAGAGTCATCCTCATTGTCCTCACATCTAGGGGTGTTCTTCTCACTGAGGGTTTTATCCACAGGGGAAGTGGTTGTCTCAGGTGTCCTCTTCATGGTCACAGTAGCTAGGTGACCTGTTGAAGTAGTGGTACAGACAGTTGCAGATTATAATGCAACATGTAGTTACAAACTTTGCCAGGTAGATATGCTTTGTGCCATATACAGGAAGGCTTTCCTTAATCCCCTGATATGACAGTTAAACCTGCTATCAGTTCTGGGGAACAGTTATATGGGACACAGAGAATTTCTATATCATACACCTTACTACAGGATGTCAGAATATCTTGGCAGTTGGATGTCTGTTGATAATCACATATCTTGTCTGCTGAGTAGCTTTTTATTTTTCATGTTACCTCCCAGTTAGCAGTGGTTCATTATTGAGTCACCAGACAGCTACACTGCACAGTGTTAATTGGAAACTGACCTGTCCATCAGATTAGGAGTAATCATTGTACCTGGCCATATGTGTGGGGTTACAACAAGTACAGCAAATGTCATATATATGTGTTCCCCCAGGTGAGTATATTTCAATAGCTGATGGGAGTTAGGAGGACCAGTGTAGCAGAGGACTGAGCTGTAGCTGTGTGTTGGTTGTATTGTACTGCCTTTAGCATTTCTGTCATTGCCCTAGACTGTACAATTTTGGAGCATACAGGTGGGTTTAGTCAGTTGCTTTGTTGACATGCAAGGCTATTTACATTATAGTACACTGTTCTGTTTCTGTTAGTGGTAGAACAGTGCCTGCTGGGAGTTGTAGTGCTCTCAGGCCCTGTACTACCCACGCCATACAGAGACACTGTGCCCCCAGGTGAGTTTAGTGGACATGTGGGATGCCAGTCAGGGGTATTTGGACATTTGGACACAGGGATAGTGAGTGGATTGGATGGTATGTTATGAAAAGGTGATCAGTGGGCATGCAAGACAGTACTTTAGGGTGACATTACTGGAGTAGTGACTTACCCAACTCAACTCCTCCAAGACCTTCTCCCATGATGAGAATGTTGGGGGAGGAGGTGGAGGGCCACTGCCAGTTTTGAGGACCGCCCGCTGGTGCATGGCAGCCAAGGAACAGGCCTTCCCACTGATGTTGTTCCACCTCTTCCTGATCTCCTCACTTGTGTGTCGATAGCTGCCTACAGAAATCACCCTTTCGACTATTTTTTGCCACATCTCCATTTTCCTGACAATAGAGGTTTGTTGGACTTGTGCTCCAAATTGGTGTGGCTCTACTCTGATGACTGTGTCCACCATGACCCTCAACTCATTGTCTGTGAAGCGGGATGGTTTTGTGAGGACATGGAGGGAGTGGAAAAACATAACAGAGGGAACAAAGGTAATGAGGTGTGGTTGCTATGTTGTGAGTGAGTGACCGGCGGTGTCTGATGTGTAGAGGTAAAATGAGTGTGATGTGTATATTATTCAGGTGTGGGATGAGTGATAATTTGAATGTGGAGGGGTGCCTAATCTATGTTTCTGGATATTTTATTAGTGCTCTGTTTTCCGTGTGTGGTGTTCTCGACTGTGGGATGTGAGCTGGTGTGTTTTATAGTGCAGTTTGTAGGTGTGTTGGGTGAGTGGATGTGTGTCAGATACGTGTAATTTAAACTATACAATGTGGTGTTGTGTTTTGCGGTGGTGACTGCAAACCGCAATGGTTCGCACTGCCATTGGTTTTCCACCATGGAAGAGAAGCTATTGTGATTTGTGGGTCGTAATAGGTTCAAATGATTTTTTTTAGTCTGGCAGGGTTTTGGCAGTTCTGGATGTGTAACTCGTAATACCATGGTCTGTATGACTGCCAACATGGCGGTCTTTTGGGAGCCACCACTGTGCGGTCTTGCCATAAGGCCGCAAAACTCGTAATGAAGCCCTTTATGTCAGTAGTGGCACTAATGGTATGTTTACAGCATTCTCAATCACTTTAGTGTATACCTTTTGATAAGCTATACTTGGACCTTGTTACTCTTCATTTGGAAGATGTTATGGCTGGGACACATTCAGTGAAGTTATTGGTAAATGCACAGTCTACAGCAGCCTTGGAGGCAGCACCAGTTGACTGTACAGGATGGGGCACATGATAGCGTATCACTCAATCAATAGAGACCTGTTGTTCTTTGTCTTTCTTGGATAATGGTGGTTAGATCATCATCTGTATTGCTCTGATTTCTGTTGCAAGAACAGGCTCCCCAGAGGAAGGGAAAAATACTTCCTTCTTTCCCAATCCCTGTGACAAGAGGTGTCCAACCAGACATAACTAGTCAGTTACAGAAGATGATGCTGCAACTTCTTTGTAAATCATCGTTGGGTGAGCTACGAAAGCTGTAAAGACCAAGACATATTTGCTTCCGGGGATTCTTCTTTTCTAGAAGATCTAGTACACAGATATTGGGATGTTGTCACACTTCAGTGACTGCTACCACTAATTCTCTAGAAATAAAATGATGATCACCCTCAATATCAATTCAAAAATATTGTTAGACTATGTCATTTCCAAAATATTGAGGTGTAGGGCATTAATGTTTGTTGAAACTTTGGAATAAATATTGTTGTTTCTAATATTGTATTTCATTTTACTTATGTAAGTTGTATTATTATTGTGTTTACATTATATAATTTAAGTATTTAATAAATATTTTAGAAATATTTTCATTAAGTTTGTGGTTGACATTTTAATCATGTTATATTTTTTGTTAAATTAGTTCTATTTAGGGATTGGACTAATTTGAATTGTGATTATAACCATGTGTTGCAGACCCCTGCATCTTAGCTTACTGCCACCACCACCCAAAGTAGCTCCCGAAGTGATGTCACTTCCACACTAGCAGTGACCTCACCTCCATGACATCGCTGCCTCATTCCGGCATGAGTGCCTCGGATCAAATGGAGGAAGAGGCGGGGCTGACAGAGGCTGGCTCGGAGTGACCTGTTGCCACCATCACTTGCATTACTCCGGCAGGCCCTAGCGATGGAAGAGGAGGATGTGGCAGGGTGCTTCTGAGCCAAGGAGCCGCTGATCGGATTCTGGATCTCCCAGGAGTCCAGCTGGTGCCAGCACTCACACTGACTGCAGCTCCTGCCATTGGGTCCTAACTGCTTATGGGATAAGAGTACGGAGGGCAGAGCCAGGAAGAAGCTCACATGCTGTCTGTATGCAGCGCTGGGTACTGATGCCCACTCCTGCCACCAGCAGCACTGCACTGCACCTCGACAACACCTCTGGTACAGTCTCTTCCACTCGCTCACCAGATATCCCCTTAATGCTATAATCGGTTAGAGTCTACTCATCCACCACAGCCGAAAGTCTCTCTTCCCACGGCTCCAGCCGGACAACCAGGCACAGTCTGGTGCCTCCTCCCATGCTCGCGCACCTCAATAAAACCGGGCAGAACTAGGGCACACTTCTCTATGTAAGTATAAGGACTTCATTGTCTAGAAGTGCCGGGGGTGTCTGCCGTGCCGGGGGTGTCTGCCCTTGGGATAGAATGCTTTGTTACCCATGATCAGATATGGGGCTTGGATAGGGGGCTTGGCACTCACCTTGTCTGCCCTCAGGATACAATGCTCTTGAACCCGTGATCAGAGAGGGAGCTTGGTGATCGGTGTCTGCAGTGCAATGCTACGGGGTACAATGCTCTTGCACCCTGTAGTCGGACAGGGAGCATGGTGCTACCTAACTCTGGGGTGTAGCACTAGTGACACAGCCCTCTTGTAATCTGTGGTCAGACTTGAAGCTCATTGCTACCCATGTTTGGGGGTACTGCCCTTGGGATACAGCACTTTTTGTACTGTGTGATGGGACAAAAGCCTTGGCACTACACATGTTTGTGGGTGCTGCCACTGGTTCGAGTTTTGAGGTGTGTGCTTGATCATTTTCAGTGTAGCGTCAGGCCTAGTTATATTTGATTATTTTGTTTTTTATTCGTGTGTATGTTTTTTATTTTTAGAGGTTACTGGGTTTGTCAGGAAATAGCGTGGAAACTGTTTTACAAAAAAAATTATTTGGATGCATAAAACGACTTAGATGCATATTTTAATATGTATTTATTCATTTTTAATTGGTGTATTGAGCAGCAAAATAATGGATTTTTTCCATTTTAATTATTATTACATGGGTTGTTGAGTGAGAGGGGCTAGGTTGGGAAGGTTTTCAAACATTAATACTGTGATACTTATATTTTACTAATTGCTTAACAATTAGTTCATTCATTGAATATTTTGATTTGATGCATTATATGTATTATTATTTGTAAGAAAATAATTTGGAAGAGATTTAATTACACAATATTTAATTATGTATCTGATTGAATTATTCTAGGAAATTAATGCATTAAATGTGGGAATTTTTCATTAATATGTTTGTAAAATAAAGATAAAGTAATACATTTTAAATATTTATGTTAGAGAGTTTTTATATTTTTAAAAATGTATTACATGTGTTTATTATTAAATTTATAATATTTCACTATAAATTGGCCTGATACATAGTAAAGACAATAAATAATATACTATTTTTCAAACCAGTTCTTAATTCCAGTTTTGAACCCACGGCCATCAGGACAGGACAGCAAGCAGAAGAAATTTGTAGGGATCAGAACCTAAAATGGTTGATACACCCATCCTATAGTGATAAATGAGACTCCAAGGTGCAAGGGTGCCTGCATTAGTGCTAGGCTGCTAAAAGGGCACCAGCGCAGGGGGAAAAACAGGAAGGCACAATATTGAATAAATACAGCGCATTCCTGCCCTTTACCTGTGGTGCAGGCCAAAGCAGCAAGATGACGAGCTTCACGTGTACAGAGATTTTACAGCCTGATCAGTAGCAAAATTACCTTTAAAATAGCTCCCCTCATTTTGATTGGCCAGCATGTGCTGAACATCCATAAACAAATCCTTGTGAGCCTCTATAACTGTTGGTTTCACAATGTTTTAATTTTATATTACACACAAAGTGAAGAGTTAGATGTTATCAATGTAGGAACTTAACCATCAGCCTTCTGCAAAGGCTAGGAGGAGAGCATGTAGTTTTGCTAAGGATTCACAAGCAAACACTTTATTTTTAATTTAAAATCCTCTTAGGTTTCTGGAATTATTCAAATAACTAAATTATACTTCTTAACATGTGCTTGTAAGTGCTTAGGAGCAATCATTCTTTTCATCCTGTATGCTGGTAGTGCCTACCTTCCACTTTTGAAAATTTTGCTTAGGCTATGCTGATCTTTATCCGTGCTCTCTCCCCTGCTGATAAATCTGTCCCTTATCAGGTTCTTAGGAAGAGTGGGTCACTCTGCTTGGATTGTGTCTCTTATCTCCATGATCCTGTGAAGAATGAGAATAATGCTCATCAGATAAAGGACATTTCTCTAGAACCCTAATTTCCCTCCAAACTCTCAAGTAATGCCCTTGTTATTCTTCATCTCTATAATAATATCCAATCAATCAGGGATTTCAAAAGCACAGCAAATCACCCGTGAAGGTCTCAAGGTGCTAGAGCTGCTTGCTGCTTTGTGCTTAACTGCTCATGTGACTAGCCAGGTCTTGAGTCCTTTCTTGAATTGTCAGAGAGATAATGTAGTCCTAAAGTGCAGTGGAAGGTTGTTCCAAGCTTCAGCTGCTAGGTGTGAGAAGGAGCATCCTCCACTGTTGCTTTGATGGGTTCAGGGGGTGTCTGTGAGGATGAGGGAGAGAAATGGTAGGTTTCTGGTTGGTTGGTGGAAGGTTATGCGTTTATTGATGTGTGCTGGTCCTTCATTGTACAGGTTTTTGAATGTGTGGGTCAACTTCTTGAACAGGCATAACTTCTGGATGGGGAGTCAGTGTAGCTTCCTGAGGTGGGGTGGGGTGGGATATGGGTGTGTTTGGGGTGGTCGATGATTAGTCTTGCTGCTGAGTTTTTTATTGTCTGTAGTCTCTTCAAGAGATGTGCAGTGATTCCTAAGTAGAGTGTACTACCTTAGCCCAGCCTTCTGGTGACAAGGGTCTGCGTGGCAGTCCTTCTGGTGTTATCTGGGAGCCACCTGAAGATCCTGCGGGCATGCTAAGGGTATGGAAGCAGGCAGATGAGACTGTGTTTACTTGTTTCTTCATAGATAGCTTGTTGACCAAGATGATGCCGAGGTTGGGGGCGTGGTCTATCGGATGGAGACGGGCTGAGTTTGGCTGGCCACCCTGCATTGTTCCATGATGAGGTGCTGTTACCAAAGATAAGAACTTCAGCCTTGTCTGTGTTGAGCTTCAGGGAATTATCCTTCTCCCTGTCAGCGATATTTATTATGCATCTTTGGAAGTTAGCGCTGGTGGTGTAGGGGTCTTCTGACAGCAAGAGGATGACATGGGTGTTATCGGCACAGAAGATGATGTTGAGTTCATGCGATCAGATCGTGTCTTCCAGGGGGGTCATGTAAGCACTGAAGAGAGTGGGGCTGAGGGACGATCCTTGGGGTACACAGCAGATGATCTTCTTGAGTTCAGAGCTGAATGAAGAGAGAGGGAGAGAGGGATCCTCAATATTCTTTTATTTGGTTATTTGATTTTCACACTCTCCCCTTGGTATAGTTGTGTCTCCTGTTTGTTTTCTTTTTGATTGCTCTTGTTTTCTAATCTATGTTTCTTTTACTTTGCAACAAGGGTGCCTCTTCCCATAGAGACATAAACTTGATCAAGTGGCTATAGTGTCTTCAGCCACCCAACTTATATTGGTTGCATTATATCACTAATCCATTATTAAGCCAAGCTATGCATAGTTTCTCCATAAACCTTATGCCGTGATATGGTCAGCAGTTTGAACTCTGTCCTCCATCATCCCCCTCAACAACTGGTCTGCATGCCTAATAAGAGATGATGTTGAGTTAATGTGATCAGATAGTGTCTGCCAGAGAGGTCATGTAAGCATTGAAAATGGGTGGGGCTGAGGGATGATCTTTTGGGTACACTGCAGACGATCTTCTTGGGTTCTGAAGTGAACTCAGTAATCCAGCAAACCCCCTCACCAACTGGCTCACGTGCCTAATCCTGCCTTTGCATCAGTATTTTATATACCTTTATCACCAATGATGTCTTATGGAGAGAGTAGGGGCCACTCAAGCTCAGCTCTGCTTTGCTACAAAAATGTCCAAACAATGCCCTTTGCAAAATCATAGAGAAGCTACAGAAGCAAATGCTGCTTTTTCCCTATTCTTTACTAAATGAATCTCTACAAAGTCATCTTTCCTTGCTGTGGTTAGAAAGGTGCACTAGAAAAGTGGAAAACTGGAGTAAGTTTCTTAACTGTAAACTTGACGATTGAGCACAAATGTGTTAGCATAATCATTCAAACAGTCTGCTTTTCTAGGTCCCATGCTTATTACTAATATTCTCTAATATGTAATACAGTCATGTTTACTTACAATCAGTTATATCTTGTTAGTAACATGAAATATTGAAATATTATTACCCGATAACCCCACCACACACAACATATTATTATTGTTGATAATAGAAAGAATAACATCTCTAGGTCAGTTTTGAAGACTTCATCAATGAGAGCAAATGTTAGCCTAATTTCTTTGTGTGCATTGTGAAGGTTTTCCCTATTTACCACATAAACAACTACTAACGAGTGTGGTGGCCATCTTATAATGCATTTTGTAATAGTTAACAAAATTCTTGTCCCAAATTGCCACTTCAGGTTGTTGCTCACCCACTGTCACCACTGTGGAAAGCAATTTGTTCAAATAAAGCAAATGCATTTAAAGGTGACCACCATGGATGCACATTCATTTGTGGTTGCCATCTTTCTATGCACGTCAGGATATTTAACTAAATGATGTTTCAAAATAGCCACGGCAGATGTGTAAGACAGCAACAAGTGGCAAAGTGATCGCGATCGAGACCTATTGATTTTGACAAAGATTGTGTTGTTTTTGGATCTACAATAGTTGTGTTTTAGCTAGTACACAATCAACATTTTCCATTATATGGCGTGATGCAATATCTATCTATTCCCTTCCTCCATAGGGCCTGGAGATTTTACACTACATATGTTTCATTGTTTTAGTGTAATATAGTCAAGGGAACCACAGTTCTCACAAAATACTTTAATAATCAGAAAGCTTATTATGTGTGTCAGATTGTTCTAACCATCTAATAAACTACATCCTCTCAAGACATTCTGCTATCACTTTAAAAAATGACTTATAAACTGGTTATACATACATAAATAACACATCTTTTGTAAAACGTATATAACAAGGAAACACGATGAGGATGATATGCCATAAGAACATTATGCAATAAGGACATTTCGCCTTCTTCTGTTTCACATTAAATCGTAATATCTGTACGTTGTGGCAATTGAAGCGTTCTGTTTTATTTTGTGTTACTTTATGTATGTGACCGAATTATTTCAAGAGCAATGCTGAAAATAAACGCGTTGAATTTTTTGTATTTTCTGATTCGTCGAAATTCGTATACATCATATTTTATTCTGCAATAAATAGTCGAGAGGAAAATTGTAGAGTATACTACTTATTTTTCACTTAAACTTCGGTATGAAAATCAAGTTATTTTTTTTACAGCTTGATTTTGCGTCAGCAGACTCCCCATGGTCATTACCAAATGTCGACAGGATCATTCACTCATTGAGCGCACTTCTGTAAGCGATTACGGTCTAGTACCTTCCAGAGGGCAGCCAGAATGAATGATGCTGTTGCCAATAACACCTTCATCCAAAGTCAGTCGTAGGACGATGGTTAGGAGAAAACATGGCTCTTCTGTCCGACAGAATCAATCCGATACATCGTTTGTACTAGTCCTTTCCTGGAGTACATGGAAAAGGAAATTACCTATCTAAAACGGAATGGTTGCTAAATCAGCCTCTCGGTGTTTTTTTTCTTTTTAATAAAATCATTCTGCTACATTAGTAGTTACTGGTGTAGCATTAAGCGTTATTAGTCTCCATTAAATGCTCTGTTTATAAATCAAATGGGGGTATGCATTAGGCAGATTTGCAAAGATGAACGGTAATGGAGAAATTTTAGGGAATACGCCAGCTTTTCGAATATAATTATTTATATATCGAGCTCGAGTCAGTGGTTTCTAAATAGGATGAGTCTCTGCCAGACAATTCATATTAAATAGGCACATAATAAAAATGATTGTAGTAAATGCAGCCAGAATTAAGTCATGGATTTGTAAAAAATATAGAACTGAGAATCACCTTGGTTAAAATAAGAGCAATTTTAGACCATTACTCTTGCTGTCTGACTACGTTAGGATATATTATTTTATTTATTGTTTTAGATACACAGTCATTTATTGATAACTTAATTTGTTTATTTTACTATTCAAAATGTTCTCAATTAAAAATATTGCCTTGTCCTTGCTTTCGCCGGGTCTCCATTAATTACTTTTGATACCGTTGTGAGAAAAAGAACAGTGAAAATATAGATGACCGAAACACATAAGGGCAATTATTCAAATACGTTTTCGTCTCCCTGTGGTTTTACAACAGTAAGGAGTGCATGGCCCTATTATGCACAAGTGCTCGTCCTCACTGGGTGTGCACAACACTGCTTTGGGTGTACGCCCTGCTTCCGAAAGGTTGTCTACTCCTAACTATGGCATTATTGCAAACCATGGTGAGAAATCAGCAGAGAAACGTGGAGCGGTGTTTAGAGGGGGGCTACAGAATGAGTTGCTAAGAAGAGTTATTTGTCAAGAATAACAAGAGACAGAACAAACGTGGCTCAATGACTTGATACTTGACAGCTTAAAATCACAACTTTCACTGAGTGACAAGTCACTTGAATTAACCCTGGACATCAATGTCACTCTCTAGGAACACATTGCAAAAAGAAGAACAGCCTGGTGCTAGATCTCTATTCTAAAGAAATCAAAACAATTTCTCCCAGAAAGCAGCTTCAGAACTGTTTTTCAGGCCCTCATACTCTTGCATCCTGATGGTGATATTGTCCCATGGCCTCCAAAACTCCACAGTGGCACCCTTCAAATGCATCCTACACTCAACAGCATGTTTCATCGATTGCCTAAAGAAATATGATAATACCATCCTATCCTGCTGGAACTCCATTGATTTTCCTTGCCAGCCTGTTCAAACTTCAAAACCAGCTGCATCGTTTACAAATACATTAAAACCAGCACCCCTACTCATCTTACAGGCAGGCACACCACCTCTGGTGGTTATCACCACAACAGTAGCCACAACATCTGAATGGAGATAAAAAATTGCAAAAAAATTAAAACAAGGCACAGGCCATTTTACGTTTATTCACTTAGGGACATATTTATACTCTGTTTGCGTCGAATTTGTGTAATTTGGTTTTACGCAAATCCGGCGCAAACTTAACTCCATATTTATATTTTGACGCTAGACCCATCTAGCGTCAACATTTTGGAGTTAAAGTCCTTTTTTTTTACAGTGAACACCTACCTTGCGTCAATGAGATGCAAGGTAGACATTCCCGGGCAAAAAATTACTTTAAGGCCTTAGCGCCTTATTTATCCTCTCGGGCAAAAATTAAGCATGGGAGGAGGAGGGCCTTAAATAATGGGGCTAAGCTTGCTTATAGCCATTATTTAACGCCTGGGTCAGGGCAGGTGTTAGGGGACCTGTGAGCTCATTTCCATGGTCAGAGACCATGGAAGAAGCCCACAGGTGCCCTTCCCTGCCCTAGGGACACCCCACCCACCCCTACCCACACCCAGAGGACACCTAAGGATGGGGGGACCCATCCCAGGTAAGTCCAGGTAAGTTTTCTTTTTAAAGTGCCATAGACATAAGTCCCCTGAGCATGGCCATTGGGCAGGGGGATATGACTCATGTCTTTGCTAAGAGAGAAGTCATGTCCATGAGGGTTGTGCATCAAAAAGTGACGCTAGTCAGGTTAGTGTCATTTTTCTGACTTACAACCTCCTATTTCCCTTATGCCTCCACACCCTGTTAGCATCATTTATTTTGACGCTAACAGGGCCTTACCTCCGGCTAGCATCATTCCTTAAATATGACGCCTGGCAGGCATCCAGGAATGGCGGTAGCCGGCTGTAAAGGTTTTGACGCAAACCTGCGGTAACGCAGGTTTGCATCAAAAAGTATAAATCAGGGCCTTAGGATCTGGAACAACATTCCCATATCCAGACCGTCCACCACTGCTCCAATTTAGGAACGAGCTGAAGGCACACCTTTAATGAACACTACTTCACAATGTATTAATCATTCACCACTCAACTACTTCTCATATCATCTGCTGTCTTTATGCATGACTTTGCCCATGTAGAGAACAACACTGCCTTATGGGCTTGTTCCCACTATAAAAATTAGATTTAAATACCTATGTACATACTGAACAGAGAAGGGTGTGGAAGCAGAGACACTAAAATCCATTACACACTGTCAGTTTATTTGAAAGAGCCCCACCAGTAAGGGACCAATTAAAAGTAAACTTAGGCCTGAAGTCTAAATGTGAAACTGAAGTCTAAGGCCTCAATTCACAATGGTAAACTTTGCAAATTGGGCCCTTAGACTTCAAGTCTAAGGTTAGATTTCAGTTATACGTTTACCTTTGTGATTCCGGCCCCCCGACCGCGATCCTTAATGGCACCCTTTTATGTGGAAGGGATCTTTGGGGAATTTAGAGGATCTTAGTACACGCCATTGCAGAACTAACTTTACAACACCTCCTAGATGGCATACAATTATGATGTACCTCATGGGCTGTTAATGCCAAGCAAAAGAGAAAATAAGCACTTCACATGACAAATGGTGAAAAATCTGTGCCCCCATGATGCATATTCCAGAAGGGGATGCACAAGTATCTGCATCCCTTTCCTTAATACCAACAGTAATCTCAAGATTGTTTCAGTAAAGTCTTTTGTAAAAAGGCATAGGAAAGGAGGCTACTTCAAAACCATTGAATATTAAACTGAAGGAATTGAGGAAAAGCAAGGAAGTGTGAGAAAAATATATTGGTGGTTGTTGTTTAAAGGCAGAAAATGGTGAGAGTCTGTGGGCCAATGTGGCATTAGTGTTGGGAGTTTTACAGGAAGGGGTTAAGTGGCTGTTGGATGGGTTGGGGACATGTAGAGTGGGCTACTTACACAGATCAGTAAAGATGTGTTGTAAGAAATGGTCTGCACTAAGACAGTGATGTTCACTAATCACTATATGCCAAGTACAAATGCAAGTCCTATACTCACCTCTGATCAACAATGTTAGAAATGGGGTCTCTAGTTGGCAGTCAGTTTACACCCTGTCCAAATAGGGACTGCCACTCCAGTCAGGGTAAGGGAGATACACATCTCAGATAACCCTTGCTCACCCCTGTGGCAGCTTGGCACAAAGAGTAACGCTTATGTCAGAGACAATGTGCAAAGTATTACCACAAAGCATAGAGAAACACAGTGAAAACACCACAAAAGGACTCCACACCAGTAAAAGAAAATAGCCAATATTTATCTAAGTCAAACAAGACCACAATGACAAAAATCCAACATACACAAAAAGAGAGATCAAATTTTAAAGTTAAAAAGAGTCTTAATCCATTAGAATCAAGGTATAGGTTGTTTTAGCATAACGTTCCTGGCATGCATCAAAAGTAAAGCAGCAAGTGCGAGAGTGCATCAGAAAAACAAGCAGTGCGTCAATTCCTTACTCGCAGGTGAGGCCATGAGTCGATTCTTTCTCCACCCGGTAGGCAATGTGTCAATTGTTTCCTCGCAGGGAAGGTCGATTTCCAGAGAGGCAGCCTCAGGTACATGCAGTGATGTTGAAGTTTTGGTGCCTAGGGCTGATGTGTGGAAAATCCAGATGTACAGGAACCATGAAGTCATACTGAGCTGGCGATGTGTTGATTTCTACAGCCGCAAGGGAGGTGCTGAGCCAATTTTACAGCCTCACCAGGTCACATGGATATTCTAAGGCATAAGCCACAACAGCAGATGCACATGTTGTAAATTTTCATTTTTTCTTAACTTTTTCAGTGGGAAATGTATTCTCATTATGTTTCCTGCTGTGTTGCATGCCTTGCAAGAACCACAATTTCAAAACCCCTTCTGTTCACTCAACCAAGTGGATGTTCTATGTGGATCCAGATGATTATATACCAACATGTTTCTGATTGATTTTGGCTATCTATATGAAATGGACAGAAAACGTTCTACACCTTTCCCTAGGTTGGGATCAGCAGTCTCTAGGCCTCAATATTTTTTCATGATTTTTCTTAAATTATGTGATTTTTTATTGTATGTAATAATGAATCTAGTTACATCTTCCTTTCTTTTGGGTTGCGTAAAACTGTCCTTGAACAGAACATTCTCCTGTTTCATACCTTACATTTTATGTTTGGCATTTTCCAGAATTTCTGAGGGAAACCTCATTGTGTAAAGTGTTGTAGTATGTTATGTTATTCCCTGGTAAAACTACTCTCTGTGCTGCAATTACAGCATGCCCTTAGGAGTTCTCCATAAGGTATACTCTATTTAAGTGAATTAGGATGATGGCTACTAGTATGTAAAACAATGTCACTATCTGTCTCTTTACTGTGTTATGAGTACAGTAATGTATTATTGTCCACATATCCAAGATCCAAATACTCACTATAATCTTTGTTCATCTTGTATGTAAAGGTGAGATTCAAATCATTATGTCTCAATATCTCAATCATATTTTAGCTACATTAGTATCACCATCCCAAATTAAAATAAAATCATCAGTGTACCTAATCCAAATGGGAATATGTTTAGTGTACCATTAATTGATGTCTGTACAGACCACCTGCTCAACCCCCAGCCTAGAAACATTTTTGAGAAACTGGGGGTTAGGTTGGTGCCCATCACAGTGCTAGAAAATTAACAATACAAATTATCTTTAAAAAATAAATGTTCTGTTCCAAGCAAAGATCCACATTTTTTGCAAGATGATATGTTCATATAAAGAAGTAGGTTGGCTAGGAGAAAATGCTTCTAGGCAGCTACCCATGCCTCTTGTTCTATAAATGTATGAAAGAAACAAACATCTATAATAATCATATAGTGGCCACGTTTCACAATATGAACGGTAGATCTAAAGTCTAACGTTACACCTGACATCTAATTATAGACCTGAAGCCTAAGTTTAGACCTGAAGTCTGTTTAGACCAAAAGTACTCCTGTCTATCTGTAGCTTACAGGGAGCCCCTTCTTGAATTTGTACAAGTAAGGCAAAAGTCCTTTTCTTGGTGAAGCACAAAGGGTGCAGCTGCTGCCGTCCTTCTGAGTACAGAGTCCTGGTGCTGGCCCAGGGTCCAGCAGGGCAGTCCACCTCCTTGTCTTTTTCCAGTAGGAATCTGAAGTGTGGAACAGCTCTGCCATATTTATCCTTGCTCCTGGGAATTGTGGCAAAAAACAATCCCAGTGAGCAACATTTCTCCAAAATCCAAGAAATCAAAAATTCAGTTTAGATCTGGCTGAGTCCACCCAATGGTGTAGCTATGTTTCCTTTAACACACCGCTTTCCAGCCCTCTATTAGTATAATAAGGGGGGACCTGGTTGTCTGAGGCTGCAGGAAATGGGGGAGTTCTAGTTGCTGTCCCAAATGTCTATCCCTCCTTTGAAGTCCAGTTTGGCTGCTCACCCCCCATCCTATTATAACATCTGCTGGGGCAGATCTCCTCCCACCAGATGTTGCCTTTGTTTTAGTCCAAGCCACGTCACACCTCATCAAGGCAGCCTGGCTCAGGCAGCCAGAGTCTGACCAATCAGAGAAGGGCTCTACAGGACTGAAGTGAGTAAGAGCAAGAGTTCTAAAACTCTTTCCCTGTTCAAGTTATATTAAATTCAACAGTAAATTTGATACCAAGCTTGTTATATTTAACTCCTTCCTATGGAAAATAAGACTTCAAATTTTTAAAATAAAGTATTTCCATGTTAGCCTATGGAGCCCATTCACTGCCATGGGGAAAACAAATTAGCCTATTTCTCCCTTACCAGGTCTTATAAAACATCTTTTAGTTACACTGCACCCAACCCTGGGGACACTTAGGACATTCATTAGGGGTGACTTATTTGTACAAATAAGGTAGCTTAGGACTTTAGAAGTACTTTTAATTCCAAAGTCTAATTTGGGGTTAACTTTAACTTAAAAGCAGCCAGAAAGGCAGGTGTGTTTTTAAAATGACACTGGGCACCACAGCAGTGCACCTATGAGGGTACTTCCTATGCTGGGGCCCCTAAATCTACATGCGCTACCATATAATAGGAACATATACGTAGGTTTGTATAGCCAATTATTACTAGCCTAATTCGCATATACCATTTTAATCAGAGCACAGGCCCTAGGACTGTTTAGCAGTGCCCAGGGCACGATCAGAGTCAGAAAACACCAGTATGAGTGAAAATGGGGGCAAAAAATGAAGCGGCTGCACCAATCAGCACAGTTTCCCCACAATTGCTTTCCTTCTTCTGTTTTCAATGTCTTCCCGTATCTTTTATAATCTCAGTTCTTATTGTTTCCAGACCAAGGGCCGAATTTTTTTAGGAAAAGTGGTGGTGCATCCAATTCAGCACCATTTTTCTTGTCCTCCCACATCCCCCTAACACCACCACGTGTGCACCATATTTAAGATATGGCGAACCATGATGGTAGTTAGAACAATAGTGTCAACATTTTTTACACTATTGTGGCACTTTGCTATACTAGCATCGAAAATGTTGACGCCAATGTAGCAAAGTGCAAGAAGGCCCATTGATTTAAACGGGTGAATCAATTTAACTCCTGCTCTGAGCAGGCAAGAAAAAAAAAAGAAAAATGGCACAGTGAAATCTTTTAAATTTCACTACCCCATTTTTTCTGGCCTTCTAAAGGAGGAATGTGCCCCGCATATTAGAACACTCTAGCCCTGGGGAGGTGGTTGTCTTCAATTCCTTCAGGAGCTCTAGGAGAGGAGCCGTGGGCTCCCTCCTATATTTTCTGACTGCCCCTGGGAGCAGGCCCACCCTAGGGGAAAGCAAAAAGCAAGCGCGGGAGACAACAAAAGTTGTGATTTTCACCATTAAATTAAAAACAAAAATGCTTTTTAGCTGTGGAGGGGTACCTGGGAGGGGCCCTGAACCAAGGCTTGGGTGTTAGGGTAAAGGTAGTGTGTCCCCTTTGCTTTATTTGTATTTTTAAATTTTTTATTATGATACCAACAATGCCCGATTGAAGTGCTGGCAGCCAATCAGATCAGGAAAACCCATTTGTGACTCTAGATAACCAAACCCTTTTTGACTCTAGATAAACAAATTTAGCTTTCTTTTAATATTTCAAAAACTTCAGAATGGATTTACATCAAATAAGAAAAAAAAGATTCTTTCTGGACCAAAATCGACCTTGCTGCCAAATGTGGTTTTATTCTGTCTAGCAGTTTGGGCTGTAGTCATGTTAAAAATCTCTAAGGGAATTAACATGTGAAACACTTTAGTTGATCCCCTTTTTTCTCTCTTTCCGCCTGATGGATCACCCTGAAATTTTCCATATGTAACAAGATCCAATGTGACACCTTTGTCAAACAGTGTCAAAGATATAGGCAAGTCAAATAACACTTTCTCTGTGGAAATTAGGTCCTAACTATAACTACCATCTGGCAACAGGCTGTAGGTGATCTATAGGTATATGTAGAGGAAATGAATGCAGGGGCAACAAGCTAACCATGCAGGACAGGCAAGAGAGGCTATGGCAATATACCAGACCACTGAGAGCAGAAAGAAGAGGCAGGGGCAGTACAAACAAAAATGTCAACAGACCTGATTCAGGCAGGGAACTCCCAATGTTTTGAAGTCCAAAAAAGGGGTTCATTTTATCTGCCTCTTGCCTTAAAACGTCTTCTTTTTCAACATGTCAGTGGGGAAAATACATTTCTTAGTTTCTTTTTGTACAATCTCCCTCTTTCCAAGTTGAAAATGTTGCCAAATACGGTACATTAGATAATGGAAATCAAGAGGAATGGGGTAGGGGCATGGACTCAGACAATAGAAAGCAGAAGGGAGATGGGCAGCAAACTGCTCTTACAGGTTAGGCATCAAGAGTTGCAGAAGCACAATACTCCACACATGACAAGCAGGATAGCTGTGCAGCACAACAACCTATGAAAAGCAGTAGGTTTAGGACAGGCCAATGCACAAGGACAAGAGAGAGCAGAGTGGAAAGAGGCAAGGATGGCAAGGTGACAATACTGGACAGACAGGAAAGACAGTTGCAGCATAACGGACCATGAAGGGCAGCAGTGAGGGGGAAGGGTCAAGACAACAGACTAGACAAGGCAGGTGGGAGGGATAGTAGCCTGCACATGTAAAAGGGGGCCAGGCAGGAGCAGCAAGCTGACTTTGGATGGCAGTCAGGATGGGCACTGGATGCTCAACATACCATGAATGGCAACAGTGAGGCTCTAATAGCATACACACAGGCAACAGAGGGAAGGTGGGAGGGGGTCACGAGCAGCAAGTTGACCACACTGGACAGTCAGGAGGGGTTGTGGCAGCACAGAAGATCATGCATCGCAAGCAGGAGAGTTAGTGGCGGCACAACTGCCATGGCGGGCAAGAAAGAGAGGACAGAGACATGCACAAAGGACCATGGAGGACAGAAGGGTGGTGTAGGGACTGGACACAGGCAAGAGAGGGCAGGTCAAGGGGCTTCACCACAGACCATGCAGGGCAGGCAGGAGGAGCAGTAGCAGCACAACAGAGCATGGACAGCAAAAGGGAGTGGCAGCAAAATGGACTATGGAGTACAGGAGGGAGGGAATAGGAACATGGAACTTGGACAGGTAGGTTGGATGTGGCACGGGCAGGTGGGAGCCATTTGACTATGATCGGCAGGTGGTAGGGGCAGTGGCCATTCAACAGAACATTCAGAGTAGATAGGAATAGCAGAAGCAGGTCCAAGGAACATGGTGGGCAAAAAGGAGGGAGCAGGGGCATGGACAAAGAGATTAGAGGACATGTGGAAGGATGGTAGGGGAAGAAAGCTAAGAAGGAGGGCAATGATGGGGCATGGAATTAGGCAATGGCAGGCAGGAGGAGTGGAAAGGGACATTAAGCTGAATAGAGGGCAGTGGCAGCACATCAGACCATGCAGGGCAAGGGGGAGCTGGAGCATGGACTCATACAACAGAGGGTATGGAGTATGTGGATGGGATAGCAAGCGAACTGTTCAAGGCAGGCGGGATGGGCAGTGGCAGAACAAAAGCTGCAGAGGGCTGTAATATGGGAGCAGGGGCATGGACTTGGACAGTGGATGGCAAGGAGGAGGATGCGCAGACGCAGTGAGCTTGAGTAGGGGAAGAAAATGCCAGATTAGCTGTGCGTCCAAATCCCCCTCCCTAACACCCCCTGTTGTGCTTGTGATGGGCATCTTACTTAATGTTGAAAACCCTAGAAATTCACTGAAATAAACAATTTCACAGGAGTGTTATAGTTAGGAAATAGAATTTAAAAAAAAACTTATAAATTCATTAAAAAATGAAAGTTTACAGGGACATTATAGTTAGGCTCACATTTTAGATGTACTAAACCATAGAAGTTCACCTGTTATTTCATGTAACTATAACTCGTGCTCTAAGGTAACTATAACTCGCACCCTCATCATGCACTGCCAAATACCCCTGATATTACAGCACTCATGACATCTTTGATAATATCACTGTTACATTGGTTGTAAAATTATTTTTTTTTAAATGTGCATACAGATAGATAGATAGATAGATAGATAGATAGATAGATAGATAGATAGATAGATAGATAGATAGATAGATTTTTCTTATATTACCTACTGGCGGTACTGGCAGTCAGTCGCCAGCATTTTTGTTTTGCCAACAACTTTGGAGCCGTTTGAGGAATCTTTACAAAAAGTTCAAAACTTCAAAATGGCACAGCTGAAGGGGTTTGGAGCTTAAAGGGGACAACATTAAATATATATATTTAGGTGGACTACATGAGCCCCCCCAGGCCCCAGGGACCACAACCTCCCCCGTGGCTATCTAATAAAAGTTTTGGGGGGCACACAAATCCCCCTTGAGCCTCAGGGACCACCAGCTCCCATGGGCAACAGTAAATAAATATATGGGGGGTCGCACTGACCCCCAGGCTCCGGGTACCATTACCTCTCCGGGACTACATAATAAAAAAACCTAAGGGGGCCATGCAGATCCCCCCAGGTCCCAGGGACTATCACTTCCCCGAGCCTGCATGATAAAAAAATAGACAGACATCCCAGGACCATCACCTCCCTGGGAATACATAATAAAAAATCTTAGGGGGGCCACGCAGACCCACCAGGTTCCAGGGACCAACACCTCCCCAGGACAACGTAAAAACAATGTATGGGGGCAGCACGGGCCCCTCCCAAGCTCCTGGGACCACCACCTCCCAGGGGCTACATTTTAAAAGATATATGGTGTCTATTGCTTTATCTCTCTTTGTCTCTTTTCTCTCTTTCACTCTCCTTTCACTCCTTTTTTGCTCCTGCACTTTCCCTGCCACTGCTGCCACTGTGGCCCTGCCCCCCGCCACACACCTCAAGCAACTACATTCTCCTTGGCGACCTCAACTTCTACTTCAACAATCTCAGCAACCACAACACCTCAACACTACTCAAAAACCTGGACACAATTGGGTTCAAGCACCTAGTCCCCTTACCAACACACACATCTGGACACACTCTCAACCCCATTGTCTTTGTCAGCAGCAACATCATCATCAATGACTTGACCCCGCTACACTGGACCAACCAACCACCACTGCACCCATTTTTCCATCTCAACGCCCACAGTACAAACCCACTCAACACGCCCCACTTACAGAAAATGGAACCAGATCTCAGAGGAGCAACTCGCCAGAACCCTCAGCAACTCCCCACCCCGACACAACAGACGCTAATACCTCAGCCCGCATCCTCCATGAATGGATCACCAACTGCGCCAACACCTTAGCCACTCTCCAGATGACTACAGAGAAACACTCCTCCAAGAAAGCCAGTTGGTTCACCCCTAAACTCCAGGAATCAAAGCGTTCATGCAGGAGGCTGGAGTAGAAGTGGAGAAACAGCAAATCCCCACAAGACCTGCCCACCTTCAAAGCCGCCACAAGATCCCACCACAGTCTCATCAGGACCTCCAGAAAATCCACCCTACAGGACTGCATCAACTCCACCACCCACAACACCAAAGTACTCTACAACATTACCAAAGAATTTGCCAAACCACGTGCTGAGACCACAGACATCCCTCCATCGCAGGATCTCTGCAACAAACTGGCCACCTTCTTCCAATGGAAAATCCAAGACATCTAGCACAGTTTTAGACCCCAAGAATCTCTAAGCCCACCAACAGCATCCCTCACCACGAATGATACCCCCTCCATCGTGGGCAGCATCCACTCAGGAGCCCCGACCCACCCCTGCCCACACTACGTTTTCAACAACACCAATGCCTAGATCATGCCTGAACTCTGCAAGACCATCAGCTGCTCCCTAGAGTCTGCAAACTATGCCAAAGACTGGGCGCACACCAAGATTCTCCTACTTCTGAAAAATCCCACAGCTGACCCGAAGGACCTCAAGTACTACCGTCTCATCTCACAGCTACCCTTACCAGCTAAAGTCGTTGAGAAATCAATCAACACTCAGCTATGCCAACTCATCGAGGACAATTCTGACAAAACTGAGATCCTCATCTTGGTACAATCACTGTCAGCTTGGGACAACTCCTGGTAGCCCTCTACAGTCAGCAGGCCCTCTACCCCTGCAGACCACACTATAATCCTTGGTGTCATCCTTGACTCAACGCTCACCATGACCAGGCAGGTCAACTTTGTCACCTCCACCAGCTATCACACCCTCCGACTTCTCCGAAAGAACTTGAGATGGATACTAACAGACTGCGGCAGCCTACGGCAGCGCCCTCTATGCTTGAACTTCCAAGAAGAACATAAACAAGGTACAACAAATACAGAACACCGCCACCAGACTCGTCCTAGACATTCCCCGCCGAGAACACATCACAGAACACCTGAAGAACCTCTACTGGCTCACCGTCGAGAAGAAGATCAATTTCAAACTCCTCATACATGCCCACAGAGCCCTCCACAACAATGGACCCATCTATCTCAACCATGGCATCACCTGGTACTCCCTTTGTAGACCTCTACGTTCATCCCAACAGTCACTCACCAACACACCCCGCATAAAGAAGTCCTCAGCTGGAGGAAGATCATTTTCATACCTGGCAGCTAAAGGCTGGAACACCCACCACCGAGCCTCAGACAGTTGCAACTGCTGCCTCAGTGCAAGAAAGACCTCAAGACTTGGCTCTTCAACTGATATCTGAGGACCCTCCCTAGCGCCTTGAGACTTTATGGGTGAGTACTACGCTCTAAAAATGATTGTTTGATTGATTGATTGATTATCCTGGGGATGCTAAAGGTGCCTAGGGTTTGTGGATTCTGCTGGAGAAGAGTGAGAAAGTAGGCAAAATATAGTAATTTTTTAAAAAATAAATAGGGATAAAGTGCTCCAGATAAAATTGCCTATTTGTTTTCCCTAAAAATGGCACCCATGAACGGTTTGCTATACTAAAGTCACCATTTTCCCAACTTTCAGTAACATACAGAACTGAATCAAAAAACTAAATTGTGTACCACAGTTTTAGCATTTTTCTAAGAGGTAGCCTATTTGCCCTATTTTTTGTGCTTCCAATCTCCTTCCAGCTTGTGGTGGAAAACAGTTTGAAACCCAAGGGTGATCCTGAAAAGCAATACATTTCTAAAAAAAAGTAGACAAAATTGTGAATTCAGCAATGGCTTATATTTGTAGAACCTTCAAGGTTTCCCCAAGCAAAATACCTGTTGAAATAAAGAAATATTGAAAAGGAGTAGGAAAAAATGGACATTTGCGAGGACATTTTTATCTGTAACTTTTTGCCAATTGACAAAATCAATATACCATTGTGTCTGCTAGGCCCTTCTGGTTCTGGGGATGTACAGGGTTTGTAGGTTCACCAGGAACCCAAGATACCCGGAGCCAACAATTTAGCTGCACCATACAATAGCTTTTCATTGAGTACCAGGTATGGACCAATTCTTATAGCAAAATAGGAAAAGTGAAAAAGGAAAGATAGGTATTTCAAAATGAACACACAATTTAGAGTTTAGGAGCTGTGGGTAGTTGTACATCTCTGAATTTGTGGGTACCTGTACTAGCATATGATTTTGAGGGTATTTTTCAAAATATCTTCTTTCTTATGCAGTGGCTTACAATTGAAAGGCACAATGCAGCAAAACCAAATTGGTCATAACAAATGTTCTACTCTTCTGTGCTCCCATAAGTCTCCCAATAAAAATGGTGCCTCATTTGTGTGGGTAGACCTAGTTCCTGCAACAGGAAATGACCAAAATACAACATGGACCCATTGTATTTTTCCACTAAAACTGACCCTTTTTTTCCAATATGGGAAGCTCTAAACTCTGAACCCCAGCTCAGCTACCACTTAGGGAAACCTAGTCTGCCTGTACATTTTTGAAAACTAGATATTGAAGGGTATCCAATGTGAGACGACTTGTATGGGTCTCACCAGTTTTTTTTTTACCCAGAATCCTTTGTAAACCTCAAACTTTGACTAAACATTTCTGTGCTGGAAAGTTCTGGAATCTGAGGTGATCCACAAATTTCTTTCCACCCGCATCCCCCCTAGTCTTTTAATAAAAATTGTACCTCACTTGTGTAGGTAGACCTACAGCCTGCAACAGGAAATGGCCCTAAACAATATGTATGAAGCACATATTTCCAGTGAAAACTGAACCTCTTTTTCTGATATTGGTAGCTCTAGATTTTGGCTCAGCTGGAACCTAGGGAAACCTAGCCAACCTGTATATGTTTGAAAACTAGACACCTAGGGGCATCTGGTGTTTGCTAACTAGTGTGGGTCTCACCAGGTTTTTTTTTACCCAGAATCCATTCCAAACCTCAAACTTTGATGAACAAAACACGCTTCCTCATATTTCTGTAAAGGAAAGTTCTGGAATCTGGGGAGAGCCACAAATGTCCTTCCACCCGGCATGCCCTCCAAGTCACCTGATGAATGTGGTATCTCACTTGTGTGGGTTGGCCTAGTGCCCACAACAGGAAATGGCCCAAAACGCAATGTGGGCACATCAAATTTTTCCACTGAAAACTGACCCTTTTTTTCCAGTGTTGGTATCTCTAGATTTTGGGCCTTAGCTCAGTCAGCACCTAGGGAAACCTAGCTAACCTATACATTTTTGAAAACTAGATACCTAGGGAAATCCAGGATAGTGTGGCATGCGTGCATCCCATTAGGTCTTCTTGCCCACACTGCCCTGCAAACCTCAAACATCTCCTAAAATCTCAATATTCCTTATATTTCTGTGATAAAAACTTTTGGAATCTGCAGGAATCCACAAAATTCCTACCATCTAGCATTGTGGCGTAGGTTCTCATCATTCTAATGAGACTACTGGATTTGAGCGGCAGAATCGCTTGTGGTGTGGGAGACTGGGTCTAACCCACTACAGGTGACACCTGTCACCCCAATCCGGGTTTTGCTCCAACTAACTAGCAGTGCTTCATCTCTACCCGAGAGCAGGGACAATTGGGCAGACAAAAACATGACACAATTGATTCCTCAGGGAAATCGTGGTCACTCAGATCTCATCCTTTTCTCTCATTTACATTGGTCGCACACATACAATGACAAACAGAGGCGGTATATGTTTCAATAAGGTTTTAATGAAGCAACTACATCTTAGATAATAAAGCATGTTCTGCAATAACCAAGATGATAAAGCATGAAAGGATTAAAACTGTGACAAGGAGAGTAAAGCATAGAAATAACACTACCATGTTTTCACTAAGGTCAATAGACTAACTCCTACCTAGACTATAGTAGAGCACAGCGTGTTAAGTCCTAGTTCTGCCCTTCAGGTTCCGCTGGGAAGACATCATCCCCCATACCTGAGCAAAGGCCTGAAGTCTGCATAAGCAGCTGTAGCAAAGCGTTCAGCAATCAGCATACAGTCGCGGTCTCCCTTCCCTGCTAGAATCTCCCTTTAACGTGTATGGGACAGGCAAGTGTTTTTATAATAAGACAGCTGATATTCTGAGAAAATGTCCCTACGTAAGGATGTGTGTGTTTCTATGATTACCAGAAACAAAGTGTTACCACGTTTTACCAGCAACCTATCTTACTGCAGCCTTGAGAGAAGCACAGAGTGAACAAGAATGTCTTGTTTATGAACGTAGTGCTGGCCTAGGCAAAGAACAGCTAGACAGAGAGAAATAAACAAGACCACAAATGTGGCAATTGCTAAAATAATAAACAAGGCTGAATAAAATATATCTAGGTTAAAGTGCACAGCGGCAGGCCTAGTGTGCTAACGTGCATGGAGCTAGAACTAAAATGGCTACACAACAGCATTGTCCCGCCTGTGCCAATAAAAACGTTTGTGGCTGAGCCTAGTGCCATGACAGGAACGGATCAAATCAAGGACAATGGGAGCGCTTGGATGTAAACTCCTATAGACATTGGTTGGATGTATTCCTGTCACTGGCACTAGGTCCAGCCTCACAAGTGTAGATGAGTTTTTATCAGGAGAGGTGGGGCAATGCTGGGTTATAGGAATTTTGTGGATTCCTGTGGATTCTGGAAGTTTTCATCACCAAAATTTAGGGAAAATGTGTGACTTCGGGCAAAGTTGGAAGATTTCTAGGCATTGTGGGTAACAAAATAGCGTGAGGTGCAAGTAAAGCCCAGCACCCTGGACTTCCCCAGGCGCTTAGTTTTCAGAAGTGTTTGGGTCTGGTAGATTTTTCCAGGTGGCAGCCTAAACAAGCCCAAAAAGTGCAGCCGTTCACCATTGCAAGTGGGATGATATATGGAGTTCGCCAAACTCTCCTGTGCCATTTATCAAATCAATACCTAAAGGAGACAAATGTCCTCTTGCTTGCCATTGGGATGATGTGCTTTGGCTCTCAGGAGGAGCAGAAAGACTGTTGCCCCCTTCACTTGGGGTGGGTGCATAACCATTCCCATGGTGGAGGGCAACCCCTACTTCTTGTTTTCAAAAATTGATTTTCTGGGGTCCAGTGGGTTTTCTAATCTCCAGGGAGCAGATTGGCTATAATTACCCTATCTGCCCCTGGGGGGGCAGAGAGATTGTGCCTATTTTTGGGGGGGTTGGGCATTGTCAGGCTCAATCTGGGCTGCCCTCACTCCTAGACTTTTCTTTAAATAAAAGTCCCTGTTGCCTAGTAGGCTGTCTGCCCCCATGGGGGAGCATATAAGGGGCCATTGCCCCATACACCACCCATAAGGGACATAAAGACTTGAGCACCATCTATTTTTAGATGGGGGCATTGCCATACCCAATGTTGGCAGCCCCGCCCCTCTTTTAAAAAAAGAAGAAAATCCCTGGTGTCGAGTGGGCTTTCTGCCCCCCCGGAGGGGCAGGTCAGGGGTAATTACCCTATCTGCCCCCAAGAGGGCAGAAAGTCTGTGCCCATTTTTGGGGGTTGGGACATTGTCAGGACCAATCTGGGCAGCCCCCACCCCTAGACTTTAAAAAAAAAAATCCCTGGTCCCCCAGGGGGTGCAGAAAGATTTGAGCCTCATTTATTTTAGGCGGGGACATTGCCGTGCCCATTGTGGGCAGCCCCACCCCTCGTTTATAAGATAAAAAAAACAATCCCTGGTATCTAGTGGGCTCTCTGCCCCTCAGAGAGGCAGATCGGGAGTAATTACATTCATCTACTCCCCAGGGGGGGGCAGAAAGACTGTCTACTTATTATGTTTGGGTGGGGGAATTCACATGCCCATTTAGGGCCCTTCCCAATGATACTTCTTCCACCTGCCTCGGTGATCGGGGGCTGAGATAGTCCCCTGAACATTGAGGCAGGGAAAGTGAAATGAGTTAATCAACTCACTTTGCTTTTGTTTTCATTGAAATGACGTCAGTCACTGTGCATGCTGATCGTCATTTCAACTTAAAACAAAGCAACAGCATCAGGATTTGGGGAAGCTCTTCCTCAGTTCGGATGATGTTTCTTGGTAAAAGAGGGATTTCAAGTGCCATGTGTGCAAACGGCGGGGAGCCATGCATGGATGACTGCAGCGTCGAATGTCTCCTGGTCATTAGGCACACCAAAAAGGATAGGTTTGAGCCCTGTGGAGATAGCTGTTCCTGGGGCCCAGGGGAGCAGGAGGCCACCCACATTCTTCTTTTAATATATTGCCTCAGGGAGGTGTGGTCCCTGGGATGTGGAGGGTGTGCAGACACCTGTATACCATGAAAAGTTAGCCCTGGAGACCCCCCTTGTTATTGCAATATTAGTACAAATATAATCTTGCCCTTGGAAGGTGGTTGCCCCCAGGGCTGCTAAGAGCCTTGGGGGGGTGGGGTGAGGCCTGTGTACCCCCCTCTGTTTAGCTTGCAGTAATGCAGGAGAGTATGTGTGTTTTTTTAATTATGGAGAAATCAATGGATGACTCTGTTACATGAAAAAATGCTTTTTAGCTTTGGGGGTCCCCTTGACCAAGGCTAGGGAGTTAGGGTAAACATATCCTTTAAGGTTCAATTATTATGCTCAGACATACTTTAACACTGCTCTCACTTTGTCTGTGTCCACTATAGTTGTATGACAGAAGATTGGGAAGAATTATTTCGGATTAGAGAAATATTGTGTCAAAATATTGTGTACAAAAAATAAAGTTTACATATTTTTAAATAAGCTTCAAAAATAATTTGTCATTAATAATGAGGAACAAATAATTGCAAAAAAAAAAAACTAAGCATACTGTTGGAATGTCTTGGGGTCATCCTTCAAGTGGGGGCAGATAAAAAAGGGATCTAAAAATGTGTGTTCCCTGTGCAGTTTTCCATAGAAACTTTAGGCACAGCTACAGTCAGATTGGCTGACCAGAATTACACCAAATTTGACAGAAACCTAGATGATCCAAAAAGTGTGCTTTTTGTGATTTCCTGTAAACCCATTCAATAGCGTTTGAGAAATGAAGACTCAAAATGTGTGTGTATTTCACACTGCTATTCCACTGCAGATTAAATACAGTGGATCTCTAGGCTTATGAGAACATGTTGTGAAAGGCTGGCTGGAACCCGAAGAAACAGTTGCAACTACCATCTTACGACTTGAGTACTTGGTCACCAAGTACTAAAAAAAAATATTAAAATGAGATAGAAAGGGGCACGGTGGGGGGACCCTGACCCCCGCACAATTTAGGGTTATCCCAGAAGAGCCCCCCCCCGAGCAAATTTTTTAAAAATGTTTTTTTAGGTTTCCATGGATCTGCCACAAGCCCCAGTGTGACACCCTGTAGAATTGTGTTAGACCTGCAACAAAATACAAAAAACAAAGTTGGGGGCTTGCAGCAGGGTTGGGTGCAGGACCTGGCTGTGAGCCCGGCAATTCACCCACCCAATGACATACACAGTTTTTAGTCCTTTATGGCAGAGGGTAGGCATCCCATGGGTGTTGGGGACAGGACCTGGCCAGAGGCTGGGCCCTGGGGCCACCCCCTTGCTGTAGACAGTAATGGACATCTTATTTTACATTTAAAAAACATAGAAATAAAAAAAAAAAGGTTAAAATGATGTTATCATTAGAAATTTCATCTTACTTTTTATGAAAAGAAACCTTAGAAATGTGCTGAAAAAAAGACAAAGATTAAAGAGACTTTATAGTTAGGTGAAAATGTCAGTTAAAACATAATGGTTTAAACTAAAAAAAAACTGAAAATCACCAGTTATTCAAGTAACTATAAATAGTACACTAAGGTAATTCTAGCTCACGCCCTTGCCATGGGCTGCTTGTACCCTCACATATTACATCACTTATGACATGTTCAATGACTGCATTGATACCATCCCGAATGACATTTGAAATGCCTATAACTGGTGAATTTCAATGATTTTGTTAGTTGAAACAAATTATATTTTAAATAGCGTTTTCACCTAACTCTAACATTCCTTTAACATCTGTTTTTTGTGTGAATACGTATAAATATATATATATATATATATATATATATATATATATATATATATATATATATATATCACACAAAGGAAGTCCTGCTATTCTTCCTGTGCTCGCCTGTCGAGGTAGGTGCTCAGAAAAAGCGTCACAGGACCCATTTGATATATACTCACATAAAATTCAAACGCTGGCACTACATGCAGATTACTGTCCTTTATTTATGTCCAAAATTCCATATCATCCCATATGACACAGAAATCCAAAATTTAGGGCGACGCGTTTCAACCATCACGGTCTTCCTCCTTGGCCCCTCAAGTATACAGCTCATGTGACCCATCCTACTCTTTATATAACCATTCATCCTTTGTATAGACATGGGAAAAATCCTTTTTTTCTTTTTTTTTTTTTTTAGATATTTGTATTATATTATCCCTTATTTTACATTTTATTCTTGTTTCTAGTTTCTCCACTCCTATCCCCTGTTGTCTTCCTTTACCATGTATGTTCTATATCTAATTATAATTTTAAAATAATGATTGTCCAAAAGCCCAATTCAACACTGTTATTTGTAATTTGCATCTGACCATCAACATTAACCTAACAAACAATATGTTAATATATTTTCAAAATGATTAACCAAACTAGTAGGATGGCCACATGACTTGCTGACAAAATTCCAAAAATAACATTAAAAATAAACAAATCTGAAACTCTAACTCCCATCTCCCATTTCTTAACGTCTAACTATCCAATGTGAACTTAAAGTTCTTCATCCTTGTTCAATCCCCAAGGGAATCAACAGTTTAATGGGATAATATATTCTGATTCTAACTTCCTCAATTGCTTTTCTCTGTCACCCCCCCTTGGGGAACCCACTACCCTGTCGATACCAAGAAATGTCATCTCATCCAACTTCCCGTCATGTACCGAATTGCAGTGACGCGCTACTGAGTATGGTGTATCCTTATTCATTATTGCTCTCCAGTGTTCAAGAATTTGTTTCTTGAGGGGAAATATTGTGCTTCCAACATATTGCAGCCCACATGGGCACTCATTAACATAAATGACAAAATCAGAAGTGCAATTAATACATTTCTTGATGTTCACTTTTTTGCTTGTAGGTAATGTGTACTGTTTACGACTAGTGCTGTATCTGCATGCCTTACATTTCGCACATTTGTAGAAACCATGTTGTGTGTCTAAAAAGGTTCCCTCCTTTTTCCTTTTATAACTGTGTACCAGGATATCTCTCAAGGAGCTGCTTCTCTTGTACGTTATCATTGGAAGGGGACTGACTAGCTGGCCAATCACTTTATCAGCCTTGATTAGATGCCAATATTTCATAAGAATCTTTGTAACTTCCAATTAATATGCATTAAAGGTTGTCACAAATCTCGGGGAATTGTTGTTAATATCTTTCTTTTTTGGAACTAATAACTTTGCCCTTTGAACTTCTCCTGCCTTTCGGCAGGCGTTCTTAACAATTTTGTATGGATAACCCCTGGATCTAAACCTCTGTATCTCTTGTTCCCTGTCAAAACTTTGTGGTGTACTGCAAATCCTCTTTGCTCTAAGCAATTCCCCATAGGGAATGCTCCATTTAACACTTGGTGGATGATGACTTGAAGCGTGTAAGATACTGTTTCCAGCTGTAGTTTTTCTGAACAGTCTAGTGTGTAGAGTGCCTTCTTCTACACTGACCTCTACATCTAGAAATTCCATGACATGACTATGGGGGTCATTCTGACCGCGGCGGACGGCGGTCGCCGCCCGCCACGCGGTTCCCGCCGAAAGACCGCTCCGCGGTCAAAAGACCACGGCGGTCATTCTGGCTTTCCCACTGGGCTGGCGGGCGACCGCCGAAAGTCCGCCCGCCAGCCCAGCGGGAAACACCCTTCCCACGAGGACGCCGGCTCAGAATTGAGCCGGCGGTGTGGGAAGGTGCGACGGGTGCAGTTGCACCCGTCGCGAATTTCAGTGTCTGCTAGGCAGACACTGAAATTCTTTTTGGGGCCCTCTTACGGGGGCCCCTGCAGTGCCCATGCCATTGGCATGGCCACTGCAGGGGCCCCCAGGGGCCCCGCGGCACCCCCTACCGCCATCCTGTTCCCGGCGGGAGAACCGCAAGGAACTGGATGGCGGTAGGGGGTGTCAGAATCCCCATGGCGGCGGAGCGCGCTCCGCCGCCATGGAGGATTCTCAAGGGCAGCGGAAAGTCGGCGGGACACCGCCGACTTTCCGTTTCTGGCCGCGGCTGAACCGCCGCGGTCAGAATGCCCAGCGGTGCACGGCCAGCCTGTTGGCGGTGCTACCGCCGACCTCCGCCACGGCGGTAATTACCGCCAGGGTCAGAATGACCCCCTATGTGTTTTGTACGAAAATTGAAAATTCAAATTGTTATTTGGTAATAAATTCAAAAATTCATATAATAGTGATTCAGAACCATCTCAGATCATGAATATATCATCAATATATCGTGTCCAGAAACTAATGTGCTGGAACCATTTGAAATTTTCATCCGCCATTACCCATTGTGTTTCCCACCACCCCATAAAAAGACAGGCATAACTTGGAGCAAAGCAACTCCCCATTGCAGTCCCGGTTGTTTGTTTAAACCACTGATCCTCATATATAAAGAAGTTGTTTTCCAAACAGAACCTTAACATACTCAAGAGTAACTCAGAAAGTTCCAAGAGTCTAATAGGTTTATCCTTGAAAAAAAGTCTACATGCCTGTATTCCCTTCTCATGTGGAATACAAGTATACAGCGATACAACATCTATAGTTACCGTGATGTAATGAGTTTGCCACGGGATGTCCTGTATCTTTGTCAAAAAGTCTGTAGTGTCTTTTCAATAGGAACTCAAACTGAGTACATAAGGACTTAAAAAATGATCTAAATAGATGGAAGCATTCTCGAAGAGGCTTCCTCTTGCTGACACTATAGGTCTACCTGGAGGGTTACAAATATCCTTGTGTATCTTGGGTAACAGATAGAAGTAAGGTGCCACCGGTTTCCGTACCAATAAAAACCTGTACTCGTCCTCAGATAGTAGGCCTCTGCTAACATTTTCGTACAACAGATCATGAAACCTACTTATGGATTGTCGATATGCTGAAACAGTGGATACCTCATAACAATTTGAATATAGCAATTGTCTCTTAGCTTCTTGTTGATATTTGAATGCATCCCATAACACAACATTGCCCCCCTTGTCTGCTGGTTTAATAACAAAGGAAGATGCTATATTTAGGGATGTTAATGTTGACCATTGACCTGGGGTTAAATGTCGTGCAAATGCATTATCTACCTTCTTGCACAGTTTTAATAAGTCAAAAGTCACAGCTTCATGGAAAGCATCAATATTGTCATGTGGCAAAATTGGATTATACCTAGATTTGGCTTTAAAACTGCTACCACTCGTACTATCTCTTTGCAAACCCAGATCATCCAATAACTCGGTATCTGTTGTCCATGTTTTTTCACCTATTTCTGATTCTCGTAGGGCAGCTAGACCTTCTATATCACTAATCTTTAGCCCCAAAACATCATCTGTATTATCACCTCTCTCTGTCTGTTTTGCAACTGCATCGTTTTGTTGCACAAAAATGTTCATTAAATGTTCATTAACTTAAATTTCCTAATTAAATTAAACATGTCAATACGTGTTCTTATATAGTCAAAATAGGCAGTTGGGCAAAAGGATAACCCTAATTCTAATACTGTCCGTTCATCCTGCGATAGAGTATGAGATGAGATATTAACAACCGTCAGCTTTCTATCATTCATTATTTCTTCCTCCTCTTCTGACGTATGTTTCCACCAGCTAGTTTCTCTCTTTCTTGCTGACATGATATATAGATATAGATATATGTATATATCCATTGCTTTTTACCTCACAAATTATATCACTCATGACATATTCTATAAAACTGTGAATGGCAGGAACATCAGTTATACTTACTTCAGTTAAATGGAACTGGTCATATTTCAGCATTTTCTTGAGTTTTAAATGACATTTTCACCTAACTATAATTAGTCTGCTATTTTATATTCACCTTTTTCTTTAAAACATGTATATGCGGAGTGGACATGCAGTTGCCTTCCCGGAGCTTTCCATAAGCCCGAGACCCCATCCCTTGGGCCCAACTTTTATTTCTGGGGGTAGTGGACATGTGGCCCCCCTCGTTGACCCTTCTGTAGGCCTGGAAAGCCCATATAGATGGGCTGATTTCTTTTTTTTAAAGGAGAGGTGGGATTTTGGCCCACCTCCCTAAGTCACTTAATGGCCCGTGGAACACATTAGCCAATGGCAGTCCCAACCACAGTGGTCTGCAGTTAGAAAAATAATACACAACTGCACATTGGAGGAATTTTAAAACAACACATATGACACACATTGCCACAATGGACACACCTGCAAAGGACACTATAAAACACATCCCACAATCCTTTGCATTTAAACTCCAAGACAACAAAACCTGAGCACAGTTTTTTGGAGAGAACATAGATTAGGCACCCCTGTTTTTCCCACCATCCCATTGAACACAATTTTGAAAAATTGAAATGTGGACAAGGATAGTCAACAGATTAAATTGTAGATGCACCACCCTGGGCACAAAGGAGGATATCAGGAAGAGGTGGAACAAACTCAGGGGCAAGGTCCATTGCCTGGCCTACGGGCACCAGTTGCAGACCATAAAGACTGGTGGTGGCTGTCCCAGTGCCTGGTCAGACACCAGGAGTGAGTCTCACTTTGGCCACATCAACACCTCCCAGCCTGGTTGCCTCAACATCAGAGGTAACCATTCGTCCCCCCAACCTGTATACCAAGGACAGTATCTACCATCTTGTGTTCCCTCAATCCTGGATCCTGAGTTGCAGGGCAACACTTCGGACAATGAGGATTCAGGATCCAGTGGGAGAAGGCACCCATTGGCAAGGGCACAGAGCAGTGGGGGTAGGGTTCATGGGAAGAATGCTGTGGGCCAGCG
This sequence comes from Pleurodeles waltl, assembly GCF_031143425.1. Lineage (NCBI taxonomy): Eukaryota > Metazoa > Chordata > Amphibia > Caudata > Salamandridae > Pleurodeles > Pleurodeles waltl. The sequence goes on along the minus strand of NC_090437.1, from coordinate 830,258,991 downwards.
GGGTGAGGTCACTGGGGCTGCTCCTGCCCAGGACACCATCAGCTGCATCTTGGGAGTCTATCAGGAGTCTCCAGGCGTGATGGGCCAGGTCTTGACCGAACTCTGGGAAATCAAGGAGCTACAGCGGTACATGCACAGGGACAGATGGAGGCCCACAATATCAACATGGCCTCCCTAATAGGAATCACGAGGGACATACACACAGTCCTGAGCAGCGCTTTTCCAAACCAAATCTTCCCCTCCTTTGGCTCATCAAAGCCAGGCACATCTACATTGGTGCCAGCCACTGGAAGAGAGGCCCTGCCAGTGGAAGAACTCACTCCAGACACCCCTGCATCTGTAGCAGCAGATCCTTCCTCAAGCGAGGACATCCAGCGAAGAATCCAGGAGGTGCAGATGGCAAGACACCTATCACTGCAAGCAAGTGACTTCTTCATAAAGGAACTCTTTTTTTTGTGCCACATATTCACTCTGTTGACTGATCTTCAACCTCCTACCAGTTCTAGTAGGAGGAGTACTCTGGACTTTGGACTCCCAATGGTGTGGCATCTACTCAAATGATTTCATTCAACATGACTGACACCTTCATTTTACTTTTTGTCCTTTTCAATCCAAATGTTATTTTCTGCATTAGCACAGTCATAAATTCACCCATCACAAACTCATTGTCTACTTGCTTAATTTCAACATTTTCCTATGAAGAGATGTAAGACCATGTGAACCATATTACAAGTGCAAAGAGGGAGATGTTACAAGTATACAGTGTCCTCCTCAGGATAACAACCATTAAACACAAACACATATGTACAAGTGTCTGGTCACACCAAACATTTTATTCCAGTGTATAGCACATAAGCTGTCCATATGTCTGGACTTTCTGAAACAAGAATCTGTGACTCATACTTTTTCAGACATTGTCTTGTAGAATAGGCAAACATTTAAGGGGATGATGTTACCAGCTTGAGCCTTATCACATACCACATCAAAGTAATCCAACATTACATCATCCAAGATACAAACAGATTGCAGCACAACAGTCCCTGGTCACAGGTCCATCACAATCCAATTCCCATGCATCTGTGCTATGACACAAATATATGTCACTATTGTGGCAAAGGCACTGAGGTCTGTAATGATAAAACACATCTACAGCTACATACAGGTCATACAAGAAGAGTGTTAGCCGATGTGAAGGAAAAATGACTTGGTCGTAATCTATGACTACATATCTAATGCCCACATGATGATACACATGACACAATTGACCCACCACATCTCTTTCCCTGGGGGGAGAAGGTCTTGTCCATCCTGCATCCTGAGGGCTTGAAATTAATACCTGGTGGAGTGGAGTCTGGCACCATCACAATATAAAACATATCCCCAAAATTCAATGTCATGCATGCTAACAACTCACCTTTTGCCACTTTCACTGTCACTCCAAACACCAGCCCAGTGTTCACCTGTCAAAAGACCTCTATTTAGAAACTATTAATTGAAATGTACTCACCTAGGAGATTACATTTGTATAGTGTGTGTGGCACAGGGACTGACATGAGTCCAACTCCCAGAAGGTGCTGTTTCATATCTCCCAATACTTGCCCAAATACCCCTGTTTATCACCTATCAATTTAAAGATACACACCTGGGGACATAACAGTTGTCAAGTGTGTGTAGTATAGGCACTGACATGACTACTACTCCCAGCAGGCACCAGTCCTGTAACTACAAACACTAGCACAGTGGTCACATGCTTCAATACATCTGTTAGTGAACTCTCAGTTGACGTGGACTCACATGGGAGGAGAACATTGGTCAAGTGTGTGCAGTAAAGAGAGTGACCTGACTGCAACTCACGGGAGGCACAGTTTCTATGCCCCCAAACACCAGAACAGTGTTTACTTGTCAAAAGACCTTTGTTTGGCAACTCCCAATGTAAGTTTACTCAGCTGGGAGGCTACAATTTGTCTAATTTGGGAAGTAGAGGGAATGACATGACTACCAAGGCCAGAAAAGCCCTGTGTTTGTAAAATCAACCACCATCCTGTGTTTCTTGTCCAAATACCATTGTTTGGTAGCTTTCAATTGAAGTGTACTCACCTATAGGATAACATTTGTATAGGGTGTGTAGTAGTGAGAGTGATATGACTGCAACTGCAGGCAGGTCCTGTATCTGTTTCTCCAAACACCAGCACAGTGGTCACTTGCCCATATACCCCTGCTTGCCAACTCACAAATGAAGTGTACTCATTTGGTGGGATAATATTTGTATAGTGTGTGTAGTACAGGAAGTTACATGACAACACCTCCAAGGAGGCTCTGTTACTGTCACTCCAACACCCAGTCCACTGTTCACTTCTCAAAGTACCATTGTTCGAGAACTCAAAAATTAAGTGTACTCACCTGTGGGAGTAATATTTGTATAGTGTGTGTAGTACAGGGAGTTACATGACTGCAACTCACAGGAAGCTGTGTTACTGTCACTTTAAAAACCAGTCCAGTATTCACTTCTCAAAAAACCCTTAATTGAGAACTCACACATGAAGAATACTCACTTTGGGGGATAACATCTGTAGAGGGTGTGTAGTACAGGGACTGACATGACTGTAACTCCCAGCACGCACTCTTTCCTTTACTACAAATACCAGCACAGTAGTCACATGCCCTAATATGTCTGTTTGTCAACTCTCAAATGAAGTGTACTCACCTAAGGGGATGACATTTATCAAGTGAATGAAATAGAGGGAGTGACATGACTGCTAAGGCCAGGAGGCTCTGTCTCTCTAACTTCAAACACAAACCCCGAGTACACATGCCCAAATACCCATGCATGTTAACTCTCAATTGAAGTTTCTTCACCTGGGACGATTCCATTTGTATGGTGGTGGGAAGGAGAGGGAGTGTCCAGAATGCAAAGTTCAATAGCCTCTGTTTCTCTAACTCAAACCATAAAACCAGTGTTCACTTGCACAAATCCATCTACTTCTGAACTCTCAAATTAAGTTTACTATCCTGGGAGGATAACATTTGTCACGTTTGTGTAGTATGGAGAGTGGCATGACTACAACTCCTAGGAGGCACTGTTTCTCTACCTCCAAACACAAGAACAGTGGTCACTTGTTAACTCTCATTTGGAGTTTAATCACCTGCGAGTAACCAAGATACAGATCATGCTCAACTCCGAGATGTGTCTGGTTACCTAGCTCCATCTAGACCTGCGAACCCAAGATTAAACTATTGAGAACAGGAAGACCACCCTACCCAGCGTGCAAAACAATGATTCCAAAGGCCTCAAGATGCATAGCCAGAACGGTATTGGCAGCAGACACATTCACAATGCACTGACCACATGATGACTCCAGGCACATATACAACAAACTCCTGGGTCTGTCTGCATCACAATCAACTAGGCCTCAAAATGGCCAATTACATATCTTGCCTAGCCATTGTTTTACCTGCACTGGTGGCAAGATGGCATTCTCAGGCCATCATCCAAAGTACTAAAGATCTCCAGATTTAATCAGCTGCTTGGCTTAAATGGAATTGGCATGCTTCACAAATGTCATGTCAATGCAACCAATACCATGGGTACTTGCCACAATAGGAGTAACTGCAAATTAACTTTGCACAAGGTCTATGCTTAATGTAACACCAAACTGTTGGAGGTAGATGTCACAATACAATGAGTAACATTGTATCTTTCATATCAACATTTCGAGCTGCTACTTGGCACACAGAGGCCACAGAAGAAACTGCCACTACTTCCCGGATGACACCCTCAGTGAAGAAGATACTCCTGGAAGTTTGGATGTGGATGACAGTTCTGGCCCATCTGGGCAACCTGGTCAGACACCAAGAGTGAGTCTCACTTTGGCCACATCAACACCTCCCAGCCTGGTTGCCTCAACATCAGAGGTAACAATTCGTCCCCCCAACCTGTATACCAAGGACAGTATCTACCATCTTGTGTTCCCCCAGTCCTGGATCCTGAGTTGCAGGGCAACAGTTCGGACAATGAGGATTCAGGATCCAGTGGGAGAAGGCACCCATTGGCATGGGCACAGAGCAGTGGGGGTAGGGTTCATGGGAAGAATGCTGTGGGCCAGCGGGGTGAGGTCACTGGGGCTGTTCCTGCCCAGGACACCATCAGCTGCATCTTGGGAGTCTATCAGGAGTCTCCAGGCGTGATGGGCCAGGTATTGACGGAACTCTGGGAAATCAAGGAGCTACAGCGGTACATGCACAGGGACAGATGGAGGCCCACAATATCAACATGGCCTCCCTAATAGGAGTCACGAGGGACATATCCACAGTCCTGAGCAGCGCTTTTCCAAACCAAAGCTTCCCCTCCTTTGGCTCATCAAAGCCAGGCACATCTACATTGGTGCCAGCCACTGGAAGAGAGGCCCTGCCAGTGGAAGAACTCACTCCAGACACCCCTGCATCTGTAGCAGCAGATCCTTCCTCAAGCGAGGACATCCAGCGAAGAATCCAGGAGGTGCAGATGGCAAGACACCTATCACTGCAAGCAAGTGACTTCTTCATAAAGGAACTCTTTTTTTGTGCCACATATTCACTCTGTTGACTGATCTTCAACCTCCTACCAGTTCTAGTAGGAGGAGTACTCTGGACTTTGGACTCCCAATGGTGTGGCATCTACTCAAATGATTTCATTCAACATGACTGACACCTTCATTTTACTTTTTGTCTTTTTCTATCCAAATGTTATTTTCTGCATTAGCACAGTCATAAATTCACCCATCACAAACTCATTGTCTACTTGCTTAATTTCAACATTTTCCTATGAAGAGATGTAAGACCATGTGAACCATATTACAAGTGCAAAGAGGGAGATGTTACAAGTATACAGTGTCCTCCTCAGGATAACAACCATTAAACACAAACACATATGTACAAGTGTCTGGTCACACCAAACATTTTATTCCAGTGTATAGCACATAATCTGTCCATATGTTTAGACTTTCTGAAACAAGAATCCGTGACTCATACTTTTTCAGACATTGTCTTGTAGAATAGGCAAACATTTAAGGGGATGGTGTTACCAGCTTGAGCCTTATCACATACCACACCAAAGTAATCCAACATTACATAATCCAAGATACAAACAGATTGCAGCACAACAGTCCCTGGTCACAGGTCCATCACAATCCAATTCCCATGAATCTGTGGTATGACACAAATATTTGTCACTATTGTGGCAAAGGCACTGTGGCCTGCACTGATAATACACATCTACAGCTACATACAGGTCATACAAGAAGAGTGTTAGCCGAGGTGAAGGAAAAATGACTTGGTCGTAATCTATGACTACATATCTCATGCCCACATGATGATACACATGACACAATTGACCCACCACATCTCTTTCCCTGGGGGAGAAGGTCTTGTCCATCCTGCATCCTGAGGGCTTGAAATGAATACCTGGTGGAGTGGAGTCTGGCACCATCACAATATAAAACATATCCCCAAAATTCAATGTCATGCATGCTCACAACTCACCTTTTGCCACTTTCACTGTCACTCCAAACACCAGCCCAGTGTTCACCTGTCAAAAGACCTCTATTTAGAAACTATTAATTGAAATGTACTCACCTAGGAGATTACATTTGTATAGTGTATGTGGCACAGGGCCTGACATGAGTCCAACTCCCAGAAGGTGCTGTTTCATATCTCCCAATACTTGCCCAAATACCCCTGTTTATCACCTATCAATTTAAAGATACACACCTGGGGACATAACAGTTGTCAAGTGTGTGTAGTATAGGCACTGACATGACTACTACTCCCAGCAGGCACCAGTCCTGTAACTACAAACACTAGCACAGTGGTCACATGCTTCAATACATCTGTTAGTGAACTCTCAATTGACGTGGACTCACATGGGAGGAGAACATTGGTCAAGTGTGTGCAGTAAAGAGAGTGACCTGACTGCAACTCACGGGAGGCACAGTTTCTATGCCCCCAAACACCAGAACAATGTTTACTTGTCAAAAGACCTCTGTTTGGCAACTCTCAATGTAAGTTTACTCAGCTGGGAGGCTACAATTTGTCTAATTTGGGAAATAGAGGGAATGACATGACTACTAAGGCCAGAAAAGCCCTGTGTTTGTAAAATCAACCACCATCCTGTGTTTCTTGTCCAAATACCATTGTTTGGTAACTTTCAATTGAAGTGTACTCACCTATAGGATAACATTTGTATAGGGTGTGTAGTAGTGAGAGTGATATGACTGCAACTGCAGGCAGGTACTGTATCTGTTTCTCCAAATACCAGCACAGTGATCACTTGCCCATATACCCCTGCTTGCCAACTCACAAATGAAGTGTACTCATTTGGTGGGATAATATTTGTATAGTGTGTGTAGTACAGGAAGTTACATGACAACACCTCCAAGGAGGCTCTGTTACTGTCACTCCAACACCCAGTCCACTGTTCACTTCTCAAAGTACCATTGTTCGAGAACTCAAAAATTAAGTGTACTCACCGGTGGGAGTAATATTTGTATAGTGTGTGTAGTACAGGGAGTTACATGACTGCAACTCACAGGAAGCTCTGTTACTGTCACTTTAAAAACCAGTCCAGTGTTCACTTCTCAAAATACCCTTAATTGAGAACTCACACATGAAGAATACTCACTTTGGGGGATAACATCTGTATAGGGTGTGTAGTACAGGGACTGACATGACTGTAACTCCCAGCACGCACTGTTTCCTTTACTACAAATACCAGCACAGTAGTCACATGCCCTAATATATCTGTTTGTCAACTCTCAAATGAAGTGTACTCACCTAAGGGGATGACATTTATCAAGTGAATGAAATAGAGGGAGTGACATGACTGCTAAGGCCAGGAGGCTCTGTCTCTCTAACTTCAAACACAAACCCAGAGTTCACATGCCCAAATACCCATGCATGTTAACTCTCAATTGAAGTTTATTCACCTGGGACGATTCCATTTGTATGGTGGTGGGAAGGAGAGGGAGTGTCCAGAATGCAAAGTTCAATAGCCTCTATTTCTCTAACTCAAACCATAAAACCAGTGTTCACTTGCACAAATCCATCTACTTCTGAACTCTCAAATTAAGTTTACTATCCTGGGAAGATAACATTTGTCAAGTTTGTGTAGTATGGAGAGTGGCATGACTGCAACTCCTAGGAGGCACTGTTTCTCTACCTCCAAACACAAGAACAGTGGTCACTTGTTCACTCTCATTTGGTGTTTAATCACCTGGGAGTAACCAAGATACAGATCATGCTCAACTCCGAGATGTGTCTGGTTACCTAGCTCCATCTAGACCTGCTAACCCAAGATTAAACTATTGAGAACAGGAAGACCACCCTACCCAGTGTGCAAAACAATGATTCCAAAGGCCTCAAGATGCATAGCCAGAATGGTATTGGCAGCAGACACATTCACAATGCACTGACCACATGATGACTCCAGGCACATATACAACAAACTCCTGGGTCTGTCTGCATCACAATCAACTAGGCCTCAAAATGGCCAATTACATATCTTGCCTAGCCATTTTTTGCCTGCACTGGTGGCAATATGGCATTCTCAGGCCATCCTCTCAAGTACTAATGATCTCCAGATTTCATCAGCTGCTTGGCTTAAATGGAATTGGCATGCTTCACAAATGTCATGTCAATGTAACCAATACCATGGGTACTTGCCACAATAGGAGTAACTGCAAATTAACTTTGCACAAGGTCTATGCTTAATGTAACACCAAACTGTTGGAGGTAGATGTCACAATACAATGAGTAACATTGTATCTTTCATATCAACAGTTCGAGCTGCTACTTGGCACACAGAGGCCACAGAAGAAACTGCCACTACTTCCCGGATGACACCCTCAGTGAAGAAGATACTCCTGGAAGTTTCGATGTGGATGACAGTTCTGGCCCATCTGGGCAACCTGGTCAGACACCAAGAGTGAGTCTCACTTTGGTCACATCAACACCTCCCAGCCTGGTTGCCTCAACATCAGAGGTAACAATTCGTCCCCCCAACCTCTATACCAAGGACAGTATCTACCATCTTGTGTTCCCCCAGTCCTGGATCCTGAGTTGCAGGGCAACAGTTCGGACAATGAGGATTCAGGATCCAGTGGGAGAAGGCACCCATTGGCAAGGGCACAGAGCAGTTGGGGTAGGGTTCATGGGAAGAATGCTGTGGGCCAGCGGGGTGAGGTCACTGGGGCTGTTCCTGCCCAGGACACCATCAGCTGCATCTTGGGAGTCTATCAGGAGTCTCCAGGCGTGATGGGCCAGGTCTTGACCGAACTCTGGGAAATCAAGGAGCTACATCGGTACATGCACAGGGACAGATGGAGGCCCACAATATCAACATGGCCTCCCTAATAGGAGTCACGAGGGACATACACACATCCCTGAGCAGCACTTTTCCAAACCAAATCTTCCCCTCCTTTGGCTCATCAAACCCAGGCACATCTACATTGGTGCCAGCCACTGGAAGAGAGGCCCTGCCAGTGGAAGAACTCACTCCAGACACCCCTGCATCTGTAGCAGCAGATCCTTCCTCAAGCGAGGACATCCAGTGAAGAATCTAGGAGGTGCAGATGGCAAGACACCTATCTCTGCAAGCAAGTGACTTCTTCATAAAGGAACTCTTTTTTTTGTGCCACATATTCACTCTGTTGACTGATCTTCAACCTCCTACCAGTTATAGTAGGAGGAGTACTCTGGACTTTGGACTCCCAATGGTGTGGCATCTACTCAAATGATTTCATTCACCATGACTGACACCTTCATTTTACTTTTTGTCCTTTTCTATCCAAATGTTATTTTCTGCATTAGCACAGTCATAAATTCACCCATCACAAACTCATTGGGCCTGATTCTAACTTTGGAGGACGGTGTTAAACCGTCCCAAAAGTGGCGGATATACCACCTACCGTATTACGAGTCCATTATATCCTATGGAACTCGTAATACGGTAGGTGGTATATCCGCCACTTTTGGGACGGTTTAACACCGTCCTCCAAAGTTAGAATCAGGCCCATTGTGTACTTGCTTAATTTCAACATTTTCCTTTGAAGAGATGTAAGACCATGTGAACCATATTACAAGTGCAAAGAGGGAGATGTTACAAGTATACAGTGTCCTCCTCAGGATAACAACCATTAAACACAAACACCTATGTACAAGTGCCTGGTCACACCAAACATTTTATTCCAGTGTATAGCACATAAGCTGTCCATATGTTTGGACTTTCTGAAACAAGAATCTGTGACTCATACTTTTTCAGACATTGTCTTGTAGAATAGGCAAACATTTAAGGGGATGATGTTACCAGCTTGAGCCTTATCACATACCACACCAAAGTAATCCAACATTACATAATCCAAGATACAAACAGATTGCAGCACAACAGTCGCTGGTCACAGGTCCATCACAATCCAATTCCCATGCATCTGTGGTATGACACAAATATATGTCACTATTGTGGCAAAGGCACTGTGGCCTGCAATGATAAAACACATCTACAGCTACATACAGGTCATACAAGAAGAGTGTTAGCCGATGTGAAGGAAAAATGACTTGGTCGTAATCTTTGACTACATATCTCATGCCCACATGATGATACACATGACACAATTGACCCACCACAGCACACAAAACAAGTCCATTGTGCACTTCTGACCTTCCACCCAAACACTGTGCAAGGTTTCTTTGCACATGTCCCATACACCCAAAATCTATGACCTATATTACCTGTAACAATTCATGTCCACTTTGTATATCAGAACAGAATTAGATACCTGCCAATGTCACAACTCTGAAATGCCCACATGAGGATGTCATGATAAATACCTGTGGAAAGACAAAAAAAGGAGTATAGGGATGAAAACATACCTATTACACAAATCACATAGCAATCATCTGGAAATTTAATTACATTGCAAGTAAATTGACACAAACAAAGCAACATCATCAAGGTGGGGATATGCCAAAAGCTAACTTTTCAAGCAGCCTTTGGCTGAACATTGCAGATTATCAGCTCCCTAGTTGTTTCTAAAACACTCAGCTCCACACATTCTCACAATTACAGTTCATTGTACAGTCACAGTCATGACATCTCATGACATACTTACAATCATGAAAAGTAGCTGTGGATGAGATCTTCCCACGTCAGCTGCTTCCTGTTCACCACATCATCTTCACTTGGAATTTCAGGATTCTCACCCAGTGGCTTGTGGGGTATACGAGATATTTCTCTGCATGGCAAAATTGTGGAGCAAGCAGCATGCCACAGTGATTTGACACACTTTTCCGGGTGAGTAGAGGAGGGCTCCACCAGCCCTGTCCAGACATCCAATCCTGGCCTTCAGGAGCCCAAAAGCCTACTCCACTACCTGCTCTTTTCTTCCATGGGCCTCATTGAAGCAGACTTCTTCTGGCCTAGTTGGATTTCTTAGTGGTGTCAACAACCAAGGACGTTCAGATATGCAGAATCTCCTGTTAAGGAATGGGACATATGTGCAACAATAAGTTCACAATTGTAGCACCTGATATTGCACACACACACTCAGGACAGATATGACTTACCGACTAGTCAGACCCTCTCTGGGTACAGTTGTGAAATCATTCAGGCATGGTACTGTTCTGCATTATGAAGGAATCATGGGCTGAACCCAGATAATGGTCACAAACGTGAAATGTAGAGCTCTGCCAAACAGACAACTTGCACATTGATGGAATGGAAGTTTTTCTGTTACGGTAAACTTGTTTATTGGCCTGCAGTGGCACCAAGCCAACATGTATGCCATCAGTGTCCCCCACCACATATGGGATGTGTCCAAAACCATAAAAGTAAGCTTTCACATGGGCTAAATCCTCACGTCGGGGAAACCTGACATAGCTGTCAAGGTGTTTCAACATTGCTGAGAGGACATCCTTCAACCTCAGACTGAACATTAGTTGCGACATACAAGCAGATAGGACCACTGTATATTGGAAAGACCCTGTGGCTAAGAAGTGCAATACTGATATGACTTGTACGATGGGTGGTATGCTGGCTGGATAACTAATAGCTGCCATTTGATCTGGCTCCAACTGAAAACATAAGTCCACCATTGTTACCTATCCAGGTGGTAATGCATTATTATGTGCCTTTGCTCCATGGTCTGGAGGTCTGACAGTAGACAGTAGACAGGAGGTTGTCAGATCCTCCCTCTCCCTAGGTACTTATGGAGGAAAAGACAGAGGCCCTCATTATTACCCTGTTGGTCCGAAGACAGCCAGGGCCACGGTGCGGTCTCAATGTGACGGTCAGGTGATGAAGACTGCCACATTTTGAGCTTGGTGGGTTGGCACCAGCCAACCCACCACATCCCCACCTGTACTGCCAGGTCGGTTGGACAGCCAGGCCAAAGATTAGCATCTCGGACACAGTGGTCCAATGAAGGCCGCCGATGTTATTAAGAGTCGTCTTTCTACCAGGGTTTCTGCAGCGGTAGCACAGGTACGAAAACCCTGGCAGAAGGGCTTCCAGTGACAGGAAATTTCTCCCACCCCCTTGCAATCCCACCAACCGCCCATCCGCCCTTCCATACCACCCCCCTCCCATACCAAAACTTCCCTACCCCCACGCCTCTTCCATATCAGACCCCTTCCCCATCCCCCTTCCATACAGAACCCCTCTCCCCCACTCCCTTCCATACCAGACCCTCCACTCCCCAACCCCTTCCATACCAGACCCCCCTCCCCAGCCAAATTCAAGCACACACATATCCATATGCACCTCACGTACACTCATTCACAAACACTGACATACACACATTCACTCACATTCATCCATACATGAATTCACACACACGCATCCATACATGCATTCACACAAACGTTCCAACACGCACTCACTTCAACAATCATACATGCATTCAAACTCCGAAACACACATGCATACACATGCCCACACGCATTCAAACACGCATTCAAACTCCCATACACATACACACTTACATTCACACATGCAGACAGCACCCACTCACACACACACACACAACACCCCCACCCTCCCACCTTCCTCCCCTGTCACATGATTGACTTATCTTTTCTGGCAAGGAGGTCGTTCTGCAGGGAACAGGAGCTTCAAAAGCCGGCTGTGCCCAGCCATCAGGACACCGTCAGGCTGTATTACAGGTCGGAATATGGCTGGTAGATACTTTTTGGCATGGCAGGGCTGGTGGAGGAACCACCCATGCGCCTCCGCCTACCAGCATGTCTACTGGAGGATTTCCACCCAAATTGTGGCAGAAATCTTTCAGTACTCGTGATATGGTGGTCGGAAGACCCCCAGCAGTATCGGTCTTCTGGCGCCTGTGGCTTCGGCTGTCTGCTGAAAAGACCGCCAAAGTCATAAAGAGGGTCATAATTTCTAACATCAGTGAGTGTGTCTACAACAACATCCATCCTGCATGTCAATGATATCATGTGACAAACCATTTCTGACTGTATAGACATGGCACCCAACACACATCACAGCTGTCAACTAAATAAGGGTCACATGTGACCACAATGCATTTCAACACATGTGGTCTAAACATGGATTTGGACCAAAATCAAAGATTTGCAACACAATTGCCCCTCGAAATGTGGCCATATCTCCCACCAAAATGACTGTCAGCGGACGTGGACTGTGCCCTGTTGTTAAATGCCATGTGTGCCCTGAAACATAATACAATGGTAGTTGAGTCATAGGATCTCCATGACAAGACAGGATAAGGATGTTTGTGATGTAAAAAAACATTTTTTGTAGTGTGATGCAGTTTTTAAAGCACAATACTGCATTTCAGCCTGCCAAAATGGTGGCAGACACAGCCATAGACTGACGTTGTTGCCAGTGATGATCGCAGCCCAAAGGTTGCATCCACTGTCTGTGATGACTGTGTACATGGGGGAACATGACCGCCATTTTCTGCAGATTCTCTCACTTGACTTCCGACACTGCTGCCAGCACCACCTCCATGACCTGAGCTGCTGTGTGCTGCTTCTAGGAGCAACTAGGCCATGTCTAGAAGGTGATAGGGCCCCTGCTTGTTTTCCAGAGAAGCTGGAGAGGCCTGTTGATTAGGTCCTACCCCTGTAGGGAGAGCTCTATGTCTCACCAGAGGAGCATGTAAGTAGCTCATTTGCTCAGTTTTCTGTGAACTTACCCATCCTTTTCCTCATCACAGGCTAGAATGTGCCACTGTGTGGCAGTTAGACTTCTTATGTTCTTGTGGTGGAAGTCTGTGCAGCATTAATGGGATGGGTGATATGCAGGTATTGGTGGCCAGTGCCATATGTTAAGTTCAGTCACATTGTGTTGTGTGATGTTTTTGGGGTCCTAGATCATCCTTGTCTTGGATGCACATAACTAGGTAAGGAGACATTACTGCCATCCTCTTTCATCATGATTGTTGTAAATGTCAGGCAACATGTATGTGCATGACAAAATGAGCTGGTATACATGTTATATGAGTCATTTGAAAGCCATGTGAGCAATGTGTATAGTGCCACAGATCTTTCATACTACATCTGGCCTTGCTAAACTGTTGTGAGGAAGGCATATCATGAGTTACTCTGCCCTTCAGATTGCCACACACACCACATTTGATTTTGCTTGTAGCCACATGATGTACTGTTTCACATGGAAGTGATGGGAATTGAGTGTCATGTAGGTTCTGTCTGCTCATCCTCCAGATACAAGCGCCTGTCAAATACATCTTCCAATATTGGACCTAGTCTAGGCTGTGGGAGAGTCACTGTGGTTATGCAACTATGGCTCTGTGCCCACTCCCTGCACCCCAGCAGATCCTGGCATGTGGCCAATATTATGCTCTATTGGCAAACCTTACTTCTGATAGTGAGGAATCTACTTCAATTTTTATTTATGTTGCGTTTTGTCACAAGTTTGTTTTCACCCTTAGCACTGTAATAAATTTACCAGTCACAAACTCATTGTCTGCTGTCACATTTAGCAATGTAGATTTGCAAGAACATGTGAACCACACAGTGAAAAAAACAAGATACTTGTGGAAGGAGGGATATGTTTCATGTACACAATGTTTAGCTTAGGATCACAACCATGCTGCACAAACACATACAAATGTCTAGTCTAAGAAGATTTTTATGACATTGTCCACATCATATGCTGTAAAAATGTCAGAAATATAGGAAATCATACATGGTTGAATCTCACTGTGTAAGTGATCAAATTTACAGGGACAGACCTCCAGAACATGGAAAGAAGGGACATACCCGACATTGCCCTGTAGAGTAAGGAAAAGATAATTTGGTTGATGTAATCAGCTGGAGCCATGTTGCCTACCTCAAAAAAGGAACCCAGCATCATATTATGCAAGATTCAGACAAATAGCAGTGTAACGTTCCTGATCACAGGGTCATTACAATTCAGTGCTTCTGCATCTGGTGGTATGGATACAAACAAATGTCAGTGATGTGCCACAGGCACTTTGGCCTACAATGATGAAACACATCAACAGCTACATACAGTTCATACAGAAAGAGTGTTTAGCCAATGTGAAGGCCACCACATGCCACAGAACAAGTCCAATGGAGTCTCCTCAACTTCCATCCTATCACTGGGCAAGCTGTCTTGGCAAAGGTCTTTTACACCCAAAGTCAATGACAGACGTTCCAAGGAACAATCCATGCCCACTTCGTATGTCCCAACAGCATCATGTACCTGCCAATGTCACAACCCTGAAATATCCAAATGAAGATGCCATTGTGAAGGTACCTAAACACAAAAGCAATGAGTAGAGTTATCAAACCTTATATATGACACAATTCACATAGCTAATCTCATTAGAATGCAGTCCAAGAAAAAAATGTGCAACAAAAAAAGCAGCATTGAGTCAAAAGCTTCCTCAACAAACACCCTGTGCCAGATTTCACTAGAGCTTCAGCTTTCTAACATTTACAACAATCACACTCCTTATATCATCATAAGAGTTCATTTTACAGTCAAAGTATGACATTGCATGACATACTTACACTTATGAGAAGAAGCTATTGATGAGATCTTGTCACAAATCAGATCCTTCCTCTTCACAACTATCATCTTTGTTTGGCATTTCAGGATTCTCACCTTCTGGCACCTCAGGCTCTGCCTCCTCTGTGATGTAAGGAATGTTCATCCACAGGGAAATGTTATGGAGCAATGAGCAGGCCACGGTGATTTGACACACCTTCCCTAGTGAGTAGAGGATGGCTCCCCCAGTTTGTCCAGACAGTGAAATCTGGCCTTCAGAAGCCCAAAAGCTCACTCTACTGGCTGCTGTGTTCTTCCATCTGCCTCATTGAAGCAGACTTCCCCTGGTGTAGTTGGATTCCTCAGCGGTGTTAACAACCAAGGATGGTTGGGATATGCAAAGTCTTCTGTTTTATAATAAGACATAAGTGCTGCAATGAGTCACATACTTCCTGATTATAGCACCTGACATTGCAAACACAAAGTTAGGACAGATGTTACTTACCAACTAGACAGGCCCTCTCATGTTGCAGTTGTGACATCAGCTGGAGTATGGTGCTGTTCTGCGTTACAAAGGAATCATGGGCTGAAACTGGGAACTGGGTACAGACCTTGTAAATGTACAAATCTGGCAAGCAGATAACTTGTACCTGTTTCAATAAACTTGTTCACTGGCATACGGTGGTACTAATGCACTATGCGTGCCATCAATGGCTCCCACCACATGTGGGAGGCAACCAAATCCAGAAAAATCAATCTTTACAATGGCTAAATCTTGATGTCTGGGGAACCTGATATAGCTGTTAATGTGTTTCATCATTGTTGAACGTTTTTTGAAACGCCACTGAACATAGGTCGTTACATACCAACAGATAAAGCCACTATATATTGACAGGACCCTGTAGCTAAGAAGTGTAGTGCTTCCATGAGTCTCGCAATAGGTGGCATACATGTTCGATTTGTGTTTTCAGGCATGAAATCTGGCTCCAACTGATGACATAGTCCTGAATTGTTTGCCTATTGAGACAGAACTGCTATAGTATGTCATGTTCCTCCATGGTCTGCAGTTCTGGAAATGGATTGTAGACTGAAGGTCGTTGCCACCTCCCTCTCCCAGGGGACCTATTTGTGGAATCAAATGAGTTGGATCATTAGTCACTTTGCCCAGGCCAACATAACTGATTTGTGACATCAAAAGTCACGTGACAAAACACTTCACCCATTACACATCAAAACAGTCTGCTACTCAAGGTCCAGCTATCAATCAATCAGTCATTTGTTAAGCATGCTACTCACCCAATAGGGTCTTAAGGTGCTGGGGGGATGCTACTGCTCAAATGTCCAGGTCTTGAGACGTTTCCTGAAGGTCAGGAGGTCCTGGGTCAGACGTAGGTTGATGTGGAGGGAGTTCCAGGTTTTGGCAGCGAGGTGGGAGAAGGATCTGCCGCCGGTTGTGGTATGGTTGATGCAGGGGACAGTGGCGAGGGCGAGGTTGGCAGAGCGGAGCGGGCGGGTTGGAACGTGGAAGCTGAGATGCTCGTTGAGGTAGGCAGGGCCTGCATCGTGGAGAGCCTTGTCAGCGTGGATCATGAGTTTGAAGATGATCCTCTTGTTGATGGGGAGCCAGTGAAGGTCTCTGAGGTGAGCTGAGATGTGTTCGTGGTGAAGGAGGTTAAGGATGAGGTATGGGCAGGCGTTCTGAATGTGCAGAAGTTTCCTTTGGAGTTTGGCCTTTGTTCCCGCGTAGAGTGCGTTGCCAAAGTCCAGTCTACTGCTAACGAGGGCGTGGGTGACCGTTCTGGTTTCAATGGGGATCAATCTGAAGGTCTTGCGAAGCATGCGGAGGGTGTTGAAACATGAGGATGAGATGGCGTTGACTTGCTGGGTCATGGTGAGCGATGAGTACAGTATGAAGCCGAGGTTGCATGCGTGGGTGGTGGGAGTTGGAGCGGCTCCTAGTGTGGCAGGCCACCAGGAGACATCCCATGCTGATCTGTTGGAGCTGAAGATGAGGATCTCTGTCTTATCCGAGTTCAGTTTGATCCCCATAGCTGTCTAGACATGTGTCTACAACACATATGTGCACATAACGCTCCTATCTGCTCCTCTGGTGCCCCTTGCTATTGTAAAGTATGTTCCGATCACCAAAAATACAGTCACCAACAGTTATATGGCATCTGTGACCAGCAAAGCACTACACTGATGATGTGTAGTAGAATCTACAAACCAAGGGAGGGTTACATCTGTTGAGATGTTACTGCACATTTATAGATGTTGTGACAGATTTAATTGTCTGAAAAATTGTAGTTTCAACTGGCAAAATGGTGGATGCCTGACCTCGTTCATTGGACTTTAGCAACCTCTCTCTGTGAGCGGAGTTTGACAGCGCAGTGGGCAGTTTCAACTGCGGTGGACAGAGATATAGGCTAACATTGTTGACTGTGACGGTCATAGCCCAGTGGCTGTTCCCATCGATGGTGATGACCTCGTATGTGGCATACATGTACGCACAGTTTGGAAAATTACTAACTTGCTTCCTGACACTGCTGCCATCAACACCTCCACCCCTTCAGCTGCTGTGTGCCACCTCTGGGAGCAATCATGCCAGGCCAAACAGGTGAAGGAGCAGGAGAGACTAGTGGAAGTGATTCTTCCAGTTTATGGTTTGCTCTATGGCTCACCGGAGGAGTAGGTAACGATCTCATTGGCATATTTGACCCTGTTCAACACCACCCTTTCCTTCCTCACAGGCTGTAATGTTCCTCTGAGCCACAATGAGTTATTTGGGTGCCTGTTGTCATAGTCTGTGGTCCATACATAGGATGTACAAGTTGTGGAGTGGGGAGCCCTGTACTCTGTGAATTTCAGATGACCACTGTGTTGCATGATGTGTGATAAGCCCTAGATCTTCCTTGTCCTGCATTCATATAGCTATACAGTCAAACAATGACATATCTGATGATCTGATTATGGTAAATGACACAGTAAATGTATTAGCATTACAGCATGTGCTTTGCATGTGTAATATTTAAGTCAGTTGAGTATGTTTTTAGCAATGTGTAAAGTCCCACAGATCGCTCTGCCCAGATCTGGCCTTGGCAAACTGTGGGATGAGAGCAATGAAAAACTCACTGAGCCTTTCAGAGTGCCACACAACACAGAACTCACATACAGGATGAACTGTCATGCATGGAAGTGATGGAAATGTGATGTTCATGTAGGTTCTGTATGCTCAGTCTGCAGAGGGCAAGACCTGTCAAAGCCTTTTCACAGTATGGGACATATCCCAGGCCTGTGCACAGTACCTGTGGTTATACAACTGAGGCACTGTGCCAAATCCCTGTAGACCTTCAGATCCTTGGATGTGAGCAAAATTAATATTCATTAGCAAGCTTTTGTCTGAAGGCTTTTAGATTGACTACATTAGAAATGGGGACTGAAGTAACCAGCTGACCAGGTACTTATTCCCATTTACCCTCATTGTCAATGTGTGTCCATGACATATGACAGGCCCCTTATTCCCACAGGTCTGGTGTCACATTTCCATAAGTCATATTTATACAGTGCAGGCTCAGTGCACAAGTGACAAATACACAGTGTAGATAGTTAGCTAATTCAGGGGAGATCATGAGATGGGAATCACTAAATTTGTAACAAGCAACCAATCGGGCCAAACATACCAAACATAGCTTGGTATGTTGGATGTTGTCTCTGTTGGATTGCCACATATGGTTAAGGTGTCTTTTGTGATACCAGAACATACCACACAAACCCACTCAGAAGTAGTATGAGGCTCCATTAGGTAGACCACATGTTGACACATCCACAGAGAAGACGCTTTCAGTGACACCCATTCCAGCCCTTTGTCACCTAATTCTTAGGCTGTAACCTGTACTATGGTAGCTGCCTGTATGGATCACATGAAGTGAATCATTGTGCCTGGATGTAAATGTGTCTGTACAGTCAGAAGATCACAATGTAGTGTTGTGTTTCATAGTGGCACACATGCTTGACTATGGGCTTGCTTAGTAATTTTAGGCCATGACCAGGGTTGTGGATAGTCAGCAGATGACTCCAAAATTGTGTCTTTATGTCCCTTTACTTATCACCATGTGTGCATTACACATGTAGTGTGTTGACAATTACAAAATGCCTGTGCTAGGTTTTTCCAAAATGTGTGTTAAATAACCAGTTACCCATAATTGCGCAATTGTGACCTCTGCATTTGTCTATTGCATCCATACATGTCAATGCTCATCAGAAGCAAGGGATTTGGACAGACATCGCCCAGAAGGTGCAGACCCTGGAGGTCTATCGCCAGCAGAGTAACCACCGTTGGAAAAGGGGAGAGGACTTGTGACGCTGGACCCGGAAGATTGTAGAGGTCCAGCTGGAGCTGTCCTCCCAATGTGGGTGGGGCTCATGCCAGACCCTGACCCCCTGATGACCCGCATACTGGTGATAGACTACACTAAGTTTCATGGGCATTTGAGGGAAGCACAGCAGCTACAAAGGGGAGAGTCCTGGTCAGATTCCTACCTGTTACATTGTCAGGTTGATGTGTTAGAGTCAGCCATCTCTCCATGAATAATGGAGATGGCCCATGTGCAATACACAAGATGAGGTGTTATTAGTGTAGGTATGGTGGCTGGTGCATGTTGATGGGCCTTGCCTATTGTCGTAATGAGTAGGGACACACCAGAGTACGGTCCACTACCAATATACACATGGCTGAGTACAGTGGTCAATCATCTCATGTTAGTTCATGTTGTGGGTGTTATTTGTACCCAGCAGCCCCCTTGTCTTTGGTGTGTCAGCCCCAACATAAAACAACATGAGGTAATAGATCACTGTACTCAGCCATGTGTCTACTCAAGAGAGTATATTAGCATCTGCACCTTACAGGCCACTTGTCCAGTGTGTCAAGAGTGTTGGTGCCTCACTGCTGTCTCGGATGTGATGGTGGCCATCATACATATGACATGGCATAAATTGTCCTTTGTGCGCAGTCACTGAGCAATACTTTCCCTTGGTAAGTAGACAATGTACAGTTACATGGTTTGGGTAACATCACTTTTGGCATTGGGATTTGTGCCTACATGTTAGCATGTGTACCTTGCACTTTTGTAGTATAATTTCCACTACTGTTTCATACATGATCGACCTCTCTTCATGGGATGATGTCTGCTTCCATCAAAATCTCTTTGAAAATGTTTGTATTTGATGGGTATACAACTCATGTGGTACCACAGACAGGAGTGTATTGCCTTTGTGTGTTGGGTCACATATACTCTAACCCATTACTCCATGTCATTTATCATGAACAATTGCAGACTCAATGAAGGACATGACAGGTAGACCTATAGTACTTACTCACAATGGGCATGTCCATGCAATTGATGTGTAATCATTTGGCTAAGTGCTCAGCACATGTTAATTGTTGAAGGTTCATTACCTGACTGTTGACTTGCATCAGGGAGTGACATGCAGAAATATTAGAATCATATGTGAGTGTGTACTCTCAATAATCCAATGAAATCTGTGTTTGCATGACAAAAAGGAACAGTGCTCTGCCTTCCCATTGAGAAACATGTTAAACAACCTCTTCATCTAATGGAGATTCCCTGAGCCACAACAGCATTCAATGGGCTATTGTACATACTTATGCAATGTTAGAAATGTATTCTCAGCAGTACCAATCAAAACAGATGATTTCCCTAGGCCTAACTGATTAATTATGCCATGGATATTTGTAAGACAATTCTCCCAGACATTTAGCTAGATGTTCTTCAGTGTACATTTCAGTGCAAGATGTGTTATCTAGCAAATCAACATAAAAGCAACTTCCATGAGACTATTTAGATAATGTACACATTGTGAGGTGGGCATTGGTGAGTTTTTACTGTGTGACACGGGTGTTTCCATTTCACCTTCTCCAGGCTATTGTACTTCTTACTGCAACATTGCTAGATTATTTGCACATCGATTTCTCATGATGTGGTACATATGCTGATTTCAGGATCTTGTGTTGAATATGTGAGAATGAACTTGGCATTGTCATAATAATTGATGCCAACAGGTAAGTGAGGGGTGCTGCAAGAACCAAACCATTCAAGGTGACACAGTATCCTACTTGATCCATGGGTGTGGGATTGGACAACTTCACTCATGCAATTTAAGTTGTTTGAGATTTCAATTTACCTATGTGCAAATGTTTACAGTAAATGTAGCATGCACTCATATGGTGTTGCAAATGTTGGAGCCACTTAAGAAGACATTGTGGCTGGGGGCTACTGTACATTATCATAATGGTTTGTAATCAAAGCTGTTCTTCAAGTGTGTTGAGGCACATGGAATGATCCTATTTGTAATTTCAGCATCATCCCAGGCAAGCGGAAGAGACAGAGCCAACATCAGTGGGGAAACAGCTGGCCACAGTATCTCCAGTCATGAATCATCAGCCATGGAGGGACCCAGTAGCCCAGAAGGGAGGGGAGTGCCACGGAGGACACCAGCTCCACATCATCTTCTTCTGAGTCGACCTCCAGTGGCTACTCCCTAGTGGTGGCAGAACACTCAGGACCTGCACCTATTCCATCCTTGTCCACCACTCCCAGTTCCATCTCCACCCTCCCTGTTGCTCCTCACCCACATGGCCGGGCTAGCTCCCCCAAGAGGGTAGCAGCCTCCTTCACAACACACACCTCACCCCCTACCCCTGTTACCAACACTGCCCTAAGTGAGGAGGCTATTGACCTCCTGAGGAGCACCTCTGTAGGTCAGACTGCCATTCTGAATGCCATCCAGGTGCAGGGCACCCAGCCCCAACAGATGGTATTCAAAGTGCCTAGCCCAAAGAGATCTTTCCAGACCCTGGCCTCCGCCCTCATGGCAGCCTTCCACCCCCCACAGTCCTCGCCCACCACCTTGCTCCTCCCCATTCAATTTCCCCATTCCCATACCTGTCCAAAGCACACTCACACTTGTGCATGCACACACCTCAACAGCCACAAGCAGCACACATAAACACAAACACCACAAAACACACAAGCATGCAAGCACTCAACAGTCATTCACCCCACACACAAACACACCATACCCCCAGACACCACCCCAATAAACAGAGACAAAGCCACCACTCACACCAAACCCTCAGACACCACCCCAACACACATAGACTTAGCCACCACTCCCACTTCCACCCTACCCATCACATCCCAGCCCACCAAGAAACGCAAATGCCCACACTCACACATGCAACAGAGACCAACAAAACACAGATATACTTCAAACACACACCAGCACCAACAACACCCCAAGCCACAACAGACACAAGCACTTCCTCAACCTCACAATCTCTAATTTCTCCTGTACACTCTACCCATTTTCCACAAGAATATTTCCTGTTTGGCCTTGCCCTTACCCCTGTGAACCACCCTCCCAAACTAAAAAGGACCCCGCCCACATCCCAACCCATCCCTTTCATGTCCAAGTCCTCCCTTGTGACACCTTCCCTCCCTCTCCCTGACCCAGCCATATCCCAACTACACCCAAGAAGAAGCCCACCCCTCCCAAAGTGAAGCCCATCCTTCCCAGGATCAAACCTACCCATCCAAAACACAACCTCGCCCCACCCAAGGTTGATCATTGACATACCCAGAACTCCATTTGATGCCCCTTCCTGTGAGATTCCTGTGGCAGTGATCTGCGAGGCAAGTAGTGGGGCAAAACATTGTTCTATGGACATTCATTTTAAGGACTGGCCATTGGCCTTTACTCAATTTTGAGAGTTTTATTACTAAAGTTCAGTTGGTTGTGTTTCTACACATTGTTTCTGCATTACTTTTCTACCTTTTTGATGTTCATGAATAATTTGTGATGTTTGACTAAAGTTGTGTTTCTTTAACCCTGATTGATGATTCATTTGATGTGGTTGTTAAGATCTCACTTTGGAAACAGTGCTGGAGTCACCCAGGACAAGGGGAAATGTCTGATGGGTGGATGTGTAGGATGTAATCCAATTTGGATGGCAATGCATTGGGTGTTGTTTGATATGGTAAGTATTTCCTCTTGGCTTGGTCATTGTCAACATCTATTGGGTTTAATTTCTCCCCTGATGAACATGTGTATCATGTGTACGAGCTGGAGGTGTGTTTGTCCACACATGGAGGATACTCAATTGATGTGTGTACCTTACACCTACTTTATCCAAATGTGTGAACCATGCTGTTACAGATGCATTTGCTTTCTAGACTTGCACTTACACATTAGTCACAGGGGCATGACACTATGTTATGCAAGAGATTATCCTTGATATTCATCAAGCCACAGTTCCTGTGCAAAAAGTGTTTTTGAGGCATGTGCAAAGTGAAATGTGTCCCAGGGCAGCAGCCTTCCTGGGTCCCCCTGATGCCACTATACCTATTCAGCAGGGATTTTTTACATTGTGTGCTTTGGATGTTTGTCATACAAAGTATTCTGCATCCCATTCACCTTACCATCTCTTGCAATGTGGGTGATATGTCCGAGTCCATTTTAAGGATTTTGCAGGGAAGGTGTTAATGGCTTCAATAACACATACATACAGATGTATATGCTATGTCACAACAGGCCATGGCATGTGAACATTGTGAGGGTGTCACTTCAATTTGTAGCTGTGCTATTGATCAGGATTTGCTGTTGTGTGACACAATGTTGTGAACACATCACAATCCCTGAAACAGGGATGTGCAGACATTTCAGACTTTATAGTGTGTGACGGTGTAGTGTCACTGGCCTGCCCAAAGGTGGCACCGTGGGCTCTGATTGGGACATATGTTGTGTACGACTCTGAACTGGGGCACAGTCAATATTTTAGAGCACAGCCCACATACCAGGTCAATGGCGCCCTGTCGAGTTGCTGTGGAGTTGTAGGAAACAGGTGTTTGGCTTATCGTTGCTTGCATCCATGATAGTGTCGATTGTATGCATCACTGAGCAGCACACCAGTGTCATGACTTGTAGAATAGGCTCCATGGTGGCACAGGATGCTGCCTACAGGTGAATTTCTGTCTTATATCCCTCCATTTCCACCAGATTAAATGTGGTAGTTGGACCGCCACAGTCACATCAGCGGAAGGCATCATTGTGACTGGACCGGATGTTTTACTGGCAGCCTGACCTCCAATAGACATTGGCCTATCCCACCAAAGGAGCTGTTTAGTTTTTCTGGTGGTGTTGGCATTACCGCAGCAGTCTTTCATCAATGTTACTGCATGTGTCATAATACGGCAGTCGGACCACCAACACTTTAGCGATTGGACTGCTGTCGCCACCATGGCGGTCTCCAGACCAGCAAACTCACAATCAGGCTATATGTCTTTTAAGGAATAAAATGCCCCATGCCATACCGTTAGACCTGTCAGCTCTTGGCGTGATTTCCCCTGTCTTTTTGGCTTCTGACCTCGTGTTATGATCCTGTGCTGAACTTTGTTTTCGCTGGTTTTACGACCCTGTGCACTTTACTACTGCTGACCAGTCCTAAAGTGCAAGTGTTCTCTGTCTAATTTGGGTTGGTGATTGGTTTTCTCCATGATTGGCATATTTGATTTACTAGTAAGTCCCTAGTAAAGTGCATTAGAGGTGCCCAGGACCTGTAAATCAAATGTTACTTGTGGGCCTGCAACACTTATTGTGCCACCCACACAAGTAGCCCTGTAAACATGTCTCAGACCAGCCACTACAGTATTTGTGTGCGCAGTTTTAAATTGCCTGTTTCACCTGGCAAGTTTATCTACTTGCCAGGTCCAAACCTCCTCTTTTACTACAAGTAAGTCACCCCTAAGTAGGCCCAAGACAGACCCATATGCAGGGTGCAGTGTATTTAAAGGTAGGACATGTACTAGTGTGTTTTACAGGTCTTGATAATAAAATACTGCTAAATTCAGTTTTCACTATTGCAAGGCCTATCCCTCCCATAAGGTAACATGGGGAAACATCTTTTAAGTGCAGTTTCCCTTTAGAAGCAGATAGAGATACTTTTGTGAAGTTGATTTTCAGGCTCTGCTGGCCTGCTGCTGCTACTTCTCCCATGGGAGTAAAGGACTGGACTTTGCTTTCTACATTCTACTTTCCAAGGTTCTCCAATGGCTTAAAATGAGCTTGGCTCCTATTTTGAAGTCTCAGGGACATCAAAAGGTTTATCTGCCAGTTCCTGAGCTCTTCTTCTGAAAGTCCTGACTTGCCAAGTGGTACCAAATCCATCCCCTGGGTCCTTGAGAATGGAAATGGTTACCTAAAGAAAAATTCACGTCCCATGTCCATTCCATCAGAAAACTTGATACAGTGCCTGCCCAGCAGCTAAAAAATCGACACAGTGCTGATGAAATCAATAGATCACCGGCTTCAGCACATGGATCCATCATTGCTGTGTGTCTGTGTTTTCCATGCATCGCCCTGGATGTTAAATCTTCAACATCATTACAAAGAACCGAGACTGTGGGACCAGAAAACAATGCATCTTTCTCTTGCAGGGAAAGAATCGACGCAACGCCTACCCGTCAGGAAAGAATCAACGCACTTCCTCACTTGTGAGTAAGGAATCTACACATCTTGCTTTTCTGACGCATTATGTCTCCTGCTACTTTATTTTGATGCATACCAAGTACTGTGTGCTAAAACAACACATCCATTGATTCCTGTGGATTAAGACTCTTCTAACTTTAAAAATTGATACCTATTCTTGTGTTGTTGGATTTTTGTTTTTTTAGTCTTGTTTAACCTAGATAAATATTGGCTATTCTCTAAACTTGCGTGGAGTACTTTTGTGGTGTTTTCACTGTGTTACTGTGTGTGTGTGTGGGTACAAATACTTTACACATTGCCTTTGACATAGGGGCTGAGCAGGGTTTGTTTTAGGTGTGTGATTCCCTCACACTGACTAGAGTTAGGGTCCCTGCTTGGATATTCATTCAGTCATTCATTACCAGATTTATAAAGTGCATGGTTACCCAAAACTGGGCTTCCCAGTGCGGAAGAATACTGGAAAGAGACTGACTTTTGCTCTGTTTTTGGAAGGAGGTAAGTTTGTAATTGCTTGTGAAAGCATAGACAATTCTTATCACTTTTCAGGCTTGCTGGGAGAGAAGTCCATAACTTAGGTGCTAAGTAGGAGAAAGACCGTCTATCGCTCCTGGATCTCCTTATCTTGGGAGTGAGAAGGAGGTCTAAGGAAGTTGATCTCAGGGATCTCCTCTGGAGATAAGGGAAAATCAGTTGTTGAATAGATTTTGGTCCCTTCTTGTGCTTGGCCTGATGAGCCAGACAGAGAGTCTTAAACAGAAACTTACTCCAAATTGGAAGCCAATGCAGGGATTTGAGAGCACCAGTTGCTGAACAAAACTTAGGAACCCCCAAAAGAATCCTGGCTTCCACATTTTGAATGAGTTGCAATTTCCTAATGACTGCTTTAGGACTCCCTTCATAAATAGAGTTACTGTAATCCAGGCATAATAATATCAGTACATGGATAATAATCGTTCTGGCTTCAAATGGAAACCATTTCACCATTTCAAGATTTTATGGAGGGCTCTTCACAGACAAAATATAGATACACTCACCTAATATAGATGACCAGCTAATTTGTTGCCTAATGGACGAGTTATTGCCAACCACCAGTACCTCAGTTTTCTCACAATTTAATTTAAGACAACTATCACCTGTCCATTTGGCTACCTCTGTCAGACAGTTATTAAGCCTTGTGGAAGTAAAAAGAATATCCTTAGATAATGACATGACCAATTGAGTATCATCTGCATAAGAAACCATTGTGAATCCTGATGCCCATACAATATCAGATAATGAACACACATGAATATTGAAGAGGATTGGACTTAGCGATGAGCCCTGTGGACACCACACATCAAGTACAACTAGAAGAGTAACAAGTTCCTTCAAGGACCTGAAATCTCCTCTCTCTCAAGAACGAGGTTAGCCAGCTTAGCACAGCACTAGAGATATCAAGGTTTTCAAGGCATTGTATTAGTACATCATGAGAGACTGTGTCAAGACGAATGAGTGCTGCCAAACCACCAGAGTCAAGGATCTGCTTAAGGTCTTCAGTTGCTCTTAATAGAGCAGTTTCTGAGCTGTGACCCACCTGAAAACCTGTCTGGGTGGGATGAATGATATTATTGGACTCCAAGAAAGTTGCTAACTTGTCATTGACAAACTTTTCTAATATCTTACTAAGCTATGGTAGGAGGGAAACAGTCAAAATCTAAGCTGCGCCACTCGAACTCATGTAAATTAACAGTAGTGTTACTCAAAATCTCCCATAGTTTCAGATGCTGTATAGCCATGCAATATAATAAGACTAGAGAAAGGTAATAATTTATAGATTATCAAAACTCAAATATTCACTCACTTTCTCTCGATACTGGTATACTCGATGATGTAGATGCTGAAGATACTGAAATTTGGGAACCACGTCTTATAGGGTTACTAGTGATTAAATGATCGTACTTTCTGGCAAAGGTAAAAACTCTACCTGTTTGGTAATCCCTCTCATCCCGTTTTAGTTTCCTGGTCTTTCTCTGCATGATCTCATCCTGATATTTTAATAAAATGTCCTCCTTTATTTTGTAATTTTTTTCTGTAGCCTCAGGAAGATTTAAATCCTTAATTTCACCCTCCAAACTCGCAATTTCCTTTTGGAGTGAGTTAACCTTTCTTTCTGAATTAATAATCAAAATTTCCATCAATCTCATGGAACTCGAGGTCAGTTCCTTACCCCATAAATTAAGTAAATCAAAATCAAAATCATTATAAGTGGGAAAGATCTGAGACCTGAATCCTCTCGGAATTCGATTCAGTTTGCTGTATTGTTTGAGTGTGGTGCGATCCCACGACTTGGATAATTCATTCTTTTTCAACCTCTCAAGCGTTCTAAATTTAGTCTCTAGGCCCTCACTGTGTGAACGGTTAATATTACTCAGAGGTATAGTACTACCTTTCTCCAAATTGCCAAAAAGCTCCTCAGCCAGTTTTGTTCTATCCATCATTCCTATGCTCTCCTTGTGCAGCCCTCCCTTGCGCTCAACTGATTACTATAATCAAATGGGGGTGTATTCTTCAGGGAGAATTGGCGCACCAAGTGTCGTACAATATGTTTGTTACAAACCAACCATCTGCAACGTGCACTGCAGTGGGGAATACACCCAAAAAGCCCAACAATAAATGGACTAGTCCATCAATTAAGTCAAAATCTAAGCTGCGGCACTCGTTGAACTCATGTAAATTAACAGTGGTGTTACTCACAGTCTCCTATAGTTTCAGATGCTGTACAGCCATACAATATAATAAGACTAGAGAAAGGTAATAATTTATAGATTATCAAAACTCAAATATTCACTCACTTTCACTCGATACTGGTATACTGCATGGCCCAGTGGGGCTGGTGCTGGCAGTCCTTCATGGACCAGCGGGGCTGGTGCTGGCGGTCCTTCATGGACCAGCGGTGCTGGTGCTGGCGGTCCTTCATGGCCCAGCGGGGCTAGTGCTGGCGGTGGCCTCCTGGGCAGCTGGGCTGGGGCTGGCAGTGGCCTCCTGGGCAGCTGGGCTGGGGCTGGCGGTGGCCTCCTGGGCAGCTGGGCTGGGGCTGGCGGTGGCCTCCTGGGCAGCTGTGCTGGGGCTGGCGGTGACCTTCTGGGCAGCTGGGCTGGGGCTGGCGGTGGCCTCCTGGGCAGCTGGGCTGGGGCTGGCTGTGGTCTCCTGGGCAGCTGGGCTGGGGCTGACGGTGGCGTCCTGGGCAGCGGGGATGATGGCGGTCTTCTCCGCCGTGCAGCTCTTCCCAGACTTGCCCGGTTTCTTGTGGCCCTTCCCCACCTTGGAAGGTGTCACAGCTGACTCCACACTCCCACTGGGACCCCTGGGAGCGGCTTTGGTGGCTGGAGTCTTCCCCCTCTCCCGCCAGGCACTTGCCAACTTCTGATGCTTCACAGGTGGGGGACTGTCTAACCTGTGGCTCCCTGCCACACTGGCTGTCCTGGTGGCCAGTGCACTCCACATACCGGTGACTACAGGCACCACTGGTCCTGGAGATGTTTTGGCTGAGGTGCTACTTCGAGACCTATGAGATGGACGGGGAGGGGGAGGTGTGGGAAAAAGGTCAAGGGTGGACAGGAAAAGTTTTTGGGACACACTGGGACGGGTAGCTGAAGGGGGTTTGGGAGTGGAGGAAGAGGTGGTGGTTGTGGGAGGTGTTCGTTTGCTAACTTTGGGTGAAGGTGCATGCGCTGGAGGCTGTCCTGGGGTGGATGGCTGTTGGGTGGGTGTGTGCCTGCATTTGTGTATTGTGGGAGGGGGTGTCACAGACACACTGGGAGAGGACACAGGGGACTTGTGAATGGTAGTGGGGGTGGTGACTGCACGTGAGCGGGGTGTGGTGGTGGGTGTGCTGGAGAGGGACGTAGTGGCTGTAGAGGTAGTGCATGCAGGTGTGAGTGTAGCAAGACTGGGAGGGAGGAGGGAGATGAGGAGGAGGGGGACACAGTGGAGGCAGTGGATGTTGGTATGTCTGCATGTGTGAGTTGCTTGCGTGAGTTCCTGTGGGATGTGTGGTGCTTATGTTTGCCTGAACTTCCCTTGTGTGTTGAGGTGTGTGCAGGCTGGTCTGATGGTGTGCTTGGGATAGGCAGAGGTACAGGGGATTGGGTCTGGGTGGAGGAAGTTGGAGGGGGGAGGCTAGAGACGGGGACAATGGCTGCCATCAGTGCTGAGGCCAGAGTTTGAAAAGCTCGGTGAAGGGCCACCTGACCAGAATGAATGCCCTCCAGGAATGCATTAGTTTGTTGCAACTGCCTTTCTACACCCTGGATGGCATTCAAAATGGTAGACTGCCTAACAGTGAGGGACCTGAGGAGGTCAATGGCCTCCTCACTGAGGGCAGCAGGGGTG
This sequence comes from Pleurodeles waltl, assembly GCF_031143425.1. NCBI lineage: Eukaryota > Metazoa > Chordata > Amphibia > Caudata > Salamandridae > Pleurodeles > Pleurodeles waltl. The sequence goes on along the minus strand of NC_090437.1, from coordinate 830,229,032 downwards.
ACTGGGGCAGGGCCTGAGGTGCCTGGGGCGAAGGTGATGCCCACCCTCCTGGGTGAGCGGGCACTGGGCGAAGGCTGAGGGGCTGCTGGGAGGGCGGTGCTGGTGGGGGGGTGGCAGCTGTACCTGCAGATGTGGGGGGCACAGATGTTGCCACCACCAAAAGGGAGCTCCCATCAGAGGATGAGTCCGTGTCGCTGGTGTCAGCTCCTGTCCCAGCCGTGGAGCTCCCCTCGCCCTCAGTCCCACTGGTGAATTCCGAGTCCGTAGTCTCGCCCTCCAGGGCCATGTGGGATGCAGCTCCCTCCTGATCCGGTGCCACTGCTCCTCCACCTGATGATGCTAATGCACACAAGAACAGGGAGACCACAAAAAGGGGTGGGACAACAGAAGAAAGACATGTTGAGTGCATGGATTACCGCTACCGTTGGCGGACACGACAGACACAGAAGCCCTCTGCACTACGCTGCGCTCTTGGGCTCCACTGTTCAATTCCTGGGAAATGGCCTACAAGCCTATGGACGACATCTGCACACATAGATGTCACAGGGGCATGAATAGCTGTACTTGGCACTCTACAGTGGTGGGGTGGGGTGCCACATGGCCTGCCTTACGGAGTGGCCTTGCCTACGGAACTCGCCCTGGCCTAGGAAAACCCACAGCCCTCCTTCCCCACCCAGACACCGCCAATGCACGCAAAGTCAGCAGAATGAGAGTGTACTCACCCCCTTGTGTCTGCTGTGATGCCCTCAAGCGCCCATCCAACTCCGGGTAGGCCACCGGCAGGATCCTGAACATCAGGGGGGTCGTTGTGCGACGGGCACCCCTCCCACATTGGGAGGCCATCCCCACCTGAGTCTCCGCCGTCTTCTTGCTCCAGCGGCGAATGTCCTCCCATCTTTTCCGGCAGTGGGTGCTCTGTCTGTGGTAGACCCCCAGGGTCCGGACGTCCTTGGCGATGGCACGCCAAATATCTTTCTTCTGGTGGGCGCTGACCTACATGAAATGTACAGGCGAAGTGATTGGCCCCCATCCCTACCCTTGCCATGTGGCACTTGCATTCACCGTCTTTCATGCACGCAGCACTCTGCCCCCTTCCTTCTTACATCAAGCCCTCTCCACACAGGCATAGCCCATACAACATGCTCCCTGTGTACTTACCTGTTTGTCTGGAGGACCGTAGAGTAGCGTGTCCTGGGGGAGGACCCCATCCATGAGCTTCTCCATTTCCTCTGATGTGAAGGCAGGGGCCCTTTCCCCAGACGCACGAGCCATTGTCTCTTCCAGACCGAGGTCACAGCAGCACTTGCAGTGTAGGTCCTCTCCTGTCAAAGATCAGGTATCAAGTGATAGAACAGATAGAAAATGGCGGTCACGTCCGCGGCGGTGCGAACCGTCACCGCCGGCGTACATCGTCATTGGCTCCTGGGACCCATAGGGTCCAATGTTAACCAATGCAGCATTGCGCCGCGGTCTTCGACCACCTACTGCAACGGTGTACAACGCCAGCGCAGTTACCTCACATCCCATTGTCCCACTTTAGAGGTCAGGCAGCCGCCATTTCAGGGGCTCACATGGCTTCATTTTCAACTGCATCACACATACCTAGGCCTAGACTCAACACACATACAGGCCACCTTTTGGGTATGATTGGTGTGCTGGGTAAACTGTGGGTACGTACCTCTGAGTTGTTTGACTCTATGCTCGCTGTTGTCCATCATAGGCACCGTCCGCTGGGACATGTGAGGAGATGGCGGCATCCTCCGGTGTACCGAACGTTGGTGAACCTGTCGACAATGGAGGAGCGACATTTGATAATCACCTACAGGCTTGACAGTGCCACAATCCAGGAACTGTGTACCCAGTTGGAGACCTGATGTCAGCAATCCGTCATCCAACAGGAATCCCGCCCCTCAAGTGCAGGTGCTGTCAGTGCTCCATTTCCTTGGAAGTGGGTCATTTCAAACAACTGTGGCCATGGCATCAGGGATGTCCCAGCCTATGTTTTCCAACGTATTGTCCAGAGTGTTGTCTGCCTTTCTGAAACACATGCGGAGCTACATCGTTTTCCCTCAGGTGGAGGATTTGCCTACAGTGAAAGGTGATTTCTATGCCCTGGGACATATCCCCAACATCATAGGTGCCATTGATGGGACCCATGTGGCTTTGGTCCCCCCCCCCACAGGAGTGAACAGGTGTACAGAAATCGGAAGAGTTATCATTCTATGAATGCACAGATGGTATGTTTGGCAGACCAGTACATCTCCCATGTGAATGCCATGTTCCCTGGCTCAGTGCATGACGCCTACATCCTGCGGAATAGCAGCATCCCTTATGTGATGGGTCAACTCCAGAGGCACCGTGTGTGGCTATTAGGTGAGCACCTGGAAGCAAGTCAGTGGGAATGGTTGTCTGGGTCTGGGGTTATCCCTCCAGGTTAGTGTGTGTCTAACAGTTGCCCCTCGCCATTTGCAGGTGACTCTGGTTACCCCAACCGGTCATGGCTACTGACCCCAGTGAGGAATCCCAGGACAAGGGCAGAGGAACGCTACAATGAGGCCCATGGGCCAACTAGGAGGATGATCGAGCGGACCTTCGGCCTCACGAAGGCCAGGTTCAGGTGCCTCCATATGACAGGTGGATCCCTATTCTACTCACCAAAGAAGGTGTGTCAGATCATCGTGGCCTGCTGTATGCTTCATAACTTGGCTTTGCGACGCCAGGTGCCTTTTCTGCAGGAGGATGGTCCAGATGGCGGTGTTGTTGCAGCTGTGGAGCCTGTGGACAGTGATGAGGAGGAAGCAGAGGAAGAAGACATGCACAACAGGGACTCAGTGATCCTGCAATATTTCCAGTGAGACACAGGTAGGAATACAAACCTGCCTACTAAATGTACTTAGACACTACTACCTATCTACTGTCTGTCGTTTCCATCCAGTGTATGGTCACTGAGTTGTCACTTTCCCTTACGATTTCACAGATGTGGGTCCCACTGTGTGACATCTGCTTAGATTCCTCATGGACAAGAGCTGTGTGACATAGGTATGTTGACATTACTATTTCAAAAACATTTTGTCACTGTAATTGCTAATACACTATTTCTAAATCACAGACAGACTCCAGATCATTTTGTGCTTTAGGTGTGTTTATTTAAATGCTCAATATTGGAGGGAGTAGTGAAATGGTGAGGGGTGATGGAGGAGGAGTGTCCATGGCAGAGTCCAGTCTATTAGTCTCACAGGTGCATTGCCCATATGGGCATAGGAAGTGGAGCTGGGGCAGTTTAATTATGGACAGGGTGACAAAGTGGGACAGTAGGATAACAATCAGGGTGGTCTCATTTCTTGGCGGGGGTCTTGGCATCATTCTCTGTCTTTGTCCTGGATCTTAGGGACCGTTTGCGAGGTGGTACTCCCTCTGCAGGGGGTGGGGTGCTCGTGTGGTGGTCCTGTGGCGGGGCGTCCTGTCCACTAGCACCAGCGGAGGTGGTGGGCAGTTCATCGTCAATGCTAGTGTCAGGGGCCCCTTTTAGTGCCACAGTGTCCCTCCTGGTGTTTAGTACTTCCTTCATCACCCCTACGATGGTGCCCAGGGTGGAGCTGATGGTTCTGAGTTCCTCCCTGAAGTCCAAATACTGTTCCTCCTGCAGCCGCTGGGTCTCCTGAAACTTGGCCAGTACTGTTGCCATTGTCTCCTGGGAGTGGTGGTAGGCTCCCATGATGGAGGAGAGGGCCTCGTGGAGAGTGGGTTCCCTTGGCCTGTCCACCCCCTGTTGCACAGCTGCCCTCCCAGTTCCCCTGTGTTCCTGGGCCTCCGTCCCCTTGACCGTGTGCCCACTACCACTGCCCCCAGGTCCCTGTTGTTGTTGGGGTGGTGTGTTATCCTGGGTTCCCTGTAGTGGTGGACACACAGCTGATTGACGTGTCCTGAGAACGGAGGTATGGGCCTGTTGGGTGGGTGCTGTGCTGGTGTTTCCAGAGGGGGGAAGGTCTGTGGTGGCCTGTGCCTGTGTGAGGGGAACCGACTGTCCAGAGGTTCCCGATGGTCCGGGCTGGTCAACTAGATCCAGTTGGACAGAGGTGCTGTCAACACTGTGGGCCTCTTCTGTTGGTGGTGTGGATATGTGTGGACCTCCTGTCCGGTGACGTTGGGTGGGGGTCCTGCAGGGGTATGAAGGGATGTTTATTAAATCTGTGTGTGTAATGGTGTGCAATGGGTGGGTTACCGTGTACCCCAGTGCTAGCATTCCTGTGTGGGAGCTTGTGTGATGATGGTTTAGGGGGGTGTATGGGTATGTGCAGTGGGCATGCTTTGGTGATGGGTGTCCATGCTTTGTTGTTGCATGCAGGGTTTGCTGTTGGGATGTGTGGGTTGTGATGTTGGGACATATGTGAGGAGTTGGGGTGCTGGGGGTGAGGGTGAGGGTGGGGGTATGTGATAGCATGCAGGTAGGGTAGGGGATGTAATAGTAAAGCTTTGTCTTACCAGAGTCCATTCCTCCACCTACTCCTGCGAGGCCCTCAGGATGCAGAATCGCCAAGACCTGCTCCTCCCATGTTTTTAGTTGTGGGTGAGGAGGTGGGGGTCCGCCGCCAGTCCGCTGAACCACCAGGTGGTGTCTTGAGACCACGGAACACACCATCCCCCGTAGGTCGTTCCACCTCTTCCTGATGTCCTCCCAATTTCTTGGGTGCTGTGCCACTGCATTGACCCTGTCTACTATTATGTGCCATAGCTCCATCTTCCTAGCTATGGATGTGTGCTGCACCTGTGCTCCGAATTGCTGTGGCTCTACTCGGACGATTTCCTCCACCATGACCCTGAGCTCCTCCTCCGAGAACCTGAGGTGTCTTTGCAGTGCCATGGGGTGGTGTAGCTGATGTGTGGGGTGGAGTGTGTGGTCATAAGTGTGGTGATCTGTAGTGGTGTGTTGTGTGAGGTGCGTGGAAGTTGTGTGGGTGATAGTGTTGTGTGTCTGTGGATGCTGTTGATCTTGCTGGTGATGTCTCTCTCTGGCCTTCTTTCAAGATTTTTTGTCGTAGGGGTTTGTGGGTGATGTGGGTGTGTGTTTTATATTGTAATGAGTGTGTGGGAGTGGTGTGTGTATGTGTATCAGGTGTGTGTATTTGGAATTGTCCAATGTGGCTGTGTTTTGTAAGAGTGTGTGTATTTTGAGCGCGGCAGTGTGTACCACCAAAGGAATACCGCGGTTGAAAAACCGCTGAGTGGATTTGTGTGTCGTGATAGTGTGGGCGTATTTCTGTTGGCGTGACAGTGGAGGTTATGTTATCGCCAGTTTATCACTGACCTTTGGTGTGGCGGACTTGTGTGGGTGTCTGAATTTTGGCAGATTCCGAAATATGGGTAATAATAGCTGTGGCGGTTTTCCGCGGCGGTGTGTTGGCGGTCTTCTGCATGGCGGTAGCCGGCTTTTACCGCCAATGTTGTAATGAGGGCCTATGTTTTACAGAGGAATCAGTGATCTTCTACTGCTTTGATTGTCATGCATTTTCTGCATGGCTAGAATTAATTTTGTTATATTCTTACTAAAATCAAGTGACCTGAATGTATGTGTGTGTAGAAGAATACATATGTTGTATTTTCCTAACGGGAATCAAGATTGAATATTGCTCTATTTGATTGGGCTCGTAAACCTGAATTTGAATGTAATCAATATTATGCGCTTGTCTGTTCCCCCTAACGAAAGACGGTGACAGAAGTGAAGATTTCTGGGCACTTTCTTGTCCTCATGAAAGCTCTTGACCTTAAGTGGCCAGCTTTTTACAAGTTGATACATGTCAACAAAAATATTGGGTTACAGGGTCATCATTTCCCCCTTTTTCCCCCTACATTTAGTTTAATCATACCTGAACAATCGCTAATAAATGGATATCTTGATTGTTCAGGGTATTTTTATTGTAAAAAAACTTTGGCTTCTATTTACAGCCATGCTGCTCCCTGGAAAATGAATGATCCCATCCTCGTTTTTAGGCACCAGGATAAGACCCAATGATGAATCATGCCACTAGTAGAATGGATGAGGATGTAACAAAAGAAGCAATTTTGTGTCCAGTGCAGTGAGTAATATACCTAAATATCTGGCTCTATCGGAAATGTTTGTTGGTCAGGATACCCATTAGTGTGTGTTGATGTCTAGGCAGAATGTATCCCTCTCCCCAAAAATATTCCATCTGGCTTCCTGTGAGTTTTCTGTTTGATCTCCTTAATGGCTTCTTGTGATGTGGTAATTGTACACAACTCAGAATTCTGATCTCTCTGCAAACATTCATTTGAGTATGGATCAGAATTTAAAACACAACTTTGAAGCAGGATCGAAGGTGAGCCTGTATGTTTGTAGAAGGCAGGGATAGGTTATATCAAAAAGAGATGTTATGTACTCCGTATATCCATTATTATAGCCTTGCAGTGCTATAGGTTTTGAGTATGTGGCATTGTAGTTGTATTTGTACAGTGCTTCATGTTCCTAACAACGTATAAAAGCACAGTTGCGAAGGGACAGCACGCTACTCTATCAAGTGCCATAGATTAAGTACTGTATGCTTGTTGTGGCGCCTATTTGGGAGTTTTTTATGTCATGGGTCAGGACCAAAGTTATGCTCTTAGGTTTTGTTACCGTGCCTTTGCATGAATTTGAAAAGAAGGTGAGTGACAGATAGGTTGTTTAAGCATTACAATTCATATTGAATGACAGAAGTGTGTAGATGCGGTTTGGGCTTTGTTTGACGATTTAGTATGTGGACATTTCTGAAACTGTGTCATAAACAAGCATGCAGTTGCACCTAATCTGGGTATAGAAGAGGCATGTGAAGGTAGACTTAAAAGCCTGAGTTTCTACCTACCATTTCTGAAGACGTCTGTGCATATACAGCTCCAACACTATACACTACATGGTTAAGAAAGCGCAGACAAATGAAGGGAGCTATCCTTCGGGCTGCAAATACCGGAATTCAGGCTGTTATGAGGCCTGAGCGAATTAAATAAACCCCAAAATGGCCCCTGTGTACGGAAAAAAACAATCTTAATATCACAGTACTACAGGTCTACAGCACCCACATACACTTTGCTTAAACCAACAAACACCTGTGATCAAGAAAACGGACAAGCTTTGGACAGCTAGGCATTATAGATTAATTGAATAAACCTAATGATAAACAGTATCCTTTTTTCGTTCAGTTTCTGTTTAAATAGTGCCTGATGTTATGAACGCTTTCAAAGCATTATGTAACTAAAACAAAGCACCATTTCTGCTATATTTGTTTTTTGGATCTTTCAAGGGTTAGAAAGTGCTATGCAAAGTGCAATACAATACAGTATCACTCCCTCGCTCTATTACATTATGATGGAGTTTTACATTGCCTGTCGTTTGTTGGAGTTATTCTCTGTCTTTTGTTGAAGTTAAAACTAAGTGAAGTACTCCTTCTGTGTATTTGTAGAAATAATGGTATATAATAACTGAGCTTTTATTCCTGTTATTTGGCCACAGGCATTTTAAGAAGCACACCATCACACAATCACTAGCTGCACACTACTGGTGGAACCCGCACAAACAATTTCCAATACTGTAAAAATCCACCAGTAGAGTGCAAACAATAGTTATACGCCAAGGCATGTGGAATTGCTATGCAGTCCAAGATTTATCAGGCAGTATTCTACATGGTATTCTCCTTTTTGTATGGTTTAATTCACACATGTACCACCTACTCCTAGGGAGTGGAGAATGTTGGGTGGTAGGTGGAATAATTACAGCATTACATGGTTACATTTCAGACTGGGTCAAGGGTCATGGAATGGGTGTAGACTACCATGCAGTGTTTTCCTGCTGTAATTTTATCTGCTGGATATCCCGGCCAGTAAAATCAGGCTCATCATTCTCACACACAGTAAATCTGTGTGCATGAATCCTGGAGCTCTTATAATTGTGCAGAACGAAAATCCATATAGGCTCCACACATAAGTCTTTCACTCCCGCTCACCGCCTCACATACAATGACTCTGCCACTCCCTCTCCCTGCAGAAGGCAAAGGGATTTTATATGTGCTTTGTTGCTGTTTTGTGCTGACTATACTTTCTGCTGAATTCTGTTTTGTTTTTCTCTCATCCTTTACGTGTAGCACTTTGCTTCACACTCTGCATCGGTCAACAGCAGCACAGTCGTCTCTTGCTCAGGGGTCCATAGGGTTTGAGCATCACTCATCTGACCCTAGTATTTACTCGGTGGCAGCTCTGGGTGGGGACTGCTGGTGCTGCAAGTGAGGGGTGCATTGTGGGGGCAATATTTGGTCTTTTTGAGAAATTGTTTGCAGGGACTGCTAATTTGTGAGTGATTAAGTTGGTGCTTTACAGAGTCTTCTTGCTTTTGGTGCCTGAGACTGGTGGGTCTATATTTGTGGGGATCATCTGCTTGGTTTGTTGTGGAGTGTGTGTCTGTACTGTGTTGCAGGCTTCATGTTTTATTATCTGGGGCTCCTTTAGGGCCAGTTAAAGGCTGTCTGAGAGGTGCCTTTGGAGGTGTACATTTTCAAGTGTTTTGCCTGATTAGTTCACATCAGATTGTCTTGCAGTATTACTGCAATACAACTATTTCTGGTGATGTGCAGAAAGGTGGCAAGTGCTCTTGCGCTAAGGCGACACTGGAGGCTTTGATGCGTAGAACGGATAAGATGGACTAGCGGATAGCGTCACTGAAAGTGCAGCCACCAGGGGTGTTTGTGAAACAGGGGGAGATGCCCAGGAGGGCGTGGGTGCCTCCCAGAGAGGCATTCTCCCAGTCTCGAAGTGGGCACATGCGCAGGGTAAGCTTAAGGGGGATTTGGTGGGACAAGCAGCAGCTAATCCTGGCATGTCAGGGCTGCAGAGTGTTGGACCGGGCTCTTTTTGCAGGGTCATCCCCAAACTTTTTGCCTCCTCCCTCCTATTTTTTCTGACCTATGTTTGTTGGCTTTAGGACTCTGGTCACATTACTACTGCTAACCAGTGCAAAAGTGCATATGCTCTCTGTGTGAACTTTATTGGTGATTAGTGTATCCATGATTGACATATTTGATTTAGTCCCTAGTAAAGTGCACTAAAGGTGCCCAAGGCCTGTAAATCAAATGCTACTAGTGGGCCTGCAGCACTGATTGCGCCACCCACATGGGTAGCCCTGTAAACATAGCTCAGACCTGTCACTGCAGTGTCTGTGTGTGCTGATTTAAACTTCCAATTTGATCTGGCAAGTGAAACCACTTGCCAGGTCCGAACCATCCCCTTCTGTACATGTAAGGCACCCCTCAGGTAGGGCCAAGGTAGCCCCATGGACAGGGTGCAGTGTATGTTAGAGGTAGGACATCTACTGATGTGTTTTGCATGTCCTGACAGTGAAATACTGCCAAATTAATTTTTCACTGGTGCAAGGCCTAGCTCTCTCATAGGTCAACATCGGGACTGCCTTAAAATATATTTTAAGTGAGTTTCCCTTAGGGAGCAGATAGCGCCGTGGAGTTTAGTGTATCTGAAATCACAATTTAAAAATACAGGTTTTGGTAAAGTTCATTTTTATGCTGTCAGTTTGAAAACACCACTTTTAGAAAGTGGGCATTTTCTTACTTTAACCATTCTGTGACTCTGCCTGCTGGTGTATCCCTGTCTGGGTCAGACTGACAGTTGGTCTGTTTGTGAATCTCCACTAGACACTGGCACAAATGGAGCTGAGGTGTAAAATGCATATCCTGATGGGTCATCTGGGCTAGAGTTGAAGGAGGAGCTGACACTTACATCTGAATGGGCTGTGCCTGCCCTCACACAATGCAGTCTCCAACCCGCTGGTGTCTGTTTGGGGGCAGGCCTGGGCAAGACAGGATCTTGTGAACAACAGAGTCTTTCCTTTGAAGTTTGCCTACTTCAAAAGCGGTATAAATATTGGACCCAAAACCCCAGATTTCAGATTACTTCTGGACTCAAGAGGAGCCTCTCCCAAGAAGAAGAACTGAAGAGCTTTAGGAGGAATACTACCCCTTTGCCTGTGACTGCACTTTGCTGGGTTGGCCTGTAGTTGCTACTTCTGACTGAGAGAGGACAAAGACTGGACTTTGTGGTATATTCCTGCTTGTGAAGTATCTTCAAGGGCTTGCATTGAGCTTGCCTCCTGTTGTAAATTCTCAGGGCCATCAAAGGCTTCCTCTGCCAGCACCTGTACTCTCTGCTGAGACTCCTACTCTGCCAACTAGTGCCCTATCCCATCCCTGGGCCCTTGAAAGTTGAAGCTGGTGGAACCAAGGTGGAAATCCATGCACATGAGTCATGCGGGGAAGATTCAGATGCACCACTTGCAACAAGGCTGTAAAAATTATAACGCCACCTGCATCATGACTGACAAATCAATGCACCACCTGCATCATGGCTGGGAAATCGACACATCACCTGCATCACGGCTGGAGGAATGACTCAACACCAGCTTGCGGCTGCTGAAATCGACGCAAACCCCATGCAACACGGATTCTCATTCTTGTGCAGCTGCATTTCAAACACATCACTGGGCATAAAAAACCAACGTGAACCTGCCCAGATCTGAGGTGCCCGTCCAGAAAACGATGCACCGCTCTCTTGCGAGAGAGAAAAACAACACATCTCCTACTTGACCAGAGAAGAAACGACGCATGGCCTCACTTGCAAGTAAGGAATCAACGCATCACTTGCTTAATTTTTTATGCAAACCAGGTACTTTGTGTAACAACAATGAATCCATTGTTTTCTATGGAGTAATACTCTTTTGATTTAAAAAATTCATAACTTTACTTGTGTATGTTGGATTTTTGTCATTTTTGTTTTGTTTGATTTAGATAAACTGGTGTGGTGACCATTTTGTAGTGTTTCACTGTATTACTGTGTGTTTTGTTACAAAATACTTTACATGTTGCCTTTTGAGGTAAGCCTGACTCCTTGTGCCAAGCTACCTACGGGGTGAGCAGGGGCTATCTTAAGTGAGTAATTCCCTTGCCCTGACTAGAGTGAGGCCTGCTTGGACAGAGTGCAAACTGACTGCCAACCAGAGACCCCATTTCTAACACAGGCTACTACCCCTTTGGAAGTGGCACCTGTTGGTCAGACCCCAGCTTTGGGTGACTTGGGCCACGTTGCAGCTCAGAGCAATGTTGCAGTGGTAATAGAACCAGTGGCAGTCAGTGTCATTGTGCAGAATGGCTACAAGTGTATGACTATTGGGGTTGCACCCACACGGGGGTCTTCCCAATCAGTCATGGTGTCTAACTTGGCGAATGGATTGCCTTAGCTCTCACATGTAGGGATGCTCTCCACCCACCCTGATGGGGGAGGCTTTTGTGGGTACTAATGATGGTGAGGCTTTAGAAATTGCTAGGTGGTTGGTGGCATACCAGGATGGTGCTGGGTAGATCCAGGGAGCCCATAGGAGTGCAACGGTCTTGGGGGCCAATGTGGGGCCCCATGGAGTGTTACTGGTTGTAGTGGCAGCCTTGTCAGGGAGTGAGGTGGGATCACTCGGGTCACCCCTTTGCTAGGGCTTAGGGGGCTCCATCTCAGCTTGTGGGCCTAGTGCTTACAACACTTAGCATCTGATTGGGGGGCAGTAAGCCTGAGGGACCTACAGGGATGGTAACAACTCTCCTCTACTCAGGGATCAGCAAGTTCAGGTACATTGACCCCATTACCGGCAGCTAGTTTAGGTGATGTGCGGTCTGAGCATGAGCAGTTAGACAGGCATGTTTCAATGGAAGTGAAAGAAACATTTTGTAAGGAGGCATATGTGGATAATTATGAGTTGCTGGTGGATAAGCCTGAAAGGGAGGAAGCAAAACGTTGCAAAGAATGTGTGCACTCTAGGGACTGTGGCCACTGGCCATTCAAGAATAAGTTTGAGGAAACATTGATGAATTGGGTTAGAGGCTTCTCAACTTACCAAGCCATTTTGGCTGAGCGCTTTAATGATTTGGGTGCCCAACTTATGTGCTACCAAAATAGGAATGTGTGTGCTCATGACAAGTATGAGGGTCAGCCTAGAAAGAATATGATAAGGAGTTCAGGAGGATTAAAGGTACTAGGCTCACCCTAGCATGGAACCAGATAGAGATCATCACTTGACTGTTATATGAAACATGCTGATGCTACCACCAGTCAGCCCTTTCATGCAGGATCAGGGTCCACTAGCAGCCAGGCGGGGTGATGAAGAAAGGGGCCTGTTGGGATTTCAAGAGGTGTACTGTACCCGACCAGTGGGGACCTGTAGATTTAAGCACTGTTGTTCTTTCTGTGGCTTAGCATCCCTCCCAGAATCCAAGTGTTTTAGAAAGTCCAAAGAAAAAGGCCCCAAAAAGCAGGAATGACCACCTAGGTTTTGGCAAAGCTCCCTCCCGGTTAACCTGACAGCAATGGTCCCCTGGCTCAATACTTACAATAATCATTTGTCAGCTTGGACATGGTACATGGGGTTTAAGGAAGGTTTCAGGATTCCAGCAGAGGGTTATGTGGGCTGAGAAACTGTAGAAACCAACAGTCTCTCAGGTCCAATCTGGGGGTGGTAAGGGCAAAGATCCTGAAGGAGCTGAGTCTGGGTACAGTCAAAGGTCCGTTTGATGACGCCTTTCTTTATGGTTTTGTCTGCTCCCCCTTGGGGGTGGCTCCTAAAAAAGAGCCAGGTGAATTTAGATTGATACATAACCTATCAGCTCCTAGGGGTCAGTCAGTAAATTATGCTATTGATGGAGCATTTTGCTTAGTTAAGTATGCTTCCCTTGAACAGGCGATCCAGATGCTGAAAGAGCTGGGTATGGGGACCCTGTTGGCAATATCTGAAATTGAATCTGCTGTCCTTTTACTCCCAGCACATACACAGGATTTTCACCTATTAGGCTTTCAATTTGATTGTGCCTTTTACTTTGATGAGTGTATGTCTATGTGCTGCTCTGTGTCATGCTCCTAGAAATTCAGCAATTTCCTTAAATGGGTTTTCAGGAAGAGGTCAGGACACCAATGAGGTTGCACTACCTAGATGATTTCCTCTTTCTAGGGCCACCTGGTATGGAGCAGTGTGCCAAGGACTTCCAAACATTTCAGGACTTAATGGGAGAGTTTGGGGTCCCCCTAGCACAGGGCAAGACAGTGGGGACTGTGACCACGATTGAGTTCCTGGGAATAGAGTTCATTTCTGCGGCAGGAGTTTCCAGGCTTGCATTGAAGAAGGGTAACGCCTTTTACCAGGCTTTGCAAGCAGATCTGAGAGCTAAAAAAGTCACATTACATCAGTTACAAGTCTTGGTCGAACAGCTGAATTTTGCTTTGGGAATCATTCCTATGGGTTGCCCCTTCTCCCGGTCCATTAACCAAGCCATGTCGGGCCTAAAGGTAAAGTATTATCACATCAAATTATCTAGTGACTTCAGGCAAGATATGAGAATCTGGGAGTCATTTCTGTGTGAATTTAATGGGACAGTGGTGTGGCCTGTGCATCCCAGAACCGATGAGGACCTGGGTCTTTTCACCGATGCAGCAGGTAGCAAAGGGTTTGGTGCTATTGTTGCAATAGCCTGGTGTGCACAGCAGTGGCCCAGGAAGTGGACGCAATCTGGGTTGGTTACTAACAGGTTTCCTGGAGCTGTTTCCAATCCTTGTGGCTTGCATTTGGCATTGTCCATTTGGCCAGAGCAGCTCTGCATTCAGTCAGCCATGTTCTGGTCTGTTAATATTACAGTTGTAGGATCCATCAAACAGCAAGCAGTGAAATGCAGTGATTCTGAGATTGCTAAAGGAAATAGTACTGCTGTGAAAATGTACTTTTCAAAGCCAAGCCTGTCCCTGGTGTGTTGAACAACACTGCTGATGCATTGTCTCATTTAAAGATGAAGGCATTCAGGTTCCATCACCCAGGAGCAGCAAATTGCCCTACACCAATTCTGGACCAGCTATGGATGCTTGGTTCTCAAGCTTACCAGACTTTGTGGCAACCAATTTAGCTCCCAGGACCAGGCAGGCTTAGGAGTGGGTGTTTACAGCTTAGTGCGACTTCTTGGGGTACACAGGGGTTGCAGATTATTTGCTTCCTCTTCAGTCATGGCATTCCTGGGGGTGCTAAGGGACGAAGAGCAGTCGGTGGTTTGCGCCAGGTGCCATACTGCGGCAATCTCCTTTAGATGCTGGGACACACTGATGGGACCAAGTCTTTCTTGGTTCAAAGTTCTTTGAGAGGTTGGCAGCACTTAGAAGGTGCCCCATTGACATGGCCGAGTTGGCATGGCCGAGCTGGCAATAATCCTTCTGTCCCTGGGAAGCATCTGAAAGTCACCAGGGAAGGTCAGCCTCTTTAGGGCATCATTTACCCTTTCCTTTTATGGGGCCCTAAGGGTGAGTGAGTTAGTAGCCAAAAACAAGAGGGACGTTGGAGAGGGGTTACAACTGGCAGACTTTCAGAGGTTGGGCAGGGTGAGAGCTCTGGCGATTAACATCCCCACTCCAAGATGAACCAGGTCGGTAAAGTTGATTGCATCTTGTTGCGTAGAAACCTGAAAATGTGTCCTGCCCTGTGCATAACCTGGAATTATCCCTAACTCACCAGATGCAGGGTCTGGGGGGTGCCCTTACTTTTCCACTCAGATGTAACTCCTTTGACCAGATATTAGTTCTATAGAATACTCAAGGGGGCCCTGCGGGCGTATGAGTACGACTCTTCAGAGTTTGGGACTCACTCCTTTAGGATTGGTGCTGCCACTGCAGCAACAGCAATGGGACTCTCGGGCTCTGTGGTATAACAAATTGGCAGGTTGTCCTCTGACTGTTATAAGTGCTATGTGAAACTGCACAGGTTATAAAGGTCGCTCCCAATTCTTGTTTTCTCTGCCCCCTTTTTTCTCATTCTAATGCAGATGGTATGTGCGAGTGAGCAGTTGGAGCCCTTGGTGACTCCTGTCCATGCTGAGGTAGCCGGGATCACAGACATATGGGTCTTAGGCCATTCTTACATACACAAGCAATGGAGGTTTATGTTGCGGGTAGCTTTGTGTCCAGGGTGCAAAAGGTGGGTTACCACCAGTTCTTTTATGGTTGTGGAAGTTTGCAGCTGGCACAGCTTAAGTCTTCATTGGATTTGATGTTGCCCAAGGGGTACACATCCTCTGGCATCATCATCCTGTATCTGTGTGGCAATTATTTGGTGCATATTGGCTGGAAGCACCTGTTTGAACTATTAATCTCTGACGTTGGTTGGCTGGCTAAGAAATTCACTCAGGCCATGCTGGCATGGCCTAGCATTATTCCAAGGTTAGAGTAGAGGGATGGTATATCAGGGCTTTGAATGACTCAGTGAAGGGAATAGGCAACAAAATGGTAAGCTGTTCAGATCACCTGCGTTGTCATCCATACCCTATGGGTACATAAAGGGGAAGAGTTTTCTCTTACAAGACTGAGTACACCTGTCAAATTTGGTAAAGAGATGTTTCTAGAGAAACTATTGGCCCAGCTGGAACACTGCCCTCTGTTGAATGATGACTTGGGGTGGGGGCCAGATAGTAGGGGGACTTTGCTGACCTGTGGTGGGTGCTGTCATGATTGGAGGGGACAATTTGGAATACCTTTCTTTAATTAAGCATGGCACCGATGTCATGGGGCCCTGCAAGTGGTGCTGGCAGGGAGATGAATGATAGATCTAGGGGCACAGGGTTGTGAGTGATCACTGACATCTGGTCCTTCTGGCCAGCCACCTCCACTTGCATAATTGGCACACATCTAGAACTGTTTTTTGGGGAGAATACTGATGGGTGGAAGGGCTGGTCGAGGTAGGTATCCTGGTGTACAGGCAGACTACCTACACAACAAGTACCCCGGAAGGGGTTGGTGGTCGGTGGGGTGCTCCCCATGAGGAGGGACCCACCACAGGTCACACAGATGGGTAAGAATGGTCCCGGACTAGAAGTCACCATTGGGACCAGTCATGATCCTACTTATGGACATTAATTGTGATATGCAGGACCATGTTTAGATAGTGCTAGGAAATCAAATTAATTGGCGTCTCGGTTAAGGATAGTCACCAACATATGTACATAAATCTGCAAATACTAAGGGTTACTGTATATAAATATTGGAAATGATTTGTGGTTTTACTGCAAAAGAGTTTGTATTAATAAAAAAGTGACCAGAGGTTTATGACCCCTAAAAGATGTGTGTATTCTTGCCTATTAATGTGGGAGCAGTGGGATTTGTGAGTGGGGGGTGGACTTATGGTTGAGGAGGGAGGCCTCGGAGATACAGGGCCATATATTTTTTGTTGAAAAATAACTATTCCAAAATGGGCATTGATGAGCTTAAGGTGCCTTAGGCTTGAAGGGAAGGGAGAGAGTGTCCTGTTCTGTGAAGTGAGAGGACTGGCAGACAGAAAAAGAAGAAACAGGTCTTTTGGCCAGGGAACGTGCTATCTCAAAGAAAGTTCAATGTGTTCAATCCTTTAATCAATCTTAAGCTGCTTGGGAGCTAGTATGTGACTTTAATTGATGGGGTAATTTGTATCTTCAACATGACAAAGTTGTATGCTTTTTGAGATGTAATGTAAGAATGTTATCAGCTGAGTGTGTCCTTGTAATGGAAACTTCTAGAAAAATGTTTGCACTAGGTACAGTCTGATTTTGTATTAATAAAAAAGTATATGTTTAACACACTTTCTTCATCACAAATTTGAAATCTCTTTGCACATTATATAGCAGTTTATCTTCTACTGTGTGTAATACAATTTTAAAATAGCAACTTGTATATTCATTGTGCTTTCAGTCCAAGTTTGGGACCTTCTAGCACTACAAATACATCTCCTATTTCCCTGTGAAACCAGCCAGGAATTAGTTCTGTGGCTTTCTGGATACATAAAAATACGTACGTTTGAAGTAGTTGCATTATCCAACTGAGCTTTCATAACATAAACCAATGCATTTCCCACTCATTACTTTAATTTGCTTTCATTTTCCATTTAAGGTGTGTGGGGTATATTATTATATGCAGCTGCTTAAAGGTGAAAAGGCGAGAAAATAGTTGTCCAATATTTTGTTCTTTTTAGTCCTGTTTCAGCCTGCTCCCAAATGTGGGCCACTTTTTTCTAGCTACTTGATTCTCTAATGGGGGTATTTTAGCTTTGGTGCCTAGGCTTATTTTTGTCCCAATCAGACCCTATTTGTTGGGTGCCGAATGAGAACTGACCAAAGGTGGCAGGCATGATACAACACCGTTTGCCAGCTGTGCTCTCTCCACGTCCACACAGTGCTTGGTCTTGCAGCCATGTCTGTGTTCACATCTCCCAAGCAGGAAAGCCTTTCACTTCCAGAAACTCAACTTTTTGAAGTGTGGGGGGAGGAAGGTTGAAGGATACCATGTCACAGTCTTTTACCTCGCTTGTTCATAAATCTTGCAGATTAATACAACCGTGTGAAACAGCTATCTCAAAGGATATCAGGTTATCTGCTTAAGAAGGATGAAAGGCTAATGCAGTGATGCTAGATTGGAAGTAGCGCATTGTCCAAAGGTGTCCTCAGGACAGGCGAGAACCTGCTACGTTGTCTAATGAGCTAGAAGTTGGTGTTTTGCTCACTCCTGTTTAGAATGGGGAAGAGCAGGGGTAACAATAAAAAAGAGATGCATGACGAGGTGAAATGAGGAGAGGGGCGGGCACTGCATGATATCAGAGCTCTCTTTGTACTTAAGTGTGACCACAGAAACTAAGGGGCATATTTATACTCCATTTGCGCCAAATTTGCATCAATTTTTATGTCTAAAGTCAAAATATTGGAGTTTCTACCATTTTTAAATGTGTGAACCTACCTTGTGTCAATGAGAGGCAAGGTAGTTGTTCCCATCTAAAAAATGGTGCTAACCCCATAGCCCCCCTCCGTTCTAAAACGACGCACGGGTGGGAGGAGGGGCTAAATAATGGTGCAAAGCAAGCTTGCTTTGCACCATTATTAAAAGCCTGGGTCAGACCATGGAATGGGTCCACAGGTGCCCTCCCCAAGCCCCAGGAACAGCCCCACCCATACTAGAGGGATAACAGAGGATGGGGAACCCCATCACAGGTAAGTAGGGTAAGTATAGGTATGTATTTTTGTTTTAAATAAAGTGCCATTGGGGGCCAAACTTGGGCCCCCTGCATGGCACAGGGTGCAATGGCCATGTTTGGGGTACACAGGTCCCCTGTGCTGGCCATTGGGGTGGTGGGCATGACTCCTGTCTTTTCTAAGATAGGAGTCATGTGGTATGGATGGTTTTGCATTAGAAAATGACGCTGGGCTGTTTAGAGTCATCTTTTTTTACTCTAACCAGCCTAATGTCATTTTTTGGTGCAAAACCCCCTTCTCCCATACAGCAAGCCCCACCTGGCTAACGTCATTTTTTTAATGATAGCCCACCCTTTCCACCAGCTCACGCCATTCCTTCAGTATGGCGCTTGTCTGGTGGTCAGTAATGGCGCAAGCCGGTGCTAAACGTTTTGGTGCAAAACTGTGTTAGTGCAGTTTTGCACTAAAAAGTATAAATATGCCCCTAACTCTCCCTTGGCCAGCTTCCCACCCACTTCTTCATCAACTGATCAGCATCAAAGACTCAACTGGGCAATGTGAGAGGTGTGCCATCTCCAGCGCAGCTTGTAATCAATATTTAATGTGTTTTCTAGTAGCAATAATGTCCGAGGAACCTCAGTGCTGTCATAATAGAAGTGACTAAAATGTACTCATTTCATTGACTTGAGAGAGATGAAAGGCAGAGCCTGCTTTGGGGCATGCAGTTTACTAATAACTACAGTGGTCACTGCTCTTGAGCTGTTTTACTAAAACTTTTTTGCAGTCTCTGATGGCCAGTCATCTGATCTAATTTTAAGTGTGTTACATTTACTTGAGAGACAGCTCTGATGCTCAGTACCTGCTGCAAGCCTAGACTATTTGGGACATTCACAAGAGTGGGCTGATTAGGATGAACATGGCTGCTTTATCCCTGCAAAGTTTGACACTGCTTTTCATCCTTACCAGCGAAAGTACGTGAGCACAGACATAGATTAATTTCCTTTTGACGGTAAAATATGCCTTTCACAATAGCATCATAGTGCTTTTTCTCTAAGTGGGTGAGAATGATGGATGTCAGAAGGAGCCACCAAGAAAGGAGGCCGCAGGAGGGGTGGGAGGAATGGGGGCAATCAGCAAAGAAGTAGGAGGGGGTGCGGCAGATGGGGTCAAGCAACAAGGACTGTGAAGGGATAGAGAGGGCTTCTAGATCACACGTTACACTAAACCAATGGGGAGTGGGTGACTGATAAATGTAAAAGAAAGGGTGAGGGCTTTCTGCTTTATATAACATGAATGGAACCGCAGTTGCGACGTCGCATGCGCACGGCTGGCAAAGAAGAAAGTTCCAAAAAGGATCCTCAAAAGCACACGGCCAGTGGAAGGACACCAGCCACTACCACCAGCCGGAAACAGTATTTCACCCAAGCACCACGGACCTGTCAAAGCTGAGGAAAGAAGTCAGGAAATGCAGCCTGACGACATGAGAAGCTGCTGCTCACTAGTGACAAACAAGAAAATGAGAGTGACCATGGAAACTACGAATAGTAAGTAATGGGTTGGCTATGGGAAAACTGTAAGTCCCTTTTTAAGATTTATTTTTATCACAAAAGATTTCATAAGCAGAGTCCAAATGATGTGCAAGCGAAACTTAAAGCACAATGCAAGTGCTGTGCAAGAAAAACCTAATGAGAAGTTTAATTTTGTTTGTAAAAGTAAACAGTGGTTCATGGGGCCACTGCCTGCTCCTAAAGACATTTTTTCAAGCATTCTCAAAGGGGAAGATGTCCCAAAGGGACCCCTTCCTATTTGCGAATGGGTTTTCACCAACATTTGGTACTACTTTTTCTTTACTGCAATGAGCATGCTTGCTAAATTGCATGAGACTGAGATGTACATTGGGCTCAAGCATATAATAAAATATGTGTGCAGGTGTGGCAGCTGCATAATAAGCATTTTCAACTGGCTCAGCATTTAAAGGAATATGCCAGGAGTATTTCTTTATTTAGCATTTCAGAGGCAGACATTGCTGGTGTCTGGTTACGCAGAACGGGAGGCTTTGGGAATTTCCGGTACAGCAGTTCGTCATACGCCTTCATTCATTTAAGCACCATGGATCAAGGCAGATGCAATTTTTTTAGGTTTCACTTGCACGTATGTGCTTGTGCACTGTGCTTGCGAAATCTTTTGTGAAGAAAAACAAATGTTAAAAGGGGCTTAAAACACGCCCCATACTTACCTGATTTTACCATTCGTTCATTCCAATGTTGATCTCCATTACTTGCTTTCCATTGGCCAGCACGTCAACTCACACCCTCTGCTTTCACGCCATGCCATGGATGCCATGGAGTGGAGTCTGGATGAAGTACAGCTTCTGATCACTCTTATTGGCTGATGGCCAGTATCCTTTTACTGTCTACTTCACTGTGCAAGTACTTTTTTTTCTTTACATCGAGCCACAATACTAGGATGATAACATGGAACACTTTTAGCCACAGGTCCTTAGGACTTTAGGTCTTAATTGGACATCTGACAATGGCCATTTAAAGAGGAGCCTGCCATCTGACACTGTGCCTACACATTCAAGCGATACCTGGCCGTGAATGTTGTACCTCTGGATATGAGGCTTTTTTTGCACACATGAGGTTGTTCTTTATATGGTGATTGCACAGACGTATGCAAATCATGAATGCTGCAATAATATCACAGATGCATAACTGGCCACAGCTGGAGGTCTGGCGCAAACTAATGGCCTCCTAATTGACATAGAGGCAACAAGGCATGCTTTCATTTCCCTAATCTTGCACAAATTGTTTGCAGTAATAATAGCTCCCACTATACCATGTTCCATAACTTCCTGTGATAGCATTAGATCACAAGTCATGAGGTCATTCAAGTCATCATGGTCAAAGAGCTTGTAATGTCCCTTCAGCTAACCTTACCATTCAACACCTTACCAAATCGATGCCCATGTCTGAGCCAGCAGTGTTACCAAATGTGGGGAAGTGGGGGTGGGGGTGGGGGTGGGGGTGGTTAAGGAAATGTTTGTGAATGTTATTTTTCACTGTTCATATTACGTTACTTTGCTGAAGAACATAGTAATGTTGTAACGTTGCTCCATCAATAAATGTTACAGGAGGGACTAGTGTAGGATCGGCAGCATAAAGCACTACGAAGTTTAACTACCCACTTTTGCTAGTACAATAACTGTCATGCATCTGCCAGGGTTTGCAGGGTAACTGATGCTTAGTGAAAAATAAATGCTTGACTTTACAGGCACTGTCTGTCATCCAGTCTGGGAGTGGATTTTGGTAATTTCTTAAGCCAGGAGAGGATAGCATCACAATTCAACTGCAGGTGATCTGGTCATCTGAGGGCAGGTTGAGAGAGGAGGTACACCCTCAACACCACCGCACAAAGGGGTGTTCCCCTTGTCTCTCCCCATTTGCGGGGGCTCTTCACCAAAGAGCCACCCTTTTCCCAACGCCAGTGCGGCTTTTAGCAGTAGGAGGATCAAGGGATGGGGAAGCAGGCAGCATGACATTGTTTTCATTCATCCACTGATCCCTGAAACCTGCCTCCCTTCTTGTGCTTCCTTCTGGAAATTCTCTCCTTAAAGAGAAATCTCTTCTAGACCTCTCAAATGAGTTCAAGATGTCAGCCCTTGCCTTAGTATCTCTCTGCTTTTCCTTACCACATTTGTCTTGCTTAACAATCCTCAGTCTATCCATGCTTACACCTCTGTCTTTTGCACACTACCCCGTCTTTTACTCTCTACCCCTAACTCTTGCTCTCTACCCTGTCTCTTAATCGCTATCTCTTCCCCTTTCCAAACACTCAGGCCCTCATTACAACATTGGCGGTAAAAGCCACTTACCGCCGTGCAGAAGACCACCAACATACTGCCGCGGCAGAAGAATTCCGCCACGGTTATTATGACCCACTGCTCGGAATCCGCCAAAATTGAGACACCCACACAAGTCCGCCACACCAAAGGTCAGTGATAAACTGGCGAAAAGAAAACCTCACCGTCACGCCAACAGAAATACGTCCACACTATCACGACCCATGAATCCACGCGGCGGTCTTTCAACCGCGGTATTCCATTGGCGGTACACACCGCCGCGCTCAAAATACACACACATTTGCAAAACACTACCACATTGGACAATTCCAAATACACACACCTGATACACATACACACACCACTCCCACACACCCATTACAATATAAAACACACACCCACATCACCCACAAACCCCTACGACCAAAATACCGAAAGAAGGCCAGAGAGAGACTCTACAAACTACTACCAAGCATCCATAGGCACACAATACCATCACCCACATAACTTCCACGCACTTCACACAACACACCACTAAATATCACCCCACTTATCACTACACACAACACCCCATACATCACCCACACCACCCCATGGCACGGCAAAGACACCCCAGGTTCTCTGAGGAGGAGCTCAGGGTCATGGTGGAGGAAATCGTCCGGGTAGAGCCACAGCTATTCAGATCACAGGTGCAGCTCACCTCCATAGCTAGGAAGATGGAGCTATGACGAAGAATAGTGGACAGGGTCAACGTAGTGGGACAGCACCCAAGAAATAGGGATGACATCAGGAAGAGGTGGAACGACCTACGGTGGAAGGTGCGTTCTGTGCTCTCAAGACACCACCTTGCGCTTCAGCGGACTGGCGGCGGACCCCCACCTCCTCCCCCACAACTAACAACATGGGAGGAGCAAGTCTTGGCGATTCTGCATCCCGAGGGCCTCGCAGGTTGTAGATGGAGGAATGGACTCTGCTAAGTAAAACCTTAACTACGATATCCCCCACCGTACCTGCATGCCATCACATACCCCCACCCTCGCCCTCACCTCCATCACTCCAACTCCTCACAAATGTCCCAATATCACAAACCACACATCCCAACACCAAGCCCTGCATGCAACAACAAAGCATGGACACCCATCACCAAAGCATGGCCACTGCACATACCCATACACCACCCTAAACCACCATCACAAAAGGTCCCACACAGGAATGCAAGCACTGGGGTACACGGTCACCCACCCATTGCACACCATGGCACACACAGATGCAATAAACATCGTTTTAAACCCCTGCAGGACCCCTACCCAACGTCACCGGACAGGAGGGTCCACACATGTCCACACCTCCAACAGAAGAGGCCCACAGTGATGACAGCAGCTGTGTCCAACTGGATCTAGATGACCAGCCCGGCCCATCTGGGACCTTGGGACAGTCGGTTCCCCTGACACATTCGCAGGCCACCACAGAGCTTCCCCCCTCTGGAAACACCAGCACAGCACCCACCCAGCGGGCCATACCTCTGTCCCCAGGACACGTCAATCAGCAGTGTGTCCACCACTACAGGGAACCCAGGCTTACCCACCACCCGAAAAACAACAGGAACCTTGGGGCAGTGGCAGTGGGCACACGGTCCAGGGGACAGAGGCCCAGGAAAACTGCTGTGTGACACGGTGAGGACAGGCCCAGGGAACCCACTCTCCACGAGGCCCTCTCCAACATCATGGGAGCCTACCACAATTCCCAGGAGACGATGGCAACGGTACTGGCCAAGTTTCAAGAGACCCAGCGGCTGCAGGAGGAACAGTATTTGGGCTTCAGGGAGGAACTCAGATCCATCAATTCCACCCTGGGCACCATCGTAGGGGTGCTGAAGGAAGTGCTCAACACCAGGATGGACACTGTGGCACAACAAGGGGCCCCTGACACTAGCCTGGACGATGAACTGCCCACCACCTCGGCCGGCGCTAGTGGACAGGAGGCACCACCACAGGACCACCACACAAGCACCCCACCCCCTGCAGAGGGAGAACCACCCCGCAAACGGTCCTTGAGATCCAGGACAAAGACAGAGAACGATGCCAAGACCCCCGCCAAGAAATGAGACCACCCTGATTGTCATCCTTCTGTCCCACCTTGTCACCCTGTCCATCCTCAAACTGCCCCAGCTCCACTTCCTATGGCCATTTGAGCAATGCACCTGTGAGACTAAAAGACTGGACTCTGCCATGGACATTCCTCCACCATCACCCCTCACCATTTTACAGCACCCTCCAATATTGAACACTTAAATAAACACCCTTAAAGCACAAAACAATCTGGAGTCTGTCTGTGATTTCGAAATAGTGTATTAGCAATTACAGTGTAAAAATTATCTTTCAATTGTAATGTCAACATAACTATGTCACACAGCTCTAGTCCATGAGGAAACAAAGCAGATGTCACACAGTGGGACACACATCTGTGAAATCGTAAGGGAAAGTGACAACTCAGTGACCATACACTGGGTGAAAACGACAGACAGTAGAGAGATAGTAGTGTTAAAGTACATGTAGTAGGCAGGTTTATATTCTTACCTGTGGCTCACTGGAAGTATTGCAGGATCACCGAGTTCCTGTTGTCGATGTCCTCTTTTTCTGCTTCCTCGTCTTCACTGTCCACAGGCTCCAGGGCTGCCACAACACCTCCATCTGGACCATTCTCGTGCAGAAAAGGCTCATGCCGTCGCAAAGCTAAGTTGTGAAGCATACAGCAGGCCACGATGATCTGGCACACCTTCTTCGGTGAGTAGAATAGGGATCCACCTGTCATAAGGAGGCACCTGAACCTGGCCTTCAGGAGGCCGAAGGTCCGCTCTATTATCCTCCGAGTTTGCCCATGGGCCTCATTGTAGCGTTCCTCTGCCCTTTTCCTGGGATTCCTCACTGGGGTCAGTAGCCATGACAGGTTGGGGTAACCAGAGTCACCTGCAAATGGCGAGGGACAACTGTTAGACACATACTAACCTGGAGGGATATCCCCAGACCCAGACAACCATTCCCACTGACTTGCTTCCAGGTGCTCACCTAATAGCCACACACGGTGCCTCTGGAGTTGACCCATCACATAAGGGATGCTGCTATTCCACAGGATGTAAGCGTCATGCACTGAGCCAGGGAATTTGGCATTGACATGGAAGATGTACTGGTCTGCCAAACACACCATCTGCACATTCATTGAATGATAACTCTTCCGGCTTCTGTACACCTGTTCACTCCTGCGGGGGGGTACCAAAGCCACATGTGTACCATCAATGGCACCAATAATGTTAGGGATATGTCCCAGGGCATAGAAATCACCTTTCACTTAAGGCAAATCCTCCACCTGAGGGAAAACGATGTAGCTCCGCATGTGTTTCAGCAGGGCAGACAACACTCTGGACAACATGTTGGAAAACATAGGCTGGGACATCCCTGATGCTATGGCCACTGTTGTTTGAAATGACCCACTTGCAAGGAAATGGAGTACTGACAGCACCTGCACTAGGGGATTCCTGTGGGATGGCGGATAGCTGACATCAGGTCTGGCTCCAACTGGGCACACAGTTCCAGGATTGTGGCACGATCAAGCCTGTAGGTGATGATCACATGTCTTTCCTCCATTATCGACAGGTCCACCAGCGGTCTGTACACCGGAGGATGCCGCCATCTCCACACATGTCCCAGCGGACGGTGCCTATGAAGGACAACAGTGAGCACAGAGTCAACCAACTCAGAGGTACGTACCCACAGCTTCCACAGAACATGATTCATAATCCGAAATTTGCATGTATGAGTGTTGAGGCACGGCCTAGGTATGTGTGATGCAGTTAAAAATTAAGCCATGTGGGCCCCTGAAATGGCAGCTGCCTGACCTGTAAAGTGGGACAATGGGATGTGAGGTAACTGCGCTGGCGTTGTACACAGTCGCCGTAGGCGGTCGAAGACCGCGGCGAAATTCTGCACTGGTTAACATTGGACCCTATGGGTCCCAGGAGCCAATGACGACGTACACCGACGGTAACGGTACGCACCGCCGCGGACGTGACCACCATTTTCTATCTGTTCAATCACTCGATACCTGATCTTCGACAGGAGAGGACCTACACTGCAAGTGCTGCTGTGACCTCAGTCTGGAAGAGACAATGGCTCGTGCGTCTGGGGAAAGGGCTCCTGCCTTCACATCGGAGGAGTTGGAGAAACTCGTGGATGGGTTCCTCCCCCAGTACACGCTACCCTACAGACAAACAGATAAGTACACTGGGAGCATGCTGTGTGGGCTATGCTTGTGTGGAGTGGGGTGGATGAAAGATGGGTGGGGGGAGATTGAGGCATGCATGGAACGACGGTGAGTGCATGTGCCACATGGCAAGGGTAGGGATGGGGGCCAATGACTGTGACGGTGCAGTTGGTAATAACTTTTCTTTTTCCCCTTTACAATTAATGTAGGTCAGCGCCCACCAGAAGGACATCTGGCGTGCCATCGCCAAGGACGTCCGGACCCTGGGGGTCTATCACATACGGAGCACCCACTGCCGTAAGAGGTGGGAGGACATTCGCCGCTGGAGCAAGGAGACGGCAGAGGCCCAGCTGGAGATAGCCTCCCAACGTGGGAGGGGTGCCGTCGCACCATCACCCCCCTGATGTTCAGGATCCTGGCGGTGGCGTACCCGGAGCTGGATGGGCGCTTGAGGGCATCACAGCAGCCACAAGGGGGTGAATACACTCTCATTCAGCTGATTCAGCACGCAGTGGAGGTGTCTGGGTGGGGGAGGTGGGCTGTGGGTTTCCCTAGTCCAGGGCGAGTGTGCTAGTTAAGTCCCCTTCTTCTGGCAGACACTGTGGCAACCCACCCCACCTGAGTACAGTGCCAACTACACCTAGTCAGGCTCCTGTGACATCCATGTGTGCAGATGTCGGCCATAGCCTTGTAGGCCATGTCCCAGGGATTGAACAGTGGACGCCAAGTGCGCGGCGTAGTGCAGGGGGCTTCTGTGTCTGTCCTGTCCACCAAAGGTGGCGGTAATGCATGCACTCAACATGTCTTTCTTCTGTCGCCCCCTCCTTTTTGTGGTCTCCCTGTTATTGTGTGCATTAGCATCATCAGGCAGAGGAGCAGTGGCACCGGAGCAGGAGGGAGCTGCATTCCACATGGCCCTGGAGGGTGAGACTACGGACTCGGAATTCACCAGTGGGACGGAGGGTGAGGGGAGCTCCATGGAGGGGACAGGAGCTGACACCAGTGATACAGACTCGTCCTCTGATGGGAGCTCCCTTGTGGCGGTGGCCACATCTGTGTCCCCCACATCTACAGGTACAGCCGCCACCCCCCTACCAGCACCGCCCTCCCAGCAGCCCCTCAGCCTTTGCCCCGTGCCCGCTCACTCAGGAGGGTGGGCATCACCTAAGCCCCAGGCACCTCAGCCCCTGCCCCAGTCACCCCTGCTGCCCTCAGTGAGGAGGCCATTGACCTCCTCAGGTCCCTCTCTGTTGGGCAGTCTACCATTTTAAATGCCATCCAGGGTGTAGAGAGGCAGTTGTAACAAACAAATGCATTCCTGGAGGGCATCCATTCTGGTCAGGCAGCCCTTCAGTGAGCTTTTCAGACTCTGGCCTAGGCACTGATGGCAGCTATTGTCCCTGTCTCTAGCCTCCCCCTCCAACTTCCTCCACCCAGACCCACACCCCTGTACCTCAGCCTACCCAAAGCACACCATCAGACCAGCATGCACACACCTCAACACACAAGGGAAGCTCTGGCAAACATAAGCACCCCACATCCCACAGGCACTCACGCAAGCATCACACACATGCAGACACACCAACATCCACTGCCTCCACTGTGTCCCCCTCCTCCTCATCTCCATCCTCCCTCCCAGTCTCGTATCCACTCACACCTGCTTGCACTACATCTACAGCCACTACTTCCATCACCAGCACACACACCATGACACCCCGCTCACGTGCAGTCACCACCCCCACTACCATTCACAAGTCCCCTGTGTCCTCTCCCAGTGTGTCTGTGACGCCACCTCCCAAGATACACAAACGCAGGCACACACCCACCCAACAGCCATCCACCTCACGACAGCCTCCAGCGCATTCACCTTCACCCAAAGTCACCAAACGTACACCTCCTACAACCACAACCTCTTCCTCCACTCCCAAACACCCTCCAGCTACCCGTCCCAGTGTTCCCAAGAAACTTTTCCTGTCCACCCTTGACCTCTTTCCCTCACCTCCCCCACCCCGTCAGTCTCCTAGGGCCCGACTCTCCAGGTCCCAACCTAGCACCTCAGCCACAACATCTCCGGGACCAGTGGTGCCAGTAGTCACCGGATTCTGGAGTGCACCAGGCAGCAGGGCAGCCAGTGTGGCAAGGAGCCACAGCATGAACAGTCCCCCACCTGTCAAGCATCAAAAGTTGGCCAGTGCCCGGCGGGAGAGGGGGAAGGCTCCAGCCACCAAAGCCGCTCTCAGGGGTAGAGGTGGGAGTGTGGAGTCAGCTACGACACCTTCCAAGGTGGGTAAGGGGCACAAGAAACCCAGCAAGTCTGGGAATAGCAGCACGGCGGAGAAGACCGCCATCATCCCCGCTGCCCAGGAGGCTACCGCCATCATCCCCGCTGCCCAGGAGGCCACTGCCATCATCCCCGCTGGCCAGGAGGACACCGCCATCAGCCCGCTGCCCAGGAGGCCCCCGCCATCAGCCCCGCTGCCCAGGAGGCCACCGCAATCAATCCCGCTGGCCAAGAGGCCACCGCCATCAGCCCCGCTGGGCCAGACAGGACCGCCAGCACCAGCCCCGCTGGGCCAGACTGGACCGTCAGCACCAGCCCCACTGGGCCACACAGCACCAGCTGCTCTGGGCCAGACAGGACCACCAGCACCAGCCCCGCTGGGCCACACAGCACTGCCAGCACCAGCCCCGCTGGTCCAGACAGCACCGTCACCACCAGCCCCGCTGGGCCAGACAGCAGCGCCAGCACCAGCCCCGCAGGGCCAGACAGGACCGCCAGCACCACCCCGCTGGGCCAGACAGGACTGCCAGCACCAGCCCCGCTGGGCCAGACAGGACCGCCAGCACCAGCCCCGCTGGGCCAGACAGGACTGCCAGCACCAGCCCCGCTGAGCCACACAGCTCCGCCAGGAGCTGAGTCACTGCAAAGGACCCCGCCGCAACAAGCACTGCTGAACAGGACACCGCCGCCACAAGCACCACTGACAAGGACACCCCTGCCACAAGCACCGCTGAACAGGACACCGCCGCCACAAGCACCTCTGAAGAGGACACCGCCGCCACAAGCACCGCTGAACAGGACACTGCCGCCACAAGCACCGCTGGCCCATGAGCGCCAAGGGCACTGACGCTACTGAGTCCGCCACGAGCAGGATGAAGCACTCTGGGCACAAAGCCCCCTCCAGAACCAGTGGAGAGATACATCCACTACCTCTGTCCTTGGCAGGATGAAGCACTCTGGGCACAAAGCCCCCTCCAGAACCAGTGGAGAAAGGCATCCACTCACACAGTCCTTGGCCCCCTCCAGAACCAGTGGAGAAAGGCATCTACTCACACAGTCCTTGGCAGGATGAAGCACTCTGGGCACAAAGCCCCCTCCAGAACCAGTGGAGACTGTTATCCACTTGTGAGACTGTGGCTTTGCACTTCCCAGGATTGAACAGTGGGCAAACCACCCACTGTAGAGACTAGAGAGACTGTGGCTTTGCACTCCCCAGGATTGAACAGTGGGCAAACCACCCACTGTAGAGACTTGAGAGACTCTGGCTTTGCACTCCCCAGGACTGAACAGTGGGCAACCCACCCACTGTAGAGACTTGAAAGACTGTGGCTTTGCACTCCCCAGGATTGAACAGTGGGGAAACCACCCACTGTAGAGACTTGTGAGACAGTGGCTTTGCACTCCCCAGGATTGAACAGTGGGCATGGGGCCCTCTCGTGGATTTGGTGTTGTGCACTCAACTGGCTGAGGTGCCCCCCTTTCCCTTCCCCCTGAGGTGCCTGTTTTATTGCTATCTGATGCCATTGCAGTGTTCTCTCCGTCATGTTCGGGTATTGAGTGTGGGCCTCGCCCATGCAGTGTGGGCCCAGTGTTCCACGGACTTCAATGGAGCAATACCTGGACTACTAATCTTGGTGTATATATTTGTTAATAGTGTATATATATTTTTGCATACTGGATTTTAATATATTACAATGGTTACACTAATTTCCTTTTGTCTTTGAATTCTTCTGGGGGGTTTGCGGGGTGTAATTGTAATGTATCAACATGTATTAGTGTGTATGTTGTAGTGGGTGAGGGTGGAGGTAGGGGTGTTGCGTGTTGCGTGTTGCGTGTGTGTCCCTGTTTTTTCCCTCCCCCTCCCCTGTGTCGTAGGTGCAGTACTCACCGTGGTCTTCGCTGCCGGTGTTGGTGCTCCTGGTAGAGGAGCAAGAAGATAAGGGCAGGGAAAATGTGAAGCTCAGGTTCCATGGCATCCTGGTTTCTCGTGGGGTGTGTAGAGGTGAGCGTTTTCCCTTCAAAGTCCTGTTTCCGCCGTGTTTTCGTTCGTGGTGAATCTGCCCCGGAAAAGGTGGCGGATTGGTAGGTTGTGATACTGTGGGCGGTACATTGTCCTCCGCCTGTCTGTTGGCGGTGACAGCCATGCTGTTTGTTTGTACCGCTGTGGCGGTCGGAGTGTTAAAGTGGCTGTCTTTGATGGCAGTTTCTGCCACAGTCGTAATTCCAGTTTTTTTCCGCCGGCCTGTTGGCGGTCTTACTGACGCTTTAACACCGTCCGCCAGGGTTGTAATGACCACCTCAGTCTCTTATCCATGTTCCCCTCCGTCTCCTCCTTTCTACACCACTCTCTTGCTCTCTACCCCATTCTTACTCCATATACTGCTGCCTCTTGATTCATGTCCCTCCCTGTCCTGCTCCATAACACTCTGGCCCTCATTCGGACCTTGGCGGGCGGCGGAGGCCGCCCGCCAAAGTCCCGCCGTCAAAATACCGTACCGCGGTCGCAAGACCGCGGCAGGTATTTTGACTTTTCCCCTGGGCTGGCGGGCGGCCGCCAAAAGGCTGCCCGCCAGCCCAGGGGAAAAATCCCTTCCCACGATGACGCCGGCTCGGAATCGAGCCGGCGGAGTGGGAAGGTGCGACGGGTGCAGTTGCACCCGTCGCGTATTTCACTGTCTGCTAAGCAGACAGTGAAATACTATTTGGGGCCCTCTTACGGGGGCCCCTGCAGTGCCCATGCCAATGGCATGGGCACTGCAGGGGCCCCCAGGGGCCCCGCGACACCCCCTACCGCCATCCTGTTCCTGGCGGGCGAACCGCCAGGAACAGGATGGCGGTAGGGGGTGTCAGAATCCCCAAGGCGGCGCAGCATGCTGCGCCGCCTTGGAGGATTCGTTTGGGCAGCGGGAAACTGGCGGGAGACCGCCAGTTTTCCCGGTCCGACCGCGGTGTTACCGCCGCGGTCGGAATGCCCAAGGGAGCACCGCCGGCCTGTCGGCGGTGCTCCCGCCCCCGTTGGCCCTGGCGGTGCAACACCGCCAGGGTCAAAATGAGGGCCCCTGTCTCTTGCACTCTACATTGCCCCTCTGCCTCCTGCTGCAAGGTATCTTGCTCCATCGCCTGCTCTCTATTGCTCCCTGCCAAACTGACTCTTGGCACCTGCCATTTCTCCTGTTCCCTGCCCTTCTGTCTCTTGCTCCCTACATCTGTCTCTAGCTCGGTACCCCTACTCTACTCCTCTGTCTCTTACCCTCTGCCTCCCACTCCCTAGCACCCTGTGCCCTGGTCCTCAAATCTCTGCCTCTTTCTTCCATGCATCTTTATTTCATAATTCCCACTGTCATGCCCCTGCCCCTCTGTCTCTTACTGTCCACCCATCTATCATTGACAATGCCAATAGATATCACATGGTTGAAACCTATTCACTTTGCCAATGCTTGTTTCTTTGTGGGATCACTTTAGTGGAGCGCGAGGAAGTATTTTGCCTCTACAAATATAGAGGAGGAAGGATAACAAGCATGGATCCGAGTAAGCCGCTCACGCCCTATCATTTCTAGTTAATCAAGTATTGTTTTATACAAACAGTAGAGTGGATGTGTTATTTTATTCTGTCTGGCGAGAAGTCACTGGTGCATTTGTATTTACGATTAACAGTTAAAACTCATTCGGGTATACGCTCCCCCTCCCTTTCTAGTTGCATGCCGATAGGGCTCTTTAAGTAAATCCCTTGTAAAATTTAGACAGCGGCCACGCGTGTGCATCCACAAACGTATATCAGCAAATGTGGGTGTACAAATTTATCAGGTAAGGTCTCAACTCAGGACAACAAAAATAATTCATATTTCTGTCGCATATCACAGTATAAAATCGGCTTTAAGCATTACATAGTTGCTTATAAAGTACACAAAAGTAAGACTGACTGAAATCGCTATACACAAGGCGCGTTTATGCACAAACACACACCTACACAATCATCCAAACACGACCTATACACGAGTATACACACAAACACGCTAGCACTCTCACATAGAAAGAGCCACCTCAGGCAACCCGTCCTGTTGGCCAACATACTCATCTATAGTTTCATTAAGTCCTTCCAGGCAAATTCACAGCTCATACAATAAAATATTCCTGAGCATCGCACCGGTATTTGAGGACTGGATGGCAGATATCATAACCCGGTAGAAAAAAAAAAAAAGATTATCCTTTTTCAAATCTCTTTTAATGTCACTATTCAATTTCATTCGGTAGTTGACAATCGGACCCATCATAGGCCTCCTACTGTGCTGTCTCCATTTTCAGGTATCCCTGGACTCTCCCCTTACCGTCCCTACCCTCGCCCCACACACACACTTCCCCCTCTCCTCGGGTGCAGATTTGCGCAGACTGGCAGCAGATTACAGCAGGGCGAGGTGCCAGGATTATCAGCGCGAGTGCCCCAGAGGTCACTCTATACTAACAAGGCTGCCCCTGCCAGCAGTGAGATAGTCCAGCTGTTGGCTCTGGGGCCGGCAGCAGAGGCAAGAGGTTCTACTTAATGTAGGGGCGTTTCTCGCATCCTCTGGGAAAGTGACTGGCTCGTCGTTTTCCCTCTCGTGCGAGAAGGGTGTGCACATGAAAACATTTACCTGTCTAACCCTCTGGACCTTAAAGCAACACGTTTGTTCTTATATACAATTAAAAAAAAGTTAGGCTTCTCTTCAGTTTTGGTATCTGATTCGAAAATGAGCGTTCATTTTTTCAGCTAGGCTATCGCAAAGTAGGTGTATAGACAGCACTTTAAGAGTTTGCTCGCTAATAAAAGAAGAAAACTCAGAAGTTACTGCACATTTTTTTTCTCACAGTATCAGTATTTTCTTATGTCACCCTCGGTGACCAATTAACGCCTTGCTTTGCTGTCTCTTCCGCAAATTACTCTGAGGCTTTAAGGAACCGGATTCCCTCTAAGAAATCTGCCCTTCACAGATGAACAAGCACTAGCAAAGCCAATATCTCTGGTTATTACATAAGGGAAAGTGCTTTGTTTGACTCGTGTGTGTGATTGTGGCACGCTTTGCTGTGGATGTTATGAGATGGAATGTAATGCTACGGTATGAAGCAATGTATTGCTTTTAGGCTCTGTTATGTAATGCTGTGCTATATTTTCTGGTTGGATGGTATGTTATGTTGTGGAATGCCATGGTCATAGCACCGTTTTTATTGGTGTGATATGGTAAGGAACACAAAAGAGGCATAGGACAAGTGAGCGGGCATTACAAGAGGCTGTAGGTGAGAAGTTACAGATGATAAGCCAACATACATGAAACAGTGAAGACATGAAGGTAGATAAAAATGCAGGAAGTCACCTATGAGGAGGCTTGGGAGCTGGGAAGGCAATATTATCATTGATTGCAGTAGTGGTGGGCAAGCAACAGTCATGCCCCCCAAAGCATTGCAAATTCAGGATTAAAAGAGAGATTGTCTACATTTTGTGTCACAAGATGGGCTTGAGATGTCTAAGTGCAGGAACAACTTGAAGAATATGGCCTGAACTCAGAACAGAGCAAGAGTTATTTTAACATAAATTCTACCATTTTGTCTAGTTTGCACTCACCAAATATGACTTAGTATTCTTTTTATAGGCTACACTGTAAATATAGGGGAGTGAACTTTAAGACCCGTATTTAAGAAAAAGTGGTGCATCAGAGCTGATGCGCTACTTTTTCTGCACCCCCCCTGCTGGCACCTAAAGACACAATGGTTGTGCCGTATTTATAAAAAAAAATTGAAGCTAGTGTAGCAAAGTGCAAGGCGGCTCATAAGTTTCTATGGGAGTGCCTTTTAACACCTGCTCTGAGCAGGCATTAAAAATGACATGAGAAATGGAGCAGTGAAATCTGTTAAATTTCACTACAGCATTTGTGTGGGCCTCCTAGCGCCACAACGGCTCCTTGCATACATTATGCCTGGCACAGGCATAATGTGGCGCAAGTGTTTACAAAGTGGTGCAATGTGTGCATTGAGCCACTTTGTAAATTTACCTTGTGGAAAAAGCCAATTTAGCGCAGCCTTAGCATAAAAAAATGACGCTATGGCAGTGCTAATGTGGTGCTAGGGGCTTTTAAATATGCCCCTCAATGAGCTATTGTCAAACATCATACATTGCATTTCTGCATTAGAATTTGGATTAGAAATGAATCCAGTGCCTTTGAGTGCAGAGGATACAGAGCTCTCAGTGTATCACTTATCAAGAGCTAAGGCTTCCTTTCAGCTTTTGTCGAAGATACTGCACTTTCGTTCAGGGGCTGGAAAGGTGCTGTGCAAAAACTTATTGTCCTAGTGTGTCTGAACTCTTTGTGACTGGAAGGGAAGTGCTTGCCTGTCCATTCCTTTTCAGATGTTAGAACTGTCTGCTGTAGAGTGGAAAGAAGTTGCCAGGCCGTTAGACAGACACTAATACCTTCACTAATAAATATCATAAGGGCTATTTTTTTACACAAATGCCACAGGTGAGAAACACGTCTCCTCAGCTCCCCTGTCATGTGGTGTGACCCGTAAAAAACCTGTGTGGTTGGCTAATGTGGCCAGTGGTGTAAAGCAAAATTATATGCCCCCCTTGCTGAATGTGATGAGGGCCCACTGAGTCTCCCATATCTCACAGATATTAATTGATCTTGGACCAAATAGGGCCCCCTCAAAGGGCTGAATACGACCTCTATGGTTCTGGCAAGCGTGAACCCATGACCCGAGGTCCCCATAGCAGGTTTCTGTATGTTTTTTGGCCTCAGTGCACACCAAAATCATGCATGCCTCCTGAAGACCTGGACATGGAATGAGACTTGGAATGGTTCCCTGTGACCTGCAGGGTCACAGGAAGTTAACTCTCCTTGCACTGTCCTTTACTTGGCATGACTATCATTATCTCAACCAGCTGTTGATAACTGACTGATTAGGACAGGTATTGTTATCTATTGTCAGTAAGGGTGCAGTGCCTACTGGCCTCTCTTATTTCAGATTGTTGTGCTAGTACCGTGCAAACCTGACTGTTAACTCCATTTGGGTATGTCTTGAATGTGTATGCATGATTACCCTATGTATGTCTACTTGCAGTCCAGGAATCCGTTTTGTTTTCCTTCCCACCCATGAGTGATACTTAATCTGGAGGTTAGAGGTAGGTTGCCACCAAAAAGTGCAAATTGTAGAGCTTTTTAAAGAATTTCCAAGATCCTCTGTTGTGAGCGATACCCTAGGTTGTGGAGGTAGGAGAATGATGCAAGTTCTGTACTTCCATTTTGGCACTTGTAGCATCTCCCTGATCAAGTCATGATGGATTGCTGACCAGGGTTCCTGAACCTGCCTAACCCTAACCCTTACATGGAGATAGATGATCTGGTGACAAAAGAACTGTATTGCTGCATTGTGACTTGTGTCTCCATACCACCTGGAGCAGCACAGCCTCAAGCACAACAAGCAATCCTATGCCCCACCCTTTGAAGATTATCAAAGGTGTAATGCAAGAGTGCACATTACATGGAGAACTAACTTTGAGACAATTTATAATCTACTCACACTCATGTATACTCACGTTCAGGGGTGTTTGATATGGAAACAAACAATTGTCCGCAGAACACTGCTCACCATTTTTGATAAGGGGCAATTTTTCCTAACCTTCACTGACCATATCTTTATGATATTATATTCAGCCTAAGTCAGTAACTACTGGTTCCTCCACACAGTGGTTATTATCACAATATTTATGCACTCTATTGTTGCCTTCTGGCATTCATGTACATTATTGTGTGTGTGTTGAAAGTAAAGTCTTTTTTCTAAGTCCTTTAATGCAGAGGATGGCCCAGTGATGTCCTTCACACCCTCTCTATAGTGTAAAGGATGCCAACTGGTTATCAGTGGGAGGTGCAGGGGAATATCTGGTACTCATACCAGAGGCTTCCCCCTTTTGATCACATGTGCAAACTGATGCGGATAACATGTGCATCAACTGCTTCACCTGTCCCCATCCATCATTGAAGATTTGCTGTACTTGATGTCACAGACCCCAATCGATGTTTTCAGGAAGAGCAGATGAGTGAGCTCCACGTGTGAGGATTACTCCCAACAGTGATCCGTATTTGTTTTGAGAGAGGCATCACTGGAATGGGGGAAAGTCTCCCCTTTCTAGTGATGGCTCTCTCAAATAGATTCCTGGTTGTGCATCACAATGCATCCACAATACATGAGCAGGAATTTCACTAATCACCAGGGAGTCTTACTTTTCTTGGAATGATGGAGGTTTGACCCCTACCCTCTGGGGTGGGGGGTCATACATATATTTTGAAATTTCTCCCTCTCAGCGGAGGCATATTGTGTCCCAGAGAAGGACATAATCACCCCCCTGGAAATGGAAAACATGGTGGCCATATTTATTTTTTGCCACGCCTCTCAGGCGGCATAATTAATAAAAAGGGGTGTTCAAAATTCACAGAACTTGCTTTCACATAATTATGCTCGATTTCAGCAAAATGACATGAAAATCCACATAATTATGAGAAATGCAAATATGTCATTTCACGCCATAGTTTAACATGAAATGCATCCTCACTTCATTTTTTCCCAGAAGGAAACATTTAATAAAAGCCCCGAACAAAACCTGCTCACATTCTATTGCTCCTGTGCATATGCTGTGAATTCTTATGCGAATGGCATGCTTCATTCATAAATTTCCTCTTACATGTTAGCAAATACTGTTAATAATGGAGGAGCTTGCACAATCATATTTTCAAAAAGGTTATAATCTTTATGTAATGTGGCAAATTTCTGCACAGGTGCCTAGCTGTTCCGCGAGCTGTACCAAACTGGTGCTGTGGCATGTGTTGTAATTTAAAAGCACTGCAAAGCATTGTCTCAGGAGTGGATTTGTAACAAGCTCCAAAAAGGCCATTGTAATGCAAAAAAACATCTCAGTCTCAAATTTTCTGACAAGTATCCTAAGAAATACAACTTTTCTGCATGGTCACCCCAAATGTTTTGCCTTTTGTTGGACCCTATATTTTTTCTGTCTTTAGAAATTTGTACACCTTTCCCCTCCGATCCAGTAAAAAAGTGCCTGTGCTTCTCCTTTTAAAATTGAAGGAACATACTCCTAATTAGCAAATCCCTTTATGTCCCTAGTAAATGCTATAAAGCGTACCCAGGATCTGGAAGTTAAATGCTACAAGTGGACTGCAGCACTCCTTGTGAAACCCACTACAGTGGCAGTACAAACATTGCTTCAGACCTACCACTGTAGCCTGACTGTAGCAGTGTAAAAAGTGCAATTTGACCTGCCAAAATAAACCCTTTTGACAGGTAAAAAACTGCCTTTTAAATATACATATGTTTCCCTGCCTTAAACTCCAGAAGGCTAGTTTGCATTGGCTCTCTGGCTTCATCTGGCTTCTCCCAGTCTTTAATTAGCCTAAAATAGGTGGAAATGGGTGTGAAATGCATTACAGGAGTAAACAAAAGGCTGGCATGAATAGTGAAAGATATCTCATTTGAATCCCATGGAACATGCAGGGTGGAATCTGAGGGCATGGTTTTTGACAGAACAGTGTCAAATCCTGCTTGACAGGTCTGCTGGGGCACACTTGAAAGGCAAAAGAACAGAATGCCAAGGCAATTCTTGTGGATGTCAGGTTTGCGCACCAACCTTTTGGGTGTGCAATCCTGTGAGAGCAAAGCAGACTCACGGGCATCTGGCTCCCAACTCCTCCATTGGACTGCCTCTGCCACAAAGCCTTGTCAGCACTTGGAACCAAGTCAACCCACAGAGGAAAGGGTTATGGGATGAAGAGAGAGAGAGGTGGAGAGGTAGTGCCTTCCATTTTCCTATTCATCTGAATGGACTGGCCTGTGTTCAGCCTCTCTCATACAATGTGTGTTCCTCTTAAACAATTCTAATTGTTTTTGTTCATGTGTTTCTTACTGGAAAGGATGGGACAGGATGGCACAAGCAAGGACAAACTCAATACTCTCTCAGTGAATCCCAGAAACCCTTCAAGGATGTTCCTGACTGTTAGACCTGGCATCTTTAGCATGGGTTACCTCCCTAACGTTTTGCCCTCAGACATCCTGTTTTCCTACTTCATTTGCATTGGCTTTAGCACTCTGTGCATCTTGCCACTGCTAACCAGTGCTAAAGTGCTTGCACTCTCTCCTTAAAACATGGAATAACTGGCTTATCCCCAATTGGTATAGTTAGTTCACATGCACGTCCCAAGTAAACTGGTACCACTTGTGCCTAAGGCCTGTAAATTAGATGCCACTAGTCGGCATGCAACATTGCTTCTGCAGCACTTTCAACCTATGTAGCACTTAGAGGGCAGAGAGGAGTGTATTTGAAAAGTTGGATAAATACATTTTGGTTTTGCATGCCCTGATAATGAAACTTCAATTTGTTTTTCATAAATGTAAGGCCTACTGCTCCCATAGGATAGCATCAGAGTTACCTTACTACATTTAATAAGATGTAATTTGCAAATGGAGCAAGTTACCAGTTCCTGTTTGGTGTCTTTTGGAATTGTAATAAAAAAATCCTAAAGTGTGCTGAAGTTGGATTTTAAATTACAATATTGGAAATGCCACTTTAAGAAAGTTGGCACTTTCCTGCCTTAACTATTTGGTACCTGCAGCCAGACTATATGTCACATGACCAGGTGTAGTTGACCGTTGGGATTTGTGTATTCCTCCTAGACAGCCACACACAATAGGGATCTCATCTGTGCATGGATGGGCCATCACTGGCAGGATAGGAGGGAAGATATGGGCACAGCATTGTGCATTTTGTTACTGAAATCTTTAAAGTTCAGTATCTCTTGTTCTACTAGATATTTTTTGTATTGGTCTTGTTTTTTATTCAGAATTACTCTATTTTTCTAAGTGAATGTGGGATCCTTTTTTATGTGGTGTTTTTCTTGTTTTTACTATTTGAAGTGTTGTACAAATACTTGACACATTGTTTCTAAGTTAATCCTGACTGTTCTTTGTGAAGCTCCCAGAGGGTTGAGCACAAGTTAATTTAGGGTTGGCTTTTGACTTACCCTGACAAGGGTTGTGGTTTCTGCTTGACCTGGGCTCAGACCCCAGTCAACCAACAACCAAATTTCTTACCATGACCTCTTTTCTGTTTCTCAAAAGAGTATATCCCTTACTCTATGTATTCTGATCTCTGTGTTCCATAGGATCCCAAAAGCAATCAATGCTGTTATTGTTACTGTCCTAATGCTGCTACTAACTTTGCCTAGTCACGTCCTTGTGTGTACCTAGCATAATGCAACTGTGTATGTTCCAGTTAATTTCTTGTTCCAAAAATTGCCTTTTTTCCTTGGAACTCTTAGCTCTTCAAGCTTGTCCCAGTTTGCAGAAAAATACCACTTATCATATGTCAAACAGATTCAAAAGCTTACTTTTAAAATGTAAATCCAAATAATAGTTAATTTCTTTTAAATTATTTCTTATTTTGTAAACTTTGCCTTGATTTTCTTTCTTCACTTGGGAATTCCGTTATTAGCAGATAACAAGAGTTTCTCAAACCAAGGATAAGTACAGTAAGCAAACTTAGTGTAGCCTAGTCTAGTTTTCTACACCTAGTCTAACTGCACAGCACGTGCACATGTTAACATTTTTGAAGAAGTAGGGGAACACCAGGCATTGAACAGAATTGGACCAGGAAATCAAAGTATTTGAAGAACTCCACCATGAGGATTGGAGCTGGCAGAATGCTTCTCAAGGAACAGGTAAGCATAACAGACATGCATCACTAGCTGGGCAAGGTGTATATAGCCTGCTGCACCCTAATGGCCTCTGTCTTTGAAAGAGTTGAAAATCTTGCTAGAACTCAGTCTTGAGAACTTCCAGAAGGTTATGAGCATTTTTCTATGAACAAGCCTCCAAGTGCTCCCTCCCAACCATGAATGGTCCCCGGGAACAGTGCCTAACGTCTTCTGTACACCTTCTGTGGGGGACTTTAGCATGTTAGATCAAGATCTTGTTTCTCGCCCGATGTATTTCTTGGTGGTCTGTCTGTCTTGTTGAATGGGCCTGCTGGAACCCATGACAGAGGATCCACCGTCTAGTTCCTGGAAGACTTTGCTTTTGTCTTATCAGATGTCTGTCTCTTGGTTTACATATAATCCTTGCAGCACCTTTCAAAGGGGAGAGAACAGAATGCCAAGACAATTCTTGTGGATCCACTGTTAGGTTGCAGAAGGACTCTGCTTTTATTTTATCGGACTTCTTTCTCTCTGTGTTTGTTGTGGGTACAGTGGCTTACTTAAATTGAATTTTAGTGTTAGATCTGAGAGGAGACTAGAAACACCAAAGTACATACCCCGCACATACCTTCAGTCGTCAGAGCCCAAGTTTAGTATGACTGAAGACTTTTGGCATCTCGAAAATGCCCAATGTGAGTAAGGTTGGTCCCAGGAACTTTTACCCAATTGGTTAGGGCATGCCCAGGAGTCATTTTCACCTACAATCTCGTGCCAGGCACCAACTACAAAACACTTCTGGACCTGAGGAAGAGCAGAAGAGGACTCAAGGTTATGTCTATGGCGTGAGAAGATTTCTAAAATACTGGCCCTGCTCTCTTTTGTACCCAGGACAAAGAAGTAGACTTCAAAGACCATAAGACTGACCTCCTGTTCAAGCTTCAGGGATAGAACAAGTTACAAGAGGCCTTCCTTTTCCTGGAAGGACACAGCTAACCAATGCCAGCTGGACTTGGACTGGACACTGCTGTTGGCTTTTGCCCAACAACCTGTGAGTCTCTAAGTGCTTCCCTTGAGGTCAATGGGGCTTTAAAAGTGTACTCCTGTGGTGGATTGGGATTTAAAGCACTGTTATAAGGTTAAAATCTTTGATCCGATTAAACCTGGTTTTGTATCTGAACGATGACGTATCACAGCCAGCATTAAATTGTGCTTAGGTCTTGGTCAGCCACAACAATTGACTATCATTAACACTTTATGCTTTTTGATGCCATTTTGACTTAAACTTTTAAAAAAATATATCTTTGGTTCGGCTTATTGGATTTTTGTAATTTCAGGATCATTTTGTGTATTACATTTTATTTTTTTCCTAATTTGTTTGAGATTGTTATTGTTTTGCATTTTGACTTCATGAATATTTACATAAATATTTTATACATTTTCCTAAGCTAAGCCTCTCTGCTTTATGTCATAGCTACCACAATTGAGTTCAGGTCAATTTGGTGATTTTGATGGTTCACCCTGGTAAGGATTTTGACTATTCCTTGAGGTGGGTAGTCAACCATCCTAAATAATAATCACAGTTCTTACAGGTGTGAAATATGTACTCTCATTATACTTCACAATGACAGCACTTCTCTGGTCAGGATCCCGGTCAGTTTGCAGAAGCCCATAAGCTCACTTGCTGAAACAGAAAAAAATCCTCTATGATGACAGATGTGCACCCCCACCCTAATGCCTCAGCTGCATGAATATCTAGACCTCTGGTTCTGATTTTTGGTCATGGGCAAACACGGATCATTGTGTATCCCATGACCTGGGTCTGTCTGATGATAATGCAATTAGTATAGACCAGGAGCAGTACTCCAAGAGCAACCCTTGTAGTGGCAAAGGGCTACAGCTCTTGCTGGGAGTTAAGTGAGATGAGTGCAGTGGTAACCTCATGACCCTTTTCTGTTTTGTTGGAATTAGTAGTGTGATAAGACCATGGTACCTGCATCACAGGATTGGTGCCTACCAACCCACTCGTAAAATTCTGCAGTTTTGCACTGAACTGAATTTTGGCCTACATGATGTATGTATGTAACAGTGCCTGTGGATGGTATACACCATGGAGGCCAGAGGGATCCATCTAAAGCCCAGAGCCTGGAACGCCCAGTTGGAGGTGAAGATTGCAATCTCCCAGACTGGATAAGTGGATTTCTGACCTTCTTGAGGGTAGGGGTAGGAACATACACTCTAGAGGAAAGGGAGCACGTGTCCTCTGTGCACATTCAAAAAGATGTACTTGTTAGTGGGGCATGGGCTCATTGTCAGGCAAGTTAGTGAGTCTAACACAATTGGCACTGTAGTATCAGGGACTCACAATAGAAAGGAGAGCTGAGGCATATTTCAGTGGTGGCAGATAGCCAGGTGTGGTCCCCAGTTGTTCCCTTAGCCTGTGTGGCGGGTCATTCAGAACTGCAGATGCTCCTGCTGTGACAGATTTTCTCTGTAAAAAAGGTAGGACATAGGCGAGGAGACTTCAAAAGAGTCAACCCCCACTACATGAATTTCAATTGGCAAGACAATAAATTACATCCATATCTGGAGACAGACTATAAAAACAGGAGTGTGAGTCTCTCAAGTTGTTCAACAGCACGGGGCACCAGCATGGAAAGCATATCACCAAGTCTTTTAGCTGTTGTAACAAGGAGTAACTAGGTACCCCAGTCTCTTAGTTTCCCTGCTGGATAATGAGCCATCACCTAGAAAATCAAGACCACTTGACATGAGCCTGAAGCACCAGTCTTCTGCCTGTCTGCCAAGACCAGTAGGCCTTTTGAGGAGAAGGAGACCTTGCTGCCTCTTTGACATGGGTGAGGTCAGCTGATGGTGGAAGTGAGGGGAAGCCGCCGCACTCCCCACCAGTTCTAGTTCCCCTTTGATCTGCTGCAACCCCATTATCTGCATGAGTGCCTGCTTTTCCCACGTCACATGTGGTGGCTGCATAACTCCTGGGCCACGCTGTTTTGGAGGTCAATTGGTGGCCATGTAGGTTTAGGAAGTTCCCTCTCCTGCTCAGTTGGACACATTAATCTCTCTAACCTGGGTACACTGTCTAACATTACTGAGCAGGAGGCAAGGATGTGGTGCCTTAAATAGCGTTTTAGTCACTGAGTGGAGCTGGTTGCAATAAGTTGGCATGGTGAAAGTAGGGGCTGATGAGAGTGGGCCTTTGATAGCCAGTACTACCGGGCTGATGTTGGGGTTGAAGATATGGTTCTTGTACTGTGTTTTGAAAATTCAATAGATCCTTCACCATAACCCCCTGTCAATGAGATGACAGGGCATTAATTATTTCCTAGGAACAGCCATTGTTACCTTACTCACAGCCAAGAGAAAGAACTCCCACCAACTCATAAAAAAAAGTAATGGCACAGGAGAAAGAATACTGCACTTTAGCTTTCAAATGAAGCAGGAAAAGAACATCCACCAACTCTAGAAACAAAGCAGTGTCCCAAAAGAAAGGCTATCTCATATAA
This sequence comes from Pleurodeles waltl, assembly GCF_031143425.1. Lineage (NCBI taxonomy): Eukaryota > Metazoa > Chordata > Amphibia > Caudata > Salamandridae > Pleurodeles > Pleurodeles waltl. Next base: position 830,185,353 of record NC_090437.1, on the reverse strand, counting down.
TCTGTCAGTGAATCAGGGGCATGAACCACTGGAATGAAAGAAATATTATTTTACATGTGCCTTCTATAGAGTAAGGAAACAGAACAGAGGTCATTACACTCAATTTTAGACTGAAAGTTGAAGATGCACTAAGATTTAAATGGTTGAAGAAGCAGAAATATCAGATGGCCACATTACAAATTGTTCTATGTCAATTTTAAATATCAAAATGGCCCATTCTGATGTCTTCTCACTCAGCTCAATTAAACCAATTTAGCCCTCAGTCAAGTCAATGACATCAAAGTTTCTTATGCCCAGAACATATCCAACTATGCTGTTAAAAAGATTAAAAGCACATTTTTGAGAGAATTTCCATAAAGACTGATTAGTGACCAACATCAATACACCCAGACGGGATCCACAAAACTGACCAACTAATTTGCACTAAAAAAACTCACTGATGGGTCTGTATTTCTTCTTGATGCATGACATTCACAATGGTCTAAAGCTAAAGGTCTCAAGCTCATCACACATCAATGATAACTTCTCTATCTCAATTTTCAACAATGGCAAGGTCATAATTCAATCCAAAAAATTGAATCTGGCCTTGGTTGATCACCCTTTTCAATCTCTCAGTCCATATTTGACTACTGCTCTGCCTTCTCCCTATATCACTCTTCCTCCAACTGCCTCAAATACTGAAAATAGCACTTCTAACCCCATCATTGTTAACGTTCAGCTTTCTTGATGTTCACCCCATAACTTTACCTTTCCTACACTAATTTCCTTTAGTCCTGTAGCTCTCACAGCTAAACTTCAACTACCTCAGTGGCACCCTGTAGGAACTTGGCTCTGTATGCACTATTTCAAAGTAAGGAATAGTATGCACAGAGTCCAAGGGTTCCCCTTAGAGGTAAGATAGTGGCAAAAAGAGATAATACTAATGCTCTATTTTGTGGTAGTGTGGTCGAGCAGTAGGCTTATCAAAGGAGTAGTGTTAAGCATTTGTTGCACATACACACAGGCAATAAATGAGGAACACACACTCACAGACAATTCCAGGCCAATAGGTTTTTTGTATAGAAAAATATATTTTCTTAGTTTATTTTAAGAACCACAGGTTCAAATTCTACATGTAATACTTTGCATGAAAGGTATTGCAGGTAAGTACTTTAGGAACTTTGAATAATCACAATAGCATATATACTTTTCAAATAAAACACATATAGCTATTTTAAAACTAGACAGTACAATTTTCACAGTTCCTGGGGGAGGTAAGTATTTGTTAGTTTTTGTAGGTAAGTAAACCACCTACGGGGTTCAAGTTTGGGTCCAAGGTAGCCCACCGTTGGGGGTTCAGAGCAACCCCAAAGTTACCACACCAGCAGCTCAGGGCCGGTCAGGTGCAGAGTTCAAAGTGGTGCCTAAAACGCATAGGCTTCAATGGAAAAGGGGGTGCCCCGGTTCCAGTCTGCCAGCAGGTAAGTACCTGCGTCTTCGGAGGGCAGACCAGGGGGGTTTTGTAGGGCACCGGGCGGACACAAGTTAGCACAGGAAGTACACCCTCAGCAGCACGGGGGCGGCCGGGTGCAGTGTGTAAACACACGTCGGGTTTGTAATAGGAATCAATGGGAGACCAAGGGGTCTCTTCACCGATGCAGACAGGCAAGGGGGGGGGCTCCTCGGGGTAGCCACCACCTGGGCAAGGGAGAGGGCCTCCTGGGGGTCACTCCTGCACTGGAGTTCCGATCCTTCAGGTCCTGGGGGCTGCGGGTGCAGGGCCTTTTCTAGGTGTCGGGATCTGAGAGTCAGGCAGTCGCGGTCAGGGGGAGCCTCGGGATTCCCTCTGCAGGCGTCGCTGTGGGGGCTCAGGGGGGACAACTTTGGTTACTCACAGTCTCGGAGTCGCCGGAGGGTCCTCCCTGAAGTGTTGTTTCTCCACCAGTCAAGTCGGGGTCGCCGGGTGCAGGGTTGCAAGTCTCACGCTTCTGGCGGGAAACGCTGTTGCCTTTAAGTTGCTCCTTTGGAAACAAAGTTGCAGTCTTGGGTGAACAGGGCCGCTGTTCTCAGGAGTTTCTTGGTCCTTTTAGAGCAGGGCAGTCCTCTGAGTATTCAGAGGTCGCTGGTCCTGGGGAAAGCGTCGCTGGAGCAGTTTTCTTCCGAAGGGGGGAGAGAGGCCGGTAGAGCTAGGGCCAAGGCAGTTGGTGTCTCCGTCTTCTCTGCAGGGTTTTTCAGCTCAGCAGTCCTCTTCTTCTTAGGTTGCAGGAATCTGAGTTCCTAGGATCAGGGGAGCCCTTAAATACTAAATTTAAGGGCGTGTTTAGGTCTGGGGGGTTAGTAGCCAATGGCTACTAGCCCTGAGGGTGGGTACACCCTCTTTGTGCCTCCTCCCAAGGGGAGGGGGTGACATTCCTATCCCTATTGGAGGAATCCTCCATCTGCAAGATGGAGGATTTCTAAAAGTTAGAGTCACCTCAGCTCAGGACACCTTAGGGGCTGTCCTGACTGGCCAGTGACTCCTCCTTGTTCTTCTCATTATTTCCTCCGGCCTTGCCGCCAAAAGTGGGACCGTGGCTGGAGGGGGCGGGCAACTCCACTAGCTGGAGTGCCCTGTGGTGCTGGAACAAAGGGGGTGAGCCTTTGAGGCTCACCGCCAGGTGTTACAGCTCCTGCCTGGGGGAGGTGATAGCATCTCCACCCAGTGCAGGCTTTGTTACTAGCCACAGAGTGACAAAGGCACTCTCCCCATGTGGCCAGCAACATGTCTCGAGTGTGGCAGGCTGCTAAAACCAGTCAGCCTACACGGGTAGTTGGTTAAGGTTTCAGGGGGAACCTCTAAGGCGCCCTCTGGGGTGTATTTTACACTAAAATGTACACTGGCATCAGTGTGCATTTATTGTGCTGAGAAGTTTGATACCAAACTTCCCAGTTTTCAGTGTAGCCATTATGGTGCTGTGGAGTTCGTGTTTGACAGACTCCCAGACCATATACTCTTATGGCTACCCTGCACTTACAATGTCTAAGGTTTTGCTTAGACACTGTAGGGGCACAGTGCTCATGCACTTGTGCCCTCACCTATGGTATAGTGCATCCTGCCTTAGGGTTGTAAGGCCTGCTAGAGGGGTGACTTATCTATACTGCATAGGCAGTGTGAGGTTGGCATGGCACCCTGAGGGGAGTGCCATGTCGACGTACTCGTTTTGTCCTCACCAGCACACACAAACTGGCAAGCAGTGTGTCTGTGCTAAGTGAGGGGTCTCCAGGGTGGCATAAGACATGCTGCAGCCCTTAGATACCTTTCCTGGCATCAGGGCCCTTGGTACCAGGGGTACCAGTTACAAGGGACTTACCTGGATGCCAGGGTGTGCCAATTGTGTAAACAAAGGTACAGGTTAGGGAAAGAACACTGGTGCTGGGGCCTGGTTAGCAGGACTCAGCACACTTTCAAATCAAAACATAGCATCAGCAAAGGCAAAAAGTCAGGGGGTAACCATGCCAAGGAGGCATTTCCTTATACAACCCCCCCCCCAAACGAAAGAGGATGAGTCTAACCTTTCCCAAGAGAGTCTTCATTTTCTAAGTGGAAGAACCTGGAAAGGCCATCTGCATTGGCATGGGCAGTCCCAGGTCTGTGTTCCACTATAAAGTCCATTTCCTGTAGGGAGATGGACCACCTCAACAGTTTTGGATTTTCACCTTTCATTTGCATCAGCCATCTGAGAGATCTGTGGTCAGTTTGAACTACAAAGTGAGTACCAAAGAGGTATGGTCTCAGCTTCTTCAGGGACCAAACCACAGCAAAGGCCTCCCTCTCAATGGCACTCCAAAGCTGCTCCCTGGGGAGTAACCTCCTGCTAATAAAAGCAACAGGCTGGTCAAGGCCATCTTCATTTGTTTGGGACAAAACTGCCCCTATCCCATGTTCAGAGGCATCTGTCTGCACAATGAACTGCTTGGAGTAATCTGGAGCTTTTAGAACTGGTGCTGTGCACATTGCTTGTTTCAGGGTGTCAAAGGCCTGTTGGCATTCTAAAGTCCAGTCTTTTCTTTTGCTCCAGGTGCCATTTTGATTTGCCAGTACCCTGCTGTTAAGTCAAAGGTACTTAAGAATTTGGCAGCACCTAATTTATCAATCAGTTCATCAGCCCTAGGAATGGGATGGGCATCTGTCTTGGTGACAGAATTAAGTCCTCTGTAGTCCACACAAAACCTCATCTCTCTCTTTCCATCTTGGGTGTGAGGTTTGGGGACTAAGACCACTGGGCTAGCCCAGGGGCTGTCAGAGTGCTCAATTACTCCCAATTCCAGCATCTTGTGGACTTCCACCTTGATGCTTTCCTTAACTTGGTCAGACTGTCTGAATATTTTGTTTTTGACAGGCATGCTGTCTCCTGTGTCCACATCATGGGTACACAGGTGTGTCTGACCACGGGTTAGGGAAAAGAGCTCAGCAAACTGTTGCAGGACCTTCCTGCAGTCAGATTGCGGTTGGCCAGAGAGGGTGTCTGAATAGATCACTCCATCTACTGAACCATCTTTAGGGTCTGAGGAGAGGAGATCAGGGAGAGGTTCACTCTCAGCTTCCTGGTCCTCATCTGTTACCATCAACAGATTCACATCAGCCCTGTCATGGAAGAGTTTTAGGCGGTTCACATGGATCACCCTCTTGGGGCTCCTGCTAGTGCCTAGGTCCACCAGGTAGGTGACCTGACTCTTCTTCTCTAGCACTGGGTAAGGGCCACTCCATCTGTCCTGAAGTGCCCTGGGAGCCACAGGCTCCAGAACCCAGACTTTCTGCCCTGGTTGGAATTCAACTTGTGCAGCCTGCAGCAGTCATACCAAAACTTCTGGAGCTGTTGGCTGACCTCAAGGTTTTTACTTGCCTTTTCTATGTACTCTGCCATCCTTGAACGAAGGCCAAGTACATAGTCCACTATGGCCCTCATTCTGACCCTGGCGGTTCCCTACCGCCAGGGCCAACGGGGGCGGGAGCACCGCCGACAGGCCGGCGGTGCTCCCTTGGTCATTCTGACCGCGGCGCTTTGGCCGCGGTCAGAACGGGAAAACCGGCGGTCTCCCGCCGGTTTTCCACTGACCCTTAGAATCCTCCAAGGCGGCGCAGCTCGCTGCGCCGCCGAGGGGATTCTGACCCCCCCTACCGCCATCCTGTTCATGGCGGGAAAGCCGCCATGAACAGGATGGCGGTAGGGGGGGTCGCGGGGCCCCTGGGGGCCGCTGCCCAACTAGGCTTTTCAGTGTCTGCGATGCAGACACTGAAAAGCGCGACGGGTGCTGCTGCACCCGTCGCACGCCTTCCACTCCGCCGGCTCGATTCCGAGCCGGCTTCCTTGTGGAAGGCGCTTTCCCGCTGGGCCGGCGGGTGATCTGAATCAGATCGCCCGCCGGCCCAGCGGGAAAGTCAGAATACCCCTCGCGGTCAATTGACCGCGGGGCGGTATTCAGGCGGATTCCGACGGGCGGGCGGCAACCGCCGCCCGCCTAGGTCGGAATGACCACCTATGTCTTGTTTAGGCTCATGAAGAGGTCTCTCCCAGCCTTCTTTCACAAGAGCTAGTGGTCCCCTTACAGGGTGGCCAAACAGAAGTTCAAAGGGTGAGAACCCTACTCCCTTCTGAGGCACCTCTCTGTAAGCGGAAAGCAGACATGGCAAGAGGACATCCCATCTCCTTTTGAGTTTTTCTGGGAGCCCCATGATCATGCTTTTTAATGTCTTGTTGAATCTCTCAACAAGGCCATTAGTTTGTGGATGATAGGGTGTAGTGAATTTATAAGTCACTCCACACTCATTCCACATGTGTTTCAGGTATGCTGACATGAAGTTGGTACCTCTGTCAGACACCACCTCCTTAGGGAAGCCCACTCTGGTAAAGATACCAATGAGGGCATTGGCTGCTGCAGGGGCAGTAGTCGACCTAAGGGGAATAGCTTCAGGGTATCTAGTAGCATGATCCACTACTACTAGTATGTACATATTCCCTGAGGCTGTGGGAGGTTCAAGGGGACCCACTATGTCCACACCCACTCTTTCAAAGGGGACCCACACCACTGGAAGTGGAATGAGGGGGGCCTTTGGATGTCCACCTGTCTTACCACTGGCTTGACAGGTGGTACAGGAGACACAAAACTCCTTAACTTTCTGGGACATGTTGGGCCAATAGAAGTGGTTGACTAGTCTCTCCCACGTCTTGGTTTGTCCCAAATGCCCAGCAAGGGGAATGTCATGGGCTAAGGTCAGTATGAACTCTCTGAACTCCTGAGGCATTACCACTCTCCTAGTGGCACCAGGTTTGGGATCTCTTGCCTCAGTGTACAGGAGCCCATCTTACCAATAGACCCTATGTGTTCCAGTTTTCTTGCCATTGGACTCTTCAGCAGCTTGCTGCCTAAGGCCTTCAAGAGAGGGACAGGTTTCTTGCCCCTTACACAACTGCTCCCTTGAGGGTCCCCCTGGGCCTAAGAGCTCAACCTGATAAGGTTCTAACTCCATAGGCTCAGTTCCCTCAGAGGGCAGAACTTCTTCCTGAGAAGAGAGGCTCTCTTTTTGTTGTTGTGTTGCAGCTGGTTTCCCAGTTGTCTTTCCTTTCCTCTTGGTAGCCTGGGCCCTTTTTCCAGACTCCAGCTCTACTTTTTCACCCTGAGCCTTGCACTGTGCCCTTGTCTTGACACACACCAGTTCAGGGATACCCAGCATGGTTGCATGGGTTTTTAGTTCTACCTCAGCCCAAGCTGAGGACTCCAGGTCATTTCCAAGCAAACAGTCTACTGGGATATTTGAGGAGACCGCCACCTGTTTCAGGCCATTGACCCCTCCCCACTCTAAAGTTACCATAGCCATGGGATGTACTTTAGTTTGATTGTCAGCATTGGTGACTGGATAAGTTTGTCCAGCCAGGTATTGACCAGGGGAAACCAGTTTCTCTGTCACCATGGTGACACTGGCACCTGTATCCCTCAGGCCTTCTACACTTGTCCCATTAATTAAGAGCTGCTGCCTGTATTTTTGCATTTTAGGAGGCCAGGCAGCCAGTGTGGCTAAATCCACCCCACCCTCAGAGACTAATGTAGCTTCAGTGTGACACCTGATTTGCTCTGGGCACATTGTTGATCCCACTTGGAGACTAGCCATTCCAGTGTTAGCTGGAGTGGAGTTAGAAGTGGTACTTTTCTTGAGACAGGCCTTTTCTCCAGTTTGGGGTCCAGGCTGATTACAGCTACGACACCAGGCCTTTTTGTGATCAAAGTTTATACCCTTGTACTCAAAATCGTTTTGTGAAGAGGCTCTGGGCCCACCCTCCTGTGCAGGTTTTTGGGGGCTTAAAGAAGACTCTTTACTATTTTTGTTTTTGGATGTCTCAACACTCTTTCCCTGGGGAGGCTTTGTGACCCCTTTCTTTTGGTCACCCCCTGTGGAAGTCTTGGTCACCCTAGTCTTGACCCAATGGTCCGCCTTCTTTCCCAATTCTTGGGGAGAAATTGGTCCTAGGTCTACCAGAAGCTGATGCAGTTTATCATTTGAACAATTACTCAATAGGTGTTCTTTCACAAATAAATTGTACAGCCCATCATAATCATTAACACCACTGCCTTGAATCCAACTATCCAGTGTTTTCACTGAGTAGTCCACAAAATCAACCCAGGTCTGGCTCGAGGATTTTTGAGCCCCCTGAATCTAATTCTATACTCCTCAGTGGAGAATCCAAAGCCCTCAATCAGGGTTCCCTTCATGAGGTCATAAGATTCTGCATCTTTTCCAGAGAGTGTGAGGAGCCTATCCCTACACTTTCCAGTGAACATTTCCCAAAGGAGAGCACCCCAGTGAGATCTGTTAACTTTTCTGGTTACACAAGCCCTCTCAAAAGCTGTGAACCATTTGGTGATGTCATCACCATCTTCATATTTAGTTACAATCCCTTTGGGGATTTTCAACATGTCAGGAGAATCTCTGACCCTATTTATGTTGCTGCCACCATTGATGGGACCTAGGCCCATCTCTTGTCTTTCCCTTTCTATGGCTAGGATCTGTCTTTCCAAAGCCAATCTTTTGGCCATCCTGGCTAGCAGGAGGTCCTCTTCACTGAGGCTATCCTCAGTGATTCCAGAGGTGCTGGTCCCTCCTGTGAGGGAAGCAGCATCTCTGACTATCGCAGTTGGAATCAGGGATTGAGGGTCCCTGGGTTCCCTAGTTAGGACTGGAAGGGGGGAATTCTCCTCCATGTCACTAACATTATCCTCTGGGTTGTCATCCTCAGAGGTGTTGGCTTTTTCAAACTCTGCCAAAAGCTCCTGGAGCTGTTGTTTGGAGGGTCTTAAGCCAATTGTGATTTTCTTTATTTTGCAGAGTGACCTTATCTCCCTCATCTTAAGATGGAGGTAAGGTGTGAGGTCGAGTTCCTCCACATTCACATCTGCACCAGGCATTATGTTTCTAAAAGTTGGAATACTTTTTAAGAATCTAAAACTAGTTCTAGAATCTAAATCAAACTTTTACAAAACTTTTAAACTCTAAAAGAAATGCTAACAGGGACTAACACAAGGCCCTAGCAGGACTTTTAAGAATTTAGAAAAATAGTTCAAATTGCAAAAATCCATTTGTAATGACAATTTTTGGAATTTGTCGTGTGATCAGGTATTGGCTGAGTAGTCCAGCAAATGCAAAGTCTTGTACCCCACCGCTGATCCACCAATGTGGGAAGTTGGCTCTGAATGCACTATTTCAAAGTAAGGAATAGTATGCACAGAGTCCAAGGGTTCCCCTTAGAGGTAAGATAGTGGCAAAAAGAGATAATACTAATGCTCTATTTTGTGGTAGTGTGGTCAAGCAGTAGGCTTATCAAAGGAGTAGTGTTAAGCATTTGTTGTACATACACACAGGCAATAAATGAGGAACACACACTCAGAGACAATTCCAGGCCAATAGGTTTTTTGTATAGAAAAATATATTTTCTTAGTTTATTTTAAGAACCACAGGTTCAAATTCTACATGTAATACTTTGCATGAAAGGTATTGCAGGTAAGTACTTTAGGAACTTTGAATAATCACAATAGCATATATACTTTTCAAATAAAACACATATAGCTATTTTAAAACTAGACAGTGCAATTTTCACAGTTCCTGGGGGAGGTAAGTATTTGTTAGTTTTTGTAGGTAAGTAAACCACCTACGGGGTTCAAGTTTGGGTCCAAGGTAGCCCACCGTTGGGGGTTCAGAGCAACCCCAAAGGTACCACACCAGCAGCTCAGGGCCGGTCAGGTGCAGAGTTCAAAGTGGTGCCCAAAACGCATAGGCTTCAATGGAGAAGGGGGTGCCCCGGTTCCAGTCTGCCAGCAGGTAAGTACCCGCGTCTTCGGAGAGCAGACCAGGGGGGTTTTGTAGGGCACCGGGGGACACACAAGTTAGCACAGGTCACCCTCAGCAGCACGGGGGCGGCCGGGTACAGTGTGCAAACACACGTCGGGTTTGTAATAGGAATCAATGGGAGACCAAGGGGTCTCTTCAGCGATGCAGGCAGGCAAGGGGGAGGCTCCTCGGGGTAGCCACCACCTGGGCAAGGGAGAGGGCCTCCTGGGGGTCACTACTGCACTGGAGTTCCGATCCTTCAGGTCCTGGGGGCTGCAGGTGCAGGGTCTTTTCCAGGCGTTGGGATCTGAGAGTCAGGCAGTCGCGGTCAGGGGGAGCCTCGGGATTCCCTCTGCAGGCGTCGCTCTGGGGGCTCAGGGGGGACAACTTTGGTTACTCACAGTCTCGGAGTCGCCGGAGGGTCTTCCCTGAAGTGTTGTTTCTCCACCAGTCGAGTCGGGGTCGCCGGGTGCAGGGTTGCAAGTCTCACGCTTCTGGCGGGAAACGCTGTTGCCTTTAAGTTGCTCCTTTGGAAACAAAGTTGCAGTCTTGGGTGAACAGGGCCGCTGTTCTCAGGAGTTTCTTGGTCCTTTTAAAGCAGGGCAGTCCTCTGAGGATTCAGAGGTCATTGGTACTGGGGAAATCGTCGCTGGAGCAGTTTTCTTCCGAAGGGGGGAGACAGGCCGGTAAAGCTGGGGCCAAGGCAGTTGGTGTCTCCGCCTTCTCTGCAGGGTTTTTCAGCTCAGCAGTCCTCTTCTTCTTAGGTTGCAGGAATCTGAGTTCCTAGGTTCAGGGGAGCCCTTAAATACTAAATTTAAGAGCGTGTTTAGGTCTGGGGGGGTTAGTAACCAATGGCTACTAGCCCTGAGGGTGGGTACACCCTCATTGTGCCTCCTCCCAAGGGGAGGGGGTGACATTACTATCCCTATTGGGGGAATCCTCCATCTGCAAGATGGAGGATTTCTAAATGTTAGAGTCACCTCAGCTCAGGACACCTTAGGGGCTGTCCTGACTGGCCAGTGACTCCTCCTTGTTCTTCTCATTATTTCCTCCGGCCTTGCCGCCAAAAGTGGGGCCGTGGCTGGAGGGGGCGGGCAACTCCACTAGCTGGAGTGCCCTGTGGTGCTGGAACAAAGGGGGTGAGCCTTTGAGGCTCACCGCCAGGTGTTACAGCTCCTGCCTGGGGGAGGTGATAGCATCTCCACCCAGTGCAGGCTTTGTTACTAGCCACAGAGTGACAAAGGCACTCTCCCCATGTGGCCAGCAACATGTCTCGAGTGTGGCAGGCTGCTAAAACCAGTCAGCCTACACGGGTAGTTGGTTAAGGTTTCAGGGGGAACCTCTAAGGTGCCCTCTGGGGTGTATTTTACACTAAAATGTACACTGGCATCAGTGTGCATTTATTGTGCTGAGAAGTTTGATACCAAACTTCCCAGTTTTCAGTGTAGCCTTTATGGTGCTGTGGAGTTCGTGTTTGACAGACTCCCAGACCATATACTCTTATGGCTACCCTGCACTTACAATGTCTAAGGTTTTGCTTAGACACTGTAGGGGCACAGTGCTCATGCACTGGTGCCCTCACCTATGGTATAGTGCACCCTGCCTTAGGGCTGTAAGGCCTGCTAGAGGGGTGACTTATCTATACTGCATAGGCAGTGTGAGGTTGGCATAGCACCCTGAGGGGAGTGCCATGTCGACGTACTCGTTTTGTCCTCACCAGCACACACAAACTGGCAAGCAGTGTGTCTGTGCTGAGTGAGGGGTCTCCAGGGTGGCATAAGACATGCTGCAGCCCTTAGATACCTTTCCTGGCATCAGGGCCCTTGGTACCAGGGGTACCAGTTACAAGGGACTTACCTGGATGCCAGGGTGTGCCAATTGTGTAAACAAAGGTACAGGTTAGGGAAAGAACACTGGTGCTGGGGCCTGGTTAGCAGGCCTCAGCACACTTTCAAATCAAAACATAGCATCAGCAAAGGCAAAAAGTCAGGGGATAACCATGCCAAGGAGGCATTTCCTTACACACCCCTAACTCTCTCTCTCTTGCCTCCCCAAAAGTGGCTTATCAGCCACCTCCTCTAATGGGGTCCAGAACAGCCCACTTGTAGCCTACTTCCCTCGGTTTATTCCCTCACGTGCCTTGTCTTACCACTTAAAGTTGCCATGCTGCCACTCATCATCTTACCCTTTCTCCCTATTCTCTCCGATTTAACAATTCCACCAGTTCTTCACCTTCTAGACCTTGCCTCACCCTCTGAACTACAAATCCATCTCCTCTTTCCTCTAGAACCCATTCTCATTTCCTTCATATTTCCTCCCCTTGCCTATATCCTAAGAACCTCCCATCTAACTCCTTTGCCAGATGTCCTTCTGATTTCCTTCAAAACCCTCATTCTGTTCTCAACTTTCATGTTCGTCACCATCTACAAATCTCTCATTCTCCCTGGCTCACAGGCAGTTATGTAATTGTTATCAATAATGATCAGACTGTTCACTTTTTGATTTCCAACATAGTCATACCACCATTGAAGAGTCATAATTGCAGATATGGGTTACCTAGGTGCAACCATGATCATCTACCCAAGATAGTGAAATCTCCTTTTGAAGATGGTGAACTTTGTGAACATGTTGAAAGTCATAAAGACCCAAATGGCACTACCAAGCCAGAGCGAGACAAAGATCTAATCAAGTTCTCGATCCCCATCTTTATAAATCCCAGACCTCCCCTATCGACTCACCATTCAAGAAGAGGGAGCTTCAGAACCTCATTGATATACCAATTGAACCTCCCAAAAATACAGTGTCCAAGATGCACTCAGTCCTAGTTGTTGTGGTTACTGCTCAACTGACATACTGTAGCTAACCATTGCTTGGTGACATTGTGAACTTTGACCTTGGCATTGTAGTACTGGTACAAATCTGGCATAATGACACTTCAAACCATTGTTGAGCCTCCTTCTTCACCAGTATTAGACTCTATTGTCCTATGTTGTGACCGTGAAGGCAGACATGGTGATCTATTTTGCTCGCAAAAAAAAAAAATAATAATTCCGATCTGCTTGTACAAGCATCTGTCATGATTATCTTGGAATTATTTTCTTTATATATACTATTCTTAATTCATTGTTTGTAGATCCAGGACAGACATTCCAGACATGTATCTTAAAAATGAAGCATATTCAGGGTACCAAGCAAATGGAAACAAATGGGTCAGCTAGTTAGTAGCATTCTCAAATATATTTTTTAAAACAGAGAGTAGCAGGCTGGTTGCTGGTAGTTAATGGCACAAGAGCAAATTGGAAGAAATGAGTACCCCAGTATTAGTGTGCAGTTGCTGGGTCTCCCACTAAAAGGAAATGATTAATAAATAAACACATAACAAATAAAGTGGACAGAAAGAGATCGGGGTAAGAAAGCAAAGACATCAATGTACATCTGTGGATTGCGGAAGAAAAAATAAAAAAATCCCATTCAATCCAACAGAGAAGGCATATTGTTTATTCAAACGAAAACAATGTAAAGAAGAAATGCTAGACGTGCAATAAACACAAGAATAGGGAGATAAGCCATCAAATAAGGAGCAGAAAGCTGAGATTAACAAGAAAGACATACAGTAATGAACAAATGGCTCACCAACCCCTACTCTATGTATTGTAACTCCCTTCCTCTTTCCTCAACGCATCAGAAGCATTATTTTTCAAGCTTGGTACCTCAAATTCTTTCACTTTGGCTGGCCTCCCAATCTGCTGTCCTCATTGTCCTTAAAATGACTTCTTACAGATGCTAAGTACACTATTAAAAACCTTTCTTCATTTATCTAATTTTACCTTTCTAGGGGACTTAAATTTGGATTGAGAATTGAATAACAATAAAGATACCTTATCTGTTATGGAAACAATTATGAGCTTTGGCTACTCTCAATGGGTTAATAATTCTACTCATTCAGCTGGGAATGTACTTGATGGCATTTTCTCAGATGGTTCCTCTCTCTGTTTTGCATGAAAAGTACTGCTTATTTTGTCAGACGATAAAGCTGTAATTTTAAGTCTTAAAACTTCTAACAAGCCTCTGATCAAAGCCAACTGTCTCCCGCCTGGCATAAATTTATTCTGATAGACTGAACATAGCCTTGTCAGGATTAAAGCCTTTGCTTTACGAGGATGGTGGTTGAGCCATTCTAGATTATTTGGGTTGGGTGTCTAATGCCGCAGATTCAATATCGCCTTTAAAAATGACTGGGCCTAGACAGAGCAATACCAAGGCACCCTGGTTTTCTGATAAACTCAGGACTCTCAAACAAAAATGCTGAAGACAGGAACAATTATGGTGCAAAAATGATGATGCTTCTGAGAAGGCAGAATGTAAAGATGTAAATCATAAGTCTAATGCCCTGAGTTTGAAAGAAAAAAGCGAATTTTCCTCCGATGAGAAAGGGCAAAAATTCAGCTAAATACCTTTTTCTGGCTATCAAAGTGCTCACTAATCATCATAGCAGCAGCAAAAACAGAATTACCCGATCTTTAGGTAATGACTTAGCAAATCTATTTCAAGCTAAAGTTAAATCTGCTTATAAGGAATTTGCTTCATCTAATCGGAAGGTTATTCTGGAGCCACCTATTGTAGAGGTTTCTTGCGAACCCACCGGCTTGCTCAAGAAATGCACTACTCCTACTTTCAACCAGGTGCACAATATAATCCGCTCCACAAAACCCGGTACTGTCTCTGAACCCTTTCCTAGGAATTTTCAACTTGCACTTGACATTATTGCATTGCACCTCACAGAGCTCTTTAACAACATCATTAGTGCAGGAAAATTCTCCAAAATATAGAAAAGGATTATTGGTTTACCATTAATGAGAAAAGACCAGCAATAAGCTTGCTGGAGTTAAATAATTATTGCCCCATTTCCCTCTTGCCTATGCCAGCTAAAGTATTAGACAAGGCAGCAAATCAGGAACTGAAATCAATTCTTGAAACACATGAGCTTTTGGACACATCTCAGTTTGTCTTTAGAGATGGCCATAGTACTGAGTCAGTGTTGGTTGTGGCGACAAATGAAATAAAAATAATTGTAGACCGTGAGGGAAAGGCTCCCCTTATCCTGTTGGACGCTCAACAGCGTTTGACACCATTAATCATTTAAGGCCTGATTACGACCTTGGCGGAGGGAATTACTCTGTCCCAAATGGGACGGTTATCCCACCCACCGTATTAAAAGTTCCATTATATCCTATGGAACTTGTAATACGGCGCACAGGATTTCCGTCACATTTGGGATGGAGTAATCCCCTCTGCCAAGGTTGTAATCAGGCTCTCAGTGTTGATTGCCTGCCTTTTTCAGCTTTTCAGCTAGGGATTAGAGATGAGGCTCTAGATCTGCTCAGCTCTTTTCTTTCTCACAGAGATCAATCTGCAACGATTAACAATTGCTTCCAAGACCTTTTCTCTTCCATGTGGAATTCCCTTGGGCTTATCCCTCAGCCCCACCCTCTTTAATTCTTATGTTAGACCTTTTGCCAAATGTTGGCAAGATCTTTTGATTTTTCTGTGGTGTCCTACATGGATTACTGTGCCAGGCTCCAGCAATGAACAAGGGGTAGCACTCGAGTTTCATAACTGTATGTAGGAAATTGGATGCTGAATGAAAAATAATTGCCTGACTGAAACTTAGGGCCCAATGTACGACCATTAATATTCATGAGGCAGGTCACAATTTGTGATCCATTTGGGAATGGCTGTACTCATAGGGATGGTGGCCTGCTAGGGTCAGCAGATCACCATGTCTGTGACTGCTTTTTAATAAAGCATTTTTTTCCTTAATGGAAAATGGAGAGCATTTAAAAAATAACAAGCATTTGCAGTGAAATAGGTCTCATATTTTCTTGAATTAGAGCTATTGGCATTGTAGATTCACACCTGGACTTTTCCTGCCTCATAATTTTGTATTTTCCTGCCATATAATTCCAGTAGACCAGCATTTATCTAAAGCACTTCCATTTACCTCCTTTCTCTACCTTAAACGATATAAAATTATCATAAACTTTTATCAGAAATAAACTTTTGGCATTAGAGTGTAATGCTCAAAACACCATACCAAAAATAGCACTCAAGATGGATTGGAGGGTGAAAGGAAAGAGGGAGTCTGGAGTAGAGATGGAGAGGACAAGTGGTGTAGTAATGGTGTCATGAGCCTGGAGTAAGAAAGGAAAATGTTTTACTGGAATGTTGGTAGGAAAATACAGCAGTAATTAGAGTTGAATGTGGTCCGTAGGTCTCTGGGCCCCAGTGCTGCTGCACCTGCTACTCCATTGATAACTAGGCCTCAAGAGAGAAAGCAGATGGGGCAGAAAAATAGAAGTGAAAGGAATGCAACAGACAAAAGAAAGAAAGAGAAGGGGTTGCTAAAAAACAAAAGAAAGAAGGGAAGGAAAGAACGAGAAAATGAAAACACAACTGAGAGAAGAAATAGAGCAAATGTGTGAACAGAAAAAAGGGAAGGTAGCTAGTGAACAAAAGATAAAGAGGAAAAAGTAATGAAAGAAGTGTGAAAAGAAAGAGAAAAATGACCATTAGAGAAAAAAGAGATATGGTGAGAGAAACAAGCAGCCGAAAGTACGAGGGCATGTATGTTCTGACACATTTCCCACAGAATGGGAAAACCACTTTGACACTTTAGGTTCTGACACGTAACTTGTGGCATCCACATACAGACAGGAAAAAGAGGGATTTGTAGTAAAATGTGATTTGACAGATTAAGATAAGAGAACCACCAGAGAAAAGAAGGAAGAAAGATCGAGAAAAAAAAAGTGAAAGGACACATGCTGAGTCAAAGGAAAGCGCAAATAAAAAAAACAAAGATAGAATGAAGGGAAGAGAAAACACCTGGTGAAGAAAAAAGAAAGGAACGAAACAAGGAAAGAAATAAAAAAAAGTTTGCATGTTTGAAAGAGGAGGTAGCAAGAAGAAGAGGTAATTGAAAAAAGGGAGAGGAGTGGAATTAAAAGTTCAAAGAAAGAGTGAATGTGAATTTTTAGAGCTGGAAAGAGAAACGTGGGGGAGAAAGAAAACACTGAAAGTAAACAGAGTAAAGGAAAGAACTGAGTGAGATAGGTGAAAGAGACCCTCCCAGGTAAAGACGGCAGCTAAGAATAGATTTAATTGGCTCCCTCAAACAGAAGTCAGAGTGTGGAACAGCAGGGGGCTCTGCAGAACAGCAGGAAGTGCATTATCAGAGTTGAATGTGAACCCCAATACAGCAATATTGAGGCGCTTCAGATTGGGGGTATAGACGGAGCTGTGTCCCGGCCCAGTGCTGGAAACGTCAAAATATAAATATGGTGTTAAGTTAGCAGCGCATTAGCATAAAAAAATGATGCTAAGGTGACTCTAACTTTCCATAAATATGGGCTAAAGTGTTTAATTGCCCTACTTTTCTAGTGCACTACTGTTTGATCATAGTACTTTACCATTTCCTGTGCAAATCCCAAAATAATAATAATATTAATAATAATGACGTTAACACATATATTTTTTGATACTGTGAACGTAAATAAAATGGTTTACTAAGAATCCAAATATTTAAAACCTATTACTTGAAAATATAATTGCCACAAGCTACGTTTGGTGTAAGCCGTATTGTTATCTATTTATGACCTTCCTTCATTCTTTCCTTAGAAAATGAAACAAAATGTCCTTAATGGCCCACAATGAATAGGATTGTACTATACACTGCACATTACACAACGCTGAAGTGAGGTGTGTTTGTGTCCTGCAGGAGTACCCTTCTTCTGCATGACACTGCTCATCACCACCCAGAACACTACCGAGTAGGGTGGCTCTTGTGTGCACAGTGGGAAAATGTATTGTATTGCAGATTTTGTAGAGCACTTCCTACACCTCACAAAGCTGCTATGCACTCTGATTTGCATCATGTAGTATGTCCTGTTCTGGAGTGTTGGTTTAGGAGCACGAGATTCAAAGACATGTTTCAAACTTGGTGACGGTGTATATCGCTGCACAAAGGCACGAGGAGTTGCGAAGAACGTTGACAAAATGTGTTCTTTGTAAAAATCAATAAACATAGTTTGTTTCAAAAAAGGGTGTTGACACACACATAGGCCCTCATTATGACATTGGCGGTGATGGATCCGCCATGCCGGCGATGGCGGACGGACCCCCGCCAAACCGGTGGTGCAGACCGCCATTACGACTACGGCGGTCAACCCACTGGAACCAGGCCAGTTTGCTGACAATACCGCCAGTGCTGCCAGACCGCTGATGATGGTGGTTAGCCACTGCACCACCCACCCTAATACGACACTGCAGACTGCCACGATGCCCACCACCCAAAGTCTGGCGGAAACAGCAAGTACAAAAGGAGCCCCTCACCTCCAGGGAACGATGACGACTCAGTGGAAGCCATGGAACGCCATCTTGAAACCTTTCCAGTGCTCTTCCTTTCCTTTCTCCTCTATGACCGCTGATGCCATTGGTAAGTATACCTGCAGAGCACACAAGGGGGAGAAGGGGAGAGTGACATACCCACACACACCATACACACCATGCATGAACTCTAGCGCTCACATATGTGCATACACACAATACAACACCCGTACCGAGTCACACACAGAACACAGCCACACCAAACACACACGTAACATACACACACCCCAGGTCACAAATACACAACCACACCCATAGCACCTACAAGCAGAGACACACAAACCAATACTAAGGCACCACACGACATACAATGCCCAAATATAAAAAGAACTGTGAATCTGAATAACAAAATGCCTAGAAATGCACATTTAACAGCACATGACAGATAGATGGAAACTCATCAGAGAACAGAAAGAGTCGCCAACTGTATGTTAAGAAAACCAACAGGAATCCTGTTTTGTGACCATATATTAATAGCAGATGCAATGGAAATGATAACAAAAAGCACTAAGGCCCGTAGGCCAGTCCAAAGCCCAACGGGCACAACTGTGCCTCTCAAAGGCCCCAACTTGACTCCTGAAAGCCTAATTGCCTCCACAAGGTAAGGGCATCATTGAGGCAGGCAGGCACCTCAAGGGTCTTGGCGTGGGGATTTGAGCTTGAGATCGAGGTCCTTGGGCTTTGGCTTGGGAGGGAGTGGAGGTTTCACAGTTGCTCTTGACGGAGGGGCAGGGGCCTTGGAACCATGTTTCCATCCAGCTTCCTTCTTGCGGACAGGGGCTGGCTTCTTTGTGGGTGGAGGGGCAGCAGAGGTAGAACGAGGCTCATGGGAGAATTTGGAGGTGGAGTGACTTGGCTTGGGAAGGGAACCATGAGGGAGAGGGGCAAAACAGGGTGGGACAGGGTCAGGGAACAGGTCAAGGCGGGAAAGGAAAAGCTTCTTAGGACCTAGGGGGATAGATTCAGAAACAGGTGTGGGAGTGGAGGTAGAGGGAATGATCGTAGGACGTGTAGGTGTGCTGGATATGGGTGCAGATGTGTGCAGAGTATGTATGTGTAAGGTGGAGGAATGTTAAGTGTCTGAGTGCGGGCAATTATGTGTCCTTGGAAGAGGGGGGAAAAGAGAGAGGGAGTTGACAGACAGGTCTTTTGGATGAATGTTGGGGTGCCAAAAGAAAGCACCTAGGAAGAAAGTCATAGGAAAATGGGCGCTCACAGTAAGTCCATAAAATGATGTCCACTTTTTCAATTATGGCAAGGTGCTCCTGGCCAGAGGATCTTCCTTAGTCCTCCAATGTTTCTAGGGAAACTAACAGTAAAACAGACAAATGCCAGAGCACTCTTGAACATAGAAGTCAAGGTTAGTAATGTAACGGATCCTCAATGTGGAAAGGTGAACACACCTTACATAGTGTAGAAAGATTTATTTCTTGAGGCACAAAGTTCATCATAATCATTGTAAATCCTCTTTGAATTTCATATAGGTCTAGACACCACAGCCAACACGTGTTTCGTCCTATGAGAGATCCCTCTCACGGACTTCATCAGGGCTGTAAAAAATGAAAATACAACTATGTCTGAGATGTATATCAAAAAGAGACTGTTAAGAGCAGAGAATAACGTGCTATTTGTGCTTGTCAAAAGAAACATGCCAAGTGTGACAATGGTGTGTACAAAAGAATAGGAGAGACCTCAAGGAACAATATGACGAGCAGAGAAATACCCCTTAGAATACTACCCATATTACTATTGGAGAAACGAGCAATATTGCTTGGAACACATTGAGAGGAAAAACATTCATAAGTGTGCACGTTACCAAATTTGAGAAAGAAAGAATAAAAGCATACAGAGAAAAAGAGAAAAAGAGAAACCGTAGCCCCTTAACCAAAAAAATATCTAAAAAGATCTCAAAAAGGGAGGAGAGTGCCCGGAAAACCAAGAAAATACAATAGCAGCTAATGACTAAAAAATCCCAAACACCGCGAGATAGAACAGAGACCTAAACATATAAGCCAACAAAGGCAACCATTCCGAAACGGGACATACCTTGAATCAGGTACGTGTAAGTAAATAAAGCTCTTTCTCAGAGTAAGTGAGATCTGCGAAATGTTGGGGTGGTGTCTGCATGTAAGGTGGTTGTGCTGCATGTGTGAGTGATGGTGGTTGTGGTGAGTGCGGATGTGGTGCATTTATGAGTGTCAGCAGTTGTGGTAACTGAGAGCGTAGTGGTGACAGGGACTAGGATTGAGGATGCAGTGCTGGCTGTTGTGACAGCAAGGGAGGAGGTGCTGGGGAGACAGGGGAGGTAGGGGCTGATGTTGTGTCTGCTTTTGTGTGTTGAGTGTGTGCATGCTTGTGATGTGATTTGTGGTGCCTGTGTTTGTCTTTGCGCTCCCTGTCTGTTGATTTGGGTGAGTGCTCGTCTGGATGTGTGGCTTGGCTAGGAGAGGGGAGAGGGCTTTGGGATGGGGCACAGGTAGCAGGAGGGAGGATGGAAGTACTAGGGACACAGGCTGCGATCAATGAAGAGGCCAGAGCCTGAAATGATCTCTGTAGGCCAGTCAAGGCACTGTGAATGCCCTCCAGGTAGGCATTAATCTGCTGCATCTGGGATGTGAGGCCCTGGATGGCATTCACAATGGTTGACTGCCTTTCAGAGATGGACCTCAGGAGGTCAATAGCCTCAGCATTGAGGAGAGCAGGTCTGACTGGGGCAGGGGCTGAGGTTCCTGTGGCGAAGGAGACGCCCACCTTCCAAGGTGAGCAGCCACATGCAACTGGATGGGGAGCTAATGGCAGAGTGGTGCTGGTAAGGGGGTTGGCAGATAAGGATGGTGCTGGGATGGTCCCAGAAGGTGCCACCAGGGAACTGCCATTGGAGGAGGAATCTGTATCAGTGTTATCTGCTCCTGTCTCCCCCGTGGTGCTCCCCTCACCCTCCTTCCCACTGGTCCACTGGGCTTCGGTGGTCTCTGCCTCCTGGGTCCGGTGGGCTGCAGACTCCCCACTCACCGGTGCCCCTACTCCTTCACTGGCTGATGCTGAAGCACACAAGGATAGGAATGGAAAAGGAGAGGAGGGTGTGAAACAGATGGGAGTATAGGGTGAATAGCAATCCACATTGCACTTATGTACATCACAACAACATGGCTCTGTGCACGTTCCTGAATATGCCCCCTACAGCGTCAATGGAGATCTCCCTAAACCCACTGTGCATACACGATCATGACACCACCACAATCACACTCAGGTAAAACTCTACACTATTAGAGCTCATGAATACAGGACCATTAGTGTGTGAAACCTGTCACCGAGTGACATTTGTACATTGTCCTACCTACCTGTGTCACCCATTATGGACATGTATAGGAAGGTCTGGATACCACCTGAAGATCATGTATGTCCATGTGAAGTCCAAACATTAGGCACTGTAAAAATGCCATGTCCACCTGATGCTCAGATGCTCACCTATCACAGCTACTTCTGTTGACAGCTCAACTGTATCCTACCTACACTAACTCTCATAGCTATACCCTTGATCCCATGCCTAACACATCCATCGAGTCCATTGCAAACTGTACACAACAGGTATTATGTCACTCACCCCCTTGTGGCTGCTGTGCTGTCCTCAAGCACCAATCCAACTCTGGGTAGGCCACCGCCAGTATGCAGGCCATCGGGGGGTCAGGGTCTGACGGGCACCCCTTCCTTGTTGGGAGGCCGTCCCCAACTGGGCCTCTGCGGTCTTCTGGGCCCAGCGTCTCAGGTCCTTCCAACGCTTCTTGCAGTGGGTGCTCCACCAGGTATGGACCCCCAGGGTCCGCACTTTCTTGGGTATGGCTTTACAGAATCCCTTCTTCTGATGGGCGCTGATCTGCATGGGAGACACAGAAGGAAAGGCGCATTAATGTAGGCAAAACAACCTACTCCATTCATAGGCCTACCAACAGTACACTAATCAGCATTGTACATGACTTCACACTTCCACAACATTCCTAGCAGTCATATTCATAGGTACATCCTCCACTGTTACGTCCTGCATGCACGTACTATTACACACTTACATACCCATGTAGCAACATACAAAACCACCCTGCGACCTACCTGGTGTTCTGGAGCCCCATATAGTTTTGTGTATGGGAGTAGGACCCCATCCACAAGTTTCTCCAGTTCTTCAAAAGTGAAAGCGGGGGCCCTATCCCATGTAAAACGTGCTATTGTGGCTCCAGGAAAACGACACAGCAGCGCACTCAGTGGAGGTCTTAATGGCAGAGAGTCAGGAGTCAAGTCAGATACACTGTACAAAATGGCGGTCACGGCCGCAGTGGTCTGCACTGTCACCACCGCCGGTAGTCGTCATTGGATCCTTTATGTTATAGACATCAATGTTAACCAATGAGGAATTGCATGGCAGTTCTGACCGCCATGACAGCATATGCTGGCAGAATGACCTCATTGACATCTGTACCCTGCATGTACAGGCAGCAGCCATTTTGCAATAAAACTGCAACAAATACATTTATTAATGAAGTCACCACTCATTTCCAACATAGACATGTGATGATTTAAGCCCTGGGACAGTGTTGACTACAATTAGGCAGCATGAACTTGGAGTGTGCACATATTCTGGTAATGAAAACATGACAGTGTGGGAATGCTCTCACATTTTGATGGTGACTGTAGAGTAGCACTGACAGACAGGCATCTCACTATTGTCATCCATTGTGATTACCAGATGTTTGTCTAACTGACATGCGAATTGCAGCGTTTCAACACATTGAATTCTGCTTTGCATGCTACAAGTGGCAACATATGTGATGTTGATTCACCGTTTGTCACCCTGCAGTAGGATGCATGAATGGTAATCATTGACATACTTGTGTTGTATGCGATGTGTAGATGTCGACCACTGTGGAGGCTGAGGTGTGCACCTGTGTACCAGCCCCTGGTTGACCTGGCAATAATGGAAGAACGCCACATCATCTCCCACTATCGACTGTACTGTGCTGCAATCAGGGAGCTGGGTATCCAGTTGAAGTCTGATCTGGTGCCAGCCATTAGACAACCTACCGCCATTCCTCCAACTGTAGAGTTGGTCTTCATCTTCCATTTCTTGGTTACTGGCTCATTCAAGGGGATAGTGGGAATAGCAACGGGCATGTCTCAATCTATGTTCAGCAATGTGTTGTGGAAAGTCTTGTCCTCCCTAGTCAAACATATGGACAACTACATTCAATTTCCCAAACCTGTAGATATGCTCAGAGTGAAAGCTGATTTCTATGCATTGGCACATATCCCTCATGAGATTGGGGCCATAGATGGCATCCACATTGCATTAATACCACCCAGCTCTGATGAACAAGTGTGCAGGAACCGTAAGGGCTTTCACTCCATGAATGTGCAGATGGTCTGCTTAGCTGACCATTACATCTCCCAGGTGACTGCAAGGTTTCCAGGGTCTGTCCATGATTTGTACATGCTCAGAAATAGCAGTGTCCCATGGTTGATGGCGCCTCTACAAAGAGTGAAGGCCTACTTCATTGGTGAGTATGATGAGTGTATATCTCATCACTGTTACCCCAGCCTTACTACTCAGTCTGTATGTGACATTGTGGAATGTAAATGTTGGTTTACCCTATCCACGGGTGATTTGGGTTATCCCAATCTCTCCTGGCTACTGACACCGGTAAGGAATCCAAGTACCAGGGCTGAGAAACAGTACAATAAGGGTTATGGGGGGACAAGGAGGGTGGTCCGAAGGACATTTGGTCTCTTGAAGACAATATTCAGATGTCTCCACATCTCTGGGGGTTACCTGCAGTACTCACCACAGAAGGTGTGCCAGATTGTGGTAGCCTGCTGCATGTTCCACAATCTGGCACTAAGGACGAACATCCCATTGCTGGAGGAGGTAGGAGTTGGGGACAATCCGGTAGCAGTGGAGGGAGGAAACAAGAATGATTAAGATGGGGATGAGTAAGATGTAGGCACAAGGACAGATCTCATCAAGCAGTACTTCAGCTAAGCTTCTGGTAGGTACTTCTCTACATCTGACATGTCACATGTTGGTGTACAGATTGGGTGTACCTTATCATCCATCCCTGATATCAGTAGGTCTTAACCCCATTTTGGTTTCAGATGAGTGCATACAAGAGTGGTTTGACAAGTAGTTCTATAGTGCCACTGTGATGTTAGCTAATCCATCTGACTGGGTTACATATAGTTCTGACATCCTATCTACTTCTCCAAACATTTCTGACTTCTCCATTCTGGAATCACATTTTCATTGGCATAGTTTGCAGCTTCTTGTGACTTCAAGTGCTGGGAATACTTGGCATCCTAGGGTGTGAGCTGTGGGGTACTACTACAATGAGTGTCTATTACTCATGTCCTTACTGTTAGATGCAACGAATAACTAGTGAAATTGTACCTGAACAGGGTTGTGGTCATGTGTGCAATAGCTTCAGATTGCCTATCAGTGGTAGGAAAGTACCATCTTGCCTGGCATGTTACCCCCATTTTTCACTGTATATATGTTGTTTTAGTTGTATGTGTCACTGGGACCCTGGTAACCCAGGGCCCCAGTGCTCATAAGTGTGCCTGAATGTGTTACCTGTGTAGTGACTAACTGTCTCACTGAGGCTCTGCTAATCAGAACCTCAGTGGTTATGCTCTCTCACTTCTTTCCAAATTGTCACTAACAGGCTAGTGACCATTTTTACCAATTTACATTGGCTTACTGGAACACCCTTATAATTCCCTAGTATATGGTACTGAGGTACCCAGGGTATTGGGGTTCCAGGAGATCCCTATGGGCTGCAGCATTTCTTTTGCCACCCATAGGGAGCTCTGACAAATCTTACACAGGCCTGCCACTGCAGCCTGAGTGAAATAACGTCCACGTTATTTCACAGCCATTTTTCACTGCACTTAAGTAACTTATAAGTCACCTATATGTCTAACCTTTACCTGGTAAAGGTTAGGTGCAAAGTTACTTAGTGTGAGGGCACCCTGGCACTAGCCAAGGTGCCCCCACATTGTTCAGAGCCAATTCACTGAACTTTGTGAGTGCGGGGACACCATTACACGCGTGCACTACATATAGGTCACTACCTATATGTAGCTTCACCATGGTAACTCCGAATATGGCCATGTAACATGTCTATGATCATGGAATTGCCCCCTCTATGCCATCCTGGCATTGTTGGTACAATTCCATGATCCCAGTGGTCTGTAGCACAGACCCTGGTACTGCCAGACTGCCCTTCCTGGGGTTTCTCTGCAGCTGCTGCTGCTGCCAACCCCTCAGACAGGCAGCTGCCCTCCTGGGGTCCAGCCAGGCCTAGCCCAGGATGGCAGAACAAAGAACTTCCTCTGAGAGAGGGGGTGACACCCTCTCCCTTTGGAAAATGGTGTGAAGGCAGGGGAGGAGTAGCCTCCCCCAGCCTCTGGAAATGCTTTGTTGGGCACAGATGTGCCCAATTCTGCATAAGCCAGTCTACACCGGTTCAGGGACCCCTTAGCCCCTGCTCTGGCGCGAAACTGGACAAAGGAAAGGGGAGTGACCACTCCCCTGACCTGCACCTCCCCTGGGAGGTGTCCAGAGCTCCTCCAGTGTGCTCCAGACCTCTGCCATCTTGGAAACAGAGGTGCTGCTGGCACACTGGACTGCTCTGAGTGGCCAGTGCCAGCAGGTGACGTCAGAGACTCCTTGTGATAGGCTCCTTCAGGTGTTAGTAGCCTTTCCTCTCTCCTAGGTAGCCAAACCCTCTTTTCTGGCTATTTAGGGTCTCTGTCTCTGGGGAAACTTTAGATAACGAATGCATGAGCTCAGCCGAGTTCCTCTGCATCTCCCTCTTCACCTTCTGATAAGGAATCGACCGCTGACCGCGCTGGAAGCCTGCAAACCTGCAACATAGTAGCAAAGACGACTACTGCAACTCTGTAACGCTGATCCTGCCGCCTTCTCAACTGTTTTCCTGCTTGTGCATGCTGTGGGGGTAGTCTGCCTCCTCTCTGCACCAGAAGCTCCGAAGAAATCTCCCGTGGGTCGACGGAATCTTCCCCCTGCAACCGCAGGCACCAAAAAGCTGCATTACCGGTCCCTTGGGTCTCCTCTCAGCACGACGAGCGAGGTCCCTCGAATCCAGCGACACCGTCCAAGTGACCCCCACAGTCCAGTGACTCTTCAGCCCAAGTTTGGTGGAGGTAAGTCCTTGCCTCACCTCGCTGGGCTGCATTGCTGGGAACCGCGACTTTGCAAGCTACTCCGGCCCCTGTGCACTTCCGGCGGAAATCCTTCGTGCACAGCCAAGCCTGGGTCCACGGCACTCTAACCTGCATTGCACGACTTTCTAAGTTGGTCTCCGGCGACGTGGGACTCCTTTGTGCAACTTCGGCGAGCACTGTTTCACGCATCCTTGTAGTGCCTGTTTCTGGCACTTCTCCGGGTGCTACTTGCTTCAGTGAGGGCTCTTTGTCTTGCTCGATGTCCCCTCTCTCTGCAGGTCCAATTTGCGACCTCCTGGTCCCTCCTGGGCCCCAGCAGCGTCCAAAAACGCCAAACGCACGATTTGCGTGTAGCAAGGCTTGTTGGCGTCCATCTGGCGGGAAAACACTTCGTCACGACTCTCCAAGGCGTGGGGGATCCATCCTCCAAAGGGGAAGTCTCTAGCCCTTGTCGTTCCTGCAGTATTCACAGTTCTTCAGCCTAGTAAGAGCTTCTTTGCACCAACCGCTGGCATTTCTTGGGCATCTGCCCATCTCCGAGTTACTTGTGACTTTTGGACTTGGTCCCCTTGCTCCACAGGTACCCTCAGTCAGGAATCCATTGTTGTTGCATTGCTGATTTGTGTTTTCCTTGCATTTTCCCTCTAACACGACTATTTTGTCCTTAGGGGAACTTTAGTGCACTTTGCACTCACTTTTCAGGGTCTTGGGGAGGGTTATTTTGCTAAGTCTCACTATTTTCTAATAGTCCCAGCGACCCTCTACAAGGTCACATAGGTTTGGGGTCCATTCGTGGTTCGCATTCCACTTCTGGAGTATATGGTTTGTGTTGCCCCTATCCCTATGTTTCCCCATTGTATCCTATTGTAACTATACATTGTTTGCACTGTTTTCTAAGACTATACTGCATATTTTTGCTATTGTGTATATATATCTTGTGTATATTTCCTATCCTCTCACTGAGGGTACACTCTAAGATACTTTGGCATATTGTCATAAAAATAAAGTACCTTTATTTTTAGTATAACTGTGTATTGTGTTTTCTTATGATATTGTGCATATGACACTAAGTGGTACTGTAGTAGCTTCACACGTCTCCTAGTTCAGCCTAAGCTGCTCTGCTAAGCTACCATTATCTATCAGCCTAAGCTGCTAGACACCCTATACACTAATAAGGGATAGCTGGGCCTGGTGCAAGGTGCAAGTACCCCTTGGTACTCACTACAAGCCAGTCCAGCCTCCTACATTGGTTGTGCAGCGGTGGGATAAGTGCTTGAGACTGCTTACCACTCTTGTCATTGTACTTTTCATAAGAGAAAAATATACAAAACAAGGTCAGTGTATATACACATAGCCAAAAAGTTTAGCATTTCCTCTTTTCACTCTTTTCTAAGTGCTGAAAAGTACTTCTAAACTTTCAAAAAAGTTCTTAAAAGTTTAAAAAGTTTTTTTCTGTCTTTCCAAAAAGTTCTGAAAACTTTTTTCTCTTTTTCTATCACTTCAACTCTCTCAAAAAAATGTCTGGCACAGGAAAAAATGTTGAACTGTCCAAACTTGCATATGATCACCTTAGCTGGAAAGGAGCAAGGAGTCTCTGCATAGAGAGAGGTTTGAGTGTAGGGAAGAATCCTTCCTTAGAACTGTTAATTAATATGCTTAGAGTACAGGATAAGGCCATAAGTGCCCAATCTGTAGAAAAAGTAGCTAATGGTTCTCAATCTGATCCAGGGACTCCCCCAGGAAAAGGTTCAGGAAAGAAACTTCTCAGCCTGCCCATTACTAGACAGTCTAGCATAGTTGGTACAGAGGTTGAATCACACCATACTGATGATGTGATCTCACATTATGCTGGTAGCCAAGCTGTTAGGGTGCCCTCTGTAAGGGACAGGTCTCCTTCTGTTCATTCCCATCATACCTCTGTATCTAGAAATGTCCCTCCCACCCACCCTGATGACAGATTGTTAGAAAGGGAGCTCAATAGATTGAGAGTGGAACAAACCAGACTGAAGCTCAAGAAGCAACAGCTGGATTTGGATAGACAGTCTTTAGAAATAGAGAGGGAAAGACAGAAGTTGGGTTTAGATACCCATGGTGGCAGCAGCAGTATTCCCCATAGTCATCCTGCAAAAGAGCATGATTCCAGGAATCTGCACAAGATAGTTCCCCCTTATAAGGAGGGGGATGACATTAACAAGTGGTTTGCTGCACTTGAGAGGGCCTGTGCTGTACAGGATGTCCCTCAAAAGCAGTGGGCTGCTATCCTATGGCTATCATTTAGTGGAAAAGGTAGGGATAGGCTCCTTACAGTGAAAGAAAATGATGCCAATAATTTCCAAGTTCTTAAGAATGCACTCCTGGATGGTTATGGCTTAACCACTGAACAGTACAGGATAAAGTTCAGAGAGACCAAAAAGGAGTCTTCACAAGACTGGGTTGATTTCATTGACCAGGCAGTGAAGGCCTTGGAGGGGTGGTTACATGGCAGTAAAGTTACTGATTATGACAGCCTGTATAACTTAATCCTGAGAGAGCATATTCTTAATAATTGTGTGTCTGATTTGTTGCACCAGTACTTGGTGGACTCTGATCTGACCTCTCCCCAAGAATTGGGAAAGAAGGCAGACAAATGGGTCAGAACAAGAGTGAACAGAAAAGTTCATACAGGGGGTGACAAAGATGGCAACAAAAAGAAGGATGGTAAGTCTTCTGACAAGGGTGGGGACAAATCTAAAAATGAGTCTTCATCAGGCCCACAAAAACACTCTGGTGGGGGTGGTGGGTCCAAATCCTCCTTTAATCAGAACAAGGAAAAGAAACCATGGTGCTATTTATGTAAAATAAAAGGCCATTGGACAACAGATCCCAGTTGTCCAAAGAAAGGCACCACAGCTCCTACCACTACAACCCCTACTGCTACACCTAGTGTCCCTACTAATAGCAGTGGTGGTGGGAGCAAACCTACTAATAGCCAATCCAAGGGAGTAGCTGGGCTCACTTTTGGTAATTTAGTTGGGGTTGGTCTGATTAGGGAGACCACAGAGGCTACTTTAGTCTCTGAAGGGGCTATTGATTTAGCCACTTTGGTTGCTTGCCCCCATAACTTGGAGAAGTACAAGCAACTAACCCTAATAAATGGTGTTGAGGTCCAGGCCTACAGGGACACAGGTGCCAGTGTCACAATGGTGATTGAGAAACTGGTGCACCCTGAACAACACATACTTGGACACCAGTACCAAGTAACCGATGCTCACAACATAACACAAAGCCACCCCATGGCTGTTGTAAATCTCAACTGGGGGGGGGGTAACTGGTCCAAAGAAAGTTGTGGTAGCTTCAGATTTACCTGTAGACTGTCTATTAGGGAATGATTTGGAGACATCAGCTTGGTCAGATGTGGAGTTGGAGGCCCATGCAGCAATGCTGGGCATCCCAGGGCATATTTTTGCTTTGACAAGGGCTCAGGCCAAAAAGCAAAAAGGACAGGGAAGCTTGGATCCTGGAACAATGGACCAAGTGCTCCCTAAAGCTAGGGCTAGTAGAAGCAAACCACTTCCTACTATCCCTCCCTCTACAGTGGATTCTACTTCTGAGGAAGAAGAATTCCCTCCCTGTGCAGAACCTACACCAGAGGAGCTGGAAGCAGACACTGCTGAGCTTTTGGGTGAAGGGGGGCCTGCCAGAGAGGAGCTGAGTGTGGCACAGCAAACCTGTCCCACATTAGAGGGTCTCAGACAGCAAGCTGTCAAACAGGCTAATGGGGATGTCAGTGACTCTCACAGAGTTTACTGGGAGGACAACCTCTTGTACACTGAGCATAGGGATCCTAAACCTGGAGCTGCCAGGAGATTAGTGATTCCTCAGGAGTACAGAAAGTTCCTCCTAACACTGGCACATGACATTCCCTTAGCTGGGCACCTGGGTCAAATGAAAACTTGGGACAGATTGGTACCATTGTTTCATTGGCCTAGGATGTCTGAGGACACAAAGGAATTTTGTAAGTCCTGTGAAACCTGTCAAGCCAGTGGCAAAACAGGTGGCACTCCAAAGGCACCCCTTATCCCACTGCCTGTGGTTGGGGTTCCCTTTGAAAGGGTAGGGGTTGACATAGTTGGCCCCCTTGACCCTCCTACTGCTTCAGGCAATAGGTTTATCTTGGTGGTAGTGGACCATGCCACAAGATATCCTGAAGCTATTCCTTTAAGGACCACTACAGCTCCTGCAGTGGCAAAGGCCCTCCTGGGAATATTTTCCAGGGTGGGCTTCCCAAAGGAAGTAGTATCAGACAGAGGAAGCAATTTCATGTCTGCATACTTAAAGGCCATGTGGAAGGAGTGTGGTGTAACGTACAAGTTCACAACACCCTATCATCCACAAACAAATGGACTGGTGGAGAGATTTAATAAAACTCTCAAAGGCATGATTATGGGTCTCCCTGAAAAACTCAGCAGGAGATGGGATATCCTTCTACCATGCCTCCTTTTTGCCTACAGGGAGGTACCCCAGAAAGGAGTGGGCTTCAGCCCCTTTGAACTTCTTTTTGGACACCCTGTTAGGGGTCCACTCACACTTGTAAAGGAGGGTTGGGAACAACCTTTAAAAGCTCCTAAGCAGGATATTGTGGATTATGTACTTGGCCTCAGATCAAGGATGGCTGAGTACATGAAAAAGGCCAGTAAAAACCTTCAGGCCAGCCAAGAGCTCCAGAAGCAATGGCATGATCAGAAGGCTGTTTTGGTTCAGTACCAACCAGGGCAGAAAGTGTGGGTCTTGGAGCCTGTGGCCCCAAGAGCACTCCAAGATAAATGGAGTGGACCCCACACAATTGTTGAAAAGAAGGGTGAAGTCACCTACTTGGTTGACTTAGGCACTGCCAGGAGTCCCCTTAGGGTACTCCATGTCAACCGCCTGAAACCCTACTATGACAGGGCTGATCTCACCCTGCTCATGGCAACAGATGAGGGACAGGAAGAAGACAGTGATCCTCTACCTGATCTCTTCTCTTCCACAGAACAAGATGCTCTTGTGGAAGGTGTAGTTTTGGCAGATTGTCTTACTGCTGAGCAGAAAGATAATTGCATAAATCTCCTAGGACAATTTTCAGAACTCTTCTCCATTGTGCCAGGCACCACTTCTTGGTGTGAGCACACTATAGATACTGGAGACAGTTTACCTGTCAAAAGTAAGATCTATAGGCAGCCTGACCATGTCAGGGACTGCATAAAGCAAGAAGTTCAGAAAATGTTGGAACTAGGAGTGGTTGAGCACTCTGACAGTCCATGGGCTTCTCCTGTGGTACTGGTACCAAAACCCAATTCTAAAGATGGAAAGAAAGAAATGCGGTTTTGTGTAGACTATAGAGGTCTCAACTTGGTAACCAAAACTGATGCTCACCCTATACCCAGGGCAGATGAGCTCATAGATACACTGGCATCTGCCAAGTATCTAAGCACTTTTGATTTGACTGCAGGGTATTGGCAGATCAAATTGTCAGAAGATGCTAAACCTAAGACTGCATTTTCTACCATTGGAGGACATTACCAGTTTACTGTAATGCCTTTTGGTTTGAAAAATGCACCTGCCACTTTTCAGAGGTTGGTGAACACAGTCCTGCAAGGGCTGGAAGCTTTCAGTGCAGCATATTTGGATGATATAGCTGTCTTTAGCTCCAGCTGGGATGATCACCTGGTCCACCTATGGAAAGTTTTGGAGGCCCTGCAAAAGGCAGGCCTCACTATCAAGGCTTCAAAGTGCCAGATAGGGCAGGGTAAGGTGGTTTATCTGGGACACCTTGTTGGTGGGGAACAGATTGCACCACTTCAGGGGAAAATCCAAACAATTATTGATTGGGTTCCCCCTACCACTCAGACTCAGGTGAGAGCCTTCCTAGGCCTCACTGGGTATTACAGGAGGTTCATTAAGAACTATGGCTCCATTGCAGCCCCTCTTAATGACCTCACTTCCAAGAAAATGCCTAAAAAGGTATTATGGACAGCAAGCTGTCAGAAAGCTTTTGAGGAGCTGAAGCAGGCCATGTGCTCTGCACCTGTCCTGAAAAGCCCTTGTTACTCTAAAAAATTCTATGTCCAAACTGATGCATCTGAATTAGGAGTAGGGGCAGTCCTATCACAACTTAATTCTGAGGGCCAGGATCAACCTGTTGCTTTTATTAGTAGAAGGTTGACCCCTAGAGAAAAGCGTTGGTCTGCCATTGAGAGGGAGGCCTTTGCTGTGGTCTGGGCTCTGAAGAAGTTGAGGCCATACCTGTTTGGCACTCACTTCATTGTTCAGACAGACCACAAACCTCTACTTTGGCTAAAACAAATGAAAGGTGAAAATCCTAAATTGTTGAGGTGGTCCATATCCCTACAGGGAATGGACTATACAGTGGAACATAGACCTGGGAGTAGCCACTCCAATGCAGATGGACTCTCCAGATATTTCCACTTAGACAATGAAGACTCATCAGGTAATGGCTAGTCTTATTGTCCTTCGTTTGGGGGGGGGGTTGTGTAGGAAAGTACCATCTTGCCTGGCATGTTACCCCCATTTTTCACTGTATATATGTTGTTTTAGTTGTATCTGTCACTGGGACCCTGGTAACCCAGGGCCCCAGTGCTCATAAGTGTGCCTGAATGTGTTACCTGTGTAGTGACTAACTGTCTCACTGAGGCTCTGCTAATCAGAACCTCAGTGGTTATGCTCTCTGACTTCTTTCCAAATTGTCACTAACAGGCTAGTGACCATTTTTACCAATTTACATTGGCTTACTGGAACACCCTTATAATTCCCTAGTATATGGTACTGAGGTACCCAGGGTATTGGGGTTCCAGGAGATCCCTATGGGCTGCAGCATTTCTTTTGCCACCCATAGGGAGCTCTGACAAATCTTACACAGGCCTGCCACTGCAGCCTGAGTGAAATAACGTCCACGTTATTTCACAGCCATTTTTCACTGCACTTAAGTAACTTATAAGTCACCTATATGTCTAACCTTTACCTGGTAAAGGTTAGGTGCAAAGTTACTTAGTGTGAGGGCACCCTGGCACTAGCCAAGGTGCCCCCACATTGTTCAGAGCCAATTCACTGAACTTTGTGAGTGCGGGGACACCATTACACGCGTGCACTACATATAGGTCACTACCTATATGTAGCTTCACCATGGTAACTCCGAATATGGCCATGTAACATGTCTATGATCATGGAATTGCCCCCTCTATGCCATCCTGGCATTGTTGGTACAATTCCATGATCCCAGTGGTCTGTAGCACAGACCCTGGTACTGCCAGACTGCCCTTCCTGGGGTTTCTCTGCAGCTGCTGCTGCTGCCAACCCCTCAGACAGGCAGCTGCCCTCCTGGGGTCCAGCCAGGCCTGGCCCAGGATGGCAGAACAAAGAACTTCCTCTGAGAGAGGGGGTGACACCCTCTCCCTTTGGAAAATGGTGTGAAGGCAGGGGAGGAGTAGCCTCCCCCAGCCTCTGGAAATGCTTTGTTGGGCACAGATGTGCCCAATTCTGCATAAGCCAGTCTACACCGGTTCAGGGACCCCTTAGCCCCTGCTCTGGCGTGAAACTGGACAAAGGAAAGGGGAGTGACCACTCCCCTGACCTGCACCTCCCCTGGGAGGTGTCCAGAGCTCCTCCAGTGTGCTCCAGACCTCTGCCATCTTGGAAACAGAGGTGCTGCTGGCACACTGGACTGCTCTGAGTGGCCAGTGCCACCAGGTGACGTCAGAGACTCCTTGTGATAGGCTCCTTCAGGTGTTAGTAGCCTTTCCTCTCTCCTAGGTAGCCAAACCCTCTTTTCTGGCTATTTAGGGTCTCTGTCTCTGGGGAAACTTTAGATAACGAATGCATGAGCTCAGCCGAGTTCCTCTGCATCTCCCTCTTCACCTTCTGATAAGGAATCGACCGCTGACCGCGCTGGAAGCCTGCAAACCTGCAACATAGTAGCAAAGACGACTACTGCAACTCTGTAACGCTGATCCTGCCGCCTTCTCGACTGTTTTCCTGCTTGTGCATGCTGTGGGGGTAGTCTGCCTCCTCTCTGCACCAGAAGCTCCGAAGAAATCTCCCGTGGGTCGACGGAATCTTCCCCCTGCAACCGCAGGCACCAAAAAGCTGCATTACCGGTCCCTTGGGTCTCCTCTCAGCACGACGAGCGAGGTCCCTCGAATCCAGCGACACCGTCCAAGTGACCCCCACAGTCCAGTGACTCTTCAGCCCAAGTTTGGTGGAGGTAAGTCCTTGCCTCACCTCGCTGGGCTGCATTGCTGGGAACCGTGACTTTGCAAGCTACTCCGGCCCCTGTGCACTTCCGGCGGAAATCCTTTGTGCACAGCCAAGCCTGGGTCCACGGCACTCTAACCTGCATTGCACGACTTTCTAAGTTGGTCTCCGGCGACGTGGGACTCCTTTGTGCAACTTCGGCGAGCACCATTTCACGCATCCTCGTAGTGCCTGTTTCTGGCACTTCTCCGGGTGCTACCTGCTTCAGTGAGGGCTCTTTGTCTTGCTCGATGTCCCCTCTCTCTGCAGGTCCAATTTGCGACCTCCTGGTCCCTCCTGGGCCCCAGCAGCGTCCAAAAACGCTAAACGCACGATTTGCATGTAGCAAGGCTTGTTGGCGTCCATCCGGCGGGAAAACACTTCGGCACGACTCTCCAAGGCGTGTGGGATCCATCCTCCAAAGGGGAAGTCTCTAGCCCTTGTCGTTCCTGCAGTATTCACAGTTCTTTAGCCTAGTAAGAGCTTCTTTGCACCAACCGCTGGCATTTCTTGGGCATCTGCCCATCTCCGAGTTACTTGTGACTTTTGGACTTGGTCCCCTTGCTCCACAGGTACCCTCAGTCAGGAATCCATCGTTGTTGCATTGCTGATTTGTGTTTTCCTTGCATTTTCCCTCTAACACGACTATTTTGTCCTTAGGGGAACTTTAGTGCACTTTGCACTCACTTTTCAGGGTCTTGGGGAGGGTTATTTTGCTAACTCTCACTATTTTCTAATAGTCCCAGCGACCCTCTACAAGGTCACATAGGTTTGGGGTCCATTCGTGGTTCGCATTCCACTTCTGGAGTATATGGTTTGTGTTGCCCCTATCCCTATGTTTCCCCATTGCATCCTATTGTAACTATACATTGTTTGCACTGTTTTCTAAGACTATACTGCATATTTTTGCTATTGTGTATATATACCTTGTGTATATTTCCTATCCTCTCACTGAGGGTACACTCTAAGATACTTTGGCATATTGTCATAAAAATAAAGTACCTTTATTTTTAGTATAACTGTGTATTGTGTTTTCTTATGATATTGTGCATATGACACTAAGTGGTACTGTAGTAGCTTCACACGTCTCCTAGTTCAGCCTAAGCTGCTCTGCTAAGCTACCATTATCTATCAGCCTAAGCTGCTAGACACCCTATACACTAATAAGGGGTAGCTGGGCCTGGTGCAAGGTGCAAGTACCCCTTGGTACTCACTACAAGCCAGTCCAGCCTCCTACATCAGTGTGTTGACCTACAGTGTGAATCGTTTAACCAACATAATGTGCTGGTACATACTGTTGGCAAAAGTGAACATAATGTGTGTTGAACATTCTGTACTATCAATTGCAGATGTACTATGGATTATGTATCACCACTCTTCCCAGTCTGCTACCTGAGGACCCAGGGCTGTGTGGACACTGACTTTGCTGCAGAAAGCCCGATGACAGCATAATACATGCACATCTACAGTGTGTTTTAGGACTCAATTTCTGTGACATGTCACACATTTGTTGCACTTTTACAATGGGTAAACACATTCCACCAAAACCTGTGTCTATGTGCATTTATTATGTATATTAAAGGGTAAATAGGGTGCAAAGCAGTGGGACTATGGTGATCGATTCCGTCAGTCTGTAAGGCCCAGCATTTGGTAGCACAGGTCCAGTATCCATGTGGCATTTGGAAATGTAGGAAGTCAACAAGGTGTCTCAGTGGCACAAAAGGCAGACAGTTCTTGAGAGGCTCATTTCCTGGCAGTGGGGTTGGTCTTGGCTTCTGTCCCTGCAGGATGTCTGGGTTTGAGACAACATTTGCATGGGGGTTTATCAGCAACAGGGGGTGGCTCAGTGGTGGCTTGTGAGTCCTCAGGCATGACCATCATCCTACGAGCTGCAGCAAATGTAGAGGGCTGGTCAGTAGGTTGGCTGGTGGAATGGGCCTGGTGGTGGGTGGATAATTCATGCAGGACTGTGACAACCTCCTTCATCAAGCCTTTCATGGAGGCCATGGTGGCACTGAGGGCATGCCACTCCTGCATGGCCTCCTGGTGGTACTCGCTATGCTGGCTCAGGTTTTCCCCCAACAGGTCTACTAACTGGTGCATCTTGTCCTGGGATAGGTTGTATGCTCCCAGGACTTGTGCTATGGCCGCATGGGCAGGTGGCTTTCTGGGTTGCCATGCGCTGTGACCCCTAGGTGCACTCCCACAGGCCCTAGCCCCCTGTACCTGTGGCATGGTGTGCCCACTCCCACTTATACCAGGACATTCATTGTCTTGTGTGGTGGGTGCAGACTCAGGTCCCTGTACAGGTGAGCACACTGTGGATTGATGTGGCCATGAGACACTGGTGCGGGGGCATTGGACAACAGGTGTTGTGGTGTCAGAGGTTGTGGGGGCTCCATGGTGTCCTGGGTGAGGCTGGTGGAGATGGACTGCCAAAGAGCCCGGATGGCCCAGGTAGGTCTTCCAGTCCCAGACATCCTGTGTCATTGTCATCACTGGAGTCTTCATCAGGTCGGGGACTGGCAGTAAGTGGCACTGTTTGTCTGCCAACACGCTCAGAGGCACTTGGGGATGACAGGGATTGTTAGCCGCATCTGCCTGATGTACTTTAGAGGGGCTGCAGGGTGAGTGCTATATGTCATGCTTCAGGACTTAGGTGTAGTTGTGCAAGGAGAATGTGCATTGCTAGGTGGTTACAGGGTGATGCATTTTAGAAGTTGTAGTGCGTCAGGCTGTACACGCATTGGGTACATTTGGGAGTGTGGACTTTGGGATTGGTGTTCGTGGGGTAGGGTGGGCATGCAGGGGATGGGGGCGCATGCTTTACAGGAATACTCCATACAAGGAAACTATAGGTGACTTACCAGTTTCCAGTCCTCTGGGGATTTCTGTGAAACCCACATGGTTCAGGATCGCCAAGACCTTCTCCTCCCATGATGTGAGCTTCAGGGGAGGTGGTGGGGGCCCACAGCCAGTTTTCATGAGGGCGAATTGGTGTCTGGATGCCATTGAGGGGACCTTCCCCCTCATGTCATTCCATCTTTTGTGTATGTCGTGCGTGGGTGGCTTCCCACTGAGTTCACCTTGTCGATGATCCTCCACCATAACTCCATCTTCCTTGCCATTGACGTTTGCTGGACTCATGTCTGAACACCTGTGGCTCTACCCTGATGATTTCGGCCACCATGGTCCTTAATTCGTCATCAGTGAAACGGGGTTCCTTTTCAGGACATGGTGAGTGTGATGTGTGTGTGAGTGTTGAATATTTAAGTGAGGTCTGATGCGTGAGAGGTGTGCAGGTGCCCGTGATGTCTGTGTGCAGTGCAAACATCAGCGTGGAAGTGTAATGTCTGTCAGTTGTTTGTTGTGGCAAGGGGTTGTGGGTTGTGTGTGTGTGTGTGTTTTATAGGGGGGAATGTGGTGTCTGTATGTGTTTCAGGTGTGGGGTATTGAAATTGGCCTATGTGGTGTTGTGTTGCAGTGGAGGTTCCATCTTGGCTGCTGCAGTCCCGATCGGCTGTGGTTTACTGGCACTCTATGTCCAGGGTGCTGATTTGTGGGTCGTATTAGGGGGTGGTCTTATTCTGCCGTTGCGGTGTGGGTGGTGGCTCTGCATCTCTGCCACCATCGTTTAGCCTGATGGTGTCAGTTTTGTGGCCGTGTTCTGGCAATTTTGTTTTTATGTGTCGTAATTGGGAGGGTGGATTGCCGCTGCCACTGTGGTCTTTTGGTGGCCGCTAGCCATAATGCGGGCCATGCTTTCTAGAAATTATATTTGGTCATTGTGATTATGTGAATGGGAAGACACAGGTTTTTAGGGTCCTCAGCTAGTCAAGGTGTTGTTGATGCATCTTGTTTATGCAGGAAAGACTTTTTAGAACCTGGTCATTAGGACAGAGAATTTAGCTTCCACCAATTTGTGAATTTTGTTAGGGTTGTTTGGGCAAGATAAGAGCCAGCTTACAGTGCAGCGATCTTGTTTGGTGCTAAATGCAGGGTTTCTCTTCAAGAAAGAGTGGTCCAATATCAAGGATTATTCGATAAGTGATTCACATTACTTTGAAGGTAACAAAACTAGCCAGAGGCAGGCAGTATAAGGATGTGATGTTTGGTCTGATGTGTAAATAGATAAGCTTGGAAGGTGTGTGACAGGTATATTTTGATTTCTCTTTCATTTCTGAATCACTAACAGAAATATTAACAGAAGAAGTGTTTTAAGGTACAGCGTGTTTGAATTGTCAAGTTGGGGAAGCAATAAGGTTAGTTGCACGAAAGTCCTAGGAGAGGCAGTACATGGGACATTTCACCTAGGGCATGTTATCATTAATAATCAATAATTATTCCCACATTCATCACTTTGGCTGACTGATGTGGCGATGGCCCTAATTCTAGAGGTCAAATTGCTGAAGGGTGATAATTGGTGCATTTGCCACATGCTTGAATGAGGCACGCCCACTGTCACCACTGGTGCTAAAACACCTTTTATTATTAGAATACTAGCAGGGACTGCCTACTTGTACCACAGAAGGTATGCAGTTACTTCACTGTGGAATGCTCACCATGAGTGAATGCCTTATCATCATCATATTTCAAGTTATTTTTTCACCACTGAAGTGGCAGCACAGAACTAATGGCCAGATGTACGAAAGGATTATACCCATTCTGTGTCTGTGGGAACAAGCTTTCGTACATATGGCCCTAAATTTGTAGCCAAAATAGAGCTCGTTGAAGAGTACCCAGGCCACTACTTTAGCTGAAAGCATGAGGAAGGCAAAAGGAACAAGTGGTACGGAGGGAGAGAAACAAAGAGTAAAAGCAAGTAACTTGGAAGAATGCAGAAATTCATAGAGAATCATTACAATGTACTGGGCAGCAGGTGCATCCAAAAAGGTACAGTGCACATATAGGAAGGTTGAATGGGCCAGCCCTACAAAAAGTTAGTAGCTACAATGGTAAACCTCTTTTCCTGAAGAATGCAAAAGGAAAGAATATGTGGTGTGGGAGTTCAGCTACTGAAGGAAACCAGCGATGCCCCTCTAGACCTGAATGCAGCATTAAACAAGTCTACCTCAACATGCTCTGTGCAGGAGGCATCTGTGAGCTCTTCAGGCCTCTCCGATGTAGAGGATCCGGAAGGGTATTTTTGTGAGGATAGGTGAAAAGCAGAAAATGACATGGTGGGCTATGAATGGCATGCATGACTGAACTGTGGTTTCCCCCAGACGAGTCGCTCATTTGTTGCCATCTTCATAAAATGGGGATTTCTTGTTAAGAAAATACAGGGACTCAAAGTGGGTGTTATGAGTAATAATGTTTGCTCTCTTTTTATTAGATCTACTCTAATTATGATTGCAAATGTGTTATTTGTATTCGGATATGAATTGAGCACTGACGAAAATGAAAAAAGAAATTAGTAGCACAAAATGCAGTTTTCAAGTTAATGAGCTCACCACGAGGCACACCACACGTATGTACAAATAAGGACAGAGTCTTGGCGAATGTGAAGAGGCAAGCGTGGGATAAGTTGTTTTTTTAGAAAGGCTGTATGTGATAATGGCATGCGTGGTTTTTGATGTCATGGAAGTTGTTATGAATTTAGATTGTTCATTACTTTTATCTAGTACCTTTTGGATTTTTATTTTGATATTGCAAATTCTTTTTTTTATTTTAATGAATTAAATGATGAAAAATAGCTGATGAGAATGCTGTAGTGCCTTCATACTTTGCATGTGAGACCGAGTTGTAGCTTGGTTAGGGGAAACAAAAACTTTGAAAAAGAAATTTGAATAGCAATGAGGTTCCTTTAAGGACTAGTGGAGAGTTGGAGGCAGTCATTTCCCACACCACTGATGAGGAAGTCAGTTGTCACAAATAGACTATTTGGTGGACACCATTTGTCATGGTTTCGGGCGGGTCTGATCAGGACTCTGATTGTGGCACCCCTCGAGGTCACAGACCCACAAAGAGGTAGTGTACTGGGGCAGAGGAGCAGCTAAAGGCATACATGGGAAGGACAGCTATGGACAGGCACAGGAAACAGGAATGTAAAAGCAGAGCAACCCTTGTGTGAACAAACAGGAAACGGATTACTAATGGACAAACACGCTGGGGTTGTACACAGAGTAGGGCACAGAACCTTCCACAGTGACAGGGAATGTCAATGCCTCTGTGCAGTTTGCTCTGACAGATAGTCACCCTGCCAGCTCCATAGAAAGGAGGCAGCAGAAGTGATTCTGTCTCTGGACCCTAGAGCACAAACAAGAGAGTACTTAAATACACAAGACAAGCTCTTGTGGGTCCAGCTGGAAACACAGTGCAATTCCTGGAAAAACAGCAATAGCACATTGTCACTGATAGGCACGAAAGACAACGAATAACACTAGGCAAGGATAGGGGCTGGAATTGCCTCCTGGAAACCAGGAGCCAACCCCAGTACAAAGGAGGACACTTATACACTGGTGAAGACTGATAGAACACTTACCAGAGACAAATACAGAGAGGAAACAGAAACAGAAGGAACAAACTAAGAGACAGGCAGGAACTGGGAACAGGCTCAGGCTGAAGCAAAGGCAGGACTAGGACTGGAAAACAGGGCGCAAACTACGGGCTGGAACAAATAGAGACAGGAGTGGGAAACAGAGAGCAGGCTCTGGCTGAAACAAAGCAAAGGCAGGGCTGGAATACAGGGAGTAGGAATAAGCAGAAAACAGGACTGGGAAACAGAGAGCAGGTTCAGGCTGAAATAAGGCAGGAGCAGGACAGAGAAACAGGGAGCAGGCACTGGAAGAAACAAACAGGTACAAGGCTAAGAGGTAGGGAGCAGACTCTGGCTGGAACAAGCAGGGCAGAGAAACAGGAAACAGGTTCAAGCTGGAACAGAACAGGAACAAGACTGTAACACCATCCGATAAGGGGTCTGTAACACAAAGGAATCGAACTCCACCACACGATGGGGATCTTGAGGAAATGGCTGCTTATATGCAGTTCCAAGCTGCAGAAAAGCCCAGGTGGAATCACATGACTGGGCTGCACAGGAGAGGTCTCAGGTGTGTGTAGTTTCAGACACTCGCACGTCCTGGAGGAGAGGATCTGGTGAAAAGGAGCAACTGGACTTCTTCCATAGAAAACAATGGGAAACAGAATCCAGGCTTTCCTGACTACCAGGCTGTGCATTATGGGATTTGCAGTCCCAGGAAGCAAATGTAATACTACAAAAGCATATCATGGCAAAAAGAGAAACAAACGGGAGTCAGCAAGGGACTTTAGATAAGTGTTCAAGGTGATTCCCAGGCTTCCGACAGTCCCCTTACAATGCCCCCTGGAAATGGGATGACAGAGTCATAACACCATTTTGTCTGCTTTCTCACTGGGCATCCCCATGAATTGTTTATATCTCTCTTTGTAATCACCCTCAGCTCAGGGTTTTCTACCAAGTAAAAAGCTTTAATGCCTGCGATGGAGAGCAGTTACGGTGTTGTAAACTGTAGAGGAGTCTGAAGATGGGCACAGAGTTGTGGCCTCACGCAGGAAATCAGCTGGTAATATGTCACATGAGTGTGTTCCAGTGGCACTGGACAACAGGGGCCTTCATTAAATACTTTCTCCCATTGCTTCATAGCTATGTAGTCCTTAACATTCTCATTGTTATTTTAAAACATAAGCTATATTCAAGCAACTTTTAACCTTCTGTCACTTTATTCTAAGCTTACCAGTTTGATCTGGCCTTCACATAAAATGCAGAAATGAATTAATTTGAGTAACATGAATGATGAATGCAAGCACACTTCTTCTGCAGAGGAACATGTAGACTACAGGCACCAGACGTTCATAGATTCCAGCCGCACATAGAGCAGTGTCCACTAGGCTGACCACCTCATTCAATGTCATGAGAGACACTGCTTTGAGCCCTGGATTTTCAACATGCAAATAATCATTGCTATCTGGTGTGGTATTTTAAATAGCCCATTGTAAGTTAACCAAGACTACAATCCCCGGAATGCAATAGGCTGCCATACTCAGGGTCCAGCCCTTGAACCTATGATAACATGGAGTGAGATGACCACCCTAGTATCGACCTTTAGATAAAGTGGCTTGTAATATGTCAAGAGTATACGTTTTCGAGAAACATGCCAAACGTAGGCCCTTTCAAAATAATTTCTCACATTACTTTATGGTCTTTATCAAGTTCCAAACGATGGCCTGAAGTACAAACTGTTTTTACAGTTGTAAAACCTTCGATTCATAACTTTACGGCCTTTGCGATCTATAAAAGGCAACTAGTAACGTACAATGGCTACCTTGCAAATGGGAAATGAATTTTCGACTTACAAAGTACCCTTTGTGAACAGGAATTTCAAGAGGACTTGAAAGAGACTCCCTGATCAACTGCAGCAGCAAACCAAGGGTCACTTATTGACACCTGAGAGGAAAGCTGTACAGAGGCCATTGATTTTAGGCATCATTCGTATATTCTTATCTACCGCTATTGTTTGGCAGATTATCAAAGATTGTCTACAACTACTGATTTGGAACGACGTGAAATTGCTTTCTGTGAATGAGAACCGCAAGGTACTTACACTTCTATCTGCCCTTTTTCGAGCATATTGTTAATGGAAAGTGTAAAAGAACAGAAGAAAGTATAAGAGCTAGCATTCCAAATTAGTCACCAGAGATATCTAAATATTCAGGAGTAGGATTTCTTTACTAAGATACGCGAGAGTTGATCGGAACATTATGTTGTGACTTTTCAGAAAATATTTGGCAGTCATTTAGGAATTTATGACAGAATTTCTACCCAGTAAATCAAA
This sequence comes from Pleurodeles waltl, assembly GCF_031143425.1. Lineage (NCBI taxonomy): Eukaryota > Metazoa > Chordata > Amphibia > Caudata > Salamandridae > Pleurodeles > Pleurodeles waltl. The sequence continues at coordinate 830,142,270 of NC_090437.1, read as the reverse complement.
TTCTGCTAACCACAACTGTGACACATTTGAGAAATCCAATATGTTGCAATAAGATTTTGTGGAGTAAGTTTTGTCTTAACAGGGATCCAAAAGTTAAACACAAAATCAAAACTAATGTTAATCACGCCCAGATATATATGGACTTTCTTACTGTGGGAGGCAGGCCCTCTATGTAGTGTGCAAAGCTAGGTACACTGTGCAGGAGGTCCAGGCAACCACACGGTTTACAGAAGTAAAAGCTAGACCACCTAATGCTCTAATATTTATGGTAGCTTGGTCAAGCAGTAAGGCTAATCTTGGAGCAGTGCAAAGCATTTGTTGTACTCACTGTATCAATAAATCGATGCACACGCTCAGAAGAATAACTCAAAATCAATATACAAAAATACTTCACATTTTTATAAAATTTTTAAAACCAAGATCATCAAAATCGGGTAAGTACTTTTTAAGTTATGAATTTCTAAAGCTTTAATAAAGTAAGTCTTTTTGTGCGTAATTACGCACCATAAGAATCAAAAGAGAAACACTTTGAAAATTCACAGTAAATCAGGTAATGCGTTTACTAATTTCTCCTTTTGCAGGCAAGTCGAGGTCATCAGTGGGTACCCTGGACAAGCTGGAGAATTTCGGGTGACTCCCAGTTCCGGAGGGAGCACTGCAGAAATTCGATGGCGCTAGTGCCAGGCCACTGCCGGGGACCACTTGAAAAACACTGCACAGGTGGACTTTAAGGGAAGTTCCAAGGGTCCCCTTGGGGTGTTGAGGACAAAAGGGATGTGGGACCCTTAGGACACAGCTGTATCTTCAGTGCAGGGCACAGGGGGGCTGGGTGCAGAGCGAATTGGTGAGCCAGGAGCGGTGCACAAAGGTGCCCTTGGAAGCAGGAGGTAGGTCATTTTGAGGGTCACTTGCAGGTCAGCAGGGACACTCTGGTGGGAGGTCTAGGTGGTTCTTGCAGTCTCTTGAATAGAGATTCCTCGTGGTCCTTTTTCAGTCCAGAATGGGCTGTCCTTCTGGGTGTCTGATGTGAGGTGGCAGGCACATAGGGCTTTTGCATGATCTGGCCACTGGAGGGCACAGTACCACCAAACTTGGCACACTGAGCCCAGCCAGTCAGTAAAGTGGCCTTCACTAAGTTTTTGGTTCCTTGGGGTTGTAGAAGGATGCCTTAATTCTGGAGGGAAATCTTTGGTGATTTTCGAAGAGTGGAGGTCCTTTGGGGGTTTGTAGAGTCCATTCAACGTCCAAGCAACCCCTGAATGTCTATTGTCGGGTCCTGGGTGCAGCAGGGGGATTTGGTCTCTTTTCTTGGTGCAGCAGGACTTCAGATCTCGACCCTTGGGTCTTCTTTGTTCCTGGTCTTCTTTTGTCCATGGAATCTGGTTTCTTGGCCGAGGGATGCCCACTAAATACTGTATTAAGTGGGCGTCTTGGGGGGTGACTAGTAGTGACCAATGGGTCATCTACATTATGATGGCTACTCCTGCTAAGTGACCACCTCCTATGGACAGTGGTCACTTCCCTACACCTGATTGACCATTTTCCTTCCATGCAAGATGGAGGAAATTAAAATTTATGAGGTCACCTTGCATGCAACATCTTATGGGTGGTGCAAGCCAGGACTGACCACTCCTCCTATCCTTTGTCTGTTTTCCCATGGTTGTTCTCACCAAAATTAGGGGTTTCCAAAAGGGGTGGCCATCTGCTGCTAGCAGCAGGCCTGGGGGTCAAGTTTCAAGGGCAGTAAGCCATTTGAAGCTCACGAGCAGGGCAGTGCACATTGCTGAGGGAGGGGGTGTTAGCACCTCAACCCAGGAAAGGCTTTGTTCTGAATCACAGAGAACAGGATCTCTCACATTAGGGATTCAGATTTTTGTCTGGTGGTGGAAAACTGGTTGTGACTGGCCAGCAACTATTCCAGGGTAGTTAGCTTTTGCAGGGGGCACTTCTAAGGTGACCCCTGGATATGTTTTGTATTAAATCCAATACTGGTATCAGTTTGGATTTATCATTCTGAGTTGTTTGATACCAAATAACCTAGGGTTCAGGGTAGCCATCATGTAGCTGTGAAACTCATACTGACCAGTGTCCAACACATTAATTAAAATGACTGTTCACTTACTATGTCCCAGGTTTGGCAAGGACACAGTAGGGGCATATCACTCATGTGCCTATGCCCACACATACCATATAGTGCACCCTACCTTCGAGCTGGAAGGCCTGCCAGAGTGCTGACTTACCTATAGTGCATGCAGTGTAGGGTGGACATGACACACAGGCTGTGTGTTATGTCAGTTTGTTTTTAGGATTCCATCAGAACACCCAGCCTGCAATGGCAGTGCAGGGTGTTTCTGAATGCATGGACCTAGAGGCTGGCACGATCTGTGCTGCTGCCCTCAGGGGCCTACCCTTAGTACCCCATGCCCTGTGTACCTAGGTACCATTTACTAGGGACTTATAGTGGCAGCTAAAGGTGTTGACAGTTATGCCAATGCATCACAACAGTTTTAGGGAAAGAGATCCGACCAATGGAATCTGGTTAGCAGGGGCCCTGGGCACTAACAACTTTGAGGCTACATCACATACCAGGAAAAAATTGGGGGCTAACCATGAAAATGGGGCCATTTCTCACACTTACATTCAGCAAATAATTTGATACAGAAATATTTCACATGAAATCGAATGGGGACCAATTGCTTCTGACACTTGTGTTTGGTAAATGTAGACTGGGATATAGGCATGAATTAAAAAATTACTTGTACCTGCAACAGCAAGCCGAAATGTAAATACAATTGCTTGCATGTTTATCATTATCTCTGTAGTTTTGGATTCAGTAGGTGAATCATTTTTTAATGTGCTAGATGAGTTGTATTTGTTAAATGTAGCAAACTTAATATTTTGGCTGAAATATAGCTATAAAACACATATGTATGTAGGTTGCGAATATATCGTTACCAATGTGGAGTCAAAATTAAAACTAGACACAAAGTTTTAATTAATTTAAACAATGTATAAATGTACAATCAAGTCTAAATACCAGAAACATTCAATACAATCAGATTTGTTTAGCAGTTTAATTCAAAGGCATATGCCTTGAATTCATATTTTACAATCCAGTTACTATAGTAATGGATTTAATGGCCTGTGGAAGAAGAATCCTATCAACCTTAGCGCAAAGCGACTCAGTCTATAAACTCAGGTTTCTTGGTATAAAATATTTAACACTAGCCAAAGATTTGCCAAATATTAGGTGTGAGTGAAATATTTTTGCACTTAATTATGCAAAATTTCGACAAAATTACAAGAAGTTCTGCATAATTACTCTAAATGCAAATACATCAATTAGGGCCAGATATGGGTAGGGAAAAATTAGCGAGTCGGAAATTGCGAGTTGGTGCGACTCGCAATTTCTGACTCGCCAAATGTAATGCAAGAAGAAAATGCGACTTCAATTTGCGACTCGCAAATGAAGTTGCACCGTAGATAGCGAGTCCGCTATTTGCGAGGTCGCTGTTTGCGACCGCGCTAAAAACAGACACGCAATTTGCGAGTGGGTGTCGCAAATTGCGATTGTGCTGCAAATTAAATGCAGGTGCTGCAGAACACTCTGGAAAACACTTCCTGGCACATGATGATGACATCACCGCCAGGAAGTTTACTAATACACCTGGGAGGAGGGAGAACCACACCCATTTAAACAGCAGAACTGCAAACAGAAAGAACAGCAGCTACCATGGCAGAGACACCAAGGAAGCGGAAACTCAAGTTTGCAGAGAAAGAGCTGGAGGTGTTGACCGAGGAGTGCTGTCAGCACCTTGACCAACTGTTTGGAAGGGCAGCCCTCACCGTGCCAGAGGTGGAGAAAAGGAGACTATGGATGGACATCCAAGAGAAAGTGAACTCCATGGGTGTCAGCCACCGGAGCATAGAAGAACTCAAAAAAAGGAGGTATGACCTGCGCTCCCGGACCAAGGAGAGGGTGGCAGAGCGGCTCCGGGAGATGAGGGGCACTGGAGGGGGACCGTCCACATTACCACCACCCACACCCCTGGAGGAAAGGGTAGAGGAGACCCTTGAGCCTGAGGCAGTATGCGGGATGGGAGAGCTGGACACATCTGAGCCAGGACCATCAACCGGTGAGTACCATGAGACATGCATGTACCCTCATTAATGCCATACCCCACCCACCTTGTACATAGAAGCATGCACAACCAAAATAGCTCCATTTCAGAGTAGCAATCACCAGAATGGTGCATTATGGGCAATGTAGTCAAGTAGGCAGTTTATAGGCAACAGTTATTAGGAAGCTGATAACAGATAGTAGATACTGACAGTGTGTTCCCTATGTCCCACAGGTCTCCCACAAGACACCCCCACCAGCCAAAGCAGCCAGGGGCCACTGGTCAGCCAGCAGCCATCAGAGGGATCAGGACCAGCCACCACTGAGACCTGCACCACCAACACCCTGTGCCCTCATGAGACACCAGTTGGCATACTGGTGTGTGATCCTGCACCAGGTCCCAGCCACAGTGCCACGGTAGACGTCACGGAGACTCCACTGCGACGCAGGTGACGTGGAAATTTATCATCACAGCGGCAGGCAGAGTCAGGGGACAGCTCCATGTCACGTGCTGAGGCCGCACTCCTACGGGGTCAGCGCCTGCAAACAGAAGAGATTAGGAGGATTACAGGGGCATTGCGGCACATGGAGCGCAATCAAGGCAATAGCATGCAGCTTGTTCATACAGAGTTGCAACAAATAAATACACACATGGGCGACCTTGCACTCTCCATGCGACAACTTGTGGCTGGACTCCTAACGCAGACAGAGGGTGCACGGCGTCGGGACAGGCAGCTACTGAACCGGCTGGACCGAATGTCAGCATCCATAGTAAGGCTGGCCGTGAACACTACTGGTCTTTCTAGGCGCATGGTCAGCCTCCAAGTGGACATGGGCCACTTTGCCAGTGACGTGGCACGTGGACTGGGCCGTCTCAGCCACGCTGTTGATTTAATGGAGGCACGGTGGGTGGCCAGGGGCGCGGGCGACACGCTTCAAGATTGCGAGGAGGGCTCAACCGTCAGCAGTGTCTCTGCCAGTGACACCGGGGTGTTGCGCAGTGGAAGTGCAAGGCAGGGCACTGCTGACACCCCAGGTACCCGCCATGCTGGCCGAGGCCAGCGTAGGGTTTGAGCTCCACACTGTCCTGGGGTTGGGGCACATGAAGTCAATGTGTCCCATGCCGGGTGGACTTTTACAGCCCCTGAACTGTTCACAATGTATATAGTTTTTTTGGTTGCACTAATTAAATCACTTGTTCTTTCCACTTAACACCTGGACTCTTTGTGTGTGACATTAGTGAGTATGGTGACAGTTAGCACGTACCTTCCAAAGTATTGGTTTGCAATGTGTTCCCGTCTCAGTCTGCCTTGATTTGCTATGCTTCTATCCCCATGATGGCGATGTGGTAGCTCTTGCTCTTCGTCCTCAGAATCAGGGTCTTTAGGGGTGAGAGGTAGCCCACGTCTGGTGGCAATGTTGTGCAGTATAGCGCATGCGACAACTATCTTGAAAGCTGTTATTGGGGTATACTGGAGGGCACCTCCACTTCTGTGGAGACATCTGAATCTTGCTTTCAGCAGTCCAAAGGTCTGTTCAATGATATTCCTGGTCCTCTTATGTGCACTGTTGTATCGCCTCTCTGTCTCATTGCTGGGTGTTAAGTACGGGGTAAGTATCCATGGTCGTAGTGCATATGCACTGTCACCTGTTTGGCAAAAAATGTACAATGTTAGCTGGGCATGGATGGTTTCCACATTGACCTGTGTGTATGTCTGCAAAGTGTATTCAGCTATACCTAGGAGGTATCCGTCTCCAAACTCCCCACGTTCTAGGCGTTGGTGTATCCCACTGTGCCTAAAAATGTAGGAGTCATGAGTACTCCCAGGAAATTTGGCAACCATGTCAGTGATAACATAATGGGGGTCACATACCACCTGGATGTTGAGTGAGTGGGTACACTTCCTATTGCGGAACAGATATTCCAGGTTTGCAGGAGGGCATATTTGTATATGTGTCCCGTCTACACACCCTATGACATGGGGAAGTTGGCAATCCTGTAGAATTCCAACTTGGTGCTGTTGATTTCTGCCTCATTCCTGGGTAGGTATATGTATCTGGACATGTGTGTGAGTAAGGCATCTAGGAATGCCCTAAAGAACCGTGAGAGTGCACTTTGGGATACCCCATCTGCCACAGCAATGACCCCCTGATAGCTACCCGAGGCCAAGAGGTGCAGTGCGCAAAGCACTTGCACATGCGTAGGGATGGCGCAGCCGCGCACAGTCTGGCGTTGTAGCTGTGGTTTGAGTAATTCTATTAAATCTAGTATAGCTGCACTGCTGATTCTATATTTATCATAAATCTCCTCCTCTGTTTGTTGGAAAAGTGTCTGCCTGGTTCTGTATATCTTCTCCTGTCTCTGGCTCCTCCTCCTCCTCTGCTGTGCGGCGTGGGCTCTCCTCCTCATTCCTATCACATATATCTCCGCCATCTTGAGTAACCCAGATGCCTTCTGGGTCTCCTTTTATAATTTGGTACTGGTTACCACCTGCTCTGAGTTAGAGGTAAGTTGGAAGTGCAAAATGGGCTTTTTGCGACTAGTCACAATTTGCGAGTTGCTATTGCATATGGTTTGAGACAAATTGCGGCTTCCTATTTGCGGGTCACAAAATGGAGTCGCAAATTTTGCGAGTCGGTAATGGCTTGCGTCGCATTTTGTGAGTTGGAAATGGGATTTTTGCACTCCATTTCCGATTTTGCGGGGTCGCAAATTGCAATTCGGGCCATTGGCGACTCGCAAAAGTTTGCTACATCTGGCCCTTAGTGTTGTATTTTAGCATAAACTGCACCCATGAGTTAATTTTTGAGATGAGAATGCATTTCGTTCTAAAAGCAGTGCTATATTCTAAAGCACCACAAAAACTGCCACTAGCATTCTGCTGCATTTGTGGTAAATTATTACAGCAAATTGTGCATTCATGGTAGATTTTAAATGCAAATGGCAAATAATTACAGGATGCGGCATTATGGTGGAAGTTTAGGAATTTTGCACAATAAGTGTAATATGAAATACCCAAAATTACAAAAATTATGCCAGGGGCATCAGAATTTCACTGAGGCCTGACAAAAACATATGTCTGCCTTGAGCACCAATATGTTCCTGCTGAGCTGCACCTTCAATGCACTACAGTGACACATGGTATGGAAAAATGCCTTTGCCATATACAGAAAGGCTATTTTATGTATTCATAAGTCATCCTTCAAGTCTGCCTTGAAACTTTACAGCGTAGGGTGGTAATAGGTAAAAACAGGGCACAATACATATTGGGGTAAGAGTGACCTCCCAGTGAAATAAAATATGTTTGACTGACTAGACTTTTCCCTAAAATTCCTAGGTGGGATTAAAATCTTTTTGTTCCACCTCTGCTTAGGAAAGGGCTAGAAAAATTTGTAACTTTTATTTCCCACTCAGTTTTTCAAATTTGACTTAATGGTGACATCAGATTTTTTATAACTTAAGCAGAAACATATTTGTAAAAATGTACTGTGAGCTGCCTTAACCACAGCTGGCTTTAAACAAGTTCTGTCACTTATGACACCTCCAAAGCTGGAATACATATCCATAGATGTTAGAGTTAATGACCCTGGCTCAGAGAACACTGGCCTGCCTCTGGGGTCAGACAGGGAAAGGTCAAGGTGTGTTGACTACTGACTACTTAGCAGGGATAACCATCTGTGTTGGTACTACCTCCTTTGACTTGGAGATGCTAGGCAAGGATTCTCCTGTTCAGGCCAAGGACCCCACTAGGCAGTCAGGCTACAGCCAAAGTAGGATAGCAAGCCTAGTATGACCCTGACAGGTAGGGGGGTGGCCATCTGAAGACTGTCCTGCTTGGTGGCCCCTGGGTTCTGTTTTGTTGAAACAGGAGATCCTGAGAATTTTTATAGTAGGGCAAAGAGGAAGTACTGCAAAAGGAGGCAAGAGGACTGCAAGAGAACAGTTCAGATGGATGATAGCTTTTCTCCAGCCAGTAAATCACTTGCTAGTGCACATGATAAATCTGGCACTTCAACCACGATTGCTGTAAGACATTCCTGTACCACCTGTGAAGACTTCTCTGGAAGAATAATCCTGACTTCTGACTCCTGCTCGAAGAAGAGGATTCACACAAAGACTCAATGACTGATAAATCCTGTTATAACTCCAGTATGGGAATTGCTCTATAACGGTCAAGTAGTTGTATTCCTATTTACCTGTTTCAGGGACAAAAAAAGCAGGACTCATGCCTCCTAGAGGGCTCAACAGATTAAAGATGGGCAGACCCTGCAGGAGCTAGGGGCTGTATGGCTGACCAAAAGAAGCCCTCTCAGCTGATGGAGACTAATGACCGGATTTAGACTTTAACATATAGGTTCCTCTCTCACAAATATGACAGATATACTGTCCACCTTATTACAAGAGCAGTATATCGAAAGAATTGTAAGACAGAAGATGGGATAGCTGTACAATTTGTGACAGAACATCCATCACTAAGCTCTAAATCAGACCATAAGCCTGAAGGGAAAACCCTTGACTGGGCCAATCAGCTTGGTGTAGCCAAACACTACTACATCATGGTAAGTCTCAAACTGTGCCTAGGTCCCGGTCCACCATGAACAGCTGCTTTTTCAAAGTCCTTTACTTTTTCTAAACACTTTTTGCCTTAACATTTTAAAAGTTCATATCTCCAGTTTCCCTTAAAATATTCTGATAACAAATTTGTTTTGTTTCTCGTTAAATTTTCTATTTTTCTGAAGTGGCTTGGGAATTTCATTGTGTTCTGTTCTTTACCTTACAATTGTTTATACTGGTTGATATTAGCACTGACTTCTCTGGATTGACTGCTGGTTGTGCCATAGCTACCATGGTCTGAGAACAGATTATCTTTGAAATGTCAGGCTGATTTAAAGTTTGGCAGAGAGGTCACTACATCACAATGGTGACGGAGTACACTCTCCTTCAAATTGAAAGTCTGCCTGATTGACAGTCAGGTGGTCCTTAACCATATCAGCATATGCAAACTACTCCATCTCCGATCCTGACATACTCTCACAATGGGTAAGGGTCATCAAACATGTTCCCATTCAACTGACTTATAGTAAGCAGTTGAATGGCCAGTTTTTACCTTCCCATTACCTATATACATTCACTTAATGTGGTATTATTGTTTGTATAAATGTTAATATTAATTTTAGATATAGTTTGTAAATTTAAGTGATTTATAATTTAATTTAATTGCTAATAGTAACCTATGCCATTGAAGCACGTTGCTAGGTCTGAAGGGGCATGGAGTGAGAGCTTAATTCAGTATAATTAATTAACAATGAATTATTATTTATTAATTATTTAATTGATTATTAATTATGTACATTGTGTAATAATTATATTTCTAAGTGATATATTTGTTGTGGGCTGCTGGGTTTGTAGGGTATTGGGGTGGGAAGTTAATTGACTAACAATTCATTAACAAATAACTATTAATAATTATTTAATTGATTATTATGTTAATTGCGTTATACTTAATTATTTTAGCTATGTTTTAAGTGTGGGCTGCTAGGTTTGTGGGGGTATAGTGTGGGAAGTTAAGTAAGTAATGCATAACTATTTCTTAATAGCTAATTATTGCATTTTTTAATAATCATGTACATTTTTAACCTTTTTTATGAATATGTATTATTTGTGGTTAATTAACAATGTTCATATTAAGAGGTTTATATTTGTTGTAAATTAATAGGATTATTCAAATATGTTATGCGTTTGAAGTGAAGTACTTTCCCTGCTGTTGTAACCCCTCCATAGTCCAATGTTTTCCCTGCTATTGCAAAGACAAGAGTGGTAACAGTAAATATTACCTCTCTGAAGTGCAACAATTTCCCTACGGTTGCATGGACTGCAGTGGGGATAGAGAATGTAGCCCCTCTGAAGTCCAATGCTTTCTCTACTGTTGCACAGACTGGAATGAGAATAGTAAATTTAACCCCTTCAAAGTCCAACACTTTCCCTACTGCTGAGCAGACTGGAGTGTGAATAGTAAAATGTACCCATGCAAAGTATAGCGCTTTCCCCACTGTTTCCCAGAATTAAGTGGTAATAGTAAATGTAACCCCTCTGAAGTCCAATGCTTTCCCTACTGATGAACAGACTGGAGTGGAAATAGTAAATGTAATCCCTCCAAAGTCCAACTTTTTCTTTACTGTTGCATAGATTGGAGTGGGAACAAAAACTGTTGCACAGTGATTTCATCATTTGCAGCAGCCTTCCTATCTGCTCCCTCAGATAGAGGGTTGCTCTTATTGAAAGTGTTACATGTGCATCTGACAGAGTCACATGTAACATTACTAAGAGATGGAATGACAAAATTAGAGGCTTACAGGAAATACACAGTGTCACTGCACTCATCAGACCTGTTTCATATTTATACTTAGCATGTTGCTTTGTTATTAAGGACTGTATGGGGACTCTAGTGGACAGGCTTATTTCTTGAAGCAATAAATACAATACATTTAAATTGAGCTTGTATTTGCCAGTGATTATATTCCTTGACCATACAACTGGGCTTTTTTCTGAACATGTCTAGATAGTGATTCCTGGACAAAGCAAAAAAAATCCACTCATCTACTTTAATCGACTTATGTACACAGTGTAATACTACTTTTTTATCTGCTTGATTTCATTGAGAGAGTAAAAAATTATGTTGTGATGGATGATTGTGCATGCCAACAAATTGCAGGCAGTTTTGTTTAGTGGGCTGAAGTTTTTTTTCTAAAATAGAATGTTTACAAAGGAGGGTGGTGGAATTCACAAAATGTGTTCCATGGTGGCATCTAAAACACAGACACCAACAGATCCACATCAGGTCAGGCAATGAAACAATATGCCAATAGCCCTCCACCTATGTGACAGCTATTGGCTTTGGAAATGTGCTTTAGCCATGTTGTACACCAGTGTGGATGCTTTTCAGCAGGGATAAACATTAGTTGCATGATGTGGGGTACATTGGAGTGGGGTAGATTGAGGTAGAGTGGAAAGGAGTAGATTCAAGTAGCATGGTGTGGGGTAGACTGGGGTAGCGTGGAGTGAGGTAGGTTTGTTTAGAGAAGCATGAAGTGGGGTAGATTGGAGTAGAATGGAGTGGGGAAGATTGGTTTAGAGTGGAGTGGGGAATATTGGGGAGCACAGAGTGGGGTAGATTGTGGTGGGAATGATATATGCGGGAAAAACATATGTTAACGTCACACAGGGGTGAGATGACCTCATACTGTAACATGCAGCGGTAAATTATCTCCAGATTTTTACACAAAGAGGTGAGTTCAATTTATCATACTGTCACACCCGGGTGAGTTAAATTTGATTGTCACACAAAGTTGTGAAGTAAACCTGGTTCTGTCACTTGCAGCAGTGAGAGAAACTTATTGTTTTCACCCTTGGATGTGATAAACAATGTATTTTGAAACACAAGTGCCTTTATACTTGTATTGTTACACACTTGAGGGATGGGGAATAAACACTGTGTAGTGACAAGCTGAGTGAGGCAAACCTCTTGTGGTTTATCGCACGCACTGGTGAATATAAACCTTATGTTGCCACATTGTGAGAAATAAAGCCCTTACACAGCATGAGAGAAACTTCTTCTTGTCAGATTGAGCATGAATTAAAGTGCATGTGCCTCACACAATGTAAAATAAAACAGTAATTACGATACCCATGTGAGATGAACTCCCATTTCATTTTGATCATAACATAAACCTCATATTGTTAGGCACTGGAATACAGCAGATATTAACACACACTCAGTGCTCTGAATGATGTCAGTTCAGTATTTGGAGGAAGAATGATAAAATATCTCCATAATTTGTACTTGATCAGTTGACAGTCCAATTAAACTTTTTCGGAAATGGAATAATATTGTTCTTGGGTGTCTTGAGTGTCTTCTGTATGACAAAGTAGAAGAAATTTAGTTTTAGAAAAAATGAAGATATGAAAGTAATGCATGCCTTCTGCCATCGGGCACTGCATTAATCAGCAAATAATGCTGAATAAGTGAACTTCTGAGGCAGTACTAAATAAGGAAATAAAGCTCAATGAGGTAACTTAGAAAGACACAACCACCTCAGTCAACTACCTGCAGGTTCCCTTTATACTGTGTACACAGAGTCGACAAATTAAACCAGATGTTAAGGCACAGAACATGGTCTACAGATGCAGAAATTAACACCCATCTGTTTACTGCCCCGAGCTCAGTATTGTATCGTGCACATTGACTCACAGGATCAGCAGTATTTGTGATGAGATAAAAACAAGATTTACAGCCCTGTTTACAGAAATGGAGCTTGGAGCAAGTGAAAACAAAATGAGCGCTTGTGTGAAGTGCTCCAAATCAAAGAAAAAATGAGTTAAAAAAAAATTGCTAAAATGGGAGCTGTGGACGGATATATTAGTAATTACTCAAAGCTCTTGGTGAGGGCTAAACACAGGAAGAGGCATGACACATGCATGCCTTGGACAAATGGGGAGAAAGAATATGACAGTTATGATGAAGTTAGCAAATGGGAAGTCTGTGGGAGGGCTGAAGTCCACAAAGTATAAACAACATGTCTCTTCTAGCCGAGATATAAGAACTATTTTTAATCTGTGCCGCAGAAAAACCTGCGTAATTAATGTTTATTATACAGATCACAATTTACAAGCCCCCTACAATTGGCTACAAGTACACTGGATAGCAGCCTGCAAAGGACAACAAGCTACCATCCATACGAATACATTCCAAAACTAAAAACGACTTTTTTAAAGCAGCCTGAGTTTCCTGAGCAAACAGGCCTACTTTAGAAAAAAAGTTTCTGTTTTTGAAAACATCAATAGGGGCAGAATTGGTCCTCTGGGTCATTATCTATTTCTCCAACCCTCTTCTGGAAGCTGCTACTCCAATTCCTAAATATAATTAGATACGAGTCTCGTAATTCATTGTAAAAGTGAGAAGAAGTTTCCAGGAATGCTTAAAATTGCTTTTGTGCATGTGAATAAGTGATTTAGCAGTCACAAAGTTGTAATTTACTGAATTTCAGGGTTAGTGACCGCAAAATGACTAAGGGCCAGATTGATCAAAAGATTTTGCATCGCAAACGGTACGAATTAGTACATTTCACCGTTTGCGAATGCAAAGTAGCCTTTCACAATGCATGAAAGGCATTGCAGTCCCATTTTCAGGAATCTCAATTTTTTGCGATTCCCTAAAATTGCGACTTCAACTAGGGAATAGCAATTTGTGATTCCCTAAATAGAAAATCGCAAATAGGGAATTCCTATTTTCCATTCCCTACGCATATGTAACAAGCATTTCGTAAATGCGAACTGGGCCTTTAGGAAATGCTGTTACCATCAGCTCCAAGTTTAAGGTAACCATGTGCAATTTTAAAAAATGCAATAAAATACATTTGAAGTGGCATGTAGCACATGTAGCACATATGCACAATGGTTTGGGAGGGTGCATCAAAGGGGGCCTTAGGCCCTCTGCATACTTGGATTTGCATTTCCTAATCTGCACAAATTAGGAAATGCAAAACCATTCGCACCTGGAATGGATGGAGTTTCAATCCCTAATAGCGATACCCTAATAGTTATTGCAATTCTGTTGGGACTGATATTAGGGAATCACTATTTTGTTAAATAGCATTTAGCATTTCTTAAATAGCGATTTCTTTAAATTCGCTATTTAGGGAATGCAAAATGTGATTTTGAAACATCTGGCCCATGGTACCTCTGAGTCAAGGAACCTCTTCTAACAGAGAGCCCTGAGATGCATACAATGTATCCCTACTTCATTGCTTAATTTCGTAAATGTGAAATAAAGATGAGAATTTAATGATAATGAAATGCATGACCAATACCTTAATGAACATTGCGCTAATTTTATCACTTTAAACCAAGATAATAAACACCAGAGATGCCTTGGTTTCTTTCAAAGACTTTTATATAAAACCTACTATTATCTTGGACAAAACTCAACCTATTTTAGTGGCAATAAAAGTATGATTTACCGTTTCTTAAGTTCAAAGGTGCGAGCTAGACTTGGATTTCTAAAAGCAACTGCGATAGGACTTTCTTTTTTGAAATATAGCGTGCCAAAGTGAAACAGCCTGGTGGAAAATAAACATGACCTAGGCTGTTCCAAAATACAAAAGTATCAGCCGAGTTCACAGAGTGCCTTTTGAATAACCAATAAATCGAGTCCCAGACCAAACAGATGATTCCCATCCTCCCAGTAACCAGACAGGGGGCTAGTCCTCGTGGCAGGCGATGATAACGTGGATTAGGGGTGTCAGATGCGAGAGTTTAGGCTAAAATGATTCAGGTCTTCCTCCGATGACAGCTCAGTCTTGAAATGTTATTGTAAGTGCAACATTTCTGTTTGGAGACAGTTCAAGAGCGTTACGATATATTGCTGTAGAATCACACTTATAGGGAAGGTGGAACGGCGGGTCACCGGTGCATAAATTAAGCTCTGCTTTGACAATTTTAATATTTCTTTCACTTGAACGTGTTAGCTAGTTGAATGAGATGCACCAAAGTGCTCTCAGGATAGGGCAGTATTTGCACTGCTTGTTAATTGGTAATTTGATAATTGAATGACCTTTAAATAACGTTTATTTAATACCGAATGCGATGCTATTGTCAAGCTTTCTTGTCAAGAACTTACATTACTTTATCTAACTTGAGTTGCTCAGTCGTTCCAAATTTGAGCACCAAATAATGAACTAAAGTAAGTGTAAACACGGAGGGGCATCTGATAATGAAAGTAAGGGGCCTAGTCTCACACACAAATATGACAAAAACACACATCACCCAGCACTAGGAAACGAGACTTTATCTCAGATTTAAAGGATAGGCCTGCAAGTAGATTATCAGTGGGGAACCAAACCTATCTCGGCATACATTGGAGAAACCTCTCAAAAATTAAATCCACTTTGGCATGTGTGTCCGGGCCTGATTCACAAATGTAAACTTACACTTTTGTGCAAGTTTAAATTTTGTTCTTATTCACAAAGGTATTTCCCGAGTATTATCTATATAACTGCGGAGTCTCCGCACTCGCGGTGGAGACTCTGCACATAAAAATTACAGGGCTTTTCTATCTTTTTGTGGGATGTCTCCACCCCTAGTGCGGAGACTACCCAGTCATAAAGATACAACTCCTAAAATACTTTTGTGAGTAGCAAAAAAAACTTACATTCACACAGAAGTGTAAGTTTACCTTTGTGAACTGGGCCCTCCATATCTGAGAAGATGTCCACATTTTTGAGAATTCACAAAACTGGCAGGTGTATGACTAGCACAATCTTCTAGGCCTAACCTTGACATCACGTATAACCTGCACAGCTGAAATTCTGCCATTTAGGGCTTTAAACCTATAGTGATGGCCATAAATGGCTCCACAAAGAATACTTGTCATGACTGAATGGTTTAACTGTTGTGTTATTGTAAACTAACACTTTGTAGTATTGCCCAGTAAAAACACCATGAAAAGCCGATGGGCGGAGATGGGAGATGCAAGGCAGGATTTTCCTTGAAAGTTTGTAAAAGTGTACAATTTGCAAGTTTGTATACATTCATACATTCATCTCTGATCCTTCCCTTCCCAGCCCAGAAAACTCCTGATATTAACTCCAGCAAATACCTGGAGTAACTCGCCTTCCAGGATTGGAAGGGGTAGAGAAAAACCTTTGACTTTGTAGGGGTGAAAGGCAAGGGGCTTCTCCTATGGGAAGACTGTTGTATTATGAAGAAAAAAAGATGTGTAGCTAGGCGAGAGGATGTTTTTACAGTACAACATTGTTCACCATGCACAGTCTTTAAACATCACATGACTCATTCAGCAAGGCATCCAGCATAGCTTTCCAGGCGTTGAGTTTTATGAATAAGAAAAAGTCGTAAATCTACATCTGTGTTGAATAAAAGTTCTACAGTTGGAGTTTTCCGGATCTCTTGCTGAACAGCCACAAAGTTTAAATTATATGGGTGTCTCTTTTGGATTCCATTCTTCTGCCTGAGGCAATTGCAGCTGTCAGGTGGAAGTAATGGAACACTGAGCAGGAGGCTAATGACATAGCATGCAGTACACAGTGCATGCTCATCCTGAGTATTCAGAGCTTCTGCTAGATAGCTGCAACCAGTGGCTGGTCCCTCAGAGCCCTGGTGTCCCGCTCAGGGTTGCCCTGAAGTCGTTCAGGGTAACTCTTGGGTAACCCTGAGGGGAGTTGGATTTGGAGATAGAGCAGGTGCAAGAGCTCACAAAGGGTTGTTGACAGGCTCTCTGGTACTTTCTTTTGTTTTTTCCACATGCCTGTGGGCTAGGGAGTTGGCTCCAGGCCTGAGGCCATACAGCTTCAGCGTGATCTACAAGCTGGTTGTGTGGTGGCCTGACCCTCAGCGAATGCGGCCCAATTGTGACTTGCGGCTCGTGGCCCAATCTCCTCCCCGGTGGCTGGTTGGGGATGCATGTCAGCAGGAGTCATTCAATTTGCTCCTGAGCAGCACCAGATGGGAATCCAATAATCCATAAATTCAGTAGTTCGAGTCTGCAGTCCAACAGATCGCATAGGAGAAGAGATAGCCCAGGGCACTCACAAAATATATGCATCAGTATGTGCTTCTGCAAATTTTAGGCTACAGCTCATTCCACATCTTCCATCTGGTTCTTTCAAAAGACAAGGAAAAAACTCATTGAGCTCTGCTCTTGCAAGTGTACACAAGCATAATAATTGTGCACCTGAGATCAGAAATATCCACATTTCGCAGATATTAAATTAAGAAGTTGCTGAAAATGGCCAGAGCCACAAACGAAACCAAATATGGAAAGAAATCTATCACAGAACATGCATTTTACACTAGCAATGATGGCCCGAGAGATGGATTGAGGAATATTTTTAAAATTAGAATGGCCAAAAGCAAGATACTGCAAGGAGTATAATAAAAGCTAATGCAAAATTGATAAGCACCCAAATTGCTCAAAAAATGACAACTGCATGTGAACCTCAATTCAAAAAGTTAAAATCACTACAGTTATGCTCAACCATTCTAAATAATTTATAGCTTTTAAAACTTCAACTCCATTTCTGATAACGACAGCTACAAAAATGTGTTAGAATATCTCCCTGGTTTATTCATAATCTGAGCCCAAATAAAACATCACCTGAGGAGGGAGTCTGCTATCACATGGACAAAGTTGTGAAAAGAATTCACCAATGCAGCTATGGATGTATTTAGTTAACACTGAACTATTCAGCTACAGCTTTCCATTTTCAATTATCTAACCTAGAGCTTCAGTTTTACTTCCTCCAACCCATGGCAAACACAATATTGGAAATGGAGAAAAAGTTGGACTAACTTTACTCAACCCTATTCCAAGGTAATGTTAATGAGAAACTAAAAGTAAAACCTTGTCTATACCTGTGAACCCAACTGCCCCCCCCCTCGCTAACTCGCAAAACATTATGCATGTAGCCCAACTGCATAAAGAGTGCAGCTCTATTCTTAGCCTTGGGAAACCCACGTGAAGTATCACGTAGAACGTATGAAGGTGCCAAAGTATCAATTATTAGTCATGTTCCCAATTAAGATTAAGATCTTCAACCTTTAACCAAAAGACAAAATAAATTATTGATAAAGGCTCACAATAAAGAATTAAAAAAACTCTCTCTGCCTAGCTTGATGAAAGGAGAGAACATCTCAAGAAACGTCTTCAACATTTCTGCAAATCAATATCTGTTCTCATTCCAATCACTCTCAAAACACTTTGACGCCTTTAAAGTCGAGCGTCTACAAATGACAAAAAGAAAAGAGTCAGCACGGGCCTTCTGTTACACAAACAACTGAGAAAGCAAAACCCTCAGTAACATCAGCACCCTAAATCAATCGCAATCCTTTGGCAGCAACACGTGGGTCTTACAAAACCTAATTCATTCCACTCTTCAGAAAAAGGATGATTAATCTCTGAGTGCTGTGTCCTTGTCCCCTCTTTACAATAGTATTGAATTAAAGAAATGTCTAACAGAGGCAGTGGCATTGCTAGAATTTCCAAAACGCCTCTGGAATCACTTAACAGAGGGAATATGCCAAAACTCTTGACTGCTCATGCAGATTTGAAACATTCTGATCAACACATCTAATCTCAATTGTATTAATCGATTCACTCTTTTCTTCCAAGAATGAAGCAAGTAGAATTATTTGGGCGTAGGCCAATGTGGTAAATTATGTTCTTTCAAAAGAGGCTATTTTCGGGGGTTGGGGAATAGTTGTCAATAGATCATCTTTCAACATCTATCTAATATTAATCCTTCCTCAAAGAATAACTTCTAACCATAAAAATCAAACAGGTAGGACAAGACAAAGTTATATTACAAAAACTTGAGCTTTAAATAGTTCACCTACAAAATCAAAGCAAGAGGCTGATGAGTACTCCACCACGAGATAACCTAAGTGAAAACTTACACTGGCACTCTACTCCCCTTAATGCCCCAAAGTATGCATGACTGAAGCCCTTTCCTAAAGATCAGTGACTGAACCATTTTTGCTCATAGAACAGGGGTGGCCTCATATTGTTACTTCAAGATACTGACACAATCTCCTACTGCTCATCCTTTGTCTTTTCATGTCTCCAGGAAATATGGCATGAATCTGAAATGTTGCTTTCCGGTTTTCAGGCGTTTCAGATGCACATAACAAGGGAGTCCAAGGAAAGTCAGGCAAAAGGTGGGCTTGCCATTTTTGTAAATCTTGATAACAATCACAAAGTAACTAACAGTAAAACTGATAATAACTTTGCGCAAACAGTTTATGTTGAAAGCTGGTGCTCACCAGTTTAACAGTTACCTATTTTCATTTTAAATATCTATATTAACACAGCACTGAAAATAAAAAGAAAATCCCTATTGAAAACAAAATCACCCCTTTAACAATAAAAAATTTGCAACCCAGATGACGACTGAATAGTCGCAGGTGAATTTAATGCCAATTTGATAGCTATGCTGCCAAAAACGAAAATATCTTAACGAAAGACCGCCTCAACAGGCCAGGTGCTGGCATCGCCATCCTACACAGAAACACCAACAAAGTCACCATCAGCTCCCAAGACACTATTGACAACACAGAACACATGCACTTCCTGATCCACATTAACAACAACTCCACCCTCAGAGGTACATTAATTTACAGACCACCAGGACCACGCCCCGCCTTCTGCGACACCATCGCCGACACCATCAGCTCGCACGCCCTCACCTCCACAGACTACATCCTCCTCAGTGATTTCAACTTTCACTTGGAAAACCTACAAGACCACAACCCTACCTCCCTCATAGACAACCTCACCAACCTCGGACTCAAACAACTGGTCACTGCACCCACCCACTCAGTAGGACACACGCTTGATACAATTTTCACCTCAAGCCAACACATAGCCTACACCCACACCACCGAACTCCTCTGGACTGACCACCACTGCGTCCACTTCTCCTTCACCAAACCCCCCACACACCACCATCAACACACCACACCCTACCGCATGTGGGACAAGATCCCCACAGAACGCCTGAACTCCCAACTGGCTCACAACGCCCCCCACACCAACGACCCCAACACAGGAGCACACAACCTCTCTAAATGGATCACCACCTGCGCAGACACACTAGCCCCCCTCAGAAAACACATCACCACCGCAACATCAAGAACACCGCATAGTTCACCCCGAACTCCAAGCGCAAATGCCACCAAGCTGAGAAAATATGGCGACTAGAATCCTCTACAACCAACTTCTCCACCCTCAAAACCACCATTCGCACCCATCACCAACTCATACGCACCGCCAAAAGAGATCACTACAAGACATGCCTTGACTACAATTCTTACAACAGCAAAGAACTCTTCACCATCATCAATGAACTTGCCAAACCCAAAGCCAGCAACATAGACCCCTTACACACACAGCCCCTGTGTGACGCCCTCTCCAACCACTTCCACCACAAAATCCTGGACATCTACAACAGCTTCACACCACACACACCCACAACAAACACCCCTCACTCACCCAGTCCAACCCCCACTCATGACCCCCCACCACACTCACCACCTGGGCCCCCCACACACACAAAGAAATCGAAAAAAACATGAACTCCATCCACTCCCGATCCCCCTCCGACCCCTGTCCACATCGCATCTACAACAAAGCCAGCCCAACCATCGCCCCCATACTCCGCGACATAATCAATTCCTCTTTCGACTCCGCCACCTACCCAAACCCCTGGAAGCACGCGGAAATCACTGCTCTCCTAAGAAAACCCAAAGCCGACCCCTCACAATCCGGGTTCCTCAAGAACCACAGTATGGGAACCGCCCTCATTGCATGCACTGACGACATCAGGACCAAAGTCGACAAAGGCGAGACCGTCGCACTCATCCTCCTAGACCTCTCCGCAGTCTTTGACACCGTCTGCCACCACACACTCCGCACACGCCTCCACAACATAGGAATTCACCACAAAGCTTTAGACTGGCTCACCTCCTTCCTCACCGACCGGACCCAGAGAGTCCGCCTTCCACCTTTCCACTCCACCGCTACCAAGATCTTCTGCGGAGTCCCCCAAGGGTCCTCCCTCAGCCTCACACTCTTCAACATCTACATGATCCCCCTAGCCAACATCCTCGGATCACACGGAATCACTATCCTCTCCTACGCAGATGACACCCAACTCATCCTCTCCCTCACCCGCAACCCCACCACTGCCAAAACCAACCTACACGCTGCTCTCCTCGACACCGCCAACTGGATGACAACTAACCACCTCAAGCTTAACTCCAACAAAACTGAGATCATCATCTTCGGCCCCAACAAAACCACATGGGACGACTCCTGGTGGCCCACCGCCCTAGGCCCGCACCCACCCCTGCAAACCACACACGCAACCTCGGCATCATCCTGGACCCCTCCCTCTCCATTACACAGCAAATCAATGCTCTAACCTCCTCCTGCTTCCACACACTCCCACTCTAAAAAAATCCTTCATATGGATTCCCCCAGAGACCAGGAAGACAGTCACCCATGCACTCATCAGAAGCAGACTAGACTACGGTAACGCCCTCTACGCCAGCACCACACTCAAATACAAACCCAAACTCCAGAGAATCCAGAACACAGCCGCACGCCTATTCCTAGGCCTCCCCCGCCATGAATGAATCTCACCACACCTCAAATCCCTTCACTGGCTCCCCATAGACAAGAGAATCACATTCAAGATCCTCATCCACGCACACAAATCCCTCCACAACACCGGCCCAACCTACCTCAACGAAAGAGTGAACTTCCACACTCCCACACGCAACCTCGGATCAGCCGACCTCGCCCTAACAATAGTCCCCCGCATCCAACGCACCACCACAGGAGGCAGGTCCTTCTCCTACCTCGCCCCCAAACCTAGAACTCCCTCCCCACCAACCTTCGCAAAACCAAAGACCTCCTGCTCTTCAGAAAGAACCTCAAGACATGGTTGTTCGAAAATTGACCCTCCCTGCCCCCCCGGCCCTCTTCCCAGCGCCTTGAGACCCTCACGGGTGAGTAGCGTGCTCTATAAATTGTTTTGATTGATTGGTTGAAAGACGAACACTGGAGGTTACTTGAAATAGCTTCAGCAACTTCAGAAAAGACAGTCAATGGGTGAATCTTATTTCTCTCTTCCATGCAACAGATCATAGAATTTTAAATGGCTGATTTCCACCAGCAAATCAAACCCATTACTTAACCTTCACGGATATAATTTTAGCCTAACCTTGGTCAACCTTCTGTTCTTATCTTCTGTAAAGATGTTTGAAACCATGAAAAGAGCAGAGAGTGACCATGTGTCTTAGGTAGTTTCAATAACAAATACAAGTGCTCCAGTAAAGTGCCAATAACAGCTGGGACTATCATGATTGAGAATTTAAAAAAGCTAAGATGGACTGACACATTTCACGTTTGTTTGTCTCCTCAAACAATTGGCTATTTTCCAACTACAACTAGGCCCAAGCTTAATTAACTGGATCAAAGCCTGCGAATATTAATTTTCAGATATAATAACTAATGCCACTGACAACACCAAATCCAGAAACAATCTGCTGCAAAGTTAATCCTCTATTAGTAATTTATGCTTTAGCAAAGAAGTCAAATAAGAGAAATGGTGTCTCCATAGAGAAATCAGGCACCAGGCAAAAATCCCTCCAGACTTTTATTCACTCTTAAGAGTGAAACAAATACAGACAACTTACGAAAAAGCAATTTGGAATAAGCTTAGGACACATCTTTGGAACAATATTATATTAGCAAGCAACAAATGTAATACCAGACTATTTTGGGGAACTATTAATGATTAGGCCAACCTCATGTATAATGATGCAAAATCAGTATATTACAGAAGACTAATGGATAATATTCTTAGAAGCTCTGTATGGTGATACAACTATGTGCCTTTCATTCCAATTAGCACAGTTGTATACATTAGTTGAAGCTTCAACTAAGAACCTTGAAAGTTTATTTTCAAAAGCCATGTCCAAGATCAGTTACAACCTCATGGATTCAATAATTATAAAACGTCATCAAGATTGCGCCCCATGTCTAAACAGGCTACCTGACAATCTCTTTAAATATAATCTAGAACGTTGGGTTACTGTGCTCACATTACTCTTCAAATTATGTTTCTCTGCTTAAGCAATTTCAAAGTTGTGGCAGGGTTCTATTATTCAGTCTCATCTACAAAATGGGCAACTCCTCAGGTCCAGCAAACCATCGCTTATTAGCCCTTCTTGATACTGAAGCAAATACTTTTCAAGCTGCAGTTTGCATGATCTTGAACTCTGGGTTGCAGAACAAGATCATATCCCATTCACACACACTGGCTTCCGTCCAGGCTTTGGCAGACACATTTACATCCTAACACTGTCCATGCTCACTACAAAGGCAATGTCATTTAAATTATTACTGTGTACCCGTTTTATAGATTTTAGAGCAGCTGTCGACAAACTGCTGTGGAATTTTTTTGGGGAAAAACCACCAAAATGAAAAGTTATTCTGTCTCTTTGTAGAGCCATTCAGTTTCTGTACACCACCAACATGTGAGTCTAGGTTAAATAGGCAACAGGGGAGCTATCAGCAGAAACATTTCAACATTAAGGCCCTCATTATGACATTGGCTGGAAGTCCCGCTTACTACCATGCCGACTGCAGCCAACAAACCGTGACCGCTGCGATATACCGCTAATCATATTATGACCCACATAGAGCAATCCGTCACTATACAGACACATACACAAGCCCGCAAGCCCAATGGTCAGTGATAAAATGGCGGTAGCAAAACCAACACCATTATGCCAACAGAACTACGCCCACAACATTATGACCCACAAATCACCGCAGTGGACATTCAACCATGGTAAACCATTGGCGGTACATACCATTCAAAATACACACACACATACAAAACAACAACACATTGGACAATTCAAACTACATCACCCATCCACCATCCACGCACCTCACAACACATACTCCAACACATCACCCCACACACCCTCACACACACCACTCACACTACACCCATGGCACCACAAAGACACCCCAGGTTCTCAGAGCTAAGGGTCATGGTGGAGGAAATCATCCGGGTAGAGCCGCAGCTATTCGGATCACAGGTGCAGCAGACATCTATTGCAAGGAAGATGGAGCTATGGCGGAGAACCATGGATAGGGTCAAAGCTGTGGGACAGCACCCCAGAACAAGGGACAACATCAGGAAGAGGTGGAACGACCTACAGGGGAAGGTGCGTTCCGTGGTTGCAAGACACCAGATAGCTGTACAGCGGACTGGCAGTGGATCCCCACCTCCTCCCCCACAACTAACAACATGGGAGGAGCAAGTCTTGGCAATACTGCATCCTGAGGGCCTGGCAGGAGTAGCAGGAGGACTGGACTCTGGTAAGTCAATTCTATATTACTATCACCCCCACTACCTGCATGCCATCACATACCCCCACCCTACCCTCACCCCACCACCTCACATACACCCCACCATCACAATCCACCCATCCTAAAACCCAGCACTGCATGCAATACCAATGCATGGACACCACTCACAGCCCTGCATGGACACCCATCACCACAGAATGCACACTAGAGAGAGTCACAAAATAACTACTCACACAAGGCAAAGCTGACAGGGCAGACACAACCATAGAGGCCAACACACCCATGCACAAGATGTCACACGCAGAAACAATAACACTGCCTTTACATCCCCACATGTCCCACACCCAACGTCACTGGAGAGGAGGTGCCAGCAACAACCAGTCCCCCCCAGAAGAGGTCCACAGTGATGACAGCAGCTCTGCTTGCCTGGATCTGGTTGACCAACCTGGCCCATCAGGGACCTCCAGACAGTCGGTTACCAGGCACAGTCCCATACCACACAGAACCTCCCCCCTCAGGAAACACCACCCCAGCACCCACCCAGTCGGCCCATCCCTCTATCCCCAGGACACGTCAATCATCAGTGTGTCCACCACTACAGGGACCTCAGAACACCCCACAAACACAGGACGATCAGGGACCTGGGGTCAGTGCCAGTGGGCACACAGTTCAGGGGACAGAGGCACAGGACAACAGGGAAACTGGGAGGACTGCTGTGCGACAGGGGGAGGACAGGTTCAGGGAACCGACTCTCCACGAAGCACTCACCAACATCCTGGGAGCATACCACCATTCCCAGGAGACGATGGGCCAGATACTGGCCAAGTTGCAGGAGACCCAGCGGCTACAGGAGGGACAGTACCTGGGGATCAGGGAGGACCTGAGGGACATCTACACTGGTCACCATTGCAGGTGTGCTGGCAGACATGGCCAACACCATGAGGGAGGCAGTGGCACACCAACGCGCCCCTGACACTAGCCACACCAATGAACAGCCCTCCACCTCACCGACGCTAGCGGACAGGACGCCCCGCATAGGAACAACAGACCACCAGCACCCTTCCCCCTGCGGAAGGAGAACCACCATGCAAACGGTCCCTGAGATCCAGGCAGAAGCCAGAGAAAATTGGCAAGACCCCCGCCAGAAAATAAGACTCTCCTGATTGTCACCCTTGTGTCCCACTCTGTCACCCTGTCCACCTTGAACTGCCATTGCTTACCTTCCTATCCCCCCTTGGACAATGCACCTGTGATACAAATAGACTGGACTCTATCCTGGACTCTCCTCCGCCATCACCCAAGCCCATTGCACATCCCCATTTACTTCTCAGCAATTAAATAAACACCCTTTGAAAAAATACAAGTATGTAGTATGTCAAATGATTTAAGTATGTATTCCTTTAACAATCTGTAGACATTGCAATTAGACTGTACAGTAATGTATACATAGGTATGACCTGTATTGTGCTGCAGTCAATACACCAGGAGCCAGAGTATGGCACAGGTATCTGTGAATAGACATGTCAAAGGGTACAGTAAGTGGCCATAGTGGTGGAAACAGCAGCCTGCCAGTAGAAATTTACAACACACACCTGCAATGGAAGTTACAGTGTCTTACCTGTGTGTCACTGGAAGTACTGTCGAATGATAGATGTTCTGTTGTCCACATCCTCATCCTATGCCTCCTCTTCGTCACTGTCCACAGGCTCCACCGCTGCCACATGCCCATCTCCAGCTCATCCTCCTGCAGAAAAGGCACCTGGTGACATAAGGCAAGGTTGTGCAACATGCAACATGCCACGATAATCTGGCACACCTTCATGGGTGAGTAGCACAGGGAACCACCTGTTAGATGGAGGCACTGAAACCTGGCCTTCAGGAGGCCAAAGGTTCACTCTATAATTCTTCTTGTTCGCCCATGTGCCTCATTGTGACGTTCCTCTGCCCTTGTCCTGGGATTCCTCACTGGGGTCAGTAGCCATGAGAGGGTGGGGTAACCAGAGTCACCTGCAAATACAGAGGGATACCTGTTAACCAGACACTAACTCTTAGGGCCAACCCCACACCCATATACCAACATACACTGGGTGGGGATCATGGGCTCACCTATTAGCCACACCCGGTGCCTCTGGAGTTGAGCCATCACATATGGGATGCTGCTATTCCTCAGTATAAAGGCATCATTCACTGACCCAGGATGCTTTGAATTCACATGGGAGATGTACTGGTCCACCAGGCACACTATCTGGGCATTCATCGAATGAAAGCTCTTTCGATTTCTGAACACCTGTTCATTTCTCCGGGGGGGACAAAGGGAATATGTGTACCATCAATAGCCCCAACAATGGGATATGTCCCATTGCGTAGAAGTCAGCTTTCACTGTGGCCAAATCCTCCACCTGGGGGAATACGATGTAGCTGAGCGTGTGTTTCATCAGAGCAGACAACACTCTGGTCAGCACTATTGAGAACAT
Source organism: Pleurodeles waltl (assembly GCF_031143425.1). Lineage (NCBI taxonomy): Eukaryota > Metazoa > Chordata > Amphibia > Caudata > Salamandridae > Pleurodeles > Pleurodeles waltl. The sequence continues at coordinate 830,115,715 of NC_090437.1, read as the reverse complement.
TGGCTTTGACATTCCTGCTGTCAAGGCCACTGTCACTTGGAAGGAGCCAGTTGCCAAGAAATGGAGCACAGATAGGACCTGCACAAGAGGGAGGATCCCAGTGGGCTGACGGATAGCTGAGATCAGGTCTGGCTCCAATTGGGCACACAGCTCTTGGATTGTGGCCCTATGAAGTCTGTAGGTGAAGATGATGTGCCTGTCCTCCATTGTTGCCAAGTCCACCAGGGGCCTGTACACGGGGGATGTCTCCAATCTCTATTCATCCTCAGCGGTTGTAATCTAGGGAGCAAAACGATGAGTAACTGGTCAGTTTCCGACATTTCCTCAATGTACAATGCATTGCATGTTGTGACAGAAACAGTATGTTGATGTTTAGTTCCAAAATGTGCTTATGTCGGCTATGACACAGTTAGGTGCCATGACCTGCCCCTCCTGAAATGGAAGATGCCTGTCCTGTGTGGATGGACAGGTGAAACTGAGGTCATACCGCTGACGTTTTGCGCCGTTGCGGCAGGCGGTCGAGTACTGCCATGCAACTCCTCTTTGGTTATCATTGGGCCCTATGGGTTACAGTAGCCAATGGTGATGAACGTTTGCGGAGACAGTACGCATCGCCGTGGACGTGACCTCCATTTTCTACCTGTTCACTCACTTGCTACCTGACCTTCAACAGGAGAAGACCTACACTTCAAGTGCTGCTGTAACCTGTGTCTGGAACCTACCATGGCTCGAGTCACTGGGGAAAGGGCCCCTGTCTTCACCGCTGCGGAGTAGGAGAGACTGGTGGATGTGGTCATACCCCAGTACTGAATGCTGTATGGGCCAACAGGTGAGTACACTGTGAGCACAATGCATAGGGCATGAATGCATGGAGTTCAGTGTGTGTGGGGGAGTGATTGAGGGGTCCTGGACATGGAATATGTAATATTGTATGTAGGGAGCTGTGCCACCTCCCCAGGGCTTTAAACAAATCCAATGGAGCGGGTGGCTGCCCCCCAACAGCCCCAGGGTCTTCCACCTCCCCAGGGCTTTAAATTAATCTAATGCTAGGGGTCATTTGACCCCCCTGCAGCCCCAGGGACTGCCACCTTCCTGTGGATTTAAACAAATCTAACGGGAGCTGTCCGGCCTCTCTTGTAGCCCCAGGGACCACCACCTCCCAAGGGTTTTCAACAAATATAATGTGGGTGGCTGTTGGGCCGCCTCCCAGGGCTAATTTAAAAAGAACTAGGAGGTCTGTTGCAGATCCCGAGGCCCTGGAGAACACCACCTCCCTGGGGCTACTGGTGTTTGAGGGGGGCTGTGCAGCCCCTCTTGTGGAGACACTGATGGCCCTAGGGACCACCACCCCCAATGGCCTGCTCCTGCTATGTACTGGGGTGCACACCCCAGGACGAAGCTGTTTGCTCTGATTTGGTGGGAGCTGTGACATATCCCACCAAGGCACAGCAAACACTCTGCTTGCAGTGAGGGAGAGCAGTCAAACAGCTCTCCCTCACTGTGAGCAGAGGTTTCCTCTGTTTCCCTGCCCGTGAGATGCAGACAGGTAAGCAGAGGAAACATTGCTCTCACAGAGAGGCAGCTGCATTATTATCTGCCTCTCTGTGATAACAATGCCGGCTCCCAAAGTAGGTGAGAAACTGGCTGGGAGAGCGGGGGCCAGAAGCATCCCCGTGGTCCCCAGCATTGTGACGGGGTGCCCTGGGGCACCCTGGTCACATGAGCGGGCCCTGGAAGATGGGGTCCACAAGGCTGGGATCAGCACCTGGGGAAGGATGCCACGCAGCCCCTCTCCCCCCCAAAAACCTAACAAATAGGCTGGGCACCAGAAGATGTCATCCCTGGGGCTGACATCAGCCCTGGAGATGTGGGCCATGCAGGCCCCTCCTCCAAACAATTAAAATAATTAGGCCAGACCCAATGGATGAGGAACCAGGTCTGATATTATTCTAGGGTGGGGGGCCATGTTTCCCTCCTCCCCCCCAAAAAATTAACATTAGGCCAGGCCCTGGGGGATGTGGGCCCCAGGGCTGAGTTCAGCCTAGGGAGGGGGGCCATGCGGCCCCCTCTTCCCAAAAAATAAATAAATAATTAGGCTGGGCCCCAGGGGATGGGGTCCCTGGGGCTGACATCGACCTGGGGAGGGGGGCCATGGCTCAGATGTGATGGCAAACCCCCACTGCGCACTGCCAAAGGCCATGCCCAGCACAGTGCTGGGTGTTTATAGGATTTGGCTGCAGGGCTTGGCTGCAGTCCAAGCTCTGCGGCCAACTCCCACTGCGCACGGCCAAAGGCTGTGTGCAGCGTGGGGTTGGGTGGTTATAGGGGTTGGCTGCAGGGACTAGCTGAGTTAGTGATGTATGGGAGAGAGAGCGGTTATGTTAGTGGCTGGGTGAGTGAGTAGGTGTGTGCCAGTAATTATATTGGTCTGCCAAGGAGTATGTGAGTAGTTATGTGTGGATGTACCAGTGTTTGTATTGGATTTTAAGTGGGTATGTGAGTGGTTCTGTGGATGACACCATCAGTGATGTCATCAGTGATGTCATTTGAGATGTCACCCGTGATCACAGAGCGTGTCATGAGTGATGTAATATGTGAGGTCATAAGCAGTGCATTACGGGGGAGCAAGTTATGGTTAGCTGAGGCAACTATAACAGCTGAATTTTGCTGGTTTTATACGTGTGAAATGTGAGCCTAACTATAACGTCCTTGTACCCTTTGTTTTTTTTGGGTGAATATATATATATATATATATATATATATATATATATATATAGATGTATATATATATATATAATAAAGATATGTTTTTTTCACTGAAAAACTGCTGAATTTCTCAGGTTTTGCAAGAGTAAATTCAGAATCTAACTATAACATCCCTGTAACCTTTGTTTTTTTTAACTGAATTTCTATGTTTTTAAAAAATTCTATTTACTAACTATAATGTTCCTGTAACCTTTGTTTTTTTCACTGAGTTCCCAAGATTTTTTTCACAGAAAGTAATTTACATTACTATGGCCCTCATTCTGACCTTGGCGGGCGGCGGAGGCCGACCGCCAAAGTCCCGCCGTCAGGTTACCGTTCCGCGGTCGAAAGACCGCGGCGGTAATTCTGACTTTCCCGCTGGGCTGGCGGGCGGTCGCCTTCAGACCGCCAGCCAGCCCAGCGGGAAAGAGGCTTCCACGATGAAGCCGGCTCGGAATCGAGCCGGCGGAGTGGAAGCTGTGCGACGGGTGCAGTTGCACCCGTCGCGTATTTCACTGTCTGCGCAGCAGACAGTGAAATACATTTAGGGGCCCTCTTACGGGGGCCCCTGCAATGCCCATGCCAGTGGCATGGGCACTGCAGGGGCCCCCAGGGGCCCCGCGACCCCCCCTACCGCCATCTGGATCTCGGCGGTCCGACCGCCGGGATCTGGATGGCGGTAGGGGGGGTCGGAATCCCCGCGGCGGTGCAGCAAGCTGCGCCGCCGCGGAGGATTCAATGGGGCCGCGGTACACTGGCGGGACCCCGCCAGTGGTGCCGGTCCGACCGCGGCTTTACCGCCGCGGTCGGAATCCCCATTGGAGCACCGCCGGCCTGTCGGCGGTGCTCCCGCGGTCCTCCGCCCTGGCGGTCAAAGACCGCCAGGGTCAGAATGACCACCTATATGTTAATCCAACCACCACTGTGTAGGCCTTTGGCCATGTGCATCAGGAGTTGGCCACAGGGCTTGTCCTGCAGCCATTCCCTGTTGCCAACCCTCCTGCGGCTGGGCGCAGGGGTGAGTTAGCTGTAGGGCCTGTCTCGCTGGGTGTGAGAATAGGTGTGTCTGGGTGTAAGACTGGCTGTGAGAGTGTCTGTATGGGTGTGAGAGTGGGTGTGAGAGTGTCTGATTGTGCTCCAATAGATAAAAGATTAATTAATCTCCACAAAGGATTTCAGATATTTTTTTTAATATAGAATTGTGGAGTAAACACACTTGCTTTGCCAACCTCACGAGATAGGATAATTTTTTCTTTCCTGAAGTGGAGCTTTAACTGGGGCACCTGCTACGTTTATATTTGTAAGTGCTTCCTCCTGAGGTGCAATTTCTGTGAAAAAGCAACATGGCCAGAATGGCCCAGTCTTCTTCTTTTTTTTATTTTGGTGGGGGGGTAGGGCACCCTTTTCCCCCAGCCACTTTTGTCCTCGGGGACGCCATTCCCTGGGGCTTGGCCTTTCATGATTCATTTATTTTTTTAGGCCTGGCCTCGCCAGTTCCTTTTTTTGTGGCCCCTCCTCCCTGATCTATTTTGGCCCCAGGAACCCCATCCCTCGTGGCCCGGCCATCAATCCTGGGTGCCCTGCAGGGCACCCAGTGTGTGTTTGGGACTGCAGGGGGAGCCTGATGGCCCCTGTGGTCCCAGCCAGCTCCCCACCTTCTGCAGGAGGTGGCATTGCTTTACCAGATAGGGAGCAGCTAAAGACGCAGCCCCTGTCTGCAAAGGCAATTGTTTCCCCTGATTCCCTGCCTGCACGCCTGGCGGCGAGGAGGGACTGAGGTGCTGCGGGTTCAGCTCACGCCCCGGGACGTCTCCACAAGCAGGAGACGCCAGGTTCTAGCGGCTATTCCGTGGAATTCCGGGGGGGCACCGCACGGAGGGGGCATAAAGGACCGGAACATCTGTTCAGCATTAAGCTGTGACCCATACTGACGTGGGCCAGGGGAGACTCCTCCGTGGGTCCTTCACCCCTTCCCCCGCCGCCCGGGCCTTCTTTTCGGGGGAGAAGCTTGGAGGTGGACGCCGGGTCGAGGCCAAAAGAGAATCGGCGCAACATAAGGTGAGGAGGGGTAAAGACACAAAGAGACTAACGCACACTTGAGAACACCTCCAACATACGAAGAGCACAACACCTCATTAATGAAAACTCTATAGGGCCCCAATTGTGAACAACCTATAGATTGAGATAACCACCCAAACACTGAACCAAGATCCACGGTGTTATGGGAGAGAAGACAGTTCTCCGGTGTGCCCCCCCCACCTGCAACTTTCCTGGAGAAGACATCCGAGCCAGGGCCCGGATGGAGAGGTGGCGACGGGTTTTCCTACCCCGGGGTGTGAACCTGAGACCTGGGATCATAGATTGCCTGAATGGTGCAAACTGGGGTCTGGAAACTGGCCACCAAGCTAAAAGCAAACCTGACCTCGTAACTGCGAGCACTGACCCCCTAAGCTGCAATACGCAATCAACACCTGACGGTCTTATGGGACCAAAATCCCTCTGACACCACCATGGGCAAAGATAAACCAACACGGCAGACAACAGCACAGACGCGTATGGACCAATTTACCACGGGAGCCACCGGGTCTCATGCTGACGACCGCACTCCAGGCCGAAACGGCGAACCACGAACAACATCTGAAGACCTAGCAACGATACTCCAGGTGATCAAGACATCCCAGGCGGCCGTTGAATCTAAAATAAGGGAGGTCAGGTTAGACGTGGCCTTGGTCCGACAGGATGTCCGGAATGCCACGGCCCGACTCACAGAAGCTGAATCCAGGATCTCCACGGTGGAAGACAAGGTGACCGCTCCCAAAACTCAAGTCGCCGCTCTGATGGCTCGCACCTCCGATCTGCACCAGAGAGCTGAAGATGCTGAGAACAGATCCAGACGCAATAACCTCCGTGTGGTGGGCCTTCCTGAGGGCGCAGTGGAGTCCTCGCTGGCCCAATACATGGAGGACTGGATCCACTCCTGGATGCCGACTGATGGCCTCACGCCGTGGTTCGCAATTGAACGGGCCCATAGGGCACTGCAGTCGAGGTCTCCTCCGGGCTCTCCGCCCAGATCGGTGATACTCCGCCTTTTTAATTTTAAGGACCGCAATGCAGTGCTACAAGAGGCACGTGTGAAGGGTGATCTCACATGCAATGGAACAAAACTCCTACTTTTCCCAGACTACACGAGGGAGGTTCAACAACAAAGGCGCTCATTCACCGAAGTGAAACAAAAACGAAGAGCTATGGATGTTCAATATCGCCTTTTGTTTCCAGCGAGACTCCGTGTAATTTATAAAAACAAGACTCACTTTTTTGACCACCCAACTTCGGCCTGGACCTAGCTGACAGAGGAAGTCCCCCTGGGCCGTTGTACAGAGGGGAGCTGGGTCCCAGCAGGGGCCGCGGCCGGAACGACAGGGGAACCAGCGGTCCATCCGACGCCGTTGCACGTGCTCAAGACGGCGCAGAACACCAGGGGGTCCCTCCCCCGTGGAGCCATGGCCCGGGGTCCACCAGATAGACTCACAAGGCCCGGGCTCTGACCGAGGGGCTGGACATGCTGAAAGGGACCTGGACACACCGAGAGAGGAGGGGGCCCACCCAGGACCTCTGGAAGACACAGACTTATCTCGCAGTCCAGTGCTGTGACTTCACCGGCGCGACATCTTCCAGGCAGACAGACATTGCAAGGCAGGGATGGCCTGGGCTACACCAAGACTAACTTACGAATGCTCACTATGTGTTACTTAGATCAGATCCAGAAATATGGAGGGGTCCACCACCTCTGCCACCACCACCCTGTCAGTTGAAGTTTCATCCCACTAGTTGCAGAGTGGGATGGTCTATAAGGGCGACAGATGCTTCTGGGGAGAAGTATGGGGAGGGAAGGGAGTTGGGGGGATTGGGCGTTCTGGCCTAGTTCCAAAGGCCAAAGTTACGATGTTTAAAGTAAGATATCATTTTTGTTTTATGTTATTTTAGTTTTATGTCAAGCACTCAGAGTAAGAAAAATAGAGATTCCACCAACATTAGAGAACCGTATGCCTCCCGGTGTCAGACTCTGTCACATAAGAGAAGACCCTCTACAACCCAAGGGCTGACTAGGGGAGGCCCTAAGTTCCACGATACAACCTCTCCACACACATATCCCCATGAATCAGACACAAGTAATCTACTGGAATGTTAACAGTCTCTTGGACAAAATTAAACGCACAGCTATGTTTACATCTATACACCGATATAAACCAGAAATACTCTTGTTGCAAGAGACTCATCTCTTGGGAGACAACTGCCCCTTCCTGACACGTAGAGGCTTTGATAGGGTATACCACGCTGGATTCACACATGGCTCAAGAGGGGTGGCTATACTATTACATCGGTCATTCCCCATGACACACATTCAGGTGCGAAGAGACCAGCAGGGGCGTTACATAGCTATCACTGGTAAGATTGAAGGGAATATGATTAATGTGGTCAGTGTTTACGCCCCCCCGCCACTAGCCCAAAAAACCCTCAAAGATCTCTCCCAGCTGCTTCTCGATCTACCACCGGGGCTCACGATGGTGGGCGGTGATTTTAATGCTACCCCAAACCCGGCTATGGATGTAGCCGGTCCACTCTCCACACACAGACATCAGTGGCAGCAGGGCTCACCGAGTGGCTCTCTGCGACGGGGCTCTGTGATGCGTGGCGGGTGTGGCATCCAAGACGGCAACAGTTTACCCACACCTCAGCAGCCCATGACTCTCAATCCAGGATAGACCTGGTACTGCTCCCAAGCTGAGACTGTACAGCCCTCTCCCACATCGAAATCTTGACACAGGGAATCTCTGACCATGCTCCACTTAGATTTATAATAGGTCCAACGCAGTCTCGACCCGTCCAGTGTGGCGGCTGAATGCTTGGTATCTCCAAGACATAAACTACACCGATCAGCTGCGTAGGGCAACACAGGAATACTTTGACCTAAACGTAGGGTCGGCCACCTCCACGGGCACCCTATGGGCGGCGAGTAAGGCAGTGCTGAGAGGCTCGGCAAAGAGCCTGATACGCAAATGAGAACACACACAGGCCCAACATATCGAACGGTTAGAGCTTCGGGCCAGAGACCTCGAAAGGGAGGAAGAAATCCACCCAAGTGAAAGGGTAACAAGGCAACTATTCCTAACCCGAGAGGAAATTAGGGACAATCCCGGGAGGCGGCGAAGCACATGTGGAGGCCGAACTCAGCGAAAATCTATGGATGGGGAGACAAAACTGGGAAAATGTTATACTGACTGGTGTCACATCATCAGGCCTCCAGGATCGTTCCCGAAATCCAAGACAGGGAGGGCAATCTTGAAACGGGGCACGCAGAAATAGCAAACGCCTTCGCCACATATTATCGAACATTGTATCAGGCATCGGACAAGGTGGACCTAGATCTGGCCTGCCATCTATTAGATGGCATCGCCCTCCCTCGATTACCAGTGGCGGAGGTGCGAGTCCTGGATGAACCCATCAGCGCAGAAGAAATACAAACAGCTATCTCAACACTAGGCACTGGGAAAACCCCAGGCCCAGATGGATTCCACTCAGAATATTACAAAGCCTTCAAGGAACAGTTAACACCACATTTATTAAATCTCTTTACATAAATAGAAAACAATGGCACCTTCCCATGAGAACTGGATGCCGCCATCATTGTGGTACTCGCCAAGACCCAACCCCCCTCACTGCATTGTGCTGACTACAGGCCAATCTCACTGATTAACACTGAAGTTAAGATCTTTGCCGCCATCCTCGCTGCCCGCCTTAAGAGGGTTCTGCCCCATCTAATACACCCAGACCAATGTGGATTCATGGGCACTCGCAGCACCAGACTTTGTATCTGTCGGTTGTATGTGGCCTTGGTCGAGCATCATCGACTGCCCCGGGACCTCGACCTTTTGCTTATCGACATTCAAAAGGCATTTGACTCAGTAGATTGGGGATTTCTCCTGCTGGTGCTCCGCCACACGGGCCTGGGCCCGAGGTTCTGCCGTCTGGTACAAGCCTTATACGTTAGCCCCACTGCCCGGGTGCAAGTTAACGGGACTCAGTCCTCAACGTTAGAGATTCACCGAGACACGCGACAGGGATGTCCCTTGTCTCCCCTTTTATTTACCCTAGCCATCGAACCCCTAGCCCAGATGATCAGGTCCGACTCGATATACCGAGGGTGGAACTGGGGCCATGCACGGGAGGACAGAATAGCGCTCTATGCTGATGACGTCCTACTATACATGGAGGAACCCAGCACAACGGGTCCACGCAGCCTTGAAATATTGCGGTGTTATGAGCAGGCCTCGGGACTAAAAATGAACCCTGCCAAGTCAATACTGATCCCACTGGCAAGCTCTAGAGACTGCTTTGACTGGCAAGATAGGATTCCTCTGTGCAGACTCAGCTTCAAATACCTGGGTATATGGGTGTCCCTACTGCCCGAGATGACATGGGCCAAAAACCTATCACCGTTGTTGACACATATCAAGACGGATATGCAGAGATGGCACACCCTACCGCTAAACGTAATGGGCCGTGTAGCCCTATACAAAATGATGATCCTACCAAGGCTCCTATATACCTTCCAGAACTTTCCACAACCTATCCCCCGCTCCTGGTTCAGGGCACTGGACAGCGCAACAGGGCTATTCCTCTGGAAAGGAGCAGACACCTTGTAGCGGCCCACCACTGTAAAAGAGGGACATACAATGTGGGTTTGGGTGCCTCAGACCCCTACCTATACTACCTGGCTACTCAATTAATAGTAATTCATGACTGGTTTAATGGGGGACGAGGGGACCCAGCCTACTGAGAGGAACTGGAACTCCTGGGATTCCCACACCTCCTAAATGTAATGTAGGGAGCACCCCACCCGCAGGGGACTGGAGAAGAAACAAAAGCGGTCTTCCTAGCATGGCGCGCCGCCTTGAGAATGACCCGTTGGAATGCTGTTATCACCTGACAGACCCCCCTGTGGCGAGGGAAATGGTTAAGTGCTACAGTAGCACTAAAAGGCTTCACAGAATGGTACCTGGTGGGTATCTTTCTGGTAGGAGATGTATGGTCCGGAGAATCCATGAAATCATTCCAAGACTTGCAGGGGGAGTTCCAACTCACCCCAACACAATTTTTTAGACACGCCCTAAATGTTCACCTACCAAAAATGGGCCCCCTCCCGGAATTCAACTCACTAAACCACTTCAACCCGTAAATTAATTATGGGACACCTGGGGGGGGAGGCATTTCCCAAATCTATAAAACACTAATAAATAACACGCCCGGTGACCTGGGTGCCACTAGAACTAAATGGGAATCCTGGGTCGGCACCCTGGAGGAGATTGAATGGAGGGAAGCCATGATGACACCCAGGTTACTGGCAATATCGGCCAAACTCCGCACAGTGCAATTCCATTATTTACATAGTGCTTACCTAACACCAAACAGGCTGCACCGAGCGGGCTTGCGCCCCTCCGCCCAATGTCCACGATGCCCGGATGGGCCAGCGGACTTCTTCCACATGGTCTGGTCCTGCCGAATGATACAACACTTCTGGGAGGGGGTGCTCCGGGAACTGGGTGGAGTCCTAGGGAGGACGATACAGGGCTCTGCAAAAATGGTCCTGCTGGGAGTAATGGATGAAATGGGTGGATCACGGGCGCATCGGGCCTTAATAGCCACGGCCCTGTTGATTGCCAAAAGAGACATAGCCGCGGCCTGGAGCTCTCCCGAAGGCCCATCACTTCGAAAATGGAGAAGGGGAGTTGACTGGTGTGCTAGTCAAGAAAAAGTGGTATATGAATCTAGAGGTTGCGCTCGGAAATTTGAAAAGATGTGGGGGAAATGGATGGATATGATGTAGTAGGAGGTAATGGGGACGGGCCTCACACTGTAGCAATGTAGTACTGAAACATATACTAGGGTCCACCCCTTGGCTCGAACCTTCGTCCCAATATCGTTGTTACCTGGGGAGCATAGCTACAATCATAAATGCAATTGTGATCAATATTGTTATTACAGACCCTAACTCTCGTTGTAACGTCACAATGTATCATGAACGCTTTACTCAGATCGCTCGATGTGCTCATATACTTTATTATTTTGTTCTCTGTTTCCTTTTCTCAGAAAACAATTAAAAAAAATTATCAAAAAAAAAAAAACAACACCAAAGATATAGTCAAGTAACAAAATGCTTTTTCTATGGAAACATGGTCCAAACTGTATTTACCTACTGTTGATCGCCAGTATGTAATATAAAGACATGGAAAATTTGAAAGTGTATGCACACAAATCATACACATACTTGACGATAAAGCTTGATTATTGCTGGTCTTTTCAGAATCATAAGCGCTCCCTTGAAGCAAAGGCTAATTTGATAGACAAGCTTTTAAGTTAATATAAACCAAGGCTCAGTGTCCATTGTCCATGAGTTGACCCTATTATCAAATTTATGAAATGAAAGTTACAAGTTTCTTTCTTTCTATGGACTAGCAGCACTGTAAGAACACTCGAGCCTCATTGACTAACACAATCTGTGAAATATGCAGACGTATTTTGATTCCTGCCAATCACCTCACAATCACTGATTAGCCTGGATTTTGATGACCACACTCATAAGACTAAAAGGTTGTTGTATTGTGTCAAACTCATGTGCAAAATAAAGTTTAACAGTGAGAATGTGCTGAGCCTTCAAATCTGGCAAGAAGTCAATACCAAAAACTCTTTGAAATTCTGTTTATCTCCTTAAAACTCTTCAATTAGAAGATGCATGAGATGAAAGAACACACGTTAGTTTGTTCAAAAAGAGAGTAAGTAAAACAGCAAGAATTGTCTCAAGGACAAAGGATGAAAGTACATTCTGAAATAGTTCACACGGTTGGTCAGTGATCAACTTTTAAACCATTAGATCGAAGCAAGATTATCTTTGACAGCCATTTTCTTTAAAAATAAAAATAAATCTCAAATAAATCTTATCATACAGCATCATTTAGGACTTTTCTAATGTAAAGATCACACCCTACCATGGACAGTTAGAGTCACTGATAAAAGTTGCAGCTCATGCAGATATCATGAGGGGTTAATCCTGCATATACTACGTTTGTCCATGTGTAAATCAGGCATGAATTACTTTGTTAAAACTGCTTCTCTTAGTTATGAACATTCTCGTCTGCTGCCATGCCCTTATTGCAAGTCTTAAAGATGTGAACCTACATTAAACTGCAAATTTTTTAATTCAAGATGACTCTAGAGAAATCTTTTAATTTTCTAATGTAAATCGTATAACTTACATTTTAAAGTGTTTCAGCTATGATTACTACTCTTTTCATTAAATCTAACCACACGCTGCAATGGCATTAATTCTTATCAGGAGTTAAGACTCATTCACCTCTTAGTTATTTGTGTTTTATCTTTATCTGTGTGTTTTTTATATTTCATATTGTGACATGGCTCATTTTCACATTTTTTGTAATGATTTTAAGTAATAAACAATAAACTCTCTCTCATTCATTCATAAGTGGAAGTAACCTAGTGCATCACTAAATTGCAAAATATTTCAAACAGTATAAGAATCAGTCCAAGAATTTCCAAGAATAAGCTCAGAATAATACTAAACTCTCAGCAGGAATATACTACAGCGCTCCACCACTCCCACATTTTGGGGTGCCCTGTGGTTTCTTCATCCTGGGTATGCCCTCCCAGCCCTTTCTGCATCATGAGTTTTCTGCACTGCCATTATTTGAAAAACAGTTAACAGCCCAGAGAATCCTCTGCTGATTTCCCCATGCTGAAAGTATAAGCAAGGAAGAAAATGTAATACTGTTGCTCCATAGTTCAAGACAAGTTGTGTAGTATTCAGGTAAAATGTAGTAGCATATGTAAAAATCTATTAGAATTTTTCCCTTCAAGTTCCTCAGTGGTTCGATGTGAGTTGTAGTCTTGAGGAACTTGGAGGTTGTGGTGAATAAAAAATGTTATTTAATCATTCCTGTGAATCAAGATTATTACAAGATTGGTGACGAGTTTCACCACAACCGAACCCATGTTCATGGACAACTTCCTATGAGTCTTCACAAGGCTGATGATCAATCAAAATTTGATATTTTTGTATTTCTGTATGTTCACACTGATTTTTGCTGATGTCTCCTTGAATGCTACTTCGCAAAATCAGCGGTGAACTTTTTGACTGTTTCCGAATCTTCTTGTCTAGCGATGCTCGAGTTGTTGCTCTGATGTGGTAGGGAGCAATTTGACACCATTTCAGTGAAAGAACACCAACACGTAACTACTGGTTGCTGGTTAGGCTCCATCTTGGGGAAAGTTCTTTCATGCTCAGTACCATTTTATTGAGGGAACGCGGACACATTTAAGAAGTACAAACCTTTTTTCTTCTCACAAACAGCCCAATTTGCAGAATTTCAAATTGGGGCTAACCCATTCCCAAACGGGAATGAGTCCCCAGGGGACCACTGCCTGCACTGAATTTTTTTTAAAAAAACTTCATGTTTTTAAAATGCATCACTGCTTTATTTAAAAGCTGTCACACACATGGTGGTTGCTGTCCCCAGCAGGCCACCATCCTTGTGATTTTGGCCATTCCCACAATGGGGCCGCAAATTGCGACCTGCTTCATGAATATTTATGAGATACGTCATTTGCGACCCCATTGGGAATCGCAAACAGTGTCATTGACACTGTTGTATATCAGGTTTTGCGACTCACAATTTGTGAATCACAAAACCTGATATTTGTACCTGTGGCCCAAAGTTCTCTCATGCTTAGCGTTAATTTTAGAAAGCTGTTTTTGAAGTATCAGTGCCGTTTTGATTTGGGATTGTCCAATTGGTTATGGAAGCAGAAACACAAGGGCATCTTTAATTCGGAAATTGCTAATTTAGGTGTGTGATGAGCAACTCGAGGCTATCAATGACATGTTGATTTGTCAAACGCTTTTATCTGCTGTTTTATGTTGAAGAGGAGCCACACAATGATATTTCACGTGGAAAAGGCTGGCACATATTCAGTTAGAATGGAGTCATTGTTCTTCATTGTCCACTCTCTACACTTGTGAGTTTAGAAGGATAAGGATTTCCAGTTTTTCTTTGATTGTTTTTTTAGAAGGTTTTCTGCTATGTTATTTTCACAAGGACATTAAGTAAGTAGTAATACAAGCTCTGTGTCTCCAAAGTGTCTGTGGGGGTGTAATTGAAGTGAATTATTTTGCATTTTATTTCTTCTGTGTTGAAAGAGGAAAAATCATCATTATCTATCTATCTATCTATCTATCTATCTATCTATCTATCTATCTATCTATCTATCTATCTATCTATTCACCTGTGAAATTGAAGATATGGTTCAGAGCATTCTCTTAATATTTGGGTGAAGTTGAGGGGAACATATTCAGTGCTGAACAGAAAAAAATAATGTTGGAACATAATTTGGGGTTCGGAGGGTAAACAGTTCTCAAACATTTACCACTCTTAAAGGTAGGAGAAGAAGAGGAAGAGGTGGATGAATTTCAAGGCACTGCTTTGCAGATTGAAAAACATTTTGATAAACAAATGATTCTGGTTGTATTGAGACATACAATTTTTACTAGGGATCAGCAGATAGATGAAGGTATTTATACCTATGTGACAGCTTTGCCCATATTAGCCACAGAATCTGCAATTGGGGAATTTTTATCTCAGATAATAGGAGATTAAATTGTGGTGCAGTGTACAGATAAGAATGTTCAAGACAATCTGCTTACTCTCAAAAAAACATCTTCACAGTAAACCTTTAGCATTGGGAAAAGTATTGAAATTGCTCAGGGTTCATCCTGAGAGTTAATTAGAAATTATGTACTTGCTGTGGGGGCAATTAAAGTTAAAGATCAGTGTGAAAAACAGAATGTAGTGAAGAAGAACTACAAAACTCCAGTTTCAAGTTAAAATGAATGAATAGGTTTTTTTTTTAACCAAAGGAATGTTTATTTTCATTGTAGTTTTCAGTCACATGTACCTAATGGACATGTATGCCCTGCCAAATTTGCTAAAAGTCATAGTTGTGGTAAACAAAGGCATTTTATCAAAGTCTGTCAGAGTAAGTTAAAAGTTAATAATGTGATTCAATATGAGAAAGATTATGAAGTTCAGTGAATGTATAGAGAGGACTTTTTTTTGGTAGTTATGGAAGATTCCGAAGATTGTGTGGATCCATACATTATTATTTTGGTAGATGGTGAAGACCTGGATTTATTAGTTGATTCTGGAGCAAGAATTGCTATGATCACTGAAGAATTATTTGGAGAGAAGTGGATGGTTAAACATTTGGAGTCACCTGACAGAAGGCCTGTGTCATATGAAGGTAGGAAAATTGAGTGAAGGGGCTATTTTTATCACCAATTTTAGATTTAAGCCTCACATTAGCAAAGGAAAGGTTTATGTTGCCAAGAAAGCGTTGAACATTTTTGTGTGGCACGATCAAGTTTTATTTGGTATGACATTGAGACCAGGCACCAAACAACAACTGTCAATCATGGGAGCTGAGGATGAAGGTAAATCAAAGATGTGAGTGGGCGCTTACAAAAAAACTGTTTTCTGATACATTGGGTCATATCAAAAGATTTATGCAGAAAATCAAGGTCAAAGAAGTGGCAACACCAGTCAAGCATAGATTGTGGAATGTCCCATTCAATTTGAGAAAGGATTTGGCAGATGAGTTAAAAAAAATGTGGGAGGATTGTTATCGAACCTGTTAAATAGTCATTATGGTTGTTGCCACTAGTCGTAGAGAGGAAGAAAAATCAAGCCTTGCGAGTATGTGTTGATTTGTGCAGCCTCAATAAGGAGATACGGGTAGACTCACATCCCTTACTTAGCATAGATAATATTGTTACTACATTAGCTAGAGCTATTTTAGCTTTTGTGTATCATCAAGTTGAATTGGATTCTGCGTATAAACATCTCACTGCTTTTGTCTTCCTGGTGGATACATTTCAGTTCAAGAGAATGCCTTTTAGACCGGTGTCGGCAGCCTCTGTATTTCAGCGTGTAATGGAGAGACTGTTGGAGGATGTTTCAGGTGCTGTCGGGTGTGCTACTCTCATAGGAAAAAGCTAAATGGAACATTATAAACTCTGAATGTAGTTTTGAATAGACTACAAGAGGTGGCTATTGTTAACAGAAGTGTGTGTTTGTGACTTGTTTCATTGAATATTTGAGCCATGTGATTTCTCAGCAAAGGGTTGAACCACACTGAGGTTTGATTGAAGCAATTGCCCAGGCTCCCAGTCCTGTTACCAAAGAGCACGTGCTATCATTCCTCAGGGGTTGTGAATTTTAATCCAAGTTTGTACTTAGTTTTGCTGCTAAAACTGAGAAGTTGAGGTCTCTATTTACTAGGAAAGAGAGAAACATTCTCATGGAATGAAGATTGTGCATAAGAATTTGTACAAATAAAGAGAGAGCTTGCTTCCCACAAAAAGTCTCTCTCTATTTGACACTGATAAAGAGTGCATTGCATTAGTTGATGTCAGACTGTGTGGTCTGGGAGAAGTGATTATTGAAACGTAACAAAGTCAAGATCGTACTGTACATTTTGCTTCCCAAGCTCTCTGTCCCAGTAAAAAAAAATGTGGTGATTGAGAGAGAGTTACTTGCATGTTGTTAGGCGATTGAACGATTTAGGAGCTTTTTGTGGGGCCTTTTGTTGATATTCTCAAGAGGAATGTAGTTAAGGATCACATGCCATGGATTACCAGGTTGTGTTTAAATTACTTAAATATAATTTCAAGGTAGGAACACATACCTGGTGGCAAAAGAGTTAGCGTTGATTTGCTTTTGAGATCCTCTGTGCAGGGGATGGGAGTGATAGTTGCGGTGCAGATGAGGATGAAGAGTATCCAATAGCTGTGGTTGATGCTTGTTTGTTAGGAGGGTTTTCTGAAGATAAATGGTTTGCAGAGTTGGAGAAGGATGGAGTTTTGAGTGTAGTGTCTGCATACATAATGAAGAGGTAGCCAAAAGAAAGAAAATCTTTCACATGAAATGCAACCAGTTTTTAATCTATTGGATGAGTTATCTTTGGAGAATAATATTATGGTGATGAGAGGAAATAAAATCATTCCACCAGAGGGGTGAGATCACAGATAACTGAATTCAGCCACAAAGGCCATCTGAGTTAAACTGTCACTATAAGGAAACTCTGTAGTGTGTTTTGGTGGCCATCTATGGATGTTCAAATGTCAGAAGTAGTCAAGTGCGCTTGAGGTGCTTGACTAGTGACAAGGTAATTAAGACCTATACCCCTAGTTAGTCAGCCGAATTGCCTTATGGGCCAAGGGTTAACTTTGCGGTGTATTTTATTGGACCTTTCCATGTGTTACCTGGAAACAAAAACGTGCAGTTGTCTTGGCAGATTACTATGGCAAATGTTGGGAAGTGCAGTTTATGCCAGATCCCAACACAGCAGAGGTCATCAACTTTTAAAAATATATATATTTGCCAGAGAAGGATTTCCCAGAGAAGCAGTCTCCAATAATGGAGTACAGTTTGTGTCTACAGAGACGGTGCGATTTTGCAAGCAACCTAATATTGTTCACCACAGATTGGCTATGTATCATCCCACAGCAAATGGTTTTGTGGAACGGATGAACTGTGTGTTAGTGGAATGCTTGCAGAGGGCAATGAATAATAGAATGGATGTTATGAAGGCAATTCAGAGCATGTTGTGGGAACACTGTACCACACCCAGTCATGTGACTGGCAAGCATCAGTTTGAAATTTTGAGACGGAGGATTGTTGCTTTTGAGATATGTAATGCTTTGATGAAAAAATTGTGTTTGCGAGTCAGTCATGAAAAGGATACAGATCATGAAGTCAGGTTGAAAGTAAAGGAGGTTGCAAAGGATAGTTTAAATGTCAAGCACAGTGTCAAAGACAATATGTCCAAGATACAGGTTGGGGATTGGATCAGAATTAAACATCCAATGAGAGTGCCCAAAGGTCTTTCTAAATTCAGTCCAACCATGAGAGTTGATGCAGTTGCACGGAATGCAGTTAAAATCAAAGAGAAAGATTGGTGGAAGATTTCCAGAGTATGTAAGGTGTCGGCTGATTGTCAGGTATTGCAAGGAAAGAAGGATGCTGAGGGTGTTCAGCAGGGTGTGCCATGTAGGAGTGGCAGGATAGTGAAAACTCCTCAGAGGCTAGGGTGGGGCTCAATTATTTATGTATTTGGTTTCCGATTCATTGAATTGTACAATGTTTTTATGTGATGATATTTATGTTTTATATTTGGATATTTTAGATTGATTTTTTGTTTGCTTCCTTCTTATGTCACAAGGGCACAGGGCCAAGAAAAGGACACTGATGACAGAGAAAGGACATGATAGAGAGGCAGTTGTAAAGAGAAGAGGAAGTGACAGAAGGAAATATAAGAAGAGGTTAGGGGTAAGAAAGAGGGGAGGGAGAGAAAGAAAGATATATGAAGAACGCAAGAGAGAGATGATAGAAATATGGGATAAGCATATAATGGGGGCCCTCCTCATTCTTTCTAGTAGAGATCCTCCAATGGTTTTCTTAAGGAACTGTCTATCAGGGGTCATCATGAGTGGCCTGGTAACAAGTCATGTTTTTTCATTTCAGGTTTTTTTATGAATTTCTTTTTGAAGGGGAGATATGTAACAGAGATAAACAGAAGAATATACTTATTAGTGTAAATGGTTCATGACTATCAGATTGCCGGTATGAATGATCAAGGCACCTGTTAAGCAACATCAATGAACAGGGCAAACACATTGAGTAGGTTGGCCACATTCCTCATGCAGTAGACCTTGTTGGATACAGCCGACTTCCTACATTCATGACCAGGCACAAGGCTTAGTCGGGCACCCCTCATGCATTCCCAAGTCGCAAGGCTGAACGACAACAGGGGCAGGCCCCACCCACCACCACAAGGGGCTCGGTATCCTCGTCAATATCCACTCAGTTCTGAGGACTGTAACTCCAGGATTCTTGCTCCTTCCTGCCACCCGACCTTCCCACATTGGCAGTAAGTAAGCAAGGGGCCCACAAATGACTTAAGGCTGAGAGCGAATTTGCATTATCTGACAGTTTTCTTAAAGAATCTCTTGACAATAGACTGCATTCTTCAGCCATGATTCCACCCCACGGACAGTTCCATGACTCCAATGGATCACCGCCCAGTGCTTGGCAAGAAGGTGCAGCATCGCAGTTTTCGCACACAAGGAGGTACATCCCTGAAATATATGCCAAAAAGTATAATAATTAAATATGCTGGGCCTTTAAGTCCATCTTATACAACAGTGTGTAGTAGGGTATCAATAAAAGGACATCAACTTTATAAGTCACTAGATAGTGACACCACAAAGGAAATATAACAACAAACGTTGGAAATTTGAATGTATAATGTATTTGAACAATAATGAAATGAATAATTGAAAGTATCATCAATTATTGGTCATGAATGTGCTCAGGGTGCAAAAAGTGAATGCATAGGCCCTCGTTACAACCCTGGCGGTCGGTGATAAAGCGGCGGCAATACCGCTAACAGGCCGGCGGTCAAAAAAATGGAATTACGAGCATGGTGGAAACCACCAACACAAACAGCCACTTTAACACTCCGACCACCACAGCGGTAGAAACAAACACCGCAGCGGTAACCGACAACAGACAGGCAGGACACAATGTACCACCCACACTATTACAAGGCACCAATCCGCCAGCTTTTCTGGGGCGGTACCAACGCCATCAAAAGCACAGCGGAAACAGTGTTTGGAAGGGAAACCACTCACCTCTCGACACTCAACGAAGAACCAGGACACCATGGAGCCCGAGTTACAGGTCCTGCCCATGTTGCTGTATCTATTAATACACCACGAAATGGAAAGAAGGTAGCGACGGCGATGACGGTGAGTACTGCCCCAGCACACAGGGGAGGGGAGGAGGGAAAAGAGAGTGACACACACACGCAAAACACAACATCCCCACCCTCCACCCACAACAACACACACACACACACACAAATCCAAAAACATCACAGATACACCCCGTCACCCCCTGGAAGAAAGCAAGGACAAAACGAAATGAGTTGAACTAGTGTAATATTCAAACATTCAGATATAGCGATAGAGATATTTAAAAAATCAGTATGTACAAATATGTACAGCAAGTACACAAGTCTGTACACTGTCCCACAAAATGTCCGTGGACCAGTGGTCCCAAAAAAGCATGGGCGAAGCCCACACATGACACCTGCCTCAAAGCAGAGAGAACACTGCAGGGGCATCATGTCCCAAAAAAAACAGGCACCTCAGGGGGAAAGGGAGGGTGGGCACCTTAGCCGGATGATGGGACGACACCACTGCTCCTCGATGGGGCTAAATGCCCACTGCCTGGTCCTGGGGACTGCAAAGCCACAGTCTCTCAAGTGGGTGGTATGCCCACTGCTTGGCCCCGGGGAGTACAAAGCCACAGTCTCTCAAGTGGGTGGTTTGCCCACTGCTTGGTCCTGGGGAGTGTAAGGCCACAGTCTCTCAAGTGGGTGGTGTGCACACTGCTTTGTCCTGGGGAGTGCAAAGCCACAGTCTCTCAAGTGGGTGGTTTACCCACTGCTTGCTCCTGGGGAGTTTAAAGCCACAGTCTCTCAAGTGGGTCCACTGGCCACTGCTTGGTCCTGGGGAGTGCAAGCCACAATCTCTCAAGTCGGTGACATGTTCCACTGGTTCTGGAGGGGACTTTGTGCCCAGAGTGCTTCATCCTGCCAAGGACTGGGTTAGTGGATGCTTTTCTCCACTGGTTCTGGAGTGGGCTTTGTGCCCAGAGTGCTTCGTCCTGCCAAGGACTGGGTTAGTGGATGCTTTTCTCCACTGGTTCTGGAGGGGGCTTTGTGCCCAGTGATGCTGCACCTGGTGTGTGGCAGTTCCCATTCCCTAACCTGGGTGTCTGATTTTCAGGGAACAGGTAACATGATACTCCATGGAGGCAGAGCCACACTCCACCCTGCGGCAACTTAGGCTGCAAACTGCTGGTAGTGCCAGTACTGGTGGTGGTGCCTCATGTACTGTGTGTGCAGGGCCCAGGGTATCTCCTGCAGCCTCGGACGGCTGCCCACTGGGGATGCTGCTGATGTCCGCTGTAGTGGCACTGGCTGGGTACATGGTGGGGCAGGTGGCAGTGGCTGCGGCAGAGATGCTGCCGGTGCTGCCCGTGGTGCAGGTGACTGTAGTAGTGGAGGGAGACACCAGGCTGTCTCCAGCAGCCTCAGACAGCTGCCCACTGGGGATGATGCTGGTGACTGTAGTTGTGGCAGCTGCCATGCAGGTGGCGGTCGTTGCGGCGGTGCTCACCGTGGTACAGGTTGCTGGCCTGTCATGAGAAATGGGGGTCACCAGTCCCTCACCAGGAGGCTCCGTGCCCTGAGGTGACTTTCCTTTCCTTTTGTGTCCCTTCCCCACCTTGGTAGTCGCTGCTGGGACCTTGGCACTGCCCTCTTTGGTTCTGGATGAGGCCTTGCTGGGTGGGTAGTGTGTCTTTTCCCTTCTGCATGCTGGCCCCTTCTTTACCTTGGCAGGTGGCGGAATCGGGTGGTCCTTAGCTTCAGTAGTTGGCACACTGGCAGCGCTGATGGGTGCCCCTTCGATCCTCCCGGACTTGCAGGGACCACAGTGGACGCTGATTTGGTGGCTGAGGTGCTGGTCTGCGCTCTAGATATCCTGGCCCTAGGGGAAGGACGGGGGAGGTGTAGGGAAGATGTCAATGTTAGCCGGGAAAAGTTTATTTGACACACTGGGACGGGAAGATGGAGGGGGTGTGGGAGTGGAGGAAGAGGTAGTGGTTGTAGGAGGTGTACGTCTGCTGAGTTTGGGTGAAGGTGCATGGGTTGGAGGCTGTTGTGAGGTGGATGGCTGTTGGGTGGGTGTGTGCCTGAGTTTGTGAACTTTGGGAGAAGGGCTCACAGACACACTGGGAGAGGACACAGGGGACGTGTGCATGGTTGTGGGGGTGGTGATTGCTTGTGAGTGGTGTGTTGTGATGGGCGTGCTGGTGATGGAGGCAGCAGCTGATGATGTAGTGCATGAGGACGTGGAGGAGGGGGACACAGTGGAAGAAGTGGATGTTGGTGTGTGTGCATGGGTATGGTCCTTGTGTCAGTGCCTGTGGGATGTGTGGTACTTATGTTTGCCTGAGCCACTTTTGTGTGTTGATGTGTGTGCATGCTATTCTGATGGTGTGCTTGGGATAGGCAGAGGTAGAGGGGATTGGGTCTGGGTAGTGGAAGTTGGAGGGGGGAAGGGGGAGGCTTGTCACAGGGACAATAGCTGCCATCCGTGCTGAGGCCAGAGCCTGAAATGCTCTCTATTGAGCCGCCATGCCAGAGTGAATTCCCTCCAGGTATGCATTTGTTTGCTGCAAATGCCTCTCAACACCTTGAATGGCATTCAGAATGGTTGACTGCCCAACAGTGAGGGATCTCAGGAGGTCAATAGCCTCCTCACTGAGGGCCTGAGGTGCCTGGGGCGAAGGAGATGCCCACCCTCCTGGGTGAGAGGGCACAGGAAACACGCTGAGGGGCTGCTGGGAGGGCGGTGCTGGTAGGGGGTGGCGATTGTACCTGTTGTTGTGGTGGGCACAGAGGTGCCCGCCACCGCAAGGGAGCTCCCATCAGAGGAGGAGTCACTGTCCCTGGTGTCCCCTCCTGTCCCCGTCATGGAGCTCCCTCGCCCTCCATCCCACTGGTGCCTTCAGACTCCGTAGATTCACCCTCCAGGGCCATCTGGGATGCAGCTCCCTCAGTCTCCGGTGCCTGTGCTCCTCCGCCAGATTATGCTAATGCACACAATGCCAGGGTGACAAAACAAGATGAGGGGGAAAGACAGAGGAGACAAATGGTAAATGCCAACAACACCACTACAGTTGGCGGACACAACACACAGGGAGCAGCCCTATGCACTAGGCCATGCACTAGCAGTAAGTAGTAAAAACACCTGCCCATGGGGGACTATGCCTAACCCCATTTGCTGCACACCTGGAACCCACAGTAGGCTGACTACTTGTAGATGGCCACTACCACTATTGGGGTTGGAGTGCCACAGAGCCTGTCCAACAAGGGACCTACCCTACCAAGTTCGCCCTGGCCTAGGGGAACCCACAGCCCACATCCCCACCCAGATACCTTGTAAAGCGCACTGAGTCAGCTGAATGAGAGTATACTCACCCCCCTTCTGGCTGCTGTGATGCCCTCAAGTGCCCATCCAACTCCAGATATGCCACGGCCAGGATCTAGAAAAACAGGGGGGTCATCGTGCGACGGGCACCCCTTCCACGTTGGGAGGCCATCCCCAGCTGGGCCTCCGCCGTCTTCTTGCTCCAGTGGTGCAGGTCCTCCCATCACTTGCAGCAGTGGGTGCTCCGTCTATGATAGACCCCCAGGGTCCACACTTCCTTGGCGATGGCACACCAAATACCCTTCTTCTGGTGGGTGCTTACCTAAAGGAAAGGTATGGGATGAAAGGAAATTTCTCCCCAGTCCGGTTCATCATACTCATTGCCCACCACTTCCCACCCATGCCCTGACACACATACACTCACCATCTTCTCATGCACGCCTCAGCCCCCAACCCCACATGTATCTTCCATCCACACCACTCCATACATTCATGTCCCATGCATCATGCCCACAGTATACTCACCTGTTTGTCTGGAGGACCGTAGAGTAGTGTGTACTGGGGGAGGACTCCATCCACTAGTTTCTCCAACTCCTCCGAAGTGAAGGCAGGGGCCCTTTCCCCAGTCAATCGAGCTGTTGTCGCTACCAGACTCAGGTCACAGCAGCACTTGCAGTGTAGGTCCTCTCCTGTTGAAGGTCAGGTACCAAGTGAGTGAACAGATAGAAAATGGCGGTCTTGTCCGCGGCGGTGCGTACTGTCACTGCCAGCGTACATCGTCATTGGCTCCTGGAACCCACAGGGCCCAATGATAACCAATGCTGAATTGCGCGGAGGGTCTTCGACTGCCTACCGGGACGCTGCACAATGCCAGTGCAGTTACCTCATTTCCCCTTGTCCCTCCTTACACGTCAGGCAGCCGCCATTTCAGGGTGGCACATGCCATGGCACCTAACTGTGTCACAGCACATTTGGGAAGAAATACGGACAGACAACGCCACACATGGATTTACTCATATTACAGCAAAAACACTTGTGCAACCTATGTGGTACATGACCCTCTGCTCACCATTCTCCTCCATAGGGCTCATCCGCTGGGGCAGATGATGAAATGGCGTCATCCTTCGGTGTACAGACCAATGATGGACCTGTCAACAATGGAAGACAGGCACATCATTATCACCTACAGACTTGATCATGCCACAATCCAAGAACTGTGTGCCCAATTAGAGCCTGACCTGATGTCAGCTATCTGCCATCCCACCGGTACCCCCCCCCCCCTCTAGTGCAGGTCATGTCAGTACTCCATTTCCTGGCAAGTGGTTCCTTCCAAACAACAGTGGCCATGGCATCAGGGATGTCTCAGCCAATGTTCTCTAACGTGGTGACCAGAGTGTTTTCTGCCCTACTGAAACACATGCGCAGCTACATCGTTTTCCCCCCAGGTGGAGGACTTGCCCACAGTGAAAGCTGACATCTATGGCCTGGGACAAATCCCCAACATAATTGGTGCCATTAATGATGCACATGTGGCATTTGTGCCCCCGCAGGAATGAACAGGTGTACAGAAATCGAAAAAGCTACCATTCAATGAATGTGCAGATGGTGTGTTTTGTAGACCAGTACATCCCTCATGTGAATGACAAGTATCCTGGCCCTGTGCATGACGCTCACATTTTGAGGAATAGCAGCATCCCTTATGTTCCATCACAGGCCAACTCCAGAGGCACCAGGTGTGGCTAATGGGTGAGCCCAAGGTCCCCACACAGTATGAATAGGTGTCTGGATATGGGGTAGCCCCTAAGGGTTAGTGTGTGTCTAACAGATATCCATCAACATTTGCAGGTGACTCAGGTTACCCCAGCCTCTCATGGCTACTGACCCCAGTGAGGAATGCCAGGAAAAGGGCAGAGGAACACTACAATGAGGCACATGGGCGAACTAGGCGTATTATTGAGCAGACTTTCGGCCTCCTGAAGGCCAGATTCCGGTGTCTCCATCTAACAGGTGGCTCCCTATACTACTCACCGAAGAAGGTGTGCCAAATAATCGTGGCATGCTGCATGTTGCACAACCTGGCTTTGTGACACCAGGTGCCTTTTCTGCATGAGAATGGGCCTGATGATGGTATTGTGTCAGCTGTGGAGCCTGTGGACAGTGAGGAAGAGGAGGCAGAGGAAGAAGATATTGACAACCCAAACAACATCATCATGCAGTACTTCCAGTGAGACACAGGTAAGAGACTGAAACTGCTCATCTCATATCTGACTACTGTAAGACATTGTATAAGTCAGCCTCTTAACCTCTGTGTATGGACCCTGACAGTTCACTTTGGCTTTCCATTTCATAGTGCTAATAAGTAGAGGGGGATGTGCAATGGGCTGGGGTGATGGTGGAGGAATGTCCATGGTAGAGTCCAGTCTCTTGGTATCACAGGTGCATTGTCCAAGGGGACATAGGAAGTGGAGCAATGGCAGTTCAAGGTGGACAGGGTGACAGAGTGGGACAGAAGGGTGACAATAAGGAGAGTCTTATTTCCTGGCGGGGTCTTGGCAATGTTCTCTGTCTTGTGCCTGGATCGCAGGGACCGTTTGCGGGGTGGTTCACCTTCTGCAGGGGGTGGGGTGCTGGTGGCCTGTTGGTCCTGTGGCAGGATCTCCTGTCCACTAGTGCCGGCAGACGTTAAAGGCTGTTCATCGTTCTAGATGATGTCAGGGGCCCGGTGGTATGCCACTGTCTCCGTCATGGTGTTGGCCATGTCTGCCAGCACCCCTGCAATGGTGACCAGGGTGGTGTTAATGGACTTCAAGTCCTCCCCGATCCCCAGGTGCTGTTCCTCCTGCAGCCGCTGGGTCTCCTGAAACTTGGCCAGTACCGTGCCCATGGTCTCCTGGGAATGGTGGTATGCTCCCATGATGTTGGAGAGTGCCTAGTGGAGAGTGGGTTCCCTGGGCCTGTCCTTCCCCGGACGCACAGCAGTCCTCCCAGCTTCCCTGTTGTCCTGTGCCTCTGTCCCCTGAACCGTGTGCCCACTGCCACTGACCCCAGATCCCTGATAGTCCTGTGTTAGTGGGGTTGCCTGGGGTCCCTGTAGTGGTGGACACACTGATGATTGACGTGTCCTGGGGACAGTGGCATGGGCCCGATGGGTTTGTGCTCTGGTGGTGTTTCCTGAGTGGGGAGGTTTAGTGGTGGTTTGGGACTGTGGCAGGGGAACCGACTGTCCAGAGGTCCCTGATGGGCGAGGCTGGTCATCTTGATCCAGGCATGCAGAGCTGCTATTGTCACTGTGGGCCTCTTCTGTGGGGAGACTGGATATGGCTGGCACCTCCTGTCCGGTGACGTTGTGTAGGGGTCCTGTTGGGGTGTAAATGCATTGTTATTGTATCTGTGTGTGCCATCTTGTGCAATGGGTGTGTTTCCCTGTACTACTATGCTTGCAATATCGCCTTGGCCCTTGTGTGAGTGGTGATTGTGTGCCCTGAGTGAGTCTCTCCCTGGGACGTGCTTTGGTGATGGGTGTCCATGCAGGTCTGTGATGGATGTCCATGCATTGTTGTCACATGCACGGCTTGGTTTCGGGATGTGTGGGTTGTGATAGTGGGGTATATGTGAGGTGTTGGAGTGATGGGTGTGAGGGTAGAGGTTGGGGTTTGTGATGGCATGCAGGTAGGGGGGATATCATAGTAAAGGCATGACTTACCAGAGTCCAGTCCTCCTGCTACTCCTGCAAGGCCCTCAGGATGCATGATTGACAAGACTTGCTCCTCCCATATTGTTAGTTGTGGGGGAGGAGGTGGGGGTCCACCGCCAGTCCTCTATACGGCTACCTGGTGTCTGGATACCACAGAACGCCCCTTCCCTCGTAGGTCGTTCCACCTCTTCCTGATTTCATCCCATGTTCTTGGATGCTGTCCCACTACATTGACCCTGTCCAGAATTATCCACCATAGCTCCATCTTCCTTGCAATGGATGTCTGTTGCATCTGTGATCCGAATAGCTGTGGCTCTACCCGGATGATTTCCTCCACCATGACCCTGAGCTCCTCCACAGAACACCTGGGGTGTCTTTGAGGTGCCATGATGTGGTGTGAGTGATGTGTGAGGTGATGTGTGATGTGATGTGTGGGGTGATGTTTTGGGGTGTGTAGTGTATTGTGCGTGGATAGTGTATGAGTGATGGTGTTGTGTGCCTCTGGTTGCTGGTGTTGTCTTGGCTTTTCTGTCTCTCTGCTTCTTCCCAAAATGTTGCTGTAAGGGATTGTGCGAAATGTGGGTGTGTGTTTTATAGTGGTGTGAGTGTGTGGGTGCGTGTGTGTATGTGTGTCAGGTGTGTGTATTTTGAATTGTCCAATGTGGTTGTGTTTTGTAAGTGTGTGTGAATTTTGAGCACGGCGGTGTGTACTGCCAATGGTTTACCGCAGTTGAAAGACCGCTGCGTTGATTCGTGGGTCGTTATAGTGTGGGCGTGTTCCTGTTGGCGTGACGGTGTGGGTTTTGGTACCGCCAGTTTATCACTGACCTTTGGTCTGGCGGACTTGTGTGGGGGTCTGTATTGTGGAGGATTTCTAAGTGTGGGTCATAATATCCATATCAGATTTTCGCCTCGGACATGGTATGTTGGCGGCCGTCAGCATGGCGGTCAGCAGACTTTACCACCAGGGTTGTAATGAGGGCCATAGTGCTTGTGAAAGACAACAGCAAATATGACCAAATTAAGAAATATTGTGCATGAACAAGGAAAGTCCAATATTTCGTTACAATATCACTGCACAATAAAGATCTATTTGTCTGCCGTTTTATGTCGAAGGCGTTTTGACCTTCCTCAGTTCAAGGTCATCAGCAAGGACAAAAGAAGCACAATACATATGATTGTTGCCTACAGGAGATTCAGAGAGTAGGTAAATCATGGCAACTCACTTATTACAGGAAAGGGACGCAGGATAATCACCTCTCAGAAGGTGATCAGCTGAGAGCGGAATCAGCCCAACCTTATTGAAAACAGGGCAGTGAAAAAATCACCAAGCAAAAAGTATCTACACATAACAAATTTCCACTTATAAAAAGCCTGCTGGCATGAGAAGAGCTTGGCATGTTGTGCTCTCAAGTCTGTGATGCAGTAATGGTATAAAAAGCTTGCACCTAGAATTCAGCCATATGTAGGCATTGCCATGCTAGGTGCAGGAAGTCTGCTCCCTCCTCCCCATAGAACCTGTATTTAGGCATATTACCAACTTCTTTTTGGAGGTGGGTACGTGCCCATAGATACTGGTTTACTTTTAACTTGGTTTAAAACTGGAATATCTGCTTGTGATTGCTCTGAATGGTGTGTGGTTTAAATGCAGCGTTGACAACTAAAGGAACCATTTTACAAAGATTTTCAAAAATAACAATTATCGTACCTTTAAATTACTGAAAATAAGAACAAAGAGGGGTGGCTATATTCATATTCAATTAATTTGTCTTTACAAACAGCAGGAAATAAAACAACATTTGGAATGCTTAAACGTCCCACTTAAGACACAAACAGTTACCCTTTCAAGCAACTCTGTCCTGCTCTATGGAGCAGCCAAGACAAAAGACTTTGAAACCTGCAAAATCCACATTATTTCATGATCAAAAGTGGAAATCTTGAACTGCAGGAAGATCACGTGTTTTCCAACTCTTACAAAAAAAAGAGTTTGGAATGTGACTCAAGATGAGGCAAAACCTGGACAATCCTCTCTCAAAAAGAAAGAAATCTAAATCAAAGTTAAAAATACAGGAATGTACCAAATATTCAATACTTAAATTGGTATAAAGGCAAATAGAAAATATCAACAAGTATGACAATAGAAAATATATCCAAACAGCATATCTCAAAAACAATAATGATCCTTCATTGATCGGAATTCAGGGATAAATAACAACGGTCATTACATCTTTTATAGAAGGCAAAGTCTTATTTGTTCATTAGCAATATGTTTTATTTAATTTTCATTCATTAGGTTCATTGAAGAAAAGTATTTTCCTCACAATTTTTGATTTATTTGGCTACGCTCACCTGCATCTAAAGACCACCTTACGATAAGCACCTACTAGAAAGAATAAATAGAGAGAATAAATAAAAATATTTACATCAAGGCAACTGTTCCAAGCTAAATCAAATGAAAATGGACTTTAAGATGCCCATCATGATCTCCAGAACATCATGGGTTTCCACACTACTATATAAAAAATGAAGGCTGTGCCCGTATATTAAAATAGCCATTGATACCACATGTGAACATGCAATGTCTATTTAGTGAACAAAAAGAAAAGCACAGCCAAAATGTCACTGGGGGGGGTAAGATTTGAAGAGAAGCATCACTATCAGCTAACAGTGCAGAACCATAAATTGGCCGTCACAAGAGACCACAGTAATTCAGATATCCCACTATGGTCCTCATTATGAGTGGGCAAGTTAATTATGATTTGCGCAGTAATTCTAAATAGGAGTTTCTTGGAAAATGCAGTACTCCTGCGGTTTTCCGTGATAAAGTTTGGCATGTCAAGCCTTCTGTGATTTATCAGGTGAAAAATGCCTGATAGTTATAGAACATGGGGATTTTTACTGCAGTAAGCACCAATTTCCACATAGTATCCCCCTTTTAAGGGGACAAGCTCCTAATTAGGAGTTATTTATCGAACCCTGGCAAACTTTGACACAGTGGATTTTTTTGGGTCTGATAAATATCAGCCCAAACCCAGAGCCACTTGTAATTAAGGCCTTAGACTAGGGAAGAGAGATGCTCAAGCTAGTCAACACGAAAATAAAAACAAGAATGAATATTGCTCAAATGTAGTACTGCTGCAAAAATCTGCAATGCAGATGGGCTGTCATGTGACCAACTCTCAGATACAACTATGGACAAATCTAAAAAGGCCCTCTCTATAGTAATCCTGAAAGCTCTTTTTTAGGTTGATCACATAAGGTCTGCGACAGCTGCACTCCTCAGTCAAGTCACACCTGAAAAAAGGGAATGGCACTGCTCTGAAAACACAAACATATTCTAGGCAGAGTATAGGAAAAGAAACAACTGTGGTATATACAAGACCATAATTCGCACAAAGAAAAACTTTCCACTCAGAATCACAAACACTAATTAAACACCAGTGGTGGTTCCTCAATTAGGGCAGAGGAACATTGCCCCACTGCTGAGAGCCAGCAGATTCAAACTTATAAATTATAATAAAACAATTTTATTATCATTTTTTTTTTCATCCTAGCCGAGCCGACTGAGCTGAGTCTTAGGGCAGGGTGGGACTATCCTGAAGGTCAGCAGATGCAGCATGGAGGAGGAGTGGGGGGCACTGCAAGTGTGCATGTTAGTTTGCGCATCTGTCTTAGGATGGCCAAACCAACATGTGCACTTAGATCTCTCCAACCTGAGCTATGCTGCACAGCTGGGTGGACAACAGGCACAGGCTTCCAGTCCCTGAGTGAGCTCCAAACCAGCATGCTCAGACCAATCCTGACTCTTCCCTGATGCTGGGTAATAGTATTACCAATGTGAGAGCAGCTTCCGGATAGGCGTAGGGGAGTCAGGGAGCCTGTGCACCAGCTCCTGGAATGCCAGGAGAGGAGCAAAAGAGCACCGAGGTACCAGCCAGCAGGTAAGTACTCTGTTTTTTTGTTATTCTCCCCCAAGCTGCCTCACCACTTTTATTTGCCACCACTGTTAAACACACAAGGGCTAAACTACAATTAACAAGTAGAACTATGCTAAGGAGCAAGACTGATTTAAGAATAAAATATAATTCTTACAGCCACCATATATAAGCCGTTAGTAAGTATAAAATGTATGTATTGGAAGGACAAGCAAACAATAGAAACAGTTGAGAGTCAACATCTGTTTTTGTCATAAGTGAAAGGCTATGTTATGTTTGGCTCCCCTTTACTCCTCTGATCCTGTGTAGCTATTGTGAGCAGGGGAGAGGATTTTGAGGGCCATATACAACATAAAATGATAGATAACTAAGGTGAATTACGATTTGATTTTCATCTTGGGTGTCTGAGTCACTTCAGGGACAAATTGAGCTTCGCTTTTGTTGTCTATTTAATGTCACTCAGAACCCTTGGTGAAAAACATCCTCATAACTCACTGTTGCTAATAGGTTTTTTGTATATATCTTCAGTTATTTATTGTCAGATGCAAATGTTTTTGAATCAGTGTTTTCATTGATAGGGATAGTACAAATGAATGCCTTGAGTTAATATATAAAGTGCAAAAGAATTTTATTTGTGGTAATTTCAACGCATATTAAATTATTTTATGAAACAAAATATAGAAACTTAACTTGACCTTACTATTTAATATAAACATCCCTTTTTAGATGCTAACCCCATTGTAGTCATGGGCATAGCAATCATTAGTTAAGAAGGTGAAAAAGCAAAAGTAACAAGGAGTGCAGGTTCGCCACTGCATTTCCGTATGAATCTCATGTGGGGACAGTCCTGTTTTCCTGTCAGATATATTTCTCATTGACATTAACACTAAAGGCAATGCATCTGGCCATTTCAGATTCATGGCAGCACACATTGTGGCAATTCTTGACTTCAAAGTACCATTCATCTGCTCTACAAGTCCTGATGCTTCTGGACGATAGCTGCAGTGCAGCTTCTGTTCAATGTTCAATGCTGCACATAAGAGCTTAATCACTTGGTTATTGAAGTGCATTCTGCTATCTGATTCTAAGGAGATCGGGAATCCGAACCATGGTATTAACTCTCTAAGTAACAGCTTTGTAACTGTGAGGCTATCATTTCTACGTGTGGGGTATGATTCAATCCAATGACTAAACACACACACAATCACCAACACGTACTTCAATCCACCACATGCAGGCATTTCAATGAAATCCAATTGCATTCTGCTGAATGGTCAATCTGCTCTTCCAATGTGGCTCAAATTCACCACTGTCCCTTTTCCCACGTTTAACTGCTGACAGATCACACATCTGTGACACACTGCTTCAGCTGCTTGCCTGAACTTTGGATTGAACCAATCAACCATGAACAACCTAATCGCCTGACCATGGTAATACCGAGCCATCTGAGTCAACAGACAATTCGGCAATACAATCTGGCCCTCCACAGATACCCAAATTTCATCTGGTCTCTGTACACACTTCAACTTCGACCACAGCTTTTTCTCTTCCTTGTCTACATTTTCTTGTAATGTTCTCAATTCTTCTAGGGTGTCAATTATTTTCAATGCAAAACTTGCACAATTGATCTCTTCTTCTGGCATCAATTCCCACTTATCTTTGAACGATATACAGTTCAATGCGCAAAACCTTGCAACCTGATCTGCATACCCATTTCCCAAGGAAATGTAATCTTGCGTCTTTTGATGTGCACAGCATTTTACTACAGCAATTTCTTCAGGTAACTGAATTGCATACAGTAATTCTTTTATCCTGTCACCATTTCTTACTGGTGTTCCACTAGAGGTCATAAAACATCACTGCGACCACAATTGACCAAAATCATGAACAATTCCAAATCCGTATTGACTATCAATGTATATTGTCACTCGCAGCCTGGTAGAAACATAACTAGCTCTAGTAAGAGCCACCAGTTCTGCTACTCGCGCAGAATATACACCTGGAAACCATGATGCTTCTAAAGTTCCTGTAATTGTACATACAGCCTATCCTGCTCTCAAGGTGCCTGTCCCATCTCAAAGACATGAACCATCGACAAAGACAATTTGATCATTTTCTTCTTACCGAGTATCTCTAATACCAGGCCTCGGTTTTGTACATAGTTCGGTCACCTCAAGACAATCATGCTCTATATCCTCCTTCTTTTCAATTTCAACAGTATCACTTGGCAATGATGTTGCTGGATTCAACACTGTACATCTTTTCAAAGTTACATTTGGAGCTCCCAAGATGCTCGTCTCATACCTTGCCAGTCTGGCCCCCGTCAAATGCTGTGTTTTCGTCCTTGTCAGTAAAATGTCAACAGAATGTGGTACCATTACCGTCAGTGGGTATCCCATGACCACCCCTTCACATTGGGAAAGACTTTGACCAACTGCGGCTACTGCTCGCAGACAACCTGGTAAAGCTGCTGCAACTGGGCCCAAGTTAGCTGAAAAATAAGCTACTGGGCGATAAGCACCTCCATGGACCTGTGCCAAAACAGACAAAGAACAAGCATCACGTTCATGACAAAACAATGTGAAAGGCTTTGTGTAATCAGGCATTCCCAACGCTGGAGCTCTATACAAATTCTCTCTCAACTCAGTGAATGCCCTCATCTGGTCCTCATCTAGGATAATGGGATCTGTAACTCCTTTGTGAATTAACTGCTGTAGGGGTTTGGCTATCTCAGCAAAATTTGGGATCCACTGTCTACAGTACCCTACCATTCCCAGAAACATGCGTACATCCTTATGGGAAGTCGGGAGACTTCTCTGCAAAATCATTGTTATCCTTTCTCTGGAAATTCTTCTCAATCCTCTCTCAATTTAATGTCCCAAATATTTAACAGATTTCTGACAATACTGCAATTTCACAGGTGAAACCTTGTGTCCGAACTCTCCCAAATTATTCAACAGGGCAATCGAGTCATGCTTACACTTGTCCCTTGTTTTGGATGCAATCAATAGATCATCAATGTACTGTACAAGAGTCAATTGTCAAGGTAATTCCAACGACTCCAGATTCTTTTTCAGAATCTGATTGAACAGGGATGGTGACTCCATGTACCCTTGTGGAAGCCTACACCAGCTATAGACTTTATCGAGGAATTTGAAACTGAAAAGAAACTGACTATCCTCGTGAAGTGGTACTGAAAAGAAAGCTTGTGACAAATCAACCACTGTGAACCATTCTGCCTCGCATGGAATCTGAAACAGTATCACTGCTGGATTGGGCAGAATCGGACAACACTTAACCACCATGTCATTCACTTTTCTCAAGGCCTGCACAACTCATACTTTTCCACGTGGCTTTTTCAGTCCCATTATGGGTGAATTACATGGGCTGCTCAACACTTCCTTTAGAACTCCTTGTTTTAGATAGTCTCCAATTATCTGCACCACTTTCATCACCACATCTTGCGCATTGTTATACTGTGGCAGTTTCGGGAATTCAACATTTGGCTTCAAAGTGATTTCCATAGGTTCCACTCCTTTGATCAATCCCACTTCCTTTCCTGTCAAGTCCCAAACTTTCTCTTTTACAGTTCCCTGTAAGTCTGCATGCAACTCCTTTATAGTGAACATTAAGAAAAATTCAATCAATTGGTATTCCTCATAAACATCATTGAATACCATGGCTGACACCTGTTCCTTATCATCATCACTATTTGTTTTGACTTCTATCCCTACATTTTATAGAGCATTTGGTATTGCACAACAAATCTCTACCCAGCAAGGACACAGGACTTGAATCACACACCACAAATCTATGCCGTCCCAAATAATTTCCAATTTAAACTTGTACTGGTTCTGTGATAGGGTTAGTCAATTGTCTATTCTCCACTCCCACAACCTGAACTGTCCTGCCGGAAAGAGGTAAATTCGGTATTCCACACTCCTCACTGTGGAGCGGGTAGCTCCAGTATCAACTAAGAATGAGACCTTTTGACCCATTACCTTTCCTTTCACAAAAGTCCCTCTCCGATCTACCTCTAGGGACGCAGCAAGAATACAGGCTCCCTCATCCAAACTGTCACTCCTCCATCCATCGCTGATTTCATCCTCACTGTAAAATGGGAACTGATGTACTGTATTGTTACTATTGTCCTGTCTTTGACCTGTTGAGTAAGCATAACCTGTTGCTGTTCCATCGGTGCTTGGGGTATGTGCATTTGCTGTCTAGACACCATAGAAACCTGCTGCTGTACTGGTGATAAAGGAGTAATTTGTGCTCAAGGTACCTGCAACTGTTGTACAGGCAAGAAATTCTGTCTTCGATTCTGAGCATTCAGAACTATGCCCCTCATTTTCGGGATCCTTACAGTTTGAACTGTACTGACATCACCTTGCTGAACCACTTCTTCCTGCACCATCAATGGGCACTCCCGCTTCCAGTGCCCCACGTTTCCGCACAAATGACATGGCATCATCTTTTTCATGCCCTGCATGTCATTCTGAACAACCACAGTGCCTAAATCTGGACTGCGCATCATATCCATTCCGCGTCCTCTACCCCTCACTTGAGGTTGAAACATGACAGCTCTCTGTTGCGGCGGCATCGGCTGCACTGAAGCTCCTTGCACTCCTGATTGGGCTGCCTTAATCTGCATCACCATTGCTTTTTCTTTCAATTTTGTTTGTTTCAATTCAATCTCATCACTACAATATTTAGCATACTGCAGCACCTCATCAATTGGCTTTGCCTGCCAGCAAATCAAATGATTCTTAATCATCTGCCCTACTTCTGGTCTCAACTCTTCAACAAATCTGAACACGAAATGCAACATGTCTTTTGGTTCAACCGCTTCCTTGCCACTGTACTCCTTAAAAGCCTTCAACAACCTCTCATAGTAAGTATGTATTGACTCTTTAGACTCCTGGACTGTCCTTTCAATCCGCTGCCAATCAATGTTCTTAGGAGAAATCCTAGTCTTCAGGAACTCAATCACCTTATAATAATCCTTCATTACCTCAGGTGACGGTGCACCTGTAACCTTGTGTCTCTTGGGTTCACTCGTTGGCCAGTCTACCGACCTCTTACACTCGACCTATAAGTCGGCTGGAACAACTATCTCCAATAGTGTGTTCAGGTCTTCCCACAAACATTTAGAGAGCTTCACAAAACTCTCAGTCTGCTGATACCATTCAACTGGCTTCTCTCTCAACTTGGGATAATCATTTGTAAAAGACAATATGTCACTTCTGTGCCATGAGACATGAACAAATTGATCCCCTGGAATTTCTCTCATCGGAAGCATTTTAACTGATTCACCTTTCTCAGCTCCCTCTGCTCCTTCTTGGGAATCTCATTTTCGTGTCACCTTTTTCTTTGTCCATCTACCTTCCCACTTCTCTAACGCTCCCCAAATCTGTGCACTCTGCAGTAAATCCTTTAAGTGTGCCTTCATTCCAGCTGATCTCATGTGTTTAAAATCCTCTGCCTCAAAATCGAATCTGTAACTTCGCCTTAAATGCTTCGTTGTTTTAAGATCAATGTCATGTTTTTCTGCCAATTCCGCTAACCTCTGGTGTATTTTCCCCACCTCTTTTGTGATTCTTGGGCATAAACACCTCAGCTCTTCTTCAGTATAGGATTCTAACCTATTCAGTCCCATTGTTCCCTCAACTAACTCATTTGCGTCAATGTTTACTCCCACTTGGTTCAGCTGATCTTCCCCTTTCGATGCATTCTGGGGAGAATTTAGACTATCCAACCAATTAATTAAACTGCTGAGCTTTTAACCCTTGCAATGAAATATTACTTGCATTCGGGACTGGCAGCTGCTGCACCACTGTGCCCTAAGCTTGCGGTGTCAGAAGTCTGAGGCTCTGACTTGCATTTGAGACATTTACCGCTTCTGGCAATTCCACAAGAGGACTAAAACCCATAGAAGGTCTAGGTTCACTAAAACCCTGTCCTGTAGATGATGTCAGTTGTGTTGAATCTCCCGCTCCCCTCCTCACAAGACTCTGTGACATGTCAGTTTGTTCTCCTGTCTCTGTTTTCTCTGTGAATATAAAGCTACAGCTGGACCAACAGTAATTGGTAGCGATATTGCATCTGGAGCTGCCCTTGCACCTACGCCTTGTGCGAGTGGTACTCCCATTGCCTGATTCATAACTGGTGTAAAATCAGTCGAGGTTCCTGTCAAAGGGGTAAACTTCGACGTACCCTGCGCCTGTGCTGAGGGTAACAACATTGGTGTCTGGTCTGTCTGAATCAACATTGGCTTTGGAAGCACCTGCTCCCTTGGCACCATGATATTTGAAACACTCTCAAGAACTGATACATCTGGATAAATCATCTGTACTGAAGGTGGATGCATCTGCGCCTGGGCTACAGTGCTAGTTCCTGCACAAGGTGTACTCTGTACTACCCCTGGTAACTGTCCTCCTTCTGTTTGTACAGCTCCCACAGCTCCCTGGGATGTTCCAGGAGTAGCTTGAGGGGCTGTAGCATTAGTTCCCGGACCCCTTGCATAGGTTGTCATAGGTGGAGGTCTGTCTCTTAACAACTGCGTAATGAGAATCTCAACATCAGAGTCGTCATCATCTACGTAAGTCTTTTTCCTTTTCTTCTTTCTCTCGCTCTCTTCTTCCTTGGCATTATCCACTTTTTCTGACTCATCCCCCTCTGTAATTGCTGGGAACATTTTAATCTCTTTCATTGTCCCCATTCTCCATCTCTTTTGCTCCCAATCCCATCTAACTTCCGCTAATAACTATTCTACTTTCTTCATCCTTCTGTTGAACAGCTCTTGCTGCTGTCTGACCACTAGCTCCCAAACTGCCAAAAACTTGAACTGTGCTGGTCTCGGTAATGGCTTCATATCATACAATGATAATCGCAACTGATCCAAAATTCTCAAATTAAACTTTCTGTGTTCCGGAAAAGTTAATGCCCCTTGATTCTTATTCAATTTACTCCATTGCTTTAACCAAAGACACGGAGCTATACCTTTCTCTGTCATCACAAGATACGCCGGAGAATTCTCCGGGGGGGGTCAGCTCCCC
Source organism: Pleurodeles waltl (assembly GCF_031143425.1). Lineage (NCBI taxonomy): Eukaryota > Metazoa > Chordata > Amphibia > Caudata > Salamandridae > Pleurodeles > Pleurodeles waltl. The sequence goes on along the minus strand of NC_090437.1, from coordinate 830,078,092 downwards.
TACTGATGCCTTAATGTAAGAATCACCCCTTTTTGCACTCTTAAATGCCTTGAAAAACTTCATTTTGCCTGTTTTTGTGTACTATTAATTCAATAAATGAAATTACTTTTGCTCCCGAGATTCCCTTCACCAGTTTACTCGAACTATTGCCACTCACAGACCGATGCAAATCCGGTCACAGCTCTTCTTACCAACCAACCTATCTCAGCGCGGCACACTCTGACATCACACTGACACACGGCGGCTGACAAAGTCTTGCGGCTTGTCTTCCTCAACTCGATTCACTCAACTAATGCTATTTTATTCTGAGCACCTTTTACCAAACAATAACTAAAACAAACCTGCTGGTTTACTACAGGAAAGGACACAATCGCTTCAGGGACCTTACAGATTTTCACTATTGGCTCTTTCTGGCTCTTTAGCTATTCCTCTTTCTCAGTCCCCCACATGCGCAAGCAAAATTCGATCCGCGAATTTCACTCTCAGCTGATCAATGGGTTTGTGCTGGTGCACATAGAACTCTCCAAATCTCAGTCGAAGCTTCATTTACTCAATTACCACGCACTCTGACTTGTTGACCACGCCCGATCAACCGACTAAACCAGACAGATTACAACACATAACCAAGTGTCTCCTACACTTGTCAATATACTCCGGAGTATTAGACCACGCAGGGTCCGTACATCACCAACAACCACGTGGATAATTTTTTAAGCATTGGTTGATGACTTCACTACTCTCACACTGTGGAGTACGCACACTCCTACTAACCTTTAACTGGAGTACGCAGACGCCCTACTTTGACCTCACATTCATCACAATTCACCTGCGATTTGCTTAAGCCTGTGCAAGCGCAACCTACTATTCTCATACTACCTCACAAATACGCCGGGAGCATACTTAACCTTACCATCGGGATCTAGGATCTGGGAGAGTCATTTCTGGGTTTAAGGGTACATCATCTTTGCTACCATTGCCATTTCAGAAAAACAAAATTCAAACTTCATAAAATACAAACAACTGAACCTAACTTAAACTACTACCATGACCACTAGTTACCACTTAACTAGCTCCCCAAGGAAACTAACCGTCCTCTAGTACCAAAAACTGCTAGTGCGCCTGGTCCTCAGTAAGTAAACTTACAAAGGGACACGTATAGGTTGATGAACCTTTTGGATCGCATGGAGTATCCTAGTTAAGCGGTAGACCAATGAACCCATCAAAATCACTATAATCAATAACGAACATTAATAAAACTCTTATCTAATAAGAAATACTATCACTCTCAACTTAGGTTAATCATTTTATTCCCTATTAGTTACAATTCTAATCAAAGATCTTTATTCAGCTTTATTGTTAATCAAGCTTTATTAATCATCACAAAATAATTTCACCAAAAGAATCTTGAGCAATCAAAGTACAATATAATCCAGCCATTTTCAACATTGTGGAATAATTCAGCAATGCAATTTAATCAGTCAATTGTCACCGTCAAAGTCACCCTTGTCAGACCACCTAACCCAGATTAGCATCAGCATGGGGGTCTTCATGCGAAAACAGTATAGACAAAAACATTAATTTGGAAAATTCTATCTAAGAGAGAAAAATATTTAAAACAGCACAATTGGTACCTAGAAGAAAAAGCATGCATTGGTCAGTCGCATTGTTATAGCTACCTATCCAAGATAGATCAGCAACGAGTCAGTCTTCGTCGTCAGGTCATCAGTCATCAGCAAAGTATTAGTCTCACAGAAAGTAAGCTCAATTATCAGCACTTTGGACACCGTCTCCTGACGTCATAAACTGTCGCCTCTCCGATCTAATTTTACTCCCCTTGTCATGACTTTTTATTAGGGTCTCTCAGTCCATCCTACTAATTGCTAATTGGTCAACTTTATTATAGGTTCTTACTCTAACCTATAGTTTTTGTTTACCACATGTACACGTCTTTTCAGGATTCAAGTTCCATTAGTTTGATTGGTTCTTCTGTCAATGAGAACATCATCCGGCTCTTCAGGTAACAAAATTGTTGCTCACAGTCTTTTAGTCAGTGCTTCCATTGTTCAAGTCCTGGGAAAGTACTTTTAGCCTACACTACACATAATTGAATCAATTTGTTCTCATCATCTCCTGTCCACTGGTACATTTGCAGAATTTTCTAGCAGAGCGTTCTGAACTCTGTACAGTTCAAGGTCCTTTTCTCCAGTTCCAGTCCTCATCAGTTTTGTCGAGTCACCACGTTAAAGCAGGCAAAGCCCAGTGAAATCCAGGCCTTAAGTATGGCTAAGTTAAGAACACGAATTAACATAAAACATAGGTTATACATTCAAATATGACAAAGTAATATGATTTTAATGAATATTTTCATTATTTAACACACATGGTGATCACTCCCCGTGGGCACATTTTACTCATACATGTTATTTTTCTAATATTAGTTTTCTTTATTGAGTTTTATTCATACGCAAATCATTAGAAATTTCTCATATTAGCATATCTGCTCCAACAAGATCAATACATACAACAATTCCACTGAACACAATGCTAAATTCAGCTGTAATGCGAATTTTCATGTCTCACATTAGTCTGATTACCTCATGTAGTGCTTGTCCTGTCAAATTTCAGTGTATTCGCAATCAACTGTATGAACGTTAAATATAGTTTGTTCCACTGTAGCTGTATGCAGGTAAGCTTACTGGAGCAGTGGCATTGCAAGACAAACATAAAGTCTGATTGACTGAAAACTTGACTTGTATAGAGTAAAGTACTTCAATAGATCTCATAACACAAATGTCCACATTTGGAATATGGCATGTGTTCCACTAACCTTCTAGGCAGCTGAACAGGTCCAACTCCTGCAGCAATGTGATAAAAATCTACCTAAGTCGATTTCCTTCTCTGTGATTATACAACCTAACACAAATACATACTGTGAAAAAAAAACAATGTTTTACCGTACCATTATTGATGCATTACATAGAAAAAATAACATTAGAGACATCTTATGACAAAGTATCTCCAGATAGTAAGCAAGTGCTTAATGCTACTTCAGAGTCATTGGCCACATCATGGGGCATATTTATGGGGACTTGGCACAGGGCAACTCAGCAAGTCACCTTGCTGTCCTGCCTTATGCCAAAGTGAAAGGGCAGGAATGTGCTGTATCTATGACATATGGCACATTCCTGTCCTTTCCCCCTGCACTGCTTCCATTTCGACATCCTAGCTTCAACGCAGGTACCTTTGCACCATTGTGCAAGGATGCCTGTGTTGCATGCAGGATTGTTTTTGTGCAGGAAGGTGCGCCTTCCTGCACAAAACAATTGTGGGAGCCTTTTTTCCCTTTCTATGTGTGCTGCAGAATGCAACACACATAGAAAGAGAAAACAAATGAGGAGACATAAAGATATTTCTGTTTGTTGCGCCTCTACTTGGGGAGTAACGTAAGGTTTAGGCGCATCCCCTGGTTTAAATGGTCTTGTAAATCTGGGGATGGGAACACTTACCACAATACCCATAGAACACCTCTCTTATGCAGAATAAGGCAATACAGTGATTTGCTCTCAATCAATCAATCAAGGTTCTTGAATAGTGTGGCTAAACACCCGTTCGGGTCTCAATGCACTGGGGGGTTCTGCAGCTCAGTCGAAGAGCTGGTTGACCAGTTCAGTCGAAGAGCCAGGTCTTGAGGTTCTTCCTGAATTGAGGCAGAGAGGGAGATTGTCTGACATGAAGAAAGTTCCAGGTCTTCGTGGCAAGGTAGGAGAAGGATCTTCCTCCTGCTGAGATCTTGTGAGTCCATGGGATGGCTGCCAGGGCCAGTTGAGCAGATCAGAGTTGTCTGGTGGGGGTGTAGAAGGTGAGGCAGTGGTTGAGGTATGCAGGTCAGATGTTGTGAAGGGCTTTGTAGGCATGTGTGAGGAGCTTCTTTTGTTGATCAGGAGGCAGTGTAGGTCTTTCAGGTCCCTGGAGATGTGGCTGCAGTGGGCGATGTCCAGGATAAGTCTAGCGGCTGCATTCTGGATTCTTTGCATTTTTGTTTGGTACTTCTGGGTGGTACCTGCATAGAGTGAGTTGCCGTAGTCGAGCTTACTGCTGATGAGCACCTAGGTGACTGTTCTTCTGGATTAGATGGGGATCGACTTGAAGATCTTTTGAAGCAGATGCAGCGTGTGGAAGCAGGAGGACAAGATGCCATTGAGTTGGTGGTTCATAGAGAGTGAGGAGTCGAGGATAATGCCGAGGTTACGTGCATGGACCGTCGGTGTGGGGGGACTCAGAGTGCTGTGGGCCACCAGGAGTCATTCCAGGTGGAGGGGATGGTACCCAAAATGAGGACTTCTGCCTTGTCTGAGTTGAGCTTGAAGCAGCTGTCTTTCATCAAGGCGGCGACTGCCTTCATCCCATTGTGGAAGTTGGTCTTTTTGACTGTAGGTTCATTGTGAGGGAGAGGATCAGCTGAGTGTCATTGGCGCTGGAGACAATGTTGAGTCGTTGGTTTCTGATGATGTCTGCTAGCAAAGCCATGTAGATGTTGAAGAGGGTGGGGCTCATGGTGGATACTTAGGGGACGCCACAGTTGATCTCTGTCGTTTCGGATGTGAATGGTATGAGCCTGACTCTCTGGGTTTAGTAGTGAGGAAGAAGAGGATCCATTTCAGGGCTTTGCCACGAATGCCAGTGTTGCAGAGTCTTGCACAGAGGGTGAGGTGGGAGACATTGTCGAAAGAGGCCGAGAGGTCCAGGAGGATGAGGGCTGCAGTATCACCTTGCTCCAGGAGATTTTGGATGTCATCTGCTGCGGTGAGGAGGGCAGTCTCAGTGCTATGGTTGCTTCTAAAGCTGGATTGGGAGGGTTCTAGTATGTGGTTGGTCCCGATGAATTAAGAGAGTTGGGCGTTGATGGCTTTTTCGATGACTTTGGCCAGGAAGGGGAGCAGAGAGATGGGTCTGCAGTTCTTTAGGTCCGTTGGGTCTGTGGAAGGTTTCTTCAGCAGGAAGTTGATCTCTGCGTGTTTCCAGTCTTGAGAGATGGTGGCAGTCTCAATGGAGCTGTTGATGGTGTGGCAGAGCTCGGGATGATGGTGTTGCTGTCTTGGTTGAAGATGTGGTGGGAGCAAGAGTCCGAGGGGGCTCCAGAGTGAACAATCTTCATGATCCATTGGGTTTCGTCGGTGGGGAGGGTGGTCCAGTTAGTCAGGATTGTCTGGGATATGGAACCTTTGGGTGTGGTGGTTGCGGGTGGGGCTGATGGGTGCTTTGTTGTGAAGCTGTCGTAGATGTTGGCGATCTTGCAGTGGAAGAAGGTGGCAAGGTGGTCACAAAGGGCTTAGGAGGGGGGATGTCCATGGTGTTCGTGTTGGGTTTGGTGAATTCTTTGATCACAGTGAAGAATTATTTGCTCCTGTGTGTGTGTTGGCGTTGATTCATTCTTGTATGGTAGTTTTCTTTCTGGTTATGATGAGGGGGTGTGTGATGAGATAGTGGTTTTGAGGGCTGCGAGGTCAGCCGAGGTCCTCCTGCACCTCCATCTTCCCTTGAGTCATCTACAGGTGCATCTGGACTCTTGGAGGGTAGGTGGGAATGAGCTGGCTTTCTCTGTGGTCTGTCTGCCAGAGGGTTTCCTGCGGGGGGCAGAGTGATGGCACAGTTGGAGATCCATCGGTGAAGGAGGTGTGCAGAAGTGATGGCATCAGTGGAGGTCTGTGGTGGTGTGTTGCGGAGGTTGATGGCGAGTTGGTCTTCAGTGACCTTGTTCCACCTCTGTGCGGGTGGCGGGGACGTGGTGGTGAAGGGTGGGTTTGGTGAAGTAGAAGGTCTGCCTTGCCTCACTCTATATTGATAAAGCCATTCAAAGCAACGCAATGTGGCTTTTCTGTGGCCTCATAAATATAATTTAAAGGTTCTGAGCCACTGTTGCTTCACAAAAAGTGATGCAACTGCAGCACAAGGGGCTCATAAATATGCCCCCAGGTTTGTAGTGGAAAACAAATGTGGCAGGGGTAACCCAGGTCACAGCACTGTAAATAAGTGAAATGGAGACTTCCGTAAAATTCACTAAGCAGCCATCCCACTTGCAGAGCTACCCTGAATGCTACTTCAGTATGCCAGAAAAATGAAAGACTTCATTCAATAGCCAAGCACAGAAGTTAAGAACTTGTACCCTTTCAACTAGTGCTAAAACTAATAAAACAAAATCATACTGGAGAAGCTCAGCAAACCTTCTCAAATAGATTGAGACAGCCCAAACCACATCCATTAAGTACAAATATAATTAAGCTTCTGAGGAAGGGGTGCAAACGTGATTGAGCTTCTGTAGTGTGGGACAAAGAAGGGGAAAACAACCCTCCTGGTTACAATGAAATAGTTTACTTTAGTGACAAATCCAGGAATCATCCATAATACAATTTCATGTATAAACATGCATAAATAAGGAGATTTGCAAACGAGAGAGCCCAATTTGCCCCTATTGTCTGGCAGTGGTGATGGCTACTAGAGATAAAACTTTCCTGCACAAAAATGTAAGAAGTGCCTCCTATAAGTGTTCAAAATGTGAATCCTGTATTGTGTATAACATTAAATGTAGGTCTCAAGGGGGAGCTGGAGTTAGAACACTGGGACTTAACAAGGAAAATCCTCGTAAGACTTGAGAGGTTAGAGCTGCATAGAAGGCAGGCAACACCAACGCACCTAAAGGTCTTGAACACCAGTCCTCTTTAATCAAAGTGTTCCTAGAGACAGACCAATATTACAACCATCCTACATCAAATCAACCATCAATTCAGGCTCACGCGCTGAAGCATAAAAAGAAGACAAGGAAAGCACCATGTACTGAAAGACCCCCAGTAACGATCATATGCTTGCCTTGTGGTTGAACTATGGGGTCCTAAATAGTAATGGCGCCGAGGTGGTGAAGCTGGGCCCTCTAAACTTCCACACGGAGAGCATCAGGTGCATTCATTAAAGTTAATCCAGAAGCTACCAGAAAGAGGGAAAAGGGCAATTGGTAGAATTCACTCTTTGTGTATGGTATGTGATAAACTAACATGAACAAGATGTAGTGGTCTAAAACTGTATTTTGAAAAGCGCACTCTCCTTTAAAAAAACAAACAAGAGATGGGGAATCAAAGAATGATGAGGGAAGGCAAACACCAGACCCTGTAGCTAAGGACACAGAAGAATTGTCCCCAAAGCACCAGGCAGAGAGAAATGGTGAAAGGAATGTAGAATTAAAACTATTGACAAATAAGTCGATAACTTCCAAATCTTTGAAATATCAGAGGAGAAAGAGGCTTCTCCTGGAAGAACGTAATCATCTTCTCCTGGAAGAATGTAAACATTTGACTGAACTTGTCTGCCTTGGAGTTGATGTCGGTGGGAAAGAGGGAAATAGACATCTTTATATTTATGCCCATGGAAGAATGTTAAACACCAATAAACTGAGGGGCAATAACCTGAACTGAACTGTTTATATATGTATGCTTTGGCCACCATATTGTCCATGCCAATCACCACTGACTGGTGTTGGACTGGTTTTCAGACAGTCTGTCACTGCCTGATGGGGCAGCTTGAATAGGGCACTGTGTGGGATTTTATTTTATGTTCTTGTCCTGGTCCATCCAAAAAAAAAAAACATCCCACACACTGATCCTTTCAAGCAGGCCCACCTAACAATCCCAACAGTCCAACACTGCCACTGACTTTCTCTTGAAATCCATGCAAAAGCTATAAAAGTACCTAGGGCCAGATGTAGCAAAATGAAAAATTGTGACTCGCATTTTGCGAGTTGATGCGACTCGCAAAATGCGAGTCGCAATTTGTAATGCCAGAAAAAAAAACGAACCGATTTTGCGACTCGCAGCCGGACTCGCAACGCAGTGTGCGAGTCCGCAGATTGCGAGGTCGCTTTTTGCGAGTGTGCAAAAAACGAACTCGCAATTAGCGAGTAGGTGTCGCAAATTGCGATTATCTTAAAAATTGATTGCAGGTGCAGCAGAACACTCCAGAAAGCACACCAGAACACCCTGGAAACACTTCCTGGCACATGATGATGACATCACAGCCAGGAAGTTTACAAATACACCTGGGAGGAGGGAGGACCACACCCTTTTATAACTGCCAGTCTTCACACAGAACAGACAGCAGCTGCCATGGAGGGAGCCCCACGAAAAAGAAAACTCAAATTTTCAGAGAGGGAGCTGGAGGTGCTGACAGAGGAATGCTGTCAGCACCATGATGAGTTTTTTGGGAGAGCAGCCCTCAATGTTCCTGAGGCCACAAAAAAAAACTCAGGCAGGACATTCAAGATAAAATCAATTCCCTGGGTGTGAGCCAGAGGACAATCGAGGACATTAAGAAGAGGTGGTATGACCTCTGCTCCCGGGTCAAGGAGAGGGTGGCTGAAAGGCTCCGGGAGATGAGAGGCACTGGATGGGGACCATCATCTGTGCCACCACCCACACCCCTGGAAGAAAGGGTGGAAGAAACATTTGAGCAGGAGGCAGTGTGTGGATTTGGGGACTTGGACACCTCAGAGCCCAGCACATCAACCGGTGAGTACCATGTGATAAGCCTGTACCCCTATCAATGTCATACCCCAGCCACCATGTACACAGGTGCATGCACAACCAAAATAGCTCCATTTCAGGGTAGAAATTGCCAGAATGATGCATTATGGGAAATGTAGTCAAATAGTCAGTTCATAGGCAAATGTTTATTAGGATGTGTGCAACAGATAGTAGACACTGACAGTCTGTTCCCCATGTCCCACAGGTCTCCAGCAAGACACCCCCAACACCCCAAGCACCCAGGCCCAGGAGGACACCCCAGGACCCGCCAGCACCCCCACCTGCATGGTCAGCAGCATCCCTGCAGTAGTAACACCTGCTGCAACAATCACGCCAGAAGCTGCCCCAGCAACAGGCAGGGAGGACACAGGTGGGAGCACAGGGCAGCCACCGCTGCGCAGGCGTCGCAGGGCAAGACCATCTGGGCTGCAGTCTGCATCCTGGATACTTCCTCCAACCACCAGTGAGGCACATCTGCTGCGTGGTCAGCGCCTGCAGAACAGAATATTGGGCAGGATTAGTGGTGTGCTGCACCGTTTTGTGCGAAACAACCATGCAAGCATGCAGCACCTCAACAGACGCATGGACATGATGTGCCAGAACACTGGGGACCTTGCCCTTGCCATTAGGGAACTGGCGGGAGGACCGCTGGCCCAGGCAGAGGCTGGGCGGCGCAGAGATCGCCAGATAATGCAACGACTGGACAGGATGGCCACATCGATCGGCAGGCTCGCCATTAATACAACAGGCCTGTCGAGGAGGACAGTTGGGCTGCAAGTAGAGATGGGCCATTTTGCTGGGGATGTTGCCAGGGGCCTGGGACGTCTCACCCACATAATTGAACTTATGGAGACACAGGAAATGTCAAGGGCCACAGGGGAAACCCCCCAAGACAGTGAAGAGGGCTCAACAGTGAGCAGTGTCTCTGCCACTGACAGCAGGGTGCTGAGCAGTGGTAGGCAGAGCACCACGGACGCATCAGGGACCAGCCAGGCTGGCAGGAGGGGCAGGAGATCATAGATAACACCCAGGACCATTAAATGTGGCACATGGCGTTAATGTGCCACATGACTGGTTGGCATTTTCCTGCCCATGGACAATTTCGACTTGTATATAGTTTCTTAATTACAGTAATAAAACAGTTATTTTTGTTCCACTTAACAAATGGAGTTTTTGGTTAATAGGTGAGTATGGTGGGAGTTGACACGTACCGTCCAAAATATTGCAGGGGTGAGAGGTAGCCCACGTCGGCTATGTTGTGGAGGATGGCGCATGCGACCAAAATTTTGAATGCGGTAATGGGGGTGTATTGGAGGGCACCTCCACTGCGGTGGAGGCATCTCAATCTTGCCTTCAGGAGTCCGAAGGTGCGCTCGATGAGGTTCCTGGTCCTCTTATGAGCACTGTTGTATTGCCTCTCTGATTCAGTTCTGGGTGTTAAAAACCGAGTCATGATCCAAGGCCTGAGAGCATAGGCACTGTCACCTGTTGGGCACAAAAGTACACTGTTAGGAAGTCCAGATAGTCGTGCACAGTGACCTGTATGTATGTCTGCAAGTGTCTGTGGCTCTACCTAGGAGGTAACCCTCTCCGAATTCCCCACGTTCCAGGCGTTGATGTATCCCACTATGCCTAAAAATGTATGAGTCATGGGTACTGCCTGGAAACTTAGCTACGATGTCGGTGATGACATAATGGGCATCACAAACAACCTGTATGTTGAGTGAGTGGGTACACTTCCTGTTGCGGAAAATGTGTTCCAGATTAGCAGGGGGGCATATTTGAATGTGTGTCCCATCTACACACCCTATAACATGGGGAAAGTGGGCAATGCGGTAAAAGTCCAGCTTGGTGCTGTTCATTTCTGCCTCATTCCTTGGTAAGTATATGAAGTGAGACATGTGCGTAACTAAGGCATCTAGGAAGGCCCTGAGTAACCTTGACACTGCACTTTGGGATACCCCACCTGCCACAGCAATGACCCCCTGATAGCTCCCTGAGGCCAAGAAGTGCAGTGAGCATAGTACTTGCACATGTGTAGGAATGGCGCAGCCACGCAGAGTCTGGTGTTCTAGCTGTGGTTTGAGTAAATCTATTAATTCTAGAATGGCTGCGCTGCTAAGGCGGTATTTGTCATAGATCTCCTCTTCAGTTTGCTGAAAAAGAGTCTGCCTGGTTCTATATATCTTCTCCTGTCTGTGGCCCCTCCTCCTCCTCTGCTGGGCTGCGTAGACTCTCCTCCTCACTGCTATCAGGTATATCTCCGCCATCTTGAGTAACCCAGATGGCTTCTGCGTCCCCTTTTATACTTTGGTAATGGTTACCACCTGCTCTGAGTTAGTGGTAAATGGGACATGCAAACTGGGCTTTTTGCGACTAGTCGCAATTTGCGAGTTGCAATTGCATAAGGTTTGCGACTCGCAAATTGCGACTTGCTATTTGCGGGTCGCAAAATGGGGTCGCAACGGATGCGACTCGCAAACGGGTCCCATCGCTTTTTGCGAGTCGGAAATGGGCTTTTTGCATCCCATTTCCGATTTTGCACTGTCGCAAATTGCGATTCTGCCCGTTTGCGAGTCGCAAACCTTTGCTACATCTGGCCCCTAGTTCCTTTTAATGGGAGGAATGAATGTGTGTTTGTGGAATTGAGTGACCCTGAATTGAAGCAGAGTCTACCTCTACCTAGGCTATGGGCTTACATGGTCCCAGAAATGGAAAAGAAGAATAGAGAGAAACACCTTCTAACAGACTAACTGGTTGTCAAAAGCCACAACTGGAGTTGATGGATTTCCTTGATGCTGGATCCCAAAGTACTAGGATAGTACGGACAACAATGCCATGATATAGATATATAGACATGCCTAGGGTACCACAAACACACAGGCAGCCGGAAGAAGAGAAAAAAACAACAAACAACATCCATCAGGAATAGGGGCTTGCCATAGGTTTTCGATATACAGTGACAGCTGTGCTAGGAGACTGATGGACAGGTGTTCCCAGTTATGGTAATAGTTTGAAGATTGATCCATTCGAGAGTTAAGTATTAATGAATTTTGGATTTTGTTTTTCAAAATGGCATTTTTAGAGAGAATTATGTTCCCTTAAGCCCAGAAATGACTTTCCTAGATCCTGGATCCTTCTAGTAGTGTTGGGTATGTTCCCGGCGTTCCAGTGATAGAGTGAGATACATAGGTTGCACTTGCACAGCTTCTGCAAATCGCAGGTGAATTGTGACATATGTGAGGGAATTTAGGGAGTCTGCATACTCCTGATGAAGTTTTAGTAGGAGTGTGCGTACTCCACAGTATGAGAGTAGGGAAGTCGTTGAACTTCACATGTGTGCGGCGCTTTGTGCTAAAAAATTGTCCACGTGGTTGTTGATGTACGGACCCTGCGTGGTCTATGACTCCGGAGAATATTGAAAAGTGAATTAGACACTTGGTTACATGTTGTAATCTGTCTGGTTTAGTAGGTTGATCGGGCATGGTCAACAAGTCAGTATGTACGTTAAGTGAGCGAGAGAGAAATAATTTTGAGTGAGATTTGGTGAGTCCTATGTGCACTAGGACAGACCCATTGATCAGCTGAGAGTAAAATTTGCGGGTCAAATTTTGCTTCTGAATCTGGGAGACTGAGAAAGAGGAATAGCTGCATGAGTGAAAGGGCCATCAGTGAAAGTCTGTAAGGTGTCTGAATGGATTGTGTTACCATCCTGTAGTAACCCTGCAGATTTGTTTTTTGGTTATTAGATTTTGGTTAGTGCTCGCAATAATTTGCAATAATTTTGTGTGAATTGGAGTTTAGGAGGACGAGCCGCAAGACTTTTCCAGCTGCAGTGTGTGTGAGTGTGACGTCACTGGAACCGCACTGGGATAGGTTGTTTAGAGAGAAGGGTCGTGCACGGATTGGCAGCCATCTGTGAGAGGCAATTGGCTGAGAATGTGAGTGAAAGGCACCTTGGGAGTAAAATTAATTTCCTGATCTGAGTTTGAATACACAACAGTAGAAAAAGATGAAGTTCTTCAAGGAGTTAAAGAGTGCCCTAAAGGGAGATACTTACATTAAAGCGAGCGTAGGAGAGCCTACACCACCAGAGAATACTCCGGCTTACATTGTAATGAAGGAGCGAGGTGTTGCGCCATGTCTTTGGTTGAAGCAGTGGTGCAAGTTGACAGCGGAAAATGGAAGCTTAGCATTTCCTGAGAATGGGACATTCAATTTGAGAATTTTGGAGCAATTGTGAAATGAAGCCCCTTCGAGACCAGCACAGTTTGAGCATTAGCATTTTGGGAAATGGTAGCTAGACAGCAACAGCAAATTAAATTTGAGCTGAGAGTGAGAAAGGTAGAGAAATCACCAGCAGAGGCAAGATGGGATTGGGAGCAAAAGAAATGGAAAGCAGTGACATTGCAGGATGTTAAGTTATTTCCAGCGATTACGCAGGAAGAAGAGACGGAAGGAAAGAAATTGACTAGAAAGTCAAATAAGGGGTCGTCTGAAAGTAAGCAAGCAACAAAGTCTTCTGTAGTGGAAAAGGACTCTGATACTGAGGACCTTATCACACAGAAACTGAGAGATCGACCACCACCGTATGCGGTGCATGATAATGGTACGAGCCCTGGCACAGGCAATGGGGACAGTGAGTCCGGTACAGGTTAATACTAGCCAGACACAGGATGTGGTGCAAGGACCTAATGTATTGACTACTCCAGTAGTTCAGGCACAGATGCATCTGTCACCCATACAGAGGATCTATCCAGACGTACCCGTCATGAAGACGACTTTGAACTTTGTGGTATCTATGGAGCAAGTGGTTCCAAGACCACTGTTGGTTCAGATTGAGGTGACTCCGATTTTGTTGCCCCAGGTACAGCCACAGGGAATGCCGAGGTTTACGCCAATGACAGGGACACTGTCGGACTTGACACTGATTATGAATCAGAGCATGGGAGTTACTCTCCCACAATGTTCAGGGCCCAGAGCAGCCCCAGATGCAATATCGCTGTCACTTACTATTTGCACAGAAGAAACCAGACGTGAATGAGCAAGGAGAGATGTCCCCAAGTTTAGTGAGGAGGGGATAGATTGAACAAGTGCAAGTAGTTTCTTCTATGGGCCAGACTTTTGATGGGTCAAGATCATTGTTAGATTTCAGTCCACTTTTTGCACTTCCAGAAACTGTAAATGGACCTTATGCAGGTCAGAGACTGAAGTTACTGACACCACAGGCATCACATGCAGTGGTACAGCAGGTGCCACCGGTGAACACAAGTAACATTTTGTTACAGGGATTAACAGCCAAGCAGCTGACCGAATGGTTGGACAAGCTTAATACCCCACAGAATGCTTCCATGGGTGAAGAGCAGATCAATTGTGTCAGACTAAGCATGGAAGCGAATGAACTGGTTGAGGGAACAATGGGGGTGAATAGATTAGAGTCTTACACAGAGACAGAATTGAGGTACTTATGCCCGAAAATTACAAGAGAATTGAGCAAGGTACATCAGAGATTAGCAGACTTGGTAGAGAAACATGACATAGAAATTGAGAAAATGAAGCATCTGAAGAGAAGTTAGATTTTGAGGCAAAGGATTTTGAACATATGAGGTCACTTGGAATGAAGGCACACCTCAAGGAATTACTGCAGAGTGCTCAGGTTTGGGGAGCATTAGAAAAGTGGGAAGGCAGATGGGCAAAAAAGAAGGATAAAAGAAAGCGAGACTCTATAGAGGTGAACTAGAATGTACAACAGGGCAAGGACCCAGTAAAGATTTTACCAATGAGAGAGATCGCAGGGGGACAGTTTGTTCATGTTCCTTGGCATAGGAGTGATATTCTGTTATTCACAAATGATTATGCAAAGCTGAGGGAAAAAAACTGGTAGAATGGTATCAGCAGACAGATAGATTTGTGACGCTCTCGAAATGTTTGTGGGAAGATTTGAATACCTTACTGGAGATAGTGGTTCTAGCAGACTTGTGGGTCGAGTGTAAAAGAGCCGTAGACTGCCCAACAAGTGAGCCAGAGAGGGCTAAGAATACTGGTGCACCATCACCTGAGGTAATGAAACATGGCTATAAAGTGATTGAGTTCCCGAAGACGAGGATTTTGTCCAAAAATATTGATTGACAGAGAATTGACCGTGCAGGAGGTGAAGGAATCAATACATGCTTACTATGAGAGGTTGTTGAAGGCATTCAAGGAGTACAGTGGCAAGGAAGCAATTGAGCAAAAAGGACATGCTGCATTTCATGTTTAAGTTTGTGGAGGGACTGAGACCTGAGATAGGTCAGATGATTAAGAGTCATTTGATTTGTTGGCAAGCTAAGCTGATTGATGAGGTGTTACAGTATGCAAAATAATGTAGTGACGAGATTGAGTTGAAGCAGAAAAAGTTGAAAGAGAAGGCAATGGTGATGCAGATTAAGGCAGCTCAAACTGAAGTACAGGGGACTTTTGTGCAACAGATGCCACAGCAGCAGGGAAATGTAATGTTCCAGCCTCAAATGAGAGGTAGAGGTCATGGAGGCGTGTCACTTCTGCGGGGCCGTGGGACACTGGAAGCAGGAGTGTCTGATGATAGTGCAAGAGGGTGTTGTTCAGCAAAGTAACAACGTCAACGCATTTCAGAATATGAGAGGACCCAGAATTGCAGAATTTTTCGCCTATGCAACAGGAACAAATAGCCCATGCACAAGTGTCACAGTTGCAGCCGATGAGGCAGCAGGTCACCATGGTACCTAGACAGCAAATGCAAATACCTCCAGTCCGATGGAGCAGCAACAGATGACGCTTACTCAACAGGTCACAGGTCAAAGACAAGACAAAAGTAGTAATGCAGTACACCAATTCCCATTTTACAGTGAGAATTAATTAATTGGTGACTGGGTGAATGATAGTTGGGAAGAGTAGCCATGTGTGCTTGCAGCTTCCTTAGAAGTGGACCAGAGAGGACCCTATGTGAGAGGGAAGGTGATGGGCCACAAAATATAATTTTTGGTAGATACTGGAGCTACACGCTCTGCAGTGAGAAGTGCAGAAGTTCAAATTTTGCCCCTTTCAGGTCGGACAGTTTAGGTTGTAGTAGTAGCAAATCAGTATTTGACAAACCCAATTACAGATCCAGTGCAAGTTGAGATTGGCAATTTACTGGGACTGTATCACTTCGTGGTTTGTGACTCGAGTCCAGTATCCCTACTGGGAAAGGACTTGTTGTGTTGTGGACCAGGTGTCTGATTACTTGTTCAACCGATGGAATTGAGATCCAGATAAATAGCGATGATGAGAAAGATCCAGCTCCAGAACCCGAGTGTGAGACTATAAATGAGGAGTATCCCTTGATTGAATTTTTCCCAATGTTCACAGTAAAAGAGTTGCATTCTGATTTGCAGGGGACAGTGCAAGAAAACATGTGGGATCTGACAGGAAAATAAGTGGGTTTAATAAAAGGAGTGGAACCGATTAAGGTCACATTAAAGCCAAATGCAGAGTTTCCGTAGCTTCCCCAGTATAATATGACACAAGATGTACTGATGAACGTGGCTCAGATAATTGCAGATTTTGAGAAGCAGGGAGTTTTGAAGGAGGTGTTAAGCAGCCCATGCAATTCACCGATAATGGGGTTGAAGAAGCCATGTGTGAAAGTTTGAATTGTTCAGGATTTGAGAAAAATAAATGACATTGTGGTCAAGTGTTGTCCCTTGGTGCCCAACCCAGCTGTAATAATGTTCCAGATTCCATGTGATGCAGAGTGGTTCACAGTGGTTGATTTGTCACAAGCATTCTTTTCTGTGCCTCTTCATGAGGATAGTCAATTTCTCTTCAGTTTCAAATTCCTGGATCAAGTTTACTGCTGGTGTAGATTTTTTTTTTAGAGTCATTAGAATTACCTTTCCAATTGACTGGTGCAGTATATTGATGATTTGTTGATTGCATCCAGGACAAGGGACGAGAGTAAGTACGATTCGATTGCCCTATTGAATCATTTGGGAAAGTTTGGTCGTAAAGTGTCACCATTGAAGTTGCAGTACTGCCAGAGGGTAGTAAAGTATTTGGGTCACCAGATTGAGAAAGGATTAAGGAAAATATCCAGAGAGAGGATTACATTGATACTGCAGATGAATCCCCCGACTTTACAGAGAGATGTTAGAATGTTCTTGAGAATGGTGGGTTATTGTCGCAAGTGCTCTAACTACGTGTGGGTGTGTTATATTGGGAGAAAACTAGGCGCTCTGGGTAGCGAGGTGAATATCAACGAAGAATGTCGAATCTGGAAATGGTGCACTCTTGAAAGACCACACCCAAAAGGTCTTGATAGATGCTAAAAGCACTATTGCAAACATAAAATACAAGAGGCACTCATTATAACATGAAAAATAATAGTACTCATGAGTCAGTATACATAGGCAATGTTTTGTCATATATTTCTGAAAATTAATAGGATTATTTCCAACATAAACCCCAATTACAATATCACTGTCCAAATCCAAATAGTAGAATTAATTGATCTGTTGTTCCAAGTTTACTATGATCCAAAGTCCAAGTCCAGATTTCTCTAATCAAAGTTCAATCATATTCTTAAAAAGATGATATAGCTTATTATTTAAACTTTAGCAGCTGTCCAAATTGATAGTCAGTCCAGATTTTCTCAAATCAAGGTTCAATCATATTCTTCAAAGGATGATATAGCTTATTATTTAAATTTTGGCAGCCGCATCCAAATTGATAGCCAACACGTGTTTTGTCCGGGAGTTTACCAATGACTTCATCAGGGCTAAACATATATGTAGATGCGTCCTATATCATAAGTATTCCTTACAAGCGAATCCCAGAATAATTCTGTTAAGCAACTTATCTGCTGATATCAGTTATTTCAATCCACCTTCCAATGAGTCAAAACGTGAAGCGCAAGTACGCGTGTGTATCGATCAAGTATCAAAACTCCTTGTCGCAAGTGGATCCCGAATTTTGCAGAAATCTCAAAACCATTGCAGAAGTTGACCCATAAGGATGTTACGGATCCCATAGCATTAGATGAAGATCAGAAGAAAGCGTTCACTGAATTGAGAGAGAATTTATGCAGAGTGCCAGAATTGGGTATGCCTGACTACACAAAGCCATTCACATTGTTTAGTCATGGGTGTGATGCATGTTCATTGTCCGTCTTGACGCAGGTCCATGGAGGTGCTCATCGCCCAGTAGCATATTTTTCAGCCTCCCTGGGCCCAGTTGCAGCAGCCTTACGAGGTTGTTGCCACAGTTGGTCAGAGTCTTTCAGAGTGTGAAGGAGTAGTGATGCGATATCCCCTGACTGTAATGGTCCCTCACACGATTGAGATTTTACTGACAAGGACAAAAACCCAATACTTGACTAGTGCTAGACTGACAAGATATGAAACATGCATTTTGGGTGCTCCAAATGTGACACTGAAAAGATGTACAGTGCTGAACCCAGCAACTTTACTTCCTAGTGATACTACTTAAATTGAGAAAGAGGAGGATGTTGAACATGATTGTCTTGAAGTAACTGAGTTGTGCATGAAACCAAAACCTGACATTAGAGATACCCGATTGGAAGAAAATAACCAAATTGTTTTTGTTGATGGTTCTTGTCTTAGAGACAGTACAGGAACACTGAGAGAAGAATATGCAGTGTGCACAATTACAGGTACCTTAGAAGCTTCCTGGCTTCGAGGAGTGTATTCTGCTCAGGTAGCGGAATTGGTTGCTCTTACTAGGGTGTGCCATGTTTCTGCTCGATTGAGAGCTACTATCTATATGGATAGCCAATACGGATTTAGACTAGTTCATGATTTTGGTCAATTGTGGTCACAGAGAGGTTTTCTGACCTCTACTAGGTAACCAGTGAGAAATGGCGAGAGAATAAAGGAGTTGATATTTGTAATTCAACTGCCTGAAGAAATTGCTGTGGTGAAATGCATGCACATCTGAAGTCGCAGGACTATGGTGGTCATTACAACCCTGGCGGTCAGTGGTAAAGCGGCCGCTTAGGTAATGCTAAGACCGCAAACAGGCCGGGGAAAAAAAAAAGTGGAATTATGACTGCGGCGTCATCCGCCACTTCACCATTCCGACCTGCCATAGTGGTGCAGACCGCTGGGCTGGAGATTGCGGTCTCCAGCCCGGCGGTCGTCACTAGACCGGCGACGGTATCAGGACCCTGCATACCGCCATGGATCTCGGGTGGTTGGGAACCGCCATAGGCACTATCAGTGCCAGGGAATTCCTTCCCTGGCACTGATAGGGGTCTCCCCCACCCCGCTACCCCCCACGAATCCGTCCTGACACCCCCTGTCACCCCCTAAAGGTGGCACAACCCCCCTCCCCACCCCGACCCGAACATGCACAGATACACACCTCTACACGCACACATACACCCTGACAACACATACCCGCACACATACAAACAGACATGCACAAGTACGACCCGCACACATTCCCCATACACACAGCACCACCCTGCACGCATACACTCACCCCCTCTACACTCTCACACGCACACCCCCATGCACGCACACAACACACAACACCCTCCCACCCCCTTCCCTAATGGACGATCAACTTACCTTGTCCGTTGATCCTCCGGGAGGGACGGGATCCACGGGGGCAGCTCCGCCACCAGAACACCGTCACCAGAACACCGCCACACCGAATCATGAGAAGTGATTCAGTGGGCGGTGTTCTGTTGACGTGGCAGAGGAGGTTGAGCAACCTCCACTTTCCTGCCGTCCGCCAGTATGGCTGCTGGCGGCTTTCCGTACGAAAAAGGACGGCGGCCTGCCAGCGGTCATAATATGCGGCATGAAAGACCGCCACCACTGGCGGTCTTCAGCACGGCGGTACCTCGGCGGTCTTGCGAAAAGACCGCCGAGGTCGTAATGACCCCCTATGTGTCCTTGGGAAATGGATATGCGGATCAAGTCGCAAGATTTTGCGCATTGAACTGTATATTATTCAAAGACAAGTGGAAATTGATATCTGAAGAAGACACTACATGTACGAGCTTTGCATTAAAGGTGATCAATACATTAGAAAAGTTAAAAACTTTGCAAAGGAATGTTGACAAAGAAGAGAAAAGGTCATGGATTAAAATGAAATGTGTTCAAAGACAAGGTGAGCTGTGGGTATCTGAAGCGGGTCAGATGGTTTTGCCAAATAGTTTGTTGTCCCAGATGGCGAGGTACTGTCATGGTCAGGCACACATAGAGAGGGACGCCATGGTTCATTTGTTCAAATTGACTGGTTTAACCCCAAGTTTAGACAGGCAGCTGAAGCAGTATGCCATTGTTGTGTCATTTGTCAGCAATTAAATGCGGGGAAAGGGACAGTGGTGAATTTGAGCCACATTGGAAGAGCAGGAGGTCCATTAAGCAGAATGCAATTTGATTTTATTGAGATGCCTGTATGTGGAGGTCTGAAATATGTGTTCATGATTGTGTGCATTTTTAGTCACTGGATTGAAGCATACCCTACAAGGAGAAATGATAGCCTCACAGTAGCAAAATTGTTGCTTAGGGAACTGATACCACGTTTTGGATTTCCAATCTCTTTAGAATCAGATAGGGGAACGCACTTCAATAACAAAGTGATTAAACTTTTGTGTGCAGCACTAAACATTGAGCAGAATTTGCACTGTAGTTACTGCCCTGAAACATCAGGACTAGTGGAGCAGATGAATGGTACCTTGAAGTCATGAATTGCAAAAATGTGTGCAGCCACAAATCTGAAATGGCCAGATGTATTGGCTTTGGTATTAATGTCAATAGAAACACTCCTGACAGGAAGACAGGATTGTCACCCATGAGATTCTCATGGGCAGAGTAATGAGGTTGTCAGCAGTTCCAGCCAATGCACTTGTCAACATAACAGATGATATGGTGTTGGACTACTGCAAAGGTCTGGCTGATGTGGTTCACTCTTTCTCTCAGCAGGTGGAGGCCACCACAGTGCCGCCAATCCACGATCCAGGGCATAACCTGAGGGCTGGTGATTGGATTGTTGTCTGCAAGGTCGTACGCAAGATGTGTATGGAGTCTCGTTGGCGAGGGCCTTACAAGGTGATCTTAACAACTACGACAGCTGTAAAGTGTGCAGGGATCCCGAACTGCATTCACGCGAGTCACACGAAGAAAGTGGCATGTCCACTGGATCATGAAGAAGCGTTTTTGAGAGTACCAACAACTGTGAGACAAATTACAGCACCAGAACCGGGAAAGGAACAAGAAAGAACTGAAGCTGAACCTGAGCTAGTTGAGGACAGTTCTAACACCTCTGTGAGAAACGAAAGTGAAGACCTCCAGGAGGGTGCTGAGGAACTTATTGCAACTGAACCAGCAGGAGAGTCAAGTACTGAGAGGGCTCTCCCAGAATCAGTTGGTTCTGAGAGACAAAGAGAGCAAGTGCCAGATCAAGAAGGGGAAGGAGTTGAGCGGGATCAAAGTCAAAGTGATCTGACTCCTCCACAACCTGTTGCAGCTCCATCAAGAGAAAACACCACAGGGAAGGAAAGGGATGCACATCCAATCCTGAAGAGAATACTAACAGAAGGTACATGAAAAGGAGATACGTGGCTGAATTCACAAGTGGAGAAAAGGAAAGAGGTGATAGTCGATCAAACAATAGAGGAAGAAGTAGACACTACGAGAAAAGAAGAACTGAGTGAAGGAGAGTTGAGTTGTTATCGAAAGTTGAAAAGAACGAGAATAGCAAGTTGAATATATGCAGTTCCTGAATGGGCATATGCAACTACAAATGAATGGCAACACAAGTTTATGTCTTTTTGTTTTGACAGGAAAGTTCTGAGTCAGTATTTTGAAGTGACCTGAAATAAATTGATGAACTGAATTGTTGAAACAATCTGAGAAACATTTTTGAGAAAGAGACTGATGAAATAACCGGAAAAGACATTGATAACCTGATGTGACATTTGAAACCGATTTTGATTAAGCTGCTAACCGATTTTGACAAGGAGAAGCATTCCTGGAAGTGAAACCGAACTGCTAAAAGAAGAATTGTCTATTTTTGATTTTTGCTGCATTTTTCTGAAGTTACTTCTGCTTTAGGATTCTTTACAGATCATGGTCAATGTAAATAAGCAAATTAGGGATGTTAGGCACTGTAAATATATGAGCATTGATTTGGGAATTATGGCCCTCATTATGAACACGGCGGTCAAAACCGCCGTGTTCATGCTGGCGGTCTTCTCAGTGACCGCCAGCGCAACCGGAACCCCGCCGGCCGTATAATGTACATTCCTCTGTGCTGGCGGGAGGAATGCCTGGCTGGGACATTGACGGCGGCTCTACAAGGAGCCGCCGCCAATGCCTCTGTGCTGCGGGCACAGCTGCACCCGTCGCGCAGATCACTGCCGATAAATCGGGCAGTGACCTGCGCGATGGGGAACTGCACAGAGGCCCCTGCACTGTCCATGCCAAGTGCATGGGCAGTGCAAGGGCCCCCAGGGGTGCCCCGGTCCACCCCTTCCACCAGCCTTTCCCTGGAGAGGAAGCCTGCCAGGGAAAGGCTGGGGGCTAAGGGATCATTATCCGAGGGGCAGCACCGCTGCCCTGTCGGATAATGATGCCGTCCACCGCTAGGCTGCCTGACGGAGGCAGCCTAGCGGTGGTTGAGGGCCACCCATGGCGGCCCTCCCTGGCTACATTATGTGTTGGTGTGGGCCGCCATGTTCATAATGAGGGCCTATGTTTGGGATTTTGGTTATAGTGTTGATTGTGGGTATGTCTGGTCTTGACGCAAAAGGAGCCAACCATACTTCTGCTTTAGAGACTACTACATTAACGGCTTTAGAAAGATTTAAGTTAGATGAGAAGTATTCGATTGATTTACTAATGTTCAAGGAGAGCTTTCTTCTAATGTTTTCTATCGCTTATTGAGTGAGTATGTTGGGACAATGGATGCAATGCAAGGGATTGTCTTGGGTGTACGCAGATTCCTTCTTCAGTTGAGGAAGGAGTCACTTACCATAGTCTTCCCCTAACCTATGGGATAAGTTGTAGTCTGTTACTAACAAGATTCTATAATCAAGAGTACATCCAATATTTTTTTCCGATCACAACCTCGTGTTTTCATTTATTCCTATTACTAAATGTTTGAGTAGCGTAGCTAAGGATAACAACATAGAATTAGTTAGAGGATTCTTTGAACCTACACTAAAGTTTGGGACTGCTGATGCTCATAAGAATGACCTCACATGCTTGCTTAGCAGAAGGAGAGCTTCTTAGATCACACTGATGACAGGAGAAAGGTACTTAAGGAAAAATCAGAAAAAGGATTAGAGAAAAGGACTTATCAAAATGATTATGCTTACACTGCAATTAAAACGCAAAGAAAATTAGCTTTAGATGCACTACATGTCGGGAAGCTTTGTATATATAGGCCTAAATCATGCACTGACACTTTATTTGTGGGTACAAGTGAAGGTAGGCATGCGTTTTTGTTTCAGAGTAAATGGACATTTATGTTGAATGGACAGGACCCTGCGATTCCAGGAAGCTACTATATATGTAGACTTCATGCTTATTAACGCCTTCAAAGAGGATGGTATGGGACATGTTATTCGGGGATAGTATTCCCAAAGATTTACCAGATGGAGGATTTGAAAAAGTTTCCAAAATTGACAGAATTACATTGTAAAAGACAGAGGAGGGAAACCTCTTCTGCCATAGTGGGAGATATATTTGGTGCGGTGATTCCTTCAGTGGGAGTGCTCCTGAATTCAATAAAAATTCTAAAGTTGTCTACTATCGTGGTTAACATGCTGACAAATTTTTCAGGGGCTATACTCCTGATAGATACTGAATTGGCTCCAGAAAGAGCTATGACTCTTCAAAATCATCTTGCTTTAGACATTCTTTTAGCGAAAAACGGTGAAGTCTGTAAAATGATTAACTCTAGGCATTACTGCTCTTATATTCCTAACAATAGTAAAGAGATAAGAGACTTAGGGCTACATGTACGCAGCATTTTGCACATCATAAACAGCGAATCAGGCCATTTGGGATGTGCAAAATGCACTTTGGCATGTTACAACCCATTTTTGCGATTCGGTAAACTAGTCATCGAATCGCAAAAAGGGATTGCGAGTCGCAATTAGGAAGGGGTGTTCCCTTCCTAATTGCGACTTGCAGTCCCATGTATGATTGTTTTGTGACTGCGAATACCCTCACTCCACCAC
The DNA here is from genome assembly GCF_031143425.1 of Pleurodeles waltl. Lineage (NCBI taxonomy): Eukaryota > Metazoa > Chordata > Amphibia > Caudata > Salamandridae > Pleurodeles > Pleurodeles waltl. Next base: position 830,054,311 of record NC_090437.1, on the reverse strand, counting down.
CTGAAATACACCCCACCATCACAACCCACCCCTCCCACTACCAAGCCCTTCATGCAACACCAATGCATGGACACCCATCACAGACCTGCATGGACATCCATCACCAAAGCATGCACACTTCAGATAATCACCTATCCAACCAAATGACCACTCACACAAGCCTAAGCTGCCAGGGCAATCACAACCATACAGGGCAACAAACCCATGCACAAGATGTCACACGTAGGAACAATAACACTGCATTTACATCCTCACAGGTCCCCCATACAATGTCACCAGAGAGGAGGTGCCAGCAACATCCAGTCCCCCCCAGAAGAGGCCCACAATGATGACAGCAGCTCTGCACACCTGGATCAGGAAGACCAACCTGGTCCATCAGGGACCTCCGGACAGTCGGTAATCCAGGCACAGTCCCATACCACCACAGAGCCTCTCCCCCTCAGGAACGACCACCGCAGCACCCACCCAGTGGGCCCATACCTCTGTTCCCAGGACATGTCAATCAGCAGTGTGTCCACTACTAGAGGGACCCCAGGCAATCCCACAAACACAGGACGATCAGGGACCTAGGGTCAGTATCAGTGGGCACATGGTTCAGGGGACAGAGACATAGGACAACAGGTAAGCTGTGTGACAGGGGGAAGACAGGCCCAGGGAACAGACTCTCCAGGAGGCACTCACCAACATCCTGGGAGCATACACCATTCCCAGGAGACGATGGGCCAGGTACTGGCCAAGTTGCAGGAGACCCAGTGGCTGCAGGAGGGACAGTACCTGGGGATCAGGGAGGACCTGAGGGACATCCACACCACCTTGGTCACCATTGCAGGGGTGCCGGCAGACATGCCCAACACCATGAGAGAGGCAATGGCACACCACCGGGCCCCTGGCACTATCCACACCAATGAACAGCCTTCCACCTCCGCTGACGCTAGTGGACAGGAGGCCCGCCACAGAAACAACAGGCCATCAGCGCCCCTCCCCCTGCAGAAGGGGAAGGGGATGACATCAAAAGCACGGCGGAAACAGAACACAGAAGGGAAACATCTCACCTCTGGACACTCAGGAAAGAACCACGCCGACATGAAGCCCGAACTGCAGGTGTTCTCCATGCTGGTCTACCACCTCCTACACCATGAATACCAATTCCGGCAAAGATGACCACGGTGAGTACTGCCGCCTAGCACACAAGGGAGGGGGGAGGAAAAAGAGAGTGACACACGCATGCAACACGCAACACCCCCACCCCAACACCATACACACAACCAGATGCAACAACATTACGTATCCACCCCGTACCCTCAGGAATAATGCAAGGACAAAAGGAAGTGATTAAAGTGAGTGTAATAAGATACAATACTAGAAATACGTCCTCAAAATTCAAAACAGTATATACATATATACAAATGGAGGGACACTGCCCAGTCCACAATGTCCGTGGGCCACAGGTCCACATCACATAGGCCAAGACCCCAATTGACTCCTGCATCAACACGGATAGAACACTGCAGGGGCATCAGGTCGAAAATACACAGGCACCTCAGGGGGACGGGGAACGGGGGGAGCACCTCAGCCAGGAGATTGCATAAGACCACTGGTCCTGGAGGGGACAACATGCCCTGTGCGATGTGCTGGGGAGTACAAAGCCACAGTCTCTCAAGTGGGTGGTTTGACCACTGCTTGGTCCTGGGGAGTGCAAAGCCATAGTCTCTCAAGTGGGTGGTTTGCCCACTGCTTGTTCCTGAGGAGTGCAAAGCCAGAGTCTCTCAAGTAGGTGGTTTGCCCACTACTTGGTCCTGGGGAGTGTAAGGCCACAGTCCCTCAAGTGGGAGGTTTGCCCAGTGCTTGGTCCTGGGGAGTGCAAAGCCACAGTCTTTCAAGTGGATGGCTTCTTCACTGGTACTGGAGGGGGCTTTGTGCCCAGTGTACTTCATCCTATCAAGGAGGGGGTGAGTGGATGCCTTCTTCCACTGGTTCTGGAGGGGGCTTTGTGCCCTGTGATGCAGATCTTGGGGACTGCAAGGTCACAGTCTCTCACCTGGGTGTCAGACCCATGGGATTTGCAGTGGTCAGGATGCATTACAGTCCATGGAGGCAGGTCTACACATTGCCCACCGGCGGTGACGGCTGCTCAGTGGTGGCAGTGGCGGTTCTGGTGTCGTGACTGGCAGTGGTGGGGGGAGGCTCCGGCCCATTCCCTGCAGCCTTGGATGGCTGCCCACTGGGGCTGCTGCTGCTGGCAGCGGTGCTGGTGGCGGTGCAGGTGGCGGCGCTGGTGTCGGGGATGCAAGTGGTGGGGGGAGGCTCCAGCCTATCCCCTGCAGCCTCGGACGGCTGCCCAATGGGGCTGCTGCTGCTGGCAGTGGTGCTGGTGGCGGTGCAGGTGGTGGTGCAGGTGGCGGTGCCCGTGTCGGGGATGCAAGTGGTGGAGGGAGGCTCCACCCCTTCCCCTGCAGCCTCAGACGGCTGCCCACTGGGGCTGCTGCTGCTTGCAGCGGTGCTGGTGGCAGTGCAGGTGGTGGTGCAGGTGGCAGTGCTGGTGGCGGTGCAGGTGTTGGGGATGCCAGTGGTGGGGGGAGCTCCAGCCCTTCCCCTGCAGCCTTGGATGGCTGAACCACCATGGTTGGTTGTGGGGGCTCAGAATCAATCCCAGCATCAGGCCTCCTGTCCTTCCTGCCTGTAGGTGAAGGCCCTTTGCCCTTCCCCTTGTAAGCTGGTGGTGCCTCCTTGCCCTTGTCATCTGGTGGTGCCTCCTTGCCCTTTTAAGCTGGTGGAGCATTCTTGCCCTTGTCAGCTGGTGGTGCCTCCTTGCCCTTGCCAGCTGGTGGTGCCTCCTTGCCCTTGCCAGCTGGTGGTGCATCCTTGCCATTCCCCTTGGCAGTTGGTGCAGGCACACTGCCAGTGCTGATGGGTGGTTCCTTGGAGCCTCTCACACCTGCAGTAGCTGCAGATACTACTGTGTCCATGGACTGGGTGGCTGAGGTGCTAGCCTGGGGGATCTGACCACCTTGGCCCGACATGAAGGACGGGGGTAGTGGTAGGGAGTAGGTCAACAGCAGAGAGGAAAAGCTTCTTAGGGACACTGGGGTGGAAGGAGGGTGAAGGTTTGTTAGGGGAGGAAGAGGGAGTGATTTTTGGAGGTGTTTGTCTGCTGTGTTTGGGTGCAGGTGCATGGGCCGGATGCTGTTGTGAGGTGGATGGCTGTTGGGTGTCTGAGTGCTTGCGTTTTTGTACTTTGGGAGGAGGAGGCACAGACACAGTGGGAGAGGACACAGGGGATGTGTGCATGGATGTGGGGGTGGTGACTGTCATTGAGGGGTTTGTATTGATAGGCGTGCTGGTGATGGAGGCAGTGGATGAGGATGTACTTCATGCAGGTGTGTGTGGAGATGCTACTGGGAGGGAGGTGGACGAGGAGGAGGAGAGGGACACAATGGAGGCAGTGGATGTTGGTGTGTATGCATCTAGATGGTGTTTGTGTGAGTAACTGTGGGATGATGGGTGATGCTGTTGTTTGCCCGAGCAACTCCTGTGTGTTGTCTTGGGTGCATGCTGGTCTGAATGTGTGCATGGGATAGGTTGGGGTTCAGGGGAATGGGACTGGGCAGAGGAAGTTGGAGGGGGGTGGCTAGAGACAGGAACAATGGCTGCCATCAGGGAGGAGGCCAGAGCCTGGAATGATCTCTGTTGGGCCGCCATGTCAGAGTGAATGCCCTCCAGGAATGCATTTGTTTGTTGCAAATGGCCTGCCAGCCCCTGGATGGCATTCACTATGGTTAACTGCCCAACAGAGATGGATCGCAGGAGGTCAATAGCCTCCTCACTCAGGGCAGAAGGGCTAACTGGAGCAGGGCCTGAGGTGCCTGGGGCAAAGGAGATGCCCACCCTCCTGAGTGAGCAGGCATGGGAAACTTGCTGAGGGGCTGCTGGGAGGGCGGTGCTGGTATGGGGTGGCGGCTGTACCTGTAGTTGGGGTTACCACAGAGGTGTCTGCCACCACTAGGGAGCTTCCATCAGAGGAGGTATCACTGTTAGAAATGTCCTCTCCTGTCTCCGCCATGGTGCTCCCCTCGCCATCCGGCCCACTGGTGCCCTCACTATCGATGGATTCAGCCTCCTGGGCCCTGTGAGATGCGGCTCCCTCCGTCACTGGTGCCTCTGCTCCTCCACCAGATGATGCTAATTCACAGAAGGAAAGGGTGATAAAACAAAAAGGGGGTGGAGACAGAGGATACACTTGGTCAATGGCAGCAACAACACCCCCTTGTGGCTGCTGTGATGCCCTCAAATGCCCATCCAGCTCTGGATAAGCTACCGCCAGTATGCGGGCCATCAGGGGGGTCAGGGTTTGACGGGCACCCCTTCCTCGTTGGGATGCTATCCCCAGCTGGGCCTCCGCTGTCTCCCGTGCCCAGCGCCTCAGGACCTCCCACCGTTTCCGACAGTAGTGTGCTCCGCCTGCCTTAGACCCCCAGGGTCCCCACATCCTAGGTGATGGCAGGCCATACCCTTCTTTTGATGGGCGCTGACCTGTAGAGAAAATACACACCGGGAAAGGTATTAGTCAGACCATCCTACCTTTTACACTCATTGCCCACCATACCCCTTCCCATCCCCATTTGCACAGACATGGCCTAGCACACAAGCTGCATGTTGCCAAGAGGACATACACCAACTCTCCCTGCACAAGGCCTTCACACACACCACTCCATGCATTCATGCCCCATGCATCGTGCTCACAGTGTACTCACCTGTTGGTCTGGAGGCCCATACAGCAGTCGGTACTGGGGTAGGACCCCATCCACCAGTCACTCCAACTCCATAGAGGTAAAGACAGGGGCCCTTCCTTCAGTCACACGAGCCATGGTAGGTTCCAGACACAGGTCACAGCAGCACTTGATGACCCAACTACAGAGGCACCATGTGTAGCTAATAGGTGAGCCCTGGTTCCCACCCAGTGGATGTTGGTGTATGATGTGGGACATAAGGGATGGTGTGTGGCTAAATGTTGTCCCTCAATATTTGCAGGTGAGTCTAACCTGTCATGGCTCCTGACCCCTGTGAGGTATCCCTGGAAAAGGGCAGATAAACGTTACAATAAGGCACATGGGCGAATCAGAAGAATCATTGAATGGACCTTTGTCCTCCTGAAGCCAAGGTTTCGGTGCCTCCATCTAACAGGTGGATCCCTGTGCTACTCACCCAAGAAGGTGTACCAGATAACTGTTGCATGCTGCATGTTGCATAACCTTACCTTGTGATGCTGTGTGTCTCTTCTACAGGAGGAGGAGGCTAGAGATGCCCGTGTGGCAGCAATGGACCCTGTGGACAGAGAAGATGAGGAGGCAGAGGATGAGGATGAGGACTACAGTGATTCGCCTGTATTTCCAATGACACACAAGTAAGACAGTGGTACTTCACATTTCATTGTTATCTTATTGTTTGAGATTCTCACTGGCAGGCTGTGATTTCCTTCTTCTATGTTCACTCACTGTACCATTTGGTAACTCTTTTTGCAGATGTTGGTGCCCAACTACCAATCCTGGTGTGTTCACTGTAGCCAACTACAGGTCTATCCTATGTGCACATTACTGTACAGTTGAATTGCAGTGTTTGAACCTTGTTAAACAAATACATACTTAAATAATTTGACATACTCCATACTAGTTTTTTTTTCAAATGGTGTTTATTGCAGTGCTAAGAAGAAAAGGGGGAAGTGCAATGGGCTGGGGTGATTATAGAGGAAAGTCCAGGGTATAGTTCCAGTCTATTTGTAGCACAGGTGCATTGTCCAATGGGGCATAGGAAGGGGAGCAATGGCAGTTTAAGGTGCACAGGGTGACAGAGTGGAACACAAGGGTGACAATCAGGAGAGTCTTATTTCCTGGCGGGTCTTGGCAATAGTAACTGGCTTCTGCCTGGATCGCAGGGAACGTTTGTGGGGTGTTCTCCTTCTGCATGGAAGGGGTGCTGGTGGCCTGTGTTGGGGCCTCCTGTCCACTAGCGTCAGCGGAGGAGGAAGGATGTTCAATTGTCTGGCTAGTGGCAGGAGCCCGCTGTTGTGAGGCTGCCTCCCTCATAATGTTGGCCATGTCTGCCAGCACCCCTGCAATAGAGACCAGGGTGTTGTTAAGAGCCTGCAAGTCCTCCCTGATCCCCTGGCACTTTCCCTCCTGCAGCCGCCTGTTCTCCTGCACGTTGGCCAGGATCTGGCCCAGTGTACCCTGGGAATGTTGGTATGCTCCCAGGATCTAAGTGAGTGCCTCCCGGAGAGTCGGTTCCCTGGGCCTGTACTCCCCCTGGCGCACAGCAGTCCTCCCAGCTTCTCTGCTGTTGTGTGCCTCTGTCCCCTGAACCATGTGCCCACTGCCACTGACCTCAGGTCCCTGATTGTCATGGGTATGGGGGGTGCCCTGGGGTCCCTGTAATGGTGGACACACTGCTGATTGATGTGTCCTGGGAACAGAGGTGTGGGTACGCTAGGTGGGTGCTGTGGTGGTGTTTCCAGATGGGGGAGGCTCTGTGGTGGTGTGTGACTGTGCCTGGTTAACCAACTGTCCAGAGGTCCCTGATGGGCCAGGTTGGTCATCCAGATCTATATCCAGGAGAGCTGAGTCGCTGTCATCACTGTGGGCCTCTTCTGTGGGGGGACTGGCTAGTGCTAGCACCTCTTCTCCGGTGACATTGGCTGGGATACCTGTGGGAATGTAAATGCAGTGTTATTGTTTCTGTGTGTGACATTTTGTGCATGGGTGGGTTGCCCTCTTAGGTTATATTTGCCCTGGCAGCTTTAACTTGTGTGAGTTGGTATGTGTTGGGCTAGATGATTCTCTCCAGTGTGCATGCTTTAGCAATAGGTGTCCATGCAGGTCTTTGAGTGGTGTCCATGCATTGGTGGTGCATGCAGGGTTTGGCACTGGGATGGGTGATGTGATGGTCGGGTGTGTGGGAAGTGATGGAGTGATGGGACTGAGGGTGGGGCTATCTGATGGCATGCAGGTAGGGGGGTTGTTAGACTTTTCATCCTTGGCGTGGTCTCCCTTAACTTTTTGCCTCTGTTTCCCAGGTTGTTGATGTGTGCTGGACTCTTTCTTTGGTGTTTTTGCTAACCAGTGCAAAAGTGCAAGGGCTCCTATACAAAATATGTATGTAATTGGTTAATCCATGATTGGCATTTCTGATATACTAGTAAGTCCCTTGTAAAGTGCACTAGAGGTGCCCAGGGCCTGTGAACCCATTGCTACTAGTGGGCCTGCAGCACTGGTTGTGCCACCCACCTAAGTAGCTCTGTAATCATATCTCAAACCTGCCGCTGCAGTGTCTGTGTGTGCAGTATTAAACTGTAAATTCTACTTGGCAAGTGTACCCACTTGCCAGGCCTAACCCTTCCCTTTTCTTACCTAGGTAGCCCCAAGGGCAGGGTGCAGTGTATGGTTAAGGTAGGATATGTAGGCCCTCATTACAACATTGGACGTAAAAGCCGCTTACCACCGCGCAGAAGACTGCCAACACACCGCCGAGGCAGCGGAATTCCGCCACGGTCACTAAGACCCACTGCTCGGAATCTGCCAAAATTGAGACACCCATACAAGTCCGCCACACCAAAGGTCAGTGATAAACTGGCGATAACAAAACCTCCACCGTCACGCCAACAGAAATACGCCCACATTATCACGACCCACGAATCCACACAGCAGTCTTTCAACCGGTATTCCATTGGCGGTACACACCGCCGCGTTCAAAATACACACACTCTTACAAAACACAGCCACATTGGACAAATCAAAATACACACACCTGATACACATACACACACCACTCCCACACACCCATTACAATATAAAACACACACCCACATCACCCACAAACCCCTATGACCAAAATACCGAAAGAAGGCCAGAGAGAGACACTACAAACTACTACCAAGCATCCACAGGCACACAATACCATCACCCACATCACTTCCGCACACCTCACACAACACACCACTAAATATCACCCCCCACATCACAACACACACCACCCCACACATCACCCACACCACCCCATGGCACGGCAAAGACACCCCAGGTTCTCTGAGGAGGAGCTCAGGGTCATGGTGGAGGAAATTGTCCGGGTAGAGCCACAGCTATTCGGATCACAGGTGCAGCACACCTCCATAGCTAGGAAGATGGAGCTATGGCGAAGAACAGTGGACAGGGTCAACGCAGTGGGACAGCATCCAAGAAATAGGGATGACATCAGGAAGAGATGGAACGACCTATGGGGGAAGGTGCGTTCCGTGGTATCAAGACACCGCCTTGCGGTTCAGCGGACTGGCGGCGGACCCCCACATCCTCCCCCACAACTAACAACATGGGAGGAGCAAGTCTTGCTGATTCTGCATCCTGAGGGCCTCACAGGAGTAGATGGAGGAATGGACTCTGGTAAGGCAATGCTTTACTACTATATCCCCCACCCTACCTGCATGCCATCACATACCTCCACCCTTACCCTCACCCCCGTCACTCCAACTCCTCACAAATGTCCCAGTATCACAAACCACACATCCCAACACCAAGCCCTGCATGCAACAACAAAGCATGGACACCCATCACCAAAGCATGGCCACTGCACATACCCTTACACCCCCCTAAAACACCATCACACAAGGTCCCACACAGGAATGCAAGCACTGGGGTACCAGGTCACCCACCCATTGCACACCATGGCACACACAGATGCAATAAACATCCTTTTATACCCCTGCAGGACCCCTACCCAATGTCACCGGACAGGAGGGTCCACACATGTCCACACCACCAACAGAAGAGGCCCACAGTGATGACAGCAGCTCTGTGCAACTGGATCTGGATGACCAGCCCGGCCCATCTGGGACATCGGGACAGTCGGTTCCCCTCACACTGGCCCAGGCCACCACAGAGCTTCCCCACTCTGGAAACACCAGCACAGCACCCACCCAGCAGGTCCATACCTCTGTCCCCAGGACACGTCAATCAGCAGTGTGTCCACCACTACAGGGAACCCAGGCTAACCCACCACCCCAACAACAACAGGGACCTGGGGCAGTGGCAGTGGGCACACGGTCCAGGGAACAGAGGTCCAGGGACACAGGGGAACTGGGAGGGCTGCTGTGCGACAGGGGGAGGACAGGCCCAGGGAGCCCACTCTCCACAAGGCCCTCTCCAACATCATGGGAGCGTACCATCATTCCCAGGAGACAATGGCAACGGTACTGGCCAAGTTTCAGGAGACCCAGCGGCTGCGGGAGGAACAGTATTTGGGCTTCAGGGAGGAACTCAGATCCATCAATTCCACCCTGGGGACCATCGTAGGGGTGCTGAAGGAACTCCTCAACACCAGGAGGGACACTGTGGCACAACAAGGGGCCCCTGACACTAGCCTGGACGATGAACTGCCCACCACCTCTGCCGGCTCTAGTGGACAGGAGACACCGCCACAGGACCACGACACCAGCACCCCACCCCCTGCAGATGGAGAACCACCCCACAAGCGGTCCCTGAGATCCAGGACAAAGGCAGAGAACAATGCCAAGACCCCCGCCAAGAAATGAGTCTGCCCTGAATGTCATCCTTTTGTCCCACCTTGTCACCCTGTCCATCCTCAAACTGCCCCAGCTCCACTTCCTATGCCCTTTTGGGCAATGCACCTGTGAGACTAATAGACTAATAGACAGGACTCTGCCATGGACATTCCTCCACCATCACCCCTCACCATTTCACAGCACCCTCCAATATTGTGCACTTAAATAAACACCCTTACAGCACAAAAACAATATGGAGTCTGCCTGTGATTTCGAAATAGTGTATTAGCAATTACAGTGTCAACATAACACAGCTCTAGTCCATGAGGAAACAAAACAGATGTCACACAGTGGGACCCACATCTGTGAAATCGTAAGGGAAAGTGACAACTCAGTGACCATACACTGGGTGAAAACAACAGACAGTAGAGAGGTTGTAGTGTTAAAGTACATGTAGTAGGCAGGTTTGTATTCTTACCTGTGGCTCACTGGAAGTATTGCAGGATCACCGAGTTCCTGTTGTCGATGTCCTCTTCTTCTGCTTCCTCGTCTTCATTGTCCACAGGCTCCACAGCTGCCCAACACCTCCATCTGGACCATCCTCCTGCAGAAAAGGACACCTGTCATCGCAAAGCTAAGCTGTGAAGCATACAGCAGGCCACGATGATCTGGCACTCCTTCTTTGGTGAGTAGAATAGGGATCCACCTGTCATATGGAGGCACCTGAACCTGGCCTTCAGGAGGCCAAAGGTCCGCTCTATGATCTTAGTTCGCCCATGGGCCTCATTGTAGCGTTCCTCTGCCCTTGTCCTGGGATTCCTCACTGGGGTCAGTAGCCATGACTGGTTGGGGTAACCAGAGTCACCTGTAAATGGCGGGGGACAACTGTTAGACACAAACTAACTCATAGGGAAATCCACAGACCCTTACAACTATTACCACTGTATTGGGTCCATGTGCTCAACTAATAGCCACACCCGGTGCCTCTGGAGTTGCCCCATCACATAAGGGATGCTGCTATTCCGCTGGATGTAAGCATCATGCACTGAGCCAGGGAATTTGGCATTAACATGGGAGATGTACTGGTCTGCCAAACACACCATCTGCACATTCATCAAATGATAACTCTTCTGGTTTCTGTACACCTGTTCACTCCTGCGGGGGGTACCAAAGCCACATGTGTCCCATCGATGGCACCTATGATGTTGGGGATATGTCCCAGGGCATAGAAATCACCTTTCACTGTAGGCAAATCCTCCACGTGAGGGAAAACGATGTAGCTCCGCATGTGTTTCAGCAGGGCAGATAACACTCTAGACAACACGTTGGAAAACATAGGCTGGGACATCCCTGATGCCATGGCCACTGTTGTTTGAAATTACCCACTTGCAAGGAAATGGAGTACTGACAGCACCTGCACTAGCGGGGGGATTCCTGTGGGATGGCGGATAGCTGACATCAGGTCTGGCTCCAACTGGGCACACAGTTCCAGGATTGTGGCACGATCAAGCCTGTAGGTGATGATCACATGTCTTTCCTCCATTGTCGACAGGTCCACCAGCGGTCTGTACACCGGAGGATGCCGCCATCTCCTCACATGTCCCAGCGGACGGTGCCTATGAAGGACAACAGCGAGCACAGAGTCAACCAACTCAGAGGTAAGTACCCACAGCTTACACAGAACACGAATCATAATCCAAAATTTGCATGTATGAGTGTTGAGGCAAGGCCTAGGTATGTGTGACGCAGTTAAAAATTAAGCCATGCGGGCCCCTGAAATGGCAGCTGCCTGACCTGTAAAGTGGGACAATGGGATGTGAGGTAAAGGTGCTGGCGTTGTACACCATCGCGCTAGGCGGTCGAAGACCGCGGCACAATTCTGCAATGGTTAACATTGAACCCTATGGGTCCCAGGAGCCAATGACAATGTACGCCGGTGGTGACGGTACGTATCGCCGCGGACGTGACCGCCATTTTCTCTCTGTTCAATCACTCGATACCTGATCTTCGACAGGAGAGGACCTACACTGCAAGTGGTGCTGTGACCTCAGTCTGGAAGGCTCGTGCGTCTAGGGAAAGGGCCCCTGCCTTCACCACGGAGGAGTTGGAGAAACTCGTGGATGGGGTCCTCCCCCAGTACACGCTACTCTACGGTCCTCCAGACAAACAGGTAAGTACACTGGGAGCATGCTGTATGGGCTATGCCTGTGTGGAGTGGGGTGGATGAAAGATGGGGGGGGAGAATGAGGCGTGCATGAAACATGGCAAGGGTAGGGATGGGGGCCAATGACTGTGACAATGCAGTTGGTAATAACTTTTCTTTATCCCCTGTACAATTCATGTAGGTCAGCGCCCACCAGAAGAAGGACATCTGGCGTGCCATCGCCAAGGACATCCGGACCCTGGGGGTCTACCACAGATGGAGCACCCACTGCTGGAAAATATGGGAGGACATTTGCCGCTGGAGCAAGAAGATGGCAGAAGCTCACCTGGGGATGGCCTCCCAACGTGGGAGGGGTGCCCATCGCACCATGACCCCCCTGATATTCAGGATCCTGGCGGTGGCGTACCCAGAGCTGGATGGGCGCTTGAGGGCATCACAGCCACAAGGGGGTGAGTACACCCTCAGCTGATTCAGCGCGCAGTGGAGGTGTCTGGGTGGTGAAGGTGGGCTGTGGGTTTCCCTAGGCCAGGGCGAGTGTGCTAGTTAGGCCCCCTTCTTCTGGCAGACCCTGTGGCACCCCACCCCACCTGTGTACAGTGCCAACTACACCTAGTCAGGCTCCTGTGACATCCATGTGCACAGATGTCGGCCATAACCTTGTAGGCCATGTCCCAGGGATTGAACAGTGGACCCCAAGTGTGCGGCGTAGTGCAGGGGGCTTCTGTGTCTGTCGTGTCCACGAATGGTAGCGGTAATGCATGCACTCAACATGTCTTTCTTTTGTCCCCCCCCCCCCCTTTTTGTGGTCTCCCTGTTCTTGTGTGCATTAGCATCATCAGGCAGAGGAGCAGTGGCATCGGAGCAGGAGGGAGCTGCATCCCACATGGCCCTGGAGGGCGACACTACGGAGTCTGAATTCACCAGTGGGACGTGTATATATTTGTTTATAGTGTATATATATTTTTGCGTACTGGATTTTAATATAATACAATGGTTACACTGATTTCCTTTTGTCTTTGCATTCTTCCGGGGGGCCTGGGGGTGTAACTGTAATGTTTCATGCTGTATTAGTGTGTGTGTTGTTGTGGGTGAGGGTGGGGGTGGGGGTGTTGCATGTGTGTGTCCCTGGTCTTTCCCTCCCCCTCCCCTGTGTCGTAGGTGCAGTACTCACTGTGGTCTTCGCCGCCGGCGTTCGTGCTCCTGGTAGAGGAGCAAGAAGATAAGGGCAGGGAAAATGTGAAGCTCTGGTTCCATGGCGTCCTGGTTCCTCGTGGGGTGTGTAGAGCTGAGCGTTTTCCCTTCAAAGTCCTGTTTCCGTCGTGTTTTTGTTCGCGGTGAATCCACCCCGGAAAAGGTGTCGGATTGGTAGGTTGTGATACTGTGGGCGGTACATTGTCCTCCGCCTGTCTGTTGGCGGTGACCGCCGCGCTGTTTGTTTGTACTGCCTTGGCGGTCGGAGTGTTAAAGTGGCTGTCTTTGTTGGCTGTTTCCTCCACGGTCGTGATTCCGTTTTATTTCCTCCGGCCTGTTGGCAGTCTGACTGCCGCTTTAACACCGTCCGCCAGGGTTGTAATGACCACCATAGTAACATGTTTTATATGTCCTGAAAGTGAAATATTTCTAAATTTGTTTTTCACTGTTGTAAGGCCTTTCCCTCTCATAGGTTAACATGGGGGCTACCTTTAAATAGGATTAAAGTGTAGATTCCCTTTGGGAGCGGATTGACACATGGAGTTTGCGCTCTCTGAGCTCACAATTTAAAACTACATCTTTTAGTAAAGTTGATTTTAAGATTGTGTGTTTGAAAATGCCATTTTTAGAAATTGAGCATTTTCTTGCTTAAACCATTTCTGTGACTCTGCCTGTTTGTGGATTCCCTGTCTGGGTCAGTTTGACAGTTGGGCTGGTTGCACCTCTCACTAGACAGTGACGAAAAGGGAGCTGGGGTGTAGTCTGCATTTCCTGATGAGCCATCTGTGCTAGGAGGGAGAGGAGGAGTGGTCACTTACACCTGAAAGGGCTGTGCCTGCCCTCATAAAATGCAGTCTCCAACCCCCTGGTGAGTGTCTGGGGCCTGGCCTGGGCAAGGCAGGATTTCACAATCAAGAGAGACTTTGCTTTGAAGTAGCCCTACTTCAAAGGAGAAAATGGGTATAAGAAGGGCACCCAAAACCACAGACTTTAGAACACTTCTGGAAACCAAGGGGAACCTCTGCCTGGAGAAGTGCTGGAGAGTCGAGGAAGAAGAGCTGCCCTGCCTGTGTCTGTACTTAGTGAGCGATCCTTCCGTTTGCTGCTTCTGCCAGAGTAAGAGGGCAAAGACTGGACTTTGTGTGCCTTCCATCTTGTGAAGATGCCCAAGGGCTTGATTTAGAGCTTGCCTCCAGGTGTTTGAAGTCTCAGGGACAGCAAAGACTTCTGTCTGCCAGCACCTGGAGTCTCTGGTTAGACTCCTACTCTACCAATTGGGGCCCATCCAGTTCCTGGGACCTTGAAAGGAGAAGCTGGCAGCCTAAGAGGAAGAAATCCACACACTGAACGCTGTACGGGGAAAAGATCGACGCAACTCCGATCTGCGGTTGAAAAATCGACACGTCGTCGGCTTCGTGGCTGAAAATCAACGCTCACCTGCAACCCGAAGATCGGCGCCCGGGGCTGGAGAAACTACATTCAGCATCGCTGACGGAGGCTGGTGAGATCGCATCCGACGCTGCGTGGTTTTTGGATCCTCTTGCGGCTGGATTTCTGATACAAGTACCGCTGGGTGTGTAAAAACAATGCAAGGCCGGCCCGAACCCGAGAGTGCTGACGGGATCAATGCATCGCTCTCCTGCAGAGAGAAGGAACGACGCGCCCCGACCCGACGAAAGGAGGAACGATGCACGGTCTCGCTTGTGAGTGAAATCGATGCATCACAAGCCCTTTTTGATGCTCACTCGCCAGTGCGGGGTTATTTTTGACGCACCCAAGGTACATTTTTACGCTAACAGTGTTAGTGTGTGTTTAAAATTACATGAAGACTCTCTCTGCATTTTGATTGATAACTTGACTTGTGTATTGTGGATTTTTGTCGTTTTGGTCTTGTTTTGTTTAGATTAATATCTTCTATTTTTCTAAACCTGTGTTGTGTCATTTTGTAGTGCTTTCATTAAATTACTGTGTGTGTTGGTACAAATACTTTACACCTAGCACTCTGAAGTTGAGCCTACTGCTCGTGCCAAGCTACCAAGGGGGTAAGCAGGGGTTAGCTGAGGGTGATTCTCTTTTACCCTGACTAGAGTGAGGGTCCTTGCTTGGACAGGGGGTAACCTGACTGCCAACCAAAGACCCCATTTCTAACAGGGGTGATAGTAATAAAGAGTTGACTTACCAGAGTACAGTCCTCCTGCAACTCCTGCCAGGCCCTCAGGATGCATGATTGCTAAGACTTGCTCCTCCCATGTTGTTAGTTGTGGGGGAGGAGGTGGGGGTCCACCACCAGTCCTCTGTACAGCTAGTTGGTGTCTTGCTGCAATGGATCAAACCTTCCCCTGTAGGCCGTTCCACCTCTTCCTGATGTCGTCCCGTGTTCTGGGGTGCTGTCCCACGGCATTGACCCTGTCCACGATTCTCCGCCATAGCTCCATCTTCCTAGCAATGGATATCTGCTGCACCTGTGCTCCAAATAGCTGTGGCTCTACCCAGATGATTTCCTCCACCATGACCCTCAGCTCCTTCTCAGAGAATCTGGGGTCTTGTTGTGGTGCCCTGGGTGTTGTGTGAGTAGTGTGGGTGAGGGAGTGTAGGGTGATGTGTTGGAGTGTGTGTTGTAAGGTGCGTGGGTGGTGTATAGGTGATGGTGGCATGTGGCTCTGGTTGTGTGAGTGGTCTTGCTGTCTCTGGTGGCAATTATTTGTATTTGTAAAGTGATGTGGGTAATGTGTGTGTGTGTTTTATAGTGTGTGGGTGTGTGGCTGTGGTGTGTGTATGGGTGTCAGGTGTGTGTAGTTTGAATTGTCCAATGTGGTGTTGTTTTGTTTGAGTGTGTGTATTTTGAGCGCGCCAGTATGTACTGCCAATGGTTTACCACAGTTGAATGTCCGCCCTGGTGATTTGTGGGTCATAATGTGGTGGGTGTAGTTTTGTTGGCATAACGTTGTGGGTTTTGATACCGCCGGTTTATCAGTGACCTTTGGTGTGGCAGAAGTCTGTCTGTGGCTGAATAGTGACGGATTAGTGTGTGTGTGTCATAATATGATGAATGGCTATCCACCACTGTGGCAGTATGTTGGCGGCAGTCAGCATGGCATTAAGTGGGATTTACCACCAATGTCATAATGAGGGCCTATGTAAGGGGCACATAGATGGCCACCCCAACCCCCAGCATCACCACCAGCCACATGCCAGGGACACTATTGGAGAGGGAGCCCATCAAAGGTAAGTGTATGTGTGTGGTGTGCCACTGGGTATGTTGGTATATTGGGATGTAGTTAAACAGGAGTCATTTTTTGGCTGCTTGCTGCTTGTGCATCAAAAAATTACTCTAGCTGACTAGCTGCAGATATTTTGCCACTGATTAGCCTACCATCATTTTTGACCCACTAGCGCCATTTCCTCTAACGCCATCCACCACTGGCAAGCGTCTTTTTTGAGACACTACCTATTGTTAGAAATGGGGTCTCTAGTTGGAAGAGGTCTACATCCATGTCCAAATAGGGACCACAATCCTAGTCAGGGTAATTCACACACAATCTAAATTATCCAGTGCCAACCATCTGGTAGTTTGGCCCTGAGCAGTCAGGCTTAACTTAGAAGACAATGTGTAAAGTATTTGTGAAATAAATCACATAGTAAAACAGCGAAAACACCCAAAAATACACCACACAGCTTTAGAAAAATATAAGATATTTATCTGGTTAAATTAAGGTCAAAAACAATAAAGATTCAATGAGCCCAAGTTGAGATATCACTTTTGCAAGATTAAAAAAAATTTTACATCTCAGAAATCAACAGTTGGCTCTTTGCACAAAGTTCCTGGCTTGCATCAAAAATAACACTCACGGAGATCGCAGAGGAGGAGATGCGTGGAAAAAATAGGGTGTGCTTTGGAATTTCTGGCACTGTACAGACGATGCATCACTTCTTTCCATGCTGCAAGGGGCTTTGCATCAATTTCCAGAGTGCAGTCTTGGTTCCTCACTGTGATGCGGGGATCTTTTTGATGCCCAAGGATGATGCGTGGAAACCCTGGGCATGCAGGTCCAATTAACAGACGTTGCATTGATCAGGTATGGCGATGTGTCTAATTTTCTGTTGCAAAGCAGGTGCTGCATCGATTCTTCACTCGGGAAGTCGAGCTGTGTTGTTCCGGTTCAGCTCCGAGTTGATCCGGTCGAGCTGTGCGTCGAATTTCCAGTCGCAAGGTAGGCACTGCGTCGAATATTCACTCGGGAAGTCAGGCTACGGCTTTCCGATTCAGCTGTGTGGCGATTATATCATCACAGGGCAGGCTGTGTGTTGTTTCTTGCGAGCTGTGCGTCGATTTTCAGGACACACGGAGTTCCTTGAAGCGATTAAGGCCCTTATTATAACATTGGTGGTAAAAAACGTCTACCGTGGCGGCGGCGGCTGCCAAAAGACCGTCGCCGTGGGTACTAGCCGTCGCCATATTATGACCACAGACGGATTTCCTCCAGAAGAATGGCAGAAATCCGGCTGTGGCCATACTGGCGGATGGCGATAAGGTGGCGCTGCTACCACCAGCAGAGCCATGCCAGTAGACCGCCGCCAGCCGTATTATGAGAAATAATACCACCTGGCAGTGTTCTGCTGGCGGGCGTTGCTGGCGGTAGCAGTGCCCGTCCCGTTTCCTGCTGGAGGACCCGCTGTATCTAGGTAAGTCGGGTCTCCGACAGGGGAAAGAGGTGGGGAGTGTTTTGTGTGTGTGGGGGGGGTGAATGTATGTGTGTGCGTGAATGTGAGTGTGTGTTGAGTGTTGAATGTATGTGTGCATGTACGGACGTGTGAGTGCATGTATGTTGTGAAATGTGAATGCATGTCTGCGTGTATGTTTTGAAGTGTGTGCGGATGTGTGTGGATGTATGTATGCGTGTATGTATGTGTAAGTGAGTGTGTGCATGTGCATGTGTGAAGGGGGCGTGGATGTAGGGGGATGGGGGTAACAGGAGAGGTTGGGGGGGAGATCCCTATCAGTGACAGGGAAGGAATTCCCTGTCACTGATATGGCCTACCGCTATGGTTTTTGTGGCATTACGAATGTCACGAAAACCATGGCGGTAGGCATGGTCATAATCCTGCAGGTGGAACATTGGCAGCTGCTCCAGCCCGGAGGCTGTTACCGCGTGGCGGTCGGAGTGGTACAATGGCGGATTGGCTTCAGCCAACCCACCAATGTCATAATGTGGCGGTAAATACCGCCAGCCTGTTGGTGGTACTTACTGCCACATTATCGTCAACGGCCGGGGTCATAATGACCCCCACATTTTTTTGGCCCTGAGACTTCAGAAAACAGGAGGCAAGCTCAATCCAAGCTATTGGAGGGCACTTCTCAGCAAAGTCAGAGGGCAGCAGGGCAACAGCAGAGCAGTAGTCCTTCTCAGCAAAGCAGTCCAGATGAGTCCTTTGGGCAGCCAGGCAGTTCCTCTTGACAGGTTGCAGGTTCAGATCTAGAAGTGTCTGATTTGGTGGAGTCAGGGATCCAGTTTATGTACCCAAAAATGCCATTGAAGGGGGGGAGACTTCAAAGAGTTAATTTTGAAGTGCACAAGGTCCCCTTTCAGTACAGGTCTGTCTGCCAGCGTCCCAGTAGGGGGTTTGGCAGTCCATTGTGTGAGGGCAGGACACTAGCCTTTGAAATGTAAGTGTCAAGCCCTCAACCCTCCCATCCCAGGAAGACCCATTCAGTATGCAGATGAGTGCAGGTGTGACAAAGTATCCTGTGTTTGTGGTTGTCTGGGTGAAATGCAAAAGGGAGCTGTCAACCAGCCCAGCCCAGACGTGGATTGGAGACAGGCTGTAAGGCACAGATGGATTTTAAGTGCAGAGAAATTCTCACTTTCTAAAAGTGGCATTTCTAAAATAGTAATATAAAATCCAACTTCACCAATAAGCAGGATTTTGTATTACTATTCTGGCCATACTAAATATGACCTGGTTATCCCTTCTGATCAAAATCTACCACTCAAACAGTATTTAAGTGTAAGAAAGTAGCCTCTTTCTAGCATAGTTATCCCCACTTTTGGCCTGTTTGTGAGTGTATATCTGTGTGTTTTTACTGTGTCACTGGGATCCTGCTAGCCAGGACTCCAGTGCTCATAGATAAAAACCTATATTTCAGTGTGTTTTGCCTGTCTCACTGGGATCCTACTAGCCAGGACCCCAGTGCTCATAGTTTGTGGCCTAATGTGTATGCCTGTGTAGTGCCTATCTGTGTCACTGAGGCTCTGCTAACCAAAACCTCAGTACTTATGCTAATGACTTCATTTACCAATTTCAATTGGCACACTGGACCCCCCTTATAAGCCCTAGTATATGGTACCTAGGTACCCAGGGCATTGGGGTTCCAGGAGATCCATATGGGCTGCAGCACTTATTTTGCCACCCATAGGGAGCTCAGACAAACCCTTACACAGGACTGCCATTGCAGCCTGTGTGAAATAGTGCACACACTATTTCACAGCCATTTCCACTGCACTTAAGTAACTTATAAGTCACCTATATGTCTACCCTGCACTTGCTGAAGGTTAGGTGCAAAGTTACTAAGTGTGAGGGCACCCTTGCTCTAGCAAAGGTGCCCCCACATAGTTCAGGGTTATTTCCCCAGACTCTGTGAGTGCGGGGATGCCATTACGCGTGTGCACTACATATAGGTCAGTACCTATATGTAGCTTCACAATGGGAACTCCGAATATGGCCATGTAAAATGTCTAAGATCATGGAATTGTCCCCCCATTCCAAATCTGGTATTGGGGAGCCAATTCCATGTATCCTGGAAGCTCCACCATGGACCCCCAGTACTGCCAAACCAGCTCTCTGAGGCTTGCACTGCAGCTACAGCTGCTGCCACCTCACAGATAGGGTTCTGCCCTCCTGGGGTCTGGGCAGCCCAGTCCCAGGAAGGCAGAACAAAGCATTTCCTCTGAGAGCAGAGTGTTACACCCTCTACCTTTGGAAATAGGTGTTACAGGCTTGGGAGGGGTAGCCTCCTCCAGCCTCTGATAATGCTTTGAAGGGCACAGATGGTGCCCTCCTTGCATAAACCAGTCTACACCGGTTCAGGAACCCCTTCTCCCCTGTTCTGGTGGGAACTGAACAAAGGAAAGGGGAGTGACCACTCCCCTGTCCATCACCACCCCAGAGGTGGTGCCCAGAGCTCCTCCAATGTTTCCCAGACTTCAGCCATCTTGCTTTGCAAGGTGTGGGGGCACTCTGGAGGCCTCTGAGTGGCCAGTGCCATCAGAGACCCCTCCTGATAGGTCCTTAGCTGATAAGGTACCCAATCCCCCTCTCTGGGCTATTTAGGGTCTCTCCTGTGGGTTATCTTCAGATTCTGCTTGCAAGTTTCCTTCAGGAATCCTCTGCAACAACTTCAGACTCTTCTGACTTCGAATCAACCGCAGCCTGCTCCAAGAAATGCTGTAACTGCAACAAAGTGTCTACAAGAGACACTTTTCTTCAGCAACCTCAGCTCCAAGTCAGCAACTGCAACAGTTTCCATGGTGTGCACGCTCTGGGGACTCCTTGTCTTCATCCTGCACCAGAAGAACTGAAGAAATCTCCTGTAGAGTGACGGAGTCACTCCCCTGCTCCAAGCAGGCACTTTCTAAGATGAAGACCGGTACCTTGGGACTCCTCTCAGGGCAACGAGCGTGCTCCTAAGGACACAGAGGGTGGACATCATCAACATAGACTGTCCTGATGTCCTGCTGATGCAATTTGGAGGAGGTAAGACCTTGCCTTCCCTGAGAACAATGGTACCCAGTGTATTGTGTCTTCTTCACCTCCTGAGGCCTCTGTGTACTCTTTGGAAAATTCTTTCATGCACAGCCTGGCCTAGGTCCCCAGCACTCCACCCTGCGACGCTGAACTCACTGAGTTGTTCTCCGGTGGCGTGGGACCTTCTATTCCTGTGCTGAATCAACTGCATTTTGCACCTCCTTTGAACCTGGATCCTGTGGCTTTTGGGGGTTCTGGCTGGCATCCTGAGAGTTTTCTAAAGTGTTGAGAGCCGCCTCTTCCTCCTCACACATAATTGAGGCCCCAGGTCCCTCCTGGGTCCATCCAGCGCCATTTTGATGAAAAACAAACTTTTGTCGTAGCCAAGGCTTGTTGGTGCCTTCTAACATGAAATCTCATCTGCAACAATATTCATGCCATGGGACATCTTTTGCATCATGCAGGAACCCACTGGCATCTTCCCAGGGTGCATTTCTGCAGTCTTCGACTAACCAGGGACTCTTATTTTGCACCCTTTTCTGGGTTGGCAGGGGCTCCTGTCCTTCCTGGAACTTATTTCAACTTCTGGACTTGGTCCCCTTCCTTTGCAGGGATTGTACGACGAAACAACGACTTTAAAAACAACTACTGCCTTAACAACGAGGTCGGAACACCGACCTCGTTGCTACTACTAATGATTTTACCACAAATGCCTTAACAACGACATTTTGTTGTGAAGGCATTCCTGATAAAAGCATTAGTAATAGGCACCATTCATCCTACATCCCTCACCCCACCCCCCCAACCCCACCCCAAAACCTAAAACCCCCTGACCCCCCACCCCCTCCCCAAAACCAAAAACGCCCCACCCCCCAACCCCACCCCAAAACCTAAAACCCCCTGACCCCCACCCCCTCCCCAAAACCAAAAACGCCTTAACCCCACCCCAAAACCTAAAACCCCCTGACCCCCACCCCCTCCCCAAAAACAAAAACGCCCCAACCCCACCCCAAAACCTAAAACCCCCTAACCCCCCAACCCCTCCCCAAAACCAAAAACGCCCCACCCCCCAACCCCACCCCAAAACTTAAAACCCCCTAACCCCCCACCCCTCCCCAAAACCAAAAGCGCCCCAACCCCCCAACCCCACCCAAAACCAAAAACCCCCTAACCCCCCACCCCTCCCCAAAACCAAAAACGCCCCACCCCCCAACCCCACCCTAAAACATAAAACCCCCAACCCCCTCCCCAAAACCTAAACCCACCACTTACCTTCGCCAACTCCCTTCTTTGTACCTTAACCACGCATGTTTGTTGTTCAGAACATACGTAGTTAAGGCACAAAAAAACGGAGTCGTGGTTAAAAAAATCGTTGTTGCGCTTTCGTTAACCACGACTTTCGTAAAAAAAAAAAATCGTACAAAAAGGATGTTTCCCCTTTGCAGGTCTTCAGGGCCAATAATCCAGCAGTTGTTATTTGCAGACTTGGTTGGCTGCTGCAAAATCCCAAAAACGAGGTGTAGTGTGTCAGAAGGAAACTTGCAGTACTTCACTCCTGCTTTTCTGGGCTCTGGGGTGGGGTAATTTACTTACATTTACTGCATTCTTACTCTCCCAGCAATTCTGCACACACTACACTTGTCTAGGGGGGAATTCATAATTCACATTCCACTTTTTTTGTATATGGTTTGTGTTGCCCCTAGACCTATTTTCTCCCATTGCAATCTATAGGATTCCCTACTGTTTGCATTGTTCTATGACTATTTACTTGTCTAATTTTGGTGTCTAGTGTATATATTGTGTATAATACTTACCTCCAGAAGGAGTATTGTCTCTAAGATATTTTTGGTACTGTGTCACCCAAATAAATACCTTTATTTTTGGTAACACTAAGTATTATCTTTACTTGTGTAATATAAGTGGTATTGCATGAGCTTTGCATGTCTCCTAGTTCAGCCTAAGCTGTTCTGCTATAGCTACCTCTATCAGCCTAAGCTGCTAGAACACTACTACATTCACTAATAAGGAATAACTGGACCTGGTGTAAGGTGTAAGTACCCAAAGTACCCACTACAAACAAGGCCAGTCTCCTACAATGAGGGTAGCCCTAATGCAATCCTATGAAAGGAGCAGGCCTCACAGTAGTCGAAAACCAATTTAGGGGTATTCCACTACCAGGACATATTAACCACACATGTACATGGCTTGCTATAGGGGTGACTTATATGTAAAAAAAAAGGGAGATTAGGGCTTTGCAAGTACTTTTACATGCCATGTCGAAGTGGCAGTGAACTGCACACAAAGGCCTTGCAATGGCGGGCCTGACACATGGTTAAGGGGCTACTTATGTGGGTGGCTCAACCAGTGCTGCAGGCCCACCAGTAGCATTCAATTTACAGGCCCTGGGCACATGTAGGGCACATGTAGTGCACTGTACTAGGGACTTACAAGTAAATCAAATATGCCAATTGGGTGTGAACCAATGTTACCATGTTTAAAGGAGAGAGCATATGCACCTTAGCAGTGGTTAGCAATGGTAAGGTGCGCAGAGTCCTAAAACCAGCAAAAACAGTGTCAGAAAAGGGGACAGAGGCAGGCAAAAAGTTGGAGGATGACCACCCTAAGGCTGTCAGGTCTAACAGCTTTCGTATTTTAAATATGGCGCATGGATGGCGTTAGGGAATGGCGTTAGCTGATGTTAAGAAAAATGATACACAACTGCACTAGATGCAGCTAATTAAATAAACCCCATTTAACTATTTTCTTCCTCCGATTGTCTTTGCATGCATGAGATCTGATCGAACACAATTTCCCTGAGGAGTCATTTCTGTCATACACCCGGTTGCCACAATCATCTTTGCTCTTGGGCAGAGATGAGGCGCTTCTAGTTAGCCAGAAGCCCGGATTAGACCAACAGTTGTCACATGGTGTGGAATTGGACTCAGTTCTTCACAATTCAGGTGATTCTGCTGCCCGAATCCTGTAGCCTCATTTAAATAAAGAGAGCCTACGCTACACAAGGACCTGCATAGGAGAACACAGAGTTGGCAATGATTCCCTTGTGACCAAGGAAATCACTAATGGGGTGTCTGAACCTAGAAATAAGTTTCTTGAAGCCCATCAATGACACTCATTCACCAAGATTCTCTGAAGCATACGCATTTTGAAGTGAAAGTATGGCACAAAGTGGTGGGTTCTTGTCAGATCTGTGACCAGCTAATAATCCTGAGATGGGTTTCTGGCCAGGAACCCAAATGAGTACCTCCCTAGACCCTGTTCCACTAGAACTACAGAAGCATAGCTGCTTTTCGGGCAGCCCTGCTCTTCCAGGGCAAAACTCTTCTTTTGAGGTGGGGAAATAACGTGCAGACACAGACTCACTGTATCTATTTATGTCTGTTTTCCACATTAACCTGGACGTTTATTATACTGGACATATCCGGAAGCTGAAGAGAACCAGGAGGGAAAGAACGACTAATCCTAGAGATTCCTGTTGTTGAAAAAAGCATTACTCTCTGATAATGAGACCATACTGCAGAGCGGTGTTAATTGAAAATGCAGAGTTATCTCCCTGAAATTACTGTGCCAGTCATATTCAGCCCATCAACCTACTTCTTGGTCAGTGTCAGGCACACGGACATTACATCTGAGTGCATCTCAAACCACCGGATTCACATGTAACAAGCATTTGTAATGCAATAGGTCTTGCATTTTTCGAACAATTGTCATCTTTTGACAATAGTGCCCACTAGCAAAAACAAAAGAAAACATGAATGGAAACTGAGAAAAGACGACTTAACAAAATAAGACAAAGTTAGCTTTAAAAAATAAAACTTTGCAACTTTGTTTCCCCGTGCTGGGCACTTATTTGCCAGTCTCAAGTCTGTTTGCAGGGTACTGGAAGTTAAAACGAACAAAAAAGTACTTCAATCATTTTGGGAGCAACCGAAATGCACTAATTACATTGAAATTAATTAGTGTTTGATCCCTGCTCCACAAAAAGTACCGAAATGATGCAAGACATGTCTTGACGAATGAGGAGGCTGCCAATAAGAGTGCCGCGCAAACCAACAAATGGTGAGCGACAGGCGGGCTCGAGCCCTTTACTGAATACAAGCGTCTCGCATGTGAGACACATGCGCTAGCGAATGCACTCGCAAGGTCGACCTTAGAAATCTTCACGCTGTACAAGTTTGTGGCCAACAGTCGTGGCATTCACGGCCTGCCTGTAAAGCCATCTCATTGATTAAACGGAAGCTTTTATGATCACATGTGCAATATTTTCTGTGTGCGGTATTTTTATGCATATTCAGCCAAACAATCCTCAATCTTACTATTTCTCTGTCAAAACCCTTTGAGAAACGCATCCTTTACATTTCTACTTATACAAAAATTGGTTCTGACATGGAATACCCGAACCCTGTGTTCATTGTCCTTAACAAGCAACGCATTCACTTTTGATTCCTGGAACTAGAGCCTTACCAGTATCCATTGCGGGAAATCACAGCCCTGGATCGATGCCAGATCACTTGTTCACTTAAATGTTGCAAACCCTTACCACTGTGGACTATGAACTATGCAGGACCTTCGTTCCAGAGAGATAGATTCCTTGTCATTACATAATGTAAGAAAGACATTGCTGAACGGCACTGAGAGCGTGCTACATGAATTAGGATGTGAGAGCCCTCATGCAAACAGCAAATACTCAGTTGCTTTATTCCTTACCCATGGGCGTATCTTCAAAGGGGTTGCGAGTTGTATTTTCAAGAGGTCAGTCAGTCTGGAGGGATCATAATAGAAAGTGGCAGTGTCTGTGTGTAACATTCATCTGGCATCTACAATACGTACAAATAGTGCTGTATTGTGGGTGCTGACACAAGGAAAGTGGGGCTCTCAACCGCCTGTTGCAAGGAAAAACATAACAATAATCAAGGGTCAATAGGCACCTCAGACACTTTGGGCCCAGAGATACTGCAGCTGCTGTTCCATTGATAGATCTGCCCCTACTCACAGCAGAAGCACATATCCCCCTATACCTCTGAATTATTTGTTAACGTTAAGCACTTCTCCACCTCCCACATGCAAATAACAAAACCTTTTGAAACAACTAAAATACCTGGCAGCTCATCTATTTGTTTAGCTTTTGCGTTAGCAAAGTTCTTTTGACTTTACTAAAATTATATGTATGATATATTTGTTTATCAGAGATTTTTGCTTGCCCTCTTCATTTATTGTTCTATTAATGTGCCATTAATATTTTTTGTTCGTATTTTATTTCCATCCACTACAGAATGTAGCATGGGTTGGTGGGTGAATCCATTTCAGCCATTGAGTAACTTCTCTGTTAGTGTTATCACTCTGTCCTCTCTCACTGAGGATGTCTGCACACAACGTAGTTCCCTTAAGTGTCAATAATTACTATGGTGTGCTTTTTGAGACCAAAAACTGCCAAGCTATATCGCGCTGGGAAAAGAGAGAAAAAGTAGTCCACAAGCCGGACGGAAAACAGCGAGTCTCGCATGTTTTCTGTACTTGGTCGATGCACTCGAGGAGGGCTATCCACTGGTAAAGGCATGATGTATGCATGCCTTCCACTAATGAAATCAAGCAGATTGTAACAAGAAAGCCCACGAACCAATGACAGACACTGACGTGACGTGGACGGGGCTCTGAGCCCTTTTTAATAACGAAAGCGTCTCGCTTTGCAAAACGCATGCGCGGGCGCATGCGACGCAGGCTCGACCCTAAAAAGAGCCCTAAACCGCAAGGGAACTTAAAGCAAGTGAATAGAGCATCAGATGGATATAAAAAATCTTCCTGTTATCTTTGAATGGATAAACCCTGTGTCCAACAAGGAGGGGATGAAACCCTCAGGCGCGGATGGAAGGTATAGACAACACTCTCTTTACATTTCAAAACGCTGTGTACATGGTCCTACATCTGAACCTCTCTCACTGTGAGCAATATGAGTCCAAAATGCCAGTCCAAACAATACTGGCTTTGCGAAGTGGGTAATAAAGCTGTAAAATGATTGGCCTGGCTGGGACAACAGGAAGAGGGAAGACTCTGGATACACCACGTATAAAACTGGGAGAGGGTGCCAGCGCACACAACAGAGTAAATCTCAAAAACATTTGCAGCCTATTTTGTGGAGGTCTATAATCCTGAGACAGACCAGTCCAGAGATGACCCCTTGAGGTTTGTGAAAGACCTTCCCACTCCAACACTCGGTCAACAGACCTAGATAGGGAAATCAGTGCAGAGCAGATTCAACAAGCCTTCCAACAACTCTGGAGGGGGAATAATCCAGGGCCTAAAAGGTTCTCCATGAGTTTTATAGATGTATGGGCTGCCTAGTGGCTGACCGGATACTCCAAATGCTGTATGCTGCCAGAAGTGCCAACACCCAGACCTGAGGACCACCACTATTGCCCGGATCCACATGGAGGGTAAGCCTCCAGAGCAGGGCAGTTCCTATTAACCAATCACCCTACGCAACTCAGGAGCTAAAATACTGACAAAGGTTCTAGTCAATCTGCTGGTGCAAGTGATATATTAACTGGTAGCACCTGATCAATCACACTTTATGCATATGATTGAGCCATAACTTGTAGCAGCTCTGGGTGTCTGACAAAGAGGCAAGATCTGGGATACCCGGACGTATTGCTGGTCGTAGACTCTGACAAGGCCTTTAATTCAGTCCAGTGGGATTTCCTGTGGGTGAATCTGGATAAGTTAGGGTTAATTTGGTAAATACCGAACCAGTAGCAAGAGTACAGGCGAACTGTGGTCATTCCCTGAACAGTTCACTTTGGGATGAGGGACCAGGCAGGGGTGCATGCTCTCCCCCCTTATTCACCACAGCACTGGAGTTGCTGGCCTACTAGGTGAGTGGGACAGTCAGATTGGGGACTGAGGTGGACCTTGGATTTGGAGAATGTTATTTCCCTCTATGAGGGTGACATGCTGCTGTATCTGGCCGATCCCCTGAGGTCCGTTCTCAGAGCCCTTGAGATCCCAGATACGTATGACAGATACTCAGGGATATGCATCAACTAGTGGATTTTGGTGATGTTTTCACTGTCCCAGTGGGTGTCACTCGCTAAATGGACCTGCCCACGCAGTGGTCCTCGGAAGGCTTTTGCTACTTGGGAGTTTATGTAATAGGAGATCCCAGAGAATTCTGTGACACAAACTGGGTTGAGTCCTAGAAGGATACAAGAGGCATGTGAGACACTGGAAGACCCTTCCATTATCCCTGATGGGTAGGGCCACAAGATGATAGTGCTCCCCAAGTTCCTGTACCTGCTTTAGAATATGTTCTTTGAGGTCCCAGATGACATCTTTAAGGCTGTAGATGCAGTGACTAGATCTCTGCTGCAATATGATGGAACCTGCTGCATTGCACTGCAAGCGTTGACTGGAGACCTGTACTGTGGGGGGGAATCAGCTTCCTGATGTTTGTACTGCTGTGTTGCACAATTGCTGGTTGTCAATGACTGGGAATTCTCCTTTCAGCAGGAACCCTTTCTGAAGGTGAATAGAAGCTGATGGGCTCCCACAGATACTTGAGGAGGCTATGGGATGGGCGCAGGATACTCTGTCATTCCTCTCCTACAGATCTAGTGATAAAGATTTGGAAAAAAAAGCCACAGAGAAAATGTATTTGCAAGGGTAACTGATGCTAGAGACCCCTCTGTGGGATTCATCCCAGTTGGAGGCACTATGAAGACTGCGGTGCAAGCTGCAATAGGACATGATCAGGACATAGAATTCAGGAGACATTTGGGGACCACAAGGTCTACTGCCCTTCCTGGACTTTCAGGATCAATACAAACTGGTGGCAATTTAATATTTCCTTTATATGTAGATTTAACACAAACTCGGGGGTACTGGGATATGTTATACAAGGTGGCTGACAAGATACAGCTTGAGTTCTGGCTTTTGGTGGTCACTCTGCAGAGCCACTCTATCTCACTGACATTCCGGACAATGGTGGCCAACTGCCAGTCCTCCTTGGACATGTTCTATGGTTGGTGGGAAGAGAACCTGGGTGTCGTGACTGATGAGGACTAGGGGGAGGCATTCTGCCACCTACAAGAGGTAGCCATTAAATCAGCCTTTCGACTAGTGCAGTTGAAAATCTTCCACTGTACTTCCCACTAGAACTAAACTGTTCCTAATGGGAAAGGCTGACAACAATAGGTTTCTGCAAGTCCATGGTTACCGAGGAACACGGATGCACATTCTCTTGGAATGTCTACCCATTCAACCATTCTGGACACAGGTGGGACGATGCTTCTCAACAATTACAGAAGAGCTGGTGGACCTGACCTTGAATTCAGGTACTATGGGGCCAATGAGGTACCAAACCCTATCCATACACGCAACGTTGCTGTAGTGTGGCCTTCAATGTGGTTCAAAGGGATTTAGCATGGGAACTGAGATGTGCCCACAATGTCATAGTGGGAGGTGGGAATCAATTGGTGCATGCAGACTGAATGCACAATATACAAAGTCAGGGATTGCCCACAGAAATTTGTCAAGTAATGGGGCTCGATTGACTGTACAGGTTGTCAAGCTCTCAGCTCAACTTACAAAATTGGTGTTCTATCAGTGTTAAAGTGTTTTGATATGTCTCTTTGTTCATGGCACAACAAAAATATTAAAGCATGCATCGGCAAAGCCAATAGGGCTTGCCTATGCCAGAGCTATTAACTTTGGCAATGTGTTTTAGACATTGTGTACAGCAGTGTGGTTGCTGTCTAGCATGGCTAAATGTAAGTGGCTTGGAGGGGGCTGGTGGGGCAGATTGGAGTGGGGAAGATTGGGGTAGAGTGGAGTGGGGTAGGTTGACATAGAGTGGAATGGGGTAAAGTGGGATAAAATGGAGTGGGGTGAATTGGAGAAGACTGGAATGGGGTAATTTGGTTTGAAGGAGCTGAGTAGATTAGCATGGCAGATTTGAGTGGGTTAGATTAAATACGGGTAGATTGGGATGCAGTGGACTAGATTGAACTAGAGTAGAATAAGGTGGGGTAAATTGGAGTGGCGTAGATAGGACTAGGGTAGATATGGGTACATTGTGGTAGAGTGGGATGTAGTGGGTAGATTAGAGAGGAGGGGGTATATTGCAGAAGAGTGGACTAGGGTAGATGGGGTAGATTACAGTTGAGTGGGTTAGACTGAAGTGGATTCAGGTAGATTTGAGTGGAGTGGGTAGGTTGGAGAAGGTAAGTTAGGTAGATTACAGTGGGGTACAATACAATTGAGTGGGGCTAGATGGGGTAGTTTGGAGTGGGTTAGATTGGGGTAGAGTAGAGTGGAGTTGGGTAGATTGGAGGAGTGGGATGGATTGGAGTGGAGAAGATTGCGATGCAGTGGGGTACATTGGAGTGGAATTGGTAGAGTGGAGTGGATTGGGGTAGATGAAGTGAGGTAGATGGGAGTGGGGAAGATCGGGTAGAGTGGATTGGGATATTTTGGGGTACACTGGATTGGTGTGATGAAGATTAGGGAAGAGTGGAGTGCAGTAGATTAGGTTAGATTGGAGTGGAGTGGGATAATTAGGAGTGGGGTTGATTGGAGTGGGGTAGATAAGAGTGGAGAGAAGTAGATTGAACTGGAGTAGAGTAGATTAGGGTGGAGTGGGATAGATTGGATAGACTGGAGTGAAGTGTGGTCGATTAGAGTAAAGTGGGGTAGTTTGGAGCAGGGAAGATTGGGGTGAATTTGAGTGGAGTAGATTGGAGTCAAGTAGATTGGAGTGAAGTTGTAAAAATTGGTGTGGGGTAGATTGAGTTGGGGTGAGGTAGATTGGAGTGAGGTAGATTGAAAGGGGTAGATGGGGTTAGGTTGAGGTAGATTGGAGTGGAGTAGAATGGAGTGAAGTACATTGGGGTAGATTGGATTGTGGTAGACTGGAGTAGGGGGTTGAATGGGGTAGGTGAAGTAAGGTAGTTTGGAGTGGAGTGGGGTAGAGTAGATTGAGCAGGATGGAGTGACATGAATTGGGTTGGAGTTGGTTAGAATGGTCTGGAGTGGGTAGATGTGGGTAGCATGTGGTAGACTGGAGTAAAGCAGAGTGTGGTAGTTTTAGTAGAGTGGAATAGAGTGTGGTAGATTGGGGTACAGTGGAGTCCAATCAATCAATCAATCAATCAGTCAATCAACGAGTCTTATATGGTGTGAGCTTTTTACCCCAGTGGGTCTCCAGGTGCTGGGAGGTTGCTGCAGACCTCATCAGGCTGGTGCTTGCAGACAAAGAGCCAAGTTTTGAGCTGCTTTCTGAACTTCTTCAGGAAAGAGGAGGTGCGCAGGTGGAGGTCGTTCCAGAATTTGGTGGCAGGTGGTAGAAGGAGAGATCTCTGCAGCGTACACAGCAGATGCAGGGAATGTGGGCCTGGGCAAGCAGGGCTGAATGAAGGTCTCTCTTAGGTTAGCGGAAAGAGAGGCGGTAAATGGGTAGATTGGGTGGATTGGTGTAGGTAGATTGGAGTGGGGTACATTGGGATAGAGTAGAGTGGTGTAGATTGGAGTGGTGTGGAGTGTAGTTTGATAGATTGAAGTGGAGTCAAAATTGGAGTGGAGTGAGATAGATTGGGGAAGAGTGGAGTGGAGTGGTGTAGATTGGAGTGAAATAATGTGGGGTACATAAGGGTGAAGTGGAGTGGGGTAGATTTGGTGGATTAAAGTGGGGTACATTGGAATGATGTGATGTAGATTGGAGTGGGGAAGACTGAATAGGGATGTTTGGAGTGGTGTCGCTTGGAGTGAGGTAGATTGGAGTGGAGTGGGTCAGATTAGAATGGAGTGGGTTGGGTTGGGTTGGATTGGAGTGTGGTAATGTGGGTTGGGGTAGAGTGGGGTGGCCTAGAGTGGGGTGGGGTATATTGTAGTGGTATGGGATGGAATGGGGTAGATTGTGGTATAGTGGGGTAGATTGAAGTGAGTAGATTGGAATGGAGTAGATGGGGCAGATTTGAGTGGGGTAGATTTGGGTAGAGTGAGTTGGAGTGTGGTAGAGTGGATTATGGTAGATTAGAGAGTAGTCAGATAGATTGGAGTGGAGTGAGTTGGAATGGGATGGAGTACATTGGCATGGGGTGAATTGGGGTTGAATGGAGTGGGGTAGATTGGAGTCGATTAGAGTAGATTGGGTAGACTGGGGTTGTTTGGAGCAGAGTGGGATACATTTGAGTGGAGTGTGGTAGATTGAGGTGGAGGAGGGTAGATTGGAGTTTAGAATCTTAGTTTGGGGTAGAGTGGAGGTGGGTAGATTGGAGTGTGGTATATTGTAGTGAAGTGGGTTGATTAGATCATAGCAGAGTGGATTGGGGTAGATTGTAGTGGAGGGGGTAGATTGGGCTAGATTGGAGTAGACTGAAGTGGGACAGATTGGAGTTGTGTGAGGTAGTTTGGGTGGGTGGATTAGTGTAGGTAAATTGGGGTGAATATAGTAGAGTGGTGTATAATAGAGTGGAGTGGGGTAGATTGGATGGAGTGGATTAGAGTAGATTGGAGTAGAATAGATTGGGGTAGATTGTAGCAAAGTGGAGTGGGGTGGGGTAGATTGGGGTACATTGGAGTGGGGTGAAGTGGAGTGGAATAGATTAGATTTGAGTAGGGTATATTGGAGTGGGGTAGAGTGAAGTCAGGTAAGTGGTGTTGAGTGAAGGGGAAGAGTCTGGAGTGGTGAGGTATATTATGGAGTGAATGGCATAAATTGGAGCACTATGGAGTCGAGTGGTGTGGTGTGTCTTAAGGTATTTTAGAGTGGAGGGGAGTGTGGTAGAATGGAGTGCCATACCCTAGAGTAGAAGGACATAGAGTGGAATGGAGTAGTGTACTGTGAAGTAAGCATGATGTGGTGGTGCACTGCCATTACAGACACTTTCACTTAAAATGAAAATTACATTTGCACCAAAATACGGTTTTACTGCACACAAATGACAATGTGTGCAAATGTCATCACCTAATGTTTTGATGTATTTGTTTCTACTACCCTTCAGAATTAAAAAATTAACTTGCTTCGTTTGTACTAATTCTGATATATTCTAAAATATCAGCACAGTTCTTTTTTTGTTGTGTGCTAGAAAAAAAAATCCTACACCCTCTCCTCTTACATAGATACTCAGCAGGATTGTCACATACATTCTCTGACTTTGATGTCAGACAAAGAAAAGGAAACCCTTCCCTCAGAAGGGAGAACTTGGCATGTAACCACTATCTTTGAATGCACAGAAAATGTGACAAGATGAGAACAAGATTTAAAGGCCTGTTTACAGAATGTAAGTTTGTGGAAAATTACAGTAAACCAAGGTTTGTGTAATGAGAGAGACAAATTTAAGGTGGACACCGTAAAGCAAATAAAGCCTGCAAGTAGAGTGCCAGAAAATGTGAGTTACAAATCAAAAAGCCAGTGGGAAGGAATAGGTGCAACACATTCATAGGCAAGCTTTATGAATGTGCCAAGGATGTCTTAAGCAAACCAGACAGCTGGGTTGTCTGGTACACTTCGACCTAAAAAGAGGAGAAATGATTAGAAGAGAAAATAATGGTGTTTAAAAAGAAAATATAAATAGTGAATAGGAAATAAAGTAAACTGAAATGGTTAGAAACTAATGGAATATTGCTGTCACTTTCCAAAAGCAAACAAAAAGGTATGGGCAAGGTCAATAAATACTCACTGGCAAATGAAAAATATGTAACTTAGGGCCAGATTTACAAGGCCCTAGTGCTACAGGAGCGTCACTTTAGGCATTATATTCATAAGAGGGCTTATTGCCTCTTTGTAAATATGGCCCCCGATGCAGTTTTCCGGGCCTGAGGGGTGTTCAATGGGTGTTGCTGTGGGCGTTCTATTGCATCACCAGTTGTTTTTGACACTACCCCAGATTTACAAAAATGCATGACTCTGAGGCAGCGCCAAAAGCTAACCACAACCCAGGAGCGGCTTTAGCATGGCACAACAAGGTGGAATAATTGTTTATGTGGATGAAGGTGTCTTTTCCTGTATATAAACAATCATTCCAAAATGATGCTTCAGTACCTCTATGTATGCTGCATTTTGCAGCACACATAGAAGTGCCAAATCGCCTTTGTAGATTGTTGATGTGCAGAAAGGGACACCTTCCTGCACATAAACAATCTATCCCCTCAAAGCAGACACCCTTAAACTATGGTGCAAGGCAGTTTAATTCAGCACTGGTGCACAGGGAAACACAGGGGTATGCTGTATTCCTGTAAATATGGCACATCACTGCGTTTCAAAACTGGTGTGGAGATGCTATTATTGGCACAGCACTGAGCTGCACCAGTTTGTCATAAATCTGGGCTTTAGTATTTCCACATTTCTGACTGTCCCAAACAGTTATGCACAGAAAGTGTGAGCCAATAACTTTCTGAAGCAGTAAAATCCATTGTTGTGCTACAATTTCAAATATATTTGGATGTTCCAAGGTTGGAATGTTCTGGCAGATAAGCAACAAGTGAGTATGCAGCAACTGCTTAGTAAAAACATGCTTTGATGTGTTCTGCTCAATGAAAGTGATAGCAAAGTCTAGTAGTCCAGTAAAGAATGGGGCAGAATTTGAGGCTTGCTAAGATTTACGGTTTTGTGTGAAGTCACTTTTTGTTTGTGAAATTTTGCAATATTTCAGGAAATTCACTTGTCAACATTTTCACCTTAAAGTTATGTGACAAACCTGTAGGAGACACATTAAGGAGACACAATCTCTTCCAAGTCAGTTTTTTCTTTCACCAATCTCCTGAGAGTAAAGCTGGCACACAATTTCACACCTATGAAACCTTGTTAAATTTTGCAAAAAATGTGCATAATGCAAAAGGTATGTTCCAAACATTAAAAAAATATCACTGGTCTATTCACAGCAAATGTCAGGTTGGAAAAGACAGCTAAACAATAATACTGTATAAAAATAAAATCACAAAAATCAACATAACATTTTTTTGGGCCCTCATTATGACACTGGCGGTAAATCCTGCTTACCGCCACGGTGATGGCTGGCAATATACCGCCGTGGAGGCAAACATCTGTTCGCCAAATTATGCACACACACACCAATCCGACAGAATAGTGCCACATGCACAAATCCGCAAGCCCAAAGGTCAGTTCTAAAGTGATGCTACCAACACCCATACAGTTAGGCCAACAAAACAACACCCACCACATCATGACCCACAAAGCACCACAGCGGACATTCAATGGCGGTAAACAATTGGCGGTACACACCGGCACGCTCAGAATGGACATCCAAATACTAAACTACACAACATTTGCAAATACCAAAAACACACACCTGACATCAATACACACACCACACCCACACACCCACAGCACTGCAAAACACACACCCACATTACCCACAGCCCTTTAGGAATACAAAATATTGCCACAAGACTGACACCAAGAGCACTGCGACAACTAGACACACACACCAAATACATCCAACACCCACACACCTACACACACCACACAACACCCATGTCCCCACAAAGACACCCCTGTTTCACAGATGAGGAGTTGAGGGTCATGGTGGAGGAAATAGTCAGGGTAGAGCTACAGCTGTTTGAAGCACAGGTACAGCAAATATCCATTGCCAGGAAGATGGAGCTATAGTGGCGAATCGTGGACAGGGTGAACGTCGTGGGACAGCACCCAAGAACAAGGGACGACATCAGGAAGAGGTGGAACGACCTACAGAAAAGGTACGTTCTGTGACAGCAATGCACCAGCTCGCCATACAGAGGACTGGTGGTGGACCCCCACCTCCTCTACCACAGCATACAGCATGGGAGAAGCAAGTCTTGGCAATCCTGCATCCTGATGGACTCACAGGAGTAGCCGGAGGACTGGACACTGGTGAATCAATATTTACTACTGATCACCCCCCATACCTGCATGCCATCTTGCCCCCTCGCCCTCACTCCCATCACTCCACTCCATCCCACACACTGCACCTAGACATATCACTAACTTCAATGCCAAGCCCTGCATGCTATAAAAATGCCTGGGCAGCCCTCCGAGCCCTGCATGGACAACCCTCACAAAAGCATGCACAGCATAAGGGAACTAACAAGCCCACAATTTATCACCATACACAAACAGAGGTGGCAGGGCAACAGCAAGAGGAAACTAGGGACTAGGGATGTGCAATATGTCACAGACATGAAGCTTAATACATCACTTACATCCCCACAGGTGCCCAGGTGTCAGCAGCGAGGAGGTACAACTACAAACCAGTCCCCCAACAGAAGATGCCCCCAGTGATGACAGTAACTCTGGACTTCTGGATCTGGATGAACTACCTACCCCATCAGGGACCACTGGTCAGTCGGTCACCCGAGCCAACTCCCAGTCAACCACAGAGTCTCCCCCCATCAGTATCTCATACCATAGCACCCACCCAGCGTCCCCACACCTCTGTCCCCAGGACACGTCAATCAGCAGTGTGCCCACCTGTACAGGGACCTCAGTCCACACCTCACCTTAAGGCTATCAGGGACCTGGGCTCAGTGGCAGTGGGCACATCGTTCAGGGGACACAGACACAGGGCAATAGGGACACTGGGAGGACCACTGTGTGCCCTGGGAAACGACTCTCCAGGAGGCACTCACCAAGATCCTGGGGGCCAACCAACAATCCCAGGACACGATGGGCCAGATCCTTACCAACATGTAGGTGAACAAGCGGCTGCAGGCGGAATACCATCAGGAGATTAGGGAGGACTTGCAGGCCCTCAAAACCACCATGATCTCCATAGCAGGGGTGCTGGCAGACATTGCCAGCATCATGAGGGAATTGACAGCAAACCAGCGGGCCCCAACCACTAGCCAGTCTATTGACCAGCCCTCCAATTCTGCTGCAGCTAGTGGGGAGAGGCACCGCGACCGGACCCACAGGCCACCAGCACCCCTTCCCCTGCAGAAGGTGAACCACCCTGCAAACATTCCCTGCAACCCAGACAGAAGCCAGAGACACTTACCAAGACCAAGGCCACCGCCCGGAAATGAGAATCTTCTGATTGTCCCCCTTATGTCCCACTCTGTCACCTTGTCCACTTTTAACTGCCTTTGCTCCCCTTCAAATGGTCCCTTAGACACTGGACCTGTGCTAAAAACAGACTGTAACAATACCCTGAACTTTCCTCTACCATCACCCCATTCCATTGCACCTTTCCCTCAATCATTTGCACTACAATAAATACCCTTGAACACAACTTGAGTGACACTGTTTTATGTGTTGAAAATGTGCATTTATGGGAACAGTCACAACAAGTGCAAATGATATGAACACTGTGATAGCATACAAATAATTACCTGTAGCTCTATGTAGTAATCACTTCAGTATACAGTTGTCACAGCACCAACATCTGTAAAATGGCAAGCCTTAGGTGACAGTAAGTTGAGATGCAAAGGAAGTGAATGCGTTCATGCTACAGGCACACAGATAAATCAATAGTCAGAGTAATGGTCAGTTCCACTGTCTCATCAGTATGTCATTGGAAGAATTGACATATAACTGATGT
Source organism: Pleurodeles waltl (assembly GCF_031143425.1). Taxonomy (NCBI): domain Eukaryota; kingdom Metazoa; phylum Chordata; class Amphibia; order Caudata; family Salamandridae; genus Pleurodeles; species Pleurodeles waltl. Next base: position 830,017,122 of record NC_090437.1, on the reverse strand, counting down.
TCTGTTGTCCATATACTCACCCTCTGCCTCATCATCCTCAATGTCCTCAGGGTCCACTGCTGCCACAGGGTCATCTCCAGTCTCCTCCTCCTGCAGAAAAGGCACATGTCATCTGAGGGCCAGGTTGTGCAACATGCATAATGCCACTACTATCTAGCAGACCTTCTCGGGTGAGTAGCACAGGGATCCATCTGTCAGATGCAGGCATCTGAACCTGGCCTTCAGGAAGCGAAGGTCCTTTTGATTACTCTCCTCGTTCGCCCATGTGCATCATTATAACGGTTCTCAGGCCCTGTCCTGGCATTCCTCACAGGGGTCAGGAGCCACGATAGATTTGGGTAGCCAGAGTCACCTGCAAGCATTGAGGGACAAACATTAGCCTTACACAATGCTATGGGGATGACACCTGAAGGCATACACTGATATACAGTGGGTGGGGACTCTGACTCACCTATTAGCCACACCTTGTGCCTCTGTAGTTGGGTCATCACATTTGGGATGCTGCTATTCCTCAGAACAAAGGAGTCGTGCACTGACCCAGGATACTTGGCAGTGACGTGGGAGATGTACTGGTCTGCCAGGCACACCACTTGCACATTGAGTGAGTGGAAACTCTTCAGATTCCTGAACATCTGTTCATGCTGGCAGGGGGTGACAAATGCTATATGTGTACCGTCAATCGCCCCAATAATATTGGGTATATGTACCATTGCATAGAATCCTGCCTTCACAGTGGCCAAATCTTCCACCTGGGGAAAAGCAATGTAGCTTTACATGTGTTTCACCAAGGCAGAGAAAAACCCTTGCCAGCACGATTGAGAACATTGGCTGTGACATTCCTGTTGCCAATCCCACTGTCACTTGGAAAGACCCAGTTGCCTGGAAATGGAGCACTGATGGAACCTGCACAAGAGAGGGGATCCCAGTGGGATGACGGATAGCTGATATCAGGTCAGGCTCCAAATGGGCACACAGCTCTTTGATTGCTGCCCTGTCCACTCTATAAGTGAGTATTATGTGCCTGTCCTCCAGTGTAGCCAAGTCCACAAGGGGTCTGTACATGGGGTTTGTCTCCTCCTCCTATTCATCTGCAGTGGTAAGTATCTAAGGGACACAAGAGTGAGTAGAATGTCACAATTTGAACAATGGAACCACCACCTCAGTGTGTATACAGCATTAATGTGATGGGGCAGTGGGAATGGCAATGTATGTGCAATTTTCGGCAGTGATGCAGCTGTGGAAGATCTGAATGTTGTCCACCACCATGAAATGGTGACCGCCTGTCCTGTATCTAGGTACCGGTGGAAGTGTGGTAACTCCGTCTACGTTGGGCGTCATGGCGGAAGGCGGTCTTGCACAGCCGTGCAATTCCTCATTGGCTAATATGTGTCTCTATGGATTACGGTGGCCAATGGGGATCCACGGCGGCGGTGACAGTGTACACTGCTGTGGACGTGATCGCCATTTTCTGTCTATAACCTCACTTGATTCCTGACTTTCCACAGGACAACACTTAGACTACGTGTGCTGCTATGACCTGTGTCTGGAACCTACCGTGTGACCAGGGAAAGGGCCCCTTCCTTTACTTCGAAGGAGATGGAGCACTTGGTGGATGGGGTCCTACCTCAGTATGGACTGCTGTATGGGCCTCCAGACCAACACATGAGTACACCTTGGGTACAATGCATATGGGAGAGTTGCATAGAGATGTGTGTGCAGGCATTGTGTCATTTGTGGGGGGATATCTAATGGTAGTGTACATGGTGTGTGCCAATGGAGTTGGAAACGGGATTTGTGGCCATATGTGTGATGGGCTGGATAGTATGTGTAATGCTGTCCTCCTGTCTTTAATACCTCTGCAGGTCAGCACCCATCAAAAGAAGGGATTGTGTTGCGCTATCGCCAAGGATGTGCAGACCCTGGGGGCCTACAGCAGATGGAGCACCCACTGCAGGAAACAGTGGGAGGACCTGAGACGCTGGGCACAGAAGACCGCGGAGGCCCAGCTGGGGATGGCCTCCCAACGAGGAAGGGGTGCCCGTCGGAACCTGACCCCCTGATGGCCCCCATACTGGCGGTGGCCTACCCAGAGCTGGATGGGTGCTTGAGGACATCACAACAGCCACAAGGGGGTGAGTACATTGGGCGTTACTACAATAATTGGTAGGTGGCATGGGATCCGGGTGGTGGGTGTGAGTTAGAAGTTGCCCCTTAATGCCAGGACAGACATTGTAGCGTGATCCAGCTCAAGGGTAATGGGTGTATAGCAAATTCAGGTAACCTAGCTCGGTTTCTTTCCATGTCAGTCAGGGCTTTGTGGGTCCCAGGAGGGGTGCAATTGGCGGTGGTTGGCCCTCGTCTTGCTGTGGCATATAGCCAATCGAATGCCAGTGCAATGCACAGTGCTCAATCCTGATCCCTGTGTGACGGTACTGTGTATGTCAACTGTGGTCTTGGTGCTGTAATTGACCCAGTGCTCCCTTTCTCTCCCTCACCCCCTTTCTCCTTCTGTCATCCTGTTAATGTGTGCATTACCATCATCTGGTGGAAGAGCAGGGGCACCAGCGCCAGAGGGAGCTGCATCCCACAGGACCCAGGAGGCAGAGTCCACTGACGCTGAGGGAACCAGTGGGACAGAGGGCGAGGGGAGCACCACAGCAGAGACAGGAGGTAACAACACAGATTCTGATTCCTCCTCTGATGGAAGCTCCCTGGTCATGGCAGACACCTCTGTGACCACCCCAGCTGCAGGTACAGCCGCCACCCCTCGTACCAGCACCACCCTCCCAGTACTCCCTCAGCGAGTTGCCTGGGCCCCCTTACCCAGGAGTGTTGGCATCTCCTTCGCCCCAGGAACCTCAGGCCCTGCCCCAGTGAGCCCTGATACCCTGAGTGAGGAGGCTATTGACCTCCTGAGATCCATCTCTGTAGGGCAGTCAACCATTGTGAATGCCGTCCAGGGGCTGGCATGCCAGATGAAGCAATGCAATGCATTCCTGGAGGGCATCCACAGTGGATTGGCAGCCCTACAGACTTTGATTCAGGCTCTGGCCTCCTCTCAGATGACAGCCATTGTCCCTGTTCCTACCGCCCCCATCAAACTACCACATCTCAGTCTCCTCAACCCCAATGCATCCCATGCACACATACAGACGAGTATGCACAGAAGACATCAAACAAGATTGTCACTGTCAAACACAGGCACCACACTTCAGTCCACAAGCACTCACACAAACAACAGACAGTTGCACACACATCCACATCCACTGCCTCCATTGTCTCCCCCTCCTCCTCCTCCACCGCCTTCACAGTCATGTCCACACTCACACCTGCATGCACTGCTTCAACAGCCACCACCAGCATCACCACACCAAGCAGAACACACACCTCACTAGCAGACACCTCCACTCCATGCATCCAAGCGTCACCTGTGTCCTCTCCCACCCTGTCTGCCCCCAAAAGGATACAAGCGCAGGCACTCAGACACCCAACAGACATCCACCTCACATCAGCACACTGCTTATGCACCTGCACCCAAATCCAGCAGACCTACTCCTCCAACAACCACTCCCTCAACCTCCACTCCCATTCCTCATCCCACTCCACCGTCCCTAAGAAGCTTTTCCTTGCCCAACTTGACCTCTTCCCTCCCCCTCCCCCCATCCTGCCCATCAGAGCAGGTTCCCAATGACCAGCCCAGCACCTCAGTCAACGGGGACAGTGGAGACACCTCATTGTCATGGAGGCAAGACAGTGAAGGATCCCACTCCACCAGCCAGGAAAGGGAAGGATCCCATTCCAGCAGCCAGGAATGGGAAGGATCCCACTCCACCAGCCAAAAAAGGGAGGGATCCCACTCCACCAGCCAGGAAAGGGAGTGATCCCTCTCCACCAGCCAGGAAAGGGAAGAAGCCCTCATCCCCTGCTGAGACATAGCAGCCCTCACCTGCAGCAGAGGCTGCCCAGGAGGCACCTTCCCCAGCTGAGACACAGCAGCCCTCACCTCCTGCAGAGGCTGGCAGGGCACCAACACCACCCCCACCAGTGAGCATGGGGCCCTCATCCCCTGCTGACACACGCCAGCCCTCACCTACATCAGAGGCTGCCCAGGAGGCACCTTCCCCAGCTGAGACACAATAGCCCTCACCTGCAGGAGAGGCTGCCCAGGAGGCACCTTCCCCAGCTGAGACACAACAGCCCTCACCCCCTGCAAAGGCTGGCAGGGTACCAACACCACCACCACCACCAGTGGGTATGGGGGCCTCATCCCCTGCTGAGACACTGCAGCCCTCACCTGCAGCAGAGGTCATGTAGGCCACCCTCCAGGGACTGATGTAGAAGGAGCCCCCTCCAGAACCAGTGGGCAAGTTCCCCACCTCAGAGACTGTGACCTTGCACTCCCCAGCAAAGAGAAATGGGCATGGAGCCCCTTCCAGAACCAGTGGGCAAGTTACCTACCTCAGAGACTGTGACCTTGCACTCCCCAGCAATTTGAAATGGGCATGGAGCCCCCTTCATAACCAGTGGTCAAGTTCCCCACCAAAGAGACTGTGACCTTGCACTCCCCAGCAATTTGAAATGGGCATGGAGCTCCCTCCAGAACCAGTGGGCAAGTTCTTGACTTCAGCGGAGCTTTTCTCGCCTTCCCCCTGAGCCCGTCCACTTCCAAGATGTTGCCCCTGCACAGTATTGGACGGAGTTGGTCAGGATCAAGTTGGGGCTTGGACTGTGCTCTGTGGCCATGTGGGTCTTTTGTACTCTGGACTGGGCATTGGCCCTTTCTGGACAATTGTTCATATATCTTTGTTCTCCAATTGGTTCATATGCAATTCCAATCTCAGTACTGTCGACCTGTAGTCCTTGTATTATTGTGCCGTGTGTCCTGTGCCATTGGTTTCCGTCTGCAGCTGGTTTTGTGTATGGTGTGTGTGAATGGTGTGTTGTGCGTGTGTGTGTCACTCTCCTTTTCCTCCCTCCTTTGTGTGCTAGGCGGCTGTATTTACCATCGTCGTCTTCGTCGGCGTTGGTGTTCCAAGAGGAGCATGGCATAGAAGAGCATCGGGAAGACTTGAAGTTCCGGTTCCATGTCGGCGATGATCTTCTCTGTGTCTCTAATGGTGAGTCTTTGGTCTTCTGTGTTGTGTTTCTGCCAGGCTTTTGATGACGTTGGTACCGCCCCAGAAATTGTGGTGGTTTGCTGTGTCATGATATGGTGGGCGGTACGTTGTCTTTCACCTGACTGTTGATGGCTACCACCGTGGTGCGTGATGTTAATGCCCTGGTGGTTGGTGTGGTACATTGGCTGTCTATAGGAGTTATCACCACCAGGGTCTTAATTTGGCGGTAATTACCGCCAGCATGTTGGCGGTATTACCACCACTTTAACAGACACCGCCAATGTCATAATGATCACCTTAGTATAATAAAAACTCAATGATTACAAAAAAAGGAATAAATTATATTTATGTAAAATATATATACCTTTTACTGAAACACTGAGTTACGCAATGGCTGCAAAACCTTTAAAGGAAAAGGATAACAAACTATGTTTATTATCATTTTTCTTGTAAAAGGGGCGGAGCCACAGGTAATGACAGTGACGGAGGGGGAGTGCACATAACTCCCCCTTGGTGTGCATGTATGTTTGGCCAGCCATCTCGGGCCGGCCAAACACACATGTGCACTATCTCTCCAACTTGGCACTGCATTGCTGGGTTGGAGACAGCAGGCAGAGACACTCACTCTGCATCAAAGTGCCTTGGCCGGGTGCTCCGTCTAATCCTAACGCTGCTTTCATGGGGGCAGCAGCATTAGGATTGGACACAGAACAGGGTGGGAGCCTGTGCCTGCAGTGGAGGACCGAGGAGCGGATTAGAGCGATGCAGCGAGAAAGCTACATTTTTTAAAATTATTATAGATATTTAGATTTTTGTCATCCCCTCCCCGCCATGCATCACTCAGCCCCTCCTATTTTTCCTCCTATGAGCCGCCACTGCTCACTGTAACATGTACCAGCTCAAGAACAAAGTTTTGCACTGATACACCTCTTGCAAAGTAAAAGAAAAAGAAAATATTTGAGGTACAAGTGCATGGTATGTCCTGGTAAAGGAGTGGAAGCTTGAGCTCTAGTTGCAAAATATCAGTAGTAAGAAATTTGTTTTGGTTCGATATCAAAGCTAATTTCAAAGGCAGGATAGGAATGACAGCATAATAGTCCTAGATCTAGTTGCATCAGGAGAACATAAGCTATGTGCATTGTGGTTATTTGAGTCCTGCATAGTGGTTCAAACCTTGATGCATAGGTCTATATAAGTTATTGGTTTGCAGTATTGGACGGAGAATGCCTTTTTGACTCTCTTTCTTAGGAAGGAGAAATAGATGACTGTCCAATAGTTGCTGAAATCATAGGGACTGGGTTGATTTAGGACTTAAATATCAAACTGAAGGTCTGGAATAGAACATATAGGGCCTCATTACGACCCTGGCGGCTGGCAGTAACACCGCCAACAGGCGGGCGGTGTTCCACCAGCTATTATGGCAGTGGCACAATAGCCACGGCCATACCGGCGGCCCCTCCACTATACCGCCAGGCTTCTGTCTGGTGGTCATAATCCCCAGGGCAGTGGTGCAAGCATCTCTGTCCTGGGGATTATGAGTCCCCGACCACCAGCCTTGCCACGGCAGTAAACACCACCATGAAAAGGCTGGCGGTAAGGGGGACTTGGGGTGCCCCTGGGGAACCCTGCACTGCTCATGCACTTGGCATGGGCAGTGCAGGGGCCCCCAGGCACAGCCCCATCATGCGTTTCACTGCCCGAATTTCGGGCAGTGAAATGCGTGACAGGTGCTACTGCACCCGCTGCACTTCAGCATTGCCGCCGGCTCTATTACGAGCCGGCAGCAATGTTGATGTGAGTTTTCCGCTGGGCCAACGGACGGTAACACTGTTACCGTCTGCTGGCCCAGTGGAAAAGTCCAAATAGGGAGCCAGAAATACCGCCAGCGGTATACTGGTTCCCGCAGCTTCAGCTGTCTTCTGTGAAGCCTGCCGAAGTTGTAATGAGGGCCATAATAAAACTATTGCATTTACCTCTCTAATAGTGGATCAATCATAGGAGACTTTGGGGGTCATTACGACAGCCGCCCACCAAGGTTTGACCGCCGGGCGGCCGCCAATGCAGCCGCACAACCGCCACAGCCATTATGAGATCCCTGCTGATCTGGCGGGCGAAAACCTGGTTTCTGCCCGCCAGCCCAGCGGGGATCTCGGCCGCAACACAGGAGCCGGCTCCAAATGGAGCTGGCGGTGTTGCGGCTGTGCGACGGGTGCATAGCAGACAGTGAAAAGCTGCACGGGGCCAGTGGCATGGGCAGTGCCGGGGCCCCCAGGGGCCCTGCGACTCCCCTTTCCACCAAACTTTTCATGGCAGTGCAAACCGCCATGAAAAGGCTGTCGGGAGGGGGACTCGTAATCCCCTGGGCAGCGCTGCAAGCAGCGCTGCCCTGGAGGATTACTCCCGCCGGGACTAAAGTGGCGGGAAACTGCTGGTCCCGGCGGAACGACTGTGGATCATAATCCCCAGGATTTCACTGCCAGCCTGCTGGTGGTGAAATCCCCCAAAATCCCCCAAAACAACCCTGGCGGTCAAAGATCGCCAGGGTTGTAATGACCCCCTTTATCTAAATTGATTAGTTCTACATGTACCGAGTTGAGGGGTTTGAATGTTATGGGACTAGAGTCACTTAAAATTTGAATTAGAATATCCTTTGTTTGTTAATAGGACTCTATTTTACTTCCACACTCGTATTTTGTGCCAGGGGCTTGAATTGTATGGGGCTGAGTTTTTTGTTTAGTTATGTTATAAGACTTTTAAATATGCATCATTCACCCATTACCTTAATTGTATCTCTTTCCATCTCTATTCAGCAGACTACAGTCTGCAATAAATGGTTCTACCCAACACAAGGACTTCAAGACGGTGTATCAGTGAGACATCCATTATTCTCCTTACATGGTAAAATGTGCATTTTCATTCTTACGGTAACAATTATCCTCACTCTGGTGTCTTCTGGTGGTTAAGATTTGCAACCTGTGAGCCTAACCTGCATGAGTAGTAACTATATTGTGGGATTTCTCTCTTAGAAATTCTGTGGAGGTTAGGAGGTTCAAACCTCAAGTCAGCTATAGAACTGTCGTCTGTCATTAGCTGCTGGACAAGTGTTGGACATCGGTCTGCTGAAGGAAATTTTGTGAAACTTTTTACTATTATAACCCAGTCTTTGCTGACTCCCTTTGCGTGACCTTAGGACCCTGGGCACTTCCCCACTGTCTGGCAGTGAGAAAATGGATGTGCCCATCCTACCTATGATGAGAAAGGGGGTAGAGACATCATGGTTGAGGTACTGTACTCAGGAGGGCCCTGTGAAACAGGTATACCACATACCCGGGGTGGGTATGGCCTTGGCCACTGGGGGGACGTGCACTGGGTGTGCCACCCTTAGAAGACCTTTTAACCATGTCCTAGCCTATGGATTAGGACTACAGGGGCACTAGCGTGCCTGTGCTCAGGATGGCCGTCCCGATTCAGGGGCTTTCCCCAGAGAGCCCCGACAGCAGGGCTGGTGGTAGGCAGAGGGCAGGGCAAGTATTCAATGATGAATCCTGTCTGGGCAGGGAAGTGCTCCCATGTGGGTGTTCCTTACCTAAAGAGGGGTTCAGATGCGTCCATTAGGGTATACGGGTCCTCTACTAGTGGTCGTGGGCCATGGGCAATGTATCCCTGCACGGCCAGGATGGAAGTGTATGTGCATGTCCTCCCCTGGAGGGGAGGTGTCACTGATCGTGTGTAGGGCCCACCGTGGGAGGGCCCATGCTGTGCACAGAGGCCATGGGGCCTTCAGTGGTACTGAGCCTGGCATACAAGGCCAGTGCGGGAACACCCACAAAATTGAGGATTTCATGTCTTTTGTGCCTGGCACAGCTTGCCAATAGGAGCACCCTTGTCAAGCGGTGCCTGATCATGTAGTGATCATTTAAATGATGTAAAAAACATTTACTTGAAATGGGTATCGATATGCTGAAGATGGAAAACCATCTTATACCAATCATGTTGTATGCCGAGGATGTGGTGCTTATCTCATGAACAGTGAATGGTCATCAAATTTTATTAAATTCCTTTCTGTCTTTTATGAAACGTCTGGTTCTAAAATTAAACCATACTAAGGGCCTGATTTAGATTTTGGTGAATGGGTTACCCTGTCACAAGGGTGATGAATATCCCGTCTGCTGAATATAAACCCCCTAGGAAATAATGGGGTTTATATTTTGACGGATGGGATGTTCATCACCATTGGGATGGAGTAACTAGTCTGCTGAAATCTAAATCAGGCCCTAAATGTTTAGTAATGACCTGTGGTTCAGCTAAAACAGAAACTAATTATTTGAACTATCTAGAGATCTTATTTAACTTCTCCTTGACTTTGTCACCAATGATTATGCTAAGAAACCAACACTTAAAAAAATTACGATGCAGTTTTAAAATTTGCACATAAACTGCACCAAAAAGCAGTTAAAGAACTATTCACTATCTACAAGAGCAAGAGTCTACACTTGGGGGTCATACGGTACTGGCATCAGGGGGTAATCAAAATCAGGCATTCTTCAAAGCAGAGAAAACAGGTTTATCTGTGGATTACTGTCCGCACCAAGAAGCACATGTTTCTCTTGCTGGGCATGAGGAAATGTGTCTAACTTATATGAAGGGCCGCCCAGCCTAGCACTCTGATTCTATAGATACATTACAAAGCCAAGCAGGAAGCAGGATTGTCAGAGCTTTTCTAGCAGACTGCTTATTATTATTAGATAACATGCAATATATCCCATTGCTTATATATGTTAAGAGAATGTTCAGTTGGGAGTCCCAGAAATGTATGATAACCCTTGGCCGCTTGTCATGAGTAGTACCGATAGAATCAAACAGTGCTTTTTAGATCATTGTGTGGGGTTAATGAGTGAACGAGGGTCATCCCTGTCAATAGTGAATATTCTGCTATTTGCACAACCAAAGAACTAGAACATTATTTATCACGTATAACGAATCCTAGTCAGCGTCTCCTCTTAACTCGCTTCAGGTTGAGCACAGGGCACTTTATACTGCATTTCCCATTCAGGGGACTTTTTTAGAGCACTGCCCCCTGTCCCTGCAACAGTGTTTCTATACAAAACACGTCACTTTATGTTTTTTGGCACTTTATATTTAACTCCTTGCTTCTCATTTCTGGTCCCCATTCTCGCCTGACTAACAGATCATATAAGCTAGCCATGATAATTCTCCAGAAACTAGGCACACGGTCATCTGTTTTGTTGTTTTACATTTTACAAGGAGAGCCATCATTAGTAAAAGATATGAATCAGGACTATGGCGGTCATTACAACATTGGCGGTAAAAGCCGCTTACTGCCGTGCAGAAGAGCGCCAACATACCGCCGCGGCTGCGGAAGTCCGCCACAGCTATTATGACCCACATATCGAAATCCGACAAAATTCAAACACCCACACAAGTCCGCCACACCAAAGGTCAGTGATAAACTGGGGAAAACAAAACCTCACGCCAACAGAAATACACCCATACTATCACGACACACAAATCCACGAATCCACGCAGCGGTCTTTCCATTGGCGGTACACACCGCCGTGCTCAAAATATACACACACATACAAAACACTGCCACATTGGACAATTCGAAATACACACACCTGATACACATGCAAACACCACTCCCACACACCAAATACAATATAAAACACACACCCACATCACCCACAAACCCCTATGACCACTATTACAGCGAGAAGGCCAGAGAGAGACACCACCATCCACAAACTAGCAGCCACAGGCACTCAACAGCATCACCCACACAACTTCCACGCACAAAACACCACACACCACTACATATCATCACACTTATCACCACACACACCACCCCACATATCACCTACACCACCCCATGGCACGGCAAAGACACCCCAGGTTCTCGGAGGAGGAGCTCAGGGTCATGGTGGAGGAAATCGTCCGGGTAGAGCCACAGCTATTTGGAGCACAGGTGCAGCACACCTCAATTGCAAGGAAGATGGAGCTATGGAGAAGAATAGTCGACAGGGTCAACGCAGTGGGACAACACCCAAGAAATCGGGACGACATCAGGAAGAGGTGGAACGACCTACGGGGGAAGGTGCATTCCGTGGTCTCAAGACACCACCTGGCGGTTCAGCGGACTGACGGCGGACCGCCACCTCCTCCCCCACAACTAACAACATGGGAGGAGCAGGTCTTGGCGATTCTGCATCCTGAGGGCCTCGCAGGAGTCGGTGGAGGAATGGACTCTGGTAAGTAAAAGCTTTACTAATATATCCACCACCCTTCCTGCATGCCATCACACACTCCTACCCGTACCCTCACCCTCAGCACTCCACCAACTCACATATACCTCACTATCACAAACCACCCATCCCAACACCAAGCCCTGCATGCAACCCCAACGCATGGACACCCATCACTAAAGCATGCCCACTGCACATACCCATACAACCCCCTAAACCATCCTCACACAAATCCCCACATAGGAATGCAAGCACTGGGGTACACCGGTCACCCACCCATTGCCCACCATGACACACACAGATGCAATAATTAAGCTTTTACACCCCTGCAGGACCACTACCCAACGTCACCAGACAGGAGGGACGAGACATCTCCACCCCACCCACAGAAGAGGCCCACAGTGATGACAGCAGCTCTGTCCAACTGGATCCAGATGACCAGCCCGGACCATCGTGGGCCTCGGGACAGTCAGTTCCCCTCGCACAGGCACAGGCCACAGACCTTCCACCCTCTGGTAACACCAGCACAGCACCCATCCAGCGGGCCCATACCTCCGTACCCAGGACACGTCAATCAGCTGTGTGTCCACCACTACAGGGAACCCAGGATAACCCACCACCCCAACAACAACAGGGACCTGGGGGCAGTGGTAGTGGGCACACGGTCCAGGGGACGGAGGCCCAGGAACACAGGTGAACTGGGAGGGCTGCTGTGCGACAGGGGGCGGACAGGCCAAGGGAACCCACTCTCCACAAGGCCCTCTCCTCTATCATGGGAGCATACCACCACTCCCAGGAAACGATGGCAACGGTCCTGGCCAAGTTTCAGGAGACCCAGCGCATGCAGGAGGAACAGTATATGGGCTTCAGGGAGGAACTCAGAACCATCAGCTCCGCCCTGGGCACCATCGTAGGGGTGCTGAAGGAAATACTAAACACCAGGAGGGACACTGTGGCACCCCAAGGGGCCCCTGACACTAGCATGGACGATGAACTGCCCACCACCTCCGCCGGCGCTAGTGGACAGGACACCCCGCCACAGGACCACAACACCAGCACCCCACCCCCTGCAGATGGAGAACCACCCCGCAAGCGGTCTCTGAGATCCAGGGACAAGACAAAGCACAATGCCAAGACCCCCGCCAAGAAATGAGACCACCCTGATTGTCAACCCACTGTCCCACTTTGTCACCCTGTCCATATTGGAATTGCCCCAGCTCCACTTCCTATGCCATTATGGGCAATGCACCTATGAGACAAATAGACTGGACTCTGCCATGGACACTCCTCCGCCATCACCCCTCACCATTTAACTTCCCCCTCCAATATTTTGCTTTTAAATAAACACACCTAAAGCACCAAGATCTGGAGTCTGTCTGTGATTTTGAAATAGTGTATTTGCAATTACAGTGACAAAATTTCCAGGATTTAGTAATGTCAACATACCTATGTCACACAGCTCTAGTCCATGAGGAATCTAAGCAGATGACACACGTTGGGACCCACACCTGTGAAACCGTAAGGGAAAGTGACAACTCAGTGACAATACACTGGGTGAAATCGACAGACAGGATAGAGGTAGAAGTGTAAAAGTACATGTAGTAGGCACAAATGTATTCTCACATGTGTTTCACTGGAAAAAATCCTGGATGATTTAGTCCCTGTTGTCAATGTCTTCTTCCTCTGCTTCCTCCTCATCATTGTCTACAGGCTCCACAGCTGCCACAACACCGCCATCTGGACCATCCTCCTGCAGAAAAGGCACCTGTCGTCGCAAAGCCAAATTATGAAGCATACAGCAGGCCATGATGATCTGACACACCTTCTTTGGTGAGTAGAATAGGGATCCACCTGTCATATGGAGGCACCTGAACCTCACCTTCAGAAGGCCGAAGGTGCGTTCGATTACCCTCCTAGTCCGCCCATGTGCCTAATTGTAGCGTTCCTCTGCCCTGGTCCTGGGATTCCTCACTGGGGTCAGTAGCCATGACAGGTTGGGGTAACCAGAGTCCTCTAATAGCCACACCCGGTGCCTCTGTAGTAGACCCATCACATACGGCATGCTGCTATTCCGCAGGATGTAGACATCATGCACTGAGCCAGGCAACATGGCATTCACATGGGAGATGTACTGGTCTGCCAAACATACCATCTGTACATTCATGGAATGATAACTCTTCCGGTTTCTGTACACCTGTTCACTCCTGAGTGGGGGGACCAAAGCCACATGGGTCCCATCAATGGCACCTGTGATGTTGGGGATATGTCCAAGGGCATAAAAGTCACCTTTCACTGTAGGCAAATCCTCCAGCTGAGGGAAAACGATGTAGCTCTGCATGTGTTTCAGAAGGGCAGACAACACTCTGGACAACACGTTGGAAAACAAAGGCTGGGACATCCCTGATGCAATGGCCACTGTTGTTTGAAAAGACCCACTTGCAAGGAAATGGAGCACTGATAGCACCTGCACTTGAGGGGGGATTCCTGTGGGATGGCGGATTGCTGACATCAGGTCTGGCTCCAACTGGCTACACAGTTTCTGGATTGTGGCACGGTCAAACCTGTAGGTTATGATCAAATGTCTTTCCTCCATTGTCGACAGGTCCACCAGCGGTCGGTACACCGGAGGATTCCGCCATCTCCTCACATGTCCCAGCGGACAGTGCCTATGAAGGACAACAGTGACCACAGAGTCAAACAACTCAAAGGTATGTACCCACAGTCTACACAGAACACCAATCATACACAAAATGTGGCCTGTATGTGTGTTGAGAGTAGGCCTAGGTATGTGTGACGCAGTTGGTAATTTGGCCATGAGGGCCCCTGAAATGGCGGCTGCCTGACCTCTAAAGCGGGACAATGGGATTTGAGGTAACTGCGCTGGTGTTGTACACCGTCGCGGTAGGCGGTCGAAGTCCGTGGTGCAATGCTGCATTGGTTAACATTGGACCCTATGGGTCCCAGGAGCCAATGACGATGTACGCCGGCGGTGATGGTACGCACCGCCGCGAACGTGACCGCCGCGGACATGACCCCATTTTCTAACTGTTTAATCACTCGATACCTGATCTTCGACAGGAGAGGACCTACACTGCAAGGGCTGCTGTGACCTCGGTCTGGAAGAGACAATGGCTTGTGCGTCTGGGGAAAGGGCCCCTGCCTTCACTGCAGAGGAGTTGGAGAAGCTCGTAGAGGGGGTCCTCCCCCAGTACATGCTACTCTACGATCCTCCAGACCAAGAGGTAAGTACACAGGGAGCATGTTGTATGGGCTATGCCTGTGTGGAGAGGGCTGGTTGTAAGAAGGAAGGGGGCAGAGTTCTGAGTGCATGAAAGACTGTGAATGCATGTGCCATATGGCAAGGGTAGGGATGGGGGCCAATCACTTTGACGGTGCAGTTGGTAATGACTTCTCTTCTTCCCCTGTACATTTCATGTAGGTCAGCGCCCACCAGAAGAAGGATATTTGGCGTGCCATCGCCAAGGACGTCCGGACCCTGGGGGTCCACCACAGACAGAGCACCCACTGCCGGAAGAGATGGGAGGACATTCGCCGCTGGAGCAAGAAGACAGCGGAGGCTCAGCTGGGGATGGCCTACCAACGTGGGAGGGGTGCCCGTCGAACCATGAACCCCATGATGTTCCGGATCCTGGCGGTGGCCTACCCTGAGTTGGATGGGCGCTTGAGGGCAACACAGCAGACACAAGGGGGTAAGTACACTCTCATTCAACTGACTTTGCGCGCAGTGAAGGTGTCTGGGTGGGGAAGGAGGGCTGTGGGTTCCCCTAGGCCAGGGCGAGTTCCATAGGCTAGGCCCATTCATGAGGCATGGCCCTGTGGCCCCCACCCCTCCTCTGTAGAGTTCCAAGTACTGCTATTCATGCCCCAGGATCATCTATGCGTGCAGATGTCGTCCATAGCCTTGTAGGCCATTTCCCAGGAATTGCACTGTAGAGGCCAACAGCGCGACGTAGTGCAGGGGGCTGCTGTGTCTGTATTGTCCGCCAACGGTAGCGGTAAGCCATGCACTCAACCTGTCTTTCTACTGTTTCCCCCCCCTTTTTTTTGCGGTCTCCCTGCTCTTGTGTGCATTAGCATCACCAGGCGGAGGTAGAGTGGCACCGGAGCATGAGGGAGCTGTACCCCACATGGGCACGGAGGCCCACACTACGGACTCAGAATACACCAGTGGGACGGAGGGCGAGGAGAGCACCACAGTGGTCACAGGATCTGCAACCAGTGACACGGACTTGTCCTCCGATGGGAGCTCCCTTGTGGTGGCCGCAACATCTGTGCCCCCCACTACTACAGGTACAGCCGCCACCCCCCCTACCAGCACCGCCCTCCCAGCAGCCCCTCAGCCTTCGCCCCGTACCCGCTCACCCAGGAGGGTGGGCATCACCTTCGCCCCAGGCACCTCAGCCCCTGCCCCTGTCACCTCTGCTGCCCTCAGTGAGGAGGCCATTGACCTCCTCAGGTCCCTCACTTTTGGGCAGTCTAACATTTTGAATGCCATCCAGGGTGTAGAAAGGGAGTTGCAAAACACAAATGCATTCCTGGAGGGCATTCATTCTGGTCAGGCTGCCCTTCATCGAACCCTTCAAACTCTGACCTCAGCACTGATGGCAGCCATTGTCCCTGTATCTAGCCTCCCCCCTCCAACTTCCTCCACCCAGACCCAATCCCCTGTACCTCTGTCTATCCCAAGAACACCATCAGACCAGCCTGCACACACCTCACCACACAAGGGAAGCTCAGGCAAACATAAGCACCACACATCCCACAGGCACTCATGCAAGCATCACACACATACAGACACACCAACTTCCACTGCCTCCACTGTGTCCCCCTCCTCCTCGTCGCTCTCCTCCCTCCCAGTCTCATCTACACACACACCTGCATGCACTACCACTACAGCCACTACGTTCCGCACCAGCACACCCACCAGCACACCCCGCTCACGTGCACTCACCACCCCCACTACCATTTACACGTCCCATGTGTCCTCTCCCAGTGTGTCTGTGACGCCCCCTCCGAAGATACACAAACGCAGGCACACACCCACCCAACAGCCATCCACCTCACGACAGCCTCCAGTGCATGCGCCTGCACCCAAATCCACAAAACTTACATCTCCTTCAACCACAACCTCTTCCTCCACTCCCAAACCCCCTCCAGCCACCCGTCCCAGTGTGTCCCAAAAACTTTTCCTGTCCACCCTTAACCTATTTCCCACCACCACCCCCTCCAACTCATAGGTCCCGTACTAGCACCTCAGCCAAAACATCTCCGGGACCAGTGATGCTTGTTGTTACAGGTATGTGGAGTGCACCGGCCACCAGGGCAGCCAGTGTGGCACGGAGCCACAGCACAGCCAGTCCCCCCCCTGTGAAGCACCAGAAGTTGGACAGTGCCCGGCGGGAGAGGGGGAAGACTCCAGCCAGCCAAGCCGCTCACAGGGGTCCCCGGGGGAGTGTGGACTCAGCTGTGACTCCTCCCAAGGTGGGGAAGTGGCAGAGGAAACCTGCAAAGTCTGGTAAGAGCAGCACGGCGGAGAAGACCGCCATCATCCCCGCCGGCCAGGAGGGCACCGCCAGCCCCATCGTCACTGCCCAGGAGGAGGTCACTGCCAGCCCCATCGTCACTGCCCAGGAAGAGGCCACCGCCAGCCCCATCGTCACTGCCCAGGAAGAGGCCACCGCCGGCCCCATCATCACTGCCCAGGAAGAGGCCACCGCCAGCCCCATCGTCACTGCCCAGGAAGAGGCCATTGTCAGCTCCATCATCACTGCCCAGGAAGAGGACACCGCCAGCCCCATCGTCACTGCCCAGGAGGGGCCCGCAAGCCACAGCCCAGCTGACCCATGAAGGACAGGCAGCCACAGGCCAGCTGGGCAATGACGGACCGCCATGGCAAGCACCGCTGAACGGGGCAAGGACCGCTGAACAGGTCAGACACTGCCAACTCAAGCACCGCTGAACAGGGCAAGCACCGCTGAACAGGGCAAAGACCGCCATGGCAAGCACCGCTGAACAGGGCAAAGACCGCCATGGAAAACACTGCTGAACAGGGCAAGGACCGCTGAACAGGGCAAAGACCGCCGTGGCAAGCACCGCTGAACAGGGCAAGCACCGCTGAACAGGGCAAAGACCGCCATGGAAAACACCGCTGAACAGGGCAAGCACAGCTGAACAGGGCAAGGACCGCTGAACAGGGCAAAGACCGCCGTGGCAAGCACCGCTGAACAGGGCAAGCACCGCTGAACAGGGCAAAGACTGCCATGGAAAACACGGCTGAACAGGGCAAGCACCGCTGAACGGGGCAAGGACCGCTGAACAGGTCAGAAACTGCCAACTGAAGCACCGCTGAACAGGGCAAGCACCGCTGAACAGGGCAAAGATCACCATGGAAAACACTGCTAGCCAATTTGCGGCAGGGGCAGTGATGCAACTGGGACCGTCACGGGGTGAGTGCTGCACTCTGGGCACCAGTCGCCCTCCAGAACCAGTGGAGACATGCATCCACTCCGTCTGCCCTGCACAGGATGAAGCACTCTGGGCACCAGTCCCCCTCCAGAACCAGTGGAGACATGCATCCACTCCGTCTGTCCTTCACAGGATGAAGCACTCTGGGCACCAGTCCCCCTCCAGAACCAGTGGAGACTGTCATCCACTTGAGAGACTGTGGCTTTGCACTCCCCAGGATGGTACAGTGGGCAAACCACCCACTGTAGAGACTTGAGAGATTGTGGCTTTGCACTCCCCAGGATGGTACAGTGGGCAAACCAATCACTGTAGAGACTTGTGAGACTGTGGCTTTGCACTCCCCAGGATGGTACAGTGGGCAAACCACCCACTGTAGAGACTTGAGAGGCTGTGGCTTTGCACTCCCCAGGATGGTACAGTGGGCAAACCAACCACTGTAGAGACTTGTGAGACTGTGGCTTTGCACTCCCCAGGATGGTACAGTGGGCAAACCAACCACTGTAGAGACTTGTGAGTCTGTGGCTTTGCACTCCCCAGGATGGTACAGTGGGCAAACCACCCACTGTAGAGACTTGAGAGACTGAGCCTTTGCACTCCCCAGGATTGATCAGTGGGCATGGAGCCCCCTCGTGGATCTGGCGTCGTGCACTCATCCGGCTGAGGTGCCCCCCCTTCCCTTCCCCCTGAGATGCCTGTTGTATTTCTATCTGATGCCCCAGCAGTGTTCTCTCCGTCATGTTCAGGTATCTTGTGTGGGCCTCACCCATGCATTTTGGGCCCAGTGGTCCACGGAATATGAATGATGCACAACCTACACTAATAATCGTGGTGTATATTTTGTTTATAGTGTATATATATATATATATATATATATATAAGTATATATATATATATATATATATATGTACATTTTTGCTTACTGATTTTGGATATATTACAATAGTTACACTAATTTCCTTTTGGCTTTGCATTCTTCCAGGGGGGGTGGGGGGTGTTACTGTAAAGTGTATAGATAAGCATTGGTGTGTGTGTTGTAGTGGTTGAGGGTCGGGTGGGGGTTGGGGTGTTGAGTGTGTGGGTCCCTGTTTTTTGCCTCCCCCCTCCCTTATATCGTGGGTGCAGCACTCACTGTGCTCTTCGCTGCCGGCGTTGGTGATCCTCGTAGAAGAGCAGGAAGACTAGCGCTGGAAGAATTTGAAGTTCCGGCTCCATGCTGTCCTCCTTCCTCGTGGAGTGTGTAGAGGTGAGCGTTTTTCCTTCGAAATGCCTGTTTCCGCCGTGTTTTTATCCGCGTTGTATCCGCCCTGGAAAAGGTGGCGGATTGGCCTGTCATAATAGTGTGGGCGGTACATTGTCTCCAGCCTGTCTGTTGGTGGTGACCGCCAAGCTGTTGGTCTGTACCGCCGTGGCGGTCTGAGTGTTAAAGTGGCTGTCTTTGTTGGCAGTTTCCGCCACAGTCGTAATTCAAAAAATGTTACCGCCGGCCTTTTGGCGGTCTTACCGCCGCTTTACCACCGTTCGCCAGGGTTGTAATGACCACCTATGTAATTTATAAGATTTTAGTTAGTGATTTTAAAATTCATTGTAGTACCTACAGTGTGCCTTGTAAATGGTTTACAGTTTATTTGAATATGTTTTTGATGTCTCTATGCTCTTTTATAGCTGCTTTAAAGCCAAATAAAGATTGATTGACTGACTGACATATAACTTTTAATACCAGAGGCATCACCAACATGGTAGTCATTGCTGAAGCCCCACCTACCAGGTGACCAATATCAAGACCTTTGTTGGAAAATACACAAAGCATAGTGCTAGCATCACAATACAGAAACAAAGAAATGGTAAGAAGCAAACAGCAATATGCTAAACCTTATCCTGGTTTAAACCCAAGTATATAGATAGATATGGCAGGTCCAATCCCCTCTCCATTTCTGGAAAGAGCAGAAATCCAATCTTTTCAAGCACAATTCACCCCAATACAACCTCAGTGCTGATAAACATGTTGAGGAGCACCTCATCTGCGTCTTTGAAACTCAGGGCCTTGTTTAGAGTTTGGTAGATGTGACACTCCGTCTCAAATGTGGGGGATGTTGCATCCACCAAATTAAAGCTTATGACACCTAAAACATGGTGGACAGGGGATCCGTCAAATTCCACAAAACTATACAGAAGGCACTTGCAGGCTGATTTATACTTGGCTGAGAGGGTATTCCATCACAGTGGTGACAGAGTGCCCTCCCTGCTAAAGTGAAGTTCCACCTGCCTCATTTAGAGGCAGGTGGAACTCCAGTATGTAGATGGAGGAGACTACTCTGTCTCCACCAGCTACATACACCTACAATGTCCTAATGGCGTATGGACCATTAGACATTTGCCCATTTGTTCAATGCCCTGTTTAGAGTGAGTGAACACACTTGTCTGTCAACTCCAGGTAAAACTCCAATGGCGGGGGTTCATTGTGGTTTTTTTATTTTCTAAAACAAAATCTCGCTTGGGGATTTTGTTATTCAAAATTAAAAATCATTGAAAGTTTGACGTACATCTCTATCATGTTGTCTGAGCCATCCATCAAATTTTCAATGCATTTAGAGGAACCACTATCACTATAAATGCAAAAGATATCCACTTGACCAGCGGACATCTCTAAATTTGGTGTGTGGTATACCCGCTCCATGGTGGGAGTAAAGTACTACACCATGGTGATGGTTCTAAAACTGTCTGCCACACTCTAAATCAGTTCTCACTTCATACCTGGTGCATCCAAGTGGCACTTACCTAAGTATGCCACCTTCTTACTTATAACCTCTCACTCTTAATCCTTCAGATCACATTCACAATTAAAACAATGCATGACTTCTGCTCATAATTAAATCTATATTTTGTGAACATCTATGATGTTTTTCCCATTCTCAAAAGGCTCAGGTGTATATCATAAATATATATGATTATCATATATAAACAAAATGCGTTTGTTTTTCCTAAAGCTTTTCATCCAATTGCCACAGACAGAGTAGTTTATAGAGTTTGGTAATGCTTCACTTTCACTTTTTACCTCATATGAGCAAAATAGGAATGTTAGGGACACTCTTCACACCTAATATACCATGGATAGTTTGTTTGTGTGTAATTTTAGAAGTGCAGCCACCTGTGGTGGGACAATAAGCCAAAAGCGGGCCTCTCCTGAATGGGGGGTGTACATGGAACTGTAATTCCAGCTGTGATTACATTAGATGAAGCAAAAGCATTTGACCAAGGAAGTTGGTTCTATCTGGGAGCTGTATTGAAATGTCTAGGACTGGGTTCTACTTTCTGTAGGGTCGTAGTAATGCTTTACATCTCCCTGAAGATCAGGATACGGATTAATGACAATCTAACTGACTTATGTTCCTGTCTTAGATCTTGGCGGTAATGGTTCGGCTGTTGTTTTTCTGACAAAAAAACCATTTTCCGCCTTGGCAGAGCGCCCACCTGATTTAGATGTTGGTGGTCACATAGGCAAAAGACCACCAGAGTCCAGGCTTCTCCACCATGAAACTTCATCTGCGTCGACGGTCCCATTGGATATAGAGGCTGCCGGCAGGTCTCCAGCCACTTTTAACAACATGCAGATTGGAATGTGCCTTACCGCCAAGCCAAAAGTGGCGGTCCGGCCTCCACACTTGATTTGGCAGATTGAGGGGCAAATGAGGTAAAAATGTACCTTTTCCCCCACATCCACTTCCGTTTTTGTCTGAACATGACTGGACAAGCCTTGCCATCACTGCTGCCACTGACCCACGGAGAAAATACAACCCCCCGGAAATGGACTAGCATTGCCAGGGTACGTTGGGTAGGCACTGCGCATGAGATCGGGACCACTGCAGGCATATACATGTCACAGAATTTTTTTTTAATTACTGTGACATGTTACTGTAACATACAAATGTGGGGAACACAAGTGCGTCACACATGGATGGGTACACATTGCTACATGACACATGTTGCATGTCATTTTTGTGTCAGTATTAATTTCCAAATGAATGCTCACACCACAATGACAGTGCATTCCAAGTTGTCAACTGTGTCCATGTGTGCACATTGCAAGGAGACTTGTACCTATGGTGTTATGCTTCTCGTAGTGCATGTGAGTCTGTACGTGTATGTATGTGTGCAATGCAATTGGCTGTTTGTGGAGGATAGAGCTGGAGTGAGTAACATGGATGTGTGAGTATGTGTACCACATGCATATGGGCCTAATGTTGTGTATGGTGGGTTGTGTTGCTGTGTGTAACATTCAGGTGAGTGTCATTGTTGTGTAGCTGATGTCGTTGTGATGTGCACAGTTGTGCCTCATGTGAGTGTATTTGTGTAGCTGAGTGCATAGTTGTTTTGGTGATTGTGGTTGTGTCATGTGTGGGTGAAGTGTCAATTGTGTGTATGTTGTGTGATGGAGGTATGGTAATGTGTGTTTTCAGCATGTACGGGTTGTGTTGTATTGGAATGGCAATGGATAATCGTGTGTATGTGGTGAGCGTAGTGTGTAGTGCAGGGGGACATGTATGGCTAACATACAATGTGTATGTGTCACTTACCTCTATTCCATAGCCACTGCCATTGTACAATTCCATTTGGTCCCGCAACCATGTCCCTCCATCAGCAATCTGTCACCAGTACACACCCTGCAGAGCTGAAATATCTAATTGCAGCAGGAGGAACACTGTCAAACTGACAGTGTTGTCGGGTCCGCCGATGATGAGGCCTGGCAGTAATAACTTCAAGATCTAAATCAGGCCCTATGTGAAGGGCATGACAAGGGTGCCTGGTGCCTGCTACCTGCCTCTTATTTAATCTCTACATAGAACCCTTTACACAAAGTCAGTGGCAAGGGATTGACAAAAAAACTGGCGCTGTAAGCGGATGACCTAACTTAATACACATCAGCAGTTACTAGACCATATCCTTTAATACAACACTAGGTTCCACTTTTGGAAGGGTCTCAGGGTACCAATCAAATGAACACAAGATAAGATAATTATAATGACTCATAACTGGGAGAGGAATGAGCTGAAAGATACCTTCAAATATTTAGCAATCACGGTGGTGAAAGATCTAGAGAAATTAGCTTGGTCTAACCTAAACTGGGTCATTGAAGAACGTTAAGGCCTGCTGGAATAGTAGAGGAATTTGCACCTGAGAATCTATGGCCATACTCATGATTCTGCCTAAGTTTACTTCATATTTGATAACATTCCATCTCGTTTGGCAAAAAAGTGCTAAAGAAATTCCTTGGGGATCTCAGCCGCTTCATCTGGAGATTTGAGGGGTTAGGATATTGTGGAAGAAGCTCAGAAGAAAGGTATAAAATGGGTGACTGATCTCACTAGATTTACAGCTGTATTGTTGGGCTTTTCAACCAAAGAACTGGAGGAGGCCTATTGGAGAACTTGAAATGAGCCAGATGGGTAGGCTATGGCAGAGCTTGATGGTGGCTATAATGAAGATGGGGTTTTTGTTTAAGTTTTGGCCCCTAAAAGTCTTTTAAAAAGTTATACTTCAGATCCCCCAGGCAGCTGTCAAGTTGTGGTATGATATACAAACCCTCCTAGGAATTACCTATTACAGTTTACATGCTCCAATCTGGGATTTACCAGGAACATTGGAGTGCTTTAATGACAAACTAGGTGCACCCAAAAGAAGAGATGTGATTGAGAGGTGGAGGACCTATTGAGTGAAGAAGAGCCACTCTCATGGGAACAATGGGGGGAGAGAACAACCAGTTGTCGTTCTAAGTTTAGGTACATCCAGATAACATCATAGATGAAGCTTCAGGATGTATTCCAGTCTGAAATCTGGCAGGTACCTACCTTACCTATCTTATCTAACCCTACCAAAGTGGTCACCCAACACAAGTTAATCCACCATGAACAACAGGATCAGGGTGCCTACTCCTTATCATAGGGTCTGAAACCCATGCCAAGGATAGTGTTGTCACAAAGACAAGCACCCAACATATGTGACTGACGACTGTCATTGACCAGAACAACACCCACAGTTCTCCACTGACAGGTGGATTGGCTACCTGAGAGGCTGCTGTGGCGTTCTGGAGCCTCTCTAACTTTTCAGAGCTGGAAGCTACCACCTCAGGTGGCAGGTACCCTCCTTATACTCTCTCCTCTGCCAGGTCAGGTGGGACACCATGAATCTCAGCAAGTGCCTGGCTCTCCAGGATTTCTTGGGTGTCAGGAAAAGCCTCACTATGACCGGTCTTGAGGTCCTCCCCCACTTGGGTAGGCTTATCATGGCTTCTTGGAGCTCCAACTAAGATTTCCCACTATTAAATCTTTTCTGGGGCCTATGTCTACTAACTTTACAAGCAAGACCTCCAGGATTCTTGGGCTCAGACCAACATCTGGAAGGTCATTGTCTAGGATACAAATCTATGGGAGATCAGGACTGACTACCATCCTATGCCAGATAAGGGTACTCCCTTACCTCTAGGAATGCTAAGGCCAAAGGGTAGTCTGTAACCTCCCTGGGGTTACTCTAACTCTTCTTACCTCTCCTGGAAAATACTGGTCTGGGGACACTAAACTGTCCATCACAATGGTGAAATTGTCTACTGTGTCTCTCAGGGAAGTAGTTAGGATCCAATTTCCTTGAGGTGGTGGAAGTGCTTACTCCCACCCTCAGGGATTACCAGCTCACCATCTGGACCCTTCTCTCAGTTAATGGCTACTAGTACCTCCTCATCTGAGGTGTCCTCCTCAAAGGCTACACTAGTCACCCTAGTGACAATTTTATCTTGAGTCACACTGTATACCCTTTGTGGTGTCCTAACTGCTGACCGTCAAAGCACAACCTCTTCTCTAAGAGTATTGTAACATTGTTATTATGTTGTCTGTGAACAGTACACATTTTCAACATCTTGTCAGAACACATCAAGGTCACCCATGCTACCCCTGCCCCATTCCTCTCGTAGCAGCCAGATTAGACCAATTCTCTATCCCTTGCACTTCAGGCAGTCCAGTCTCATCCCTCCTCTGTTTACTGATGCTTGTCACTCAATTATCCTACACCTAGGTGTGTTTTGCCTTCCTGTGGTCTCCCTTCACTGAAATGTCCCCACCCTTATGTGTCGGCTAAGCCCCAGGTGCCCCAGATTTTCTCAAACTTTTGTTTACATTCCCCCCATTTGTTCATCTCTATTTCTAGCAGCTTGTACATTTCGATGCCTGCCTCCCAGTCCTGCTATCTGGAGGGGTATCCACACCTTTGGCAATATCTTACTTGGCGACCATGCAACCCATGTTAACCAGGATCTTGTGATTCCGTGTGAAATACGAAGGACAAGGACCCCATATTCCTAGTAGGGTGAGCACATGGCTGTAAATCCAGCAGCATCCCCCGTGGCCTCCTTCAATGATTTACCCACTGCCTCCCAGAATAAACTTAATCTTAGGCAATTCCCCAGTGTGTGTAATAGTGTGCCTTCTAACCCACAGCCTTGCTGGCACAGCACACTCTCTGCCCTTCCTATTTTATGAGGTAATACCCTCATGTAGTATGTCCTGTCAACTATTTTGTGTTCGATCAGGCAGTAGCTTGATCGCAATTTTCGCATGAAATCCAAGTGCTTTCTGCCAGTCCACATCGTCCATCTCCCATAAGTCCTGTTCCCATCTACCCTGCAGTCGCGTGAGGGAGCCATGTGTGTTTCTCATTAGTGTGCTGTATGTCAATGAGATTAGTTTCTTACTGATTCAGCCATCTAATAGTCTTCTTTGCAGAGGAGAGTCCACTTGAGTTTTATCATCTTGTCATACATATTCCTAAAGCATGTGTCTTAGTTGTCTGTACCTCAGCCACTTTATCTGATATTCTTTCTTTAGGTAACCAAACAGAACAACACTATTGTCATCCCAGGTGTCCGCCAGTGTGGAGAGACCAATATTGTCCCAGCCATGAAAACCCTACACCACTGTTACTGGTCATAGCCTGGTCCCATTCCATAGTGGTGTCTTGGGGGTAAGCCTCTGGTGCCACCACATCTCTGTGTGCAATCTGCTCCAGATTTTAGTCATTGTCTTTGTCGCTGGTCCCGCCTGGGGATCTAGCTTCATTCGATAAAAAGGGTTGAGATAACTCCTGTCATCCATTCCCTGCCTGTCTATGCGGAATGCTGAGTCATCCCAATCTGTATAAGCCCAATCATTGACTACGCTGACCTGTGCCAGCTCATAATATTTTAATGTTCATTAGAGCTATGCCACCATCATATTTTGACCATTGGAGGACCTTCATTGCCATCCAGGGCAGACACTCGTCCAGAGCAGCGTTGTTGCCAGTGCATCCACCCTAATGAAAAGAGCATCAGGGGTCCTGTGTGGGCTGTATTGGAGGAAATATGAGAGTTGGGGGAATCATCTTAAACATTGCCGCTCTGCCCGTAATAGAGACTGTCAGCATATGTTAGTGCCTCACCTCCCCATTAAGTAGTTTAACCATGGGTGACAAGTTTGCCTCATAGTGAGAGGCTGCGTCTCTAGTAATCCAAATGCCCAAGTATTTGAAGCTTTTGTGCTCCACCAGTAGTGGTAAAGGTAGCATCCCCACCAGTTCCCATCCTCCCACGGGGTACAATGGGGACTTTGCCCATTGCAAAGCTTACGTATCTACCAAAGACCTGGAAGATGTTGCTCAGTTGTGCGAGTGATGGTCCTGGGTCCAAGAGGTATAGCAAGATGTTGTCTGTGTACAGTGAAATACAATCCTCCTTCCATGTATCTCCCAGTCATCTGGGTGTCTATGTGCACTCACACCAGCAGTACCTCTATTCCAAGCGTAAAAAGCATAAGCAACAGTGGACACCCCTGTTTGGTGCCCCTTTCCATCTAAAAGCCCCATGAAACTCGGCCGTTCAACTTCACCCTGGCACTGGGTCTTTTATAGAGCAGTTTATCCACCTAATGTATTTGGGACCAAACTTCATTTTGGCTAGGATCCCAAAGAAGCAAGGCCAGTCTACCAAACCAAATGCCTTGCTGGCATCTTGCAACACTAAAACTCTTGATCCTTTCCGGCTCTTTACCATGGTTATGTGGTTATAAAGTCGCTGAAGGTTACATTTTGTTGACCGGCCCAGTATAAACCTGTTTTGGTCCATGTGTATTAGATCGATTATCACAGTACACAATATTGCTGCCAACACCTTTTCCAGGGTTTTGGTATCGACATACAGTGAAGATATTAGTCTATGTGATTCACAGATGTCTCTAGCCTTCCCGACTTTGTGGAGCAGACTGATTGTTGCTGTTCTCATACCTTCTGGCAACTTCCCAGTTTTGAATGCTTCTATGTATGCCACATGCAGGGGGGCTACTATCTGTCTGGTCATTCTATGAAAGAGTTCTATCTCTATAGGTGGTCCGTTAGGCCCTGGGGCCTTCTCGATCTGCATTTGCCCCACTGCCAACGCTGCTTCTTCCACCAAGATGTTGGCCTCCAATCCATTTCCCTGTTCTGGCCTCAGGTGTCGTACCAGGAACTCATTTATGAAGACCAGCACTTACTTGTATGAGGTGTGCAGTTTAGTACTATAGAATGCTTTCATGTATCCTGCAAATACCTCTGCTATTTGCTCACTTCCCTTCATCATTTCTCCGACTCTAGGGTAAGTTCTCGCACATGCAGTCCCTCCCTTTCCTTGCCCCTTATCCACATCAGCCGTTTGCCTGCCTTATTCCTTGCATTGTAAATGTGCTTCTGCCTGGTGATACATGTAGGGGCTTAGTGACTTTGCTTTGATGCCCTCTGACACAGGGAAATGTGCTGTATGTACAAGACACCACACACTGCTTTCCCCTCCCCCTGTGCTGGGGTAACACGGGCTGCCAAGCACTGATGTAGGCACTCTTGTACCATGGTGCAAGGATGCCTGAATTGCAGACAGGACTCAACTCAACTCAAGAACGCTTTTTACTCTTTGTATGTATGCTGCAGTTGCCTTAACCATATCTAGAAGGCCAAAAATAGTCATGCAAAGTAGCTTTGCATGAGGTTGAAGATATGGGCCTGCACTATGCATCACCAGAGTGTCACAAAAAGTGACAGACTGGTGGGCGCACAGGGCTTGAAAAATAAGCTCCGTAGTTTAAACCATGTTCTGGCCACCATTTGGAACTCTTCCCATTTCAGCCCTAAGTCTCTCTTCAACTTGGGAGTAGTAGAGGCAGCATAGTCCCATCTTCTTCTCCAAGGTGGTCATTCTACTAAGTCATTCCCTTCTGTCTCCTACCTCACCTGAAACATTGACTGCCCTGAACGTGGTGTTGTATGCCTCCCACAGTGGTATCAAGCTCTGCACTATCCCCTTATTCTGCTTAACATAATGCTTTGTGGCTTTGTCCCCCTGCTTGTTCATGGGTCACCAAGTTTCCATCCTCCAGCCCCAGGGTGCCCTCAGTCTATCAGTGGTGTATGTGACTTGCACAGGGAAGTGGTTACTTATCGTCCGCTCCAAGTATTTTGCCTCGGATAATCTGTAATGTGTCCCCTGGAATGAGGAAGTAGTCAAGCCTGGACTGCATGTCATGAGCATTGAAGTAGAACAAGTATCCCCTCTCCTGCCCATTTAGAGCCCTTCAAATTTTGCTCAGTCCCACTACCTGTGCAACCCGCTCCAGTTTCCCCAGAGTTGCTTTCCTTTCCACCCTCATTCTGTCCATATGTGTGTCCATAGATAGGTTAAAGTCTGCTCTGATTACCGCGAGTGCCTGTGGTGCCTCTCTCAGGATGCTCCCTAGCTTTTGTAGCATTGCCAGCCTAAGCCCTGGCAGGGCATGCACTTTAAGCAGCAAGGTAGCCTCTCCCTTCCAATCACCTGTCTAAGGAGTGTAACAGCCATTTGGTATCCATCCATGTGTGGGATACATGAAACAGCAGTGATTTATTTAAGGAGAATCGCCACTTCCCTATATCCTGAGGTGCAGTGTGCATAGCATAACATGTTAATTTTTCCTTTCCTAAGCTGCAGAGTGGGTCATCTAGCAGATGAGTCTCTTCTAGAAACACTATGGCCCTCATTCTGACCTTGGCGGTCGGCGGAGAGGCGGCGGTCGGACCGCGAACAGACCGGCGGTATAAAAAATGGCATTCTGACCGCGGCGGTCACCGCCGCGACCGACCGCCACTTCCCCACTCCGACAGCCACGGCGGTCATGACCGACGGGCTGGAGTCTGCGCACTCCGGTCCGGCGGTCGACCCAAGACCGCCAACGGTATCATGACCCTGCTTACCGCCGCGGTTTCTGGCGGTCGGGAACCGCCATGCGAACCATGGCGGTAGGCACTATCGGGGCCAGGGAATTCCTTCCCTGGCACTGATAGGGGTCTCCCCCACCCCCCACTGCCCCCCCGAGTCCTCCCCCCACACCCTCCACCCCCCTGCCACCCCCCAGAGGTGGTACGAACCCCCTCCCCACCCCCACCCCGACATGCAAATACACGCACCCCGACATGCACACACCCCCAACATGCACATATACACACCCCCTACACACACACATACACAACGGGGACACATACCCGCACACATACATGCCGACATGCGCACCCGCCGAACTACACACATTGCCCATAGGCACAGCAGCACTCCCCGCCCGCATGCACGCACTCACACACCCCCTCTACACACTCACACGCACACCCCCATGCACGCACACATCACACAACACCCCCCCCACCCCCTCCCCTCACGGACGATCAACTTACCTTGTGCGTTGGTCCTCCGGGAGGTGACAGGAGCCATGGGGAGGTGACCGCCAACAGAAGACTGCCAACAGAAGACCGCCACTCAGAAATGTGGGTCGTAATTCTGTGGGCGGTGTTCTGCTGGCGTGGCGGTGGAGGTTGACCAGTCTCCACTTTCCCGCCGACCGACAGTGTGGCTGCTGGCGGTTTTCCGGCGGAACGCTCCCAGCGGTCAGAATGCGCACAGCGGCATACCGCCGCGGTCGGCGGTCTTCACCGCAGCGGTAACTCGGCGGTCTTGCGAAAAGACCGCCAAGGTCAGAATGACCCCCTATGGCCCTCAATATGACATTGGCGGTAAATCCATTTTACCGCCACGCTGATGGCCACCAAATGACCATGGGCACGGTGGATATCCGTTAACCATATCATGACACACACACACCAATCCGACAGAATTCCGCCACATACACAACTCTGCCAGCCAAAAGTCAGTAATAAAAATGGCCGTATCATAACCCACAGCGTTGCGCCAACAGAACAACGCCCACCACATTATGACCCACAAATCACCACAGCGGACATTCAATTGCGGTAAACCATTGGCGGTACATACCACCGCACTCACAATGGACACCCACAGACAAAACAACAACCCATTGGACAATTCAAACAAAACACACCTTGCACCCATACAAACACCACACCCACACGCCCACACCACTATAAAACAAACACCCATATTATTTACAACCCTCTACGATTACAATTAATTGGCACAAGACTGACACCAAGACCACCTAGCCAATTAGAGCCACACACCACTCACACCCATACACCACTCACGCACTACACATCACACACCCCAAAACATTACCCAACACACCCTTACCAACACACCTCACATAACACCCATGGCATCACAAAGACAACCCCGTTTCACAGAGGAGGAGTTAAGGGTTATGGTTGAGAAAATTGTCAGGGAAGAACCACAGCTATCTAGAGCACAGTTGCAGCAGATATCCATTGCAAGGAGGATGGAGCTATGGCGGAGGATAGTGGACAGGGTCAACGTCATGGGACAGCACCCAAGAACAAGGGACGACATCAGGAAGAGGTGGAATGACCTACGGGGGAAGGTCCATTCCATAGCAGCAAGACACCAGCTCACTATCCGGAGGACTGGCGGTGGACCCCGACCTCCTCCCCCACAACCCACAGCATGGGAGGAGCAAGTCTTGGCAATACTGCACCCTGAGGGCTTGGCCGGAGTCGGAGGAGGATTTGAAACTAGTAAGTCAACCTTTAACAATTATCACCCCCCAAACCTGCATGCCATCACATATCCTCACCGTCACTCCCATCACTCCATTCCATCCCACACACTCCACCATCACACCTCTTCAATCCCAATGCCAAGCCCTGCATGCTGTACCAATGCATGGACACCCCTCCCAGCCCTAAATGGACACTCTTTACTAAAGAATGCATAGCAGAGAGAACTAACAATCCCACCATACACCAACATCCACAAGTAAAAGTTGGCAGGGCAACACCAACCATAGAGGGGAAGCCAGGGATGACCAATATGTCATATATATTAACCATAACACATCATTTTCATCCCCACAGGTACCCCAGCCAATGTCACCAGAGAAGAGGTGCCAGCACTATCCAGTTCCCCCAACAGAAGAGGCCCACAGTGATGACAGTAACTCTGGTCTTCAGGATCTGGACAATCTACCTGGCCCATCAGGGACCACGGGACAGCCGGTTACCAAAGCCCAGTCACAGACCACCACAGAGCCTCCCTGATAAGGAAACAACACCACAGCACCGACCCAGCGTCCCCAAACCTCTGTCCCCAGGACACATCAATCAGCAGTGTGCCCACCTGTACAGGGACCCCAGGCTACACTTCGCACCCAAGACAATCAGGGACCTGGGGTCAGTGGCAGTGGGCACATGGTTCAGGGGACAGAGGCACAGGCCACCAGGGACACTAGGAGGAGTGCTGTGCACCAGGGGGAGGACAGGCCCAGGGCACTCTCCGAGATCCTGGGAGCCTACCAACATTCCAAGGACACGATGGGTCAGATCCTGGACAATGTGCAGGAGGACAGGCGGCTGTAGGAGGGACAGTACCAGGGGATCAGGGAGGACTTGCAGGCCATCAACAACACCCTGATCTCCATTGCAGGGTTGCTGGCAGACATGGCCAACATTATGAGGGAGGCAGTCTCACACCAGTGGGACCCTGCCACTAGTGAGTCGTCTGAACAGCCTTCCACTTTCGCTAGTGGCAAGGAGGCCCGCCATAGGACTCACAGGCCACCAGCTCCCCTCCCTCTGCAGGAGGTGAATTACCCCACAAACATTCCCTGCAATCCAGACAGAAGCCAGAGACATTTACCAAGACCCCCACCAGGAAATGAGGCCCTCCTGATTGTCCCCCTTGTGTCCCACACAGTCACCCTGTCCACCTTGACAGTTATATTGGGGATATGCCCCATTGCATAAAACTCGTCCTTCACAGTGGCCAAATCCTCAACCTGAGGGAATGCAATGTAGCTGCACATGTGTTTTATCAGGGCAGACAATACTCTTGTCAGCACTACTGAGAACGTTGTTTGTGACATTCCTGCTGCCAAGCCCAATGGCACTTGGAAAGAACCGGTTGCCAGAAAATGGAGCACTGATAGAATTTCCACAATAGGGGGGATCCCAGTGGGGTGACAGACAGCAGATATTAGGTCAGGCTCCAATTGGGCACACAGCTTTGTGATGGTGGCCCTGTCCACTCTATAGGTGAGTATTATGCGCCTGTCCTCCAGTGTAGCCAAGTCCACTAGGGGTCTGTACACAGGGGTAGGTCTCCATCTCCTATTCATCTGCAGTGGTAGGAATCTAAGGGACAAAAGAGTGTGGAGCCTGTCACAAACTGAACAATGGAGCCACAACAGTAATTTGCAATCTGTATACATGAAATGGGTTCAAGGTGATCTGTACAGTAGGTGCCTATTTCTCCTGTGACGCAGAATTATTCCATAGGCCTGTCCCCCCCCCTGTCCTGTGTGGAGGGACAGGTGGAAGTGAGGTAATGCTGCTGACATTGTGCTCGGTGGCGGTAGGCGGTCAGGAACCACTGTGGAATTCCTCATTGGTTAATATTGGGCCCTGTGGGGTACAGTTACCAATGGTGATCTACGCCGGCGGTGACGGTATGCACCACCGCAGACAAGACCGCCATTTGCTATCATATTCCTCACTTGTTTCCTGACCTTCCATAGGAGAGGACCTACACTGCATGTGCTGCTGTGACCTGTGTCTGGAACCTACCATGGCCAATGTGACCGGGGAAAGGGCCCCAGCCCCAGCCTTCACTTCTGAGGAATTGGAGAGACTGCTGGATGGGCCTCCAGACCAACAGGTGAGTACACTGTGGGCACGATGCATGTGGCATGCATGTATGTAGGTGTGTGTGAAGGCATCATGTAAGGGGGGAGGAATGTCCTCCTGGCTGGGTACACATTGAGTGCTGGGCTATGTGTGTGCCAATAGTGCTGTAAACGGGTATGGTGGGCCATTTGTGTAACTGGCTGGACTGTTTGTCTAATAGTGTTCTCCTGTCTGCATGTCAGTGCCCATCGAAAGAAAGGTATATGGTGTGCCATCGCCAAGGAGGTGTGGAACCCTGGGGGTCTATGGCAGGCAGAGTACTCACTGTTGCAAACAGTGGGAGGACCTGAGACGCTGGTCACGGAAGACCGCGGAGGCCCAGCTGGGGATGGCCTCCCAATGAGGAAGGGCTGCCAGTCAAACCCTGACCCCCCTGATGGCCCGCATACTTGTGGTGGCCTATCCAGAGCTTGATGGACACTTGAGGGCAACACAGCAGCCACAAGGGGGTGAGTACAGTGGCAATCAGTACAACTTACGCCTGGTGGGGTGGTCTCCAGATTGTGGGTGTGTGTCAGTGGGTTCCCCTAGGCCAGGCCAGATATAGCAGCGTAGGTCCTCTGGTGGCTAAGAGTCTGAAAGGTAAATACTGCCTACCCAGCTTGTTAGCATCCACTACTGGCCAGGGCTGCGTGGGTCCCAGGCATGCTGCAGTTGGCAGTGTGTGCTCCTCATGCCTTGGTGGCTAGCAATATCACTGGTAGTGCAATGCATAGTGCGTAGGATTGTACCCCATGTGTGAGGGTGCTGCGTATGGCAACGGTGGTGTTGGTGCAGTCATTGACCCAGTGTATCCTTTGTCTCTCTTCCCCCCTTTCTTGTTTTGTCATCCTGTCCTTATGTGCATTAGCATCATTTGGCAGAGGAGCAGTGGCACCGGTGATGGAGGGAGCTGCATCCCACAGGACACTGGAGGCAGAGTGCACCGACGCTGAGGGCACCAGTGGGACAGAGTGCGAGGAGAGCACCACAGCGGAGACTGGAGAGGACAATATAGACTTTGATACCTCCTCCAATGGGAGCTCCCTGGTGGTGGTGGACACCTCAGTGATGACCCCAACTACAGGTACAGCCACCACCAGGGGGTACCAGCACCACCCTCCAAGCAGCCCCTCAGCGAGGTGCCCGTGCCCACTCACCCAGGAGGGTGGGCATCTCCTTCACCCCATGCACCTCAGGCCCTGCACCAGTGAGGCCTGTTGCCCTGAGTGAGCATGCTATTGACCTCCTGAGATCCATCTCTGTAGGGAAATCAACCATTGTAAATGCCATCCATGGGCTGGCAGCCCAGATGCAACAATCTAATGCATTCCTGGAGGGCATTCACTCTGGATTGGTGGCCCAACAGAGATCAATTCAGGCTCTGGCCTCATCTCTGATGGTAGACATTGTCCCTGTTTCTACTGCCCCCCCCTTCAACTTCCACTTCCCAGTCCCATTATCATCAACCCCAACCCATCCCAAGCACACACTCAGATCAGCATGCACACAGGACAACACCCAAGAGTGTCACAGGCAAACACAAACATCACACTTCATCCCACAGGCACTCACGCAAACAGCATCCAGTTGCAGACACAACAACATCCACTATTTCCACTGTCTCCCCCTCCTCCTCCTCCTCCCACCTTTGTTACATCCTCACTCACACCTGCATGTACTACATCATCATCCACTACCTGCCCCCATCACCACACCAAGCAGAACACACACCTCACTGGCAGACACCTCCACAACATCAATGCACACATCCCCTGTGTCCTCTCCCACACTGTCTGCCCCCCTCTAAGGTACATAAACACAAGTACTCAGGCAACCAACATCCATCCACCTCACAACAGCATACAACCCATGCACCTGTTCCAAAATCCAGCAGACAAACACCTTTAACAACCACTCCCTCATCCTCCACTCCCATTACTTCTCCCTCTTCCCGCCCCAATGTCCCTAAAGCGCTTTTCCTTTTTACCGTTGACCTCTTCCCTACCCCTCCCTCAGTCCTGCATGTATGGCCAGAGATCAAGAACCCAGCCAAGCACCTCAGCCAAACAGTTCACGGACCCAGTTCCATCAGTACCTACTTGTGGTGGAAAGGATTCCGAGCCACAAATACTGAAGGGGAAGGAAACTGCACCAGCCATCAAAAAGAGGAAGGAGCCTGCACCAGCCAGCAGAAAGGGGAAGATGCCTGCACCAGCCAGCAAGAAGGGGAAGGAGCCTGCACCAGCCAGCAGAAAGGGGAAGGAGCCTGCACCAACAAGCATGAAGGGCAAGGAGCCTGCACCAGCCAGCAGAAAGGGGAAGGAGCCTGCACCAGCAAGCAAGAAGGGCAAGGAGCCTGCACCAGCAAGCAAGAAGGGGAATGAGCCTGCACCAGCAGCTGTCACAGAGCCACTCCACCATAAGTGGTTGTGTAGCCATCAGTGAGTGCAGGGGCTGAGCAGGAGCCTCCCACTACCACCACCACCACCACAGTGCAGCCATTGCAGGGGGCAGGGGCTGTGCAGGAGCCTCCCACTACCACCACCACTACAGTGCAGCCATCGCAGGGTGCAGAGGCTGAACAGAAGCCTCCCACTACCACCACCACCATAGTGCAGCCATCGCAGGGTACAGGGGCTGAGCAGGAGTCTCCCACTACCTTCACCACCACAGTGCAGCCATCGCAGGGTGCAGGGGCTGAGCAGGAGCTTCCCACTACCACCACCACAGTGCAGCCATCAGACGGTGCGGAGGGTGAGCAGGAGCATCCCACTACTACCGCCACCGCAGTGCAGCCGTCACCGCAGACGGACACCATGTGATACAACCTCCATTGGCTGCTGTGCAGCCTGTCCCCTTCAGAACCAGTGGGGCCTTGCACTCCCCAGGACCAAGCACATGGCTTGTTGCCCCCTCCAGAACCAGTGTGGGAGACACCCACTTGAGAGACTGCGGCCTTTCACTCCCCAGGACCAAGCACAGGGCATTTTGCCCCCTCCAGAACCAGTGTGGGAGACACCCACTTGAGAGACTGTGGCCTTGCTCTCCTCAGGATCAAGCACTGGCATGTTGCCCCATCCAGAACCAGTGTGCAACTCACTCACTCCCCTGACTGTGGCCTTGCACTCCCCAGGACCAATCACAGGGCATGTTGCCCCTTCCAGAACCAGTGTGTGGGAGACACCCACTTGAGGGACTGTGGCCTTCCACTCCCCAGGACCAAGCACAGGGCTTGTTGCCCCCTCCAGAACCATTGGTCTTGTTTCCTCATCCGGCTGAGGTGCCCCTGCTCCCCCTGAGTTGCCTGCCTATTTGCAGCGTTCTCTCCGTGTTCTCTCCGTATTGGTGCAGGTACCGAGTGGGGCCTTGGACTTTGCCCTGTGGCCATGTGGCCCCTGTGAACCGAGGACTGGGGACTGGGGAGTGTCCCTTATTTGTACATATCTGTTTCATTGGCAAATCATATTATTAATTTTGTGTTGAACCTTTTACAATCACTTTAGTCAATTCCTGTTGTCCTTGCATTAATCAGCCAATTTATGGGGATAAATTGTTTTCTTGTGCAGATGGTTGTGTGTATGGTGTGTGTATGGGGTGTGTGTGGTGCAAGTGTGTGTCACTCTTGTTTTCCTCCCCTCCTCCCTTGTGTGCTAGGCGGCTGTTCTTACCGTCGTCATCTTCGCCGGCATTGGTGTTCGTGGTGGAGCATTAACATAGAAGATCATTGGGAATACTTGGAGTTTGGGTCCCATGGCAGCATGGTTCTTCCCTGTGTCTCCAATGGTGAGTCCTTTCACTTCTGTAATGTGTTTCCATCAGGCTTTTGATTGCGTTGGTACCACTCTGGAAAAGGTGGCGGATTGTGTTGTCATAATATGGTGGGCGGAACTTTGTCTTCCGTCTGACTGTAGGCGGCTACCGCTATGGTGACTGTTGTTTCCTCTCTGGCGGTCGGTGTGGTACATTGGCTGTCTTTCGGAGATCTAACTGCCAGGGTCATAATTTGGTGGTACTTACCGCCAACCTGTTGGTGGTATTACCGCCACCTTATCACCGAAAGCCAGGGTCGTAATGAGGGGCTATGTCAGCTTTCTATCTGTTGAGTGCCTTACTTACCAGCCCTCTTTTTACCCTGTGCCTCTGTCCATTAATATTCCACATGAGCAACATTAGATTCTGTTTCTGTGTCAGGTGGCTGCTTTTCTCCTGCCTCCCATTAATGTAGTGTGCCTAGGTCAATCTCCTACTTTGGTGTTGGGGTGTCTTGATGTGCTGCAGCTATCTCTACCCTACATTACATGCCATGACCCTACAACTGACCATCCCCACAATTCACAGTATGTATAAAACCCAAACAAACAAAACATCATAACTTGTAAAAGCCCTCAGCTGGGGCACAGTCTGTAGCCTGTGTGAAAGTCACAGATACTGTGTCTGCCTCCTTTTGGCCACAGACCTTTAATTCCACACTTAGGACAACATGTACGAAAGTTTGAAACTGCGAGTTCCTAATTGCGATTTCATGTGAATTGCAATTAGAAAATCACAATTTCAAAAGTATGACACTCTTTTAAGTTTCTTTTGAGATTTCCAGTGGGTTGTAAAAGGACCTACCTCATGAATATAAATGAGTTAGGTCGCAATTTGCGACCCATTAGGAATCGCAGCCGTCACAGGGATCGTGGTCTGCTGGGCTCAGCAGACCACCGTGTCTGCGATTGCTTGAAAATAAAAGAATCTTTTTTTTAAAACAGAGCCTGTTTTCCTTACAGGAAAACAAGATGCATTCACAGAGATAAGAATGAAGCATTTGAATTTCATTTTTTTTTAAATCAGGCAGTGGTCCCTGGGACCAATGCCTGCAGTTAAAAAAAATATTCCCCACCATTCTCAAAGGAGAAGTGGTCCATCAGAGACACCTTCCCATTTGTGAATGGGTTACCAACAACTTTCTAATGGCGGTAAATTGTGAATGTTTTACAACTGCACATTCATACATACCGTCCCCATTCAGTGTTAGGAAGGGACATTCTCAACACACCTCTTCCTAATACAGAATGGAAAAAGCCAAATTGCAATTTGGTAACAAGTTATTGGCTTTGAAGATCCCACAAAGCATTTATGTAGTCGCAAGCGGGATGATTCTGAGAATCAGCCCGGTTGCCACTGTGAAAATGTTTGGACATGTGGCCTTTACTTCCTTATACTCAATGACATCTGGATGCCAGAGTGCATTCCAGGTTGTGGGTGGGTGCCTCCTCCCTTGTGAATTGACTCTTAAGCAATAAGCCAGCTTCACAATTAAAAAGGCGGGGTGTTCCACTACCAGGGAAGGTCTACCTATCTAGGTTTGCAGTAGTCATCTCTCTCAGTGAACAGTGCTCCCCAGATTTTGTTGATTAAGGTGGAGCTGCATTTTTTTTACCCCTTGCTCTGTCTTCGCTTGCTCTGCTCTCTTTTGTGCTGTTGTGGGTAAAGCCTTGGTTCTATTATCTTTCCGGCATCTCGTGGGCGCTGGACATCATTCCTCATTCCCCTGTGTGCCAGACGGCAATCATGATCACAAGCCATGTTGTTCCAGACATTTCTATGCTTCTTGCGCTATTAGCAGGAAATGGGCCTTGCTTGTATACACAATCCTCAGTTTTGCCGGGTAGATAAGCACATATTTCAAATTCAGCTGACGTGGTACTTTTTTGACTGGCACACATGTCCCTCTCTGCCTCTGGACCAATGTGGTACAGTCCGGGTACAGGATGGCTTCTCTGCTACCCAGCATCCAGGGCCCATGCTTCTGTGATGCCTGCAATTTAACATCTCGCTTCAAAAGCTGGGCTGATATTGACCTTGGGCCCACCCTCTGCACTGGTGGAGGCACCGGTATTCTGATGGCTCTTTCGACCGAGAAGCACCACAATGGCTGCCCCAGTAGTACTTTTCTGAACAGCCAGTCTTCCATGAGCAGTTCTACATTTGAGCCCTTTGTCCCTTCTGGGGCCTCCACCAGGCTCAGGTTATCTTGTAGGAGGTCCACCAGCATTATCTTCCCTCTCTTCTTGCCAAAGCATCTTGTTGTGAGGTCCCTGACATTGGGTCGGACAGTGCTTATCTGTGTATCAGTCTCCTTATCTAGTTTGGCAAGTTTTTTGTGATCCTCATACAGGAATCCCATCTGGTTGACTCCCGCAGCAATTTGTTCTTCCAGTGTCATCTTAGTGTCCCTAATGGCCTCCAATAACATTTCTGTGTGTTTGGCTAGGGGTGCCTCAGGTCCCTCCCATTTCAAGTGTGTTCCCTTCTCCAAATCTGTCATCTCACCTTGAGACCCCCACTTCTCCACCTGCATCTTTCCCATCTCTCCTGAATCATACCCTCCCTTTGACATCCAGCAGCAGGCAGGAATAAGAGGGGGAAGGTGCCCGTGTTGGAACAGCACGACCCACTCTCCACCCAGTCCACCCCACACGCAGTGAAAGCCGAGTGGCTCTACACTCATAGAGTTCAAGACTTTGTTTCATCTAGCAGGCTCACTTGCTTACACCATACTTGCTCCTTTATGCTGTCATGGGCCCTGTAGTTTGTGGGATGAGGGGGAAGAGTGGGGAGCCAAGGCCTTTTCTTTGTATGTACCTCTTGTGTGTTTTTGTATCCAACCTCATACTCTTAAGTAATTGCTTATCTCTCTCATCGTATTCTTGCAGCCTTGCCAGTAGGAGCTCATCTTCAGTGTTTGCCTGATCCAGTTACCTTCAGAACTAATTGTGGAACTGGTGTGCTCTTCACTTAGCTACTCAAGCTTCCTGATCTACGTTGTTTTCTAAGGCTACCTTCTATGCCTACCTTAACTCTGTTCCCAAATTTCTGCAGTACAGACACAGTTGAGGGTTTAAGGAACTTGGGAAGCAGGTGGATACTCTACAAAGCCCAATACTATAGTCATGACATTTTGTCAAGTTATGTTACTTTTTTAGGACATTTCTTGTTATTAGTTCAACTTTGCAGTACTAATGAGCCTGGCTTTGTGGATTCCTTTGCATGCCAGAATTTGATTTGCAGTTCTTTAGCAATTTCAGTAACTACTTGTCAATAAAAGTATGTTACTGAGTTATAGTGTTTGATTGGATGAATACAGTTATATTGCCAAATCATTTAGGGTCCATCTAGGTATTTGGCATGGTCATTTCCACACAAGATCCAGTCTACTATCTTTATTGTACTGTCCAAACTTGATTATGCAAATGACCTCTACCACGGATAATTTTTATCAACTATGAAAAGACTACGATGTATTTATAACTCTGCGTCCAGACTACTCCTACATGTAAAGCCATGAGCCCACATCTCCCCTGGTTGCCAGAAGATCCACCTTCAAGCCACTTTGAATCACCCACAATGGAATTATCAGAAATAAAATCACCAAATACATTCAACAAAGGAACCTCCACTCTAGACTGGCAAATGATGCCACCATACAAGAAAAAAACATAAGTGGTACACCCTTCTCTGTCCAAGCAACCAAACTCTGGAAACCATCACTCCAAAGCATAAGATCCACAGATAAATATCATATCTTCAGGAGACTACTCAAGAGTGGATCTTTCCTACGTAACCACCCTATTCAAAAACTAATGTACAGCATATCCCTGTGTATGTAAACATATATAATTTGATTAGCTGTTTTT
The DNA here is from genome assembly GCF_031143425.1 of Pleurodeles waltl. Taxonomy (NCBI): domain Eukaryota; kingdom Metazoa; phylum Chordata; class Amphibia; order Caudata; family Salamandridae; genus Pleurodeles; species Pleurodeles waltl. The sequence continues at coordinate 829,976,406 of NC_090437.1, read as the reverse complement.
TCAGTGACTATCTCTCTCTCTCTCTATATATATATAAATATACATATATATATATATATATATTCACCGAACAAATCAAAGGTTATAGGGATGTATAACGAGAGTCGTATTTGGAAAGATTCTTCAAACAGTGCCAAAGTTATTAGCAAAACAAAAAATGCTTTTTCTATAGAAACTAGGTCCTAACTATAACTTAACTATAACTACCTACTGGTAGGTAGTTATAGTTAGGACCTAGTTTCCATAGGAAGAGCATTTTTGTTTTGCCAATAATTCTGGCGCCGCTCAATTCAGCTACTATCTTGAAAGTTTCAGGGTGATCCATCAAGAGTAGGCTGAGACAAAAGGGGGTTCCAGAATATGTTTTCCCCATTCATTTTCCCAAAGGGTCTTTAGACACGCCTGCAACCTAAACTGCTGAACGGAATTTCACCAAATTTAGCAGAAAGCTAGGTCTTGGTACACAGATTACACTTTCTGTGATTTGGTGTAAATTCATTCAGTAGTTTCTGATATATTAGACTTTAAAAATATAGATATATAGGGATGCAGATCCTCTGTGGATTTGGATCAGCAGATCCGAGTCCGGATTCGCAGATCCGACAGAAAAGCAAGTCCATGATTGGCTGCAACATGACAGAAAGGTTGTGGCTGCCATTTTATTTGTCGCATGGGCTGGGGGGGTGGTAAAGTAAGAGTGCAAAAACACGTAAGGGGTCAGGATTCCTGTATCCTGACCCCCCATAGGACACATAGACGGGTTCCTTAGGGACCCCTTGTGGGCAAAAAAATTGCCCAGTTATTTTTTTTTGTCTGGTCCATCAGTAGATCCATGGGTGGGGTCCACGGATCCATGGACCCACGGATCCACCAGTGGGTCCGTGGATCCAGAGAAAAATTGGAGAAAAAAAACCCAATGCTTCAAAACTCATATTGCGCATGGCTGAACACCGTGCACAGCTTGGGTTTGAGTGCATGCAGGAGAGTTGGCTGCTGGGTCTGGCCATTGGCCAGGCCTTTTGGCCAACCCCCATCTCACAGAGCTGAAGGGCTGATTATATTTATGTTTGCATGTCCTGAAAAAATATAGAAATTCACTGAAAAAAACAAAGGTCACAAGGACGTAATAGTTAGGTTCTGAATTTACTTGCACAAAACCATCGAAATTCAGCAGTTATAGTTGTAGTTAACTCAAGTAACTATAACTGGCGCCCTAAGGTAACTATAACTCGTGCCTTCGCCATGCACATCTAATTACTCCACATCATTGATGACACCTTCTGTGACTTCTTGATATTTTCACTGCAACATTTGCAATAACATTAATGATGAGAAAACTGTGCATGGTGAAGGAGCGAGTTATAGTTATCTTCGGGCGCAAGTTATAGTTACTTAATATTACTATTAAATTATATATACATATATATAAAAATATATATATATAATATACATATATATGTATATATATATATATGTATATATATACATAGAGATATAGGGCCTCATTATGACCCTGGCGGTAGAGAACCGCCAGGGCCAACGGGGGCGGGAGCACCGCCGACAGGCCGGCGGTGCTCCCTTGGGCATTCTGACCGCGGCGCTTTGGCCGCGGTCAGAACGGGAAAACCGGCGGTCTCCCGCCGGTTTTCCACTGCCCCTAAGAATCCTCCAAGGCGGCGCAGCGGGGATTCTGACAATCCTTACCACCATCCTGTTCCTGGCGGCTCGCCCGCCAGGAACAGGATGGCGGTAAGGATTGTCGTGGGGCCCCTGGGGGCCCCTGCAGTGCCCATGCCAATGGCATGGGCACTGCAGGGGCCCCCGTAAGAGGGCCCCGCTAGTATTTCACTGTCTGCGTAGCAGACAGTGAAATACGCGACGGGTGCAGTAGCACCCGTCGCACCTTCCCACTCCGCCGGCTCGATTACGAGCTGGCATCCTCGTGGGAAGGGAGTTTTTCCCTGGGCTGGCGGGCGGTCTTTTGGAGACCGCCCGCCAGCCCAGGGAAAAACTCATAATACCCTCCGCGGTCTTCTGACCGCGGAGCGGTATTATGGAGGGTGGCATCCTGGCGGGCGGCCTCCGCCGCCCGCCAGGGTCATAATGAGGCCCATAGATATAGATATAGCTCACTGCATAGTTTTCATATACGTTATTTGAATAGATGCTTAGATGCTTATCGGTCCCTCTTTGATTTATCTATCACAATATGAAAATAATTTCATAACTATTTTTTCTAGAAGTGCTTCACTATTTAAATATTCAGGAAAATATAAAAATTAACAAATAAATTGGCTTAAAATACAGAAACACTTGAAAGTCTAAGTTCATAAAATACTACTTCAATTCTTGATATATTCTATTTCTTCTACTTGTATACCCTCTCTGTGTACCTATGTAGCTATATATTTATTACTTTGCTCATACTGTAGATTGATAAAAACATTGACTCTATCCAATGAAAGACTCTTTGTCTCACCTTATACCTCTCTCAAAACATCATCTAACTCCACTCTCTGACTCAGCCCAAACCTCAGTCTACTACTTTGATCTCCAAAATTACCCTTTCTAGACTCTTCTCTCCTTTATCCCTCCTTGGATCACACCCAGACCTCATTTTATCACTATGAATTCCCAAACATCCCTTTCTAAATTCTTCCATCCTCTGACTCATCCCAAACCTCATTTTACTAGTAAGATCTCCCCAATCCGTTTCTAGAGACTCTTCCCTTTTCCATCTCTCCTTTTACTCATCCCAAACCTCATCTTACTAGTGTGATGTCTCAAGTAACACTTTCTCTTCCCTCTTCTATCCCTCCATTATCCTATTCAATCCAACAGTCATCGCTGAAATTAACTCATATATTCCTATACTAATCCAATTCCAATCACTTTAGGGTTCAGAAGTTGCATGCTACTTCCCGAAAAGCACTTGTCAGGGTTAGTAAGCACCATATAAATACAATTACAATTATAATATCCCATGAAAGGACTAAGGGCCAGATGTACCACCTTTTGTTTTGTGATTCACAATTTGCAATCCTTTTGGGAATTGCAAATTGCAAGTTGCAAAACAAAATGTACAACAGTGTTAAGTACAATTCCCAATAGGGTCACAAATGACCTACTTCATCAAAATCCATGAGGTAGGTTGTAAATTGCAATCTCATTGGGAATGACTGCACTCACAAGGAAGATGGCCTGCTAGGGACAGCAGACCACCATGTCTGTGACTGCTTCCTAAATTAAAGAAAAGAACAGATGATGGACAGAATGCTGAACAATGCAAATATTCACCCCCCCAGTCACAAAAATTTGGGTTTATTCCATCGTTTTTTTGGTCACCACACCACCCCAGCTTGGACCCAGCCATATGCTAATCAGTCTTGACCCTGTTCCTCATGGGAACAGTCCAGCCCAAACTGCCAAGCCAGGTCCTCCCTGGAGCGGAAACAAGCATCCTAGGACCGGTTTCAGGGTATCACCCTTTGTCAGCTAGACTACCTTGAATCCAGTGGCACAGTGAGCACGGGGCCCACGTCTGTGCGTAGCCTTCCCTCTTGGGGAAACAAATGCAAAAAGAACAGATGATGGACGGGATGCTGAACAAGGCAACCATTCACCCCCAGTCACAAAGATCTAGGTTTGATCAATTGTTTTTTTGCTCACCACTCCACTCCAGTTTGGACCTAGCCATATGCAAATCAGTCTTGACCCTGTTCCTCATAGGAACAGTAAAGCCAGAACTGCCAAGCCATGCATCCCTGGACCAGAAACAAGCATCCTAGGACCGGTTTCAGGGTATCACCCTTATTCAGCTTGGCTAGCTTGAATCCAGTAGTGCAGTGAGCACGGGACCCACGCCTGGGCATACCCTTCCCTCTTAGGGAGACAAATGCAAAAAGAAAGAACAGATGATGGACGGAATGCTAAACAATGCAAACATTCACCTCCAATCACAAAGATCTGGGTTTAATCGATTGTTTTTTTGCTCACCACACCACCCCAGTTTGGATTCAGCCACATACAAATGGGAACAGTTCAACCCGATCTGCCAAGCCAGGTTCTCCCTGGACCGGAAGCAAGCATCCTAGGACCAGTTTCAGGGTATCAACCTTCATCAGCTAGGCTAACTTTAATCCACTGGTGCAGTGAGAACGGACTCAGGTCTGGGCATACCCTTCTGACTTGAGGCGACACATCCAAAAAGAACAGATGGTGGACAGAATGCCGAACAATACAAACATTCATCCCCAGTCACAAAGATCTGGGTTTAATCCATTGTTTTTTCACTCACCACGCCACCCGAGTTTGGACCCAGCCATATGCAAATCAGTGTTGAACCTGTACCTAATGGGAATAGTCAGCCCGAACTGTCAAGCCAGGTCTACCCTGGACCGGAAACAAGCATCCAAAGACCAATTTCAGGGTTTCACCCTTCATCAGCTAGGCTAGCTTGAATCCAGTGGCACAGTGAGCACGGGACCCACGTCTAGGCATACCCTTCCCACTTGGGGTGACAAATGCAAAAAGAACAGATGATGGACGGGATGCTGACCAATGCAAACATTCACCCCCAGTCACAAAGATCTGGGTTGAATCCATTGTTTTTTTGCTCACCAAGCCACCCCAGTTTGGATCTAGCCATATGCAAATCAGTCTTGGCCCTGTTTCGCATGGGAACAGTCCAGGCCGGACTGCCCGAATGGCATGGTGAGCAAAAAAACTGATGGATTAAACCCAGATCTGTGACTGGGGGTGAATGTTTGATTTTGCCTACATTCTGTCCATCAACTGTTCTTTTTGCATCCCTTGACCGGAAACAAGCATTCTAGCACCGGTTTCAGGGTATCACCCTTCATCAGCTGGCTAGGCTGAATCCAGTGGCACAGTGAGTACGGGTCTCACATTGACCCTGTTCCCTATGGGAACAGCCCAGCCCGAACTTCCAGGCCAGGTCCTGCCTGGACCAGAAGCAAGCATCCTGGGACCGGTTTCAGGTTATCGCCCCTCTTCAGCCAGGCTAGCTTGAGTCTAGTGTCAGAGTGGGCACGGGACCCTTGTCTTGGCATACCATTCCCACTTGGGGCGCCAAATGCAAAAAGAACAGATGGTGGACGGAATGCTGAACAATGTAATCATTCACCTCCAGTCAGAACGTCCTGGGTTTAATCCATCATTTTTTTGCTCACCATGCCACCCCAGTTTTGACCCAGCCATATGGAAATCTGTCTTGGCCCTGTTTCGCATGCTACCAGTCCAGCCCAAATGGCATGGTGAGCAAAAGAACTGATGGATTAAACCCAGATCTGTGACTGGGGGTGAATATTTGATTTTGCCTACATTCCGTTCATCAACTATTCTTTTTGCATTTGTGGGAAGGGTATGTCCAGACGTCGGTCCCGTGCTCCCTCTGCCACCAGACTCAACCTAGCCTGGCTGAAGAGGGGTGATAACCCGAAACCGGTCCCAGGATGCTTGTTTCTGGTCCAGGCAGGACCTGGCCTGCCAGTTCGTGCTGGACTGTTCCCATTGGGAACAGAGTCAAGACTGATTTGCAGATGGCTAGGTCCAAACTGGAATCACATGTTAAGCAAAAAAACTGATGGATTTAACCCAGATCTGTGACTGGGGTTGAATGTTTGATTTGGTCATCCTGACATCGATCAACTGTTCTTTTTGCTTCTTAAATAAAGCATTTTTTATTAAAAGCAGACCATTTTCTTTAAAGTAAAACAGAATGCATTACGAACAAAAAAATGAAAAGTTTTCTTTTCATTTTTTAAGAGTAGGCAATGGCCCATACGACCACTATCTGCTCTGAAATTTTTTTTTGCTTCCATTCACAAAGGGGAAGGGGTCTCTCAGTGACCCCATACCATTTGCGAATGGGCTACTACGAGCTTGAAGTTGGTGGTAACTACAATTGTTTTGCACCCACATTCACAGTTGGAAAACAATCTTACATCCCTCTGCAACTCGCTATGGGGAAGGGACGCCCTTGGCACGCCTCTTCCTAATAGCGACATGCAAACCTATTTTATGAGTCGTAACAAGTTACAGACTCACAGAATAGGATTGTTATATGGGGAAAAGGCTTCTCCCAGTCCCAAATGGCCCGATGAGCTGTTTGCAACCAGGAAAAGGCTTTCATACATCTGCCCCAAGGTGCACAACAGTTTAGCATTTTTGCAACCAGTCAGCAACTAGTTACTAATTGCTAAACTGTGCATCTGATACATGTAAAAGGCCTTTCCAACAGGAAAAATTGTGAACTAAAGTGAGCATATGACAATTTGTTATTTTACTGATTTGAAATGGAGAGTCCTCATTTGTGATTCTCAAATAGTCACAGGGTGGGCCTTTTACACATGCAATTTACCTCCAAGTGGAACCAGATGGTAACCAGGTGCAAAATATGTTAGGTGGCCCAGAATGGAATACCACTTATCACAATGCCAGCCCTCTGCTATGGTGAGGCGAATGAGAATGTTGGTAATCCGAAAAAGTAGAAGGTACAAAAAGGGGTAGGCATTAGCATGTTACATTATTTGAGTAATCTGAGGAGTCAATTATTGGGATGTGTTGGTTGAGCGGGCGGATGCCAATGGACTTAATATAGGTTTAAAAACGAATTTTGATTGCTCGGTATTTATCAGCCTCGGATATTTATCGGGGCTTAGTCACTGTACCAGGGCTAAAATTAACAAAGTCCACTTTTTCTTGTGTGTAGAAATTTCCTTTTTATTCTGTCAACCAGCATGTATACTCACATTGATTTCCCAATTACCCAACAGGAATTGCAGTACACCGTGAATAGATTTTACAGAATAGAACTATTCCCTCAAGTTATTGGATACAAACATGTAACTCATGTATTACTATGTTCAGCAGTAGGCACGCAAATTGTATATGGAAATGGCAAAAATCAACATTTATTAAATGAATCAAATTGAAATTCAAATTAAATGCAAATTAAATTGAATTCATTTGATTCAGGTAGGCAGAGTGACTGACCACATACCTTGTAACACAATACTTAGGCAGTGTCCAGAATTCCTTTATGCTCCCCCATTGTGCCCTATATAGCGTTCTGTCACAGGGAGAGGTTGAAAGTGGCTATTTGTTAGGTAGGTTCTTTCACAGATCCCCTTAAAATGTTAGATGAAATTGTAAAATTCCTAATTTACTTATTTTATTATTTACTGAGACACAGCGTATACCAATCATCCTTGGCTCCTAACACCATAATTGCATCCCCAGTCACTAATGGAATGGAGGTACAACAATGCTTATAAGAAAACAGTGTTGGTAGTTGATCATACATTTGATTTACTTAAGGGAATTTTATTTTGACTTCACAAAAGTGGTGGGTCATTACAATATTCCCCCGTGACCTGATGGACAAAATGCTCCATCAAAAATCTGTCAGATATCCCTCCGAGGTATTAAAGCACACACGTCTGTAAGGATTTCTGTCCCCACACCTGAAAATTTTCACATTTATTATCTTGCTCCAACCTCTTGTGAGTTTTACTTGTCATGTCTGAAATGCGTCATGCACACCTTCTCACTCAGCTCTCCAGAACAGCAATATGCTTCAACACAAGATTTCATGGTAGTAATATACTAGTTGCTTCCAATGTGGCAAGGTATTTTCAGTTTGTGATTCTTGCTGATTCCATAATAGTGATCAGGTATTTTTTAAATACAACTCTCACCGAATCGTTATATTGAAAGGATTTTTGCGCATATGAAATAGTGATTCCCAATTTGAGATTGCTTAAAATTGGCTAATTAGGATTAGCTATTTCTGCTGTTATTATTTCTGGCCCATATGTGAAGTACCTGGAGGCTGTAGGTCCTATTGGGAAACCAATGTAACCTTCTATTGGCTTTTGTGAGTTTGTGTTGGAAGGTTGTTAGGAGTTCTAGCCAATGTGTACTAAATATGTGTGTGTGGTGTTGAGAAGCTAAGTCTTTTTTATGAACATGCGTATACCCAACTGTATGAAATATATAGGGGGTCATTACAACCTCGGCGGTCTTTTAACAAGACTGCCGAGAGACCGCCGCGCGGAAGACCGCCAGTAGTGGCGGTTTGCCACTCAGCGTATTATGACCGTTGGCTGCTCTCCGTCCTTTTTTCCGACGGAGAGCCGCCAACAGCGGTACTGGCGGCCGGCGGGGAAGTGGAGGTTGCTCCACCTCCACCGCCTTGCCAACAGAACACCGCCCAGCTAATCACATCCTGTGATTCTGCGTGGCGGTGTTCTGTTGGCGGTGTGGTGTCGGTGGAGCAGCCCCCATGGCTCCCGTCCCCTCCTGGAGGAACGACGGAACAGGTAAGTCGATTGTCCGTTAGGGGAGGGGGGCGGGGGTGTTGTGTGTTGTGTGGGTGCATGGGGGTGTGCGTCTGTGTATGTAGAGGGGGTGTGTGAGTGCGTGTATGCTTGCGGGTGTGTTGCGTGTTTTGGGAATGAGTGCGAGTATGTCTGTATGTATGTCTGTATGGATGTGTGCATGTATGTCTGTGTATGGGTGTGCGTGTCTGACTGAGTGTGTGGATGTAGGCATGTATGTCGGTGTGTGTGCGTGTGTGTGTTGGTGGTGCCTGCGTGCATGTTGTGTGTGTGTGTGTGTTATGTGATGTTGGGGGTCGGGGTAGGGAGGGGGGCCCTGCCACCTTTGGGTGGTGGCAGGGGTGGTGGGGGGTGTAGGGGAGGGAGTCGGGGTGGGGGTGGGGGGTGGGGGAGACCCCTATCAGTGCCAGGGAAGGGATTCCCTGGCACTGATAGTGCTTACCGCCATGGATTTCATGGCGGTTCCTACCGCTGGAAATCCACGGCGGTAAGCCGGGTCAAAATACCGGCGGCGGTATTGTGACGGCCGCCGGGCTAGAGACCCAGGTCTCCAGCCCAGCGGTCGTTTCCGCCCTGGCGGGCGGAACGGAGAAGCGGCGGATGACCATGGCGGTAACCGCCATGGTCATAATACCAAAAAAATACCGCCAGCCTGTTGGCGGTCTTACCGCCGCTTTAACACCGTCCGCCAGGTTTGTAATGACCCCCATATTCTTTATTAGAAGAAAACATGCTGTTCTATCTAAGAAGGTATGTTGGATGTTATGTGTGTTGTTTATAAGTGGATGGTGCTTTTTTATATGAAACTATATGCGTACATGTTCTGTATTATATATGTATGTACAGTGTTATATAGTATGTTCCTTTTGATGTTCTTGGGTGTGGTTTCATAATAAATAATGCCGCTGGGAGCATAGTCATATCCAACTACCTGAAATAGTAATGCTTTGTTGGATGCAGTTATTGGATGCTCATTTAATGTTTAGTCCAATATCCTCTGATGAATGCAACATGGTTTCGTAGGATCTTTGGAGTCAATATTAACACAGTACACAACATAGCTTTCCTGATTTGAATGAGAATTTACATTGACTGAAAATAATTATACACATCTGTGCCAAAAGCAACAAAAAGATCACGCATTGCAGACATAAATCACATATTTGACCAGTTTTATTATAAAGAAATTGCAGGACATTTAATGCATTATATTGCAATTGAAAATAGTACTGCTTGGGCAAAACATTCTGTAGATTGCTTATCTTAGAAAATATCATTATAACATTTATCTTATGGAGTAGGATGCGTAAATGTGCTAGAAGTTATCAAGATCAAGACAGAATATTGGCTTTTCTATTAAAGTACCGACAACGGTGTTCTGAACGTAATGGCTGAAGTTTGGCCGGTGTGTGAAGATAGTCTGTGAGTCCATGGTTTTGAAGAACCAACCTCCTGCATTTACTCTATGGGGGCACAGGCCCAAGCCTTCTACCCCGCTATGAAAGTTGAGGTGATGATATGGGCATATGCAAACCCACGAAATGGGCCGGCAAACTTATACTAGAGACCCCACTATGGCAGGGAAGTCATCTTCCACATGTCTTTGCCCTTTGGGCTTTCCCCACCTTGGCATTCCTTTACTTGGAGATGTCATGCGTAATGGGTCGCCAAAGTCCTTCCAGGACCTACAAACAGGATATAACCGCCACCACTCCCAGGTCTTCCAATACCCCCAGCTCCAACATGTCCTCCTGCCCTATATACAGTTGCTGGACGATATCCCTAAATACTCCCCAGTGGAGGCCACAGTCCTCATGACCAACATCAAAAACCACAAACTTTCAGATATATATTGTATACTCCGATGCAACATGCCAGACTTTATGGTGGGAGTGAGGAAAGTGTGGGAACATGACCGGGGACCCATGGAAGACAAAGACTGGATTGAGGTGGTTGACATTCCTAGGGAGGTAGTGATTGCGTCCCAGTTTCACCTGATACAACTCAAATTGTTGCATCGCATGGACCTCACCTGAGCTAGGCTGTTCAAGATGGGACTGATCCCTTTGAGCAATTGTTATGATGCAACCACCCTAAGGGAGACCTAATGCACATATTCTAGCAATGCCCTACCCTTTATACCTTTTGGGACCAGGTTCTGGGAACTTTGGGCTGGAAAAAATTCAGGGACCCCAATCTAACCATCACAGAGGGCACAGAGATGAATAGATACCAAAGGGCACTGCTGTGGTTGGGCTTGGTTATTGATATATGAGATATAGTCCAGGACTTGAAAGCCACAACTGCCCCATCCATCACCAATTGGGCTCAGGGCATGGACCACTGCATGGGCTTAGAATGTCCAATATACATGGCACGGGGGGCTCAAAAACACCATACACTTTGAAGGGGATGGGCCGGCTTTAGAGGTACCACACTCGAACCATGCCCACCGCAACCTTGTTCCATGAGTGGAAAACCACACTCCTGGAAAGGAGAATTAAAATAAATAACTGGGGATCAAAACATGTGGGATCTCTTGCATAGGCACATGCTGCATAATTAGTTTTTATGTTATGACATGGCCTAGTAATATATATTCAATAATATGTTGTATAATTTTGTACCACCTGCTTGGGGTACTGCACAAAATGTGGAAAAAGTTTGGTTAAAATGAACATCAATAAACGGTTTTCCAACAAATGGAAGCATATTTGTAAATTTCACTGAGAGGAAGTTTATAGGGAAATTATAGAGAACATAGATGGTTGCTCATTTTGCAAGGATAACCCAACTATAGCTCACAAGTAATGTGGCAAGTGAAAATGTCCATGTTGTCCACATAGAAGCAATGTATCAGGAATAACTGGTAGTGGATCATTTATCTAAAAGTATGGTTATATAACCATTTTTCTTGGACTGTCATCCAAATGTATAAGTAAGGCAAAGAAGCAGAATGTATTAGTTAGTAGCACTTAAAACATTCAAATTTAATGTATTGCTTCATAAATAAATGTAACACAGTTACATTTTTAAGTTATTGTAACATGCACAACCACTACACGTGAAGAGAGGGAAGATGTGAGTCTTAAAGAAGGTTGTTCATTTGGTGTCTTGCAGAGAGTGAAGAGGTGAGTCATTTCAGCTGCAGAGTTTCTACTCAAAGACCCTTGAAGATCGAACCAGTCTAAACTGAGGAGTCACCAAAGGGTCCCCCCTTAACTCAGATGTCATCTATCAGAGGATTTCTTTGCTATGTGACACCCAAATGGAATGAAAGAAAAGGCTTCCCCCAATCAGAATTCCACCAGTGATCAAGGATAGATGGTGCTGCCTGTCTTTCTCTGATGTCGAAAAGTAGTGTTGGAGAGGCATCTTGGGAGATGGGGAGAGGTCAGATTCACCAGAGAACTGCAAGAAGGTGAAGAAATAGCAGTGAGAGCAAGTCAGGCCCAGGTTGAACAGTGAACCTCAGAAGATAGGACTGAACAACAAATGAAGGAAATGCACCAAGAGCATGCTGAAGACTACGTATCAGAGAGTACTGGACGATGGTCAGCGTGGCCCATGCTGTTGAGTGGAGTCAGATAAAGTGGAAGAATGGGAAGGATTAAGTGGTGCTGGAAAGGAGCTGTCCCCTGAAACATAAGAAGTGCAAACTGGTTTCCCAGACTGGGGAAGGAGCACAGAGCCCAAGTGTCATAGAGTGTGCATATTGAGCCACTGACTAGGGGCTTACCTGCCTAACAGAATACCTGTTAGAGTGAGATTTGTTGAATTGCTATTCTGGGGGCTGAGATGAAGTGAATGGCCGAGCCTGGGACTACAGGTCTTTGGAAATTACGAAGAAGAATATTTACCCCTGTCACTAGGATCAAATAGCCTTAGACAAGTCATTGGTGTGCATGAGTGGTGACAATGACTGAGGCAGGTGTGTGGAAAAGACACAGAGGTCTTTAGAATAATTTTGAATATGAAAACCTACCTGAAGCTTGAGCAGATCTGGGTATTCTCATTAAAGTGAGCCCTGGGTATCCAGAAATGCTGGGATAGAATGGGGCGGGACCCCTATGGAAGTGGCTGCAAGATAACAATGATGGAAAGAAGATGGAGCTCCATTTGGTGCTATGATGAGTTTAGGAGCCCAGGAAATAGGTCAGGAGTCACTCCTCGGTGTGTTCCTCTCTGCAGGAACATGGCTGTACCTCACTGGGTTAGGACAATAGCCTAGGATCCTCTTCATGTACACGAGCAAAGGCAAGCACGGGTCAGGATCTTTCCAACACTCTACAGACATTGTCTTGATTGACAAGATACATATGGCTGGTAGAGATTGGCCATGGAAGGAGACAAAAATAAAAGTTGGATTTTTGGAAGAGAAATGCTCTGACCAGCATCAGTGAACTAGAGATGTGAGACAGAAAGCAGCAGGGAGATGAACCAGTTGAAGAAGCAGGTGCTCCTGTAGAAACTAAGGATGAGGACATTACAAAAAGATTGTGGTTCAGGCTTTCACAGAATTCAAACAAGAAATCATCAGGGCAAGCTAAGACATGGCAGCAGTACTTGGGAGAGGTCCAGAGAGCGGTAACTTAGCTCCTAGGAGGGATATACACACTGAACCCTCCTTTTCACTGAGTATTTCCCTTGCATGCACCTACAGGGAAGACAAGCCCCTTCCTTTTTCGTGCTGTAAAACAGACAATAGTACCTGTCTGGGCAAAGGCATTGTGCTGACTATAGAGTTACTGTTATAGAGGCTGTGTAGATGAGTGAAAAACTACCATATGGCACCCTGGATTGAGAACAAACATACATTCCCAAAAACCTGAAGATTTTTATTTACCAACCTTAATAGAGATTACATGGAACTAACCTAGTCAAAATGAATGAGGGTGTTAGGCATCTTGGATAAGGATATTTATGGGACTCATTAGGTGACACAGATGAGTGGGGAAAGTAATCATCTCAGTAGAGGAATGACTTTGGAGTAAAGTCAAGTGAGGTATGGGCCTTTGATGATAAGTAATGGGGAACAGGGAAGTGAAGGTCAGTAGTTATGAGAGAATGTGGGGTGAAGAAAGGCGGATCTTTAAGATGGGTATGCCCAACCGAAGTGTTGCATTTGTATTGCATTTCCTAAAACATCCACTAAACACGTTTTAAACTTAAATGTCAGGCGGCATGTGAAGAAGAACAAGAAGCAAGAGTGGCTGAAGATCAGTAGAGTGAGGCTGATGCATAGACTGGATTTCAGCGAAGTTCAATCGCAAATTCACATGCATGTCCAACTTTAATAAAAAAGGAAAAGCTATCATGGAAACATACCTCCACATTTTGTCACACAGGGACATTTCTCAGCATTTTGACTCTTACTACTACAGCAGTCTCAGACGTACACACATTGTGTAGTCCCCAAACATTTTGAACACGGACCTCATTTTTCTTGTATTGCAACTTTTTTGCTTTACATGCTATGCTCTTGTTTTGTTTGCAGCTCCTAATTCTATTTGGCATACACACCAGGTTTGTTTTTCATGATATCTTGGATTAAGCCTGAGAAATTACCAATAACAGGGCTGCTATACTGTGTTAGTACAATAATATCTGTGTATGACAGTACGGTCCTCCACAAAACAACATTTGTTAAACATAGAAGAATGTATAGTAGCAAAGGGAAAAGTCAAAAGAAATGTTTGCAAATACCCATAAAGTTACAACTTTGGGAGTCCTCATCACAGTTTGCATTGCACTATCCTACAAAACTCACATCATATGTGTAACTGTGGAAACAGCAGTTGATCTTCTGCAATCACTGTATGGAAATATCAGCATATTCTGATTCAAGGAAATAGGATTTGGAGTTACTAATTGGAGGTTCCACTTGTTGCAGACATCGGATACATTTACATGTCAAAATGTTCTGTAACTTAAGCCACATGTGACTTTTGCAGACCTATTGATATTATCAAAAATATGTTTTAGTAATGTGCATAATATTCTTTTCTAACCTAATTAACCATTGAAGACTAAGGTTGAAGTAGAATTGGAATACAATTAGGCCATAATTTACAGTTTTGGTCCTAATATTGCAAATCTAATAATGTTGGTACTTAGTACAATGCATGGGTCTACATATTACATCACTGTTTTATAAGTGAGAACTTCTCAACTCACCAGGAATGGTATACAGAGATATGATTTAAAAAAAAAACATTAACAAAACCAATAGGTGTCATCTTCTGTTTGCCAGCACAGGCTTATTCACTGTGCCACTCCTTTTTGTATTGGCAAAAAATTAAAGGAAAAAAGAAAGATGATGCTTACATGCCCATGCATGACCATGCATGGCTGCATAAACTTCATGACACTACATCAGCTCAGCATGACGACATATGCACACACATGCATTTCCGTGTATAGATTCTCCTACAGAAAGACACAGCTGCCATTTTGTTTTCCTTTTTATTTACTGTTCTAAGATGTCGAGAATCAATCTTGGAGCTGTGTATAAAAAATAAAAAAAATTACATATATGCAGAAGTGTGCTTAGTAACAAGAGAGGCCCAGTGTGAATTGCAAGATGCAAGTCCTACAAGTTTTTTGTAAAAAATATCATTTTTCAAAAAGGGGAGTGCAATAGAGAGTGGTGTGTCCTGGTTCAACAGAGGAGTGTGAAGGGAACATTAAAAAAAACAAAAAAGCAAATGTAGAAAAATAGAGAAGTAGCTGGGGAAAGAACAGATGAGCTGGAAAAGGTAGCATCTTGGAGCACAGGAGGGGGAAGGTATTTGAGGAGGGAAGCAGTATATATGGGAAAGAGCAAGAAACATTTATTTACCAAGTACTACTGTAAGAAAAAAAAATAGTTCCAAGAAAATCAGGAGTGGAAAGATACAAGTTATCCAATCAAAAAGATGGTCAACGAGTTTGGCAAGATGGCCAGGCGAGACCTATATTTTAGAGCTCCCAAGATTATTATAAACTGAGAGAAAAAAGTATGGGAAGCCGTTCATGTCAAAATTACAGCTCCCTATATAGGACACCTCCTGGAATGCATAGCGTGTTGCAAAATGAATATGACATACACCAGAATGAATGTACTATGTGTCAGAATTATTATGATACCTGGCAGAGTGAATCTGACTTGAACCAAAACAAATATGAAACCAGGCAAAGTGAATATGCTACTTAGTGATTATTATGAATAACTCACACTCAGAATTGAATAAGAGATATACTGAAATATTTATCAATCATACTGAAATAAATATGGCCCTCACTGTAAATAATAAACACATACAATATTTGTCAAAAAGAATGAGACATTTCTTGAAATGGCTGACATATGCCAAGAGGAATATGACACACATTGGAATGAATATGACGGCTTGAAATGAATATAAGGTATTGAAATGAAAATGCATTATTCTGAAAGGAAAATAATGTGCAATGAACATTACATTTATTTAAAAAATGAATATGGTTTGCATTGAAAGTAATATGATAAACATTGACATGATTATAATATGTTTTGCAATTGGTATGAGTCATGTTAAAATCAATATCATGCGTTAATATGAATGAGACATCTATTGAAAGGAATATGACACATGCTAAGATGAATATGACATGAAATGAATATAAGCCCTTTTGAAATTAATTAAACATGCCTTAAACTGAATATGACCAATGCTGACATTAAAATGAAACTTGTCAAAATGAATGTTATGCTTTGAAATCAATGTGATACACAGCGACATGAATATTGCATATATTGAAATGAATTTGACCTATGTTGAAATGGATATGACCCATATTAAAATTATAATGTCAGGTGTTAAGATGAATATGACATCCACTGACACAAATATGCCATTCATTTAAAGCAGTATGACACATGTTAAGATTTATATGAACCATTTTCAAATGAATATGATATCTGATGAAGTTGATATGACCCATATCAAAATTAATATGACATTCATTAAAATTAACATGACACTTATTGAAATGGATATGAAACTATATGAGATAAACAAAGCATGCTTTGAAATGAATAAAGCACTTATCGAAATAAACACAAGCCATGTGTAAATTAAAATGCTCACTGTTTAAATATGGCTTGCCTTGAATCGATGTTGATTTGCTTTAAAATTAACAATACATATTGAAATTAATATTATATATTCTGAAAGGATATGGTATGAACACAAATTAATTAACTAAAATAAATGTATGTTTTCGACTATGTGCTACATTTAGTTTTTGCCAGCTTTTGGACCCTGAGCACTTTACCACTGCTAACCAGTGCTAAAGTGCAAGTGCTCTCTGTCTAAATTGACCTGATGATTGGTTTATCCATGATTGGCATGGTTGTTTTACCCATTAGTCCCTAGTATAGTGCAACATGTGTGCCCAGGACCTGTAAATCAAATGCTACTATTGGGCCTGAGCACTGATTGTGCCACCCACATGAGTAGCCCTGTCAACATGTTTTAGACCTGCTACTGCAGTGTCTGTGTGTGCAGTTTTAAACTGCCATTTCAACCTGGCAAGTCCACCCACTTGCCAGGCCCGAAGCTTCCCTTTTACTACATGTAAGATACCCATAAGGTAGGCCCAAGGCAGCCCCATGGGCAGGGTGCAGTGTATTTGAAAGGTAGGACATATACTGGGGTATTTTACAAGTCCTGATAATGAAATACTGCTGTAGGAAAGTACCATCTTCCTTGGCATGTTACCCCCAAGTTACCTGTATGTCAGTATGTTTTTGCCTGTCTCACTGGGATCCTGCTGGTCAGGACCCCAGTGTTCATAGTTTATGGCCTAATGTGTGTGTCTGTATAGTGCTTGACTGTGTCGCTGAGGCTCTGCTAACCAGAACCTCAGTGCTTATGCTCTTTCTGCACACACTATTTCACAGACATTTTCACTGCACTTAAGTAACTTATAAGTCACCAATATGTCTAACCCTCACTTGCTGAAGGTTAGGTGCAAAGTTACTAAGTGTGGGGGAACCCTTGCACTAGCAAAGGTGCCCCCACATAGTTCAGGGCCATTTCCCGGGACTTTGTGAGTGCGGGGACGCCATTACACGGGCGCACTACATATAGGTTAATACCTACATGTAGCTTCACAATGGTAACTCCGAATATGGCCATGTAACATGTCTAAGATCATGGATTTGTCGCCCCATTCCAAATCTGGTATTGGGGAGCCATTTCCATGAATCCGGGGGTTCCACCTTGGACCCCCAGTACTGCCAAACCAGCTCTCTGATGATTGCACTGCAGCTACAGCTGCTGCAACCTCACAGACAAGGTTCTGCCCTCCTGGGGTCTGAGCAGCTCAGTCCCAGGAAGACAGAACAAAGCATTTCCTCTGAAAGCATGGTATTACACCCTCTCCCTTTTGAAAAGGTGTTACAGGTTGGGGAGGGGTAGCCTCCCCCAGCCTCTGGAAATGCTTTGAAGGGCACAGATGGTGCCCTCCTTCCATAAACCAGTCTACACTGGTTCAGGGACCCCTTGTCCCCTGCTCTGGTGCGAAACTAGACAAAGGAAAGGGGAGTGACCACTACCCTGTCCATCACCACCCCAGGGGTGGTGCCCAGAGCTCCTCCAGTGTCTCCCAGACTTCAGCCATCTTGCTTTGCAAGGTGTGGGGGCACTCTGGAGGGCTCTGAGTATCCAGTGCCAGCAGGTGACATCAGAGACCCCTCCTGATAGGTCCTTACCTGATGAGGTAGCCAATCGCCCTCTCAGGGCTATTTATGGTCTCTCCTGTGGGTTCTCTTCAGATTCTGCTTGCAAGTTTTCTTCAGCAATGCTATCCAACTACTACTTCACCCTCTGACCTCGGATCAACCGCAGCCTGCTCCAGGAACCGCTGTAACAGCAACAAAGTATCCACAAGGGATACATTTCTTCTGCAACTTCAGCTCCAGCCAGCAACTGCAACAGTGTCCACGGTGTGCACGCTCTGGGCAACTTCCTGTCTTCATCCTGCACAAGAAGGACCGATGAAATCTCCTGTGGGATGACAGGGTCACTCCCCTGCTCACGCAGGCACCTTCCAAGACGACGACCGGTACCCTTGGACTCCTCTCACAGCGACGAGCGTGCTCCTAAGGACACAGAGTGTGGACCCCATCGACATAGACTGTCCTGAGGTCCTGCTGACGCAATTTGGAGGAGGTAGGACCTTGACTTCCCTGAGAGTGATGGAACCCCAGTGTACTGTGTCTTCTTCACCTCTAGAGGCCTCTGTGCACAATTTGCAGAATTCCTTCGTGTACAGCCTGGCCCAGGTCCCCAGCACTCCATCCTGTGACGCTCAACTCGCTGAGTTGTTCTCTTTGTAGGTTAGAAACATGTGTTTAAAGGAGTGTTTGTGGTACAGGTACATACCACCGAAACCTACTCTGAAGTGACATGAGTCTGCATTTACAAGGCCACATGTCCACACATGCACAGGGAAGATACTTTCTGTGCCCACCATGCCAGCCCTTTCATTGTCACTCAAGTGTAAGGGTGAAGTCTGTACTATGATAGTTGCCTGTGGGGACTGTATGCATTGAGTCAGTGTTGCAGGGTGTAAATGTGTTTGTCCAGTCAGCCCTAACGAGTTTACCCTTCAGAAACCAGATTGCTGTGTGGTGTTTCATTGTGGCTCGCATCACGGTACATGAAGCTGGAGCATCGAATACCTGATGTCTTTAGGCTTGCTTAGTCATTGTAGGCCTTGAGCAGGGTAGTGGGTTAGTCTGCAGATGAATCCAAAAGTGTGTAGTCATGTCCCTATACTTATTGGCATGTGCTTCACATTGTGGTGTGTTGACAAATTGCCCATTTTATGCTTGGTGTTTCTGACTTGTGTGACACAACCATTTGAGCAAAAACTTGTGTTTGTAATCGCTTGGTTTGTCTCTTGCATCCATATAGGGAAACACCCATCAAAAGAAGGAGATTTGGAGAGCCATCGCACTGGAGGTGCAGACCCTGGGGTTCCATAGCCGGCAAAGTGCCCACTGTTGCAAGAGGTGGAAGGACCTGAGGTGCTGGGCCAGAAGATCTCAGAGATTCAGATAAGGCTGTCCTCCCAAAGTGGATGGGCACACCTCGAAGCATGATCCCCCTAGGGGCCCGCATTCTGGCAGTAGCATACCCGGACCTTGATGGGCATTTGCACGGAGGACAGCAGCCACAATGAGTACAGGACATATTACTGCCTGTCACACAGCCAAGTTAATGTGTT
The DNA here is from genome assembly GCF_031143425.1 of Pleurodeles waltl. Lineage (NCBI taxonomy): Eukaryota > Metazoa > Chordata > Amphibia > Caudata > Salamandridae > Pleurodeles > Pleurodeles waltl. Next base: position 829,956,784 of record NC_090437.1, on the reverse strand, counting down.
AGGTTCTGACATCTCCTCCTGATGACTGGGGATGGACCATGTGTGACACACAAGATGAGTAACTGTTTGTGTAGATATGTAATTTGGTGCATATTGATGTGCCTTGCCTGGTAGCCCAGGGACCTAGATCAAAACTGAGTACAATCCACAAAACAATTGTTCTCCGAGGACAACACATTGCTTTGTACAGTGATCAATCAAGGAAGGATTGTTGTTGTAGTGGGTTTAAATTCTATGCAACAGACCACTACTCCTCAGTGGTACAGTCCACAGAAAAAGAAGTGATGGATCACTGTCCTCAGCCATGTGTCTGGTTAAGTGAATTGGCATCTGCTCCCAAGAGGCCACTTGTTTTCAGTGTGTGATGAGTGCTGGTGCCTCACTACTGTCTGACATGTGAAGGTGGCATCACACATGTGACAGAGCATACATTGTTCTTTGGGTACAGCTACAGATTATAACTTTCCCTTGGTAAGTGGAGAATGTCTATTGACATGATTTATGTCCCTGTTTCACTGTTTCCAAAATTCCTTGTGCTGACATGTTAGCATATGTCCCATTTTCTTTTAACAAAATGTGTACACTGCTGTTTCATGCTTCGTCTACCTGTGTTCACAGGAAGATTTCTGTATTCCCTCACATGTAGTTGCATGCCAACCTGTCTTTGGAATCGGACATATGCAATGGGGCTACATTTTATGTGGTGCCACAGACAGGAGTGTGTCACCATTGATTGTTGGCTCACACATACTCTCACCCATCATTGCATGCCATTTGGCATGTACAACTTCAGTAGCAATGAGAGATATGACATGTAAGACTAGAGTTTTTACACACAATGCCAATTTCCATGCCATTGATGTGGCATCAAGTGGCAAAGTGCACTGCACATGTTAAATGGGAAAGATTTGTTGCCTCACTGTTGACTTGCAGTTTTGTTGGAATCACATGTGGTTGGGTAGAACCATTCATCCATGGACATCTGGGTTTGCAGGACCAAAATGGAGATAGTGATGTAGCTTCACATTGGGCAACATGTCCAGGGCCTTCTAAATCCCTGGGCCTCTCCAATATACAAAGAACTAATGGCTTCTACTGATGCAATCAGAGTTTGTCATTTTAAGGGGTGCCATATAGTAGTGGTGGTTTTCCGGGGGCTAGCTGTTTCATTGTGTTATGTATTTTAGCAACATATCTCCCTGTCAATTTGCACATTTTGACTACAGTGTACATTTCCATGCCAAATATGTAGCATATCTGAGCAACATTAGTACTACCTCCATGACTCAATTAGGACAATTTACACATGGTGAAGTGTGCATTGTTGACATGTTTCCAGTGTGACGTTAGTATTTCCATGTCAACTTCTTCTGGATACTGTACTGCTGTAGCAACATTGCAGGATTTGGAGCATCATTTCGTATTATTGTGTTATTGAGTATGTGACAAATAGATGTCTGCATGACCTTGTGTGGGATCTGTTGGAATGAATTGTATGACAACAGATAATAGATATGCTCCGTGAGGCAAAGCATTGAAGGTGATATGGTCTTCTACTTGTTCAATGGTTATTATGATTGCACAACTTCACCCATGTAATTGGAGATCAGAGACCTGATTTTTCTGTGGGCAACTATTGACAGTTCAAATGACATACATGCATATGTATGATTCATGTAGGAGCCCCCTTGAAGTAGTTTGTTGCTGGGGCCTACTTGACATCATGGTACTGTTTGTAAATCACAGCTTCTGTTCAGGTGTGATCAGGAACATGTGGAGACCCTTTTCCCCTTTGTATTTGGAGCATCATCCCAGGCAAGTGAAGAAGACAGGGCGAAAACAAGTGGGGAAGCATCTGGCCACGGTACCTCCAGTCATGACACCACTGACACAGAGGGACCCAGTGGCCCGGAAGGTGAGAGGAGTGCCACCGAGGACACAGGATCAACCTCGTCATCTTTAGATTCTACCTCCAGTGGCCACTCCCTAGTGCTGGGGGACCCATCAGGACCTGTTCCTGTACCATCCTTGTCCGCCACCCCCAGTACTATCAGCACCCTTCCTCTTTGCTCCCCACCCAGTTGGCCATGCCCACTCACCTAAGAGGGTGGGCGTCTCCTTTGCCCTAGGTACCTCAGTGTGGGATAGGATCAGCTGGGTGTCATCGGCGTATGAGATGATGTTGAGGTATCGGGTGATGTTAGCAAGCAGGGCCATATAGACGTTGAAGTGGGTCGGGCTGAAGGTCGAACCCTGGGGTACGGCACAGATGATTTTGGTGGCCTCTGAGCAGAATGGGTGGAGGCGGACTGTCTGGGTTCTGCCAGTGAGAAAGGAGGTGACCCAGTCCAGGGCTCTGTCGCAGATTCCTGCATTGCTGAGGCATGAGCGTAGGGTGTGGTGGCAGATGGTGTCGAACACGGCCGAGAGGTCCAGGAGGATGAGGGCCGCGGTTTCGCCTATGTCCAGTATGGTTCTGATGTCGTCGGTGGGGGCGATGAGGGCGATTTCGGTACTGTGGTTGCTGCGGAATCCAGATTGGGAAGGGTCCAGGGTGCAGTTTTCCTCGAGGAAGCGGGTTAGTTGTCTGTTGACAGCCTCCTCTATGCATTTTGCCGGGATGGGGAGCAGGGCGATAGGCCGGAAGTTCTTGAGGTCCTTTCGGTCCGCCTTGGATTTTTTGAGGAGGGTGTTGATCTTGGCGTGTATCCAGCTCTCCGGGAAGGTGGCATACTCGCAGGAGCTGTTGATGATCTTCCGTAGTTGGGGTGCAATGAGGGAGCTTGCTTTGTTGAGGATGTGGTGAGTGCAGGGGTCCTATGGAGAGCCGGAGTGGATGGTGTTCAAGATTTCGATGGTGTCTGGCCTACAGAAATCTTTTCAGGCTCTGGCCTCCTCCATGATGACAGCAATCTATCCCCAATCCTCCCTCCCACATCCTCTCTCTTCCCTATCCAAATTCCCAATTCCCCTACTTGTCCTAAGCACACAGACACATCCGCATGCACCAACCTCAACACACACAAGCAGCACACAGCAACACAAACTCTACCAGGCACACAGACACCACATCAGCCACCATTTCAACAGACACTCCCACCGACCCACACAACACAACCACCATTCCCACAGACACCACCGCAACACCTAGTGACACATCCATCACTCCCACCATACACCCAGACAACACCTGTGAGAAAGTAGCCTCATTGTAGCATGGTTACCCCCACTTTTGGCTTGTTTGTGAGAGTCTGTCAGTGTGTTTTTACTGTCTCACTGGGATCCTGCTAGCCAGGACCCCATCCTCATAGTTTGTGGCCTACTGTGTGTGTTGTCAGTAGTGCTTAACTGTGTCACTAAAGTTCTGCTAACCAGAACTTCAGTGCTTATGCTCTTCCTGCTTCCAAATTAGTCACTATTGTTAAGTGACATCATACGCCAATTCCAATTGGCTCACTGGAACCCCCTTATAAATCCCTAGTAAATAGTACCCAGGGCATTGGGGTTCCAGGAGATCCTTATGGGCAGCAGCATTTATTGTTCCACCCATAAGGAGCTCAGACAAAACCATTTCACAAGACTGCCACTGCAGCCTGAATAAAATGGTGCACACACTATTTCACAGCCATTTTCACTGCACTTAAGTAACTTATCAGTCACCTATACGTCTAACCTTCATTTACTGAAGGCTAGGTGCAAAGTTACTAAGTGTGAGGGAACCCTTGCACTAGCAAAGGTGCCCCCACGCAGTCCAGGGCCAAATCCCCAGACTTCGTGAATGCAGGGCCACCATTACACACATGCACTACTTATAGGTCAATACCTATATGTAGCTTCACAATTGTCCCCCCATTCCAAATCTGGTATTTGGTGGCCAATCCCATGCATCCGGTCGGCTCCACCATGGACCCCCAGTACTGCCAAACCAGCTCTCTGAGGCTTGCACTGCAGCTACACCTGCTGCCACCTCACAGACAGGGTTCCGCCCTCCTGGGGTCTGAGAAGCCCAGTCCCAGGAAGGCAGAACAGAGCATTTCCCTTGGTAGGAGGGTGTTACGCCCTCTTCCTTTGGAAATAGGTGTTACAGGCTTGGGAGGGGTAGCCTTCCACAGCCTCTGGAAATGCTTTACAGGGCACAGATGGTGCCTTCCCTGCATATGCTAGTATACACCAGTTCAGGGACCCCCTGTCCCTGCTCTGGTGCAAAACTGGACAATGGGAAGGGGAGTGACCACTCCCCTCTCAATCACCACTCCAAGTGTGGTGCCCAGTGCTCCTGCATTGCGTCCCTTGCTTTAGCCACCTTGTTTTCCAAGGTGTGGGGACACTCTGGGGATCTCTGAGTGGCCAGTGCCAACAGGTGATGTCAGAGACCCCTCCTGATAGGTGCATACCTGGGTAGGTAGCCAATCCCCCTCTCAGGGCTACTAAGGGTCTCTCCTGTGGGTTCCTCTTCAGATTTGGCTTGCAAGTTTCCACCAGAAATCCTGTGCAACTCCTGCTTCATCCTCTGACCTTGGATCAACCGCAGACCACTCCAGGAACCTCTGTAACTGCACAAAGTATTCAGAAAGGCTACTGCGACTCTACAACTTCGGCTCCAGCCAGCAACTGCAACAGTTTCCATGGTGTGCACACTCTGGGGACTCCCTGTCTTCACCCTGCAGCAGAAGGACTGAAGAAATCTCCCACCGAGTGACAGAGTCACTTCTCTGCGCCAGCAGGCACCTTCTAAGATGACAACAGGTTATCAGGGACTCCTCTCCCGATGACAAGCGTGATCCTTGGAACACAGGCGGTGGACCCCTTCAACACAGACTGTCCTAAGGTCCAGCTGTCCAAATTTGGAGGAGGTAAGAGCTTGCCTTTCCCCTTTGCGACAGTACGCCTGTGCACCACGTCATCTTCACCTCCTGAGGCCTCTGTGCATTATTTGCAAGAATACTTCATGCACAGCCTGGCCCAGGTCCCCAGCACTCTATCCTGTGATGCTCAACTTGCTGAGTTGTTCTCCGGTGGCGTGGGACCTTTTTTTGTAGTGCTGCAGCAACAGGAATTTGCACATTCTTTGTCCCCGTGTACTTGGACCTCTGTGGGTGCTGCCTGGTCATCTGTGGGTTCCCTCCAGTGTTGGGAGCCCACTCTGCCTCCTCAGTCTGAGTTGAGGCCCCCAGGTCCCTCCTGGGTCCAGGCAGCACGATTTTGACACAATCCGCGGCATTGCTTGAACCAAGGCTTTTTGGACTAATCTAGCGCTACAACTCGCCTACATCCAACATCTCCACATGGGACATCCTTTGCATCATTCAGGAACCCACAGCCGTCTTCTTTGGTGCTCTTCTGCAGACTTCTTCCAACTGGAGAATCCTCTTTTGCACCATCTTCTAGGTTGGCAGGGGCTCCTTTCCTTCCTGGAATCTTCTGTGACTTCTGGACTTGGTCTCCTCTCTTTACAGGTCTTCAGGTCCAGGAATCCACCATTTGTTGCTTGCAGTCTTGCTTGGTTCTTGCAATAACTCTATTCACGACTTTTAGTGTGTCCTAAAGAAACTTGCAGTACTTTACTCCTCCTTTCCTGGGCTCTGGGTAGGGTATTTTAACAATGTTTGTGGTTTTCTTACAGTGTCCCTCTACACACTACACTTGCCTACGGGGAATTTGTGATTCGCATTCCACTTTCTTAGTATATGGCTTGTGTTGCCCCAAGGCCTATTTCTTCCTATTGCATTCTATGGTATTTTCTATTGTTTGCACTCTCCTATGACTATTTACTTACCTGATTTTGGTGTCTAGCGTATATATTGTGTATAATAATACTTTCCACCAGAAGGAGTATTGCCTCTAAGATAATTTTAGTCTTGTGTCACTAAAATAAAGTACCTTTATTTTTGGTAACACTAAGTATTGTCTTTTATTGTGTATAAGTACTGTGTAACTATAAGTGGTATTGCAGGAGCTTTGCATGTCTCCTAGTTCAGCCTAAGCTGCTCTGCTACAGCTACCTCTATCAGCCGATGCTGCTAGAACACTACTACATTTCACGAATAAGGGATAACTGGACCTCGTATTAGGTGTAAGTACCTAAGGTACCCGCTAAAAGCCAGGCCAGCCTCCTACAACAGCTCACAACCCACAGCCCCACACACCTCAGTCACCATACCCCTGGACACCACCACAACACCCACAGACACATCCACCAGATTTTCTTTTTTTTTTAAATATCTGACTTTGTGGGAAGTGGTGGTCACCCAAGACAAGGGTAGGTGTTCACTGTATGGATATGTGGGTGTTGATCCAATTGGGGTGTCATTGCATTATGTTATGCTTGCTAGGGTAAGTATTTCATCTTGAGTTGGCCAATGTCAGCATGTATGGTGTAGATTTGTCCCCTGATGTAGATTGTACTTTCGTCTCATGTGCGGGAGCTAGAGTTTTGTTTGTCCACACATGGAGGGTGTTAAATTGTGGTAGCTTCCTTTGGAATTGACTGACCATGTGTCCACTTTGATGTGTGTACCTTACAGCTACATCATCTAGATGTCTGGACCATGCTGTTGCCATTGTATGTGCTTTCTTGACTTGCACTTACATATTTGGGAGCTAGGCATATCACTTGGCTCAAATATTGTTTGTCCCTGAGATACATGAAGGGTCAGTTCCTAAGCAAATGCTGTTTTAGGGGTATGTACAATGTGTCCATGAATGCTCCTGATGTCGCCATCACTATTATGCAGGTATTGTTCGCATTGTGAGCTTTGGATAATCGTTTCACAACCTATTGTGCATCCCATTGACCTCCCATTGTGTTGCAATGTGGGTGCTGTGTGGGTCCATCGATGAGCATCACCTGCAGCAGGACGTGTGTGTGATGGGCTCCATGGCGGCACAGGTCATGTAACACTGCCTGCAGGTGAGTTGCTTCCTTTATGCTTTCCGTTTCCATCTGCTGAGATGTGGTGGTTGGGCTGCCACGTTCACGCTGGCGGTAGGCAACATCATAATGTTTCCATCTGAAACACTGGCTCCGTCGGCCTTTTTGGCCTGCCTCGCCACCGCAGTGGTCTGCGTTGCCTGGTGGTGCTGGCGGGACTGCAGCAGTCTTTCCCTATGGGACTGCCAGCATCGTAAAAAGTGGTCTGACTGCCAAGCAGATGGCGGTCACACCGCCACCATGGTGGTGCACAAACCGCTAAACTCATAATGCGACCCTTTGAGAATATGTACCATTAATTTAAATATGTAATATTAATTTTAAAGCAAATCCACATAAGTTCAGAGAAAGCCATATTCATTTAAACAGCAGTCATACTCATTTAAACATGGCTTGTGTTCATTTCAATAATTGCCTAATTCATTTCAAAGCATGTTACATTTATCTCACAGTTTCATTTTCATTTAAAAAAGTGTGATATTCATGTTACAGAATGTCATAGAACTTTTGATGTGGTCCATATTAATTTAATCAGGTGTCATATTCATTTCAAAGTGGCTCATATTCATCTTAACACGTGTCATATTCCTTTCTACGAATGTCATTCATTTCAATGGATGTCATATTCACCTTAACATCTGTCATAATAATTTTAACACATGTCATATCGATTTCAAAATAGGTCACATTAATTTCAATATACGCAGTATTTATGTTGCTGTGTATCATATCAATTTCAAAGCACAACATATTCATTTTGACAAGTTTCATTTTAATTTCAGCATTGGTCATATTCAGTTTAAGACATGTTGAATTCATTTCGGTGGAGCTCATATTTGTTTCAATGCATGTCATATTCATATTAGCATGTGTCATATTTATTTCAATGGATGCTTCATTCATATTAGCACATCTTAATTTTGACATGAATCATGTCCATTGCAACATATTTTGTAATCGTCAATGTATATCATATCACTTTCAATGCAAGCCATATTCATTGTGATAAATGTCATGATCATTTTAACATTACTCATATTAATTTTAAAACATGTCAAATTCATTTCAATGAAGGTCATATTCATTTCAACGTAGGTCATATTCATTTTAACGTGTGTTATATTCTTTTCAATCAATGTTAAGTTTATTTCAGTGGATGTCATATTCATATTAATACTTGTCATATTAATTTTAAAATGCAACTTATCAATTTTAACATATATCATATTAATTTAAGTATGTATCATATTAGTTTGAATATGTGTCATAATAATTTCAAGGCGTGCCATATTCATTTTAACAAATCTCATGTGAATTTCAGCTGTGGTCATACTCATTTGAAGACTTTTCAACTTCAATTCAATGGGGTTGCATTAATTTCAACACAAGCGATATTCATTATTAATCATCTCCTATTCATTTCTTCTGTGTGTCTCATATTCATTGCCCTCTCGGTAATATTCATTTCAACACAATTCAAATTCATTGCAACATGTTTAATGTTCATTTCAATGTACATTGTATTAGTTTCAATGTGCATTGTTTTCTTTTCAGAATATAATATATTCATTTCAATACTTTATATTATTTTCAATCTGCCATATTAATTTCAGTGTATGTCATATTTCTCTTAGCATAAGTCAATAGTTTCAAGAAATGCCCCATTCTTTTTGGTGAATATTGTATTTGTTTCAGTGATTGCTTTATTGTTTACAGTGATGGCCATATTAATTTCAGTATGATTTATATATATTTCACTATATTTCTTATTCAATTTGGTCTGTGTGTTATTCATATTAATCACTAAGGGCCAGATGTATGAAAGCATTTTGCATTCGCAAACGGTGCGAATGCCCGTTTGCGAATGCAAAATGCCATTTCAGAATGAATGAAATACATTCTGAATGCAATTTTAAGGAATCGCTAAAATAGCGATTCCTTAAAATTGCGACCCTGTTTAGAGAGTCGCAAATTGCGACTCTCTAAATTAGAAATCGCAAATAAGGATTCCTTATTTGCGATTTCTTTGCACATGTATGAAGCAATTCCTAAATACGATTTTGGCATTTAGGAATCGCTAATTACCACCAAGTTGAACTTGGTGGTAACCGTGTGCAAAATGTAAAAATGCATTTAAAATGCAATTTTAAACTGTACATGTAAAGCACACATGCCCTTTTGGCATGTGTGCACCTTACACGTCCCCCAAAAAAATGTGGGGGTGCAGCAGAGGGGGCCTTAGCCTCCCAGCACCCTGGGGTTTTGCATTTCAAAAAATGCGATTTCTGGTTCAGAAATCGCAATTTTGGAAATGCAACAAATTCGCAGGTATGGGCCAAAAGGCCCATAGCTTCGAATGGGGCCGGTATCGCAATTTGCGATTCAGTAATAGCATTTGCGATTTTTAAGAAGTCGCTATTACCGATTCGCAAATGTGATACATGGCACTTTGCGAGTCGGAAATAGCGATTTCTTAAAAATCGATATTTCCGAATCGCAAAGGGCCGTGATGACACATCTGGAACTAAGTAGCATATTCATTCTGCCAGGTTTCATATTGGCTTTGGTTCAATTCATATTCGCTCTGCCAGGTATCATAATTATTTTGACACGTACTACATTCATTTTGGTGTGTGTCATATTCATTGTGCAGTACACTATGCATTTCAGGAGGTGTCCAATATGGGGAGCTGTAATTTTGACACGAACGGCTTCCCATAAAAAAGTATATCAACATATTAAATTCTAACTCAACAGTAAATTTAGGGTTTTTCTATATTTAGTTCCAAAGATTAATGAATTTCCAGCGACCCCCAGTTTAATAACTTTATTTTTTGTTGTTTGATGGTTTAACTTTTTTCACTAAAAAGACCTCGTAAAATTTAAAGTAAAACCATGTAGTGTTTCAGTAAAACATAACAATGCGGATCAAAATATTTATACAGACAGTACAAAGTGATACAAAATATTCAAGTGTACAAATAAATGCAAAAGATAGATACTTAGGCCGAAAGAACCTGCAAATAAAGTCACCATTGCCACATTGTCAACATTCGGTGAAATGTCGTTAGGTCTTAGAGTTTTACGTGACATGAAGCTAAATTCTGTGAGCCAGTTTAACAGGCTTGGTTGGTACAAACAGATTAGCGTCAACTAAGAAGGTAAAAAAGTTATAAATAAGTAAACATTTCATTCTACACTACTGATTTATCAGCCCTTCCTGAGTTGTACTACAATGTGCTAGTACATCCATTTTTTTCTTTCAAAGTGGATAAATACCGAAACCAAACCCCGAATGCCCTCAAACATAGGTCTTCCACAGCTATTTCAGAGGATGTTTACAGATACCAGATCATTATATATCTTTTAAGATTCGCAGTACAAGCATCAATAACAATTAAACGTTCAGCCATCTAAAAGCAATTTCAAACACCAGGGCTCCCCTTCTACTTGCAGCGGGACATTCATTTTCTTCAATCGCGACTACTTAGCATGGCTCCACTGTGGCTGGCATTTCTAATCATATCCCCAAACAGAGAAGAACTATTTCAGTGATGCTCTCAGATGGATGAAAGTGGCATGGCGTTGGAATCATTTCACCAAACAAACACTTCGTTTCTGCTGCTAGGTAATTTCATGAGTGGCTTTACGCGTCTGGTGCCAGAAAATGCAACCAAAAATATCAGCTCAGAGTAACATCTAGCGCTCAATTTACCCCTTAATATGTAGCCAGTTACAAGCCTACGTTTCGTGCATGTTTTCCATTTTTTTTGCAATTCTCGATAAATATTAGTATCAGTTTTGGGAATATCCAACTGTCACGGTTTACATGCAAAATGCATTAATGTATATTTTCGAATAATAAAATGGAACACAAACGTGGATTTGCATTTTGAAACTTTTCTTTGTTCTTATATGGAAAAAACATATGTAACTGTAGAGAAACCAATCCCGCTCGCACAGTATGTAAGGAGGTATACCCTCCTCATTCCCGCTCGTCCTTTTCAGAACAAACTCAACGGGTATGAGGAATAACTGCAAAAAAGTGAATGAAAAAAAGAAAGACCTGATTTTGTGTGTGTGTGTGCCAACCTCACATATCTGGTCATCCTTAAATACCTACAAATACACTCACAATACACTTGTCCACATGGAAATTCCACCACGTTTACAGAATCTTAGTGAATGAATATCATTTTCAAGGGCAACTAATTCTGTCAGTGCTTCCTGAGATTTTGTGAATTAGAGGCTTCATTTCGATGTAGTCACAAATATTTGGAATCTATCTTCGAACCCTAATCTTCAACTATGCGCACAATATTCTGCGTTCCTTTGTTAATTACTGTGAATAGTGTCATGTATTCAATTTCTCATTGGAGGAAACCTTTTTTCCATCATACTTATTGTAGACTACTTGGATTTTTTTCAGAACATTTAATTGAAGAGAGAGCTTCCTATAAACTGACGCTTTACTTTGAGGTCAGAAATGTTTCTAGCCACTTAAAAAAAGAGCAAAGAATGTAATTGCTTTAATTAAGCAACTGAAACAATGTCTGTGTCGCTTGCTATTATATTTTTTGGGGAAGCTGTCAAATGTAAAACAAAATCCACATTTGCAGAGGTAGGGATGCTGGTTGGAATTTAAAATTCCATTAACTCACAAAGCATCGTTTGCATACTTTTTCCCCAGTCACCTCTGTGAAGTAATGCTTCGTGGAATCAATTAGCTTTCTTTAGGATTTAAAGTGTTCCCTGCTGACATCTGGGGCCATATTTATACTTTTTGACGCAAAACTGCGCTAACGCAGTTTTGCGCCCAAAAAATTAGCACCGGCTAACGCCATTCTGAAGCGCCATGCGGGCGCCGTATTTATTGAATGGCGTTAACCGACCGGCGCTGCCTGGTGTGCGTGAAAAAAAACCACATACACCAGGCAGCGCCGGCGTAGGGAAAAATGGCGTTCGGGCGTCCAGAAATGGGGCAAGTCAGGCTGAGGCCAAAAAACCGTCTTAACCCGATTTGCGCCATTTTTTTTGGGCGCCCAGACGCCATTAACATGACTCCTGTCTTAGCAAAGACAGGAGTCATGCCCCCTTGCCCAATGACCATGCCCAGGGGACTTCTGTCCCCTGGGCATGGTCATTGGGCATAGTGGAATGTAGGGGGGCACAAATCAGGCCCCCCTATGCCAAAAAAAAAAAAATACTTACCACAACTTACCTTTTCTTCCCTGGGGTGGGTCCCTCCATCCTTGGGTGTCCTCCTGGGGTGGGCAAGGGTGGCAGGGGGTGTCCCTGGGGGCTTGGGAGGGCACCTCTGGGCTCATTCTGAGCCCACAGGTCCCTTAACGCCTGCCCTGACCCAGGCGCTAAAATCCGGCGCAAATGCGGGTTTTTTAGTCCCGCCCACTCCCGGGCGTCATTTTTGCCCGGGAGTATAAATCCGACGCAATAGCATCGGAGTCATTTTTATAGACGGGAACGCCTACCTTGCATATCATTAACGCAAGGAAGGTGTTCACGCAAAAAAATGACGCTGACTCCATGAACTTTGGCGCTAGACGCGTCTAACGCCAAAGTATAAATATGGAGTTAGTTTTGCGTCTAATTTGCGTCGAAAAAAACGACGCAAATTAGGCGCAAACAGAGTATAAATATGCCCCCTGATGTTTTCTGAATGATCGAAACTCTATGAGGCCACTTCAGGGTATCATCCTTTTGGGGCTGGTAAGTTGAGGACTGTTAGGTTGAATAATCGTAACACCTTCTTTTTTCAGCACTTGACAACTTTGATGACAAATGCTGTATGAAAAGCAGGTAAGTATTATTATTTATGAAGTCATAAATCCCTTTTGGTGCATAGATTCTCGTGTCCTCATCATTTCACAGAAAACGCCTTTGCTATTGTTTCACTCTAGTTGCTCTTTTACTCTTTTTCTTTCACTTTCAATGCATTAGTATTTTCTGAACAGAAGTTTCTGCTCACTCCGTTGCTCTTATATTTGATGTTTTAAAATATTTTATTTTAACAATAAAACATTCACATTATAACCATTGTTTCCGTTTAAAATATGGACAGGAGAGAATAGGCTATAGAGACACAAATATATTCTCTCTACATTGTAATATTATATATCACAAAGGACTCTATTCATCTAAGATCATTGCACCTTTCTGAGACAAATTCTCCTCCCGGACTGTGTTCACCAAATCTGAGAGTATAAATCCACTTGTTAATAGGACTATGTTTCTCAATTTCCACCCCATTATGACAAATAACTTTAAGGCTGGAATTATGGTTTACCATCGGGACATACATACGTGACACTCTTGTTGGTGTAAAAGGTCATTTTATTAGAACAGGAATTAAACACAACATTACTTCAAAACATTTAACTGTATATCTTTTAAAGCAGACTTTAACTTTTACAACTCCCTTGCCTTCATTTTCTCCTCAAATGTCTCCCTTCAATTTTCCTGCCGTATATGTTCCCCTATTCTGCCCATGCCTTCCCTGCCTGTAGCCTACCCCTCCCCGCTCTGATGCTTCACCTCCTTGTTTTTCCCCCTGGAAGGGTGGACAAGCCCGCACCTGGCTCTCTACCCTCCCCCATCTCCTGCTACCTCTCTCAATTCACCTGTCCTAAATGACTGTTAAGCCCCCCTATCTGCCCTAACTACCCTGCCTAACTAAAACACCTCCTCCCCCTGTCTTCCTAAGCTGGGTGGGTGGGTGGTCACTTCAATTAAACAACCCTCCCTCACCTAAGTCGGCGCGAAAAAGGGCCGACCCCACCCTCCACCCCCCTTATAAACCCTGTCCTAATCCCCACCCCAACTTACCTTCTACCCAATCAGGCGCTTGCGTGCCACTTCCCCCGTCCCGAATCCACCCGCAGAGAGACTAGACTGCGTCTCTCTCTCCGCGGGTCCCTTCATTGTAAGCAAAGTTCTCAGTGAGACACCTCTGTGTAGAAATAGGAATTAAAGAAAGTAGGGGAGCAGCATTCACCTGAGCAAAACCACACATACGTTAACCAAAACAATACAGCAATTACCTTGTGTAGCATCCCAGCCTGGGTACCCACCAATGACTAGTCGCACACGGAGCTGTAAATCACGTCTTTGTTCCACTCTGTGTACCTGTGAACTTCAAAATTCTAAACCAATCTTTCAGTGCATTCTATTCTAGTGATTACGTCTCACTGATACAGGGTCCGTTGGGAGGCAAAAAGGTTCTGTTCTAAAGCTTGCAAGATACTACATCTCACCCCTCTGTTAAATGAAAAATATTTTTTTTATAAAATCGTTAGACGTAGTTATAGTTAGGACCATGTTTCCATAGAATTTTTTTTTTTTGACTTGCCTTTATCTTTGGCACCATTTGATGAATCTTCACAAAAGGTTCCAAAAAGAAGTGTGCCAGTGACTCTTGTTGTGCACGGAAAGTTTTGGGGTGATTTGTTAAGTGGGGCCAATATAAATGGGAGGGCAAAAAGGTTGTGTTTCCCATGTTAATTCCCATAAGACCTTTAGACACGACTGCATCCCAAACCACTGGACAGAACTGCACCGAATGTGGCAGAAAGCTAGCTTTCAGTACGTGGATTACGCTTTTGCTTATTTGGTTTAAATCCATTCAGTCAGCCAGACCCCTTATCTCTGGTGCTGAGGACTCGGAAGGACCACCCAGGGCTACAAAGCACTTTAAAAAAAACATTTTCATCACAATTTGCAGCGGATCAAATGAAAATCAAAAAACAAATAATGTGCGGGCTTCCGCACTTCTTCATTCTGAAGCCCCCGGATGGGCCAAGTCTCAGGGGCATTGCTTATTTAAAGCGGGGAGCTGTCCACCCCCTACCCCCACAGCCCTTAGGACCGGCCCCTCTCCAGGGCTTTTATCATATTGAGTGCGGGGTGGCACATGACCCCTGGCAGCCCCTGGAACCACCACCTACCACTGCTTAACTATAATTCTGTGTGGGGAGGCCGCATGGCTCCCCTGCAGCCCGGAGTCTGCCACCTCCCCGGGGTTTAACTTTAGTTCTGTGCAGGGCTATAAGAGTGAAGAGGGTCCGTTGCACCCCCCTGATCCCCAGGGACCACCACCTCGAAGGGGCTATATTACATTGTAGTGGGGCCACGCAGCACCACCTCGTGGAGCCAACAATGGCCATGGGTCCGCTATTCCCTAGGGTGCCCACCACCAGCACATAGCTGTCTGTTTTTGCCTGGTGAGAACTGACAGCTCCAAACAAAAGCAAACAAACTCTGCTTTCTGCAAGTGGGAGCTGTCAAACATCTCTCACTTGCAGAAAACTGCATTTTCAGCTGTCTTCCCTGTATGCAAATATGTGTGCGGGAATCCAGATGGAAACATTGCTCCTGCAAGCAGGGAGCAGCTATTTGAAGCAGCTCCCTGTTTGGGGGAGCGAAGCTGTTCCCCACAGCATGTGGGGAGCTAGCTAGGACCACAGGGGCCTTAAGGCTCCCCCATGGTCCTGTCACACTCTTTCTCTCTCTCTCTCTCTTTCTCTCTCTCTCTCTCTCTCTCTCTCTCTCAATTGTCAAAATGTTTGGGACAAATGTTCTGCTCTGCATCCAAATGTCACTATAACTTACAGTTATGTTTGGATGCAGAACAGAACATAGTCACTTCTGGCCTAAAGGTCAAGGTCTTGTGCTGTCAACATGTAGGTTGAAGGTTCAAATCCTAGTATACTTGCAGACCCTCACACTGAAGGTTGTGGGTTCTACTTCAGGTGTGCCCGTGGTCATATCCCTTCTTTAATTTGTTTTAAACTTCAAAAGTTTAAAGTTCATACTGAAAGGTGACTCACTCTTTTTAATTGACAAATCCAGAAATATGCCTATAAAACTCTCTATCACACTCTTTCTCTCTCTCTCTTTGAATCTCTTTCTGCCACTCATACACCCACTTAGTCCCTTATGCACCCACTCACAGACCCACTCAGACACTTATGCACCCACTCACAGACCCACTCAGACTCACCTACACCTACTCACAGATCCACTCAGACCCTCACACACCCACTCACAGACACTCTCAGACTCTCACACATTCACTCACATACCCACTGAAACCGTCACACACTCAATCACTCACTCACTCACTCACACACAGATACTGACATACACACTCACAAATGCACTGACACACCCACTCTCACACCCAGACAGAAACTGTCACAGCCACTCTCACACTCCTCCCCCGCCATGCACAGTTTTTTTGTCAAACATGTTACTGCAAAGATAACATTGATGTTAACAATGACGTTATCACAGATGTGATGAGTGCCGTAATTTGTGGAGTAATTAGCAGTGCATGGTGAGAGTGTTAGTGATACTTACCGTAGGGCACAAGCTATAGTTAAGTGAGATAACTCTAACTATAACAGATTAATTGTTATGGTTTTGTATGTTTAAAATGTGATCCTAACTATAACGTCCCTGTAACCTTTGTTTTTTTGAATGAAAAAAATATATACCTATATATATATATATCCTAGTGGTGGTGCCACTAGGTAGTTATAATTTAGGACTTTTTTTTACCATAGACTGAGCGTTTTTGGTTTTGCCACTTGACTAATCTTCACAACATTTTCAAAACTTGTACTTTGGTCTGTACAGCTGTTGTCTTGAAAGTACTGAGAAAAAACAGAGGTCCTAAAGCACGTTTTTCCCATTAATTTTTCCATAGGGTCTTTAGACACGCCAACAGCCCATACCGCTGAACATAATTACACCAAATTTGTCAGGGGCTAAATCCTGTCCGCAGATCGTGCTTTTTTTTGATTTGGTGTAAATCCATTCAGTAGTTTTGGAAAAATTAAAGGTTAAAAAATATAGATCTCTAGAGACATGGATTCAACTGTCCCCGTGCTGATATCTGATTGGCTGCCAACACTTCAACAAGAAGTGTTGGCAGCCATCTTGGGACTCCACTTGAGCCGAGTCCCCCAAAAATGTCAACAAAAAAAAGAAAAGGGGCAAGTGTAGGGTCATCTTGAGCTCCAAACCTTGGTCTAGAGGTCCCTTAGAGACATCCTCCCCAGGGATGAAAAGTTTTTTTTGTTTAATCTACTAAACCGGATCCACAGATTTTTATGAGATTTTTTCCACACAAAAAAGGACAGTCGCCACCCCTTTTCTTTTATTTGGCCCCCAGGTGGGCCACGACCTAGGGGCATTGGGGGATTGAAAAAGGAGGGAGGGTGCATGGCCCCCCCCCCAGAGCATTTATTAGCCCCAGGTACCACCACCTTCCCAGGGCGATTATCCAAAAATATTCAGGGGGCCACAAGCCACCCATGCCCCAGGAACCACCACCTGCCTAGGGAAAAATCTTCACTTTATATGTTGGAGGCCTGTAAGGCCTACCCCACAGCCTCGGGACTGCCACTTCCCTGGAGCTAAATTCAGAATTTGTGTGGGGGCCCCGTTCTGCCTCCCTGCAGTCCCAGGGACCGCCCCCTGTCTGGGGCAATTTGCTGTAATGAAGGGAGTCTGCGTGCCCTCCCCAGGGCAAAGTTAAATGTTGGAGGGGGCAATGCAGTCCCCCCGGAGCCAATTATTGACCATGGGACCGGCTCCTGCTACGTCCCCGGGTGCCTACCCCCAGACATAGCCGTTTGCTCTGACTTGGCAGGAGCTTTGACAGCTCCCTCCAAGTCAGAGCAAACACTCTGCTTCCAGCGAGCAAGAGCTGTCAAATTGCTCTTGCCCGCTGGAAGCAGAGGTTTAATCTCTTTCCCTAACCGCAGAGATGCAGGAAGGGAAAGAGATGACATGATTGCTTTTGCAGACAGGGAGTTGCATGTTTAGAAGCTCCCTATGTGCAAAAGCAATGCTGGCTACTGCAGGAGGTGGGAAGCCCGCTGGGATCGAGGGGCCTTGAAGCTCTCCCTGTGGTCCCATTGCACACTGGGAGCACCCAGGGCAGATGGCTGGGGCTTGGGGGATTTAGTCCCTGGGTCGAGATTGGCCCAGGGAGGAGGCCTGCATGCCCCATTTCCATTCTCCAAGTCAAAGCAAACACTCTGCTTCCAGCGAGCAAGAGCTGTCAAATTGCTCTCGCCCGCTGGAAGCAGAGGTTTAATCTCTTTCCCTAACCGCAGAGATGCAGGAAGGGAAAGAGATGACATGATTGCTTTTGCAGACAGGGAGTTGCATGTTTAGCAGCTCCCTATATGCAAAATCAATGCTGGCTACTACAGGAGGTGGGAAGCCAGCTGGGATCGAGGGGCCTTGAAGCTCTCCCTGTGGTCCCATTGCACACTGGGGGCACCCAGGGCAGATGGCTGGGGCTTGGGGGATGAAGTCCCCGGGTCGCGATTGGCTCAGGGAGGAGGCCTGCATGCCCCATTTCCATGTAATAAAGTTTGGGCATGCTTAGTAACTAACCAGTAGAAAGTACTCCAGTTGGATACACATTTTGTGCAGAACTGTGGACTCTTGTTGGATAAAGAGGAGGGTGATTTTCCGTTCTGGCCATGATGCTCATTTCACAGAAATTAAACCTCAACAGGAACCACTTACAAATGTAAATATAGCAGGTACCCCAGTTGAAGCTCCACTTCTGGAAAGGACAAATTATCCTAACTCCTGGGCTTGGCGAAGGAAAACCAAGTGTGTTTACTCTGTGATTCCATATTGAAAATCAATCTGAAATCCTTCATGGATGTGAATTAATCTTTCATCCATTGGAGCTCAATCTGTATTTGACTGTGATACGTTGGTTCTTTCTTTCTCTTCTCCTGGTCAGAGCAGAGTCCATGATTCTCCCTTTAAATTGCTACTAGTAATCAAATGTGCAAACATTAGAAGCTCCACCAGCATTGGCCCCGCCTTAGTAGTTTGCAAAGGTTTTCCTGCCTTTTGCCAGGATGATGGATAGCTTACCAAAGTGCCCCTCAGTGTGCTTCCCGTCAATTTTGGTGGTGCTTTCTTGATTCCGAGGAATATGAGGATATCCCTGCCAAACAAAGAAGCACTTAAGTTATGGTTATGTTATGTTATGTTATGTTATGTCATGTTAAAAAGATTTATAAAGTGCCCAATTACCCTGAGGTGTCTTGGCGCTGAGCAGCTCCAACTAGAAAAAGACTGGATAAGCAAACAGATTATTTGGAAAACAACCTTGTTTTGACTTCCTTGTTGAAGGAGATCAGTGAGGGCAGAGCTCTAATATGAGGCGGAAGTATTTTCCAAAGAGTGGCGGTCCCTGTGATGAAACTTCTGCCGCCCCAATTACTCTTCTTACATCTTTGGATCGTCTGTTTCCTTGTTGAAGCAGAGTGCAGAAGTCTATTAGGTTTATACCACTCGAAACAATGCTTTAAGAAGTCAAGGCCCGTATTGTGCAGTGCCTTATGGGCTAAACACAGGGCTTTGAACTTAATGTGGCTTCTTACTGGGAGCCAATGTAACTTACGGATTGCTTGACACATCTACTGAAATTTCAGAATTCTGATGAGCAGTCTAGCAGCTGCATTTTGAATCATCTGTGGCTTATTTAAGTGCTGTTCCTGCAAGCCCATGTAGAGTCCATTGCAGCATCTAGTTTAAATAGAACTAAAGCAGTGAAGACAGTTTTTTTTAGAGGAGATTGGGATATAAGGAAGACATTTTTCTAGCATCTTAAGGGTGAAGAAAGAGGAGGAGACCACAGTTTACCTGGCTTCCTAGATTCAACTTGTTGTCAATTTGTATTTCAAAACATTTAGCCTTGTTTACAGGGATAGGAGGGGAACTTAGATCCTTTTGCCACTATGACCGGCCATATACTGGCACTAAATTTCCAAACAGTAGAACCTCAGTTCTGCCTGAGTTAGGTTTCAGACACTGATTACTCATCCATGAACTGATGGTGTACATGCAGTCATTGAAATGAGTGGAGACTTCCGGATCATTATTAAAAGCTGACATGACTATCTGAGTGTTGTCAGCATATGAGGTTAGAGTAATATCAAATGATTTAATCAAGGAGGCCAACTCAGTGATGTATACATTAAAAATTGTAGGACTAAGCGAGGACTTCTGAGATACCTGGCAAGGAAGGATAAAAGGAGATTATTCAAACTGGCCTAGGGCAACAGTGTTCTCTCTGCCCAATAAAAATGAGGTGAAAAGGACCAAAGCCTTATCCTTGATGCCTAATAGCCTTAAACTATTGCAGCCTGTGGTCAACCATATCAAAGACCACCAATAAGTCCTGGAAGATGAGGGCAGAACCATCGCCTCTATCCAATGGCACTCTAATTTCCTCTGTAACTTTGATCAGGGCAGTTTCTGTGCTGTGCCCTGGTCTGAAACCAATTTGTGATGGGTCAAGCAACAGATTATCATGGATGAACTGTGAGAGCTGAGAAATCATTATCTTCTCAACAATCTTGGCCAGAAGAGGAAGGCAGGTGACAGGGCGGTAGTTGTTATGGTCAAATGGATTTAGGGGGTCACTATGACCCTGACAGTCTTGCCCTGCCACGCCGGCAGTGGCGGTCAGACCGCCGACAGCGTGGCGGTGCAGGACCTCCAAATTATGACAATTGCAGTGAACTGGCTGCATCACAGCCAGTTCATCGCCTGGACCGCCAGGGGGTAGGACCGCCTGGCTGAAGGTTGACCCCCTTCAGCCCAGCGGTCCACCTAACACCACCCCTGGTATAATGAGTATCCTTACCACCAGGGATTCCGTGGTGGCAGACCCGCCATGAGATACCTGGCGGTAAAGATACTGGTGATAGGAATACTAATTCCTGTCACCACTACAGAACTCCCCAACCCTCCGTTCCCTGTAGGAGCCCTCCCCACCTGACCCAATCAGGACCCCCCCCCACCCGCCCAAGCAGCGACACCTCCCCTCCCTGATCCACGTACTGACCCCGTCCCCCTTGATCCCAGGACTGACCCTCCTTTCCCCGGACCCCATACTGGCCCCCCAGATCCATGCACGCACACCACATATCCAGACATCCACGCACACATACATACATGCACACATCCACGCTCACTCATTCACACACACTTGCACACGCAGCACCACCTCCATTCACACACACACCCCCATTCACACACACAACATTCAACACCCCCCTCCCATGTCGGTCAATCACCTTACCTGGTGGTCATCCAGGATGGAACGGGGTCCATGGGGCCTGCCCCATCACCACAACACCACCACGCTGATTACAGAGTTGTAATACGGTGAGCGGTGTTGTGATGACGTGGTGGTGCCAGCGAGCAACCTCCTCTAGACCGCCGACCACCAGTATGGCTTCTGGCAGCTCTCCACCCAGTTTATGGTGGAGAGCTGCCAGGAGTCATGGCACCTGGCAGGCATGACTTCAGCAGTCAACTGTTTTGACCGCCAAAGTCATAATGAGGGCCATAGGTCTGGTTTCTTTAACAAGGAGAGGACTGAGGATCTTTTCCCTTGTAAGGGAAAGACCCTAGAAGTTTGCAGAGAGATTGGTTCATACTGTGTATGGTGCCAGCTAGAGCATCACGGGAAGGGAGGGGTCAGCAGGGGAACCAGACTTGGCAGACATGAACGTTGTTGCTACTATGTCTTGGGAAAAGGAATGAAATTCCCTGAAAGATATCTGTACTGAGCTTTCTATAATAGAATGGCGACTGGTGCCGGTGGTGTTGGAAATTTCAAATTTGGAGTAGATTTTATTAACCTTCTCCCAAAAACCGTGGGCCAATTAGTCGTAGCCGAGCTGACAGTGTGTGCGTACTTTACTTCCTGGCAAGGTAGTTAGTTTTGTTACCACCTGAAAGAGCTTTTTAGTGGAGTCTTTGGCAGATTCTTTTTGATGAGTAAAGTAGCTGCTTTTTTTTCTCTAAATAGTAAGGATTTATAGTTAGCCATTGCAAGTTTGTACGCAGTTTTTTCGTGCTCATCATAATGTGAGCGCCAGCGTCTTTCCTGTCTTCTACAATTTGTTTTTCTAATCTAAGGTCCTTGTAACCCATGGGTGAGAGGGTTTGCTTCTATTCCCAGAAGAAATGTGTGTCTGGACTAATTTATTAAAGACAGAATTTAGCCAATCAGTGTATTGTGATGAGTTTAGCTCAGTATCACGCAGGAAGTTAGGTTATGACCAAGCCAGCTGTAGATTAAGTTGTTCAGAATCAATTTTGTTCCACACCCAAAAAAGGGAGGAATATTTAGCTTGTGGGCTAATATGGGAATTATGTGTCATGGTTATACTAAAAGTTATTGCATGGTAGTCTGACCAAGCAAGGAGCAGCACCTCCTCAATAGTGATAGTGGAACTATTTGTGAAAAAGCCATTTAGCGTGTGAACCGCTAAGAGCATGGCATTGTTAACTAGTTGAGTAAGCCCTAGTGTGTCATACTCTTGAGGAGTGCTTCTGTGTCGCTATCTGATAAGATCTCTAGGTGAGGGTTAAAATCACCTAGCACGGTGACGTCCTCTGCGCACGCACTTGAGTCCAAAAGTGTGCTCAAGCTTCACACAAACCTTCCTCTGGGACCTGATAGACGATAAAGTAAAATGCCTTGAAAAGATTGCTTGTTGTTAAGTTTAAGGTTAAAGAGGAAAGCTTTAGAGTCTGGTGAGGGTGCTGATTCGAAAGTCGCTGTGATACTATCGTGAGAAATCAAGGCTAAGGCTCCTGCTCTTTTAATGAATCTGTCTTGTCTACGTAGTGAAAAGTGAGATAGTACTGCTGTTACGAAATCTGAGCCAGAAGCAACATCTGCCCAGGTTTCTGTAATGAACAGCATGTTGTGATTCTGGCTGTTAATTTTGTCAGCAATCTATAATTTATGCTTGTGAAGGGAGCAGCCATTAATAAGGGCACCACACAATTTAGAGGTTGCCTCAGGACTGTTGGGTGGATGGAATAACTCATAGTTGTCTTGTGTCTGTGGTAAACGGGAACTTGCAGGCTCCGCATTATGGAAGCAACAGTTGAGACAGTTAAAATCCAAGGGCCCAATTAACAAAGGCAAACTTAGATCAAGAGTCTAAATTTAAACCAATGGTCTAAGTTTAGACCTAAAGTCCAACTTCACTAGTAGTAAAGTTAGACTTTTAGTCTAAGTTTAGGCTTTTGGTGTAAGTTTAGACCAAAAGTCTTAGCTTAGACTAAACGTCTAACTTTACTACAAGTAAAGTTAGACGTTTTGTCTAAATTTGGACTTTTGGTCTAAATTTAGACCAAAAGTCTAAAGTTAGAACAAACATCTAACTTTTCTACGAGTAAAGTTGGACGTTAGGTCTAGATTTAGACTTTTCACATAAACCTAGACTTTTGGTCTAAGTTTACCTTTGTGAATCAGGCCCCAAATCTGCCATCGGACTAACCATGGTGAGCTTAAAGCGGACATAATTTGAGGGGGATGAAGATTTATTAAAAGGTAGAATTTCCTTACCCATACAAGTAATTTTGGCCGCTTGATAGATGTTGAAAGTGTAGTGGTCCTGCCACCAGGCGCACTCCGGCAACGGATGAGCGCAGATGGGTTTGCCTTTGATGTGCCACCGGCCCTCCCACTGCGTGGATCTGCTGCGTGGACGCATTTGTTGCCAATTTAAATATCCTTACATGAGCGGGTGTGGCAGAGTGCCGTTCATGCGAGGCCCTGTAGTTCTCCCTGGCTCCCCTGTGAGGAACTGTGTATTGATAAATTAAACACTCACATCATATAGCTAAGAGGAAGGATCCTGGTTTGGTGAAGATTTACGTCTTTGTAGTCTTTGTGGCCTCTCTATAGGAGGATTCATGCTGTCACAGAATTCTGGTGAAATAGGGATGAAGAACATTCACATTGCCAAACACACACAAGGTCGCTGGAGACATTTCCTCGAGATTCATTATGCAGCTGTAGTGTAGAATACACAATGGACATTTATCCAATAAGATAGCACTTACTAACTGTGCAAAACTGCAGATTCTTTTAGGATAAACTGTCAGGTGCAGTGCCTTTGTGGTTGAGTCACTCACACAGCTACTGACACACTCACACACCCATTGGAAGATGCACTCAGACACTCATGCACCCACTCACATACCCTCTCAGAGACCTAGGCACTCAAACATAGTCCCACTCAGAGACTCATGCATCCACTCATAACCCACTTAGACATTCATGCACCTACTCACAAACCCACTCAGACATTCATGCACCCACTCACAGACCCTCTCAGACATTATGGTACCCACTCACAGACCCACTCAGGCTCACACACCCACTCACAGACCCACTCAGTGACTCATGCACTCACTCACAGACTCACTCTGAAACTCATTCCCTCACTAACAGAAGTACTCAGAGACTCATGTACCCACCAGACACCTACTCAGACACTCACACACTCACTCACAGATCCACTAAGACACTCAAGCACCCACTCACAGACCCACTCAGAGAGTGACACACCCATTCACAGACCTAATCAGACTCTCACAGTCCCACTGACAGACGCACTGAGACATTCTCACACCCACTGACAGACCTACTGAGACACTTATGCTTTCTCTCACACTCTCACTGTCAAAGGTTTGAGGTTACAGTTTGAAAATAAAATTTAAAAAACCTTAGAAATTCACTTAAATAAACAGAGATTACAAGGCTGTTATAGTTAGGAAACAACAGAAAAAAAACATAGAAATTCACTGAAAAAACAAAGGTGATAGGGACATTATAGTTAGACTCACATTTCACTCATATAAAACCAGTAAAATACACCAGTTTTGGTCACCTGAGGTAACTATCACTTACACCACCGCAATGCACTGCTTATGACCTCACAAATTACAACACTCATGACATGGCCAGTGACATCAGAAGCGACATTTGACGCATGCCCACAAAGCAAAGCGTCAACATCAGTTGAGGCAAATAGATACTAAACAAAGTTGATTGCTATCTAAATCATCGTCAAACAGTTCTGTCTCAATAATAAATGAAAGTGAAGAAAGTGATTATGCCATGTCAATGTTTACTTCGGAGAAAAGTGCACGTCAGACTAGTTGCATGTGAGGAAAAATGTCAGTCAAGGAAAAGTCAACATGCCAAAGCAACACAATCATACAAACACTGTCCAAAGATTACATAGAAAATAAATAGATGTTTAATCCCTTTCGTTAACAACAGTGCTACATTGATAAATATAATGCCTGAAGAGACATACAAGGAACAGTCTCCATTACCATGGCTTATGTCATCAAAGACTGAAGAGTATACTTGGGCTGCATCACTACCTATGAAGAGTAAAGGTTCATTGATTGCATCAGTGTAATATAAGAAAATGAAGGTACAAGAACTGATCCATGTGCTTCAAGTTACAGCGGTAAGTGCCTGTTTGCTCAATTTTGACACAGCTGCTGATATGTGACTGATTTCTTGGAATTACAACATGAATGCTCATCACAAAATAGTAAGTCAATTCCTTTTGTTGTTTCATGGTTTAGGAAAGTTAAAAACTATGAAAGTAAAGCTACATAGCAATGAGTATGCCTATCCCGTTGCTCAGAGACATAAACAAGTTGCTTTTCATTTACAAGAAGCTGCTGAAAAAGAACTTGAATTGTTACTTACGCATGATATTTTTGAGCATTCCACTGGTTCAACACCATATGTTCCTCCCATAGTAGTAGTGCCCTAAAAGGACAGTGAAGGTGCTGTGCGTATATGCATTGCCAGGAAAACAAAGCAATTGAAAGAGAACAACATTCAGGCCAGCATATTGTGGACATGACAGTGCAACTGATTGTTCACAAGGTCTTCTCTTGACTTGATTTGAATAATGGCTATTCTCAGTTGGAACTTGTTGAAAGATGCAGGTACATTGCAACCTTTTCTATACATGTTAGTCAGTTTAGATTTAAAAGACTTAGAACAGGATTTCGATTTCGTCAGAGGGGTTACTTCGACAAAGGGGTTACTCTGTCACAACGGTGAAGGATAACCTGTCTGCTGTAATCTAAATCCCATAAGAAACCATAGGATTTAGATTTTGGCAGACAGGATATCCGTTACCATTGTGACGGAATAACCCCTCTTCTGAAATCCAAATCGGGCCCTTAGTTTTGGTGTGTCATCGGAAGCAAGATTTTTCCAAGATGTCATCCAACGCTTTGCTGACTATCTTGGCAATCCAAATCCAAGATGATTCCTCGCATTGAATGTTGGGTGCTAAGATTTACAATTGTGCATCATCCAGGAAAGGATCAGAATCCTGCTGACTACTTTTCTATAGTGCCTATACAATGTCACGGTACTCCATCCAAGACACCTGAGGCCTGCATTAGTTTCATTGTCAAGTTAAGCACACCAGCTGCTTTATCATTAGCCCAGATCGTCACTGCCACAAGTAATGATAGTGACCTGCTGAAGTTAAAAACATACTTATACGTCAGTCATGGAAGAGGCACATTCGACCTCTCAGTAAGGATTTTGACTATCAAAAATACTAAAAATGTCAAAGAAGAATTGTCCATAAATCAGGAAGGAGTTATATTGTGAGGATTAATTATCTTTATTCTGGAGAGTCTGAGTCAAAGAATGATTGAAGTGGCTGAAGAAGGACATCATGTGGAGCACGGAGTACTCCACAAATGGCGCACTCTGAGACTGAGCTTGGTTTCTATACTTAGAAAAGAGTTGGAAAGGAACTCAAGGCCTGTCACATATGCAATTCTCCATCAAACAAGGTTATTCAACATACTCTGAACATGTCAGAGAACTCCTTAACCATGTCTGGGAGAGAATAGCTATCGATTTCTTTGGTCCACTTGATAATGGGCATCGTTTAATGGTGATTCTAGATGAATACTCACATTTTCCTTTGGTTGAAGATCTTTCATCCACGACTCATGAACAAGTAATTGAAAAACTGGATGGCATTTTTGTGACTTGGGGCATATCAGCCATTGTAAAGTCTGACAATGGTCCATCCTTCAATAGTGAAGATTGTAAAGAATTTCAAGAGCATCTGAACATAAAGCATCAAAAGATAACACCTTTATGGCCCCATTGAGCATTTTATGAGTACACTAAAGAAAGCAGTGTTGCATGCAACTCTTGAGAAGCTCAATTTGAAAACAGTATTGAATTCTACTCTATGAGTTTATCGTTCAACACCGAACTCAACCACAGGTGAAAGTCCTGCGATGCTGATGTTCGGGAGGGCAATGACAAACAAGGTACCTCAATGGACCATCTAAAGAGATAAAACTGAAAATGTGATTCGTACCAGGGACTTGGTTAACAAACAGAAAATGAAAGTTCATGCAGACAGGAGACGACATGCGAAAGACATCTCATTCAGAAAAGGAGATTTGGTGATTGCTCGACAGGTGCGCAAAAGAAAATCTGATGCTCCCAATGATGCTGAACCTTTCCAAGTGGTGTCTACCAAGGGACACATGGTGACTGCCCAGTATCCTGGGAAGTCTATTACCACAGACTCTTCTCACTATAGGCCTGTGTTTCATTGTCTTCAACTCGAAATGATAAAAGAAACACTGATTCTGAAAACTCAGTGACTGTTGCTGATTCCTTACCATCTTTAGCAATCTCTGAAAGTGAAGATGACAGTATACAGCTTCCAGTAATTTGGTCAAAGTACCAAGAAAATTGATTGAAGTGATATAGTTGTACATGTATGTAAGTGGATATATCTACATCTATATACATATATATATATATGTGTGTATATACATATATATATATATATATATATATATATATATATATATATATATATATATCCCAATGGGGTCGCTGTGCGCTCACTCTCTCTGACGGTGCACGCGATGGAGGTCAACCAATCTCTGCTACATATCTTATATCAAAAAAGAAAAACACTGCAATCCAGGGTTCTTAAGTTTACTTCAATTTATTTCTCCAACTTCTGTGTTTCGCAAAACACCAAATTGTTTCGACAAACAATGTCTTGTTCACGGTAAGTGAGTCCTACTACACTTTCCTCTTAAATGCTTTTCACCCATAATAGCCCTATGCAGCATCGGGAAGAGCAGTGCAACAAATATATAAACACACAAAATAAACCTTACACGAAAGCAATGAGCGTAAAATGTTGTCAGAATGATTATATCACTATTCTTCATCTGTTGTTCATTTCTTTTAGATTTCTCCCTATAGGTTTCAGTACCAGGGCATTATTCTATTCAATGCTCACTGATGACCATGCATTCATTTATTTGTTAGGTATAAACTTGTTCTTTTCTCAACTTAGTGTTACTACTTTTGCTCACCATCTGATAGTCAGATATATGCTATTTATAAAATTAGCATACACTCTCAATGGTCATGATGTAATGTATTTGTCTTACTATGGGAGCCTACAATTCATAAAAAATTGTTGCTCTTGTACCATTCGTTTAACTAGTTGCACACAACAGCTATTGTATGCATGTATTTATATGTTTATTCTTTCTTAGTAACCTAACGTTTCAGCTGGTCCTGCATCAATAATTGTTGTACAGTGAATATCGTAGCATACATAATGCTGTAGTGACTTAGAGGCTCATTACAAGACAAGCTGACCACCAAACTTGCAGAGAGGAGACTGCCCCAGAGCTGGTGATCTCCTCCTCAGGGACTATTACGAGGTTCCCACTGGGCTGACAAGCAGAAACCTCTATAGTCGGTCAGCCCAGTGGAAACATTGCAGTGGCATTCGCCTCAGCTCCTCATGGAGCCAAGGCCAATGCTGTTGCACAGAAGGGACCTCTGGCACTCTTGAAATGCACAGCAGACAGTGCGTATTCTGAGGGTGCTGGGCAGGGGGCCCGTGCACTGCCCATAACCTGGTTGTGGATGGTGCAATGGCCCCCCTGTAGCCCACTGTACTGTGTTTCCACCAGACTTTCCATGGCGGGTTCCCACCATAGAAAGGCTGGCAGAAATGGGACTCATGATCAGTGCAGTGGCGCTGAACTCAGTACCGCCATGTCTGACCACGACTCCGACCGCTGTCAGGCTATGGAAACCATGTTGGTCCTTTCTCAAAAGTCGTAATGTGGCAGTCGGACCGCATGGAGTGAGCCTACAACAATAGTTGTGGTACAGTGAATATCGTAATGTGCGTAGTGCCATAAAGACTTAGGCCCATATTTATAATTTTTTAGCGCTGTATTTGCGTCATTTTTTGATGCAAAAGTGGAACAAACGTACAAAATACAATTGTATTTTGTAAGTTTGCACTGCTTTTGCATCAAAAAATAATGCAAATGCGGTGCTAAAAAAGTATAAATATGGACCTTAGTGCCTCATTACGACTTTGGCGTTCAGACCGACAGACCGCCATAGTACCGGCCGCCAAAGGACCACCATGTCAGTGGTCAGACATACCACCGTATTACGAGTTACACAGGCAGGACCACTAAAACCCCACCAAAAAAACACTGGTAGTTCGTTGGAGGGTGGGAAAGAGGCAGTCCGGCCACCAACCCCGACATCCTGTTAACCAACCACTAAACTTATTACAGGTTCAAAATTGCAGTGGCGATCATGCAGGAGCAGTCCCCAATGGCGGTCCGAACCACAGCAGTTTGTGGCCACCAGAGTAAAACACGACACCACATTGGATGATTTTTCAAAAATACACAGTTGACACATTCACACCCCTGACAAACCTACAAACCACACTATAAAAGACACCTCATTGACACACCACACTCCTTCGCAACTCCAATGCCAAATACACCATCCAGAGTGCCCAAAAAAGGTAAATTTCAATTTAATTGGCACTCCTCCATCTCTCACTTAACAAATGTCCCACACCCTCAACACTCTCACATCACACATATCTGCACCCCTCCACTCCATTTACTATCCGTCACCTTCTAAATTCCCTGCACCTATCTTTATAATTTATTATTGCATTTCACCACCATGTCACCCCAGAAAATTCCCTGTTTCACCAAAAATGAGTTAAGAGTCATGGTGGATGAAATCATTAGAGTAGAGCCACATCTATTTGGAGCCTAAGTCCAGCACACTACTATTACTAGGAAAATGGAAACGTGGGAAAGGATAGTCAACAGAGTGAACTCTGTAGGCCCCACCCCACGCACAAGGGACGACGTCAGGAAGAGGTGGAACGACTTCAGGGGAAGGTCCGTTCCAGGGCATCTGGGTACCAGCTGCACCTACAGAAAACTGGTGGAGGACCCACCTCCCCCAACAACTCACATCATGGGAGGGAAAGGTCTCGGCCATCCTGAATCCTGAGGGCTTGACAGGGATACCTGGGGGAGTGGAGTTGGGTAAGTCACAACAATCAAAATGGCACCAAAATGTAGTTGCATGTATGCTCACTGCTCACCTTTTGCCACCCGACTGTTGCACCACTCAACAGTTCTGTGTCCACCTGTCCACAGACCCCTATCTGGCGCCCACTATGTGAACTAGACTTACCTGGGGGAACTATGTCTCTGTATAATGGGGGTAGTACAGTGGTTGACAGCACTACAAATCCCAGCATCACTAAAACCAGAACAGTGTAGCCTACTCAAATGTTACATATAATCCAAAATCCACAGCGGAGTGAACTCACCTGAGAGGATGGCATCTGTATAGTCTGTGTGTAGGACACGCACTGACAGCAATGCTAAGGCCACTGCTACTCCTACTCTACTCAGCCACAACACTGTCCTCTGCCACTATGACCCTTCTCTCTCTACTCAACCATTAACATGTATTCACCTGAGAGGATGACATCTGTATAGTCTGTGTGTATGACAGGCTCTGACAGCAATACTAAGAGGCACTTTTTATCCAGTGCCAAACATCAGCCCACTGTGCATCTGTTCAAGTATCCCTGTACGTAAACATGCTATGGAACTGTTCTCAACTGAGAGGATGATCTAGGCATATTGTGTGTACACCCTGAAGTAACATGACTGTATATCCAAGGAGGGCCTGTTCCTGCAACTCTGAAAACCAGGCCGGTGTCCACATGTATCTGCCTGTGAACTCACAGATGAAGTTTACCTACCTTCGAGAGACCAAGATACAGATCATGGTACACTCTGTGATGTGGCTAACCACCTAGATTGATCTTGGGCAGCTATGCCAAGATGCCTAAAATGAGGACAGGAAGGACAGTTCAAACTGTGTGCCAAAAACATTAAATACAGATTAAAGATGCCAAAAGGCATCATCTGAATCATATTGGCAGCACACATGGCCCCAAGGCACTGAGCACATGAAGACAACTATCACATATCCAACAAGGCTCTGGATCTGCCTACATGACAGTCAACTAGGACTTAAACTGACATAAACCACATTCTGCCCAGCCACTGTCTTCAATGCACTGCTGGCAAGATATGAGTCTATGACCATCCCTCCAAGTGCTAATAAACTCAGAAATCCTGAAGCTAGTTGACGGAACTGTAGATGGTATGTTATCCAGATGTCAGGTCGACACAGTGCCTGTAGCATAGGGCAATTTGGCAAATCCAGTGTATACATGACCTTAGTCAAATGTCACTGTTAACTATTGGAGGTAGATGTCCAAATCCAAATAGTAACTTTATTTCGGCTGGAAGCCATAAAAGTAGACAATACAAAAACATAACAAGATTGTGCAACATGTCAGTTATAAGAAAGAAAAAGAAAAAAAGTCCTGAATAATACACAGTTGTGGAAAATGGAGCAAGACTAGCATTTTTCTTAAAATCTTAACATCCCAGAAAGTATAAAAGTATTAGGTCATTGTATTTTGACTCCAATCAATTAAAACTTATTAAACTGAATAAATATAATCTAAGACCAATATATTAAAAACACATGATTATAACAACTCTCTAGTTCTTATCTCCCATATATTCTACAAGTACCTCACCGCTGAGGGAACAATTTTGTCATTTATCTCAGTTGTTAAGTATAAAAGGAAAGAATTCCATAGTTTACTTTAAGAGCTCTAGATAAATAATAGGGTCACAAAATTGTAGGAAACAAAGCTTCCCACCATTATTCTTAAAATCTTAAGATCCAAAAATGAAAATAAAAAGAATTAGACCATTGTATCTTTAACTTCAACCAGTTAAGACCTGTTATATTAAATAGGTATAATCTAAAACCAATGTGTTAAAAACGCACAATTATAATAATTCTCTGGTTCTTATGGCCCATGCACTTCGCAAATATCTCGCAACTGAGAAAACTATTTTGTCATTTGTGTCAGTTGTTAAAAGTCGTAATGCTATATTCCATTCCCTTATCCCAACTGACCTACATAACGGAGCAATCCACTTTTTCCTAGGTGTCAAATATCTAGGACAGAAAAACATAAAGTGCGCGAGTGACTCTTTTGTCTTTTGACAGTGATGACAGTATATTAAATTACAGTCCTCCAATCTCCATTGCGCTGTAAATGTCTTGAGCGGGAGGGTCCCTAGTCTGAACTTGATGAATAATGTTTTAGTGTAGGGAGGATTTACATTATCCATGTAGGCCTCAAATTTGGGGCTGCATTTATGGTCTAGAAACTGTAGAGTCAGACTGCCATGATTTTTTAACCAAAATTGGGCCAAAATGTTCTCCCAATAGCACCTTTTTACACGCTCCTGTGTTTCCCTGGTCAAATTATGAGGAGCACTCCACACCTCCTCCATCTTGAGGAATTTGCACGTATCTCTAATGTGTCTGAACCAAGGGATCTTTAGTACTCTATCACTTACGAGAAATTCATCTAATGCTATATGGAGGGTGGACAGATACTCTGAAGTCCAAAGACGAATCCAATACATTAGTGGTCTTAGTGCAATTTCGTTATGTATCTCATTTAGGGCTAAGTCAAATCTGAGGGGGGTAAGAGGGGTGCTCATCGGCAGCTTCAAGAAGTTTCGTATAAAGCGGTTTTCTACCGTGGTCAGACACCTAGAGTTAGTGTGTCCCCAAAGCTCAGCACCATAAATTGAGGCTGCTACTGCCACTGCTTTGTAAACAGTGATGGCAGGTGTTATCTCCCCTTCCAAAGTATTGGCAATTTTCCTCCCTATCACTGTTGACCTCTGCCTAAGTGCTGTCAGACTCTTCCCGATCTGTGCCGACGAACGTCGGTCGTCGCTTAACCTAATCCCCAAATAATCAAATTGGCTGACTCTCTCCACTGGTTGGCCTGCTATCGTCATTTTCCCCCTAAATAGTTTATGCGGGTTAAAAGCCATGAACTTCGATTTTGTTGGATTAATTTCAAGTCCTCTATTAGAACAAAAATTGTGAAAGGTGTCCAATTCATTTTGTAGGCCCATGGGTGTTCTTGAAATTAATAAAGTATCATCGGCGAACATTAAAATGGGGACGGGGGATCCAGCTAGCCTTGGGGCGTCATGATTACAGTGTAGCAATTGGTCCGCAGCACCATTGATGTAAAGGATAAACAGTGTTGGTGCCAAAATGCACCCCTGCCTAACCCCTCTATCGACAGGTATAGCTTCCGTTAGATCGCCGCTTTCTGACCAGCGCACGTGAGCATAAGTCCCTTCGCGTAGATATCTAATCAGTCTTAGTAGTTCACCATTGAGTTGATAACTCTCCATAACTTTCCATAATGTATCCCGAGGTACCATGTCAAAGGCAGCTTTTAAATCAATGAAGGCTACATACAAATGGCTTTTATTGAGTGACAAGTATTTCCAGCAAAGAAGGTTAAACCTAAATGCCTGGTCTATTGTACTCAATCCTCTTCTAAAACCTGCCTGAGAATCGGAGAGAATTTGAGAATCCTCTATCCATGTCTGTAATCTATTCAGTACCTGCTTGGTAAATATCTTTTGGCTAACATCAATTAGACTGATAGGCCTATAGTTGATAGGTTGTTCCCTTGGCCCTTTCTTATAGATAGGGACTATGATTGCTCCTTGCCACGTAGTAGGAAGTCCTCCCCCCCTCAATATCTCATTACTAAGCGCATTTAGATACAGAGACCAGGTTGTCGGTCGGGAGAGATATAAATCACCTGGAATACCATCAAGACCAGGGGCCTTCCCTTTACGTATTGATTGGAGAGCCACTGTTGTTTCTTTTAGGGAGAAAAGGTCCAGGTCAAATTTGGGTGGTGTTGCACTCCCACCCGTTAAGGTATTGGCAAAAAGGTAATTAGGTTTTAGGAGAGGAATAATAGTACTACTAGTTTGAGGTTTTCTGTATGCGTTTGAAAAATGCGTCACCCAAGTTTCTGGCTGAATTACAGGGTAGTTTTCCATACCTTGAGAACTACTTTTATCTGCCACTAGTTTCCAGAATAAATTAAAATCCTTCTCATGAAGCGCCTCAACCATCCTATTCCAATATCTAGTTGCCCACTCTTTTTTGCGTTTTTAAGTACATCTTTGTATACAGCCCTGTATTTTCTTATCTCTCGACAGTTCCCTTCCTTAAGTGCTCCCAATAGCTGCATTTTAGCCTGACGGCAGGAGTTAGAAAACCACCTCGATGTTCTAGTCCCAATCTCTGTCCGCCTCCTTACAGTCTGGAAATGTGGTTTTAATCGGGTAATCAGGATACTATGGAGATTGACCAAATCCACCAATATCATATTTATATGTTTCAATGGGGAAAGTGTTGTTGCAACTGTTCTATTAATTAATAGATGGAAGTTTACGTCACCTTCAACCCGTTCCCATTTCACATTTTTACAATCATTGGTCCTAGTTAGGGCACTGTTTTGAGTCCATGTTGTCAATGTCTTACAACTGAATAAGGTAGTGGAAAAGGAGGTATTCAAAGCTTGATGGTCACTATCAGTGCGAGGGAAAACAATCATGTCAATAAGGGATTTCCAGAGAGCGTCATCTACTAAAACGTAGTCCAGGTGGCTAGAATATAAACCTCTCCTATATGTAGGCGACGCCGGGGTGTCTGATCTGGTGTTCCCATTTACTATTCTTAATCCCTTCATTTTTATTAGATCTTCGAGTAGTTCTAATGCTCCTCCTCCTTTCTTAGATGTGGCTTGCACCAGCCCAGATCTATCCCATGAATCTGCAAGCTGGATTCCTTCTTGCTGATTGCCATCTCTGCAGTTCAATTGCATATTGAAATCTCCTGCAGCAATTAAACCCCGCCCGCCAGGTAGGCAGTTAAGAAAGTCTACTAGTGTACTCATCTGAACAGTCTGGGTCCTTTGGGTGCCAGGTCTAACATATATATTTACAATTATTATACTAACAGGACCTCTAGCAGTACTAATTTCGACCGCAACGGCTAATAAATCCCTCGTAGGGGTTGCTATCTCCTTTACCTTTGGAAACAAGTCATGTTTTAGCCAAATTATCAGACCACCTGAAGCCCTGTCTGATGGTGATGGAAGTGCAGTCTTCTGGAAGGTCCAGTAACCTTCTCTATTTACTGCAGATGGAGCCCATGTCTCCTGTAGTAAAATAATATGGTGTTGATCTATAAATCTGCACCAATCAGGGTTGGCTGTCTTCTGGATCAGCCCTGCCACATTCCAAGATAAGATCCTGATTGGTAAATCATGATCATCCCCATTTTCTGGTGGCTTCTCCCTAGTCTCATTTAGGCAAGCTATTACTCCCTGGGCCTTCACCTTTAGTGAGCCACTGCAATGCACTTTTGGCTCCGCTCCCAGGGTATCTAGTATGTGGTTTATTGGCATATAAGAATCAAGACTGAGTATGCCATCACTCCCAACTTCAATCGCGGGGGCTTCACGTCAGTCTATGGCTGAAGTTGGGCTGTGCTTTTGATCCCTTCTATGGGCACAAGTATGCTGGGCCATTGTGGTATTATTTCTCTCTTGGGCAAACAGGTTTATCAGTGATTGGGGAAGTTTATGGGCAAGTGTCACTTGGGATGAGGCACCAGGTCTCACTCTTTTATCGAGTGCCAAAAGGCCCTTAGCAAAAGTCTGACTGGTCAATTTTAGCCCTATAAAATCTGTTGTTAATCCTATTCTTGTGTGTCTCTGTGCGATAACTATATCATCCCTTATAATGGACCTACACTTCTTTGTCCCTCTTATCCAATGGATAACTTTGTTTTTGAGAGATTCCCCTTGCTCTAATGGACCATTGCTTAGCTTAGGAACATTTATCATGTAAATATCGTAGTCACTATGCCTAATCTGACTTTGTGGGATATTTCCAGAGAAGCGTATAGAACTTTTATCTAGGGGTCCTTCTCTGTGCATCTCGCAGTTAGCCCCCTTGTCCAAAAGTGTATCACATTTGTTAGGGGCGCACACTACAGGAAGTACACTATTGCCCCCGTGAGTGATCTGGGTTACCGTTTCAGCCCTTTGACCCCTACACCTCTTTGTCATGAGTGTCTCAGGTATTAAAACTGGCTTTGCCAAGGAGTTAGGGTCAGATTTTTGTGATGACTTCCTTATGTCCCGATTACCGCGGATATACCATCCAGCTTCTCATATATCGTGTGGGTAAAAGATGTAAGATGCTCTCTAAGACTTAGAATTTCAACTCTTATCTGTACTAACTGTGAGTCAGCCGGATGTTCCTTCTGAGTAATTGAAACTGGTGTTGACTCCTCAGTTCCCCTTGGCATGGTTCTCTCTAATTTAGATGGCAATAGTAGGGCAAGGGGTAAGAAGCGGTTATTACAATTTGGCAGGGGGGATGCACCATCTTGATGACTAGGCGGGTTTGATTTAGGGCTCTCTATTGGATTATTAAAATTTTCTGTCTTGTTAGTGCCCTGAGATATAGATATCTGTGAGTCTCTATTCACAGGGGCGAAGAAGGATTTTATATAATTGGAGGTGGCAAAAGCATCTTTCCGACGAGATTTTGAGGGCTTAGTGGCTAACAAACTCTCCACTTCCTCTATAAGATCATCAATTTGGGTAAGTGTGCAATTTTCGGCCGCATGTCAAGGTACTCTTTTTGCCCTTCCCTGCTCGGTGGGATTGCTAGTAGCTTTCCTTTTCCCCATCCTGATAAGTTATTATCCTCAGGCACGTTGTAACAGAAGGAAGAAGGGGAAAATATAGGTGCCACAACTGATATATTCCAGAAGCCGGCCAACCCTGGTTGAGATAGCGCAACAATGGTGATTTTATTTTACTTTGTTTAGGATCCAATCACAGAGAGTAAAGAAAGAGAAAAAAAAAAAAAAATACCAACACAGTACCTTCAGGAAGCCTTACACTTATAAGCTGCCTAGTCCAGAAGACTTTAAAAAGATGTCAGAGGGGTGGCCCTGCCCTGCCTCTTCCTGGCAAGGACGGGCCCGCCCTTGGCCCGGGCTTTGCCCGGGCACCGCCCGCGCGCGTCCCGTGGCGGCGGGAGCGCGAAGGAAATTTAAAGGGCTCCTGCCCCTCTGATTGGCTCAAGGGCTCCTGCCCCTCTAACCGGCTCCACAAACAACGCGCGTCCTACGACGGCGGGAGCGCGAAGGAAATTTAAAGGGCTCCTGCCCCTCTGATTGGCTCAAGGGCTCCTGCCCCTCTAACCGGCTCCACAAACAACGCGCGTCCCGCGATGGCGGGAGCGCGAAGGAAATTTAAAGGGCTCCTGCCCCTCTGCCCCTCTGATTGGCTCAAGGGCTCCTGCCCCTCTAACCGGCTCCACAAACAACGCGCGTCCCGCGACGGCGGGAGCGCGAAGGAAATTTAAAGGGCTCCTGCCCCTCTGATTGGCTCAAGGGCTCTTGCCCCTCTAACCGGCTCCACAAACAACGCGCGTCCCGCGACGGCGGGAGCGCGAAGGAAATTTAAAGGGCTCCTGCCCCTCTGATTGGCTCAAGGGCTCCTGCCCCTCTAACCGGCTCCACAAACAACGCGCGTCCCGCGACGGCGAGAGCACGAAGGAAATTTAAAGGGCTCCTGCCCCTCTGATTGGCTCAAGGGCTCCTGCCCCTCTAACCGGCTCCACAAACAACGCGCGTCCCGCGACGGCGGGAGCGCGAAGAAAATTTAAAGGGCTCCTGCCCCTCTGCCCCTCTGATTGGCTCAAGGGCTCCTGCCCCTCTAACCGGCTCCACAAACAACGCGCGTCCCGCGACGGCGGGAGCGCAAAGGAAATTTAAAGGGCTCCTGCCCCTTTGCCCCTCTGATTGGCTCAAGGGCTCCTGCCCCTCTAACCGGCTCCACAAACAACGCGCGTCCCGCGACGGCGGGAGCGCAAAGGAAATTTAAAGGGCTCCTGCCCCTCTGATTGGCTCAAGGGCTCCTGCCCCTCTGATTGGCTCAAGGGCTCCTGCCCCTCTAACCGGCTCCACAAACAACGCGCGTCAATATACAACCAGTAACATTCTGTCTCTCACATCAATAGTTCTACCTGCCACTTGGAACACAGAGACCACTCAAGAGACTGCCACTACCCCATGGCTGAAGCCATCATTGAGGATAACACTCCTAGATGTGTGGACGTTGAGGACGGTTCTGGCCCATCCGGACAACCTGATCAGATGATATCTGTCAGCCTCACTGTGACCACATCAAATCCTCCGAACCCGGTTGCATCAGCATCTCTGGCAACCAGTCACTCCCAAACCTGTGTCCCAAGGACAGTGACAACAATTTTGTGTCTCCAGTCCACGATCCTGAGTTACAGCAAGACACCTCCGACAATGATGGTCGTGGAACGAGTAGTAGGGTGCATGCTGCACCAAGGATGAAGGCATGAGGGAGTAGGGTGCATAGGAGGGATGGTGTGTGCCAGCGGCATGTGGCTGTTGTAGATGGTTCTGGCCAGGACACTATCACCCAAGTCTTGGGAGCATACCAACAATCTCAAGGCGTAATGTGCCAGGTACTTGCCAAACTCAGGTGGATCAAGGAGATACAGAGGGACTTCCATCGAGAAATTTGTGAACATTGGGAGGCCCAAAATACCAACAGGCCTCCCTAACAGGGGTGCTGAGAGACATCAACACCACCCAGAGCAGGGATCGCCAACAACACCAGACCCCTTCCATTGGCCAGTCTATCTCAACTCCTTCCACATCTGTGGCAGCCACTGGAAGGGAAGCCCTGCAAGGTGAAAGACCAGCCTCAGACACCCCTGCCTCTGTAACTGAGCCCCCCCCCCCCCACAGGCGGGGACATCCACCCAAGCATCCAGGAGGTGTGGATGGTAAGACACAAACCACTGCTAGGAAATGAGCCCTTCCTGACAAAACTTCTTTCTGTGCCACTCTGTTGACTGTTCTACAACCACTATCTATTTTACATGCTGGTAGGACACTGGGCTTTGGACTTCAAATATTCTGGCACCTACAGTAATGATTACATCCAGCATGACAGATTTCTACACTGTCATTTCTGTTTTGGGGGTTTTACTTTTCTTTTGTGTGTACATGTAACACATAAATAATCACAACTAACACTAATACAATGCCTACGAATAATAATCATTTTGAGAATTTGAATATAAAATCCATGTGATGCCAATGATGAATACATAAAATGGTAATGGAAGGAAGGATATGTCACAGGTAGTGGCATGCTGCGGATTACTACTAACACAATGGCATGTGAACAGTCACACCAAATATTTTATTGCGCTGTACAGCACATAGGCTGACAAAACTACTGGACTGTCGTAGCCAAGAATGGCTGAACTATGTTGAGTTAGGCTAGATATCTCAAGGTACCGTCCCCCAGACCATAGACCAGTGGTCTTCAAACTTTTTGATGCCGGGACCCCCTCTTAAAAAAATTTAGGTGTAAGGACCCCCTCCTGATAAAAAATTTCTAGAACCTCGTACTCCTCATCATCAAAAATAATAAACATCCCCATTTCACACAGCAAATTTTACTGTGAGGAAATGATATTAAAAAGTGTTTAGCAAATCAAAGATCAGTGAGTGTGGGGGCGTGGTCAAGGGTGTGGCTAAAAACAAAGGTCCTCATTTATTAGGAATTGACATGGGGCAGAGCTGCAAGTCTTCTTGCTACACTGCCACACTCCAATACAAAAGGGCAGGAATGGACCGTATTTATGAAATACAGTACATTTCTGTCCTTTCCCCCTGCGCTGGCGCACAATTGCTGCCTAGTGCCAACATAGGCAGGATTGTATTTGTGCAGGAAGGTGCACCTGCACAAAAACAATCCAGAAAGGCATTGTACCTCTTTCCACATGTGTGGCAGATAGCAGCACACATGGAAAGAGAAAAAAACAAGGAGAAATTAAAACATTTCTCCTCATTATGCGTGCTCTGGGGAGACGTAAGGTTTTGGTACTGCTCCAGTTTACGTGATTTTGTAAATCTGGGGCAGCGTCAAAATCCATCTGTGTTGCAGAGGAACACCCACCACTACGCCTGTGGAACACCTCCTTGACGCAAAGTAGGGAAATGCAGCGACTTGCACTGCCTTGCCTTACTCCATGTCTACAAGGCCATTCAATTCACTCAGGGTGGCTTTGAGTCAGCTCTTAGGTACGATTGAGAGGCTTGTGATGCTGGAGCATCAAAAAAAGTGATGCTCCAGAAGCGCAAGCCTCTCATAAATAAACCCAAAATATTCTCTAAATTATTTTAAGTCTTTCACCGCCAGGTAGCTACATATAAAATAATAGCCAGCTGAAATGAAAAATAAATAAAATAAAGTTGTTACTCATTGGGAAATGCACTGTAGTGCATTATGAAACCGCCATTAGTTAATGCACTGCAGAGGTCTGTGTTTAACCGGAGAGCAACAGAACTAAATCTTTGTTAGTACAGTTGAGAATAGTGACTTGTGTATTTTTAGTGCCATGAGGTCACAGCCTGTGACAGAAAGCACTGTGAATATATAAAAAGGCATTATTTTATACTTGCATTGCCCGCAGTATAATATAGGCCACTACAAAAAGGTTTATTATAAAACTGTGCTTCAAAAATGTGGATTTAAGTAATATCAGAGCATATGCAATACCTTTTTTTTAAATAGCTGTCCCTTCAACACCTCCAGGTGAAGTAAGCGCTGTGTAAATACAATTACAATTAAAAGCATGCACTTTACAGCTCAGTTGTTAACTCTTCGCACTACCCCTCAAAAAAAAAAAATGTTTGTCCTCACAAAGCTTTGATCTTTTAAAGCTGCTCCCATGCACCCTTTACATTTGCAGATCAGCTCGTAGAGCACATTTGCTTTTCATTCAGGAAGCAGAAGCCCTGGGCTGAAAGTCTCCTTAGCTGTCTGTGGCTTTCACAGCACAGGAGACTCAAATTAAAGTTCAGCTGAGGCATTTTAAGGATCAGCTGGGGGAATGTGCGACCCCCTTTCCAGGTCTCCACGGCCCCCCTGGGGTCCCAACCCCCAGATTGAAGACCTCTGCCATAGACCATGTCAGACCTTGTCCCATAGAATCGGCTAACAGATTAGTGGATGTTGTCACCAGCTTGAGCCTTATCACATTCCAAAACCAGGTCTACCAACTTAACATATGCCATTACACAGACAGAGGACAGTACAACAGTCCCTAATTATAGGTCCATCCTATTACAGTGAACAAGCATCCAGTGGTATGATACAAACTTAGGTCAGTGTTGTGGCACAGGCACTGTGACCTGCAATGAGGAAACACTTCAACAGCTACATACAAGTCATACAGGATCATTGTCAACATAATGTGAGGGGAGAATGCATGGATTACACTGGATGACAAAATGTATCAAGGGCATATGATCACACACATGAGACAATTGGATCAACACACCACATCAAACAAGTGTATTATGCACTTCAGCTCTACACCCACCCACTGTCTTAGCTGCTTTTAGCAAGGGATCTATACACCCAAATCTTTGATAAACATTACCTGGATATATCCATGCCCACTTCATATGTCAGGACATGAACAGCTAAATGCAAATGTCAAAACTCTGACATGATCATGACGACATGAGGATGGTATGGTAAAGAGACCTGAATGAAACACAATGCAAGGAGTTTAGGCAGGATATATACATACATATGACCATGACCTCATTTTAGCTTCAGTAGATCAATCCACATTTCCATGAGACTGACACAAACAAAGACAATAATGATGGTCTTAGTTTATTTTAAGTCTGAATTTGCGAACACACCTTGGCTGTACATTGCATAGTGTTAGATTCCCTGTCCTTTGCAAAAAAAATGACCTCGTCAACACATCCTATTATCCACAGTTTGCCATACAATCTCTGGCTTTCAGGAGCCCAAAAGCCTACTCCATGATATCCTGTGTTCTTCTATGTGCATCGTTGCAGTAGACTTCCCCTGGAGTAGTTGGGTTCCTCACCGGTGTCAACGACCATGGACTGTTTGGGTAGGCAGAGTCCCTGTAATGTAATGGAACATATGTGCAACAATTAGTCCCTCTCATTGTTTCTTCTGCATCTCACATTTGATACAAATACACATGACATATGTGACTTACCAACCAGCAAGGCCCTCTCTGGGTACAGTTGTGACATCAGCTGAGGAACTGCACTGTTCCGCATGATGAAGGCATCATGGACTGAATCCGGATAAAAGGCACAGACCTGTGAAATGTAGAGGTCTGCCAAACAAACAACTTGGACATTGATGGAATGGAAGTTCTTCCTGTTCCAATAGACTTGTTCATTGGCATGTGGTAGAACCAAGGCAACATGTGTACCATCAATGGCTCCCACCACGTGGGATGTGTGCCAAACCATGGAAGGCAACTTTAGCAACACCAAAGGATGATGGACGGAGTGCTGAAACTTTTCAAACACTCACTCCCAGTCACAGATCTGGGTTTAATCCATTGTTCTTTTGCTTACCATGCCACCCCATTTTGGACCCAGCCGAATGCAAATCAATCTTAACCCTGTCCCCCATGGGAACAGTCCAGACTGAACTGCCAGGCCAGGTCTTCCCTGGACTGGAAAGAAGCAACTTGGGACTGGTGTCAGGGTATCACCCTTCATCAGCCAGGCTAGCTTGAATCCAGCGGCATAGAAGTCAGCATTCACATGGGTGAAATCCCCATGTTGAGGAAACCGGATATAGCTGTCCAGGTGTTTCAACATTGCTGAGAGTACATCCTTCACTACAAGACAGAGCATAGGCTGGGACATCTCAGCAGATAGGGCCACTGTATTTTGGAAGGAGCCTGTGGCCAGGAAATGTAACACTGCCATAACTTGTGCAGTGGGTGGTATGCTATTTGGATGAGAAATGGCAGGCAGTAGATCTGGCTCCAACTGACAACAGAGACCCACAATTGTTTACCTAATCAGATGGTAAATCTCAATGCTATGTCTGTCTTCCACGGCCTGACGGTCTGGCAGTCGATGGTAGACAGGAGGATGTCTGATCCTTCCCCTCCCTGGTTATCTATGTGGGACAAGAAATCTGTATTGCCATCATCTCATTTTTTCTTGCAACATACATAATGCATGGGATTGACATACTGTGACAAGGCATGCCATGATTTAAAGGCAATGATGCTCAGTACATGTTACGATGTCAATTCCACAGAAGTAACATGTTTCAAATGTCTATACAGCACCTATCTGCACAGCAACTAATTTTTCCATGAAACATGCTATTCAGAATGTTCCTGATCTTGAAATTACAGTGTGGGACTGTCTGTGGCCAAATTATTCTTGTCATTTGTGCCTGGCAACACATAGAAATGCTGTCAAAGTAGAAGGACATAAATGACAAGACAGAACCAGCACTTATTAGTTGTTTAGACCAATATTCTGAGGTGTCAAGACTATTGGGCCACCAATCAGTAAACCAAATATTGGGCTGTTTACCTAGGATCAGCACCTCAGTCTTCATTGAGTTCAATTTTAGACATTTAAAGTCCATCCATGTGACAGCTT
This sequence comes from Pleurodeles waltl, assembly GCF_031143425.1. NCBI lineage: Eukaryota > Metazoa > Chordata > Amphibia > Caudata > Salamandridae > Pleurodeles > Pleurodeles waltl. The sequence goes on along the minus strand of NC_090437.1, from coordinate 829,913,054 downwards.
CCAAAAGACACAAACAAAAAGAGGAGGCCATGTAATTTCTGTTCTGTGAAAGAGTGATGATTAGCTGAGTGTCATTTAGCAAATGAGATGTTGGTACCCCCAAAGTGTTTGATGACTTCAGCCAAAGAGCGTACGTAAATGTTAAAAAGGGTTGAACTCAGGGAAGAACCCTGAGGCACTCCATGTCACAGATGGAACATCTTTGAGTGAAAAGGTCTATTGGATACCTGTAAGGTGCCTCCTAGCAACAAGGTAGCAAACCACATCAAGGCGTTACGGCCTATACCCCCACTCACCCAGGTGGTCGATTGATGAAGCATGACCCTATAATGTGTGTGAGACCACCTATTCCGTAAGGAGAAATCCCTCAATAGATTTCCAAAAACACGGTTATCACAACCATACCCAACTTTTGATTAGATCACAATAATAGTGATCTGATGACCTGTTGAACAGGCCTGACTGTCCACTGGATTCCCCATACTCTTTGTGTTTATGACTCTTGATTTAGGGGGGTAGTATGGAGACCAGAACCTCCCCGATCTCTCTCTATGTGTAAAACGTATGGCCAATACCACAGTTCCGGACTCTCAATCAGAATGTTGTGGAACATAGTGCTGAAAGAGGCACTGAGATCCAACATTAATATTGCAGCAGAATCACCAGTACCCAAAATCTAGCATAGTGACTCAGCAGCTAGCAGCAAATAAGATTCAGTGCTACAGGAGGGGAGAAGCCTAACTTAGTCTTTTGTAGCAGGTTGTTGCACTCTATAAAGCTGGAAAGATTCTTATTTTCTCCTTGGAAATCTTGGATAATAGTGTAAGAAGCGAAATAGGACAATAGTTTTCAGACTTGGTGGGATCCAACAGTGGTTTTTGTTACAAGTGGGATCACCATAACATGTTTGCAACATTGAGGAGCACAGCAAGAGACCTGGGAGCGGTTTAACAGCTCGCACAGGACAGGCTGAACTACCTCAAAACCCTGCTCTAAGATAGAGGGAGACATTGGGTCTAGAAGGGGGTCGGAGGATCAAAGTTCATAATAAGTCAGATCATCAAAATCCATGGGATTAAAATTCAGCAGCTTGGAGCGGTCTTCTGATGGGTCAAGCCACTTGCTAGGGTACAGAGATAATCTGAACTTAGAATAAGAGGAGGCATAAATGTTCACCACTTTTTCAGAAAAGAAATGGGCTAAGGCGTTACAACCTTCTTCTGACATCAGGATGGAAGCTGAGACTTGTGACAATGAGGTAAGTGATTTGACAATAGAGAATGTTTCTCATGAAGGGTTATGGGAAGATTGCATTTCTTTAGTTTAGTAATCACAACAAAATTGATAATATGATGATGATAGATTGTAAAAGCTGCCGAATAATCCGCTCTGCATGCTGGGTTATAAGCTGTGCATCAGGGGCATTCAGGGTGCTTGAATCTCTTCTTTAACGTCAGAAGTTCGTCATTGAACCAGCTCGCCGAAGGCTTTTGTCTATAAAAGACCTGTTTCATAGGAGGAGTACTTTGATCTAATGCTCCAATAATCCAGTCGTCCAATTGTACACTGGCTTTGTCAACCCAATTATCCAAAATAGGTTGGCTATTATTCAGTGCTTGGCTAAACCTCATGGGGATCACTGTGTCCCATTTTCGAGCCAACACAGTAGTGGGATAGCAGCTAGCGGGTGCCCTATCGTAAGATACATGAATGCGAATGGAAAGATGGTCAGACCAAACCAACGGAAGAAGTGAACGGGTCTCAAGATGAACATAGCTAGACAATACAGGGTCAAGGGTCTCAAGAGGAACATAGTTAGAAAATATTGATATATTGATATTTTTTATTAGGTGTGCGAATACCATTTGGCGCCTTGGCGCTAAAGCTGCAGAAATGGGTAAGAGGATGCAGAGAAACAAAGCCAATTGCTGGACTCAGCAAAAGAATTACGAGCAGGAAAACAACCATGTCTTGAGGAACTTTCTAAAACAGAACAAATTTGACTGGCTTTTTAAATGAAAAGGTAACTTATTCCACATTTGAGATGAGATAAGATAATAGTTCTTATCTCCCGAACAACTTCTTCTGAATCTTGCAGCATTAAGAGACTTAGAAGATGCTGAGCGGAGAGATATCCTTGGAATATACCAAGTACAAGGTTTTGAAAAATAGGCTGGACGTTTGCCATAGAGGGACTTGTGCACTAGGCATAGAGCTTTAAACACCACTCTTTTTCCTTACAAGAAGCCAGTGCAACCCCTGCAATGCTTCTGCCACCGATACAAGCTTTGAACCTTTCATCAATAGGTGTGCAGCTGCATTTTGTTCACTCTGCTGCTCAATGCCCAAATATAAGGCATTTCAGTAGTCCAAACTTGATAAAAATCAAAGTCATAGCCACTGAGTTTTGTAAATTATATTGAATAAAAGTGGAGACATTTTTAAGGACACCAAGCAAATAATAGCATTATGAAGCTAATTTATTAACTTGTGCATTGAAAGACAAACCAGCATCAACAAGTACACCTAGATTTCTAACCAAAGACACTAGAGATGGAAGAGGGCCAAGTGATTGTGGCCACCAGGAGTAATCCCAGAAAGATGTATCTTTGCCAAACAACAAGACTTCTGTTTTGTCAGAGTTCAACATAAGACTGTTGCTATTCATCCAGTCTACTTATAGCACTAAAACAATTTTTTAACTGATGTGCCGTTTCATCAACATTATCACTCATTGATACCAAAAGTTGTGTGTAATCAGTGTATGCCACAGGTGTGAAGCCAAAAGAGCGAATCAGTACGGTCAAAGGGTCATACAGGGTCAGGGGTCCTTATCTATGCGTGGGAGTAATAACTTGCTGCCAAAGTTGTAAACTCTCCATATTTCCAATCAACACAGCAACAATAGGGCAGCTGACATTGTTAAAGTGTTAGTTGAAGTCACCTACCACCAAAAAATTAGAGTAGTGGAGGACTAAAGGAGATAAAGTGTCAGCTAGACAGATGGAAAAGTTGGACAGGGGACAAGAAGGAAGATAGATCTAGGCCCCTGATGCAGCAAAATTATTAGTGAGAGCCAGAGAAAAAATGGACACTTCACAGCCGTCAATAAGAAGCTCAGAGAAGATAAAGTGAAGTGTCTGTTTAAAAATTATAGCAATTCTGCCCCCTCTCTGTGTTCGTCAACCCAGCCTTGCAATGGCAAAATCATGAGGGATGGCTTGTAATATGTCTTGGAAGGAATCCTCATTAAGCCATGTCTCAGGTAAAAAAGACTGCATCCAGCATATGCTCTTCAAGAAAATCATGCACCTCAAATTTATCTTTGACTACAGTTAAAAGAGAAACACTTAGCAGAATGCTGGGACTGTGGTACTCAGTTTACCTCCACTATTAACGGCGAGGAAACCGAAACTGAGAACCCACAACATTTGCATCAAATCTCTGCATTGCAGAGCTTCAGTAAATTGCTGCAGGCATTAGGTAGAGTATCAATCAAGAGATCCAGCAGTTCCTGTTTGGTATAGTGTTGAGGAACTAACCTAAAATGGCCAGTGCTCCTCAAGTGCCATCTGGGTGTGGATGAGCGCAGACAGGCTTGCCTTAGGCATGCCTTTGGAGTGCCAGAGATAGCCTGCTGCAAGGACATGCACCCTTTCTAGTAAAGTAGCGCTCCTCCTAAAGGGGTGTGGCTATGGGTGTGGTGACATAAAAACTGTAAGAAAAGTAAAGCATAAAAGGAATAAAACACTATGGGCAGCCTTAGCCAATATGGATGCCAGAGATAATGGAGTCAGCCACCTTCTTTCGGTATAGCTGCATTCAAGGAAATGAAAGTATTATAACTACTAGCAACAACATATCAGCAGACTAGCAGCCTGGTGCTCCTCACAGGAGCTGAATCAGGCGTGGTCGCACACCCTTCATGGTAAAATTGCTTACCTCCTAAAAGGGGGCGTGGCTATGGGCATGACAACATGCTGAAACCAGGAGGACAAATAAAACCACTTGGTTTTAAAAATTAGGTGGACTACTCCCTCTTCCTGCCCTGTTTAGAGACTGAAGAGTATATAAGGCCGCTGAGGGGTATGAACTGCAGAGGGATGTGCAGTGGTTTCTAAAGTGTAGAAACCACTGCATTTCACTCTGCAGTGGCTCCCTTACATACTTTGCAGTATGTAAGGCAAAGAGTGCTGTTTGCCTGTGCTATTTTCTTAACACAAAATGCAACCTGGCACCTTTTTTGGATGTGAGGGTGAATTGTGCACTAAAAAATAGCATCAAATGCCCACTTTGTTACATCACTGACTTCTGCAGTATTTTAGTATTATTCTATTGAATTTCAAACTTCGCTCATTCCGTCCACCCCTATTTATTAGAACATCCCAAGATGTATTCACTTGTGTCAACCATTGGTATGAAAACAAACTTTGTAGAGCTGAGCCAAAGAGACACGTTATGCAAGAGCCCCACAAACCTTGACCCAATACAAAAGCAAGCCTATCTTAGCTAGGGGAGACATATCAACAATACCAAAGGCTATAAGCAATGAAATGGTGAGGGCACTTGGTGGCAGGCACAAAAGTCTTTTCAGAAATCTGTTCTTAGCTATGGAAAATAGTGTAACATTACGGTAGCCCAAAATTTGGTCATGCGTGTGTGGCGGTGCCCACAAACAGAACAAAGTGTGTGGGCATGATTCTGGGCACTGTATGCTGAAGTGTGTGTTTGTAGGTCTGTGGTCACTGAGCCTCGATTTACCTAATCTTTGGTAAGCTTTCTTGTGTTATAGTTGGAATTTACCCTGCATTTGTTTGTTCAATTGACACAATTGTGTTTTATTCTCAATTAACTATTTTCAAATTGTATGTATGTTGTGAATGGATGCCTTCAAACTCTATTGCCAAGCCTTGTTTAAGTGTGCAGCAAGACTTGTATATCTTTGCATTTAAACTTGAGTAAATTAAATAGATCAAATAGAAAGATACAATTGCACATGTTGGCAAGGAGCTTCAAGGGAACTCGTCATAGACTCTAGGATTAAGAAACAGTAGCAGGTATTTTTCCTCTGAAGCACTTAATAACAAATAAGGGACTGTCTGGAGTCACGCCCTCAACATACTTGGAGGGGTGTGTGGGAATACTTCTGTGTACAAAACACCACATTTTCAAGAGTGGGACTGTTTTGGGCCGATCTTGACGCAGTATGCATACAATATGAGACCACAATGTGAAACCCGCTTTTTACATATATGCCTGAATATAGGTTATGCCTAAATATGTAGTTCTTCTAAAAGGTATATAAAAGACCAAAGTACTTGTGGCTTTAATATGTTGAAATTATATCTGGCGGTATATAATCTACAATAATTTTAACCATATATAGAATTTTCGAGTGCAGGTGTAGCCATCCTGAATTAAATTTTGAATTCAGCTGTCTTAGAGTTACATGGGTTGATATAAACCAGGGTAAAGGTTGTGCCAATGTATACTTTCTCAGAAAATAAAAGAACCAAGAAGTAGGAATTCATATAAAGATGCAGTTCTCAGATTCAGTTGCTCAGAGATGAGACATGTATACCTTTGTATGTTAAAAAATTTAATATTTAAGGATATCTTTCCAAAATAATGAGGTTAAAACAGCTATGTGTTTAAAGGAGACTATTGCAAGAGATACCACAGGTTTGGATATAAACGGAAATAAAATCCTTATTGGTCTTATGTAGATTAAAAAGAATTAGGCAACAGTATTGGCGTAAATCAAACATATGACACTGAAATATAAATTGTCAGAATTCATGAAAAGCTTTTAAAGAAAAATGTTTGATTAGAATTTGCCTGGTATGGAAAGACTATTAAGAATTATGCGTTTCTTCAAATTTTTCGAATGTTTGCACTTTTGAATCCTCTCTTGGACATAGCTGAATGAAAGATTGCATATTGATACTACAATTCTGATTGTCATTTATCTGTCATTCGGGAAAGTGACCGCACTTGCAACGGTCTTTTGAAAAAATGGAATCTGTGATTATTTACTTCAGTATCACACAAGTGTTCTTTTTATAATGCTAGTTTAAGGTAATATGAGGAACCGATAAGGGGCTTATTTACAAGCCCCTTGCACCACCAGAGCATCACTTTTAGCGACACTCCGGTGGCACAATGCCCTGCACCGTTAATAAGACGCATCCCTGCATTTCAGAAGTGATACAGCACTGGCATTTTTGCCTCAGCGCCACGCCACTCTCTTGTACATGGGGTCCATTGGGGCTTATTTACAAGCCCCTTGTGCCACCGGATCATCACTTTTAGCAACGTTAATAAGTGAAAGTTCAAGCAAGTGAACTAATGGCTTGTGAGCTGTAAAGCTGCAACAAGGCACCAACAGCTTTACAGGCCATTCACACACATTTCTTGCGTGACACACTCAAAACCCTTCACTCCGCCAGCAGTGGGCCCAGCAAATTGCAAAATGCACATCAGCAAACAACATCATTCAAGGACCCATCACTTTCATATGCCCATAAGACTGACACAACAATCACACCAGCTGATGGGGATGTGGACTGGTGTTTGGCTGACAATGTGTGTGTAGTGACCAGCAGCAAGTCACTGCACACACACTGCCAGCCAAACACCAGCTCACACATACCACCAGCCAAAAGCCAGTGCACACACATGGTCAGGCAGATGCTAGTTTGCACACACTGCCAGCCAAGCACCAGTCCAACCACACTTCCTGCCAAGTGCCAGTCCACGGACACCATCAGCCAAGTGCCAATCCATGTACACTGCCAGCCAGGTGCCAGTGCATGCACACTGCCAGCCAAGCACCAGTCCATGCACACCGCAAGCCAGGCGCCATCCATGAACACTGCTTTCCAGGCTCCAGTCCATGCACACCTCCAGACAAGCGCCAGTCAGGCCCCAGTCCACACACAATGTCATCACATTTTTTAACAAAAAAAAGAACACAAACCAGTTTGAAGGAAATGAAAAAAACAATTATGACCCCAAACACATTAGCTCTAACTAAATATATCAAACTTCTGCCAACCGTGAAACTAAACAAAAAATATAAAATTATACATACCAGTCAGTTCTCTTTTACGATCACAGTTGCTCCCAATAAGTCTGTTGTGTGTGGTGCAATTTAAAACATGCGGGTAGACATAGCTCCAGAATAGGACACTTAGGGCTGTATATACGACTCTCCTTATGCATGCCTCTTCAGACACACACACTATATCTCCTACAGGGAATTTGTTTTTGTATGTGGGAGGAATGTGGCAATCATTCAATCTAGCCATATACTCCACCACTCCCACACTAAGAACACTTGCCTCCTCCACTACAACAAGGCTGCTGATCAGAACAAAAGTCATCTTTCAATCTGGAGAACAATCCTTGAATATAACAAATGCATTGAAGGGTGCTAAATTAAACAAATGGATAGCCACCTTTCTATACCAAATGTAAGCCTTATGAACAGCAGTGTAAGCTCCAACCTCTGATCTACTCTATGCACACCACCCATTTGCTTATTGTTGTGAGAAAAGGCTTCTTTTTTAGATGGTTAGCCCCTACTTCTTCCCTGATGTTTGATGTAGCCTAGAAATGGTAGTGCCCAAGGCCATTGCTAACCAGGTTCCCTGGGCCAGACCTCCTTCCCTAAAACTGTTGTGATGCATTGGCACAATTGGAGACACCTTTAACTGCCACCATAAGTCCCTGGTAACTTGTACTTAGGAGTCCAGGGCAGGAGGTACTGAGAGAAGGCCCCAGAGGCCAACAGCACTGATTGTGCCACCCTCTAGGGCCATGCATTAAAGTGCACCCAGCACTGCCATTGCAGGCTGAGTGCCCTGATGCAAATCTAACATGCAAACTTGATATAACACACTGCCTGTGTGCCCTGCCCACTACGCACTGCAAACAATATGGGTAAGTCATCACTCTGGCAGGCCTTGCAGCCCTAAGGGAGGGTGAACCATACTGTTTGTGAGGGCATAGATGCATGGGCACTATGCCCCCACTGTGCCTTGCCAAACCTTGGACATAGAGAGTAGACAGAGCAGCTGTTTTAATACATGTGCTGGACACTGGTCAACATGAGGTTCACAGCTACATGATTACCACTCTGAACATTGGGTTCTTTGGTATCAAACAACTCAGGATGATAAATCAAAACTGGTGCCAGTATTGGATTTATTACTAAATGTACCCAGAGGTGCCCCCTGCAAAAGTGAAATATCCTGGCCTGGTTGCTGACCGGTTCTACCCAGCCTGCCACAACTATACAGCCAATCTACAACCTTGGGGTGAGAGATTCTTCTGTCTGGGTTGCAGACAAGGCCCTCCCGGGGTGAAGGTGCTAACACCCCCTCCCTCAGGAATGTGCACTGCCCTGGTGGCACGCTTCAAAGGGCTTACCACCTTTGAAACTCAAGCCCCAGGCCTGCTTCTAGCAGCTGATGTTCAACACCATTGCAAACTTCCACTTTTGGCAGAAGCAACAGCAGGAAAATACACAAAGGATAGGAGTAGTGGCCCCACCTTTCATGCACCACCCGTAAGGTGTTGCCTGTGAGGGGGGCACTCCATTTCATTTTCCTCCATCTTATATAGAAGGGAAATAGCCAATCAGGTATAGGGAAGTGACCCCCTCCCCACCGGAAGTGGTCTCTTAGTGGGTGCAGGCACCATAAAGTAGATGACCCATTGGTCACTACAAGCTTCCCCCTAAAACACCCATTAAATGCAGTATTTAGTGGGCATCCCTAGACTAGGAAATCAGATTTAATGGACAAAAGAAGATCAGCACAAAGAAGATCTCAATCACGAGAACTGTGGACCTGCTGTACCAATTAAAAGGCACCAAACTCTGCCTGCTGCACCCAGGACCCAACAATCACCACTGAGGAGCTGCTGGACAACTTGACAACTCTACAAAAACCCCAGAGGACCTCCAGACTTTGCCAATTGCCAGGGGACTCCCTCTAACTTCATGAAACTAGCAAGTCAGTGAGAGTCACTCGGCTGACCAGCTGCTAACTCACGAACCGGATGCCACAGCTGGACCAAACTACACCCCAAAGACTACAAGGACAAACCATGCCAGTGTGCCAAGATTGGGGGCACTGCAACCTCTAGTGGCCAAACCATGCCAATATCCTGGGAATTGGTCAGCCAATGTCAGACTCCACAAAATGAAGTCTGCCCAGGGCTGGCAAAGGACCAGAAGGAAGCCTTAGATGAGGTACTCTAGAAGCAACCCAGACCTCCTGTCAGAGTGCCCAGGTTGTCCTGTAAACAACTCAGGAACCAACTTACCTCCTGCTCCTGAGGACATACTTGCACACAGCTCCTGGCTCACTGATGTGCTCTGCACCTGGCCACCCTGTGCCCTGCAACGAAGAACCTTCTATACCCTAAGAGCCCCTAACTCTTTGCAACCTTGTCTCTCCAAGGGGACCCCAAGGAACCGTCTTTGAACTTACCTGTGTAGTGCTTTTCCAAGTAGTCCCCCAGAGTGGCCCTGCACCAACTTCAGAAACCATCTCCCGCTGCTCCCACCGGAACCAGGAGCTGCCCAAACTTCTCCAGCTGGCACAGTGTGTCCACCGACAATCTAGACCAACCTGCAAAAGAAGAAATTGGTAAAACAACTGTGCCATTTTATCGGTATTTTGAAAGGTAATCCTCCATTGATGCCTATGGTGCGTAATTACCCATAAAAATCGTATTTATATTAAACTTCAAAAATTCATATCTTGAAAATCACTTACCAATGCCGATGATCGTGGCCTTTATATAGAAATTTGAAGTATTTTTATAAATTGGTCTTGAGTCATTCCTTTGAGTGTGTGAGTTGCAAGATTGATGCTGTGAGAACAATTGCTTTGCACTTCTCCAAGATTGGCCTCACTGCTCGACCAAGCTACTTTAAAAATAGGAGCACTAGGTGATCTAGTTTTTACCCCTGTAAATCATTGTGTGGTTGCCTGGACTCCCTGCACAGTGTGCCTAGCTTTGCCTACTATATAGAGGGACAGCTTCCTACATTTGGTGGATCAGTGGTGGGATAAAGACTTCGCATTTGCTAATACCACTCTGTCAAATTTGTGAGCACACAAATAACTCTCCAAATTGTCGTTGGCTTAATTGGTTTTGATTTTCAATTGCCTAAACATTTTTTGCAATTGAAAAAAATTAATTGCTAGGGCCCTGGTTTGGTCCATACAACTTTAGCAAAAAGTTTTAAAAGTCCTTACTTTAGTTGGCCTAACCAAAAAAAGGGATTCTAAATTCTTAAAAAGGTCCCAAATTTAGTTCGGAGCTCAACCTGGATCCTTATGAGGCATCTAACTATGACCAATTACGGAGACTATACAAGTTGTATCAAATTCACACTGGGAAAAGCCCCACTGCAGGACAACTTAGGTTTCTGGTGGCCCAGCATGAGAATGATAATCACTGAGATTAAGTAGATGATGATGGTGCATCTGTGGCAATGAAGAAGCTGTAGAGAATGGAAGTGAGGCTAGCTCCTCTCACTCCAGCACTAGTGCACCCACAGAAGCAGACCTGGACATTGCCAGGCTGAACAAGAGACTGGCCTTAGAGAGACAGCTTTTGGAAAGAGAGAAACAGAGAAAAGAGAGGGGTCTACGACCCTTCTCTGGTGACAGCATACAAGTTTTGAGGGAGAAACACTTCAACATCAAACTCCCAAAAGGAGTTATCCCTTCCTTCACTGAAGGGGATGAAATAGTCGAATTGTTTTCTGCCTTTGAAAGAGCCTGTATTGGGTGGGAAATTGAGAAAAAGCATTGAGGCACACTGTTGTGGGAGTCCTTCTCAGGAAATGAAGAGATAGGCTCCTGACACCGAATGAGGCAAATTCTAAATCTTATGACCTTTGGTATCCTGAGTGAGGGCTTTGGATTTACCACTGAAGAGTTCTGTATAAAGTTCAGGGAGGCTCAAAAAAACCCAGAGCCAAACTTGGGTAGACTTTGTGGACTATTCAGTAAAAATGCTGGGTGGTTTGTTAGCTGGAAACAAGGTACACAATTATGATGGCTGTATAACCTATTCAGAAAAGAGCATCTTCCAAATAATTGTTTTAATGATAGGCTACATCAACACCTTGCAGACCTGGGTCCACTTTCCCCTCAAGATTTGAGTGGAAGGCAGACCATTTGGTCAAAACAAGGGTAACCAAAAATACCACTGGTGGGGGACACCCAAAGAAAGAGGCCAAAAGGCCCCCTAAGTGAAAAACGGGGGCCAAAGCAAAAATAACAAAAAGTCTTCTCAAGGCCCCCTGAAACCTGCACAGGAGGGAGGGCCCAGAGACTCCTCAGAGTCTAGGGGTGGGTACAAAGGAAGACACTTTGATCCCAGCAAGGCTTGGTGCCATAACTGCAAAACTAAAGGGCACCAAACTGGAGACTCCAGCTGTAAAGACAATAAGAATGCCTCTAGTCAACCTGCAGTAAATGCAGTTGCCAATCTCCGGATAGAATCAGAGGTGTGGCCTGATCATGTCAGTGAACGCGCAAAGGCAACATTAGTCACTGAGGGTGGGGTTGAATTATCCTGTGCTGTCTGACCAAGTAATATATAGAAACAAACAGCACCCTTTGATTAATGGGGAGAAAGTGGAAACACTGAGGGACCCCGGAGGTAGTGTTACCATGGTAACTCAGCACTTGCTCCACTCAAATCAGTTACTTGTAGGGAAGTCTTATCCTGTCACCAATGCTGACAATGAGACAAAGTTCCATCCCATGGCTATGGTAACCTTTGATTCGAGGGGGAGTCGTAGGGCAAAAAGAAGTGGTTGTCTCCTCATCCATCCCAGTAGATTGCCTGCTTTAAAATGACCTGGAGCATTTCCCTTGGGCTGATGTAGAATGCAGCAATGCTAGGGATCCCTGAAAGGACATTGTTAGAAATGGGGTTTCAGGTTGGCTAGGGCATGCACCTAAGCCAGGCAGAACCCACCCACTCTAGTCAGGGCAATGGAGTTACACACCCAAGATAACCCCTGCTCACCCCCTTGGTAGCTTGGCACAAGCAGTCAGGCTTATACCAGAGGCAATGTGTAAGGTGACTGCACAACACACCCAACACACGTGATGCAATAAATACACCACAAAGGAAACACAACACCAAGTTAAATTTTTAAAAAACTGTATTGTATAAAACATCATTATACCAACACAACATGCATCAGTAAAACCCTGCTGCACAAGCAGTTGTAAGAACATCACACAGGCTACTAGTACTCTGCCACAGTAAGCAGTACTCAGGCAAACATATAGGTTACTGGTTATTCTGCAACACAAGCAGTAGTCAGGTTGTCATTATTACCACAAAGCGACATGTCCTAATAAACATATTGTTAGGAATGCTTAGACATCAACATAAGGAATATAAAGAGCAATGTTCCACCATCGTACGAAGCATAGGCATGCCCTCCCCAACAAAGGGAGCTCCTGTGCTCCTACTACAGGAAATACGGCAACCCCACATCCATCGAGGGGCTCAGAGGCACCGTCATGCCTGCTATAAGTAATATGGTACTGTTGTGTAGCCATTTTAGTTATTGCTTCATACACGTTAGTTTAGCAAACTAGGCCTGCAGCTGTGCACTTTAGCCTAGATATATTTTATTCAGCTTTGTTTATTATTTTCACAATAGCCACATTTGTGGTCTTGTTTTATTTCTCTCTATCTAGCTGCGGTCTTAAACAAGACATTTCTTTCACTCTGTGCTTTTCTCAAGGCTGCAGTAAGATATGTTGCCAGTAAATGTGGTAACGCTTTGTCTCTCGTGTTCGTAGAGACATACACATCCTTACGTAGGGACATTTTCTCAGAACATCAGCTGTTTTAATATAAATAACACTTCTCTGTCCCATACACGTTAGAAGGAGATTCCAGCCAGATGACCACAACTGTATGCTGATTACTGAACGCTTTACTACAGCTGCATTTGTAGGCTACAAGCCACTTGCTCAGGTATGAGGGATGATGTCTTCCCAGGGGAACCTGAAGGGCAGAACTAGAGCTTAACATGCTTTGCTCTAAAATAGCCTAGGTAGGAATTATTTTAAAACTCTAGTGACAACATGGAAGCGTTATTTTTATGCTTTACTCTCTTTGTCACAATTGTAATCCTGTCATGCTTCATCATCCTGGTTATTGCAGTACATGCTTTATTATCTAAGATGCAGTTGCTTCATTCAAACTGTATTGAAACATGTACTGCCACTGATTATCCTTCTATATGTGAGACTAATGTAGCTGAGAGAAATGGATTAAATCTGTGTGACCACGATTTTCCTAAGGAGTCAATTGTGTCATGCACTCGGCTGCCCAATCATCCTTGGGTGGAGATGAGGCACTGTTAGTTAGCCGGAGCAAAAACCCAGATTAGGCCAAAAGGTGTCACTTGTAGTGGGTTCAGACTCAGTCCCCCACAAAGCAGGTGATCCTCCCACACAAATCCAGTAGGCTCATTAGAATAATGAGAGCCTACGCAACATGGTGTCGCTAACGCTTGGTCAGGCTCTAATTTTCAGGTCCTACTGAGTATCTCTGTCTCACTACATACAAAGACACCTCAGTACTATATACGGAGACATCCATGGTATTGAGGATTTTACTCCTTAGCTAAGTAGGGAGTACCTAACTAAGGCTGTAGGTTGTTCAAGCTTGAACCATCATAAGGATAATCCCCAGTTGTTGTGCTTATCTCTGAACAATTTTACCATTCATTATGGCGAACCCACAATGGCTAGGAATTGCAGTCAATATGCGCCACCCCTTGCTGCACATTTACTAGCACATGGCCTAATGGCCCAGGGGGGTCCAGTTACATTTGTTGTTGAGGCTCATCCAGCCTATAGAACAGACATTTTCTATTCTTGGGTCACATTTCCAGCAGCTGATGGGAACACAAATACATTTCATCACTATACACCTGCAAATGTACCTGCACAATACAGAGCATATGCATATCTAGAAATATCACTATCTTATCAAGAACATAATAATTGGCTTGATGGTGCCCTACCTCATGCAATTTTACATGTTACATTAGGTCCTCTAAGTAATGATGGTCCTATCTGGCCTTTATTGGCCACCTATACACCTCACCCTGATGTAGCAACCGTAGCAGTAGCTGAAGTCTGCCACTTATACGCTGAGCTGACGGAAATATATAGACGATTAGTAAAGTTTGTAATGCAAACATTAAATACAAACCCAGCACGTGCTGCTCCGGCGCAACCACATGCAGTAACGCCAGGCATTAATCCTGTGACTGTACATTCGACCTTGCGTAAGGTACCCGCCAAATGGGAAGAAATTCCGTTTTGGTTAGCTCAAAAAATAAACGCACTGGAAGCAGTATTTCCCCATACGGGACCTCAGGTAAGCATAGAATATTAACTATGTGCTTGCCATTTGGGATGGTTTCCACAATAGATAACTGTAATACATGGGACACGGTATTTGCCATGCTTTATACTACCGCACCGACTCTTGCCAACTTACCGGAAGTGTTGAAACAAATTCAAGATGAATATGGGGCTGCCCCGGCCCTGGCCTTGGGGAGACAACTAATGGGCAATTTTGCCACAGTGTCCTCAATTACATTAGGTAACCTTAAAGGGGAAGCAGTCACACTAGCAGTGCGAATGCGGCTCCGGGACGTTCCTCCACAGGATCATGAACGTGAGCTGCCAAAGATGAATACGGACACCTACTCAAGTATTGATTGAGATAGTAAGGGGGCCAGACCCCCAAAACCACAGTTCCAGGGTAAATCTAATAAACATTCTACCAAGCAACCTCCTGAGGGTATAGAGAAACGCTGGGATAAAAAACAACAAACACATAAGAAGGAAAGGGGAGAATCTCCGCATACTGATACCACACAGAATAGATATAATCTCAGAAATAGAGAAAATATAAAAATGCCTGACAGATATCAATATACTGATACAAGCCAATCTCGTTCCTTTCAGGACTCACCAGAAAAACACAGTGAGAGAGGTGGGCGGTCAGAGTGAAGAACTGAGTATGTGAAACCGAGACAGGAATCACAATGCTAAACAGAAGTGTCTGTTAAAAAAGAAGAGAATCTTCTTCATCAAAAACCCTAATTCAAAAAGAAAAAGGTGGCAGCAGTTGCAGTCTGACATGCCGCACAAGAAGAGGGCTCTATTGAAGAACAAGAAGTGGGCATTAGCGGTATTAGATAGCGTGGCAGGGGTCACAATAGTTCAACGGGATCTTCTGGAGCATCTGGAGGTGAAAGCAACTGATGACTTCCTACAAGTAGAAACTGTGGACATGTGTGTCTCCACGCCTAATAGGGTGTACAAAGCAATGTTACAGTTAGAAGGAGACATTGAGTGCACAATTGACATAATCTTTTGGGACCGCGTTGTAAATATATATGATATTCTACTGGTGGAAAAGGATTAGCCACCTGAATTTGTCCGTACTTGCCCATATGGGGAAGATGTTATCAAAACTTCTTTCTCGCCCCTTGTTCCCAATGAGCTCGCAGAATCCTACGCCATAGATTGGGCAAATCCAATGGTTTCTTCTGCCAAAATATAATAGCACCTGAGAGTAGAGACTTAACAAGTTTCAGCGCACTAGGGTTCCAGAAAAATATCTGTTGTTTACCTCGGAGGTACAAGAACAGTCCAGGACTGTTCGCAGCTCATGTGACTTCAATATTGCACGACATTGACCCTGAAGCACTGTCCTATGTAGATGATATTTATCTCACGGATTATGAATTACTGCAAAATTTAAGACACGTAACCCGTATTGTTGTGGGATTTGCTGAGTTAAGCTACAAATTCAATTTAAAAAAAATAGAAATAGCCTTCCTTAGCGTCCTGTTTCTGGGATACAAGCTATCAAGTAAAGGAAAGGGCCTAGCGCCACAATTGTTGGAAAAATGCGCACAGTTACAACTTCCAAATACAATTGAAAAACTCCAATCCCTATTGGGTTTCCTAGATTTTGGCAGAACGTACATTCCTGATTACGCATCATGCAGAAAACCTTTATATGACTTAAGACGTCCTAACTTTTCCAGTAAATTTTAGACAGTCGAACACACATGCATTCTCAGAGCATTGCAAACAGACATGCTTGCAGCACAACAAGGGACAACAAAAAACATCTGGTCATCAGAGTTACTGCTGGTTGCCTAGACGCCAAAGTAAAAATACCAGGCGTGGGGGTCGAGTAATTCCCAACAAAGACATGAGATCAGAGTTGATTAAAGCAGCACATTAGAGGGAGCTTCTGCCCATGCTGGTGTGGCAGCTACAATAGCATTATTGCAAGCACATTATTGGTGGACAGGTCTATACAAACAGGCCAAGCAGTATGTCCTTTGTTATGACATGTGCCAACAAATTAAGGGTTCCACTGTCAAATCCCACCGCAGACACCCCTCCTAATTTCCAACAAACCTTTACAATGTGTGTACTTGGACCATTGTGGTCCCCTAACACTGGACAGTGCATACAAATACATTTTAGTCGCTGTTGACTCTTGCTCCAGATTTCTATGGGTGTGGAAACAATGCTCGGTTAATGTTCTGACTGTTATTTAAGATTTTCAAGTATTTATCGGCACATATGCAGTTGTGGATTTCCACTTTGACCAGAGCCCTGCTTTCGCATCCAGGGCATTCATGGAAGCCATGGCTTCGTTAGGGGTCCAACCCCATTACCAGTCTCCATTTTATCCCGAGGGAAATAGTGTAGTGGAGTAATGAAACCGTGGTTTAAAGCAGTCCTTAACAGCCAGAGTCTTAGGTACAGGTCGTAGTTGGCTTAATCACCTGTATGGAGTCCAGAGAGACCTTAATAATCTGCCTAGAAGGTCCCTGGGTGGATTGTACTTCATATAAGTGCCTGTTCGGAACTCAAATGTATGTTCTAGATCTTGATGATCCTGGCGTGGAGGTGGCAGAAACACCTTTTGACATAAATTAACGTGTCACTGTCTTGCAGGAATTACAACGGTTCAGTGACAATAACGCTTCTGCCATTGCTGCTTCCACAGGAATTAAGGATGTACCAATAACACCTACTGGCTGGATTCCAAAAGTTGGGGATCTAGTATGTGAAAAAGTTGCTGTGAAAAAGGAGTTTGGTCCTTCTTATCATGCAACGGTCCCCGTCTTGGGAATACACTGTACAAAAACTGTCATTCTACCACCATTGGCTGGTGCTAAAGAAAATCGATTTGTATCTATCGACAATGTCAAGTTACACCATGTGACCGATCCTGCACAGCAGACCAAGAGGAGCAGCCAGTAGTTCCCGAATCCCTCTCACTGCTGGTCAAGATGTCCCTCTACAAATTTTGAGCAGCAACGCTAACACCTCTCAGAGATTGGGGAGGGTGGAAAATTATCTTGCATTAGTTCCACTAACATTTGCTACAACAAACAATATAGAAATTACTGATCAATTTGACACAACTTCAACACCGACGATGGCGTCATTTACTATGAACCACCGCAGGAGACTCCTACCAGTTTTCCTCCCACAAATACGGCTCCAGTTTTTGCACAAACTGCTTCTGGATACTTCGCAGACATCAACAACACTTTCTCTGACTCATTTGCAACTTCTACATCTGAACTGCCAAAA
This sequence comes from Pleurodeles waltl, assembly GCF_031143425.1. Lineage (NCBI taxonomy): Eukaryota > Metazoa > Chordata > Amphibia > Caudata > Salamandridae > Pleurodeles > Pleurodeles waltl. Next base: position 829,895,346 of record NC_090437.1, on the reverse strand, counting down.
ACACGTAAGCTGATAAACTGGCTTAGTTTACTTTATTTTCCCATGAAACTATCTGTGGCATTCTTTGACTGTATTAGCTTTCCTCCTCTGGACTGGCTTTGTCATAACACTCTTTCTATTAATACATAGTCATTTTCTTCCTGAAAACATCAACAGTTGAACTGGTGGATTAGGTCCTAAAACTCAATTTTTCTTCTCACATGGTCCGTAGAGACTTGTATTTCGGGAACATTTCCGCTATACCAGTTCCTGTTGAGATTGTTTGGAATAAAGTCACATTAGATATATACGGCCCCACAGAAGTCATTCAAATACCATATGTGTTTAAACTTTCAATGAACGATGTAATAATACCCTGAGTTGTTTTTTAATAAAAGAGTTTATACTTCAACTATAAATAAAGTGTCAGTCAGCGATATTTGCAGCAGGGGGGGAGGTCCAGGCTAAGCAAAGAGCTGTTCTCCACAGCCTCTTCAGTCCTATTTCTTCCAGGATGTCACATGCAGGACCATGCAGAATTATGAGTCATGGCTATCACTGCCTCATTACACTGCCCTACTGGGGCAAGTAGACGGCAGAAGATTCTTGGTGTTGGGCTTGTGGCGCATTGGTCTTAAAGCCTGCCAAGACCAGTCAGCTGTGAGTGTGACTTGTCAGCATGGGCATGGCCTGTGTCATAGAAAGAGGTGTGGTGCCAGTGACCTGTGATGTAAAAAATAATGCATGAAAGCCTGTGCCCACAACATTACCCATATCATGCTGCGGGCCTATTCAAGGAGCAGAACCAGAGGAACATTGTCCTGCTGTCTCAGTTCCAACAGTGGTGGTCTCCTTCAAGCCACCACCCTGGTTTCTGGTCCCTCCTTAAGCTCCTTCCTCTTCTGTGTTAAAGAGTTGGCATCTGTTGGGGTTTTGAGAAATTACTGACTAGCAGGCATGGATTTAGTAAGTAGTAAAATGGATGCCTAAAAGCAAGACGTTGTAAAGCTCCACACTTTGGCCTTCACAGAAAAAATTGTTTATTGAGCAAATGTGATAAGAAAGCACCCTGGTACATAGCTCCACTTCTGGAGATAATGTCCACTCATAGAGGGGCATATTTACTTACATTTCAAGCAGTACAGGACAGCAAGCAAAGTTGACACACTGCGTTGTCTGAAAGTGCAGAACAGAATTGTCCATACCTACTAAGATATAGCCAATTTCTGCCCTCTCCATGTGTTGGCTCCTTGTGTACTGCTTAGTGCCAGTGCAGGGACCCTTGCACCATGAGACAAGGGTGGCTGTGTTACAGACAGGATTGTTTTTGTGTTGGAAGGGTGATGTTCCAGCACAAAAATAGTACTAAAAGGCATTTTCCTCTTTCTATGTGTGCTGCAGAACGCAGCGCACATAGAATGAGGAGGTGAAGAAGGGAAATAAAGACATACTTCCTTGTTATGCCTGGTTCAAGGAGGCATAGCATTTTGATAAATTCCCAGGTTTCGTAGCTTTAGTAAATCAGAGAATGTTGCAAAATCCAAGCGTGGATGCATGGGAATGTGCATACTCCACCCATGGAATGGCTCCCTGACGACAAGTAATGCAAGGCAGCGCTAGGTGCAGCTTTGCATTACTATTTGGGAAAAATCCCACGCAAAGCCATGCAATTATAATTGACATTGTTTTTCAAATCACAAATAACATTTTGCGTTGTGGTTGCGCCAAAAAAGTGGTGCATCCACGTCCCAAAATGTTACTCGCTCTTCCCAACAATTGCTTTCTCTTAAGATTCTATGTTGCATAATAAGGAACTTACTCCAAACCTACGGTGTTCAAACAGGTAAAAAAGAGAAAAGCAACACGACCCATAGAAAGGGTTCCTCTATAAAGATATTCATCCTAATTAATTCCATTTAAACTTACATGTTAATAAGGCCTGGCGCCCTGTATCGCTTTTTTCGACCCTCCAGTCTCAGTTTGTCTTTTTTCCTCATCCACATCTCCCACACTCTACACACTCTCTCTTTCACTCTCGCTTTATTCCCACACTCTTAATGTCTCCAACTTTCTCTTAGTCTCATCTCATTGCCGTTACCTCTATCTCAGTACCTCCCTGTGAATCTACTTTTATTTATTTCTCTTTCTCTCGCTTTCTTGTTCGGTAATGAAATATTACTATAAGTGACAGATTTTACAGTCACACGTTTTGGCACAATAGTTTTACATAAGAGGAATGCCATGTCTCCTGGCGTTTTTCACCCCTTTTATAAACACATAACATGAACACAATACAAGAGTCGTGGCTCACGGTGTTTGACAGAGACACATCATAGGGCCACACTGGTGACACGTGTCTTCCAAATCGTGTGCCATGCATTCTTTCAACACTAATACCTGTTTTTATTTTTTACAACAATAACGTTGCTGGAAGAGCTTCATTTTGTGTTTGTGCCATTTGGATGCTCACTGACAACGTTCTACGTGGTTTATTGACGTAAACAGCGAGTCCTGAGAATTATCCTTAACTGTCAACTTTCGGGGGCAACAGGGTGCGTTCAGTAAAGGCTGGCCGCACAGCAGAGACACGATAAAAAAAAGTCACGACCTGTGATCCCTTATTGTCTTGCTTCAATTCCAAAAGCTGATGTAGTGGACGCTTCTTTCTTCTTAGTTGACCTTGTGACCTAAAATGGCAGCAGTCTGTCGGATGCTAAATAGCAGTGCTAAAATCTCCCCGTGTAAACATAATGAGGTGAGTCCTCTTCAGCTGTCAGTTATATGGTGTGATCAATCTCAATACACTGTGTCCTTGATAAGAGTATGCCACTAAGAACTTTAAAACAAAGGCAAATAATGCAAAACATGTGATGAAGTACTTTAGTTGGCGTTGGAACTTTTTCAACAATTCAAAGCATGAAGCAGTTTAAACTGTGTAGTTGGGAGACCACAAATAATTAATAGACTGGCACAGAAAGATCAGTCCTGTCTGTATTCGGTGAACAGCGTTTCAGAGTTCAAGACTATGCAGTTTCACATTGCTTTAGTTTTGGCATTAGCAAACCTCTTTTGAATTTATTAAAATTATATATATATATAATAATGTACGTACTTATAGGTGCTTTCAGCCACCACCTCTTCATCAAATTGGACTGTTGTTGTGTCAGAATGAGAGCGGAAATGTAGTACTAATCATTTTTAGAAATTGCTTTGATTATATAACATGTATTAACGTGGAAATGACTAATAACCTAAATTGTGATTTTTTTTATTGGCCACCTTCATTTGTGAAAACGTGCACTTATGCTTTGAAAATAATGTACTAATGCTGTACTGATCGGACAGTCACTTTAAATGATTAATTAAACGGACAAAATAATATGAGCATTTCTTGTTTTCTGCTGTGCCTCCAGCAGATGAGGTTACAGTGACTGCTTATCTAACAAATGTACCCATGAAAAAAACATTTAGATCTTCACACGCCCCTATAGCAAACTTCTTTTGTTTAAGTCACAACTTTATTCTGTGCATGTATTAATGAAATGTATTTCTCGCAAGGAAATGAGCTGATACAAAAATGTTTCCACCTTTGTAACTAGCGTTCGGTAGCAGCGTATTCTGGAATGGATGACCAAGAGGCTCCACTGACATCAGTCGGAAGCAAGTCTAAAAAGCTGCAATTAGTATTGTTAGGAGTTATGTAAATGGGAAAAGCATCAAATCAACATTTTGCAAACTAATATTGTGTCTTTTCAAATGTATTTCCAATATCCAATGTTTTTATGATTGGATGTTCTTTCTTCACCTGATGCTTTTGAATAATAGAAATTATGAATGTATTTTAATTAAATGAACAGCTCATGGAGAGCTCTAGCGCATTCTGTCATTCTTCGTTCTGGAGCACACTTTGTTCTTGAGCCTTCATGTTGATAACTTTGACATTTCATGCCTTATCAATCAGTCTACTGACGTTTTGGTATTTTATTGTTTTCTGAATCTTTTTATGCCTGTTCAAATGCTGAATTAATGCTCTGATGGTTTAGTGATCTTAGAGTCCAAATCCCAAAACGGACGTCCCCCTTATCCTGCCCTATCCTGAAGCTGACACTGCTGTCCCCCTGATGAAGTTGTAGCCATTCAGCTGACTTTCCTTAGGGATAGGTAACTATGTTTAATCAGTGCATTGTTATTTGTCTTTTGTTTTTCAGGTACCAACTGCTGTTCTAATACTGCCGATTATTTTGATAGTATCACAGTTAGATGTTTTCCAAATTGGTGTTACTAAAACTTTTGCATGCAGCCCAACATGCTAATACTAATCAGAGGTTTGTGAGTTGTTACCTTATGCCAATGAACTGATGTTAATTTGCTTGCTGAACAAGTGTATTACATATCTCTTTCTCAAATATTGCTGCTATTAATGAGTGTTTTTGCTGTAGAGATTACGTTCTTGTTGCATTTTTGCAAATTAAGATACTTTGAGAGATATGGCGAGTCTGTGATGTTTCTTTATCTTTATAATTTGATGTTGAGACAAATTTTCATGACTTTAGCGTTGTTAATATAGGGAAATAAACTTTTTAATCAATACCAATGGTGTGGTTATTCGTGGCCAAATCGGTAATGGTGTGTTCAGTACTGACTCCCTATTATTGTTGAATTGTTTATTATTGATGTGCATTACAGCACCTTACAATGTTAATCTAAAGAAGTCGAAAGGATCATCGACCTTAAGCAAGGCTGAATGCTTTCTATTTTAAACAAAATAGATAGGCCAAGGCCACGCTAACAGTGTCAGTTACATTTTTATTCTGCCCACTACAGCATACAAAATGGGACAGTAGGTTCAGCCCGCATCAGCGACTGGAGAAATTGACTATGAATTATGTTTTTGTGCTTTTTAGGTTGAGCGCACAAGCACTCTGGCCTGTTGTAATATATCTGTGGGCTTTTAACCATGCCCATTGCACACCCATCACTATCACTCGCAAACGTGAGACCCATTGCATTGCAAATGCTTGTTTTAAAAGGAGCACACCCTCTAAGAAAGTAGTAGCCTTCAGTGTCACTGACTTCTGTGGCAAAATATTTGTTTTGAGACCAAAACCAATATTCAGGTTTTAGCCAATGATTATTTTGAAGTGGGCCTGGTAGTCACCCCAAAAATAAACTGACAACCAAGTAAGATCCATGATCAATGCCTGTTTTGAAATGTTAGAAATTATGAAGAATAGAAGTTTCACAGCAAACAAAGGGTGGGAAAAAGGGCCTGCGGATACCTTTCAGAGGCAATGATATATTTCTCTTTTGTCACATAGGGCTAGGGAAGCCCTGAGCGACAGAAGAGAAAAACAAGCATTAACAAAGCAACTAGACCTCCTCTTAGCGTGATATACTCGCTTTGCAGACCTCTTTTTGAGCCAAGTTATACAGCAGCATGGCTGCTATGTAGTATGGCTGAAAGTGAAAAAAATAAGTGCTATGAAGCTGACAAAGCTGGTCACTTCATATTGCTTTTTTTCTCTGTTTTCAGCTGTGTTGCACAGCACCCACATTGCTGTACAGCACTGCAAAATAAAATTGACAGAGGCAAATATCTGTCAGATTTGTAAGAGCTATTTGGATTTGTCAATGTTGTTAGGCACCACAGCTAATTAAATTAGGAAAAAAGTGTGATTACCAAGGTCATAGTGCTTTTTTGTTAAGGCGGGTGGGGGGGCAACATGAACAGCGGGAGGGGGGAAGCAACATAAGGTACAGTTGGAGAGGGAAGCATGATGATGGAGAGCAAAAGGAGGATGGAAGGGGCAACAAGATGATGGATCAGGGAGGAGGGATAGAGGGAGTAGCAAATGATGGACAATGGAAAGAGAGCAAGGGCGGGAACCAGGAGGAGGGCCAGAGGGGATAGTAAGATGATGGACAGTGGCAGGCATGTGGGAGAAGGGCAGCAAGACAATGGAGAATGGGAAAAGGCTGGAGGGGGTTGGACCAAGCAACGACATGGAGCGAGCAAGACAGACTGCAATCACATGCAATCTTATGATGTACTACAACTAAAATTAAACAAAAATGTACCTCCAAAAGTTACATTAGGAGAACATTTGGTAAAGAAGAGGTACTTGGTCCAGGCTCCAGGTAAAGTAGAATCACACAAAGAGAAAGTGAAACTGGCAGGTACTGACCAATAAGAAGCAAAGAAATGAGAGTGACGACCACTGGTAAGTAATGGACAGCCTTTAACAAAATGTATTGCAAGCTGCAGTATGAAGTCTTGACTGGGTAAAGGGAGTTGACTGGGTTAAATGAAACTTGTGACAAAGTCAGAAACAATGCCCTACTTCCCTGAAGGCAAAGTTTCCTAACTACACCAATATGCACAGCTTATTGTTTCACTCCACACACCTTTTTAGTGCTTTATTCTTCAGATAAGAAAATATTGGTGGTTGCCAGATAATTTTTGTGTTGTGATGTTGTTTGGCCTTATTTCTTTCCTTCTATGCATTATAGTGTATGGCAACAATTTTACTATTTTTTGGTTTTAGTAGAGACAGCTTCTAGTTGTCTTGTGGAGTTTATATTATTAGTGTACAGAGAGAGAGGTGAGAGGCTATTGCCCTCAGGCTTTAGGTCAGCCAACAGTACAGCCATTAATTGTTGTATTTGATTCTTTATGACAGTTTGAGTGCAGGATTGTCTAGAAATGCATTGCGATATGTTGTAGTGGTGGGTGATCCTTTGTGAAAGTCTAATAATCAATAAGGCAAATAGGAAGTGAGAGTCAAAGTAACATAATTTAAATAAATACTTTATGAGATGCAGCATTGTGGCGACAGCCTCCTTAGGTAGCTGACGCAAAGCATGATAAGTCGCAAGGGTTTTTATACCCTTTTGATACATCTGTTCTCATTAACACAACCAATAATGGCATTGACCCGACTTAAAGAGATGCTCAGTTATTAATTGACATCTGACATTAAACTCTGATTCGGAAATTATATGAAATGTGCAACTGTAGCAAACCAATAGAAAGACCCTTACACATATAACTCATGATTTCTAGGAATTCTCAAGGCCTTAAAGTCACTGCAAGCCCTTAGGTAAGGGTCGCTCCTCTGCGGGGCAAATTATTTTAAGCCATTTCTTCCTACCTTGGAGCAGATTGGCCTATTTTTCTGAGGCCAATCTACTCCTAAGGGGTTCAGAAACCACTAAGCACCAGGGATTTATTTTTGCGCCAATTTCACGCAAGGGGAGCAACTCCTTAGGCAAGGGTCGCTCCCCTGGAGGGCAAATTTATTTTAGGCCATTTCTGCCCCCTTTATTAGGCCGAAACCACTAGGCACCAGAGATTTTTTTTAAAATTGTTTTACAGATGGAGAGTGACCCCTTAGGCATGGGTTGCTCCCGTGGGGCAATTTTATTTTAGGCCATTTCTCCCCACCTTGGGGGCAGATTGGCCTATTTCTCTTAGGCCAATCTGCTCCCAAGGGGGGCAGAAACCACTAGACACCGGGGATTTTTTTTTTGTGCCAATTTCTCTCAAGGGGAGTGACCCATTAGGCAAGGGTCACTCCCCTGGGGGGGGGAATTTATTTTAGGCCATTTCGCATCCATACCGATAAATATTCTTCCCCACTTGTCAATCTAAAAACTTTTTTTTGCAAACTGTCCTTTTGCTTTGTTTCTCCCTCATTTTTAACATGTTTTTAGCCCTTCCCTGCCACAGGCACTTGGCCCACCTACACAAGTGAGGTACCATTTTTATTGGGAGACTGAGGGGAACGTTCAGTGGTAGGACATTTGTGCAGGTGAGGTGATCCCACTCAGAAATGTGGGAAAAATATGATTTTATTAGCTAAATTTGAGGTTTGCTGAGGATTCGGGGTAAGAAAACACTGGGGGATACCTGGACTCCTTCAGATGTCTAGTTTTCAGAAATGTCTGGTTTTGGTATGTTTCCCTACATGGCTGCTGAGCTCAGGACCAAAAACACAGGTCCCCCGCAAAAACAGGCAGTTTTGTATTTGATAATTTTGATGTGTCCACGTAGTGTTTTGGGGCATATCCTGTCGTGGGCATTAAGCCTACCCACATATGTGAGGTACCATTTCTATTGGGAGATGTGAGGAAATTCTGGGTGGAAGGAAGTTTGTGGCTCCCCTCAGATTCCAGAACTTTACATCACCTAAATGTATTTTTTTGCCAAATTGCAAGGTTTTGGGGCATTTCCTGTTGTGGACACTAGGCCTACCCACACAAGTGAGGTACCATTTTTATCGGGAGACTTGGGAGAGTGCTGGGTGGTAGGAAATGTGTGGCTCCTCTCAGATTCCAAAACTTTATATCACCGAAATGGAAAAATTGCTTTTTTTTCCACATTTTGAGGTTTGCAAAGGATTCTGGGTAACTGAACCTGATGAGAGCCCCACAAGTCACCCCATCCTTGATTCCCATAGGTGTCTAGTTTAAAAAAATGCACAGACTTGGTAGGTTTCCCTAGGTGCCGGCTGAGCTAGAGACCAAATTCCACAGCTAGGCACTTTCCAAAAAAATGTCAGTTGTCAATGTAAAAATGTGATGTGTCCATTTTGCGTTTTGGGGCGTTTCCTGTCACAGGCACTAGCCCTACCCACAAAAGTGAGGTACCATTTTTATTGAGCGACTTGGGGTAATGCTGGGTGGAAGGACATTTTTGGCTCCTCTCAGATTCCAGAACTTTCTATCACCAAAATGTGAGGAAAAGGTGTTTTTTTGCCAAAGTTTGAGGTTTGCAAAGGATTCTGGGAAACAGAACCTGCTGAGAACCCCACAAGTCACCCCATTCTGAATTTCCCTAGGTGTCTAGTTTTAAAAAATGTATAGGTTTGCTAGGTTTTCCTAGGTGCCAGCTGAGCTACAGGCCAAAATCCACAGCTAAGTACTTTGGCAAAAAACAGGTCAGTTTTCTTTGGGAAAATGTGATGTGTCCATGTTGTGATTTGGAGCATTTCCTGTCTCGGGCACTAGACCTATCCACACAAGGAGGTCCCATTTTCATCTGGTGACTTGGGTAAATGTTGGGTGGAAGGAAATGTGTGGCTCCTCTCAGATTCCAGATCTTTCTGTCACCGAAATGTGAGGAAAAAATTTTGTTTTTGCCAAATTTTGAGGTTTGCAAAAGATTCTGGGTAACATAATCTGGTGAGATCCCCTAAAGTCACCCCATTTTGAATTTCCTTAGTTATCTAGTTTTAAAAAATGTATAGGTTTGCTAGGTTTCCCTAGGTGACGGCTGATCTAGAGGCCAAAATCCACAGCTAGGCATTTTCCAAACACCACGTCAGATTTCAATGTAAAAATGTGAAGTGTCCATGTTGCATTTCCTGTCACGGACATTAGGCCTACCCACGCAAGTGAGGTACCCTTTTTATCGCGAACACAGAATAGAAGAACAAGTGTTATTGCCTCTTGTCTTTCTCTACATTTTTTCCTTCCAAACGTAAGACAGTGTGTAAAAAATATGACTATTTGAGAAATCCCCTGTAATTCACATGCTAGTTTGGGGACCCTGGAATTCAGAGATGTGCAAATAACCACTGCTTCTCAACACCTTAGCTTGTACCCATTTTGGAAATACAAAGGTTTCCTTGATACCTATTTTTCACTCTTTATATTTCACCAAATGAATTGCTGTATGCCTGGGATACAATGAAAACCCATTGCAAGGTACAGCTCTTTTATTGGCTCTGGGTACCTAGGGTTCTTGATGAACCTACAAGCCCTATATATCCCTGCAACCAGAGTCCAGCAAGAATAATGGTATATTGCTTAGAAAAATCTGCCATAGCTGGAAAAAGTAAAAAAATGTGAAATTACTCTTTTTTCACCTCAATTTCAATTTTGTTTTTTAGCTGTTACTTCTGTAGGAAAGCCTTGAAGTATCTACAAAAATTACCATTTTCTGAATTCATAATTTTGCCTACTTTTCAGAAATGTTTAGCTGTCTGGGATCCAGCACTGGTTTCACACCCATTTCTGTCACTAACTGGAAAAAGGCTGAAATCACAAAAAATTGTAAAAATGGGGTATGTCTGAGTAAAATGCCAAAACTGTGTTGAAAAATGTGGTTTTCTGATTCAAGTCTGCCTGTTACTAAATGCTTAGCACTGTAAACCCTTTGTTGATTCCATTTTCAGCGGAAAAAAACACGTGCTTTCTTCTGCAGCCGTTTTTACCAATTGTTTAAAAAACAAAAACAAATCTTTAGTTGTATTTTGGCAAATTTTTTGGTCTCCAGGGGAACCCACAAACTCTGGGTACCTTTAGAATCCCTAGGATGTTGTAAAAAAAGGACACAAACTTGGGGTGGGTAGTTCATGTGGACAAAAAGTTATGAGGGCCAAACATGAACTGCCCCAAATAGCCAAAAGAATCCTGGCACCTGAGGGGGGAAAGTCCTGACAGCGAAGGGGTTAAAGCCCGGAAACAGTTGCGGATTACTCAGTGTGGTAACAGAGTACCAGTTAAAACCCTGATACAGGAGGTGCCATCACATATTGGAGCTCAACCTATTATATGTTGTAACATCTATTTGAGCAATACAAACAGATCAATGACTATGTCATTCACAGAGGAAGGGATGCAATTGGTAAAGCTATGACCATAGATGAGAACAAATGGGGCCTAGTCAAATGCCTCCCACAGATGCTGCTCCCTCTTTAGGTTTTCACTCGGAAAATTAGCAAGAAGGACAGTACAATGGGCCAAGCTATCCTGTTATTGCATCTGTTACAGGAGCAGCTAAAGAAGATGTCTAAAAGGTTCACATTTGTGGGTGAGAACGAAAACCCAGAAGGGTATGGTTGACTTGTAATGCAAGGCTATAAAATGATATTACCTCATCAAAAGCATACATCTGTGCCACCCTACTTGATTGATGCTACAAAATAATTCTTCCCACTTTCATTCCTTTTTCTGAAGGGGATGTTTCACAATACAAGAGGTGGATTGTTGAGCAAGCAGTAGAGCTGTAGTGACTGCAAGCTCAGCACAGATCAAGATCTCAGACGTTTTCCAAGCTTCATATTAAGTGTCCCAAAAATAGAACCTGAAAGAAAATGTTTTTTATAATGCCTCTTCCGATACTTAATAATGTAATTTAATAACTTGTTTTAAACAATCCAATGGCTATCACTGCTTTTTCTTTCAGCTCAATGGTAGGCTCTGTTGCAATTTTCTCAGTTAACTTTGCCAATTAATTTTCTGATGACTATTATGGAAAACCCATAAGTAGCAGTATTATAATTCCTAGGCCTGTTAACATGTTACTAGGCCTGGGCGGAGAACTCCACTCCGCCAGCGGAGTTTGCAGAATTTGGGGACTTCACACTATGAGAACTAGTGCAGAGTTCCTGAATTCCACAATCTGGCGCGGAGCGGAGTTGTCACAGACGCGTAAGATCGGGTTTTGCCGTTCTCTCACGAGTACAGTGATACTCCCAGGATGCTAATGACTACACACAAGACTTTGCATTCACTTGCACTGCTTCCGGCCGTGCCAGTATGCAAAACAGTGCCACTTGTGTGTGCAAACTCACTTCAGCAGTAGATTTCCTACTTGAGAAATCTAGTTATAAAGAGATATTGACTAGATTGTCTTCTCCATTGGACCCTGCAATTTGTTTTACAGATTGAGAAGTCTTTTTGTCAAACAGGAAGGAAGTGGGTCAGAGACTCCAACTTCCTGTTCCTGCTCAGCAGACTCCTCCAACTGCTTTGTCCATCTCCTGGTCCAACATTTCACTTGGATTTAAAGATGGAAGTATCGCTCTCTTTGGTTCCTGGATATACTTTTGGATTTAAGGGCTTTGTCTTTTTTAATCACACAAGTAAGTTCAAAATAATTGTATAAGGCTGTTGTTTATTTGCTTAGACATCCACCAGTATTTCTTTGTACTCTAATTAGACTTTTATATATTTTATGTGGTGGGTGAATTGGAGTGTTAGCATAGGTCTAGTTTTTATTTATTTTGCATTTCATTGATTTTCCACTTTTTGTAAAAGAAAATTGTTGCATAGCCCATTACCCTTTCTACATGTTTGTAACATTTACAATACTATTTTAGTATGTGGCCTAGATTTCCAAAGGGCCATTTAGCCAGTAGTAGCCAGCACTATTAGTCATCAGTGTATGAAATAAATGTTTCAGTGGTATATGTTTCTAAAACTTTAGTTAGGGCAGGGATGGTATTGGATTAATTTAAAATGTTGGCTATTGTTTACATTTCATGATTTTTTGGCAAAAAAGTATACATGTTCTGGGGTAATATTTGATGACATAGGAGTATGTGTTTGTTTTATAGCTCAGTTAATTTTGATGTTTTGCATTGCTGAATTAATGTTGGTCACCTTTCTTCAGTGTTACCACCACCATCCATCGACATGGCCAGTTGTTTGTCATCATCATCTATTTCTCTTTGTTCTTTATACAGTGTGGCCAGGGGCCATTTTCTGTCCATAGGCTTGCATGTGTTCTTTGTTGTCCATGCCTCCTTGTTTGCCTCCTTCCTCTTTGTTTTTGCTTTTTGACCACGTAGCTGGCTGGCAGCCATTTTGTCCATCTAGCCAGTGTCCCTTACCATGCCTCCTTACTCCTTCTTGTTGTTCTTTGACCATGTGGCAGGAAGGCAGCCATTTCGTGTATGCAGCCAGTGTGTTTTTGTCATATCCTTACGTACAAACATTGTTAATTTTTCATCATTTGTTTTTTTAAGTTTCTATTTTTGTTTTTTTATATTTTATGTTTTTATTTTTGTCTTCTATTTTACTTTTTATTCAATTTTCTATTTTCATTTGAATGTTAATTTTGTATTTCATTTTCTTATCTTAATGCTTCAATTTTTTTATTTGAATTTTTATATTTTCATTTTTTAATTCTGTTATACATTTTTTTTACATTTTTATTTCAATGTTTAACTTTTACAATTAACTTTTTTATTTCTTTATTTTAATTTTTATATTTTTGTTTTTTAATTTTTTTATAATTTTTTATTTTGATTTAACTTTTTGTTTCATTCTGCATTTTGCCTTTATCCATCCATCCACATCAATCTATTCCTCCATCCATCCATCCATTCATCCATCCACCAAAGTTGCAGAGCTGCACTACTGCACTCAGTTTCTTTAGGTGTAATTCTATTTCCTCCAGGACACCCTTGCAGTGGAGCACTGCAGACAAATCTACAGCATAATTCATTTGGTTAATTATTATTCCATTTCCTCTGGACCACCTCTCTACCATAGGTTTTAAAAAAAGATTATTCCATTTATCCATGCACCTCTCTGTGACTACCCCAGGTGTCTTCTTTAAAACAGAAGGAGATAAAGCAAAGAGCTAGATCTGCATGTTGTGCTGTCTGATATGAAATGCATCTTTTTATGATGTGCTAGTGTGGTTTGACTTGATAGTTTTTGATTAAAGTGGCATTTTATGTATGAGATAAGTAACCAACTGCACTAAGATTGCATTTTTCTGTACTATGTCAACCTCCAACAATGCCAAGTTTCACTAATTACATGTTTTTATTCCTTGGTTGTTATTAGGTGCACAAGAGAAGAGAACCCACATCACCTACAGTACTGCAAAGAGAAGTCCTTACAGTTATTCTTTTCATCCAAACTCTTTTGCTTGTGCATCTTAGTGCCACTGCCCACCTAGAGCCTAAGATGGCCCCAAAGAAAGTTGCTCCCAAGAAAGTGACCAGTGAGAAGAAGTAGCTTTTCACCAGTGGCATGCCACCGTAACCTTTTTTAGGAGATGTGTGCCTGCTACACAGGCCTCTGGGGAGGAATCTGGGAGCTGCACTCCTGCATCAAGAGCACCACCCCAACCTAATCCCAAGACCATGTCTGTCAGTGAGGCAGCCAATGCAATCATGGCGATGCTGAAAAGCAGTGATAAAAAAATGGATTTGTCCCTTTCGCAAAGCAGTACCCAATCATTAAAGGAAACAGAGCAAAGTGGACTGCAGCCACAGCCAGCAATAGTAGATCTTCTATAAGTTGAAGCAGAACAGGAGGTCGAGCTTTCTGTCGAGCAACAACCTCCTTTTTTAGAATCAAGGGCTTCCAGGTATCGCCAACAGGTCGGCGGTAAAAAAATTGAATTATGACCACGGCGGAAACTGACCACACAGACAGCCACTTTAACACACCGATCAACCAGCCAGGCAGAAGACAATGTACCGCCCACAGTATTACAACAGGCCTATCCGCCACCTTTTCTGGGGCTGTACCAACAACATCAAAAGCACGGCAGAAACAGAAGACAGAAGGCAAAGGACTCACCTCCGGAGACTCAACGAAGAACCACGACGCCATGGAGCCCAAGTTGCACATATTTCCATGATTGTATACCTCCTCATTCACTACAAACAGCAACACCGGCGAAGACGACCACGGTGAGTACTGCCACCTAGCACACAAGGGAGGGGGAAAGAAAAAGAGAGTGACACACACATGCAACACGGAACACCCCCACCCCCACACCATACACACAAACAGATGCAGTACAATTACACATACACCCCGTACCCCTCAGGAATAATGCAAGGACAAAAGGAATTGATTAAAGTGAGTGTAAAAGATATAATACGAGAAAACCATGATTCAAAATCAAAACAGTATATACATATATACAAATGGAGGGACACTGCCCAGTCCTCAATGGCCGTGGGACACAGGGCCACATCACATAGGCCAAGGCCCCAGTTGACTCCTGCAATAACATGGAGAGAACACAGCAGGGGCATCGGGTTGAAAATACAGGCATCTCAGGCGGAAGGCGAATGGGGGGACACCTCAGCCGGAAGATGGTACAACACCACTGGTCCTGGAGGGGGCTACATGCCCTGTGCAATGTCCTGGGGAGTGCAAGGCCACAGTCTCTCAAGTGGGTGGTTTTCCCACTGCTTGGTCCTGGGGAGTGCAAAGCCACAGTCTCTCAAGTGGATGGTTTGCCCATTCCTTGGTCCTGGGGAGTGCAATGCCACAGCCTCTCAAGTGGGTGGTTTGCCCAGTGCTTGGTCCTGGGGAGTGCAAGGTCACAATCTCTCTTGTGGGTGGTTTGCCCACTGCTTGGTCCTAGGGAGTGCAACGCCACAGTCTCTCAAGTGGATGGCTTCTTCCACTGGTTCTGGAGGGGGCCTTGTGCCCAGTGTGCGTCATCCTGGCAAGGAGGGGGTGAGTGGATGGCTTCTTCCACTGGTTCTGCAGGGGGCCTTGTGCCCAGTGTGCTTCATTCTGGCAAGGATGGGGTGAGTGGATGGCTTCTTCGACTGGTTCTGGAGGGGGCATTGTGCCCTGTGATGCAGAACTTTGGAAGTGCAAGGTCCCAGTCTCTCACCTGGGTGTCAGACCCACAGGATTTACAGGGGCCAGGATGCACTACAGCCC
Organism: Pleurodeles waltl; assembly: GCF_031143425.1. NCBI lineage: Eukaryota > Metazoa > Chordata > Amphibia > Caudata > Salamandridae > Pleurodeles > Pleurodeles waltl. The sequence goes on along the minus strand of NC_090437.1, from coordinate 829,879,932 downwards.
ATGGAGGTAGGACTACACACTGCCGGCCAGCGGTGATGGCTCCTCAGTGGTGGCAGTGGCGGTGCTGGTGTCGGGCTGGCAGTAGTGGGGGGAGGCTCCAGCCCTTCCCCTGCAGCCTCAGATGGCTGCCCACTAGGGCTGCTGCTGCTGGCAGTGGTGCTGGTGGCGGTGCAGACAGTGGTGGGGGGAGGCTCCAGCCCTTCCCCTGCAGCCTTGGACGGCTGCCCACTGGGGCTGCGGCTACTGGCAGTGGTGCTTGTGGCGGTGCTGGTGGCAGTGCTAGTGGCGGTGCTGGTGTCGGGGATACCAGTGGTGGGGGAGACTCCAGCCCTTCCCCTGCAGCCTTGGACAGCTGAACCACCATGGTTGGTGGTGGGGGCTCAGCATCAGTCCCAGCACCAGGCCTCCTGTCCTTCCTGCCTGCAGGTACAGACCCTTTGCCCTTGGCAGCTGGTGGTGCCTCTTTGCCCTTCCCCTTGGCAGCTGGTGGTGCCTCCTTGTCCTTCCCCTTGGCAGCTGGTGGTGCCTTCTTGCCCTTCCCCTTGGCAGCTGGTGCTGCCTCCTTGTCCTTCCCCTTGGAAGCTGGTGCAGGCACACTATCAGTGCTGATGGTTGGTTCCCTGGAGCCTCTCCCACCTGCTGTAGCTGCCGACACTACTGTAGCCGTGGACTGGGTGGCTGAGGTGCTAGCCTATGTTCTAACCACCCTGGCCTGACAGGGTGGGGGGTAGGGAAGAGGTCAACGGCGGAGAGGAAAAGCTTCTTAGGGACACTGGGGCGGGAAGAGGGTGAAGATTTGGGAGTGGCGGAAGAGGGAGGTGTCTGCTGTGTTGTGGCTGCAGGTGCATGGGCTGGATGCTGTTGTAAGGTGAATGGCTATTGGGTGTCTGAGTGCTTTTGTTTGTGTACTTTAGGAGGAGAGGGCACAAACACAGTGGGAGAGGACACAGGCGATGTGTGCATGGATGTGGGGGTGGTGACTGCCAGTGAGGGGTGTACCGTGATAGGTGTGATGGTGATGGGGTACTGGATGAGGATGTAGTGCATGCAGGTGTGAGTGGAGACACAACTGGGAGGGAGGTGGAGGAGAAGGAGGAGGGGGACACAGTGGAGGCAGTGGGTGTTGTTATGTCTGCATCTGGATGGTGTTTGTGTGAGTGCCTGTGGGGTGATGTGTGGTGCTTGCGTTTTCCTGAGCCATTCCTGTGTGTTGTCTTGGGTACATGCTGATCTGAATGTGTGCTTGGGATAGGCTTGGGATAGGCTAGTGTTTAGGAGAATGGAACTGGGTAGAGGAAGTTGGAGAGGGGAGGCTGGAGACAGGGACAATGGCTGCCATCAGGGAGGAGGCCAGAGCCTGGATTGATCTCTGTTGGGCCACCATGCCAGAGTGAATGCCCTCCAGGAATGCATTTGTTTGTTGCAAATGGCCTGCCAGCCCCTGGGTGGCATTCACTATGGTTGACTGCCGAACAAAGATGGATCGCAGGAGGTCAATAGCCTCCTCACTCAGGACAGAAGGGCTAACTGGGGCAGGGCCTGAGGTGCCTGGGGCGAAGGAGAATTCCACCCTCCTGGATGAGTGGGCACGGGAAACTCGCTGAGGGGCTGCTGGGAGGGCGGTGCTGGTATGGGGATGGCGACTGTACCTGTAGTTGGGGTGGGCACAGAGATGTCCACCACCAGCAGGAAGCTTCCATTGGAGGAGGTATCACTGTCTGTACTTTCCCTCCTGTCTCCGCCGTGGTGCTCCCCTCACCCTCCGTCCCACTGGTGCCCTCACAGTCGGTGGATTCAGCATCATGGGCCCTGTGGGTTGCAGCTCCTTACATCGCCGGTGCCTCTGCTCCTCCTCCAGATGATGCTAATGCACATAAGGACAGGGTAACAAAACAAAAAGAGGGGGAAGAGACAAAGGATATACTTGGTCAATGGCAGCAACAACACCACCATTGGCATACACGACACACACACACACACACACACACACACACACACAGGGAACAGCCCTACGCACTAGGCAATGCACTACCAGTCACAATGCTAGTCACCAGCCCACGGACAGGAATACCTAATGCCAATAGCAGCATACCTGAGACCCACAGACCCTGCCCAGTAGTAGATGCCTAGTAACTTGGTTGGAGGTGGTGTTCATCAGCCCCTGCCCAACATGGAACCTACCCTGCAATGTCCAGCCTGGTCTAGGGGCACCCACAGGCCCACATCCCCCACCCAGAGACCACCCTACCATGCACAAGTAGTACATTGGGAAACTGTACTCACCCTTGTGGCTGCTGTGATGCCCCCAAACGCCCATTTATCTCCGGATAGGCCTCTGCCAGTATGCAGGCCATCAAGGGTGTCAGGGTTCGACGGGTACCCCTTCCTCGTTGGGAGGCCATCCCCAGCTGGGCCTCCGCCATCTTCCTTGCCCAGGTCCTCAGGTCCTCCTCATTGTTTGCAACAGTGGGTGCTCCGTCTGCCGTAGACCCCCCGGGTCCACACGTCCTTGGCGATGGCACGCCATATACAATTTTTCTGATGGGCGCTGACCTGCAGAAAAAGATACATTGAAAAAGGTATCAGTCATACTGTATGGCCTGTTACACTCATGGCCCACCATAGCCCTTACATCCCCTTACGCACAGACATTTCCCACCATACATGCATCAAGCAGAACCCTTCTACCAACCCCCCCTTGCATCGTTGTCACAGTGTACACACCTGTTGGTGTGGAGGCCCATACAGCACTCGGTATTGGGGTAGGACCCCATCCACCAGTCTCTCCAACTCCACAGCGGTGAAGGCAGGTACCCTTTCCCCAGTGACACGAGCCATGGTCAATTCCAGACACAGGTCACAGCAGCACTTGCAATATCGGTCCTGTTGAAGGTCAGGTAGCAAGTGAGTGAACAAATAGAAAATGGCGGTCACGTCCACAGCGGTGCATACTGTCACCACCAGCGTACATCACCATTGGCCACTGTAACCCATAGGGCCCAATGAGAATCAATGAGGAGTTGCACGGCGGTACTCGACTGCCTCCCGCAACGGTGCACAACGTCAGCGGAATTCCCTCATTTCCACCTGTCCCTCCAAACAGGACAGGAGGGCACCATTTCGGGGGGGGGGCAGGGCATGGCTCATAACTGCGTCACAGTACACATAGGCACCATTTGGGCCTATCCAACGACATACTGTTACAGTCACAACATGCAATGCAGTGTAGTGTTTGGAAATGTAGAATACTGACCAGCTGCTCACCGTTTTGCCCCCTAGATTACACCCGCTACGGATGAATAGGAGATGGAGACATCCCCCACGTACAGACCGCTGGTGGACTCTGCTATCCGTCACCCCATTGGGATTCCCCCTCATGTGCAAGTCCCATCTGTGCTGCATTTCTTGGCAACTGGCTCCTTCCAAGTGACAGTGGGCTTGACAGCAGGGATATCACAGCCAATGTTCTCAATAGTGCTAACCAGAGTTTTGTCTGCCCTGATAAAACACATGCACAGCTACATTGTTTTCCTCCAGGTGGAGGATTTGGCCACAGTGAAAGCTGACGTCTATGCAATGGGACATATCCCCAACATTATTGGGGCAATTGATGGTACACATATTGCATTTTTCGCCCCCCCCAGAGAAATGAACAGGCGTTCAGAAATCGAATGAGCTTTCACTCAATGAATGTGCAGATAGTGTGCCTGGTGGACCAGTACACTTCCCATGTAAATGCAAAGTATCCTGGCTCTGTGCATGATGCCTATATCCTGAGGAATAGCAGCATCCCATATGTGATGGCTCAACTCCAGACGCCCTGGGTGTGGCTAATAGGTGAGCCCTGGTTCCCACCTAGTGTATGTTGGTGTATGGGTATGGTGTGGGCCCTAAGGGTTAGTGTGTGTCTAACAGTTGTCCCTCGATATTTGCAGGTGACTCTGGTTACCCCAACCTCTCATGGCTACTGACCCCTGTGAGGAATCGCAGAACAAGGGCAGAGGAACGTTACAATGAGGCACATGGGCGAACAAGGAGAATAATAAAGAGGGCATTCATCCTCCTGAAAGCCAAGTTTCAGTGCCTGCATCTAACAGGTGGATCCCTGTGCTACTCACCCTAGAAGGTGTGCCAGATAATCGTGGCATGCTGCATGATGAATAACCTTGCCTTGAGATGCCACATACCTTTTCTGCAGGAGGAGGAGGCTGGAGATGAGCGTGTGGCAGTAGTGGACCTTGTGGACAGTGAAGATGAGGAGACAGAGGATGAGGATAAGGATGAGGACAACAGAACAGCTATTATACAACAGTACTTTCAGTGACACACAGGTAACTTTGCATTGACAGTTTTGTATTTAACATTGTACATGGCAGCCAGATTTTCCCACTTCTATGGCCACTTACTGTACCCTTTTGCATCTCTATTTTCAGATATCTGTGCTCCACTCTGGCACCTGGTGTATACATTACTGTACAGTTGTATTGCAGTGTTTAAAACTTGTTAAACAAATACATAGTTAAATTATTTGACATACTCCATACATGTATTTTTTCAAATGGTGTTTATTTAAGTGCTAAAAGGTAGAAGGGGATGTGCAATTGGCTGGGGGATGATGGAGGAAAGTCCAGGATAGAGTCCACTCTATTTGTATCACAGGTGCATTGACCAAGGGGGCATAGGAAGTGGAGCAATGGCAGTTCAAGGTGGACAGGGTGACAGAGTGGGATACAAGGGTGACAATCAGGAGAGTCTTATTTTCTGGCAGGGGTCTGGGCAATATTCTCTGGCTTCTGCCTGGATCGCAGAGACCATTTGCGGGGTGATTCTCCTTCTGCAAGGGGAGGAGTGCTGGTGGCCTGTTTTTTCTGTGGCAGGCCTCCTGTCCGCTAGTGGCAGCGGAGGTGGAGAGCTGTTCATCGGTGTGGCTAGTGTCATGGGCCCGGTGGTGTGCCACTGCTTCCCTCATGGTGTTGACCATGTCTGCCAGCACCCCTGCAATGGTGACAAGGGTGGTGTGGATATCCTTCAGGTCCTCCCTGATTCCCAGGTATTGTCCCTCCTGCAGCCGCTGGGTCCCCTGTAACTTGTACAGTATCTGGCCCATCGTCTCCTGGGAATGGTGGTATGCTCCCAGGATGTTGGTGAGTGCCTCATGGAGAGTCGGTTCCCTGGGCCTGTCCTCCCCCTGTTGCACAACAGTCCTCCCAGCTTCCCTGTTGTCCTGTGCCTCTGTCCCCGGAACTGTGTGCCCACTGCCACTGACCACAGGTCCCTGATCATCCTGTGTTTGTGGGGTTCCCTGGGGTCCCTGTAGTGGTGAACACACTGCTGATTGATGTGTCCTGGGGGGGAGGCTCTGTGGTGGTATGGGACTATGCCTGGGAAAACAACTGTCCAAAGATCCCTGATGGGCCAGGTTGATCATCCAGATCCAGGTGAGCAGAGCTGCTGTCATCACTGTGAGCCTCTTCTGGGAGGGGACTGGATGTTGCTGGCACCTCCTCTCCGGTGACGTTGGGTGGGGGACCTGTGGGGATGTAATTGTAGTGTTAATGTTTCTGCGGTGACATCTTGTGCATGGGTGTGTTGCTCTGTATGGTTGCCCTGCCAGCTTTGCCTTGTGTGAGTAGTGATTTTGTGGGCTAGGTGATTCTCTCTAATGTGCATGCTTTAGTGATGGGTGTCCATGCAGGTCTGTGATGAGGGTCCATGCATTGGTGTCGCATGCAGGGCTTGGTATTGGGATGGGTGGGTTGTGATGTGGGGTGTATGAGAGGTGGTGGAGTGATGGGGGTGAGGGTAGGGGTGGGGGTTTGTGTTGGCATGCAGGTAGGGGGGGTGATAGTAATAGAGATTTCACTTACCAGAGTCCAGTGCTCCTGCTACTCCTGCCAGGCCCTCATGATGCAGTATTGCCAAGACTTGCTCTTCCCATTTGTTAGTTGTGGGGGAGGAGGTGGGGGTCCACCGCCAGTCCTCTGTACAACTATCTGGTGTCCTGCAACCACAGAACGTACCTTCCACCTCTTCCTGATGTCGTCCCTTGTTCTGGGGTGTTATCCCACGACGTTGACCCTGTCCGTGATTCTCCGCCATAGCTCCATCTTCCTGGAAATGGATGCCTGCTGCATCTGTGATCCTAATAGCTGTGGCTCTACCCGGATTATTTCCTCCACCATGACCCTTAGCTCCTCCTCTGAGAACCTGGCGGGTCTTTGTGGTGCCATGGGTGTAGTGTGTGTGAGGGTGTGTGGGGTGATGTGTTGGGGTGTGTGCTGTGAGGTGCGTGGATGGTATATGGGTGTGGGATTCTGTGGCTCTGGTTCTTTGGGGGGTCTTGGCGTGCCTCTCTTTCAGTTGTCAAGTTTTCTGAGTTGTAAAGGGTTGTGGGTAATGGGTGTGTGTGTTTTATAGTGGTGTGTGTGTGTGGGTGTAGTGTGTTTATGTGTGTCAGGTGTGTGTTATTCAAATTGTCCAATGTGGTGTTGTTTTGTATGTGTGTGTGTATTTTGAGCAAAGCGGTGTGTACCACCAATGGTTTACCGCGGTTGAATGTCCGCTGCGGTGATTCATGTGTCATAATGCTGTGGGCGTAGTTGTGCTGGCGTAACAGTGTGGGTTTCGGTACCGCCAGTTTATCACTGACCTTTGGGCTGGCGGACTTGTGTGTGTGTCTGTATAGTGACGGATTGCTATGCGTGGGACATAATATGACAGTGGCGGTGGTATGTTGGCGGCAGTCGGCATGGCGGTAAGCTGGACTTACCGCCAATGTCATAATGAGGGCCATAGTCAGCAACATACAGACCACCTGCAAGCACATCTGCACTCATTTCAGCCATTCTTTTAAAGCCCGGAAACAGTTACAGATTGTTCAGTGAGGTAACAGAGTACCAGGTAAAGCCCTGATACAGGAGATGCCAACACTTTGGAGCTCAACCTATTATATGTTGCAACATCTATTTGAGCAATACAAACAGATCAATGACTATTGTGGTCATTTAGACATGTATGGTAAAAGCCGCCCACTACCCCCGGTCACACCCCTGGCCCGGCAGCTCATACCGCCATTGCAGTATGAATGGTAAATTGGCGGGTTGGCTGCAGCCAAACCGCCAATCTCATGATGTGGCGGTATGTACCCCCAGCCTGTTGGCGGTATTACCGACCACCAGGGACATAATGAGGGCCTATGTCATTCAAAGAGGAGGGGATGCAATTGGGAAAGCTATGACCATGGATACGGACAAATGGGGCCTAGTTAAATGCCTCACACAGATGCTGCTCCCTCTTTAGGTTTTCACACGGGAAGTTAGCAAGGAGGACAGTACAATGGGCCAAGCTATCTTGCTTTGCATCTGCTACAGGAGCAGCTAAAGAAGGTGTCTGAAAGATTTGCATTTGAGGGTGCAAACGAAAACCCATAAATGCATGCCTTGGTTGAGAGCCTAAGCTATCACTTGACTTGCAATGCAAGGCTGTACAGTGATATTATTTCCTCCAAAGAGTACATCTATGCCACCCTACTTAATTGATGCTACAAAAAAAAATTCTTCCCACTTTCATTCTTTTTTCTGAAGGGGATCTTTCACAATAGAAGAGGTGGATTGTTGAGCAAGCAGTAGAACTGGAACAAGAACTGCTGGAACTTAGAGTCCTATTCCAAAGCTTTGGGGTGCTGCCTTCAACTTCCAGAGAGGGCAGTCCTGTGGTCTCACATCCGCTAATGCCACCAACAAGTAAACTGGCGACAACAGCAACAGAAGAATCAGGCCCAACCTCTGCATTAGCTTGGTTTCAAGTGGCAGTTCTTAAGTACGAGGCAAATGTGGTTGAGCAAGTGGCAGCACCAATGACCATTCATACTCTTGTTCCAGGAGTATCTGAAGCCCTGAAAGAGGTATATATGGATAAAAACCCATTGGTGTATTGGTATGGGAAGATGCACTAATGGTCAGAGCTCAGCCAGCTGGCAATAAAGTTTCAGGCTTGTCCTCTAGCCAGGGTGTCTACTGAACGTGTGTACAGTGCAGCTGGTGTACTTGTTACAGACAGAAGGAACAGTATCTTGCCTCAAAATGTGGAGAGATTAACCATGATCAAAATGAAACAGCATTTTATACCACAATTTCCCAAAACACCACCGGAGGAGGCACAGGATGATTGGTCAGAATCAAGTGTGTTAGCCGACCAATGCCTGGGTCAACCACCAGAGTTTGAGGATTAACTCTACTTCTGGGACTGAGTATGCCAGTGCCACCATAGAACTATTTAATTATCATTGCACTTTTTTTTGTTTCTTTAAAAAAAAAACACAAGTGGAACAATATGTATTTGTTGGTCACATATAAGCCCAGATTGAAGTTGGACCCGTGTGCAGAGAAGAAGCTCTCACATACCCTTTAGGATATTGGAGCTGATGCCTGCCTCCCTCACATGCCATTGTCTATCCTTTTTTTTGTACATCACCTAGCACTACTTCCGTAGAACATCATTGATTAAAAGACTGCCAGTGCCAATGCCAAATTCCAATGTGTTGATGATACCATCAAAGAGGAGATAGCTTGTTAAACAAATACATAGTTAAATTATTTGACATACTCCATACATGTATTTTTTCAAATGGTGTTTATTTAAGTGCTAAAAGGTAGAAGGGGATGTGCAATTGGCTGGGGGATGATGGAGGAAAGTCCAGGATAGAGTCCACTCTATTTGTATCACAGGTGCATTGACCAAGGGGGCATAGGAAGTGGAGCAATGGCAGTTCAAGGTGGACAGGGTGACAGAGTGGGATACAAGGGTGACAATCAGGAGAGTCTTATTTTCTGGCAGGGGTCTGGGCAATATTCTCTGGCTTCTGCCTGGATCGCAGAGACCATTTGCGGGGTGATTCTCCTTCTGCAAGGGGAGGGGTGCTGGTGGCCTGTTTTTTCTGTGGCAGGCCTCCTGTCCGCTAGTGGCAGCGGAGGTGGAGAGCTGTTCATCGATGTGGCTAGTGTCATGGGCCCGGTGGTGTGCCACTGCTTCCCTCATGGTGTTGACCATGTCTGCCAGCACCCCTTCAATGGTGACAAGGGTGGTGTGGATATCCTTCAGGTCCTCCCTGATTCCCAGGTATTGTCCCTCCTGCAGCCGCTGGGTCCCCTGTAACTTGTACAGTATCTGGCCCATCGTCTCCTGGGAATGGTGGTATGCTCCCAGGATGTTGGTGAGTGCCTCATGGAGAGTCGGTTGCCTGGGCCTGTCCTCCCCCTGTTGCACAACAGTCCTCCCAGCTTCCCTGTTGTCCTGTGCCTCTGTCCCCGGAACTGTGTGCCCACTGCCACTGACCACAGGTCCCTGATCATCCTGTGTTTGTGGGGTTCCCTGGGGTCCCTGTAGTGGTGAACACACTGCTGATTGATGTGTCCTGGGGGGGAGGCTCTGTGGTGGTATGGGACTATGCCTGGGAAAACAACTGTGCAAAGATCCCTGATGGGCCAGGTTGATCATCCAGATCCAGGTGAGCAGAGCTGCTGTCATCACTGTGAGCCTCTTCTGGGAGGGGACTGGATGTTGCTGGCACCTCCTCTCCGGTGACGTTGGGTGGGGGACCTGTGGGGATGTAATTGCAGTGTTAATGTTTCTGCGGTGACATCTTGTGCATGGGTGTGTTGCTCTGTATGGTTGCCCTGCCAGCTTTGCCTTGTGTGAGTAGTGATTTTGTGGGCTAGGTGATTCTCTCTAATGTGCATGCTTTAGTGATGGGTGTCCATGCAGGTCTGTGATGAGGGTCCATGCATTGGTGTCGCATGCAGGGCTTGGTATTGGGATGGGTGGGTTGTGATGTGGGGTGTATGAGAGGTGGTGGAGTGATGGGGGTGAGGGTAGGGGTGGGGGTTTGTGTTGGCATGCAGGTAGGGGGGGTGATAGTAATAGAGATTTCACTTACCAGAGTCCAGTGCTCCTGCTACTCCTGCCAGGCCCTCATGATGCAGTATTGCCAAGACTTGCTCTTCCCATTTGTTAGTTGTGGGGGAGGAGGTGGGGGTCCACCGCCAGTCCTCTGTACAACTATCTGGTGTCCTGCAACCACAGAACGTACCTTCCACCTCTTCCTGATGTTGTCCCTTGTTCTGGGGTGTTATCCCACAACGTTGACCCTGTCCGTGATTCTCCGCCATAGCTCCATCTTCCTGGAAATGGATGCCTGCTGCACCTGTGATCCTAATAGCTGTGGCTCTACCCGGATTATTTCCTCCACCATGACCCTTAGCTCCTCCTCTGCGAACCTGGCCGGTCTTTGTGGTGCCATGGGTGTAGTGTGTGTGAGGGTGTGTGGGGTGATGTGTTGGGGTGTGTGCTGTGAGGTGCGTGGATGGTATATGGGTGTGGGATTCTGTGGCTCTGGTTCTTTGGGGGGTCTTGGCGTGCCTCTCTTTCAGTTGTCAAGTTTTCTGAGTTTTAAAGGGTTGTGGGTAATGGGTGTGTGTGTTTTATAGTGGTGTGTGTGTGTGGGTGTAGTGTGTTTATGTGTGTCAGGTGTGTGTTATTCAAATTGTCCAATGTGGTGTTGTTTTGTCTGTGTGTGTGTATTTTGAGCAAAGCGGTGTGTACCACCAATGGTTTACCGCGGTTGAATGTCCGCTGCGGTGATTCATGTGTCATAATGCTGTGGGCGTAGTTGTGCTGGCGTAACAGTGTGGGTTTCGGTACCGCCAGTTTATCACTGACCTTTGGGCTGGCGGACTTGTGTGTGTGTCTGTATAGTGACGGATTGCTATGCGTGGGACATAATATGACAGTGGCGGTGGTATGTTGGCGGCAGTCGGCATGGCGGTAAGCTGGACTTACCGCCAATGTCATAATGAGGGCCATAGTCAGCAACATACAGACCACCTGCAAGCACATCTGCACTCATTTCAGCCATTCTTTTAAAGCCCGGAAACAGTTACAGATTGTTCAGTGAGGTAACAGAGTACCAGGTAAAGCCCTGATACAGGAGATGCCAACACTTTGGAGCTCAACCTATTATATGTTGCAACATCTATTTGAGCAATACAAACAGATCAATGACTATTGTGGTCATTTAGACATGTATGGTAAAAGCCGCCCACTACCCCCGGTCACACCCCTGGCCCGGCAGCTCATACCGCCATTGCAGTATGAATGGTAAATTGGCGGGTTGGCTGCAGCCAAACCGCCAATCTCATGATGTGGCGGTATGTACCCCCAGCCTGTTGGCGGTATTACCGACCACCAGGGACATAATGAGGGCCTATGTCATTCAAAGAGGAGGGGATGCAATTGGGGAAGCTATGACCATGGATACGGACAAATGGGGCCTAGTTAAATGCCTCACACAGATGCTGCTCCCTCTTTAGGTTTTCACACGGGAAGTTAGCAAGGAGGACAGTACAATGGGCCAAGCTATCTTGCTTTGCATCTGCTACAGGAGCAGCTAAAGAAGGTGTCTGAAAGATTTGCATTTGAGGGTGCAAACGAAAACCCATAAATGCATGCCTTGGTTGAGAGCCTAAGCTATCACTTGACTTGCAATGCAAGGCTGTACAGTGATATTATTTCCTCCAAAGAGTACATCTATGCCACCCTACTTAATTGATGCTACAAAAAAAAATTCTTCCCACTTTCATTCTTTTTTCTGAAGGGGATCTTTCACAATAGAAGAGGTGGATTGTTGAGCAAGCAGTAGAACTGGAACAAGAACTGCTGGAACTTAGAGTCCTATTCCAAAGCTTTGGGGTGCTGCCTTCAACTTCCAGAGAGGGCAGTCCTGTGGTCTCACATCCGCTAATGCCACCAACAAGTAAACTGGCGACAACAGCAACAGAAGAATCAGGCCCAACCTCTGCATTAGCTTGGTTTCAAGTGGCAGTTCTTAAGTACGAGGCAAATGTGGTTGAGCAAGTGGCAGCACCAATGACCATTCATACTCTTGTTCCAGGAGTATCTGAAGCCCTGAAAGAGGTATATATGGATAAAAACCCATTGGTGTATTGGTATGGGAAGATGCACTAATGGTCAGAGCTCAGCCAGCTGGCAATAAAGTTTCAGGCTTGTCCTCTAGCCAGGGTGTCTACTGAACGTGTGTACAGTGCAGCTGGTGTACTTGTTACAGACAGAAGGAACAGTATCTTGCCTCAAAATGTGGAGAGATTAACCATGATCAAAATGAAACAGCATTTTATACCACAATTTCCCAAAACACCACCGGAGGAGGCACAGGATGATTGGTCAGAATCAAGTGTGTTAGCCGACCAATGCCTGGGTCAACCACCAGAGTTTGAGGATTAACTCTACTTCTGGGACTGAGTATGCCAGTGCCACCATAGAACTATTTAATTATCATTGCACTTTTTTTTGTTTCTTTAAAAAAAAAACACAAGTGGAACAATATGTATTTGTTGGTCACATATAAGCCCAGATTGAAGTTGGACCCGTGTGCAGAGAAGAAGCTCTCACATACCCTTTAGGATATTGGAGCTGATGCCTGCCTCCCTCACATGCCATTGCCTATCCTTTTTTTTGTACATCACCTAGCACTACTTCCGTAGAACATCATTGATTAAAAGACTGCCAGTGCCAATGCCAAATTCCAATGTGTTGATGATACCATCAAAGAGGAGATAGCTTGTTAAACCATCGCCCTTGGATTGGAAGAGGTAACTACTAATAATTGCATCAATGAGTGGTGATATATTGAGTGATTGTGAGTGATGACTGATGATGTATGTGGTGGCTGGCAGTGAGGGGGGGGTTTCAAAAATTTGTTTCCATTGATTTGCAATGTTTGGTGGCTGATAGGTGATCATTTCTTCCTGAAAGTGATTGGTCTTTGAAGTTTAGTGAAATTTACCTGCAGGGTCCACTCCTTTTTTACTGACGGCTCTGAGCTGTTCTTTTTCTCCATTTGTCCTTCAACAGCAGTGCACTTGACTACACTACTCGCTCGGTTTGGGACTGAGACAGAGTTCCTCAGAGTCAGGAGGAAAAGGATGGAAGGACTCAGGGTGGTACTACCTCAACAGCTGGAGGGAGAAAGTTATTGACTTCAAAGCCAAACCATGATGATGGCAAAGATTCTGAGGCCTTGTACATACTCAGCTCTGTTGACTGGAGAGTGGTGCTTTAAACTGAGACATGCTGATGAGTGTTTGTTTGCTGCATTGCTGGCTCTAACATGAAACTCCTCTTTTTGTTCTTGCTCTGCCTCTGAGTCTTCTTGGTGCAGTCCTGACTCATCATGAAGCTTAGCTTGCTTCAAAACCTTTTGTCCTTCTCCTGTACTCTATAATACAGTTAGCGTTTTTTTTCTTCAAAATGCAGGCCTTCTCCTAGTCCTCCATGAATAAATATTGGTGAAAACTCATGACTTCAGCTTACCTACCAACCAGGTTCAGCCAGGCACAGAAGAGCGACAGACAGTTTCCTTTTAACAATCGTAATTTTTAGAACTGGGTAGGTTAACTTAGTGCAATTCTACATAATTTGTATTATTGAAACCTAAAAGACATAGCATTTAGAGTTATACTAACTTGGGTCTCTCTGGAGCAGAAGGACTGTTTGCAAGGCATCTAACTGAACTACGTCATACTTATCCCTTTCATCATTTCCTTCCACATTCCAGATACATGATGATGTGCTGCTCTGCCTCATGATGTATATTGTCATGTTTTTCTGTGTAGTGTTTGTCTTTGTCACACCTTTTCCCAAATCCCATTTCACATTCATTCATCGAGCCCTCTAACCCTCTTCTGCCAGGCTGTGTGATTTATTGAGGTGTGACTTAAATTTACACCATAAATGGGGCCGATGTGGTGAAAGTGACACCAACTCACTGCATGACCTTCTATTACCTGAGCAACATTCCACACTGGCCCCATCAACATCATCATTAAGGCCTGTAGAGTTGTGTGTTGTGTAAACGCTAACCTTGTCCAACCACTCTTGACTCTGAGCCTACGTCTCCTGACTCCATGATTTCATTTTCTAAGTTTAGTTTTTAAATACTAACTACCAGCGATTGCTCAGAAGAAGTTGATATTTCTATTTTGTTTATTATCACATCAGGTCTTCTTTGTTGCGTGTTGAATACTGTCATTGTGGTAGTCTGGTCTCAGTTTTCCTAGAATTATGATGTAATATGATCCACTAACTTTCTGTTTTCTTTCAATCTAGTTGACAGTGATGGATAACCCTTTGATTAATACTGCAGTTGGAGTTCGCATAGTTGGGAGTGGGATCTCTGTCTTCCCCGTTACCATGCTAGCCTGCTACTACTACTACCTACCACCCCCTTAAGATGCCATCTTGGAAAAAACCCTGCAGCAAGAAGACTCCCTTGCTTCATCTATTCCAGTAAAGAAGAACTATGTATTGAAGTTAACTTGTTTAGTGAGTAATTAACTGCTATTAAAGGATTTGTTGTCTTACTTGTTTATAGGCCTAATTCCGAGGTTGGTGGGCAGCCCTGCCAATTTATTGTATCTCTGTCAGGATCAGAGATCCCGACAGGTTGAAGGTGGGTGCAGGTTACAATCAGCCAGAGGGGTGCTGAACACAGCGCCACCCTGCTAATTACAACCTGTTTCTCCGCCAGCCTTTTCCTGGTGGTTTCACTGCTGGAGGAGAACAGGCACATGTGCAGACAGTGCGTTTTACAAGGGTGCTGGTGCCCCCTGCGGGTGGCAGCATTGCCACTGTCTCAATTACGAGCCGGCAACAATGCTGCCGCTACTTTCCTGTTGAGGTGACAGATGGAAACCCTGGCTTTCGCTGGTCAGCTCAGAAGAAAGTCCTACTGGGAGTGGTGGGGTGGTAGCCAGCACAGTGACAACCACCCCATCGGGAGTTTGACGGACAGGTGTTCTCGTCCGCAAACTCATAAACGAGCCGTAAGTGTATCTAGGTTTTTGCAGGCAAAATAGGCAATGGCAATCGTCTCCTAGTGGTCAATATAGTTGCAGAATGCAATAGAGCAAGGGTATAAGTAAATGAGATACACTTTTTAGTAGATTTAAAAAACAGGCTACACTAAAAACAACAGTGAAAACTAAAACACCAAAATAAACATTTGAGGTGTAAATCTAGCAAAATAAATTATCCCCTTTACTTAAACAAATAGAAAAATCCACCCTTTCCACCCACAACAGGCCTATCCATCTCCCCAAACAAATAGCCCCATCCCCAAAGAGTCCAATGCAAAGTCCAATCTTGAAAAAACCTGTCTCATCTCCTTCCCCACCCTCTCCACCCACAAGTGTCCCTCCCACCAAAATATTTTATTTTTAAAAAGAGTCAGAAGAGGGCGTACTCAACACGGGTCCAGAGATCTTTGAGGGTTGCTTCCATGCGTGCCAACCGGCAGTCCAGGAGAGCATGGTGTTGGAGAATGCATGTTTGAAAATGCACTCTGTGCACAAGGGGGCAGTAGTGGTGGAACAGTGATGTGCTGATGCCAGCTGGCGGCTGCAATGGTGGTGCTGGTGGGAGGCTGGAGGCAATGGCCGCTGGTTGGAGGAGCTAGGGCTGACGCTGGAGGCCACTGCTGCCTCGGGCTCATCCTCCTTCTCCTGAAGGGCCACCAGCCACTGATATTCATTGTGGGTACCTTCCAGCCTCTGCCACCACAGCCGGGCTATAGCAGGAAAGAAAAAGGAAAATGTCAAATTATAAACCGTGATCTGTGCAAAGAATTTTTTTAAAAGTAGAGGGGTACAATAGTAGTAAACTGCTGGTCCCCTAGGGCCATCACAATTTTATGTAGCTGATTATGATGAGTCACAGGGCCATATGTTACCCACTCATGCCTCACTGTATTTGTCAAATGTCAAAAGGGTAAAATTTGAACTGGCATGCATCTGTTATGGAAGCTATGAAATATTAATCAATTATACCACACTGTGGCGCATGAAAGGGATTTTTCACTTTTTTGGGTGGCTGGGATAGAACTTTGGAAAGAAATTAAGGACTGAAGTAATAGGAGGTGACAGGGTGAGAAATGGGAGGGAAGGGAAACAACTTTTAAGTTTGCAATGCATTAGCAACTTTGGAAATGCTGCATCAACTGAAGCAGATGCACATTGCACAGAATGCACTATTGAACGATGCTTCAAATACATCATAGTGGCATTGTTGACTAAGTAATAGGGAGGAAGGTATGATGATGGGTGCGAGGTTACATATCTGCCTGGATTTAAGTACAGTTAGTTAAGGGAGAAGATAGAAAATTAAAATACCCCCTCTTCGAACCAAAGCTTTGATAACCATACAAACCAAGGGGAATAGCTGAAGAGCAGATATGTCCCTCTCCACAGCAGCTCCCTTATTTTTTGATCCAAGCAATTATACATTCATGTTTTGATTCATCTATTCTATTCACCCTATGATACCCACCATTTAAGCTTTGCACTCTCTCGTCCAATCTATCATTATTACAATCCAGCCATCCATATTAATCTACCTGCCCGTCTTTCCACTCCCCTATCCAGCAGCCACTCTTTCAAACACCCTGCTTTCAACTATCCATCCATTTACCCACGTATCGTTCGTTACCATCCACTCATTCCTCACCCGAGGATCGTTTTTTACCCATCCACTTTTCACCCATTGAGGCATCCTTTGACTCCTTTCACCCCTTCATCTATCCTTTCACCGACCCATTCATCCCCTATCACCCACCTATGCATCTTTTCCTTTTACCCGCACATACTTTCACTCAAATACCATTTCACCCATTCTACTTTTTAGCCATCCATCCTTCGTTCAGTTTTCCATCAAGCCATCATTTGTAGCGTCCCTTCATTATGAGCTTTTGTCTGCTGACTTGCAGAGAGATAACGCCATTAAGAACTCAAACCCTGCTGCCGTTGCTCAACCAGAGGCTTCACAAGCAACACCCTTGCAGTGAGTATATTACTAATTGTCAATGAGCAAGAGCAATATGACTTACTAGCGCCCATCCCTGCTGCCGCCGTTTCTTCCCCTCTGATGGCTGACATGTCCATTGCACTCGTGCTGCTGTTGGCCTCTGCACAAGTGGTGGGTGCGGCAGGGGAAAACGTTACACATCTTAGGTCCAGCAAATACAACCAAAAGATCATTACGGTTCTTCCTTCTTCTATCATTCACTTTATGGATTTTGTCAGTTGTTAGAAAAGCCAGATAGACAAATCAACCACAAACGTTTTGCAGTGGAGGGGCGGAGCTAAGTCACTGAAGTGCAATGAAGGTGTGGATTACTTTGGTCAATCCAGGAAAATCTATGGTAAGGTCTTGGTTGGCAAATGTAATGGGAATGAGCAAGGCAAAGAAACCCTTCACAAACATGCATTGAAAAGCTGACTCGGGCATGCAATCTTGTCGGTAGAGTACTTGTCCTAAAAATCTGTCCTCTTAGTATTAAGTACCAGTCCGCAAGATATATAAGGGGAGAAGCGAAAGGTAAGCTTAATAACCAAGCACAAGAGGAAGTCAGGTACAGAAACATAAAAAAATAGATACATGCAGGGATAACTAGAGTGTATTTAACAAAGCTCATATAGAACAAAAATAAGTACAAAAAAGGTAGATAGGCAGAGTAAAATTAAAAGAAAAATTATCCAAAATGAGGAGAGGTGAAAATTAGGGAAAGAATAATAATATGACAGGAAGACTTACTGGAGCCAGCAGATCTGACATCATCCACACTGGTGGTGGCACTGACACCCTTGTCTCCTCCTGGACCTGCCACCGATCTTGCCCTCTTCTTCCCAAGTGGTACAGTTAATCTCCCAAAAAATATTATGACAAGCAAAGGCAAACACCATCTCCAAATCTCAATGGACAACCACCCTCAACACCACCTCCCTGCATACATCCGAAGATGTTATTTAAGCAGCCTACACCTATCAGACTGGATCACCAATAGTGCAGATGCCATTGCACCCATCAAAACCCCCAACTCCAGAAGAGCCAACAAGCACGAAGCTGGTTCAACCCCGAACTCAAGGCCGAGAAAAGCAAATGCAAACCACTAAAGAGATGATGGTGCACCAGCAGAGACCCAGACAACCACACGGCCTTCAAAACAGCCCTCAAATCCTACCACCACGCCATCAGAAAAGAAATGAAAGCAGTCATTGCCATCCTCCTCCAGACAACCAATTACACCATGGAGCTTTTCACCATCGTCAGCAAATTCTCCTCCCAGACGCCATTGAAAATACAATTCAGACCCCCCAATTGCTCTGCAACTCGCTCATCAACTTCTTCCACTCCAAGATTGTCACCATGTACAAAAGCTTTGAAACCTAACCCCGAGACCACCCCTCACCACCCTTCCCACCGATCCCCCGCCATACCGCCTGACCGACTGGACACCATCAGCATTGAAACAACAATCTCCATCATGTCCTCCATCCACTCCAGAGCCCTCACCAACCCCTGCCCTACCACATCTTCAGCTTCAAAGCAATTGGACCCCTGCTCACTAGCATCATCAGTGCAGCACTCAGCACTGCCATTTTCCCGATGCCTGGAAGCATGCTGAAGTTAAACCCCTACTAAAAAACCTACAGCCGATCCATCCAACCTCAAGAATTAACACCACATTTTGATCCTTCCCTTTCCAGGAAAGGTACTCAAGAAATCCATCAACCGACAACTCACTGACTACCTAGAGTCCAACCACCTACTCGACCATTCCCAATTCGGCATATGCCCAATCCACAGCACAAAAGCAGCCCTCATAGCTGCCACCGACTACATCATAGCCATGCTTAACCACGGTGACTCAACATCCCTGATTCTCTTGAACCTGTCAGCGGCCTTCAACACCATCTCCCACCAACTCCTCATCCAAAGATTCCACCACATTGGCATCCAAGGCAACACCCTCAAGCTTTCTTACCAGACGCACCCTAAGGAACCACCTCACTCAGCCCAACACTCTTTAACATCTACATGACCACACTGATCCTACCACCCGCAGCCACGGTCTCAGCATTGTTTCCTAAGCGATAAATAGCTCATACTCTCTCTCTCCGAAGACACTGACTCATCCGGATCTAGATTCCAGAACGCCCTGACCGACATGGTCTACTACATGAAAGCTAACTGCCTCCAGCTCAACACTGACAAACCCAAAGTTCTCCTCTTCAGAAGACCCCCTTACCGTGGAATGATTCCTTGTGGCCCGCTGCCTCAGACCTCCACCCACCCCCACTACTCACATCCACAACCTCAGAATCATCATCAACATTGAACTCTCCATGAGATGCCAAATCAACTCGACTGCCTCCACCTGCTTTAACAGCGTCAAGATGCTCCAGAAAATCATCAGATGGATCCCCATTGACACCAGAAGAACTGTCGCCCACACACTCATCCCCAGCACACTTGACTACTGGAACACTGTCTATGCCAGAACTTCCACACACCTCCTCAATCGGCTCTAAACCATCCAGAACACAGCACCAAGAATCATCCTGGACCTGCCCAAATGAGCCTACATCACACTCCACCTCAGTAGCCTGCACATGCTCCCCATCAGGAAGAGATACCATGCACCCCTATAGAGCCCTCCACAATCCTAGACCAGAATAACTCAACCATTTCCTGACCTTCCACTGGCACACCAAACACATGCGGTCTGCCTCCCTTGCCCTTGCCAATGTCCCACGCATTCATCACACCCGAACCAGAGATCGC
Organism: Pleurodeles waltl; assembly: GCF_031143425.1. Taxonomy (NCBI): domain Eukaryota; kingdom Metazoa; phylum Chordata; class Amphibia; order Caudata; family Salamandridae; genus Pleurodeles; species Pleurodeles waltl. The sequence goes on along the minus strand of NC_090437.1, from coordinate 829,860,240 downwards.
TCCTTCTCCCACCTTGCTGCCAAGTCATGGAACGATCTCCCCATCCACCTCCGCACAGCAACATCCATCGGCAAGTTCAGGAGTGGACTCAAGACCTTGTTGTTCGAATAGACCCTCCTCACAACAGTGCCTCTATCTCACCTCTGAGAGTCAGCACTGCTATTAGAAAAAGAAATAGCATTGTGGAACACAGACAACAAATAAATAACTAGTATTTACCTAGCCTGTAAACCGCAATGCCCAGCAGGACAAGCAAGTCCTATTCCTGGTCAATGATGTCCACCCAAAGGTGCATCAACTGTTGCTGGGTGTGTAGATGAAATAATGGTGCACCCTCCCCCACAGCTGCTGATGCTTCCAAAGGGTGTAACTGGTGGTCCCAGGCCTGTCGCTTGCATAGCACAAACAGGCTTGCTGAGCAACTCTACCTGCTGGGGGGTTTCCACATAGCTCATGGAGTTTTTTAACCACTTCACAGAATTTCATGTAGTGGGACCCTGCAAGCTATGACCACCCTTACGTGTTACTAACTGAATCAGCCATCTTCTTGTATCCTGTACCTCATCATTCATTTTCTTACTCTAGGACGCACTTCAGACATTGAACAAGGGTAAGTAACAGCTCTCATGCAGCCACCGGGGCATGTGAGAGTAGGCCAGTTTTCCACTCACAGAAATCACCATCTCATTTTCAGTTGCTTCTGGAGAAGACTCTTCAACCTTCCTTTCTTTCTCACTGGGAGTTTGCAAATGTATGTAATGTTGGCAGGTTACTTCAAGTTATTTCATACTGCAATCCATTGTCAGTTATTAGTCCCTCAGACTGACCTCTTCGGCACCCACATTTACAGCTCATCTCCAATGCCTCACTTTGGTAGGTCACAGAGTCCACACTGCAGCAGTTTCCATGGTGCCCTTCCATGTCACGACAACTTGTACATATAATGGAGAGTGCCTTTAAACCCACTACAATGTTTCGTGAAGCTAAGATTATAGCAAACCTTGTGATGAGCCAAATGTTATTAATAATGCAAGAAAAGCAGCTAGAGCTTCTAACAAACTTCAATATAGAAAGTGAGGGAAGGTAATCAGAAACCTAGTTTCAAACTCCTTTATAAAGTAAAGGGTAATGCTAGAAAGGTCTGATTGGATTAAAAAAGAAGACATGCTGCGCCGTCAAAAATACAGTCACTTCTGATGCACTGTTCAATATGTCCCCCTGGCTCCGAAGCAGTCATCATGCACATATGATATTGTTCAATAGGCAATGTGTTTGCTGGAACTGGGTATTCAAGTTCGTATTGCATAAATTCTTGAGTTTGCAATTTTGAGTCAAAAATATAGTCAAAATCGTTAGAGGCATTGCCCATTGAATCCAACGTGAATATATCGCTTTAGTGTTGGGAACGTAAACTTTAGTAATAGCCTCAAGGGCCGGGATTGGGAATACAACAATGATACATTACCCTGGGCCAGAGGTCTCTCTTTGATGACAGCCAACTGAACAGCAGATAGAATTTTCTCAGTGTTCTGCTGCAGAGTACAAATGTGATTTATATGCAATTGGGACACTCTCTCCCTCATTGAACGTTACATAGGTGAAACCAATGGCACTGGCAAGTGGTTTTTGTTGTTCCTTGTGTGTAGGTGTTCAGCTGCAAGCATGTCTTGTTGTAATGCTAATAGAATGCGCGTGTGTTTGACTGTCCAGTATTTATTGGAAATTCAGGATTTATCAAGTCATGTAAAGGTTTAATGCACTGTGCATAATCTGGAATGTATGTTCTGCCAAAATTTTAAAAACCCAACACTGACTGGAGCTTTTTTATTGTGTTTGGAGATTGAAATTGTGCAATTTGTTTTACAAATTGGGGCGCAAGGCTCTTGCCTTTATCTGACAATTCGCATCCCAAGAACAGGACACTAAGGAAGGCTATTTTTTTTATTGAATTTGTAGCCTATTTCGGCAAATCCCACAACAATGCAGGCTATCCGTCTTATATGTTGCATGAGGTCATCGTCGTAAGGTAGATATCGTCTAAGTAGGACAACGCATCAGTGTCAATGTTGTGTAAAATAGATGTGGCACAAGCTGAAAACAGTCCTGGATTGTTCTTGTTCCCATGTGGGAGTCAGCAAAAAATGTTCTGGCCTATTTTGGGATGGTGTCTTTCTAGACAACAGGCTCCCTTGCTCAGGTATGGGGGATGGTGTCTTCCCAGGGGGGAAACCTGAAGGGCCGATTAGGGCTTCTCATGCTGTGCTCTAACATAGCTTAGGTAGGAAATATATATATATATATTATTCTCAGTGACAGTATGATGGGACTGTTTCTGTGTTTCACTCTCCTCATCACAATTTTGCTTCTAATTTGGTTTATCATCTTAGTTATTGCAAGACATGCCATTTTATCTACGATGCAGTTATTTCAATAAACCTTATTAAACTATACTCTGCTTCTGTTTGTCTTTGACTGTGTGAGAATAAGGTAACAGAGAGAAAGGGATGAGATCTGATCGACCACGATTCCCCTGAGGAGTCCTCTCTATCTAGCACCCAGTTGCCACAATCATACCAACTCGAGAGTGGAGATGAGGCACTGCTAGTAGGCCAGAAAACCTGTATTAAGCCGACAGGTGTCACATGGTGTGGAATTGTACTCAGTACCCACAATCCAGGTGATTTTGCCGCCCAAATCCAATAGTCTCATTAAGATAATGATAACCTACTGACATGGCGCTACCAACGTTTGGTCAGGCACTAATTTTCGGATCCTCCTAAGTATCTCTGTCTCACTATGTGCTAAAGGCACCTCAATACTATATAAAGAGACGTTCGTGGTATTGAGGAATGCCTCCTCAGCTAAGTAGGTAATACCTAACTAACACTGTGGGTTGTTCAAGATTGAACCTTAAAAGGATTGATCCCCATTTGGTGCCTTCATCTCTGAATAAATACCTTTACCATTACAATGGCAAACCCGCAACGGGTAGTAATTGCAGTAAGCATGCGACCACCCCTCACAGCACATTTATTGACAAATGGCCCCACGGGCCAGGGTGGGGCAGTCACATTTGTTGTTAAGGCTCATCCAGCCTACCTACCGAAAATAAAGATTTTATTCTTGGGTCACTTTTCCAGCAGTTGATGGGAACACTAACACATTTCATAGCTACACACCTGCTAACATACCTGCACAATACAGAGCATATGCATATTTAGAGTTACCCCTATGTTATCAAGACGATAATAATTGGCTTCATATCGTCCTACCACATACCATACAATACTACATGTTAGGTTAGATCCTCTGAGTAATAATGTCCCTACCTGGCCCTTACTGGCCACATACACACTGCACCCTGAAGCAACAGTCTTGGCGGTAGCTGAGTTTCGCCGCTTATATACAGAGCTTACGGCAATAGAAAGACTGTTAGTACAGTTTGTAATGCAAATATTAAATACTAACCCAGCAAGTGCTGCCCCATTACAACAACATGGCATTAATCCTACAACTGTACATTCGATCATGGGTAAAGTACCCGCCAAGGAGGAGGAAATACTGTTTGGTTAGCTCAAAAAACTAATGCGTTTAAAGCAGTTTTTCCCTATATGGGTCCTCAGGCTGAACATAGAATACTCACTATGTGCTTGCCATTTGGGATGGTTCCTACAGTAGATAACTGCAACGCTTGAGGCACGTATTTGCCATGTTCTAACTACCGCACACAATACACCAACACTTGACAATCTTCCAGAGGTATTAAAACAAATTCAAGATGAATGTGGGGCTGCCCCGGGCCTTGATTTGGGCATGGAATTGATGGGCAATGTTACCACAGTGTCCTCAAAAATATAGAGTAATCTCAAAAGGGAGGCAGTTGCACTATGTGGCTTCAGGACGTTCCTGCACAGGATCAAGAACGTGAGTTGCCAAGGACTATTGCCCAGACTTACTCTAGTATTGGTCGAGATAGTCAGGGGGCCAGACCCATTAAACCACAATTACAGGGAAAATCTAATAAAGATACTACAAAGCAAGCACCTGAAGGATCTAACAAATGCTGGGATTTAAAAAAAAACACATAAAAAAGGAAGGGGAGAATCTCTGCATTTGGAGACCCCTCAATATTGCCATAATCGTAGAAATAGAGATAGTATAAAAACATCTGACAGATATCGATATGCTGATAAACGCCAATCTCATTCCTTTCAGGACTCTGGAAAAACGCAGTGAGAGAGTTGGATGGTCAGAGCAGCGAATAGACTATGTAAAACCGAGAAAGGACTCACAACACTCATCTGAAGTTTCTGTTAAGAAAGAAGAGAAACTTCCCCAACAAAAAACACAATTTAAAGAAAAAAAAGTGACAGCAGTTACAATACCACATGCCACTCAGGAGGAAGGCTTTACTGAAGAACAGGAAGTGGACACTAGCACTGCTAGACAGTGCAGCCGAGGTCACAATAGTTTGCCGCAATCTTGGGTAATGTAACATAAAACAAATTGTGTTTCATATTAAAAGGCTTCAGAAAACATGGGAAGTCTAAAACTTGCACTAATAGAATTACATGTGGCATGAATTATCATGTGTATGTTTTAGAATGCCTGATCAATTCAAGATACAGAGGCTGCACCGTAGTTCCAATTCAGTAATAGGTTTAGGAACATTTGAGGGCCATCAAGCATATTTATCTCAGCTACCGGTTGCCAGACGCTTTGAGAGCTGCTATAACAAGAATGCAAACTTACTTATTTGCTTTAAGTATTGACAGGGGACTCCCCAGTGCCAGGTAAGGTGAGAAAGATGGAGTCATGATACATGACCAAGCTAGGCATGAGATCTGAATCGACTCAAAAAGGACGGAGAACTCTATATAAATATTTGATAAATTGCATCCATTCCTTCCCCAATTTCAATAACCACATTCTTTTGCCATCTTTTGCCACTTATGTGTCCTGAAATATGTGCATAGGAGAGGTATAAGTAGAGAATTACATAAAATACTGCCTCAGTATGTCTAATTGAATAGTTACTGTTGTCTGGTTAGTGAGCTGAAAGAGTGTGTAATGAGGTCCACTACTAATGATAATTTAAAGGTGGTGGATACATTGTAATGAAACATAACTTTAGAATTTTTAAAGTTTGTGTAGTTTAAACTTGGCTTCTATAGGAAACCTTTGTTTTTTTCATTGAATTTCATTTTTTGTATTTTTTAATAAACTGTGTTTCAAGTCATAGACTTCAGTGTTGCAAGTGGAAAGTTGTGTTATGTGAGTGTACTTCAGTACAGTGGAAGAGAGTGTTATGTCGATTTCCATAGACTGGATTATTGTAAATTAAAATTGAGTGAAGCAGAGTAGAGTGTAGTAGCATATCGTACAGTGAAGTAAGTTGTTATACAGTGCTGAGGCATGGTGTCTCATATTGTGGAGTAAAGTATTATAGACAGAAGCAGCGAGTTGTACAGTGGAATCGCATGTAGAGTAGAGTGTTGTAGAATGGGATAGAGTGGAGTAGAGTATTTTAGAGTAGAGTATGGTGAACTAGAGTACCACAGAGTAGAGTATCATCAAAAGGAGACTCATAGGGGGTTATTACAACTTTGGAGGAGGTGTTAATCCGTCCCAAAAGTGACGGTAAAGTGACGGATATACCACCAGCCGCATTACAAGTCCATTATATCCTATGGAACTCGTAATACGGCTGGTGGTATATCCGTCACTTTACCGTCACTTTTGGGACGGATTAACACCTCCTCTAAAGTTGCAATAACCCCCATAGAGTACAGTGAGGAGAGTGTCGTAGAATGGAATGCTGTGTCATATAGTGGAGTGGCACACCGTAGAGAGAAGTTGAGTGGCGTGTCATTGAGTGTCATACAGTGTAGTACAGTGGTGAAGGGTAGAGTTGCATGCAGGGGAGTAGAGTGCCGGATAGTGGAGTGGCATAGAGCATAGTATAGTATAGTGGTGTAGAGTGTAATGGATAGTACTAAAGTGGAATATAGTGGAGTGGAGTACACTGGAGTTGGGTAGTGTACAGTAGAGAAGCATCATAGAGTAGAGTGGTGTGTTGCAGACTGTAATGGCATGGAGTAGAGTGGAGTGGTACAGCATACAGTTGAGTAAAGTGTCCTAACTTGGAGTACCATGTTGTAGAGTGCAGTGGGGTGTCGTACAGTATTGGAAGGGTATGTAAATCACAGTGGAGAAGAGTAGCAGACAGTCTGGTTGAGTTTTCTAGGTTGGAGCAGTGTAGAGTACACTGTTGCAGAGTTTGGTAAAGTGGATTGGTATACATTGTTATAGAGTACAATGGCATTGAGTGATGTAGAGGGGAGTGGTGTACAGTGGGGTAGAGTGGAGTACTGCACCAGTGGAGTAATGTGGGATGCAGTGGTATACAAAGCGTTGTGGGCAGCGATATATATTGGATTAGAGTATCGTAGAGTAGAGTAGAGTAGAGTGTTTTACAGTGGCATACAGTATAATACATTGATGTACATTCGAGTGAAGGGATATATACAGGAGTAAAGTGTTGAAGACTGGCATACAGTGTAGTAGAGTATTGTAGAGTGGAGGTGCATAGAGTACAGCAATGTGTGAAACAGTGCTGAATTGAGTGGATTGCTGTCTACTAGTGTGGAGTGAGGTAAACTATCATACAGTGGAGTGGACTCAAGTAGAGTAAAGTACAATAGAGTGTATAAGTGCGAAGTAGAGTGGAGTAGAGTGTACTGGTGTAGTTTAGGTAGTAAACTGTTATACATTGGAGTGGGGTCTCATACAGTAGAGTGGGGTGCTCTGTCATATAGAAAAGTGTTGTATAGAGTGGAGTTATATAGTGGAGTAGAGTGTCATACAAATGGAGCAGCATAAAGTGGAGTGGTAACTGCAAATTGGAGTAGCATACAGTGGAATACTCTACAGTGGATTATAGAAGAGTGGAATGACACAGAGTGTAATACCCTAGAGTGGAGTTGGGTAGAATGGAGTAGGGAACTGTAGAGTAGCACAAAGTGGGGTGGCATACACTGAAGTTGCATTAGGTAGAGTCAAGGAAACTATTATAAATTCGGAGTGGCATCTCCTACAGTAGAGTGGAGTGCTGTGTTGTACAGTGTTGGAAACTGTCATAGAGTGGAGTAGAGTGTTGTACAATAGAATGTGCAGGCATAGAGTTGAGTGAGAAATTGTACAGTGGAGTGTACGGGAAAAGAGTGAAGTAGAGTCTAGTCAAGTTGCATACAGTGTAGTAGTGCTTTCTAGAGTAGAGTACTATAGAGTGGAAGAGAGTACACTGGAGTGGCATGGTTAGAGTAGCACACAGTGAAGTGGTATAAAATGGGATAGCATAGAGAGTAGTAGCGTAGACTGAAGTGGTGTACAATGGAGTGGGGCAGAGTGTAATAGTATAGTAGCTTACAGTGGAGTGGCATAAAGTATGATAGTGTATAGTGTAGTAGAGTACAGCGGAGTGACATACAAAGAAGTGGTTTAGATTGGAGTGGTGATTTGTGGGGTGGGGTAGAGTGTAATAGCTTACAGTGGAGTAAGGAAGAGTGAAGTGGGCCAGAGTGGAATGCCATAGAGTAGAGGTGCAAAGATTGAAGTTGTGTACTGTGTAATAGAATAGAATGGTTTGGCATACCACAGAATAGTATAGAATGGGCTACAGAGGAGTGGTGTAGAGTAGAATGACATAGAGTAGAATAGCGGTGAGTAGAATAATGAAGAGTGGAGTGGGATACAGTGGAGTGGTGTAGACTGGGGTAATATACAGTGGAGTGGGGTAGAGTGAGGTAGCATATAATGGAGTAGCATAGAGTTGATTGGTGTACACTGGAGTGGTATAGAGTGGAGTAGAATATAATGGAGTGGAATAAAATAGAATAGCATAGAATGGAGTGGTGTATTGTAGAGTGGCGTAGATTGGAATAGCATATAGAGGAGTAGCATACAGTGAAGTGGCGAGCAGTGACGGGTGCAGACGGGAGTGGTGTACACTGGAATGGGGTAAAGTGTAATAGCATATATGGAGTGGCGAACAGTGGAGTGGCGCCCAATGTAAAAGAGTAGTATGTAGTGGGGTTGAATGGAGAGGTATATGCTGAAGTGGTGTACAGTGGAGTAGCATACAGTGGCGTGGCATACAGTGGAAAAGCATACAGTCGAGTGACATACAGTGGAATTGGGTAGAGTGGAAAAGCATACACTGGAGCAGCATATGGTGCAGTGGCATAGAGTGGAGTGGTGTACACTGCATAGGCATAGAGTGGAGTTGCATACAGTGTAATAGTGTAGAGTGGACTGGTGTAGAGTTGAATTGTGTGCAGTGTAATAGCAGAGAGCAGACTGGCGTAGAGTGGAGTGTTGTACAATGGAGTGATGTGGAGTGTGATAGTGTACAGTAGAGTAACTTTTAATGGGGAGGCATATAATGGAGTGGTGTAGACTGGAGTGCCATACCATGGTGGTGGGTAGAATGTAATAGCATACAATGGAGCAGCCTACATTAGAATGGAGTCCAATCAAGTGGAGTAGAATGAAGTGGCATAGAGTGGAGTGCTATACTCTGGAGTGAAATATAGTGGAGTAGCATAGAGCAGAGTGGTATACAGTGGAAAAGCATAGAGTGAAGTTCCATATATTGGAATGATATAGAGTAGAATAACATATACTGGAATAGCATATAGAGGAGTGGCATACAGTGGAAATGTAGCAGCAATGTAGATTGTGGTGTGCAGAGTAACACAAAACAGTAAATTGTGCTGCCTTGTGTTTCTCCAGATTTAGGAATCAACACAGGGCTACACATGGTGGTTTTGCATTCCTTTGTAAATCTGACTTAGGTATTACATTGCCCAGGCAATGCCATGAGTGGCTCAAGGGTACTGCAATCCAATAATACAGCGAGGCCTCAGTTATATTTTGGACCAGGGTATACTGTGATAACTTTGTAGTATATGGTGGTATATGGTGATGGCAAGCCAGTATATAATTAGGTAATGGCTGTTTTAAGAGAATGAAAAGGCAGCCACATTATGTTTACTACACTTTGTCTGTGTTTGGTGTTAGGGCCTTAGATGTAGGCAAGTAGTACGGCCCTACCTATACAAAGTGGCAATAGGGAACAAAGGGGGTCATTCTGACCCTGGCGGTAAAAACCGCCAGGGCCAACGACCGCGGGAGCACCGCCAACAGGCTGGCGGTGCTCCCATGGGCATTCTGACCGTGACGGTACAGCCGCGGTCAGAAACGGAAAACCGTTGGTGTACCGCCGGTTTCCCGCTGCCCTGGGGAATCCTCCATGGCGGCGCAGCTTGCTGCGCCGCCATGGGGATTCCGAGCCCCATACCGCCATCCTGTTCCTGGCGGTTTTGGCCACCAGGAAGAGAATGGCGGTATGGGGTGTCGTGGGGCCCCTGGGGGCCCCTGCAGTGCCCATGCCAATGGCATGGGCACTGCAGGGGCCGCCGTAACAGGGCCCCACCAAGATTTTCAGTGTCTGCCATGCAGACACTGAAAATCGCGACGGGTGCAACTGCACCCGTCGCACCCCTTCCACTCCGCCGGCTCCATTCGGAGCCGGCATCCTCATGGAAGGGTGTTTCCCGCTGGGCTGGCGGGCGGCCTTCTGGCGGTCGCCCGCCAGCCCAGCGGGAATCCCAGAATACCCGCGGCGGTCTTTTGATGGTGCAGCGGTATTCTGGCGGGCCCCGCCAGGCCGGCGGCTGCTGCCACCGGCCAGGGTCGGAATGAGGCACAAAATGTCTTGATATTTTTAATATATTTTTTTATGAGTTTGTAGCCTTGTACCTCAGTAGTTTCTGCAAATATACCACAGTGACAGATATCATAAAAGTTAAATGCCTGTGTGACATAAAAATACCTTATTTAAATAAAGTACCCAAAAGCATCCTCTAATCCAATAATTTGTCAAATGGGTGGCAAATTATTAGGAAGCTAATAGCTGAGGAATTCCTATATTTGGTAATACTAAAATAACTACAGAGTGGCAACCAGATTTAATGTGATTTATTTTTTGCATCTGTTGTATTTGTTATGTATTTGTATATTGGTTAATTTAACCATCTGACCATAAATGTGTCTTTTAGTTGTTCATGTAGTAATTTTGAAATTTTACACATGCAGTCTAAGTTATTTTTGCTACTTTTGAAGGCCAAAGTGAATAAAGGACAATCATTGTTATTGTTATACAAATTAAGACATATATATCTATATCTATCTATCTATCTATCTATCTATCTATCTATCTATCTATCTATATATATATATATATATATATATATATATATATATATATATCGAAACCAAAGCGGCTCCACTTCAAAGGCACCGCGCTCTCAATACCGGTGCTTCCGCTATGGGCGAGCCGATCCCATATGAAATGATTGTATATCAAGAAATAGCAGTGCACTCCATCGAGGTTGAAAAAGAAAATTTCTCGTTTTTATTTCTCTTTTAAGGACTGAAAACAAAAAGAACAACGTGTTTCGACCGTATGGTCTTCTTCGAGTTCACATGTTGTTACTATGGCGGATCCTATTTATAGTACCACCCACATTACAAATTACACTGCATTCTGGTAATCGTAGTTTCTGTATGTCACAGCAAAAAATGTGTTAATGATTAAATACATCAATCATCTAAATCAATCAAACAAAATCATTAATGCAGGTAGCGATTTTCTCATATTCATTTCGTATCTTAATTTCTCTAATATATGTACACAATTCTACTTATAATATTACCACTTCAAACTCAAAAAATCAATCTACCCTTGAGCATTGATTATCTTATATAACTATATCTCCAGGAGAACAAAACATTATAAATTATAATACATCAATTATAAGTGTGTCAAACTCACTCTGTTAAGTATATATAACATGATGAAATCAAATCTATAAGTTCTTAATGATTGACTCCAAATTGTATTATCGAAGGAAAAGTGAAAATATGGAAAATATTGTGTATAACTGTAGGTCCTCAACCTACAAATGAACATCGCTACCTGCATTAATGATGGGTGGGGTCCAAAAAAACTTGCAATGACATGCACTTGTTTTTATTTCAGCCCCTGTGTGGGCTAGGTCCTGGGGCAAACCTCAATTAGGGGCATATTTATACTCCGTTTGCGCCGGAATTGCGTCGTTTTTTTTTACGCAATTTTGACGCAAAACTAACTCCATATTTATACTTTGCTGTTAGACGTGTCTAGCGCCAAAGTCCATGGAGTTAGCGTCATTTTTTAGCGTGGACACCTACTTTGCGTTAATTATATGCAAGGTAGGCGTTCCCGTCTAAAAAATCGACTCCGAGGCATGTGCGTCGGATTTATACTCCCGGGCAAAATTCACGCCCGGGAGTGGGCGGGTCAAAAAAATTTACGTACGGCTGCTTTTGCGCCGTTTTTTAGCGCCTGCAAAAGGCAGGCGTTAAGGGACCTGTGGGCTCTGAAGGAGCCCAGAGGTGCCCTCCCATGCCCCCATGGACACCCCCTGTCACCCTTGCCCACCCCAGGAGGACACCCAAGGCTGGAGGGACCCATCCCAGGGACATTAAGGTAAGTTCAGGTAAGTGTTTTTTTTTTTTTTTTGTGGCATAGGGGGGCCTGATTTGTGCCCCCCTACATGCCACTATGCCCAATGACCATGCCAAGGGGACAGGAGTCCCCTGGGCATGGCCATTGGGCAAGGGGGCATGACTCCTGTCTTTGCTAAGACAGGAGTCATTTCTATGACTATGGGGGTTGGGAGTGAAAAAAAATGGCACAAATCGGGTTGAGGCGAAAAAATTGCCTCAACCTGACTTGCCCCATTTCTTGACGCCCAAGCCCCATATCCCCCTACGCCGGCGCTGCTTGGTGTACATCGTTTTTTTCCACGCGCACAAGGCAACGCCGGCTAACGTCATTGATTAAATACGGCGCCCGCATGGCGCTTCAGAATGGCATTAGCCGGCGTTAATTTTTTTGACGCAAAACTGCGTTAGCGCAGTTTTGCGTCAAAAAGTATAAATATGGCCCTTAGTATTTTGGGGAGGAGGGTGCATGTGCCCCCCCCCCATGATCAATTTCAGCCCTGGGGACAGCATCATCTTGGAGCCAGGGACCACCACCTCTCCAGGACAAGGCCTATGTTTATAATGAGAGAGGGGCCTGTAAGGACCCACCCTCCTGGGCCCTTTATGGTCCCAGAGACCACCACCTCCCTGGGGCTAGGACGATTTTCCAAAAGAGAGAGAGAGAGCCATATAGCCCCCTCCCGGGCCATTTTCGGACCTTCCCAGGTCTAGGCCAAGTTTGTGCATGGAGATAAGGGCTGCACAGCACCCCTCCTCTGTTGTTTTCGGCCATGGGAATTACCACCTCTCCATTGCAAATATAAAGGAAGGGAGCCACAAGGCCCCACTCCTGGAGCCATTAATGATCCTGGGTACCGCTGCCCCGAGAGCTGACTCCCTATGTCCTGAGGTGCCCATCATTGGGACATAGATGTTTGCTTTCACTTGACGGCAGCTTTGTCAGCTCCTGCCAAGCAAGAGCACACAGTAAATCTGCTCCCAGTGGGAGGTAGTAGGAAAACTGCTCCTGCTCACTGGGAGCAGAATTTTAATCTGTTTCCCTGGCTGCTCTCAATGGGGCAGAAAAACAAATCAAAAAATTGCTCCTGCACACAGGTGGCAGCATTTTTTGCTGCTCTCTGTGTGTGGGAGCAATGCTGGTTCTCCTAGGAGGGGGAGGAGCCAGCAGAGACCGCAGTGGCATTGGGGCTCCACCACTGGCCCTCAACAGTGCACACTGTGTGCCTGGGTGGGGCCAGGGACCCAGCATGAGATAGACATCCTGGGAGATGGAGCCTCCAGGACCAAAATCAGCCCAAGGAAGGGAGCCACGTGGCCCTCTCCCCTTTCACTGATTGGCCTGGCCCCAGGGGAGGGGGTCTCTGGTGTCAAAATCAGCCCAGGGAAGGGGGCTTCGTGGGCCCCCCTCTTCTTTCATACATGGCCAGGCCCCAGGGGCTGGGGTCCCTGGAGCCAAAATCAGCCTGGTGAGGGGGACCACAAAGCCCCCCCTTTCAGTAATTGACAGGGCCCCGGGGATGGGGTCGCCAGTGCCAAAATCAGCCTGGAGAGGAGGGGCTGCGTGCCCCCTCTTCCCTTGCAGAAATTGGCCAGGCCAAGCGGAAAGGGGCACCCAGGGACAATATCAGCCCAGGGAGGGGGGAAGCATGACATGCACCTGCGCTTGTTAGGGTAAAAGATATCTGATCCTGGATGGGTTTTGCAGTCAGTGGTCACATCCCAAGGAAGGAAGAAAATACCTCCGCCCCCTTCTGCCTCCTGATATTCTGAAATGGATACTAAAAGGAAGCCACAGGGTCCTGGTGAGTCTGCATCTGCCTCACCATTGATAGCTATACTTCAGCACCCCATGGAATTAAAGTCCTCACACCTCAGCTGAGTCATGTTTTCCAGTTAGTGCAAACATCACAAGCAACAAAAATGGATGCACACCTCCTAATTCTGAGTTGGGTAGTAAATTCAAGTAACAGTTAAACAGCATTGGACCCCTTAGACGTTGGCCCCGGTGCCACTGCATCTGCTGCACCATTGTTAGCCAACCCCCTGCACTCGCTAGGTTTTTAGTCTGCAGCTGAGGTGCGCTAGGTATTCCGATCAGTAAGGCCAGGCTTGACTCCTTGTGTCGGGCGGATCTTCCATTCTGCCCTCGTGACCCTGACCCTGCCCTTGCTGCCTCGCTGCCTCGCTGCCGCTGCCGTGGTGGTAGGAGTATTTAGTATTTCTCTGCACTTGCTCTGCAGTTCGTTTCTTGTATATCGAAATTCGTTCTGACCTGTGATTCTGTTGTATTTTGCCCTTTTTTGTGCCCCACATTGTTTTTTCTTCTGTTCTTGCTGCCTTGTGCCCCCTCCGGCTCTTGCCGGCTCCCCGTCCATGCCGCTGCGTCCCCTGCGGCCCCGCCCGCCTTGCGGTCCCATTGGTTAACCCCCTCCTTCCGCCCAGCTGCTCCTCCCTCCCACCTCTCCTTCTTAATGGTGGCTATTGCAATCCGGCACGCCAGAGGCAAGCCCGTCTGCGCCCGTCCGCACCTGGACCGCACCCAGCGCCAGGACCCCTGGTCCCCAAGACCACCATGGCCAGCAACGCCATTACACCACCAGCACCCTCCACACAATCAACACCGGACGAGCACACGCCTGCTTCCTGGCCTCCCTTAAGCACACCCAGGAACCCTTCAACTGCCGGAACTGTAGCCTCACTAATCTCAAAATCACCAAACCTCATGCTGAACATGACCGCAACTACCTACGATGCATCCTACTAGACACCTGCGTCGCACGCAAACATGCCGTCGAACTCTGGGACCTGCTCGACACCTCCACCCTGGATATCGCCTTCCTGATGGAGACCTGGATGAACTCCTCCTCAGGCCCCGACATCGCCATAGCCATTCTGGATGGCTACAAGATCATCCTCAGGGATCGCACCAACAGAGTCGGAGGCGGAATCGCCATCGTCCACAAGAACACCATCAGGGTCACAACCTGTACCAATGAGACCCTCAGCACCGCCGAACACCTGAACTTACAGATCCACACCAACCCCAACACCACCCTCAGAGGATCCCTCATCTACAGTCCCCCCGGACCACAGCCTCAGTTCTGCGACTCCATCACCAACCTCGTCAGCAGGCACACCCTAGCCTCTGCTGACTATGTCCTCCTCTGCGACCTGAACTTCCACCACCATAATCAACAATTTCGCCGCTCTCGAACTCAGACAACTCGTCACTACTCCAACACACTCTGCTGACCACACGCTGGACCACGTCTTCTCCACTAGCCGACGCGTCACCCTCAGCCACACCATTGAACTCCCATGGACCGACCACCGCTGCATCCACTTCACCTTCCAGAATCCCACCACGCACCACCGCACCCAACAGATCCCCCGCCACAACTGGAGCAAAATCAGCCAAGCCCTGCTGAACACCAGCCTCGCCCAAAAACCACCCATCAAACCCACCAATCCCGACCTTGCTGCCTGCAACCTCTGGTGCTGGATCAATGACTGTGCCAACACCCTCACCCCGCTCAATAAACCTTCCAACAGAGGTGCCAACAAGAGAGTCAGCTGGTTCACCTCGGACCTTCAATCCTTCAAGCAAACCCTCGGAAACTGGAGAGAAAGTGGTTCCTTGAACAGACACCGAACAACCATGCCGCCTTCAAGAACGCCATCCGCAACCACCATCACCTCATCAGATCTGCAAAGAAAACCTCCTTCAAAGACCGCCTGGACAACAATGCACACAACAGCAAGGAGCTCTTCAACATCGTGAATGAACTCTCCAAACCCAGCTCCAGCACAAACGCCATCCCACATTCACAAGACTTGTGTAACTCCCTTGCCGCCTTCTTCCACCACAAGATCACAGACATCCATGACAGCTTCAACAACCAGACCACCCCGCCAATCACCGACTCCTCAGACCCTCCACCAACCTTCAACTACAACCCCCTGCTCGTCTGGGCCAACCATGAGCACTATCCACTCTGGATCTCCGTCAGACCCATGCCCGCACCACATCTTTAACAAAGCAAGCGCCACCATCGCACCCCACCTCCGCAAAGTCATCAACATCTCCTTCGAGACCACGACCTACCCGAGAGCTGGAAGCATGCTGAGATCAAACCCCTACTCAAGAAACCCAAGGCGGACCCAAGAGACCTCAAGAACTTCCGTCCCAGCTCCCATTCCTGGCCAAGGTCATCGAGAAGATCGTCAACAGACAACTGACCCACTTCCTTGAAGAAAAAACAACATCCAGGACCCATCCCAGTCAGGGTTCCGCAGCAACGAAGTACCGAAACTGCCCTCATCGCCACCACCGACGACATCAGGGCCCTCCTTGACAATGGAGAAACCGCAGCCCTCATCCTCCTGGACCTCTCGGCCGCCTTCGACACCGACTGCCACCACATCCTACGTACACGCCTCCACAACGCAGGGATCTGGGACAAAGCTCTAGAGTGGACCACCTCCTTCCTCTCCAGTAGAGTCCACCTCCCCTTCCACTCCAAAGCCTCCAAGATCATCTGCACCGTTCCCAAGGATCATCCCTTAGCCCTACACTATTCAACGTCTACATGGCCCCACTTGCCACGTTTCCCGGCTGCACAACCTCAACATCATCTCCTACGCCATCGACACCCAACTGATCCTCTCCCTCACCAAGGACCCCCTCACGGCCAAATCCATCCTCCACGAAGGAATTAAGGCTGTCGCCGAATGGATGAGGAGCAGCAAACTGAGGTTTAACTCAGACAAGGCAGAGGTCCTCATCCTCGGTGCCAACCCCTCAGCCTGGGACGACTCCTGGTGGCTGACCGCTCTGGGAGCAGCCCCAACACCCACCAACCAAGCACAAAACCTGGGCGTCATCCTCGACTCAACTCTCTCCATTACCAAGCAAGTCAGCGCCTCCTCCTCATCCTGCTTCAACACCCTCTGCATGCTTTGCAAAATCTACAGATGGATCTCCACAGATACAAGAAGAACAGTCACCCAAGCCCTCGTCAGCAGCAAACTTGACTACGGAAAGACCATCTATGCAGGAGCCCCGGCCATACTCCTCAAACAACTACAACGCATACAAAACACCTCCATACGCCTGATCCTTGGTGCCCACAGCCACATTACTCCCCTTCTGAGAGACCTACACTGGCTCCCCGTCGACAAAAGGATAGCCTTCACGCTCCTCACCCACGCACACAAGGCGCTCCACAACACCGGTCCAGCCTACCTCAACAGATGACTCACCTTTTACACACCGTCCCGCCAACTCCGCTAAGTCGACCTCGCCCTTGCCACCATCCCCCGCATCCGAAGAGCAACTGCCAGAGGCAGATCCTTCTCCCACCTCACTGCCAAGACCTGGAACACCCTTCCCTTGCCCCTACGAAAGACCAAAGACCTGCTGACTTTCCGGAAGCGGCTCAAAACCTGGCTCTTTGAGCAGTAGCAGCACCCCCCCTCCCCTCAGCATCTTGGGACGCTTGCAGGTGGTAGTGCGCTCTACAAATACAATGATTGATTGATGGATTGAATCAGTTAGTACATCTCAGCAAACATGCGTTTGGTCAATCTCTTGGTGCACCCACCTCCACCTGGAATGATGTAGGTTTCCAGTGTACAAAGCAACCTATTTGGCTCCAGAGCACACACACCCGCTAGATTCAGGCATACTATTCATGTAATCTCAGCTTATTTACAGTGAGCAAACTCAACTGTGCTTTCCTAGGTTTTGTGAGCTTGCCTCCTGTGAGCCTTCTCTAGGTTGACATTGAGCACTCCTCATTTGTGCAGATTTTTCCATTTGTGCACAGTGCTACACCGTCTTGCAGTCTGCACCTCACTGCCTTCCATGCTAGAATGACTCAGTGCCTCAGTCATCCCACAGATGTGATGCCCAAAGTACAGTGCCCCTAGAGAGGAGAGGGGCATCCCCTGTTACCTCTGCTGATGCCAGGTCTCAACCAGGAGTCACCCTTTGCCCTTCATCCTATGGTCGCCTGGATGCCTGGGTTCTTTGCAGAAGCCCACTTTACTGTGCTCTGGGGCAGTTGGGTACCCTGCCATGCTCTGCAGTCCACACTGACAAGGCTGGATGCTGCATCCCATGGTGTCTCTAAAGGGAGCCAAACGAAGTTTGGTGCAGTTTTTGTCTTATCAATAATTTTACTGCAAGTGTTGCAGTGATCTTATCAATGATGTCATAGAAGATGCAATATGGTGGGTAATTAGCAGTGCATGGTAAGGTCACAAGTTATTGTTACTTTAGTGCACAAATAAGAGTTACTTGAGAATAACTGCTGAAGTTCTATGGGTTTGTATGTGTAAAATCTGAACATAACTATGACATCTTTGTGACCTATGTTTTTAGTGGATTTCTGTTTTTTAATGCTATTTCCTAACTTAATGTCCCTGTAACATTTGACTACCTTTGGCCCGAGGGTTTGGCCACATGGCCTTGCTGCAGACCAGGCCATACAACCAACCCCTCCCCCATATGCAGCCAACCCTGCATTGAAAGCCATAGGTGGCCAGGCCCTACAGCCAAACCCTCATACATGCAGCCAACCCCACTCAGCTCATGGCTTTCAGCCATGTGGTCAATCGCCCAAAGTCAGCCAACTTAGGAGGGGGACATGCAGCCCCCCTCTCCAGGCCAATTGTGGACCTGGGAACCCTGTCTCCCGAGCCTGGCACATGTTGTCGGGCATAGGGGAATGTGTCACCCTCTCTGAGATGATTTTGGCCCAGGGTCCTTATTCAAACATTTTTTGGTCAGGGCCCCTCTCTGAAACCTTATGGCAAGGATTTGTTTAAGTGAGAGGGGCCAGGCATATGAAATTATTTCAGGGAAGCTCTTTAGGTAGTTTATGATCTACAATAAATGTGAGACTTATTACAGAGCAAATTCATCCATTAAAAACAGAACTTTACTAAAAAACTCGGCTTCCTATAATTTGGCCATTGTGAGCCCCTCTCACTCCAAGGACTGAATGCAACTGTACCTGCTATGTCTATAATAGTGTTGGCCCTGACAGCAGGCTATCTCCTCTGCCTCATTAATCCTTTCACCCCATGCCATATTGATTTCTCCAGTGCTCGAATCTTGAAACAAGCTCTTGTTCCTTTTTTTTCCTTTTTCTTTTTTTTTAGCTTGGATTGTGTTACAAGAGCATCAGTTACATTACAAAAAGTTAGATTCATTTTTTTAGACACTGGGAAATTAAATGCTTTACCTAGAATCACAGGATGCTGAAACCTGAACCTGGTCCCCAGTTCCAAAGCTGGCAGCTCTCATCATTAGGCCACATCCCCTTCCTTTCAGGAAAAACAAATAGTCCCCATATGTTGTCACCATTTTCACAGCAAATGTACTCTCAGTCCTAATGCTAGCAAGGAGAATGAACCCACATACTATCTTGTTGAAGAAAAGCAGTCATAATTGTGATGCAGTGGGCACCTTAGATTTTTGGACCCCAGTGCCGCTGCACCTGCTTCACTATTGATATTTCCTACTTTGTGAAGTAACCTGTCTCCTCTGTCCTTTGTTGAAAACATAGGCTTCCATCTTGCTTCATTCCCCTCCCTGCCATCTCTCTGATGTTCACATTAAGGTGTCTCCTCTGCTTCAAGTTTTCCCTCCACTGGGCCATTGCTCCACAACCCAAATCAGGACTGGCACTGCAAGTGTGAAATGGGCCCTAATACAAGGAAGGAAAGCTAGTGCAACAGTCACTATTGTGGATTAGTTGGTCCTTCATGCTTTTGAGTCCTGGTTCTGTTGTGCCTGCAGCACCAATGAGGCCTACAGCTCTGTTAAGCAGTTTGTCTGCTCTACCCATTCCATTTATCCATCACAAAACAGGCTTTCCGTTCCTTTGTATAAAAAAAGGAAAAAAGTCCCACATCTTGCCACCCCTTTTGTTTGGGCCTCGTTCAATGCACAGCAACCATATCCTGGATCCCAATACTAGCAAATCAGCCCCCACTCCCCTTTTTTTACAGTAGTACAGACATATTGGGGTGCAGTGGCCACTACCACACTTGGCCTCAGTGCCAAAGCAGCTTCTGCGTTAATGGTAGTGGCTGTTCTTACAAAAAAAAAAAACCCTCAAATATCTCTCCCACTTCCCCTGAAGCATCACTCACAGCAAGCTGTATTTGTCCGTTTGTAAACAGAAAATTAATCCCCCACATTTATTTGACACACTGTGTGGATCTGGCTCCTTTCCTCTTTCTCCTGTGCCATAATGCTGAGGCCACAGATATCCCGTGGATATGGCCTCTGCATGAGAATGCCGCCATGCTGGCCTCCTTTCTGCCACCACCTGGGCTCACAGTTTTACAAAAACAAAATCACTTATACCTTAATGTTTAATGCAGACCTTGAGATGCCTCTGCCAAAAAGAGAAAGGTGGGAGGGGGGGGGAGCTCCTCTGCTACGGAGCCAAGGATGAGACAGAAAACTAAACAAGAAACAAGCCTTCTCATCAAGGTGCCTTCCACCTTAAAGAAATATAAGTGTGTGCAAGTGGTTAATCACCAAATATAAAGGTTGCTTGGGAGCTAGCATAGTATTTAACTAAGTGACAAAAGATGTATTCTTCTTGGTAGGTATTGTGAGGGTGTTACCATCTGAGGTCTGGAGTGAGTCCTTTTAATGGACACTTCCAAAAATGTTTCTAGGTATAGGCTGAATACTTATTACGGAGGATACTGGAATTATGTGACAGTGAGGGGCAGAATTATCAGGCAGGGTTGACTAAATTATGCTGCGAAAAAGCCAAATTGTGACACAATAATTTAGCATATTCTGTGATAGTATTACTTCATTATTTTGTACAACAGATTCCAATACAAGTCAATTCAGTGAGACAGTATGCCCAATGTGTCCATAAGAGGAAAACTCCAATTGGGAACAAGGCTAAAGGGTTTTATTACAAATGTAAGTTCAAAGTAATGTAAACAATTCTTAAGATAAAGTTATAAAGATACAATATCACCAAGGGTTGACCAAGGCGACTAAGTTCAAGTAAACTAACATTAAGAGAATTAGACACTTTACAAGTACTATACTAAACATCAATATAATTATCTGGTGGGTAGAAAACAAGCATTGCTTAGTCTTAATAAGCATTAAGGCAATTCAGATCATCAAGATTCAGCTAGATTGGGCAAGGAAAAATCCCAAAAGATAAGCCAATCCGGGAATAACATTCACAGGGCGGAACTCATGCAGATAAAAAGACATAAAGGATAAAAAGGTAAATAGAATTTGGAAAAATATAGTCTTGGGCAACAGGTCACTAACTAAAAAAATAAATAAAAATGGAAAACGTCAGCATGTCAGAAGCTCGGTCAAGAGTCTTCTTCTTTGGGTTAGGGAAAAATCTCTAGGTCACAGTTCAATTGGGCAAGGACAGAGAGGGCAAAACCTCTCAAAGTCCAAGGGGTTCAGCATACAGGTCAGAATGGCAGGAAGGGATCTGCTCTCGAGCCTTCGGGAATTCTCACCAAGGTCCAGCTGGGCATTGGTATACTAAAGTTCGTAGGGCAAGATGATATGTCAGTTCATCAGTTCAACTGACGTTGAAGAGGCAACATCCAATAGAAATCGATCATATGACTCCAACTTGAAAAGTTGGTATGGTTTTCCAGGTTTGTCACGGAAATAGTGTCCATCTAAACTCTTCCATGCAAGATTGAAGCAAATGTATATGCTATCAGTCCACAGCCCAGGATGCTCCTTCCTCAAGGACATTTTCCCATACTCTCTATGTGCAAATAAAAGACATTTATTACCAAGCTACCACTGTAATGGGACAGAACTCTAAAAGAAAGGTACATGTTAGAAAGATGACTTGACATTTTCTGCACAATCACAAATACAGGCCCTAGCAGGCATCACTTAGGCTAATGCAAGTGAACTAAATTAGCACATTAATTCATTCAATCAATACACATTTTAATACACAAACTATAACTTCAGCATTAATGAACTTTCATTAGCATTTATGTTCCAATAACTTTAAAACAAAATAACTTTGTCAATACATTCCCATTAGTGTGGTGCAGAACTGCATTTCTCTACTTTTGCATATGAATTTAAAACACATCAACAAAAATCTAATATCATTTAAATGCAGACTGTTAGTTTAGATTCTAAAATATAGCCTACTGACAGATTAAGGGGGTCATTCTGACCCTGGCGGACATTGACCGCCAGGGCCAACGACCGCGGAAGCACCGCCAACAGGCTGGCGGTGCTTCCGGGGGCATTCTGACCACAGCGGTAAAGCCGCGGTCAGAAAAGGGAAGCCGGCGGTTTCCCGCCGGCTTCCCGCTGCCCCAGGGAATCCTCCACGGCCATGGGGATTCCGACCCCCTTCCCGCCAGCCTGGTTCTGGCGGTTTTCACCGCCAGAACCTGGCTGGCGGGAACGGGTGTCGTGGGGCCCCTGGGCACTGCAGGGGCCACCTAACAGGGCCCCACATAGATTTTCAGTGTCTGCGTTGCAGACACTGAAAATCGCAATGGGTGCAACTGCACCCGTCACACCCCTTCCACTCCGCCGGCTCCATTCGGAGCCGGCATCCTCGTGGAAGGGGGTTTCCCGCTGGGTGGGCGGGCGGCCTTCTGGCGGTTGCCCGCCAGCCCAGCGGGAAACTCAGAATGACCGTCGCGGTCATTTGACCGCGGTGCGGTCATTCGGCGACTCCCGCCGGGCGTGCGGTTACCGCCGCCGGCGGGAGTCGGAATGACCCCCTAAGTCTTCAAACGTAATTTAACCTCAATACCACATAGGTTTATGTGTCTAGTCTGAGGTGAATCCACACTAACTTGGCTTCTCAGTGCATCGCATCACAATCAAAGTATTAGTACTTTGATTAACATAATGCATAAACTGTCACACATAGATGATCACTGTGGCATGAGGGACAGTACTAAATTTCAGCTGCATCAGCTCCATGCATAGAACCTATCAGATATAGTACACTTATAACATTTGCTCCACTGAGGCACAAATATGCACTTTTCAGTGCAGAGTACATTGTAAAAGCATATTTGTTGCATTTAGTTGTAATAAATTGAGAATGACACTGCAGAGGGCAGCTCTAACTGATCCAAGTGCCTCAATGTTAATACCAAAGGAAGAGTAGTATTACATCAGTTATTCCTAAGTTCTCTGTTGCACAATCAGGGTGTTTCACGATTTCTTATTGTACGGTGTGACTTTCTTCATTCATTTTGATGGGTGAAAATAGTAGAAACAAGTACCTTGACAAATATTAACAGTCCCTGGTGGCAACTTAGCCTAGGCCTGGGTATTAGTGGGTTTTCCTGCCTGCCTGTCTCCTTCCACCCTTTTTTTAAAAATCTCCAGAGGCTTTGTCTTGAACTTGGTTCACTGGTTGATTGATCACCGGTACAGTGGTCCAGTGGTTACTCTGGCTCCAATTCTATCTAATTATGGTGTTACAATGGTTGAATTCAGTTCCATAACCTTACACACATACTCAGTTTCAACTAGTTATCTCCAATTAACCTAACTGCCTAATCGTAATCATGTCACATAAATGAGGAACGTCTTAACTGTCCGCACATGACCCCAGTCCCTTTAATCCAATTTACGAATTAGTAGGCAGCCCTAATGCTTCATCGATCTAAAATGTTAAAGAAACTGGGTCATCTGTGCCAAGACGTGAGCGAATTTTACCGAACAGGGCATCTGTCTATTCTTGCCATTAGGGATGGCTCGGGAAAATCACATGAAGGAAGGGCATATGCCAATAAACAAGATGAAAAAGCAATGACAAAGTGAAGTAGCAATTTTTTAAAGATCACTTGTGACAAGGGAGCCTCTGAACTCTTACGCCCCCTTTTTGTCACATCTTATTAAGTGTTTTACCTTCCAAATTATGAAATACAATGACATAACCTTGAATGCATGAAGACAATTTTAGAGATGCATTTATAGTATGAACTATAACAGCAAATAATGGTGTAGTATGGTTATTGATCTAGTGCTTACTACCCATAGCGAAGAACTGAAGGAAAATACAAAAAAGCATTGGCAACGCTGATGGAGCTCGCCTACAAGAGAGCTATTGGCTTTGTCAATGCTTTTTGTGTTGTATGACTTGTCCTATAGCAGCGTGTGGGGGCGAGATTGAGTGTGACGGAAAGCATTCTTTGCTAATTACCTGAAACTGATAAGGTACCGGCTATGATGAGTTCAATTCCATGGGAGGGGGCTTTGGCTGTGTGCGATCGGGTCGGGCATTTTATAGCTGGGGGGCTCAGTGTGTGAAGGTTTAGGCAGATGAGAGAAGTATTGCATCACTATTGCCGTCAGCCGCATGAAGCTACATATCCTGTCTTTAGGGATAGAATACCCGCTGGGTACATTTTAAGGGTATTGCAAGTCACCGAGGAGTTCCGAAACCATATAGAGGAATGGGGGTGAATGCCGAGTACTTTTTATTAAGTTATCCAACTCCGAGGTATAGAAATAAACCACATAACCGACGTGCAGTAGCTGTCACCTGATATTCCATAAGAAATCCTGCTAAACTGAAAAAAATCGAAATAAAGTAGGTTACACCATGCATGACTTGATTAATGGCCATCTTATGTTTTTCAAAATGACCATCTCACATGTCATTTTTAGAGACTCAACCTGAAAAAGCATCCAGAAAGTCCAGTAATGATTTCAGGGCTCTGTGCGTTATTGCAAGATGGGCAAACTTTGCCTTAAAAACAAGGTGGACACATATGTTCCCAACAGAGTGAGTGCATTTAGTGTGGTATCCATAAAGGTGTCCGCTAAGTAATTTGTAAACGGACTGAATCAGTGCGGTGCCAACACAGATGTATGGCATATCATGTGCTGTAGAGGAAATCTTTTGGTGAGCTACCCTCACTCATAATGCACCTTAGAAGTATTGGGAGCATAAGAGGATTTAACAGCCAGAAACAAATAATTATCCAATCAAAGGGTTTGAATTGTATGCCCAAATGTTGCCTGAATTGCTTGGCAAAGGTCAACAGAAACCAGGTAGAGTGCTACTAGTCTAGGTTTAACATATATCTCTTGAATAATGTAAAAGTGTAGACATTGCTCAAGGACGCCCATCCGCTCCCAAAAGGCCACCTGTAAATCAGTCAATATGTTTGTAATGCAACAGAATGCCAACTCATAAACACACTTTAAAAAAAGTAAACTTCTTTCATTAAACACAGCGCTATATCCTTTAAGGAAAACAGGCTGCATTTAAAAAAGTGTATTATATTAAAAGGTGATCAGATAAATGGCGGTCTTCTGAGCCTAACTGGTTTTAGCAGACCATTGTCTTTATGAACGATATTCATGTGAAAGGCAGGATTACGACCCACTCTGATTTAGAATATTATGAAGTGAACTATTATTGTATAGATGGGTTTATCAAAAAAAATGACTGGACGCAAAAATCACTGGTGGCAAAACCAGTTTTTAGTGCAATGACCCCAAATCCTTAATCATGGGTACGTTTAAATGTCATTATGCCGGTGTAATCTTGCATAATTTTGTTAATTGCGAATTATGCTTGGTATGCAAATAACCTCAGATTATGCTAGTACCCCATGTTGTGTAATTATGTGCTACTCGTGATAAAAATTTGGAGTGATGGCATGGGAACAACATGAATGAAGAGAACACGAGCTTCTGATGTTTGTGGTGCTTGTTCTTTCTACTTCTTAGCTTGAATTTCAGGTTTTGCATTTTCCATAATTATGCATAATTTTGCGCAATTTTGCACTTTATTTAGTTTCTCATGATTATGCAAAAGTGAATTATGCAAATTTTGCACACCTCTGATTGAAAGATGAGACTTTAAAATGCACTTGGAACAAGGCAGATGTATGTAAATAATCTTTTCTCTGTTTCAGTCAGCTCTCTGAAACAACAGTTTCTGTACAATTGACTTTCAAAATCTACACAATAATTGGCTTTTCTATGTTATTATGTATCTATTGATGTAGTCCCCACTACAGAATGCCTCAAATAAATAGAATAAACCAAAAAGATTCTGTGGGTGTGAACAGTACGTGAATGACGTCTGATATGAGTGTCACCTGGTATTATGTAGTTTTGGATTGCTAAAAGATTAGTGAGGAGGATGGCATTATTGGTATGAAAAAAATAGATTCCTTATGTGCTGATGAGAATTGATAACCTCTCTGAGATAGGCACTTGAACAGCAGGACAGAAGAAAGTATGTATTCAGTACTGGTATTTGTTTTTTGGAGGTATTGGGGCAGAACTGGACAAACCTTCAATCAATGCGAGTCAATCAAAGTTGTTAACACGTGTAAAAAAAAATCAATTCACAAATAGAAATGGCCGAATAAGAAAAACTTTGGAAGTTGAACTACACAGTTGAAATGAATGGAAAGTGAGCATCAAAATTGATATAGGTCTGGCTGACAGTGTAACTGTCCGTCTATGTACTGTTTCCAACAGTTTGAAATATGCATAAAGTAGGGTTTGGATTAACACTTTAACCCCATGCTATGGGCTATTTCTAGTATCATTCTGCAGGGAAGTTCTTCCATTGGAGTAAATGAGCTACTATTTCACACCTTAAAAGTACAATTACGGATAGCTACTTCCCAAAAATAAGCATTTGTTTTACAGAAAGAAAACCTTTTTTGTAACTTTTCGTCCCCGCACTTGCAAAGCTGTTGCAAAGCCAATAGGGCAGGGTCTGAAAAACAGCATTTCTTATTGCTACACATGTAAAGGGTGTTTGTGAATGCCTGTATTTACGTGCATTGGAGCATTAAAGTCAGACCTATTGGCTTTATTAAAACATATATTCCCATGCACTTACCAATGTGGACTTTTATCTAAGAATCCATATTAATTCACTTAACATGGACATGATTCTGGCTCGGAGTACACCTCTAGGACTGCAGCCAAATTATATTGTTTTTAGAGCCACATGCATGTTACACCTGGCTTTTATACTCAATCAACTCAAGGAATTTCAAGGAATGTTAAACAAATGAGGGAATTACTCCTTGGTGTAGTGAAGGCAGATGGATTAATGCACTGTATTTTCCATTAACCTTTTTTTTAACTGTGATCCACAGTTTATTTCAACTAATTAATTTCCGGTGTGGAGATACCTCCTTAATATAATCACTCTAAAAGTAGAGCGTGCCTTTTAGTACATTTTGACAAGTGCACCTTGTCTTGATGGTTCTTCAGGAAGGATGCCCTAAGTAGGAGATAAACAACAGTGATTTTCATCTGTGTAGTTGCAATAATTCGGACACAGTCGTCTATATTTCTGTTATTTAATTGATAACCTATTTTTGCCTCTTGATGACACATGCTAACCTTAATACTTCATATTACAATTAATTGTAAAGCTTAATTGTGTCATTCTTTTTTACATTCATATCATCACCTATCTTCGTTCACAATATTTTAGTTTAAAAATATGTTTTCAGCTTCTTCTAGCAGGCAAATAGATGACCTGCCTACTTAGATGAAGTCAATGAAAATTATCTACTACCCGGTCTGGCAAGATTGTATTGGTATGTTGGGATGGAAAACTCCCCTTGCATTGGTCAGGATAACATGCACACATGCCTTAAATTTCTCATAGTGATAATCTGTAGTGTTGGATTTTTTATCTCAAACACACAACAGACATCCAGATGTACTGAGGGCCCCCAGTGACACAAAATGAGACCCAGAGCTTTATTCTGTGGTTTTGAGAGGCACGTCATATACTCCCTTTATTTCTCATTTTAGCAACTGTCATCTTACTGGTTTGTAGAAGACTGACAGTGGTCAGGACCAGAATATAGTGACAGGATAGGTGTTTTATCTGCTACCTGCCAGGGAGAGTTGACTACTGCCTATCCATTGGTTAGAATTGGCCTGTCAGCCCATGGCAACTGCGTTTTCCACTTCAACCGTGTGAGACATGGATGGCATGCACATGTGTAGTTTACACAAGAGCAGTAAGATTTGTATGAAGCATGTGTGCTCTATGTAACTATGGCAATCAGGAAATCATTTTGAATACTCTGAACTAGAGTGTGACATGAACTGGAAATTGGAAAGAAAGCAGGCAAACTATCCAGACCATTCCAGAGGACCTTTGTAGTGGACCAGGCTCTAGGGTGTCACAGATAGGTGAAAGAGGGTCCTTTTGAAGTGTAGGGAAATTCACATTCCTTTCCCCACCCTTATGTTCCATATAGGTGTTAATGACAAGAGGTTAAGAGGTAGGCCAGTAGGAACCCTATCCCTCTTTTTTGCTTCTGCACTGGGGCTTCGCAGACAGAAGATCCCTAACTACACCCCACTTTTATGTTGACACTGTGGATCAAAAATTATGGCTGCTGGACCAGTCTGGGTGGCATACACAAAATGTAAGATTTGCTGGAAATCTGTCCCATAGTTGGACTTTTGGAATGCGTAAACTCTGGCTGCACACCTGATATAAAAATAGAGCAGAAATTACCAGCCGATGTACCAGGTTTTGTGGGATCCCACAGCACTGGTGACCCAGAAACTCTTCTGTGCTCCAGGGTTGTGATTGTTGATTGTCAACTCCCCTTCACTAAGTTCAGGAATAGGAAACTAGAAGTTCTGCATCCTATCAGGAGGAGCTCCCTTGACCTGTCCTGAGGGAATGAGCTGTCCAGTTCTGAGCAGGGAACATAAAGGTGCTCTTGCATGATGAAAACTGCCTAGGAGGTGCAACCCAGGGATGCATCTGCACTCCATGCCATGCAGTAAGGCTCTAAGACTCTTCACGCCTTGTGGGATGCTTAGAAGCTGAAGTGACTGTGATGTCTTGGAAACCAAGGAGATTGCAACCAAATCTTTTCATAACAAAATGAAGTGTTTGCAACTCCGTGACAACTGAAGAAATGTAAATGCTTTCAGCAGTTGCATCAACATAAGAAAAGCCACCTAGGGAAGGTTGAAGCTAAAAAAATCACACACTGCAGTCAGCGTTTTTCACAGAATGGGATTGATTCCTGTGAAGAACAAAGTTTTCCATTTGGGAAGGAAGAGGAGGGAGAAGGCATTTGAGTGTTCCCCTTGAAGCCACCTGACATAATTCAAATTGAGATTCAGAATGAGTCTCAAAATGTGTTGTGTCCATTGGAAATTCTTTTGTGACTCACAAAGGAATTTTGCAAATCATAAAAAAAGTATTTTGCAGGCGCAATCACTATGAATTTATGAATATCAGAATTTGTAATGAGAAAATGCTTTTGTAAATGAGACCCCTTATGAACTATTTTTTAGAAACTCAAATATATCCCACTTCTGTACATGAAGTCAAAGTAGCCTTCTTAGCATTCACATATCGTTCTTGTGTAGCACCATTAGGAGCCTATCAGCGCCATTTTCTACGAAGGATGTTTTTTTCTAGCATCCACAAATAGACATTATAAGCATAACCAAGACATGACTGTACCACAGTTAGGTGCATTGGAGGGCCTTAAACACTCAGAATACGTGCCAACGTTTTCAGATGGTAAAAGCATATACTTGAGACTGCTGTTGCTTGCTTATCCAGAGACAACTTTTCCTCAACTATCTGACCCTTTTAAATGGCCATTCAGCTACCTGTTTTTTCCATTTCTCTTGCCAGTCCCTTACCCAGAGGCCACCTTCTCTTTTTGACTCAGCCATGATTACTGCAGTTGACCCGAGAGCTAATGGGACCAGTGCACAAATAACAAGAATTTGCAATACAATAGGTCTTTCATATTTAGAACAAGTTAATTGTTATCTTTTGACAACAGAGCCCATGAGCAAAAACAAAGGAAAACATGAGTGGAAACTAGAAGTTAAAAGAACAAATAGTTCCTCGATCATATCCGGAGCGGCAGACAGGCACTATTTCAGTTGAATCAATTAGTGCTTGATCCCTGCTCCACACAGACAAATGGAATCGATGCCAGGCATGCCTTGACAAATTACGAGGCTGTAAAGAAGAGTGTCACGCAAACCAAGAAATGGTGAGTGACAGTCGGGCTCCTAGCCCTTTACTGCACACAACAGAGTCTCGTTAGTGCATGCACTCATAGGCTCAACCCTAAAAATGATAATAAATTGTTTCTTGTATATTGAACAATATGAGAGTTGTTGTATATAAGCTCTGTAAGTAATAGTTGTCATGATTATCTAATTTAAACAAAATTAGTCGGTCTCAGTTAGGAATCATTTCTTATTGTGAGGTTAATTGTGTTTTTGGATGTGCATCTATCTAATTTCATTGGTCAGTGGGAAGAACAATTTTGAGTAACTCATGTGTTGCAGTTGATTTCCCTGGAAAGGCTGATTTCCTTATTTAGCATTTTTCTATTAGAAGTGCACGAATAGGGACTTTGCCAAGAGGCGCTTATTTAGTTGTGAAGAATTATCAATGAACAATACAGATCCCTCTAAACTTGATTGGGAGTTTCCCCTATGTCATGTAAGTAGTATTTGTTGTTGCACCTAATTTAGGGTGACCAGATTTTGAAAGCCACACACTAGGACATTTAGCAAAAAATAGAAGGAGGATTATTTCACCATGATCCGAGGGGACAGAACAACAGTGTTAATCAATATAAAAACACAAATGAGGAACTATGGGAATAAAAGAAAAGTCAGTTTTGATACTCAGTATCTTACTTATTTAAATAGCTTTCTAATAATAGCTGCTAGCTAGTACTGCTTTGTAACACATAAAAATGAGCATTCACTGTTGGCAGCCGACCCCCACTAAAACCTAGACCTGTCCCGAAATTGCCAAAATGTGACGGGACAGCTATTGAGAAACCAGGACACCTGGTCAGCTGAACCTAATTTTCATAAATTGTTGGTAGATTTTGGTAATTTTAACATCCTAAGCATACAACTGACAATCACCTCGGCTTCGCTGGCCTAGTTCCCATAGGTCCAGCAATTTTGTCCAAGGAAAAGGGGTAATAATATCATTAGCTATACTCCTTTGTGCACTGTCTTCTGTGAAAACTGAGCGGCAGATTTATGAAAAAGTCACACAGTGCAGCACAGCAAGTCACCTTTCTACGCTGCACTGTGTGACAGGGAAAGGGCAGGAATGCTTTGTACTTAACATTGCACAGCACATTCCTGGCCTTTCCCTGCAATGGTGCACAATGTGCTGCCTACTGCCAAAGCAAGCACTCTTGCACCATGGTGCAAGGGTACCTTCATTGTAAGAAGGGTTGTGTTTGTGCAGGAAGGGGTGCCTTTCTGCACAAAAACAATCCCCTGAAGCATTTTCCTCATTCGATGGGTGCAGCAAAAAGGAAATAACAAGGAAAAGTAAACATATTCCCAGGGCTATCACTTTTGGTAAATCTGTGAATGTGTCAAAATCCATAGGTGTTGCTTGAGAACACCCACGCACAACCCGTGGAACGCTCCTCTGGGGCGTAACACAATGCAGTGATTTGCACTAGGTTGCATTACTCTGGATTTATCAAGCCACTTAGGGCCATGGAAAGTGGTCTTGTATGGCTTGATAAATGAAACTTAAGGGTTGTGTTGATTTTGTTCAGTTTTCCTAAACCTGGGAATGAGTCTAAATCCATAGGAGTTGCGTAGGAACACCCATATAGTGCCCATGGAACTCCTCCCCAGGGCAGAGTAATTCAACACAGCGATTTGCACTGCATTGCGTCAGTCCAGATTTATGAAGCTATGCAAGTGGCCTTCCGTGGCTTCATCAATCTGCCTTAACAGTTGTGTTGTACAAGCACAATGGAACTGGGGCCATAAGCATGGCCCTAAATTTACTGCCTGTAATGAAGGAATCTGTCAGGCTGGAATCCATTTCAAAGGTTTTTTTTATTTATATGTATTTTGGATGTGGGTTGAGGGAGAAATTTGTGCTTGAGTTAAGACAAGCAGTGGGTCTGTATTGTGGTAGGATTTATTCTTGAGGTTAGAAGGGTGGGCAAGTATATATAGTACAAGAGAATTTTGTGGGGGCTACAGAGGGGATGGGTGCTATATAAGAGAATTTTAGTGGAGTGGGAGAGGATGGAAATGTGTATCATGGGGGGAATGTTTGCCCGTGGTTAAGGATGGATGGGTAGTATTAGAAATATTTCTGTTCCAGCTATTAAGAGTCATCTGGTAAATTAAGAAGCAGTTTAAATCAAAATGGATGAATTTATTACATATGAATTACGCGTGGGCTAGAGATGGGGATAAATGTTGATTATGAGAAATAAATATATTTTTTTAAATAAAAATGATTATTTTTTCCTATAAGGATTCGAGCTAAATAATTTTATATTTTTCCAAATCCAGACCTCATAAGAACAGTCGGGTATATTCCTAATATAATTTGGGGTGAACAAAATATTTATTATGCCAGGGAACTAGATGGATGAAGTTAGTAAATGTAAGCCTTCCTGAAGATGACTGAAGGCTTCCAGTTACATCAGGTACACCTTGAGGCAAATAAATCATCATCCACCATCCTCTGATGGATTTTATGCAACAAATGTCTAATGGGTGCGGCATTTTGGAGCATAAAATGATCTGAACCAGAAGCGCAACTATGGCTACCAGAAGAGGGGGCATTGTTGGCTTTCTGGCACAGCGGGGGTGCGAGAAGGCTGAGTCGCTGCGGATGCTGAGTCTCATGGCTAGACTAGTGACTACCTTTGCGACTGATAGCAGGAAGGGACTCAGAGCTGCACAAGTAGCAGCAGTTCACCCTCGGCTCAAATCGTATATGCACAACAAACGTTAATAGGATTTCCAGAAGCAATAAAAAAAAGAATTGGAGTAGAAATGTTAATGTTTGTTTGGAGCACAATTACAGGGCAAAACGACATTTAATAGAAAACATGCAATAAAAAACAATTCAAAATGACCAGTGTTTGAATTTCTGGTGCAGCTCGCATTGTTCCATCAGCAGCAGCACTAGCAGCTCTCCCTTTGTTTCTTCTCTCTTCCACTTCTCTCACAGATCCCGACCTGGGTCACGCGAATTTATACTTTGTCCATGTAATGGCTGACATGGGCACATGACACCTATTGGCTGGTAGCCAGGGGAGCATCAGTTCCTCGGTTCCGAAACCAGGAAGGGAAAACGAGAGCGAGTGTGTTAGGGAGATGTAGACACAACGACTTCACTCCATGCGTCGCCTCTTCTTCACCTTACTCACTCTCCGCTAGGTGGTACACTCAGTTGCCAACTTCCTGCTACGTTGTTCATGTCGAGCCAGTAACAAACCAAGGTGGCAAAGAAAATAACTGAGAGCCACGGAGACTCACTTACTTTTCAAGCAGAGCACCAATACCTCCCTTCGGTTCTTTGTACCCTTTTATCACTGCTGTTTTTCCATTTGTCCTAGATTATAAAAAGGAGACAAGAGAAGAAAACAAGCAACAAAGGATACAAAGAAAAATGAAAAGACGTTTAGCTTGAGGTACCTTCAGCAGGAACGATGTGGAAGATTCTACAAAAGCAAAGTAATAAACTTAATGGTTCGGTGATGTGCGTGAACATCAAGAAACCAAGAGCTCAGTGAAAGTGCTGCATCATATTGTGAACATCTGACAGGTTGCCACGTCTATCTGCGTCTACCTGCATCTTTGATATCACTCTGCTTCCATCGTCTGGCTTGAATGGTGCTGCCTCTGCTGCTTCACACGCCTAATGCGGTCTCCTGCTGCTTTGATATCCCTCTTCTTTCTCGTAAAGGGACAGTAATTTTACCTAAAGTTGGCTTTGTTTGAGATCCCTCAGGATCTTCCCCCAGATTGAAGGCAGTCTCACCACATGCCAAAATCAGCCTGCACAACTAACACAGCCAGTCACCAAGGGCTAAGAAGGACTTGCTAGCAATAAGCCTTGAACCACTGTGCCACATATCAGTATGTTGAGTCCAATGAATGGAAGATGGAGATTCCTTAGATGTGAAATTCATAGTGGTGCTGGTGGAAACCTACGTAATCAATGATGCAGTTTTCATGATCCTTTGGTTGTGCTGCAGGGGGATTAACAGAACTTGTGTACCAAACGACAATGTGGTGTAAAATGACTTCCATCTCTGTCTTGCATTCACACAGCTAGCAGGTGATAGACGATGCTTCTGCCACACACAAGCACTGCTATGTCCAGAATAACACAAATTCTTGTGCTGTTGCTGACTTTACTGGTACCAAGGTTGCTGCTGCCACTGGTGGTAGTGCTACTGCTAGTGATACTGTTGTGCTTGCTGGTATCACTGATGCTGCTTGTGCAGGTAGAGATGGATTTGGTATGCAGAAAAGTTCCAAGCGGGAACAACCTGAATGTATGGCTCAGTGGCACCGCATCTTCAATGGATTGACTTGGCAGGTTTGTTGTGGTCCTCCAAAGGTATTTGGAGCCAAACAAGTTTCTAAGTGCCATGTGTTTCAGGATGTTAGGAGAAGTGCACTTAGACACAGACCAGGCTCCTAGTAACTCAGGAAGAGCACTTGGAGGTCAAGATTTAATCCAGTCAAAGCCATTAGCAGGGTCCAGAGCAGGTCCAGTTGGAATTGGCCAGCAGAGCTCTTTAGGAAAAGGGCTTCTAGGAGCCTGTTGTGTCCCTGTGTCTTAAAAGGAGGTCAGCCAATTGACCCTTGAAATCCACTTTTTTGTCCTGTGTACAAGCAGGAGCAGGTACAGCCTTTCAGGTCTCCTCACAGGTCTGTACAGCAAGTACAGTCCTTCTTCTGTCTTCCACAGGTCCAGAAGTGTTCTGAAAAGGGTGCTTGAGGAACCACATTTATGCCTGCACTAGTCTGTGTGTGGGGGTGGCTCCTATGCAATAGGTAAAAAGTTCACAGGTGTAACCCTTCTCCCTTTTGTAGCAGTTCCTGGGTGTCATACTGCAAACAAACCCACAGTGCCTCTTTCAGCCTAAATCCAAGTTGGTGAAACCCTTCGTCAGTTGTGAAAAGCCTGTGTGGCCACCCAGTGGTGCAACCAAGGAAAAGAGCAACCCTTTCTTTGTGGTCACTTCATACCAGTTCTCAGGGCAGCTCCTCTCCTACTGGGATGGGTGCCTGTCTGAATAGGGAAACAAAGCAGGGCCCTGCCCAGGTGTCAGCTAATGTGCCTGTGACAGGATAGGCACGTTTGAAGTTAACCAGGCTCCTGGGCACTTCTGAGATGGTCATCCGGCCAGAGGAAGAGAAACATTTCCCCATCCCCAGGGGCTATATCGTACTCTGGGGGCAGTTCTCACACCTCATCAAGAGGGCTATTTTGGATGCCAGGTGAGAGATTGAGCTTATGCAAATGGATCTCCAGAGGCTGTAGACCGGGAAAAGTTAGTTTTCTAAAAGCATCTTTTCCAAAATATGTATTAAAAATTTGACATCGTCAGTGAATTGGGCTTGTAATATATTTCAAATTGTCCAAGAATTAACTTTGTAGGTGTTTCCTAGCCAGAAATAACATTGTTAAATATAATATCCCATCCCTATGCTTTCCCCTAGTGACATTTAACTAACAGACCCTGGATACACTTTGCACTGCTTACTATGGATTTATAAATAAGTTAACTATGTTTAACAATTCACTATGTTTTTAGAGGTCAGAGCACAAACACTTGGCACTGGACAGCACTGTCCCAGTGTGTGGAGTAAAAAAAAAAACAGCAATAAAATCTACAAAAATTGGGACTGACCACACAAAAGAGGCATTTTCAGATCTATTGCGGTCTGAACCCTTTCTGTGTGTATGTGTGTGAAGCTTTTGGTGGAGCTATGATACCTCAGTCCTAGGTTATTGTTACCTATGAAGGAATCAGTGTCCACACAGATAGTGGGATTCCCTGGTGACCTGAAAATTCTGACAGCCACAGAAAAATTCCATGACTAAAATGTAGTCATCAACCATAATTTTCATCTTGTAATGACAACAGTGTCAGACCTATAGTAACAAATAGATTGCAAAAGTGAAAGTACTACACTGCTATTTTTAACCTTGGAGCACATGGACATCTCCTGTGCTTTTGTGGCGACAAATACGTGACATTTTACAGTCGTAGCCTAAGAGTATTACTCATTCTGCATGAAAACAAATGCGACTTACCTGTGATCTGAAACTGCAACGGACTTAAAAACATGTATTCTTTCTAAACTTTGAGTTATTGCTATTTAGGAGTCACGGTGCTTTGTACCCTTTGCACATGTCCTTTCTCCAGTAACTAGTATCCCTTTCTAAGACAGCGCTGTTTCTATGTTTGGGTAAGAAAGAAGGGGCACACCCGGCCTGGGTTCAGTTCTCACATAGCGTCTGTAAAGGTTTAAGCACATGGAGGTGCTAGCAGGAGAGAATGTGTCAGATTCAGTGTAAATACCTCCTGAAGAGTAATTCAATGTTTGACTTCCATTTATTTAAGATTTATGCAAGTTTGTTTTAACTTCTTTCAAAGGTATAATCAGCTGAGGCTTTGTTATCTTTTATTCCCCATAACGGAAGTCTATCGTGCTTCCTTCACAAATCCTCTCAACTTGAAATAAGGTGGCTGTTCTTACTACTGAACTTAGAGTTTAACGTCATTTACATTTAAACGAAATACCTCAGAATGGGTTGTGTACTTTTTCTCTGTGTTAACACAGGAAGGGGTTGAAAATAAACATAATTCTACCATTGTACACCTCTTTTCATCAAAGTCGAAACACTCTTGATATGTTGGCCTTTGTCAGTGTTCCAGAATATATGCAATTTGAAGGTGCACTTTGTGTAAGAGCGTGTTTGTGGCTGCTGGCCAAAAGCAAAATTACTCTGCTGTTGAAGTGTGGATAAGTATTCCTATTTTAAGTTTCTCCCGAATACGTATTCTTTCATTCTTTGAATTCAACTAATGTCTGTTCTGAAAGGTGATGTTACACTATTTGTGTGTTATGATTGTGATATCAGCAGGCGAACTGATCACCAATAAGCTCAAGTTCCCCTCTACCTGTTGATCAGAGCAGTCACAGTCCTAGGGTGAGTAATGAGATAAGCCGGAGTTGGATTCTTCTTTTTCTGACATTAAACTTTGTCAGTAATCACTTGATCATTATGACTAAATAAATTGTTACCAACCTCTACGTCAGAATATAGCTGATTCTCTTGTCACAGGATGAAAAAAGACTTTGGCGTGGTTAAATGACTACGGTCAGATCTCATGATCAATTAATTGTACTGTTATTTTCCATAACACTTGTGTGTCACGGGCAGCATAAAGTGTTGCTGTTGCACTGTAGAAGAAAAAGGGAGTGAGGAAGACTTAAGACCTAAATAACGCTGGCTATCTTTCTTTTAGGTCGAGCCTACCAGACAGTGCAAGATGTACGGTTAGAAAGGAACTATTTTCAGCTTACCAGATCTTACAGTGTGTTTAAAGCACACTCATTTATTACCATTGGTTGGCATGAACGTCACTCTCATTTGCTTGTTTCTTACACAATGACTTGTCTTGCCTCATATATACTTTATTTGTTTATAATCACAACCATAAAGGTATAAAACACTAGAAAATAATAACTTAACATACAAAAGTACAATAATCGTTTTAAAAAAATGTGATACATATTACACTTAGAACAATAAAATCAGTGAAGAAAAGCCTGGAAGATCAAATAATGAAAATCACCAATCAGCAGTGACAAAATGATTCAAGCCTAGAATACCTCCATCTCATTTCAAGTAACCTGCGAAGTCACATTGTCGCAGCTGCAGGGATTCAAGGAGCTGGTTGAACTCCAACCACTGGGAGAAGCCAATGAAAAAAAACAGCATATTGAATCGAAACGTAGTTAACAAAAATCTGTCCCCATCACTTTTTAAAATAGAATAAAAGGATTTTCTTAACAGCAATTGCCCCAGTACAAAGGGGTTCATAAGTTCTGTCTCCTCTCTATGTAGCATCTG
Organism: Pleurodeles waltl; assembly: GCF_031143425.1. Taxonomy (NCBI): domain Eukaryota; kingdom Metazoa; phylum Chordata; class Amphibia; order Caudata; family Salamandridae; genus Pleurodeles; species Pleurodeles waltl. The sequence goes on along the minus strand of NC_090437.1, from coordinate 829,822,666 downwards.
GCGATCCAAAACAATGGTCCTCACCCACTTCAACTCTGTGGTGACAATAGCCTCAGGGTTGTAAAAACAATTCTCCCTACACAGGGTATTAAAAGAATCCTTAACATATGTAATTCCTGTGATCATAACAGCATGGACTTGCCTTGTCATCTTGTGTCTTTTTCTTCTTGGAGCATACCCTCTCTGCTTGTATCCATCCTATGGTCACTTTTAGGGAACTACTTTATTCTTTTTGTTTAACCCCTTCGCTGCTGGGCTTTTAGCCTCCTTCCAGTTACTGACAGAAATGGGTGTGAAACCAATGCTGGATCCTGGACAGCTAAACATTTCTGAAAAGTAGACAACATTCTGAATTCAGCAAGGTGTCATTTTTGTAGATCCTACAAGGCTTTCCTACAGAAAATAACAGCTGAAATAAACAAATATTGAAATTGAGGTGAAAAAACAGTCATTTTTCTCCACATTTTACTTTGTCACTTTTTCCTGCGATGTCATATTTTCAAAAGTAATATACCGTTACATCTGATGGACTCTTCTGGTTGCAGGGATATATAGGACTTTTAGGTTCATCAAGAACCCTAAATACGCAGAGCCAATAAAAGAGCTCCACCTTGCAATGAGTTTTCATTGTATACCGGGTGTACAGCAATTAATTTGGTGAAATATAAAGAGTCAAAAATAGGTATCAAGGAAACCTTTGTATTTCCAAAATTGGCACGAGATAAGGTGTTGAGAAGCAGTAGTTATTTGCACATCTCTGAATTCCGGGGTGCCCATGCTAGCATGTGAATTACAGGGCATTTCTCAAATAGACATCTTTTTTACACACTGTCTTACGTTTGGAATGAAAAAATTTAGAGAAAGACAAGGGGCAATCACACTTGTTCTGCTATTCTGTGTTCCCCAAGGTCACCCGATAACAATTGTACCTCACTTGTGTGGGTAAGCCTAGTGCCAGCGACAGGAAATGCCCCAAAACACAACGTGGACACATCACATTTTTCCAATAAAAGCGGACGTGTTTTTTGCAAAGTGCCTAGCTGTGGGTTTTGGCCTCTATCTCAGCCGGCACTTAGGAAAACCTACAAAACCTATATATTTTGGGAAACTAGACACTTAGGATAATTCAAAATGGGGTGACTTGTGGGACTCTCACCAGGTTCTGTTACCCAGAATCCTTTGCAAACCTCAAAATTTGCCCTCAGATTTCGGTGCTGCAAAGTTCTGGAATCTGAGAGGAGCCACAAACTTTCTTCCACCCAGCATTCCCCCAAGTCTACCGATAAAAATGGTACCTCACTTCTGGGGATAGGCCTAGTGCCCGCGACAGGAAATGCCCCAAAACACAACATGGACACATCACATTTTCCCAAAGAAAACTAACCTGTTTTTTGCAAAGTGCCTAGCTGTGGTCTTTGGCCACTAGTACAGCCAGCACCTAGGGAAACCTAGCAAACCTATACATTTTTGAAAAATAGACATCTAGGGGAATTCAGAATGGGGCGACTTGTGTGGCTCCCACAGGTTCTGTTACCCAGAATCCTTTTCAAACCTCACAATTTGGCCAAAAAACACTTTTTCCTCACATTTCGGTGATGGAAAGTTCTGGAATCTGAGAGGAGCCACAAAGTTCCTTCCACCCAGCATTCCACCAAGTCTCCTGATAAAAATGGTACCTCACTTGTGTGGGTAGGCCTAGTGCCCGCAACAGGAATAGATCACACAACGGTCAATGTTGGTCCTTCCATGAGGGTAACTGTTGACCCTGGGGTGATCCATTCCTGATGCAGGCACTAGGTACAGACACTCAATTGGGGTAGCGTTTTTATCAGGACAGGTGGGGGAAACACTGGGTGATGGGAATTTTGTGGATCCAAGCATATTCCTGTAGTTTGTGTGACAGAAATGCAAGAAATTTTTTAGTTTTTATTCAATATTTCATAATTGCAGGGTATTCTGGGTAAGAAAACTTTGGGGAACCCACATAAGTCACACCTCTGTGGACTCCGCCGGATGTCTAGTTTCCAGAAATGTCTGGGTTTGGTAGGTTTCCCTATACGGCCACCGAGCAACTAGGACAATAAAAGCAGGTGCCTGCCTTACAAAACCAGGTTGTTTTGTGTTAGATAATTTTGATGTCTCAACAATACGATTTAGGCGGTGGAATTTGGGGCTGAACTAAATTGGGTAGCTCCCATGAGAGCACTCTCTCTGTGCTTGCCGCCGCATGCACCTGTTCTCTGGGTTGGGCTAACCCGCTATTGTTCCGCTGCACAGACTATGCTTGCGAAGGGACAGCAGGACTGTCCTCGTCACCTCCCTCATAATCAATGAAAGAGGAGTTATCAAATTGGACTTCTCCGACTGAAAAATGACTCCCAGAGAATTACTCGCCATTGTCCTAGCACTCAGATGATGTCACGGTATCTGCTGTCTCAGTCTCTGATCCTACATCAGAGCTGTCCTCTATTACCCGAGTGAGGGCTTGAGGAGCAGTCATCCAATGAGATTCCATCTACCCTACTGGCTAAACTGTCACTCTAAAACACTAGCCTACGTAGACAGGCACAAAATTGCTGGTGTGTGTGTGTGTGATACGTGCAACCGTAGAGGTCACCTTACCTTTGCTTCTTCCCTCAATCAGCACGTTCTTTCAAGACACACAAAAAAAGACACACTATTACTTCACCTTGTCACATACCAATTGTCACAGTCTTTAACGTCTCTATCGCCCAGTCCAACAATCATTATTGGTGCTCCACTCCCATGAGCACCTCCTTGGATTCCCTCAATACGACACAGCAAAAGTGCCCTTCATTGCTCCATAGCCCCCCGCACATACATTTAATTTGTATAATAGCGCAGGTAATGGCTGACTTTACTAATCTACTCAGCTATTTACATAAAATACATATTTGATCTTTGCAGTAGGCATATAAAACTTCTGTGCTACTTTATGGCATCAAAACTGCCACCAGACAAAAGTCTGAACCTTTTGCAGCAGAAACATAATCACAAGACTTACTTGACTTTTTTATTGCTGCCTAAAAGCTACAGTTGAAACGCGTCAGTTAAAGTATGTGAATTGCTTTGAAGACGCATGCTGCAACTGCAAGAGAACTGGTGGCGAGTATATATATATATATGTATATAAATACATATCTATATAGATAGATAGATAGCTATATCTATATAGATAGATATATCTATCTACATATCTATCTATATATATACAGATCTATATATTTTTTCAATAGCTGTATGGTTTCCTTGCGGGCCATAGTTTTTAAACTATTTAAAAAAATGATTGCCCCACAGGGGGTCGCCCTGCCCACGGGAGACCCCCTATCAATTTTTTTTTTGATTTTTTCCATTGTTTTTTTAAAATATATTATTTAAATCCCTGAGGGCGCAATCGGGTGTGATTGCGCCCCCCAGGGGAAAACCTACCTTTAAAAAAATATATATGCCCCCAGGGAGGGCCGGCTTGTTTGCCGAGGGGGCCGACCCCCCCAAATGAAATTCCTGGTGTCTAGTGCCCTGTGATCGAGGGCCAGGAAATCAGTTCAGGAAGACCTTGTTTGAAAGGGGAGTAACTCCCCTTTCAAATGAGGGATTCCCGAATGCAGGAAGGCCGTTTGGGGCTGTTTTCCACACCGGAGCAGGAATCGGTCATAATGGCCACTTCCTGCTCCGATGGAGAAAACAGATAGTGACATCAGTGCGCCGTCACAAAGGGGCAAGTAGGGGGGCGGAGGAAGAGACGGAAGATTTTCCGTGTCTCCCAGGGCATTTTTTTAACCCCCCTCCCTGGTGTTGGCCACTGGTCGCGACTCGCACCAGGGAGGTAGTGTGGGCATCGGCCAGTAGCCGACGCCCACACTAAAGTGGTTAAGCACTGTACAAGAGTGCATATGCTATCCAGCTGCCTCCATCATGTGCTCTTCTCCCCCCCTCAATGTTGCTCTCTTTCGTGCCTGTCCTCCCCACACTGCTCTCTTTAATTTATTTTTGCATAAGAACTTCACAAATGTATGTTTTTCACATGTATCCCTTGTGCGCTTCTCATCTCCTCCTGCATCATATTGCTCTCATTCGTCCATGTCCTTCTCTCGCACCGCTCCCCATGCTTCTCTCTCTCTTCTCTCTCTCATTAGTGTGTTTCTCTCCCCTCCACCCTGTGCTTAGTGTCACCCTCATCCATGGTGTCCTCTGCCAATTCTGCTTCCCTCCTCTGTGTGCTGCTTTTATCCTTCTTATCCCACCTGCTCCTTTTTTATCCCCAACTTCTGCCCAAAAACTTCAATGCTTTGTTACTTAAAAGAGCACGTTCACATAAAAAAAAGACTTTTGCTTTTTTTTACCGATCCAAGGTGAGTCTGTCATCTTTGATTGGTACACAAATTTCACAAGTAAATGAAGCCTGCATCTATTTGCTGCATAGTGCATGCTTTCCGATACATGCAGGTGCTAGTAGAATGACACTACAGTGATTGCACCTATTTTTTATTTCATTTTTTATTTTATTTTGATGGTGCTGCACAGCATTACAATGCTACAGAGCACTGCCAGAAACAATTGACAAAGTCAATGGGTCCCAAAGGCAAGGACTATTGGCTTTGGCGATACTTATTTAAAGAGTTATTATTTTATAAATGTTCACTGCAAGAGGTACATTTTAAATGCAATTTGAAACGTGAGATGATCAAGGATAGTCATGCGATCTAATATAAGGTTATACAATATTAATGCCTACCACTTGTGAGATAAACACGATGCACCTTTATATTTTGTTTACTAAATAGATCACAAGAGACTGAGGTATGCATTGCTTACTTCTCTCAAAATGTATGTGGAGGAAAATTAGCAACTACAATTGATAAGATAAAGAATCTGGTTACTAACCCCTATTGAATAAGCAGAGAAATGAATTTGAGTTACCACTGGCAACCCAAATTATGTGGTGGGTTTACAATTTGGCCACTGCGGGACATCCACCAACATACTAGTAGATGCTCAGTCTGCTATATTTATAGAATATTGAAATCTGTACTCTCTAAATAGGGCAGACAGGACATGTCATGTTTTGACAGATGTCGTTCATCTACCAAACTCCTATTCAGGCCCTATAGCATTGAAAACTGCTATGACAGGGTCTCCAGGGAACAATAACACATCTTATTTATACCATTTACAAATGGCACAAATGGTTGATTTGAAAACTATATCAAGTGCATTATTTTATATATCATTTAATGTCCATAGATCCTCATTTTTGGGAACAGGCACTCTTATCAAAATCACCTTTTCTTTATCAGACTGCTTTAGTTCTGATACTAATATTTCTGCATCCATACATTCACAGTGTTTTCTCAAAACCACAGTTAGTGCCCAGCACCTAATACAAATGAGGATCAGCTAAAGGCTCATTAGGTAGGGTATAGAATTGATGGAGTTGTCAGAAATCACATTTTGAGAGTTCATGGAGTTGTGGAATATCACATCTTGCACCCACAATCCACTAGGTAGTGTTGAAGGCTGTTGAAATGGAGGTCCACCCACTCAGTACGCCCAGATTTTTTGCTTTGTGGGTCACCCAGTTTTGGACTTTTTACTGTGGGTGAGTCTCACTACCAATGTCTCACCCACAGTAATCACATGGCAAACAGACTGTGCATGTTTGCTGCCATTGTTCACCTTTTCAGATAAGGCCACTATGACACAGCAAGGATAAGGGGCACTTGTCTGTTTGCACATGTGCACATGTGTGTGGGCTGTGCGTGAAAGGGTACTGTCATGTACAGCCCAGTAACTTCATAAAGGTAGCCTGGCACAATGGGGAGACTGCAGAATTAGATCTTCACCAGGGATAGGCCTTATGAGGTTAGTGTACACTAGTAGGAAAAAATCAGTATGATTTACTGTTTTGTCTTTAGTGACACTAATATACACACAAAGAGAGAACTGTTTTAAAGGGTAGCTTTGTTTCCCTTTGGACTACAGAAACCATGGACATCTTAAATTGGAGTGTAACCTTAGCAGGAAAATCAATTCTGTAATTTATAAAACAAGACCCTTACACTTTATGGGTTGCCCAGAGTTGTCATTTCTGTGGCTGAGCTCAGGATCAGAGCCCTGGCCTGTTGTCACCCTGCTGTGCCCAGTTAATTAAATTTCTCACCATTAGCAGGAACATAGGCTGCCCACACAAAAGGAGCAATTAACAGTACTTTACGCATGCTCCTGAGGAGGAAAGTGGTGGGGTGAGATGATCTTCACGGATCACTCATCTGTCACACTGCAAAAAGGATGGGCGTGCCCAAGGCCACAGAATAAAGGAGAGAACCAAGATAACTAGAGCCAAACCAGGAGGGGTGCTCACTTTGAACTTTTGGTGTGTAGGACACTGGCATGATGTCAGTGATGGGGAGAGCTGGGAACTCAGGAGATTCGACCATTGACTCCAGAATGATGCTATTTTGTTTTGGGTGTAGTGGTGATGTTGTACCCTAGGGTGAGCCATGGGTGTCTGACTTCTGTAAACTTCCTCTCACCTTTAAAAATGCTTGTACAAGGGGAAGACTCTCTATTGCCTGTGGATTCTTCTGCTCTTCACTGCTGGATCCTGGGACTGCCATGGAGAACTAAAAGGAGAAACCCCACTCAAGACTAAGGACTCTGCCCAGTTGACTCTAGGACCATTTGGTCTCCCCAAGGGCCAGTAAGGCTGGCCCCCTCACACACCCTGAGGACCAAGTGGGGGAAAGCCCTAGACCTTTCTGCTCCCAGAAGCAAGAGGAGAGCTGGCACAGGAAAAAATGAGAAGCAGCTCCTTGAAGACCATTTTGTAGGTGAGGAGGGTTGTTGCAACCTCGCTGGTGGCTAGGGATTACCACCAGGAGTAAAATTAGACCAAGATCAACAAAATTGGCCCAACAGGGCCCAAGATATGGCCTTTTCAAGTTTAGTGACTTCTGACTCTCTCCTTGCATGAAGCACGTGGAGCTCTTCTGCCCATCTCACAAGTACCCTCTAGGTGGGTGCAAGGTTACTTCTCCTCAGGGAGTGAGCGTGCATGGGGCCCTCTCCTGGATATCCCAATGCTGGGGGGGCATTTCCACTAGGCATGGGTGCCGGGACCCCATCCATGAACCCTGCATAGGCTCCCGGTGCCTGTGTCTGGGGGGAGTGGGCCAGCCACCGCTGAAGAAAGCATAGGGAGAAGGGAGTTGCCAGCTCTAGTGTCTGCACTCGGAGGTGTGTGCCACCAGGGTAGCTGGTGAGGAATTGAGGGGTGGGGTCCCTCTGCTGCCCCCAAAGTTTGTGGGACATGAGAGTGCCTGGGTGGGACCAGGCACCCCACATTCCAAGAGAAATTACTGCTTGGCACTAAGCCCTGTGAACTATAGTGGCTCTCCCTGACACAGAGTGAGAGACGCTAATATAATATTCACGGCTCCCCATAATCCCCTGCAGAGCTGGCTGACTTGGGATTGTTTTGCAGCAACTTTGGACATTTCTTCCCTTGTGGGAGCCCCAGGATGACGGGGTCACCACCAACAATACTAGAAAGTGTGCAACTTTCTCCAAGACAGACCCACCCTAAGTTGGAGAGGACTCAAAACATTAATCCCACCCCCACATTAATCTCCTGAGGATTTTGAGTAGATGTCCAAGCACTCCCAGGCTGTATCTTGTGCTCTACTGACAGGAGTGTTATGCCGTATAGGGGTTACGTGTATGATTACAGTCATTATGCTCTGAAAGGCCTGAATGTGGTTAAAAGAAATACATGCCTTGCAGTGCCCTCTAGGGGTCAAGTTTATGGTTGCAATTCAATGTGATGCTCTCTAGAGGCTGCTTTTGTAATTGCAGTTGAAATAATATAAAAATGCACAAACATCGGTTTTGCTCATTACAAATGCTTTATTGCATCCCCATAATGATGACAGTGATTATTGCTAACAGTATATATGTTTTATTAGAATTAATAAATGCATTCATGAAAGATTCTTTTTTTGATAATTAGATAATTTCATTGAAGGACAAAATGATAATTTTAACATGTTTTTTTTTGCTCTTGAACCTTGACAAAACCAATAGACTCACTTGATGTGTTTATGTGACCCATTTAAGAGGTCAGAGGTGATTATGCAATGTCATATATGGTATTTTCCATCTGTCAATGTTACATATTTGTAAAGGTAATATTTAGTAGCGTGTGTGTAATAAATATACCTCTCCTTTTCTAAAGAAAAAGTACAGACTGGACTTCATTGAGTGTTATTATTGCATGCCAGTGAATGGTAATTACTGGCCCACACCACCTCCCCTGAGTAGTCCTTGGACTGCTCTGCCTTGCTATCCAGAGAGAGTCAAGCACCACAATGTGGTGGGGTGCTTGGTTCCCAGTAGGTTCTACAAAATACCATCAAGGCAATTCTAGTAACAAAGAACCTGGGCTATAAACTGTCCTACAATAGGAACCCAGAAGGGGCCACGAGTTACTGAGGACAGATATGAGAACCATGCTGGGTGAACAATGTGCCCGAATTAGCAGAGTAGCCCACAGTCGGGTGAACCAGATGCACCAGTCAGGAGAACCTGGGACAAGGACAAGCGCTGCATGGCATCTGCATACAGAATTCCGTATGTAGACGCCGTACGGCTCATATCCTCACATCTGTGTCTAGTTCTCCCGACTGCAGGATGCTGTGCAAATTCGGGGACATTTTTCACCAAACACGGTTCTCATATCTTTCCTCAGGAATTTGTGGCCCCTTTTGGATAGGTCCCGGCAAAGTTTACAGGAGGAATTTTCCTCTTACCCTCCAGATTGATTAGATAATTTTCTGGCAATTGAATTACATTTTATGACTAGACTGTGAGGATTTTCTTAGGGGTGTCAAGACCCCTGTGAGTACGGTTGTTATGTTACGCACTTGGTGGTTCTATTTTGGTGCTGGCTTCTTTGTGATGAAGTGTCTTTTCTACCTGTCAGTCCTGATGAGACCCGGTATTTCCTTGAGGGTCAAAACATCGTCGACTTGAGTGGGGTGAACCTAACAACATAACCCTATGATTGGAGTGGGTTATAAGTATGGACAATGGATGGTCTTTAGGTCACTGATGTATGGATTATAGAAACTTGATATGCAATTCTGACAAATGAATTGAAGTGTGGCAATAGAAGTTATTTAGACTCCTGTTGTGGGACACCTTTGTTGTCCAATTATGTTTTGTACTTTGTGTGTCAATACCTTGATGGAAGCATTACATGAATGTGAGCATTTCATTTTAGAATTGAGTAAGGTCCTTTTCAGTCACCCTAGAAGTATTTTGACCAGGTATCCTTACCTATTTACTAAGTATACAATTATTGTTATACAATAACCACTTTTTTCGATATATGGTTCCAAGTGAGAGAACGTATTTTGATATTACATATTATAGACGTCAAATGCTTATGTCTAACAATGCTGTATTAATAAAACATTTATTAAAAGCGTATTCATAAAAATGGAGAATCGTTCACATGTATAAACTAATGTCAACTGTAAGGAATAATTGTTTATAGTTTGCCTAACTGAGCACATTAAAACGTATAGAACTGCATTCATTAAACTCGTATATCTTAAGTTAGCGTGAGTCAAGCAGAAGCTGTGTAGCTCTCATATTAAAAGCTTAATTTTTCCTGTCTCTTCAGTGTGCAGAAACTTGCAAACAACCATGACCTAGCTATTGTTCTCTCTGTATTAGTTCGACACATCGGGATATATTCCCATCCGCATGCTAGCATCTTTTAGTATAAAATGATTGTGTCTCGAAACATTTGTAGATACTTCCAAGGACAATGAGACGAGGGAACGAGAACTTTTAACCTGAGACGTGTGCCAAGCTGATGAAGTAACCCCGGATATGCCACCTACGGAAGACTGATTATGAAGACCAATCAGAAGACGATATATTATCGAGAGATGACAAATGCATTACTTAATGTATAATTTGATAGGTTAACAATGATGGGGTGTATTGACTGACCAATAGGAATTTGGGGGAATGAATTACTAGAAAGGGATAAAAACCCATGACACAGGAAATAACCAGGCATTAGGTCGGGAATGATATTGATTACATCCCGAAACTCTGTCACACTATTCTGTGATTTTGAGACTTAGACAAACCATCCTTGCCCATATTACTGCCCTTACACTTTTCTCCTTATGAGGAGAGTGTCTCTTGCCTCTAACTTAGATAGACTGACGGCGATCTGACTGATGTCCTGAAGACGAAGACTGATCCTGAATGCTGACCTAATCAGAGGAGGGTAATTATATAATTGCTAATGGAAATTCATTTTGCCTTTCTTTCTAGGTACCAACTGCTGTATGTTTTGATAGAGACCTTAGTTAGATGTTTTCCAAATTGGTGTTCAAAATTGTTTTGCATGACGCCCAACATGCTAATGCTAATTAGAGGTTAGACGAGGTATTCACTCCGACTGACAAACTGACGTGACTGACTTGGTGCTATGCTGAACTAGTATCTTAGAAAGTTCAATGTGTTATAAACCGCTCATATCTATCTGATTATTCATATTACAAATTTGTGCATTATCGAAAGCTTATTGCGGTTGCCATCTTATAATCGTGCTTACCTGTTTATTGACTTTGAGATTAATGCCTTTGCTACTAGATTGTAATCAATAGGGAATAAAACTCATTAACTCCATTAAGGTGTGGTTATTCATGACTGAAAGGTCATGGTTGCGCCGAATGTTCGTTAATGTCTAAAGTGAGAGATATTTTGATGTTAAACATTGACAATGTTATTGACCTATTGATTGATATTTTGATTAGTTATCTCGTCCTACGGTGTCTCACCACTGGGCCCAAAGATTCATTGGCCTAAAATGAGTCCTGATGTGTATAAATTAACATAGACGGACGCGTTAACAGTTCTGGTAGCAGAGTACGGTTCGGCCCTTGGGGGCCCTAGGACGGAGTTTTCACTGTTCAATTGTTTTCTTGTGATAATGCAATTTGGAAAGATGATGAGTTGCTAGATCTGCCATGGGCTTTCCCGGGATCTCGGAGCCTGCCTAAATGAGTTGGGAATGTTCTCGGCGCCATAGTATGTGTGGTTAGGGTTTTTGCGCTTATTAAATCTGATGCACTTTGCAGGTGATTGTGAATACTTGAGTGTGATTAGGCCAAATTAAGTGTTATTTAGAAGGAGTGGGCGTACTCCACAGCATGAGAGTAGGGAAGTCGGCGTACTTCATGTGAATGTAGCGCTTGTTGCTCAAAATTATCCATGTGGTTGGTTGTTGTATACGGGCCTATTGAGGTCTAAGACTCCGGAGTATGATGTTAAAATGGTTTATGTTGTAATTTGTGCGGTTTAGTAGGTCAATCGGGCGTGGTTGACAGATCGAGTTTTGAGTTATGATGCATGTGTGTAACCTTCGCTGGAGATTTGACAAGTTCTAAAGTGCACTAGAAGGAGTCATTGACAAGTCGAGAGCAGGATTTGCAGGACGAATTCTACTTGCGTATGAGGGAACTGAGAAGGAGAGAGTAGCGGCCGAGGCTTCAAGTGAAATCTCTGTAAAGTTCTGAAGCGAATGTGTTACCCTTCCTGTAGTAAACCGGCATTTTGTGTTGTCATTCAAGTGCTAGCAATAATTTGCATTAGTTTGTATGAGTTGTAAGGAGTTAGTGAGGTGTGGACAAGCCGCAAGACTTTGTCAGCCGCAGAGTGTGTGAGTGTGACGTCAGTGGTGCCGCGCTGGGATAGGTCAGATGTCGAGAGGGGTCGCGCACGGATTGGCTGCCGTCCGTGAGAGACAATGGGTTGAGCAAAGGGTAGGTGAAGAGTGTCCTGGGAACAGAGCTGTTTCTGAGTAAAAAATAAGATAAAATGAATTTTGTTAAAGCATTTAAAAGCGCATTGAAAGGAGATGTGTATATCGTTGCGACTGATGGGGAACCTACACCACCTGAGAGTACGCCAGCTTACACGGTTATGGAAGAAAAGGGTGTTGCACCGTGTTTATGGATAAAACAATGGCGTAAACTGACAGAGAAATAAGGGTGTCTAGCGTTTCCTGAATATGGAACGTTTAATCAAAAGGTGTTAGAAAATCTGAGGTGGATGTTAAGTACGCAGCAACCACCTCCACGACCAGCACAGTATGAGGCTTTGGCAATTTGGGACCTGATGGCTCTTAAACATAGACAAGAAAGATTTCACAGGAGACTGACAAGAGCTGAAAAATCCTATGCAGAGGCTAGGTGGGATAATGAGAACAAAATGTGGAGACGAGGAATAGTGGATGGGTTGAAGCTGTTTCCGGCAATAACCCAAGGAGAGGAAACACAGGGAAAGAAAGCTTCTTGCAAAACTGACAAAGAGCCAGTCAAACATTAAGAGAATAAAAGATCTTGGGAAGAAGAGGACGATTCAGATGATGAGGTGTTTATGGATAGACTGTTCCATGATCGTCCGCCACCTTACACGGTGAACGACAATGCTCCAAGTACGAGCTTGGATCCTGGGAACCAGACGAAAGAGAAGGGTATTACTGATACAGTGCAGAATAGCGATACAGCTTTGATACAGAATGGTGTCAGTGTACCCACTGCTCCAGACCCGCCGATACAGTTACAGCTTCCACCACAGATAAAAAGAATTTATCCTGATGTTCCAGTGCTTGAGACTACTACGAGTTTGGTGGTGCAGCCAGACCCGATATATACAAAGCCAAGGTTAATGCAGATTGAATCAACTCCGCAGTTAGTGTCACAACCGCCGAAACTGATACCTGGGTATAACCCAGTAGCGGGTCCTTTAAAAGAACCCGCACCAGGATTATTAAATCAGACCTATGGTGTTGAAGCTCCAAGAAGCTTGGGAGCAGGCCAGACACCTGCCGCTATATCACTACCCATTACAGTTGGTCCCCCGGTGCCGTTATACACACAGGAGAAAACAAGGATGTGTGAACAGGGAGTCCTACCTCATGAAACGATAAGAGGAGGGCCTCTTATAACTCCACAAATAATGACACAGGGAGGACAGGCTTGTGAACAATCAAGACCCTTAATGGACCTTAGTCCAATAGGAGCACTTCTTGAGGCAATGCGACAGGCAGGATTGGGAGTCTTGACTCCCCAAACCATGAGTACAAATACCTCATACACTCCAATGATACATGCAGGGAACATTTAATTGCAGGGTTTTACAGTACAACAGCTAAATGAGTGGTTAGAGAAAACCTGCACGCCACAAAGGGCTACAGCAACTGCAATCGAACCTGAGAAAGAAAAACACGATGAATACCTAAATCTAGTACGACTAGGAGCAGAAGCTGCTGAATTGGTGGATGGAACAATGGGAGTAAATAGATTGGAGTCTTACACTGAGGCAGAATTAAGGTACCTATGCCCTAAAATCACCAAAGTACACAAGAAATTAACGAATTTGGCAGACAAATACAATATCGACATTGGGAACACAAAACATTTGAAACGGAGTTACAGATTAGATTTTGACTCAAAAGATTTTGAGCACATGAGATCTGCAGGCATGAAGACACATTTGAAAGAGCTGCTGCAAAGCGCACAAATTTGGGGAGCACTAGAGAAATGGGAAGGCCGATGGATGAAGAAAAAAGATAAGGGAAAAAGAGATAGTCCAGTGTCTAATGAAACAACAGTCACACCAAACTTAGAGACAGTGAAAATCCTACCTATGAGAGAAACAGCTGGTGGTGTTTTGGTGCATGTGCCTTGGTCCAGGGGAGACATTTTGTCCTTTACGAATGATTATCCCAGATTAAGAGAAAAACCGATCGAGTGGTATCAACAGACAGATAGATTTGTGAAACTTGCGAAGTGTCTCTTGGAAGACTTAAATACCTTGTTTGAGATTATTGTTCCGCCAGACTTGTGGCTTGAGTGCAAGAGAGGGGTAGATTGGCCCACAAGGGAACCGGCAAGGGATTAAGTGACTGGAGCACCTTCTGAAGAGGTGATGAAATATTATCATAAAGTAATTGAGTTTTTGAAACAAAAGGTGTCGCCGAAGGTGACTGATTGGCAGAAAATTGACCGGACCTCTCAAGAGGTTAAAGAGTCAATACATGCATATTATGAAAGATTGTTAAAGGCATTCAAACATTACAGTGGTACTGAAACAATTGAGCCGAAGGACATGAATCATCTTGTGTTCAGATTTGTCGAAGGGCTGAGACCGGAGGTCAGCCAAATGATTAAAAATCATTTGATTTGTTGGCAAGCTAAACCGATTGATGAAGGATTACAGTACGCAAAATACTGTGGGTGACAAAATTGAGTTAAAGCAGAAAAAGTTGAAGGAGAAGGTGATGGTGATGCAGATAAGAGCTGCACAGGCTGGAATACAGGGAAATGGTGTTCAGCAAATGATACAGCAACAACCGCAATTGAATGGTGTGTTTCAGGCACAGCCGAGAGGTAGATGTCGAGGGTTTGTGAACCGTGGTGCGAACATGAATAATGTTGTTGTTCAAGGTGATGGTCAAGGACTGAAAAAGATGTCACCATGCCATGCGTGCGGGGGTGTGGGACATTGGAAACGGGATTGTCCAAATATAATGCAGGATGGTACAGTTCAGCAGAGTAACAATGCCGGTACATTGCAAATTTCACGAGGTTCAAGAATGAGACACCCGAATCAGAACTATCAAAGTAATTTGGAACAAATGACAGGAGTGCAACCTATGCAGCAAATGCAAATGCCGCGTTTCCAAACAGTGTCAGTACAACCGATGCAACAGCAGATCCCTATGGTGCCTAGACAGCAAATGCAGTTACCCCTAGCTCCGATGGGACAGCAACAGGTGATGCTTCCTCAACAGGTCACAGGTCAAGTAACAAGTCAAAACAACACTGTACAACAATTCCCACTAAGAGGTGAAAATGAGATGGATGGGGACTGGTCAGATGATAGCTCAGACAGTGAAGAGTGCAGACTCGCCGCATCCTTAGAAGTAGACCAGAGAGGCCCATATGTGGAGGGAAAAGTAATGGGCTACAAAGTCTCATTTTTAGTTGATACAAGAGCTACACGCTCTACTGTTCGCAGTGCAGAGGTACCAAGATTACCTCTCTCAGGGCGCACCATACGAGTGGTCGGTGTGGCAAATCAGTACCTGACTAATCCAATCACTGACCCAGTGCAGGTTGAAATTGGAAATTTCCAGGGCCTGCATAGATTTGTTGTATGCGATTCAAGTCCAGTATCCTTTTTAGGAAGAGACTTATTGTGCAAAACCAAATGTTCAATTACCTGTTCCGATGGTGGAATAGAGGTTCAGACAAACAGTGATGACGAGGCAGATGAGGGTCAGCTTATGGAAGAAGGAGGAGAGATGAATGAAGATTACCCTCTAATTACCCTTTTTCCAGTGTTCACCTTGATGGATCTACCTACTGATCTGCAAGGATCGGTGATAGAGAAAGTATGGGATTTGACTGGAAAGGAGGTTGGATTAATAAAGGGAATAAAACCAATCAAGGTGCAGATAAAGCCAAATGCAATATTCCCACAAATGTCACAATATCACATGACTCAGGATGTCCTTATTGAAGTGACACATATAATTGCAGATTTTCTCAGACAGGGAGTTTTGAAAGAAGTCCTGAGTAGTCCGTGTAACTCTCCAATTATGGGTTTGAGAAAGCCCTGTGGGAAAGTTCGAATTGTGCAGGACTTGAGAAAAATAAACGAAATTGTGGTAAAATGCTGCCCTGTGGTTCCCAACCCAGCAGTAATAATGTACCAGGTTCCTTGTGATGCTGAATGGTTTACCGTAGTAGACCTATCACAAGCGTTTTTCTCGATTCCACTTCACGAAGACAGCCAGTTTTTGTTCAGTTTCAAATTCCTGGATAAGGTATACAGTTGGTGCAGAATTCCTCAGGGGTTTTCTGAGTCACCATCCATCTTCAATCAGATATTGAAGAAGGATTTGGAACCTCTTGTGCTACCTTACAATTCGACTCTTGTGCAGTACATTGATGATTTGTTGATTGCATCTAAAACCAAAGACAGCTGCAAATATGATACCATTGCTTTATTGAATCATTTAGGGAAAAACGGACATAAGGTGTCACCTAAAAAGCTGCAGTACTGCCAAAAAGAAGTAAAATATTTGGGGCATCTGATTGAGAAAGGGTCCCGAAGAATATCCAAAGAGAGAATAACAGTTGTTTTACAAATGAATCCCCCAACAACAAAGAGAGATGTCAGAATGTTCTTGGGAATGGTGGGCTACTGTCGCCAGTGGATACCCAACTTCTCGATCATTTCAAAACCATTAACGAAACTGACAGGGAAGGAAGTTAAGGATGAACCATACACAATCACATTGACAAAAGAAGAGCTTGAGTCATTTCTAGAGCTGAAAGAATGCATGTGCAGAGCTCCAGCATTAGGAATGCCTGATTATGAGAAGCCATTTTTGTTGTTCTGTCATGAACGTGATGCTTGTTCTTTGTCTGTTTAAACACAGGTCCATGGAGATGCAAATCGCCCTGTAGCATATTTTTCGGCTACTTTGGACCCTGTCGCAGCAGCCTCACCGGGTTGTTTGCGAGCAGTCGCAGCAGTTGGTCAAAGCCTTTCACAATGCGAGGGCATAGTTATGGGATATCCCCTAACAGTATTGGTTCCACATTCTGTTGAAATTCTGCTGACACGAACCAAGACACAACACATGACAAATGCCCGACTTACCAAATATGAGACAATTATTCTGGGGTCACCAAATGTCACATTGAAAAGGTGTACTGTACTGAACCCGGCAACTCTACTTCCCATTGAGAATACAGAAGTAAAAGATGGGGAAGAATTTGAGCATGATTGTCTGGAGGTAACTGAGCTCAGTACCAAACCTCGCTCAGATATAAAACACACCCAGTTAAAGGAAAACGATTACATTATGTTCGTTGATGGGTCCTGTCTAAGAGATTCATCAGGAACCTTGAGAGCTGGTTATGCAGTATGTACCATGTCCGGTATAGTCGAAGCCTCCTGGCTCGAGAAAGTGTTTTCTGCACAAGTAGCAGAATTGATAGCTCTCACAAAAGCCTGCCATGCTGCTGTAAATTTAAAGGTCACAATCTATACAGACAGCAGATACGGATTTGGAATTGTGCATGATTTTGGCCAACTCTGGTCACAAAGAGGGTTTATGACATCCTCTGGTTCACCAGTGAAAAATGGAGAACAGATAAGAGATTTGTTACATGCGATTCAGTTGCCTCTTGAAATTGCTGTGGTGAAATGCAGTGCTCACACCAGATCACAAGATTTTGTGTCAATGGGGAATGGTTATGCAGACCAGGTTGCCAGATTTTGTGCATTAAACTGTATATCCTTTAAAGAACAATGGGAGCTGTTACCACAACCTGAGAATGACACAACCTTAAGTCTAGCATTACGAGTGGTTGATACCCTAGACGAATTAAAGACACTACAAAGCCACGTTGGTAAGGAAGAAAAATGTTCTTGGCAGAAAATGCAGTGTATACAGAGAGAAGACGATATTTGGGTATCAAGAGAGGGAAAACTAGTGTTGCCAAACAGTCTTCTGTCACAATTTGCCCGATTGTATCATGGGCAGGCCCATTTGGGAAGAGATGCCATGATCAGATCATTTAAGATTGATTGGTTCAATCCAAAATTCAGACATGCCACAGAGATTACTTGTCACAGATGCGTCATTTGTCAACAAATGAACGCTGGAAAAGGAACTGTGGTAACTTTGAGCCACATTGGGAGAGCTGGTGGTCCATTTAATAAGATACAAATGGATTTCATTGAAATGCCTGTTTGTGGAGGTCTGAGATACGTGTTGGTGATTGTGTGTGTTTTTAGCCATTGGATTGAGGCATATCCCACACGTAGGAATGACAGTCTTACAGTTGCAAAACTACTACTCAGAGAATTAATACCCAGGTTCGGGTTTCCGGTTTCTATAGAATCAGATAGGGGAAGACACTTCGACAATGAGGTGATTAAGCTCCTGTGTGCCGCACTCAACATTGAACAAAAGCTGCATTGTAGCTATCGCCCTGAAGCTTCAGGACTAGTCGAACAGATGAATGGTACTTTGAAATCAAGAATAGCAAAAATGTGTGCAGCAACAAACATGAAGTGGCCAGATGCGTTACCTCTAGTGCTGATGTCTATGAGAAACACGCCAGATAAGAAAACAGGATTGTCCCCACATGAAATCCTCATGGGCAGAGCAATGAGGCTACCGGCGGTACCTGCAAATGCACTAGTGAATATTACAGATGATATGGTGTTGGATTACTGCAAAAGTTTGGCTGACGTGATTCGCTCTTTCTCTCACCAGGTGGAAGCTAACATGTTACCACCAATCGGCGAACCAGGACACTCTCTGCAAGCTGGAGATTGGGTGGTTGTCAAGAAGCACGTAAGAAAATCGTGTCTTGAGCCGCGTTGGAAAGGGCCATATCAAGTGATATTGACGACCACCACTGCTGTGAAGTGTGCCGGGGTTCCTAACTGGATACATGCCAGTCATACAAAAAGGGTAGCGTGTCCTGTTGAAGAGGAACTTGAAAATTCCGGAGCAGCAACCTCAAGAGGAGAAGTCTCAGAATCAGAGATCAGTCAAGAAGGATCTGAGACTACAGGAGAGCCCGCTGAGAACCGCCGTGTCCCTCAAACTATCAGTGAGTTCGAGAGAGGTGACGAAGTGCCAATCTCAGTGGAGGCAGCAGGAGAACAAAGTCAAGGAGAGGTTCTCCCAGAAGCAGACGAATACAATTCAGAAACTGAATACAGTGTCGAACAAGGAGAGAGAGACGAAGAAGTGTCAAATTCAAATCAGAACGAATCAAGATCTGCCGAACGAGTTCCAAGCCTATCAGGAGAAAATACCATATTATCAGAGGAGGGTGCTGTCCAAGGTACTGAAGGAAAACGCCGAAGTAAGACGAACAGAGGTGACAATTGGCCAGACAATTCACACCTTAGAATAAGAGAAATAGCAAATGAAACAATAATAGAGGAAAGCGATACCTCACGAGCAGATGATCTGAGTGAAGGAGAACAGCAAGGTGAACGAAGAATAAAAAGAAAAAGAATAGCAAACAGAAGATATACCGGTCCTGAATGGGCATTCGCTACAACCGCTGAATGGCAACAAGAATTCTTAGCGTTCTGTTTTGATAGAGAAGTACCAGGCCAGTACTACGGTACCTGAAGAAAATACAACAAGAAGATTGAAAAGAAAGACATTGAAAATTGTGAAAGCTAAAAATAAGAATCTTAGAGAAGAAAAAAAAAAAAAACTACCGGAAAGTGACATTAAACCTGGATTTGACTTATAGAAACCTGATTACGACAAGCTGCTAACCTGAATTGACGAAAAGGGTCCTGGATTGAGTGAAGACGCTGTAAATTACGCAGAAAGAGTTAGCTACTCAGAGTTGATTGTTGTTCTACTGTTTAATTCTATACAAACATGGCTTATAGTAACAACGGAAGTAAAGTGTGTGGCTGGTTAGGACTTATGATAGGTGCTGTATGTGCAATAATGATTGTGGAAGTGATTGTAGGAATGCCATGGAGAGAGAGTGAAACTATTAATGCAACTTCAAAACCTGAGACTACTACTACAACTAATAAACTATCACCATGGGAGAAATTCGAGCAAGACACAAAACACCTGCATGAGGGAACTAACCCAAACGGGGAGCTTTCTACTAATGTTTTCTATCGCCTACTGAATGAGTATGTGGAAACTATGAATGCGAAAGACTGTTATGTGTGTACTAAAATTCCTTCATCCGTGCAGGAGGGAGTTACTTATCATAGCCTCCCTCTTACGTATGGGATTAGTTGTAGCTTGCTACTAACAATATTTTATAATCAAGAGCATGTGCAATATTTGTATTCAAATTTGGATGTTGTATTTTCTTTTGTGCCTGTTATTGAATTCTTAAATAAGTTAGCTAAAGAGCATGATATAAAATTAGTTAGAGGATTCTTTGAGCCAACACTAACATTTGGAACTGCTTATGCACATCGCAATAACTTGACATGCTTACTGTCTCCTGTAGAAAAAAGCTTTTTAGATCACACAGATGATAGACGCAAAGCATTAAAGGAAAGGTTAGAAAAAGGTTTAGAAAAACGCACTTATGCAAACGATTATGCTTATACTGAAATTAAAACCCAAGGCAAGTTAGCTATAGATGCATTACACGTAGTTAGACTCTGTATATATAGACCAAAATCTGATCAAGATAATTTGTTTGTAGGAACGAGTGAATGTAGGCATGTGTTTTTGTTTCAGAGCAAATGGACCTTTATGTTAAATGGACAAGACCCAGCGATTCCTGGAATCTATTACATCTGTGGGTTAAATGCGTATTACCGTCTCCCTAAGGGATGGTATGGGACATGCTATTTGGGAATAATATTCCCAAAGATTTACCAGATTGATGACTTAAAACAACTACCTAAAACGTCTGAATTACAACAGACCAGACAAAAACGAGAATCAGTGGCGGCTGTCATTGGTGATATATTTGGAGCTATAATCCCTTCAATAGGGGTTGTCTTAAATTCTATGAAGATTCAAAAGTTGTCTACTATTGTGGATAACATGCTGACTAATTTCACAGGAGCTATACTCCTGATGGATACAGAACATGCTGCAGAAAGAGCTATGACTCTTCAAAACCGGCTTGCTTTAGACATTCTTTTAGCAAAGAGTGGAGGTGTGTGCAAAATGCTTAATGAGCGACATTGTTGCAAGTATATACCTGACAATAGTAAGAAAATTAGAAGCATGCTTACTAACCTGACTAGAGATAGTACAGATTTGAAAGATCTAAAAGAACTTGGTGTTTGGGAGAAATTTGGAAAGGGAATTGCCCGAGTGGGAAGCTGGTTTACCAACATTTGGAATGGGGTACTTGCAAAAATCATGATGGGATTATTAATTGTTCTGATTTGTTTATTGGGATTTTGGGGAATATGCAAAATTAATGAAAAGGTGAAAAGAAATTTGGCTAACAGAACCAAAAGAAACGAAGAAAGTGAAAGAGAGAAAATGTTTAATGAAATATGGGAAAGCTCACATAAAGGAAAAGATGTTGAAATGCGCATTATGCGTAAGGCAAAAAGTTAAAACCTGGAAGATTTGTGATGACGAGCGTCATCAGAGGAGGGACTGAGAGAGCGTATTTTGATATTACATATTGTAGACGTGAAATGCTTATGTCTAACAATGCTGTATTAATAAAACATTTATTAAAAGCGTATTCATAAAAATGGAGAATCGTTCACATGTATAAACTAATGTCAACTGTAAGGAATAATTGTTTATAGTTTGCCTAACTGAGCACATTAAAACGTATAGAACTGCATTCATTAAACTCGTATATCTTAAGTTAGGGTGAGTCAAGCAGAAGCTGTGTAGCTCTCATATTAAAAGCGTAATTTTTCCTGTCTCTTCAGTGTGCAGAAACTTGCAAACAACCATAACCTAGCTATTGTTCTCTCTGTATTAGTTCGACACATCGGGATATATTCCCATCCGCATGCTAGCATCTTTTAGTATAAAATGATTGTGTCTCGAAACATTTGTAGATACTTCCAAGGACAATGAGACGAGGGCACGAGAACTTTTAACCTGAGACGTGTGCCAAGCTGATGAAGTAACCCCGGATATGCCACCTACGGAAGACTGATTATGAAGACCAATCAGAAGACGATATATTATCGAGAGATGACAAATGCATTACTTAATGTATAATTTGATAGGTTAACAATGATGGGGTGTATTGACTGACCAATAGGAATTTGGGGGAATGAATTACTAGAAAGGGATAAAAACCCATGACACAGGAAATAACCAGGCATTAGGTAGGGAATGATATTGATTACATCCCGAAACTCTGTCACACTATTCTGTGATTTTGAGACTTAGACAAACCATCCTTGCCCATATTACTGCCCTTACACTTTTCTCCTTATGAGGAGAGTGTCTCTTGCCTCTAACTTAGATAGACTGACGGCGATCTGACTGATGTCCTGAAGACGAAGACTGATCCTGAATGCTGACCTAATCAGAGGAGGGTAATTATATAATTGCTAATGGAAATTCATTTTGCCTTTCTTTCTAGGTACCAACTGCTAGATGTTTTCCAAATTGGTGTTCAAAATAGTTTTGCATGACGCCCAACATGCTAATGCTAATTAGAGGTTAGACGAGGTATTCACTCCGACTGACAAACTGACGTGACTGACGTGGTGCTATGCTGAACTAGTATCTTAGAAAGTTCAATGTGTTATAAACCGCTCATATCTATCTGATTATTCATGTTACTAATTTTTGCATTATCGAAAGCTTATTGCGGTTGCCATCTTATAATCGTGCTTACCTGTTTATTGACTTTGAGATTAATGCCTTTGCTACTAGATTGTAATCAATAGGGAATAAAACTCATTAACTCCATTAAGGTGTGGTTATTCATGACTGAAAGGTCATGGTTGCGCCGAATGTTCGTTAATGTCTAAAGTGAGAGATATTTTGATGTTAAACATTGACAATGTTATTGACCTATTGATTGATATTTTGATTAGTTATCTCGTCCTACGGTGTCTCACCACTGGGCCCAAAGATTCATTGGCCTAAAACGAGCCTGATGTGTATAAATTAACATAGACAGACGTGTTAACACAAGTAAGGACAATTGTGGACCTACTATTTGTGCAGGCCACACAACTAATAACCCAATTTCCTACAGAGGTGAAAGTCACTGGGAACTGTGTGTGGGGTCTTGTCCTGTAAGCATGTTTAAAGGTTATTCAGCCTTTTCTTCAACCCTCTTTTTCTTGAGGTATTTGTTACTTAAAGATCTGAAGCATTCCACGAGTTTTGTTCCATCAATTTATCAGAACCTCCCTAATAAACAGACCTATTCTGAAGCATGGGTTCATTTAATAAACCTTTTGTTCATCATTGGGTGTGGCTTTCTCACAGAAAAGTAGAAGCAATTCTCGACGAGGCCTGAATTAAGAGCAACATGTCCTCACAGAAAAAAAGACCGAAGGGCCTCATTTACAAGAATCTGACTCATCGGCTCCGATGCATTAGATTTCTTGCACTGCTCTGCGACCACCTAACAATGTCATGGATGCACTGCATTTACAATACAGATCTCCTAGGCGCACATTTTCACAAATGCTTCAGAAATTCTGGTGCATCTGTGGGGTTAAACTCACGCATTGCTGGACTAGTGTCAAAATAATGATGCTGCTCTAGAAATGCCAGGAGGCCCCCATTGAGAAAAGCCCTGCATCAGTGTTACACCTCTTCTTCACATGTGGTAGAATTCTGATGCAGTGAAGTCACAGAATGACGCAGTGAAATATTGTAAGTTTCACCGCATCAGCTCTGCTTTTCTTTTCCTGTGGGAATGCCTTTCTTGCATACATTATACGTGGCGCAGGTATAATGTGACACAAGGCTTTACAAACTGACGCATTGGGCTCAATCTGTCAGTTTTTAATGTGAAGCAGTGTAGAGCATTGCTTGCGCCACTGTTGCGTAAAAACAAAAGAAGCAATGGTGGCACAAAGGCCCTGCAAATGAGGCTCTAAATCGATCTGTGCCCAGGTGTTGTGCACACTAATAACCTAAATAATAATTGTTAAAAGTATAATTAAAATTTTAAAATCCTGATGGACTGCAACAAATATTGCATGCTTTCAGAA
This sequence comes from Pleurodeles waltl, assembly GCF_031143425.1. Lineage (NCBI taxonomy): Eukaryota > Metazoa > Chordata > Amphibia > Caudata > Salamandridae > Pleurodeles > Pleurodeles waltl. Next base: position 829,798,855 of record NC_090437.1, on the reverse strand, counting down.
GCTAAATTAGGTGCATTAGTTAACAAGTGCTGTGCAATTGTCATTTACATTTTAGTTTTGTCCTGCGATGACATACGTTCCTGTTACAGTAAATATGCAGAGTGCTTTGGCTTTGTAAAACAGCACTGAGAAACAACTTGTCTGCACAGGTCACACGATCAGGTGTGGATTAATTGAAAGGAGGTTTTAAAGATCAAAATGAACCATATCGCATGATAACATCTTTATGTTCACACGCACTGCATCAGCAGATGAGTAAAGAAACCGGTGTTTTGGATATCACCACAAAGGTATATGAATATTATGAATATTACAGTTTAAGGATGCTGAGGTTGATGAAGGAAGTGTAGCTATGTTGCTCTATGTGAGCGCTATCACTGAAACTTTGCGAGACATGGTATTGAGCGATTAAAACTCAAGGGAGAATCTGATTTCAGAGTGATACCCTTTCCTGTTTCTGCAGAATCTACGGATGCACTGCATTCTCTCATACTGCTTGCCTTCTTTTTGCTACGAATTTTGGGAAGAACAGCTTGAAGCTATAATCTGTCCCATTTATTACTTTTCCCAAAAGTGCCTGACTGCTGAAATGCCTGACATATATATTAGGTGTTTGGGATTTAGCAAAAATTGAATTATAAATTGCCTTTCCAGTTTTTGCCTCTAGAGATAATGAAAAAGCAATCTCAAGCGGGGCTGCCCTGAAGGATTTACCTTTAAGCGGCTTTATAGAAAAGAACAACTGCCATGGGCGACCAGGGCGGCAATGCCAGCGTTTATGTTGTATTCAATTTCCAAAAAACATGAATTTCGAACATTTTCAGATGATAGGCTAAACTGGCTTTGTGCAATGTCCATGAACATAAATTCACTAATGTCGGTGTTCATTGAAACAGTAATGCAGGAGAGAGGCCGCTGTCAAGATATTTTGCATTTCAGTACTTGCACTAGGTTGGGCATCTGAAGATGTATTCTGATCTAATCCTCTCGCAATCAAGTGGTAATGAACTGAATGGTTTCCATTTGATCTTTTATTTTCCTAGTGTCTCAGAAAAGTAGACCTTTATCTACTATGTTCCGGGTGAAAGCGGGCATTCATAGGAACCCTTATATATTTTTTAAAGGCCTTAGTCGCCGTGGCTTAGTTGCTTGGGAAATGCACGTAAATCACATTTGCGTAATTATGATTATATGATATAATTGTCTGAAATTACTCATAATTACGTGAAATACACCTTAAAAAAATGACAAAACGCATTTTGGGTTAAAATTAAAATAGCATTAAATGGCATGGCGCATGCATGCATGCAGCAATTGTTATTAGGCTGTAGCACTTTTAACTCCAGCCTGATCTCGCATAGCTGCCCCCTAGTGCTCCCCGTGCTTTTATTTTTCATTTTTTACCCCATCTATTTACTTGTTTTTGTTACTCCCGCACTAATCTCCAGTTACGGCACAGGCAAGGCAGTGAGTCACATTGAAACCAACAACATCGGCATGAGTTCAACATTATTTTTAATTTTTTTACTCGGAATATGAGCCCACATACTTTCTAATAGTATTTTGTATCTTTGTATTTGATAGGCAAGCTTTTCATTTACCTCAATTGAGGACCCGCTGTTTTGGTACCAGCCTTGTATTCGTCGTATTTTTTCACAGTAACTGTGAATGCGTGAATCATCCAATAAGGTTTTTTTTCTGTTAGTAATTAAGGGTCTCAGACCCACACTTTTCCATGATCTGATTATTCCCTATCAATCCCCATTGCGTATTTAGGTCAATTCTGGTTTTCTTGTAGTCTTTATTTCAGGCCATAATTTATCTTATTTCTTGGGCTCTGATTTTGCCACCCTATTTCTACTGAAAATAACAAATTCCTTGATTTAATCTCCGCTTTTCAGGCTGCTATATTTGGCGTTCTTTAAGAATACCATCTCTTTAAAGAATCTCCAGATTATATTTCATTTTCCTTTCTCTATCCTGCACCCGTACTGCAATTTATTGCTGTCCTAAACATTTCGCATAAGGTATCATGTTCTTAAACTTCTTAGGGCGATGACTTCAGGCATGGAGAACACTATTTCCTGCTGCCTCTTTTCTGAAAAGCCTGGCACTTACCTGTCATTCTTGCACTTTTCAGTTTAATATTCAAGGATTCAATTGTAGTTCAATTGTAGTTTTACTAATGTTTCTGGAAAATGTTAGGTTCAGTTCTCTAGGGTTTCGCCAGATAGTCCACACATTCCTCCAGGAGACTCTGTTGAGGGTTATGATAACTTGGAACAAGAAATATTCGGAGGCCTCTACGGACTGTTCACTTCTACATAGTTTGTTAACGAGGCCACTTTCCACCATTTGTTATCATGGAGTTGCTTTGTTTCTGTAATAGTTATAGCTTCTGTTTTACAGGCAATGTGTTTGCTAGATTTTTGTTTCTGGTAAGCTGTTGAGTATTCCCCACTGCATTTTCAGCAAATATCTTAAAGTACTGTCCACTCTGTTTCCTCTACCATATTTGTTGTATACAAATGACACTTAGGGGCATATTTACAAGCCCCATGCACTGCTGGTTCGTCACTTTTTGTGATGCACCGGAGGCACATAGTGCCGCCCCATTTCTGTAAGAACATGCAAAGCCACTTTGCATGGCTTTTCATGGCCTTGTAGATATGGTGTAAGGCAGCACAGCACAAGTTGCTGCGTGGATTTACACTGCATCAGGGAGGTGACCATGGGCGTTGTGGTAAGTGTTCCCACAAAACTCCCATGGGTTTTGACACATTCCCAGATTTACAAGAATCTGTAAACCTGGGAATGCTTCAAAACTGTATGCCTCCCCAGGGCAAGAGCAACAAGGTACATATCTTTATTTCTTCTTGTTGTTTCCTCTTTCAAAGTGTGTTGCATTCTGCAGGACTCAGTGAAAGTCTCTCAGGATTGTTTTTGTGCAAGAAGGTGTCCCTTCCTGCACAAAACAATCCTCCCTACAACACAGACACCCTTGCACCATGTTGCAAGAGTGCCTGCATTGGCACTAGGGAGCAGTTTGTGTGCCAGCGCAGGGAGAAAGGACAGAAATGCACTGCATCTTGTAAATATGGTGCATTTATGCCCTTTCCCTATGTTGCAGAGTGGTGCAGCAAGGTGACTTGCTGCGCTGTCCTGCACCATGGGGCTTGTAAATATGCCCTTAAGTCTTATGCTCCTTTCATATATACAGATCTGTGTCTGTCACTGTACATTATTTGCATATACATTTAGAGCTGTTGCTTACCATGCAGACAGGGGGTTACCCTTCACAGTAATGTCCTCTAACACTGCCTAGAGAGTGCTCAACAAGCTCTACATTGGTGTTGCCTCCAGTTACTCTGTTTGCTTCTTTCTCTTAGTGGCAATAGGGGCTGCTAACATACATGCATGTACGAAGGTCCGTGCAGTAAGTGGGATCTATACACACAAGCTGAGTGAGTATAGATCATGAGTGGAAACACAGGTGGCATAAAAATGGGCAGCTGTCATCCACAATATTTGGATATTTTAACTATTAACACAATAATAGGATTTGAGCCCCCAGTTTGCTTATTAAGTGCCCCTTTTTACATGATCTTATTTCAACACACAAGGGGATAGATTTCACCTTTAACCAGAAAAAGAAACCAAGGACCTGATTTAGATCTTGGTGGATCTGGTCCCGCGGTCACTTTTCCTTAAGCTATTCTGTCTGCCTACTGGCAGTCCACCCGCTCTATTTAGAGGCCGGCAGGTCAATGAATGAAATTCTGTCAGAGTGCTGGCATAGCCGTCAGAATTTTCCCCCTGTGTCAATGGCACCATGGAAAAGCGGCTCTCAGAGGGAGTAGAGCCAGTTTCTGTGCGTGGCCAATCATGATGTCCCTTCCCGGTAATATTGCTGTGGCGGGTAAACCTCCACACCTGAGTTGGAGGATTGGAAGGGATATAAGGTCAAAACTTGCCTTTTTCTCATTTTTAATTTCCCTTTCCGTCATGAACTCAATTGTCCAAGTCCTTCCTTTGCTGCTGCTACTTGACAAAGCAGCAAATGAACCCCATTGTCGCCAGAATCAAAGGTAAGTGTCTTTTCTACCTGTTACATTTTCAAATGTCTGTTTACATTAGGCTGGACTCGTGCATTTTCAATTCATACTTCATGCATTATTTTACTAATGTGCAATGCACATGTGTGTAATGTGGTCATTTAGGAAATTTAGAGAAATTTAAAGAAACACACCAGTATAATTTAATTTAATTTACAAATTCATTTTTCATAAACTATCAAATCATATACACATGCTTGACACATAATTAGAACAATATACATTTAATAAAATGTCGAAATTGTAGAAATCCTAGACAGGGCAAATTGTTTGTTTACAATCAATGTAACATTACTGTTAGTTCAAAACTTAAAATATCTGATATATTTATGAATGTCATATTTCCCCTTATTTATTGCATTTATTCAATTTTTTTTACATGTGTAATTCATATGTGTTTATTTTTATACTTACTAATTTACAATAAACACATTTCTATTAACACTTAATACAAAAATAAAAATGTTGAACTTTGGTGTAAGTGTCCATCATGATGATGAATGTTTGCACCAAAATTTCTATGTTCATTACAAATGTTTACTGTTTGCACTGTACAAATATGTTATTTAAAAAAGCATTTGTGTTTACTGTCAGAAATGTAAGTGAGAAAGTTAATGTAGCTCACATTTTCATCATTAACATTATTACTAATCAATAACTAGTAAAGGAATATTAATGTCAAGACAAACTTTCTAAAAATAAAATAATTGTATTAACAAATGAGATACACCTCTCAATTTATACAAAACATAAATGTAGGAGAACAATGATGAACAGCATCAGCCTGTGGCTTTGTTACCCAGACATTGCCTCCTAAATAGACCGTCAAGGGGGTATACTCCTCAAAAAGAGCCATCTAGAAGACACAGAGCAGGCACCTAAAGAATCATTCTTGTAAAGGGTGGGGTTTGGTTTCACTGGGGTTAGAGACAGGTAACAGATTAATTAAGGTGGAGGAGTATGGGTAGGAGACGTGAGAGAGGATTGAGTTTGGGAGGTAGAGGGAGCTGTAGTGGTTGATGCGTGTGTGCATGTCTGTTTTGTTGTTGTATGTGGGTCTGGTGCATGTTGCATATGTTTGGGTGTGTTTTTTGGAAGGTGTTTGGTGTTTGGGTGAGTGTGTGCGTTTGGTTTGGTTGGTGTTGTTGTGTGTTTCTTTTGGAATGGGTGCCTGTAAAGAAATGAGTGTGCTTGCCATAGGGGTGGGACTTGGGATTTGGCATGAGGATGGGACCTGAGTTAGGGCACAGGGTTGTGCTGGTTGGGGAGCTGCGGTCAGTGCAGAGGCTATTTTAGCAAGCAATTTCTATATGCCAGACATTGAGCTCTGAACAGAATCCAGAAAGCAGCCATTTGTTGCATTTGGCAACTAAGGCCCTGGATGCCATTCATGATTGCAGTCTGGCTTAGAGAGGTGCTGTGTAAGAGGTCAATAGCCTGCAGCAAAGTGAACCCTGGTCCTTTAAGGGGGTCAGGTATGGCCAGCCGGGGGGGAGCAAGTAAGAGGAGTTTTGTTTATGATAGCTTTATCATCTGGACATAACAAAGGACATACAAATTTTGTTTTTGGGTATGTGGCACTCTGTCACCAATGTGTGTACATTCCTATGTGTTTGTTTCCAAAAATGTATTCCTATCAAAATCATTTTTTTAAAAACAGTCTGGATGGTGTACACATTTTTGAAGCAGTAAGACATCATGCCAATCTGTTACTTTTAACATAAATTGACTTGAAGTTTTTAGTAAAAACATATTTGTACTAATTTTTTTGTACAATTTGTTTGCAATTTTTAGGTGATGCACAGAAGTGCTTTGACCTGTTGTAAGTATTGAGGGCTTTTAAATGCACCCACCTCACGCTCATCACATTCACTCATTCGTGGGCTTGCCTTTCAAAAAATCCATTTATATAATTAGTAAGTGCTTTACGTTTGTCCCTCCTTGGGGCAGATTTGTTACCGCCTTGCAGACTGACCCTGTTATATGGATAATTGCACAATTACCTATATGTTTGACTGTGAGTGAACTTCTTTTTTCTTTTGTGTCTCTCCTTCCGGTTCATGGCAGCCATGGCGCTTTGAATCGGCTTGCTTATGTCAACTAGTGTTTTACTTTTCATTTTCAATTTGTGTGGCAAGAATTGTCCAGTTAGGAATTTACAACACCAACCGGAGTCAATGCAAGACCGATTGCATTGCAAATGCTTGTTTTCTCATGTTTCTAGTCATTTTGGCTCTCATTATCACTATTGTCTGTCTATAATACCAACTCACCAATGTGACATTTGGAACATCCACTGTATCATAGGTGCATTTTATGCTATGTCTCTTGTACTAGGGTCAACATAACCTCCTTCACACTTGTGATAGTGCATTACACCTGACACAATCATAAATTGTGGTCCATTTGGTAGAACTGTCCCTTATAACATCAAACAAACTTATGTACCTTTATTTCTTAGGCAGGTATGTGTCTGTTCAAAACAGTCCTTTGGTAATATATACAAAACACCTCATCAAACACCTTATGCAAAACTTACACCTTCAAGAACTCTTTTTGTGCGTTGGACATTTGTCAACTTTTATGTTGATGCCATCATTTGTTGCTGTAATTAAAAATAGTTGTTATACAAGAAGAACTCAAAAAAAGAACTTACCTCCTTGATGGGGGCTATTGGGCTCTCAACTGCCCATCAAGTTGTGGATAGGCCACCGCAAGTGTGTGTGCTATTAGGGAGGCCAGGGCACGGTGCACACACTTTCCATGTTGGGAGGACTAACCGAGCTGGACTTTCACTTTTTGGTCCAGCGTCGTAGTTCCTCCATTCTCTTGCAGCAATGGATGTTGTGCTGCTCGTACACCCCATTGTGTGCACCTTCTTAGCAACAGCCTTCCAGATGGTTTTGTTCTGATGGGTGTTGATCTGTATGGATAAGAAAAATAGAAGGAAAACATATTTGTATGTGTTTTTTTTTTTATTGATGTAACACAATCTTTAGAAAACGATCACAAGCATTTTGAAAGATTTGGAACTGCATATTCAATTCTTGACATAAAACATAACTTTTGTAGTTACCTGTTGAGTACCCTTATCCCTTCTCATGTCCTTATTTTAATAATCCAGGCCAGTGAGATCATTTAAGCTAGGGTCTCCAATATTTTCTGTAGTAGGAGCTACTTCTGATCAGTGAAAACTCATTGCGAGCTACGGAAGGCAAAACAACTTGCGCATTGTTATCAGACACCCCCACGGCCAGCTTCATTGACTTTAATCCTAATGCCCATAGAGGCAGATACTATGGTTTGTATCTGATACTTTGCTTAAGGGTACTATGAAAGGGCTGCCATATGTGTCACTGAGAATGTGGCCTTTGGGGATTTATGAACATGTGTGCGTATGAATGTGGTATATTTTGTAGAGTGCCTGAGAGCCTGTGTCATATGAACTTGAAGCACATGACATACCTTTCTCCATATGCAGCACCATTACATGTATAACACAAACATACCATTTTGAATTTTAAAACAAGTCCATAATATTGAACATTTTTCTGTGCTTTAAATTTCTCTCGTTTAAAAATAAAATGCTGTATTTTTCCTTTATAATACTTTATAATTATGGAACAAATCATTTTTATTTTGTATGTAAATATATATATACATTTGTTACTTTTATTGCAAATATAAGACTTTTCACAAATTTATATATTTCTAATTTAGTAGTATTCACAGTCAATTGTTACATATACAAATATATAGAAATCCGCCCACCAAAAAAAACAATAGGGTGTCAAGCACACCCAAGATAGTAATGTCCGATTAGAATGTGTACCAATAACACATCTTAATTTTTCAATTTTCAAAGAATTTAAACTTCGCTTCTATCACTACAGTTCACTCAGGAACTAAGGCAGACTAAAAGGGACATTCCAGCCTGTGTGTCAATAAAAAAACAAGTACGTGAGAATTAGATTTTCATTTTAAAAATGTACCTGCTCCTCCGCTGACCCATACAGCTGGCTGTACAGAGACAGGACCTCTGTTGCCAGCAAATCATGTTTTCTACCAAGAAGTTGGGGGTCCTGTTGTCTGCTTTTTGGCTCCCAGAGGTTGGAAACAGCAGCAAAAATGAAGGAGGTGTTGTTGTCTGCAGTGTTAGGAGGTAAGTGAGCTTTTTGTGATATGGCACATACATCTACAAGACGTCCATGATTTTCAACGAAGACAGACATATGCACTAGCTTTCAGATATTACTGTCACAAATGTTGGAAACTGTATGGAGATGTTGATGTGTCTCACCACTGAAGAAATAACCTCTTGTAGCATACCACTGAAAGTTGGTTGTGACATTCTACCAGATACTGCAACAGTGTATTGGAATGATCCTGTGGCCACAAGATGGAGGACTTTAATGATTTAGACTATTGGTGTTATTGGTGTGGTACTCCTATTGTAAGTCTGCAGGTCTGTAAAAATAGCACAGAGTATTTGGGTAATGCATGGGTTATAATTGTTTTTGGAAACTATGACAACCTATTCTTTAGTAAAAGTTTATGAAAATACTAGTTTTTGATTTGTTTTGCTTGTTCTTTTTTGTTTTTAAAATGGGAGAAACATACCTACATGGAATTTATTCTTCAATAACAAACATTTTAAACCCTTGCATTTTAAAATGTATGATAGAAGGTAAAAAATAAAAGTAAAATGATAAAAGAAATACAACACCATTCTTTGACATTGTTAGTTTTGATTTTATTCAAAAGACCCAAATAAACTGGATGAAAACAAAAACTCAAAGAAAAAATTAAAAGTTAATCATGGTGAATGAAAATGTTATTGTAGAGCCCAAACCCAAGGCACAAAACACAACTTGCATCACAAACGTAAATGTGTCCAGAAAATAGGCCAAAGAGAGAGTCGTAGTCACACACTAGAGGAAAATAGATTCTTTGTATCTTGCTGGTGGCGGTGGAGGTCTTGCCATCTTCTCCTGGTGGTCCTGATGAATGTCCTCTTGTGAGGGGAGATGGGCTGGTGAATCCACAGTTGCAGAGAATGAGGTGGGTGCAAGTGTTTACTCTTGTGACAGGGCCTCCCTTTCTGTGGCTGAGGCCAATGTAGTTGACTCAGATGTTGTTGGACCACAAAAAGGGGTAGATGTTTCTGGAAAAGCCCTGCACATACGTGTAAAATTTCTACATTATCCTCCCAGTGCAACTGCTTCATGCCCTGGAGCTCTGTAAAGACCAGGCCCATCATGTCTTGGGACTGATGGATGGAACTCATGACTTGGTTGATAGTGGCCTGGGTGACAGTGAACCAAGTGGTCTCACTTTGCTCATCCACAGATTCCCTTCCACGAACCCGAACCCTACTACTCTGTGCCCTTGATCCAGTGTGCCCCATTCTGGTGGGTCCTGGCTGAACTGGAGGTGATGGTGGTGTTGGATCAACAGCAGTCAGGACTGGGGGGCACAAGATCGGAGTGATATTCCTTTAGACACAGGAAGGGGAGCGATCCTGAGTCTGAAAGCAGTAACAGCTAGGGTGAGAGGTGTAGGTGTGGGCCGAGTGAGACTCCCTGGGGCTGTCTGCCCAGGCTGACCAGATGGACAATGCAGCTCCTCATCATCCAGACTTACAGGAGAGGAGTTCTAGCTGAAGGCTTGCTCTTGGTCTTGAATGGAGATATCCTCAGTGGCAGATGGCTGTCCATGTACTCTGGGTGTTGGACCTAATATGAATTACAAAAAAATCCATATTCTAAAAGTCTTGATTATACATCACATGAGTTTGAAGCTGCAGATGAAGCAACCTAAAAGTGAAAAGATGATTAATAGAACAATTAGACTTTGCAGTGGTTTTATGATAAATTATACAACCAGCTGAAATTACACACATGAACACTCCAAAAAAGCATGTAAAGAGATGTCCTGAGAAGAAAAAGATTCATTAGAATGTGTACATTAAATATACCAAGCATTCACTACAACACAGTTGATAGGAGAAATGTGAACTAAACCATTATAAAGTCCCAGCAGGCTAAAATGAAAACTGTTGCAACATGGAGGGATAAGTAGCATTATCAATCATATATAATTAGCAAAGTACAATTATTAACAATACAACTTATATTCAGAATATAACATAGCATATCTGAAAATATTTATGTCAACATACATTGAGTTGGTAAACCTATTACATCAATTTAATAAATTAAAAAGAAGGTGGCAACATACAAAATGAAGCAAAATACAGACATTTTAATATATATTAAAATGGAGATGGGTAAATACTTAACACTTTAACATGTGTTCATTTATGAAGGAAAGGAGAGAATGACCAACATCACACTGCAATATTGTTTTCATAATATAAAAACAATGCATCATGGTAGTTGTAGTCTATTCAATTAAACATTAATAACCCGTGCAAAATTGTGAGTTGAACATACCTATTTAAATACATGCAGCAAAGAACAAACATTTGCAATATAAAAACATAAATGAAAATGTTATTAGGTGAAAAAACACTTACAAGCACCATAACTTCATATGAAATTCAATGTAGATTGGAAAATGTTATCTTAACTACAAAAAATACATTCAAACAAACAAACAAGGCAAAATACTAAAAATAATCCATGTAGAAAAACAAACATATTGCCAATGCATATTGACCAGTAGTTAACCAAGAGATACAATACTACAAATTTGAAAATAAAAATTAAATTGATAATTTTAAATTTGGGTTTTTAAGTTTCACAAAGGGTCAAAATACTTTAGCAACAGCTACACTAAAAGCAAAAACAACATTTATGCTCAGTGAGAAGAGTGTGCATGGTAGAGGGCCCAGATATATAATACATTTTAGGGTGGGGTGTAAAATATAACTTTAAGTTATAACTAGAAGTTATAACTATAACTTTTTAAATTTGAAGGTTTGTGTAGCTTGAGTAGTTTTTCTATAGAAATAATAAAATATGTTTTCCTAACTATAACTAATCTTTAACTTTAGTTTTTTTATTGAATTGCAATGTATTTTTAAATTATTTTAAACATGTAATTTTGTTTATTATGGTATTATTTGTTTAATGTTTCTTTGGTACACAGTAAATCAAAGTTAATTATGAATGTACCTCCATAAATTCTTTAAATTGTACTTGCACCAAATAATTACATTTCACTTAAATTATGGATGCAAGTTTTCATGGCTAGTTATTTTTTAAATCGCATATGTGCTCATAATATTGAAACTACAGGTTATATTTTTGTATGATACCATTTCCTCAATAGTGCTATATACTGCAGAAGTATTTTCTCTATTATTAAAGAGCATTTCATTGGCTTAGAACTATGTTCATTGTGTTAAACAGGAAGTGTACATCCTTTTCCCCCATTTCCATTGAGATCTTCAAAAGTAACGGTTGTACTCTTTCCCATAAGGAACATCTTGTCTTTGCAAGGCACCTTTGAGATTTTGCAGAACTTCAATGGCTGATCAACAAGATACTGTCCTGCTTGAGGAGGAGGAAGAAGAGTTGGAGAGGAGGATGCAACAGGAGAAGCAGGAGGAGGAACGCAGGAAGAAACTGACGGTTTCCACAGTGTGGGAATTTTTCTCATTGTCACCTAAATTCCAGACTAGTAACATGCAAGGTGATATCCTGTGGCAATATCAAACAACGCTCACTTGTTACATTGGGAATGAGGAAACACCTGCAGGCAATCCATTTGAAAAGCTTGGAGCAGGCCAAAAGAAGGTGTAAGAAGGAGTTGGAAGAGGCCGAAGCAGGAATATCTATACCTGCTCCTCGTACAGTGGTGTCAGAAGATCTCTTGAGACAGAACAAAAAATTGAAGAGCAGTATGGCAGTACTGCCATTTACTGTTTCCTGTGCCATGCTATGATTGTTGCAAGAAAGAGAGATCTGACTATACACTGTGAGCTTGTCATTGCACATCAGTACAATCACATACCACTAAATGGGACAAGGAAGACAGGTAGATATCTAGCACTCCATTTAGGCTCTACCTAAACATAAGACAAAGCTGAGTTTGTTTACAAACTGTACCTTCTCTAACATACGTAGGTTTTTTCCCCCATTGTTTTCCTCTAGTTTTCAGTTAAGACTTTTTTGGTGGTTGACCATATTGACCTTTTGGTAAAAAGAAAACTTCCAGAATTTATTTTGTAAAAATAGAAGAAAAAAACTTGTTTTCAGACCTATCCAAATATCTCAAGAAATTAAGAGCTTGTACCAACAGTTACCATTTTTTCAGGTAATAGTGCATTGTAATTTATATAGAGCTAAACGGTAAGTTAAACATGTCACTTATGGTGATATCTCATTGTACGTGCAGTGGAGCACGCTCTTGTAGACTGGAGTGGCATAAAATAGAGGGTAGTGTCATTGAGTAGAGTGTCACAAACTGGACTGGTGTAGCGTGGAGAAGCGTAGAGTAGATTGGAGGACAGTGTCGTACAGTAGAATGTTGTACAGTGGAGGGTTGTACAGTAGAGTATTATAGAGTGTGGTAAAGTGGAGTGGGGTAGAGTGGCATAGAACACAGTAGTCCTGTAGAGTCGAGTGGCATACAGTGTAGTAGAGTGTTGTACAGTTTGGAAGAGTGGAGTGGCATAGAGTGTTGTTGAGTGGAATGGCATAGTGTGGCGTAGAATCGAGTGGCATAGAGTGGAGTAGAGAAATACAGTGGAGTTCAGTACAGTAGTTTATCAGAGTAGAGAGGAGTAAAATGGCATGGAGTGGCAGAAGGAGTTCCATGGAGTGTCATGGAGTAGAGTGCCGTACAGTGCAGGAGCATACAAAGGCGCCCTTTTGAATGCCTAGAGACAATGTAGGCACCCTTGCACGATGGTGCAAGGGTGCCTGCATTGCATCAAGGATTGCTTTTGTGCAGGAAGGGACATCTTCCTGAACAAGAAATAATGCTGAGAGATGTTTTCCTCTTTTTATGTGTGCTGCAGAATGCACATTTCCAAGTTTACAAGTTCTTGTAAATTTGAAAGTGCATCAAAATCCTTGGATGTTGCATGGGAACACCCACGCAACACCCATGGAAATGCTTCCCTGGTACAGAGTTATGTAACACAGCGATATGCATTGTGTTATATTACTTGTGATTTATGAAGCCTTATGAGGCCACACAAGGTGGCCTTGCGTGGCTTCATAAATCTAACTTGTTTTGCGTTGCTCTTGAACATGTTGTGTGATGAAAAAGTGATACAAACCAGCCCATAAATGTGGCTCAATGTGTCCCTTGGAAGAGCAGTCACAACACCCTACTCTGCAGGAAGCTCAACTTTGTGTTCTGCTCCTACCTCCTGAAGTTTAGTTGTTGAAGACTCTAGTTTCTATTGAGTTTTCTGTGATGATTTGGCTTACTGCTGGAACAATTCCGTTTTGGATACATTTATTTTCATAACAGCAGTCATTGAAGTACTGATATACATATGCTTCAATTTTGGTGGTAGTGTTACCAATGTTGATCAAGTAATGATCCTCCTCCCAGCATCTTACTGTTCAGAGCAGAATGCCTCATGTATGCCTCATTGTTGAAAAAGGATGAGGCTTGAAGCCAGTAATGGCAAAAGACTTGCCCTCCTCAGTTGCTGCTATATTGGTAGGAGCCTGCTACTGTTGGGCTATCTTCTTTATTTCTGCTGTTAGCCAGCAGCATGAACAGAATTACTCAGAACAGAGGTTTCATGACTCCGGTGTCAGCTAATTCACAGACTTCTCTCCATTTCAAAATTCCCTCATCTCTGTGCACCTGCAGGCAATTAACAATGAGAAGGAAGAAAGTGAGACCTGGCAATTCACTTCAATGCAATACAAGTAATCATCACCATCATCAACACAATAGTATGAAAATAGATTAAAGTAATAGAAAATTATGTGGTCTCCAGGGGAGACAAGCAAAAATACATATTTTCTTAACTAAAAGGCTGGTGTTAAAGGTCCAAGGGACTTATGGAGACAAGGCAAGGAGAGGCAGACAAAAATCAATTAAATTAACTAAAACAACAACTTTGTACTAGGTTCTACCACAATCAACTGCAAATCTCAATAGCTATAACAGGGACATTATATTAGGGAAGAAAAGAAAAAAAAATGCTTGTGGGGAAGTAGCCTCTTTCTAGCATGGTTACCCACATTTTGGGCCTGTTTGTGTTTGTCAGTGGGTTTTTACTCTCTCACTGGGATCCTGCTAGCCAGGCCCCAGTGCTCATAGTTTAAAACCTCTTTATCAGTGTGTTTTGCCTGTCTCACTGGGATCCTGCTAGCCAGGACCCATTGCTCATAGTTTGATGCCTATGTGTGTTGTCAGTATGCTTGACTGTGCCACTGAAGTTCTGCTAACCAGAACTCCAGCGCCTATGCTCTCTCTACTTACCAAATTTGTCACTACAGCTTAGTGACTCCATATTCCAATTCTGATTGCCACACTGGATCCCCCCTTATAAGTCCATTTTATATGGCACCTAGGTATCCAGGGCTGTGGGTTTCCAGGAGATCTTTATGGGCTGCAGCATTTCTTTTGCCACCTATAAGGAGCTCATACAAACCTTTCATCAGGACTGCCACTGTAGCCTGAGTGAAATAGTGCACACACTATTTCACAGCCATTTTTACCTGCACTAAGTAACTTATAAGTCACCTATATGTCTACCCTTCATTTACTGAAGGCTAGGTGCAAAGTTACGTGTCCTCAGATTGATCAGGGCCAGTTCCCCAAACTTTGTGAGTGTGGGGACACCATTATAAGCGTGCACTACATATATGCCATTACATATATGTAGCTTCACAATGGTAACTCTGAATATGGCCCTGAGAGGTGTCTAAGATCATGGAATTGACCCCCAATCCAAATCTTGTATTGGGAGGCCAATCCCATGCACCCTGGGGGCTCCACCATGGATGCCCAGTAGTGCCAAACAAGCTCTCTGAGGTTTCCACTGTAGCCCCAGCTGCTGCCACCTCACAGACAGGTTTCTGCCCTCCTGAGAATTGATCAGCTCAATCCCAGGAAGGCAGAACAATATATTTCCTTTAGGAGAGGGGTGTTAGACCCTCTGCCATTGAAAATAGGTGTTACAGGCATGGAAGGGGTATCCTCCCAGGGCCTCGGGAAATGCTTTGAAGGGCACAAATTGTGCCCTCCTTGCATAATCCAGTCTGCACTGTTTCAGGGCCCCCCAGTCCCTGCTCTGGCACGAAACTGAACAAAGGAAAGGGGAGTGACCACTCCCCTGTCCCTCATCACCCCAGGGCTGGTGCCCAGAGCTCCTCCAGAGTGTCCCTGGCATTAGCCATCTTGGATTCCAAGGTGTGGGGACCCTCTGGAGACCTCTGAGTGGCCAGTGTCAGCAGGTAATGTCAGAGACCCCCCCTGATAGGTGCATACCTGGGCAGGTAGCCAATCACCTTCTCAGGGCTATTTAGGGTCTCTCCTCTGGGTGTTTCCTCAGATTTAGTTTGCAAGATTCCTCCAGGACTGCTCTGCATCGTCTGCTTCTGCTTCTGACCATCAGATCAACTGCAGACTGCTCCAGGAACTGCTGTTACTGCAACAAAGTATCCACCTGTGACCTGCAACTTCAGCTCCAACGAGCATTTGCAACAGTTTCCAAGGTGTGCATGCTCTGAGGACTGCCTGTCTTCACCCTGCACCAGAAGAACTGAGGTGACAGAGGCACTTCCCTGCTTCAGCAGGCACCCTTCTGTGACAACAACCAGGACTCTGGGACTCCTCTCCTGGTGACAAGAGTGCTCCCTGGAACACAGGTGGTGGACCAAAGTGACCTTGACTGTCCAAAGGTCCAGCTGTCCAAATTTGGTGGAGGTAAGAGCTTGCCTCCACGTGCTGTGACAGTACCCCTGTGCATCACATCTTCTGAAGCTCCTTGGGCTCTGTGCACTTCTTCCAAAAGGTCTTAATGCACAGCACAGGCCAGGTCACTAGCACTCCATCCTGTGATGCACAGCTCTCTGAGTTGTTCTCCGGCGGTGTGGGACCCTCCAGTGTAGTGCTGCAATAACTGCACTTTGCATCTTCTTTGTCCCCATGTCCTGGGACTCCCGTGGGTGCTGCCTGGTCTTCTGAGGGCTCTCTGAAGTGCTGAGAGCCCCTTCTGTCTCCTCAGTCCAAGTTGAGACCCCCAGGTCCCTCCTGGATCCAGGCAGCTCCTTCTTTGACACAAACCGCAAACTTGCTTGAACCACGGCATGTTGGCGGAATCAAGTGACACAAACTGGATCCAACAACTCGACGTGGGACATCTCTTGCACCAAGCAGGAACCCACAGCTATCTTCTTTGGTGCATTTCTGTACGTTTCTTATAACAAGAGAATCCACTTTTGCACCTTCTTCCAGGTTGGCAGGGGCTCCTGTTCTTCCTGGATTCTTCTTTGCCTTCCTGACTTGGTCTCCTCTCTCCACAGGTCTTCAGGTCCATCATTTGTTGCTTGCAGTCTTGCTTGGTTCTTGCATAATCCTTTATCACAACTTGTAGGGTGTCCTGTGGAAACTTGCTGTACTTTACTCCTGCTTTCCTTGGCTCTGGGGTGGGGTACTTTACTTAACTTTGGTGTTTTCCTACACTCCAAGTGCCCCTCTACACACTACACTTGCCTACGGGGGAATTCGAGATTCGCATTCCACTATTTTAGTATATGGTTTGTGTTGCCCCCTAGGCCCATTGCAATCTATTGTATTTTCTACTGTTTGCATTATTCTATGACTGTTTACTTACCTGAGTTTGGTTACTAGCATATATATAGTGTATAATACTTACCTCCAGGAGGAGTATTGCCTCTAAGATATATTTGGCTTTGTTTCACTAAAATAAAGTACCTTTATTTTTGGTAACACTGAGTATTTCTTTTATTGTGTATACGTACTGTGTGTAGGAGGCTGGACTGGCTTGTAGTGAGTACCAAGGGGTACTTGCACCTTGCACCAGGCCCAGTTATCCCTTATTAGTGTATAGGGTGTCTAGCAGCTTAGGCTGATAGATAATGGTAGCTTAGCAGAGCAGCTTAGGCTGAACTAGGAGACGTGTGAAGCTACTACAGTACCACTTAGTGTCATATGCACAATATCATAAGAAAACACAATACACAGTTATACTAAAAATAAAGGTACTTTATTTTTATGACAATATGCCAAAGTATCTTAGAGTGTACCCTCAGTGAGAGGATAGGAAATATACACAAGATATATATACACAATAGCAAAAATATGCAGTATAGTCTTAGAAAACAGTGCAAACAATGTATAGTTACAATAGGATGCAATGGGGAAACATAGGGATAGGGGCAACACAAACCATATACTCCAGAAGTGGAATGCGAACCACGAATGGACCCCAAACCTATGTGACCTTGTAGAGGGTCGCTGGGACTATTAGAAAATAGTGAGAGTTAGAAAAATAACCCTCCCCAAGACCCTGAAAAGTGAGTGCAAAGTGCACTAAAGTTCCCCTAAGGACAAAATAGTCGTGTTAGAGGAAGAATGCAAGGAAAACACAAATCAGCAATGCAACAACGATGGATTCCTGACTGAGGGTACCTGTGGAACAAGGGGAACAAGTCCAAAAGTCACAAGCAGCTCGGAGATGGGCAGATGCCCAAGAAATGCCAGCGGTTGGTGCAAAGAAGCTCTTACTAGGCTGACGAACTGTGAATACTGCAGGAACGACAAGGGCTAGAGACTTCCCCTTTGGAGGATGGATCCCCCACGCCTTGGAGAGTCGTGCAGAAGTGTTTTCCCGCCGGATGGACGCCAACAAGCCTTGCTACACGCAAATCGTGCGTTTGGCGTTTTTGGACGCTGCTGGGGCCCAGGAGGGACCAGGAGGTCGCAAATTGGACTTGCAGAGAGAGGGGACGTGGAGCAAAACAAAGAGCCCTCACTAAAGCAGGTAGCACCCGGAGAAGTGCCAGAAACAGGCACTACAAGGATGCGTGAAACGGTGCTCGCCGAAGTTGCACAAAGGAGTCCCACGTCGCCGGAGACCAACTTAGAAAGTCGTGCAATGCAGGTTAGAGTGCCGTGGACCCAGGCTTGGCTGTGCACTAAGGATTTCCGCCGGAAGTGCACAGGGGCCGGAGTAGCTTGCAAAGTCGCGGTTCCCAGCAATGCAGCCCAGCGAGGTGAGGCAAGGACTTACCTCCACCAAACTTGGGCTGAAGAGTCACTGGACTGTGGGGGTCACTTGGACGGTGTCGCTGGATTCGAGGGACCTCGCTCGTCATGCTGAGAGGAGACCCAAGGGACCGGTAATGCAGCTTTTTGGTGCCTGCGGTTGCAGGGGGAAGATTCCGTCGACCCACGGGAGATTTCTTCGGAGCTTCTGGTGCAGAGAGGAGGCAGACTACCCCCACAGCATGCACAAGCAGGAAAACAGTCGAGAAGGCGGCAGGATCAGCGTTACAGAGTTGCAGTAGTCGTCTTTGCTACTATGTTGCAGGTTTGCAGGCTTCCAGCGCGGTCAGCGGTCGATTTCTTATCAGAAGGTGAAGAGGGAGATGCAGAGGAACTCGGCTGAGCTCATGCATTCGTTATCTAAAGTTGCCCCAGAGACAGAGACCCTAAATAGCCAGAAAAGAGGGTTTGGCTACCTAGGAGAGAGGAAAGGCTACTAACACCTGAAGGAGCCTATCACAAGGAGTCTCTGACGTCACCTGGTGGCACTGGCCACTCAGAGCAGTCCAGTGTGCCAGCAGCACCTCTGTTTCCAAGATGGCAGAGGTCTGGAGCACACTGGAGGAGCTCTGGACACCTCCCAGGGGAGGTGCAGGTCAGGGGAGTGGTCACTCCCCTTTCCTTTGTCCAGTTTCGCGCCAGAGCAGGGGCTAAGGGGTCCCTGAACCGGTGTAGACTGGCTTATGCAGAATTGGGCACATCTGTGCCCAACAAAGCATTTCCAGAGGCTGGGGGAGGCTACTCCTCCCCTGCCTTCACACCATTTTCCAAAGGGAGAGGGTGTCACACCCTCTCTCAGAGGAAGTTCTTTGTTCTGCCATCCTGGGCCAGGCCTGGCTGGACCCCAGGAGGGCAGCTGCCTGTCTGAGGGGTTGGCAGCAGCAGCAGCTGCAGAGAAACCCCAGGAAGGGCAGTCTGGCAGTACCAGGGTCTGTGCTACAGACCACTGGGATCATGGAATTGTACCAACAATGCCAGGATGGCATAGAGGGGGCAATTCCATGATCATAGACATGTTACATGGCCATATTCGGAGTTACCATGGTGAAGCTACATATAGGTAGTGACCTATATGTAGTGCACGCGTGTAATGGTGTCCCCGCACTCACAAAGTTCAGTGAATTGGCTCTGAACAATGTGGGGGTACCTTGGCTAGTGCCAGGGTGCCCTCACACTAAGTAACTTTGCACCTAACCTTTACCAGGTAAAGGTTAGACATATAGGTGACTTATAAGTTACTTAAGTGCAGTGTAAAATGGCTGTGAAATAACGTGGACGTTATTTCACTCAGGCTGCAGTGGCAGGCCTGTGTAAGAATTGTCAGAGCTCCCTATGGGTGGCAAAAGAAATGCTGCAGCCCATAGGGATCTCCTGGAACCCCAATACCCTGGGTACCTCAGTACCATATACTAGGGAATTATAAGGGTGTTCCAGTAAGCCAATGTAAATTGGTAAAAATGGTCACTAGCCTGTCAGTGACAATTTGGAAAGAAATGAGAGAGCATAACCACTGAGGTTCTGATAAGCAGACCCTCAGTGAGACAGTTAGTCACTACACAGGTAACACATTCAGGCACACTTATGAGCACTGGGGCCCTGGGTTACCAGGGTCCCAGTGACACATACAACTAAAACAACATATATACAGTGAAAAATGGGGGTAACATGCTAGGCAAGATGGTACTTTCTTACACAACCCCCCCCCAAACGAAGGACAATAAGACTAGCCATTACCTGATGAGTCTTCATTGTCTAAGTGGAAATATCTGGAGAGTCCATCTGCATTGGAGTGGCTACTCCCAGGTCTATGTTCCACTGTATAGTCCATTCCCTGTAGGGATATGGACCACCTCAACAATTTAGGATTTTCACCTTTCATTTGTTTTAGCCAAAGTAGAGGTTTGTGGTCTGTCTGAACAATGAAGTGAGTGCCAAACAGGTATGGCCTCAACTTCTTCAGAGCCCAGACCACAGCAAAGGCCTCCCTCTCAATGGCAGACCAACGCTTTTCTCTAGGGGTCAACCTTCTACTAATAAAAGCAACAGGTTGATCCTGGCCCTCAGAATTAAGTTGTGATAGGACTGCCCCTACTCCTAATTCAGATGCATCAGTCTGGACATAGAATTTTTTAGAGTAACAAGGGCTTTTCAGGACAGGTGCAGAGCACATGGCCTGCTTCAGCTCCTCAAAAGCTTTCTGACAGTTTGCTGTCCATAATACCTTTTTAGGCATTTTCTTGGATGTGAGGTCATTAAGAGGGGCTGCCATGGAGCCATAGTTCTTAATGAACCTCCTGTAATACCCAGTGAGGCCTAGGAAGGCTCTCACCTGAGTCTGAGTGGTAGGGGGAACCCAATCAATAATAGTTTGGATTTTCCCCTGAAGTGGTGCAATCTGTTCCCCACCAACAAGGTGTCCCAGATAAACCACCTTACCCTGCCCTATCTGGCACTTTGAAGCCTTGATAGTGAGGCCTGCCTTTTGCAGGGCCTCCAAAACTTTCCAAAGGTGGACCAGGTGATCATCCCAGCTGGAGCTAAAGACAGCTATATCATCCAAATATGCTGCACTGAAAGCTTCCAGCCCTTGCAGGACTGTGTTCACCAACCTCTGAAAAGTGGCAGGTGCATTTTTCAAACCAAAAGGCATTACAGTAAACTGGTAATGTCCTCCAATGGTAGAAAATGCAGTCTTAGGTTTAGCATCTTCTGACAATTTGATCTGCCAATACCCTGCAGTCAAATCAAAAGTGCTTAGATACTTGGCAGATGCCAGTGTATCTAGAAGCTCATCTGCCCTGGGTATAGGGTGAACATCAGTTTTGGTTACCAAGTTGAGACCTCTATAGTCTACACACAACCTCATTTCCTTCTTTCCATCTTTAGAATTGGGTTTTGGTACCAGTACCACAGGAGAAGCCCATGGACTGTCAGAGTGCTCAACCACTCCTAGTTCCAACATTTTCTGAACTTCTTGCTTTATGCAGTCCCTGACATGGTCAGGCTGCCTATAGATCTTACTTTTGACAGGTAAACTGTCTCCAGTATCTATAGTGTGCTCACACCAAGAAGTGGTGCCTGGCACAGTAGAGAAGAGTTCTGAAAATTGTCCTAGGAGATTTATGCAATTATCTTTCTGCTCAGCAGTAAGACAATCAGCCAAAACTACACCTTCCACAAGAGCATCTTGTTCTGTGGAAGAGAAGAGATCAGGTAGAGGATCACTGTCTTCTTCCTGTCCCTCATCTGTTGCCATGAGCAGGGTGAGATCAGCCCTGTCATAGTAGGGTTTCAGGCGGTTGACATGGAGCACCCTAAGGGGACTCCTGGCAGTGCCTAAGTCAACCAAGTAGGTGACTTCACCCTTCTTTTCAACAATTGTGTGTGGACCACTCCATTTATCTTGGAGTGCTCTTGGGGCCACAGGCTCCAAGACCCACACTTTCTGCCCTGGTTGGTACTGAACCAAAACAGCCTTCTGATCATGCCATTGCTTCTGGAGCTCTTGGCTGGCCTGAAGGTTTTTACTGGCCTTTTTCATGTACTCAGCCATCCTTGATCTGAGGCCAAGTACATAATCCACAATATCCTGCTTAGGAGCTTTTAAAGGTTGTTCCCAACCCTCCTTTACAAGTGTGAGTGGACCCCTAACAGGGTGTCCAAAAAGAAGTTCAAAGGGGCTGAAGCCCACTCCTTTCTGGGGTACCTCCCTGTAGGCAAAAAGGAGGCATGGTAGAAGGATATCCCATCTCCTGCGGAGTTTTTCAGGGAGTCCCATAATCATGCCTTTGAGAGTTTTATTAAATCTCTCCACCAGTCCATTTGTTTGTGGATGATAGGGTGTTGTGAACTTGTAAGTTACACCACACTCCTTCCACATGGCCTTTAAGTATGCAGACATGAAATTGCTTCCCCTGTCTGATACTACTTCCTTTGGGAAGCCCACCCTGGAAAATATTCCCAGGAGGGCCTTTGCCACTGCAGGAGCTGTAGTGGTCCTTAAAGGAATAGCTTCAGGATATCTTGTGGCATGGTCCACTACCACCAAGATAAACCTATTGCCTGAAGCAGTAGGAGGGTCAAGGGGGCCAACTATGTCAACCCCTACCCTTTCAAAGGGAACCCCAACCACAGGCAGTGGGATAAGGGGTGCCTTTGGAGTGCCACCTGTCTTGCCACTGGCTTGACAGGTTTCACAGGACTTACAAAATTCTTTTGTGCCCTCAGACATCCTAGGCCAATGAAACAATGGTACCAATCTGTCCCAAGTTTTCATTTGACCCAGGTGCCCAGCTAAGGGAATGTCATGTGCCAGTGTTAGGAGGAACTTTCTGTACTCCTGAGGAATCACTAATCTCCTGGCAGCTCCAGGTTTAGGATCCCTATGCTCAGTGTACAAGAGGTTGTCCTCCCAGTAAACTCTGTGAGAGTCACTGACATCCCCCTTAGCCTGTTTGACAGCTTGCTGTCTGAGACCCTCTAATGTGGGACAGGTTTGCTGTGCCACACTCAGCTCCTCTCTGGCAGGCCCCCCTTCACCCAAAAGCTCAGCAGTGTCTGCTTCCAGCTCCTCTGGTGTAGGTTCTGCACAGGGAGGGAATTCTTCTTCCTCAGAAGTAGAATCCACTGTAGAGGGAGGGATAGTAGGAAGTGGTTTGCTTCTACTAGCCCTAGCTTTAGGGAGCACTTGGTCCATTGTTCCAGGATCCAAGCTTCCCTGTCCTTTTTGCTTTTTGGCCTGAGCCCTTGTCAAAGCAAAAATATGCCCTGGGATGCCCAGCATTGCTGCATGGGCCTCCAACTCCACATCTGACCAAGCTGATGTCTCCAAATCATTCCCTAATAGACAGTCTACAGGTAAATCTGAAGCTACCACAACTTTCTTTGGACCAGATACCCCCCCCCAGTTGAGATTTACAACAGCCATGGGGTGGCTTTGTGTTATGTTGTGAGCATTGGTTACTTGGTACTGGTGTCCAAGTATGTGTTGTTCAGGGTGCACCAGTTTCTCAATCACCATTGTGACACTGGCACCTGTGTCCCTGTAGGCCTGGACCTCAACACCATTTATTAGGGTTAGTTGCTTGTACTTCTCCAAGTTATGGGGGCAAGCAACCAAAGTGGCTAAATCAATAGCCCCTTCAGAGACTAAAGTAGCCTCTGTGGTCTCCCTAATCAGACCAACCCCAACTAAGTTACCAAAAGTGAGCCCAGCTACTCCCTTGGATTGGCTATTAGTAGGTTTGCTCCCACCACCACTGCTATTAGTAGGGACACTAGGTGTAGCAGTAGGGGTTGTAGTGGTAGGAGCTGTGGTGCCTTTCTTTGGACAACTGGGATCTGTTGTCCAATGGCCTTTTATTTTACATAAATAGCACCATGGTTTATTTTCCTTGTTCTGATTAAAGGAGGATTTGGACCCACCACCCCCACCAGAGAGTTTTTGTGGGCCTGATGAAGACTCATTTTTAGATGTGTCCCCACCCTTGTCAGAAGACTTACCATCCTTCTTTTTGTTGCCATCTTTGTCACCCCCTGTATGAACTTTTCTGTTCACTCTTGTTCTGACCCATTTGTCTGCCTTCTTTCCCAATTCTTGGGGAGAGGTCAGATCAGAGTCCACCAAGTACTGGTGCAACAAATCAGACACACAATTATTAAGAATATGCTCTCTCAGGATCAAGTTATACAGGCTGTCATAATCAGTAACTTTACTGCCATGTAACCACCCCTCCAAGGCCTTCACTGCCTGGTCAATGAAATCAACCCAGTCTTGTGAAGACTCCTTTTTGGTATCTCTGAACTTTATCCTGTACTGTTCAGTGGTTAAGCCATAACCATCCAGGAGTGCATTCTTAAGAACTTGGAAATTATTGGCATCATTTTCTTTCACTGTAAGGAGCCTATCCCTACCTTTTCCACTAAATGATAGCCATAGGATAGCAGCCCACTGCTTTTGAGGGACATCCTGTACAGCACAGGCCCTCTCAAGTGCAGCAAACCACTTGTTAATGTCCTCCCCCTCCTTATAAGGGGGAACTATCTTGTGCAGATTCCTGGAATCATGCTCTTTTGCAGGATGACTATGGGGAATACTGCTGCTGCCACCATGGGTATCTAAACCCATCTTCTGTCTTTCCCTCTCTATTTCTAAAGACTGTCTATCCAAATCCAGCTGTTGCTTCTTGAGCTTCAGTCTGGTTTGCTCCACTCTCAATCTATTGAGCTCCCTTTCTAACAATCTGTCATCAGGGTGGGTGGGAGGGACATTTCTAGATACAGAGGTATGATGGGAATGAACAGAAGGAGACCTGTCCCTTACAGAGGGCACCCTAACAGCTTGGCTACCAGCATAATGTGAGAGCACATCATCAGTATGATGTGATTCAACCTCTGTACCAACTATGCTAGACTGTCTAGTAATGGGCAGGCTGACAAGTTTCTTTCCTGAACCTTTTCCTGGGGGAGTCCCTGGATCAGATTGAGAACCATTAGCTACTTTTTCTACAGATTGGGCACTTATGGCCTTATCCTGTACCCTAAGCATGTTAATTAACAGTTCTAAGGAAGGATTCTTCCCTACACTCAAACCTCTCTCTATGCAGAGACTCCTTGCTCCTTTCCAGCTAAGGTGATCATATGCAAGTTTGGACAGTTCAACAATTTTTCCTGTCCCAGACATTTTCAGAGAGAGTTAAAGTGATAGAAAAAGAGAAAAAAGTTTTCAGAACTTTTTGGAAAGACAGAAAAAACTTTTTAAACTTTTAAGAACTTTTTTAAAGTTTTAGAAGTACTTTTCAGCACTTAGAAAAGAGTGAAAAGAGGAAATGCAAAACTTTTTGGCTATGTGTATATACACTGACCTTGTTTTGTATATTTTTCTCTTATGAAAAGTACAATGACAAGAGTGGTAAGTAGTCTCAAAGCACTTATCCCACCGCTGCACAACCAATGTAGGAGGCTGGACTGGCTTGTAGTGAGTACCAAGGGGTACTTGCATCTTGCACCAGGCCCAGTTATCCCTTATTAGTGTATAGGGTGTCTAGCAGCTTAGGCTGATAGATAATGGTAGCTTAGCAGAGCAGCTTAGGCTGAACTAGGAGACGTGTGAAGCTACTACAGTACCACTTAGTGTCATATGCACAATATCATAAGAAAACACAATACACAGTTATACAAAAAATAAAGGTACTTTATTTTTATGACAATATGCCAAAGTATCTTAGAGTGTACCCTCAGTGAGAGGATAGGAAATATACACAAGATATATATACACAATAGCAAAAATATGCAGTATAGTCTTAGAAAACAGTGCAAACAATGTATAGTTACAATAGGATGCAATGGGGAAACATAGGGATAGGGGCAACACAAACCATATACTCCAGAAGTGGAATGCGAACCACGAATGGACCCCAAACCTATGTGACCTTGTAGAGGGTCGCTGGGACTATTAGAAAATAGTGAGAGTTAGAAAAATAACCCTCCCCAAGACCCTGAAAAGTGAGTGCAAAGTGCACTAAAGTTCCCCTAAGGACAAAATAGTCGTGTTAGAGGAAGAATGCAAGGAAAACACAAATCAGCAATGCAACAACGATGGATTCCTGACTGAGGGTACCTGTGGAACAAGGGGACCAAGTCCAAAAGTCACAAGCAGCTCGGAGATGGGCAGATGCCCAAGAAATGCCAGCGGTTGGTGCAAAGAAGCTCTTACTAGGCTGAAGAACTGTGAATACTGCAGGAACGACAAGGGCTAGAGACTTCCCCTTTGGAGGATGGATCCCCCACGCCTTGGAGAGTCGTGCAAAAGTGTTTTCCCGCCGGATGGACGCCAACAAGCCTTGCTACATGCAAATCGTGCGTTTGGCGTTTTTGGACACTGCTGGGGCCCAGGAGGGACCAGGAGGTCGCAAATTGGAACTGCAGAGAGAGGGGACATCGAGCAAGACAAAAAGCCCTCACTAAAGCAGGTAGCACCCGGAGAAGTGCCAGAAACAGGCACTACAAGGATGCGTGAAACGGTGCTCGCCAAAGTTGCACAAAGGAGTCCCACGTCGCCGGAGACCAACTTAGAAAGTCGTGCAATGCAGGTTAGAGTGCCGTGGACCCAGGCTTGGCTGTGCACGAAGGATTTCCGCCGGAAGTGCACAGGGGCCGGAGAAGCTTGCAAAGTCGCGGTTCCCAGCAATGCAGCCCAGCGAGGTGAGGCAAGGACTTACCTCCACCAAACTTGGGCTGAAGAGTCACTGGACTGTGGGGGTCACTTGGACGGTGTCGCTGGATTCGAGGGACCTCGCTCGTCGTGCTGAGAGGAGACCCAAGGGACCGGTAATGCAGCTTTTTGGTGCCTGCGGTTGCAGGGGGAAGATTCCGTCGACCCACGGGAGATTTCTTCGGAGCTTCTGGTGCAGAGAGGAGGCAGACTACCCCCACAGCATGCACAAGCAGGAAAACAGTCGAGAAGGCGGCAGGATCAGCGTTACAGAGTTGCAGTAGTCGTCTTTGCTACTATGTTGCAGGTTTGCAGGCTTCCAGCGCGGTCAGCGGTCGATTCCTTATCAGAAGGTGAAGAGGGAGATGCAGAGGAACTCGGCTGAGCTCATGCATTCGTTATCTAAAGTTTCCCCAGAGACAGAGACCCTAAATAGCCAGAAAAGAGGGTTTGGCTACCTAGGAGAGAGGAAAGGCTACTAACACCTGAAGGAGCCTATCACAAGGAGTCTCTGACGTCACCTGGTGGCACTGGCCACTCAGAGCAGTCCAGTGTGCCAGCAGCACCTCTGTTTCCAAGATGGCAGAGGTCTGGAGCACACTGGAGGAGCTCTGGACACCTCCCAGGGGAGGTGCAGGTCAGGGGAGTGGTCACTCCCCTTTCCTTTGTCCAGTTTCGCTCCAGAGCAGGGGCTAAGGGGTCCCTGAACCGGTGTAGACTGGCTTATGCAGAATTGGGCACATCTGTGCCCAACAAAGCATTTCCAGAGGCTGGGGGAGGCTACTCCTCCCCTGCCTTCACACCATTTTCCAAAGGGAGAGGGTGTCACACCCTCTCTCAGAGGAAGTTCTTTGTTCTGCCATCCTGGGCCAGGCCTGGCTGGACCCCAGGAGGGCAGCTGCCTGTCTGAGGGGTTGGCAGCAGCAGCAGCTGCAGAGAAACCCCAGGAAGGGCAGTCTGGCAGTACCAGGGTCTGTGCTACAGACCACTGGGATCATGGAATTGTACCAACAATGCCAGGATGGCATAGAGGGGGCAATTCCATGATCATAGACATGTTACATGGCCATATTCGGAGTTACCATGGTGAAGCTACATATAGGTAGTGACCTATATGTAGTGCACGCGTGTAATGGTGTCCCCGCACTCACAAAGTTCAGTGAATTGGCTCTGAACAATGTGGGGGTACCTTGGCTAGTGCCAGGGTGCCCTCACACTAAGTAACTTTGCACCTAACCTTTACCAGGTAAAGGTTAGACATATAGGTGACTTATAAGTTACTTAAGTGCAGTGTAAAATGGCTGTGAAATAACGTGGACGTTATTTCACTCAGGCTGCAGTGGCAGGCCTGTGTAAGAATTGTCAGAGCTCCCTATGGGTGGCAAAAGAAATGCTGCAGCCCATAGGGATCTCCTGGAACCCCAATACCCTGGGTACCTCAGTACCATATACTAGGGAATTATAAGGGTGTTCCAGTAAGCCAATGTAAATTGGTAAAAATGGTCACTAGCCTGTCAGTGACAATTTGGAAAGAAATGAGAGAGCATAACCACTGAGGTTCTGATTAGCAGACCCTCAGTGAGACAGTTAGTCACTACACAGGTAACACATTCAGGCACACTTATGAGCACTGGGGCCCTGGGTTACCAGGGTCCGAGTGACACATACAACTAAAACAACATATATACAGTGAAAAATGGGGGTAACATGCTAGGCAAGATGGTACTTTCCTACACTGTGTAACTATAGTGGTATTGCAGGAGCTTTGCATGTCTCCTAGTTCAGCCTTCGCTGCTCTGCTACAGCTACCCCTAGACAGCCTAAGCTGCTAGAACACTGCCTACATTTCACTAATAAGGGATAACTGGACCTGGTATAACGTGTAAGTACCTTAAGTACCCACTACAAACCAGGCCAGCCTCCTATAACACTTCTTGTGAAAGGCTTCAAAAAGTGGAATCCAGTGATTAGTACTGAGAAACACTGACTCCAGGATGGTGGTCACCACATGGCCATCAAGCAGCGAGGCATGAAGATCCTAGTAAGAATAACCACCTATGACACACAGACACACTGGCTCTAGAAATGGTGGTTGCACATGGCCAGGAATGAAGGAGGCATGGAAACGAAAGACAACATGGCCTCCTATCTCACACACACTCACACAAGCACACAAACACACACACAGATGCACACACACACACACACACACACACACACACACACATGCAATGGCTCCACAAATGGTGGTTTCCTACAAGGCTAGAAAAAAGGGAGGCATGAAAAAAAGAATATGGCTACCCCACCCTGGCAGGATCCTCATCTTTCCACCCACCAACAAAAATGTGGCAGCACTGTAGAAAAAGGATAGCTTAAATATATACCAAAAGTGTGCACAGGTCCATCCATAGTCCTTAAACACCACTAGTAAATCTCAAACAATAATATACAATTTAACCATGATAAAAATATAATAAAAGCACAGCAACAAGGAAACTGTGAGAACAAAATTAAAATATATTTAAAAAATGCCCCAAATGCTATCAACGGTTACAGCACTATGCAATAACTACCCTTGCAAAATAGTTTTAAAAGTTGAAAAAAGGCCATTAATCAACCATCTCTCACAAACACCAAAAATGCTCAAGCATGGGTTGAGCAACATATCTGCGAACAACAAAAAATGTGTGGCTATCTTGGCCTGGATGCCTGGACCCCCTCACCCACCAAACCCCTAGCCACTATGCATGTGCAGTAAAAAAAATCAAATTTTGACTTGAATACAACACATAAAGAGGCCTCCAAAATAATGAAAAAAAACATTAGTACAGCATAAGTGAAAATGTAATAGTAAAACAGTGCTGCACAATGATAACTATGGAAATAATTCACTAAAACACAAGGAAAAGGAAACCCCAAGTTTCTAAACAGGAGACTGTCCAACAACAAACCAATAAAATGCAAAAAAGGAGCAAGAATGGTGGTGCCTGTGAACAACTAAAATCTTGCAAAGTACTGCACTGAACTTACTTGAGTTCCCAAAAAAGTAAAGATTCCAAGGATGGAGGATGCAGCAGAGAATGAAGACAAAGGAAGAATGGTGCTTTCCCTACAAAATCTAGATTTTAGAATAGCTAGGGCTGAACAAAGCACGGAGAGCAGTTGTAGGACATGAAAAAGAAAGTGCTACTGTATGTGCAGTAGCTTGACTTGCTTTGGCACTTCCTCTGTAAACTAAAATAAAAAAGTTTGCATTCCCCACTCAAAAATTACCTCTGCTCGGGTAAACAAATGAACTTGAAAATACTTTTAAGTTAATTTAAAATTGCAAGCATTAAAGGATTGCCGCTCTCATTCAGGTCAGTAAAGTTGTTCCTGTGCATTCATCACATTGTTTCTGTGCTCTCACAGAGAAATGTTACTAGAAGAAACATCTTGTTTACTCAAAGTGGACTAATGGAGTCATCTTGAACTTTATGCATTGTTTACACCATGCCAAATTACCTCAGATGACACTGGTATAATGAACATTACACTTATGTGTCTATTTAATAGGCAGTACATAAAAAAAAAATTGTGGGCAAGTATCTTCAGCTTGCTACCATTACTAAGTTCATGTTTTGCTAATCACATCATGAGCATTGTTACCTGCATAGTTCGTTAGCTACATACTATTGAATTTTCACAATTTTGATAAACATGTTTGAGATTTTTAAAATATATTTATGTAACTACGTCATGTAAATCACTTCATTGAATTATTGGATTAGCATGGACTTCTTGAATATAGTCTTGCAAAAAATGTTTATTAATCAATTAAACTTTTAATTTGTATACCCATAGGCACAAAATCTACTGTTTGCCTGGGATACAAAAATGCATGTCTTCAATATGGCAAAAAAGCAATTTTTTCTGTTTGTGTTTCAGTTCCTAGCAGTGACGGTTGACTGAATTTCGTATGGTTGGTGCTTTGCTGAACCCACACAAGCTAAGCGAGCATTGATTACACTCATCAGGTCTGTCTTATGTTTGTCAGTACAGATATTAAAGAAGAAAGAGGTAATATATGTTGAGTGATCTATGTTGGCCTTGCTAATAAAGAAGCACAGTACGTGTTCAATGTTTATACTGTAAATCAGAGATTTTACCCAGTCACATCCATTCTGTCTTTTCAGATTTGCACCATTACTCACTAATCCTTAGTTCATGCTTAAATGCTCACTGTCATTTAGGAATCCTTAGTTTATGTTCAGAACATTAGTGTTGGATATTCAGATTTGCACCATCACTCGCTAATAATTAGAACATGTTCAGGGTTGTCCCATCACTCAGTAATCCTCAGTACATGTTCAGACTTGCAGCATCAATTATTTACTATAAGTTGTTTCATTGTGCTATATTGATTTGTAGAGTGCACTAATCACTCAAGATGGTATCAATACGCTGGGCAGGTGTGTAGTTTTGTATTCTGCAAAGGTGCTTATACGAAGAGCCAATGCTTCAGCTTCTTGCGGACCTCAAGAAATGAAGAGGAGACTCTGATGTGTAGGTAGAGATTGTTCTATGTCTTGGGTGAAATTTGGTGAATGAGTGACTGTTAGCTCAACATTTCACCATAATACATTAATCCTTATTTCATGCTCATATTTGCACCATTTCACACAGATCCTTACTTTAAGCATATTCAGATGCAGTCGATTACCCTGAAAGTCTTGCACTAAATGAGGTTTGCACCATCAGTCAGTAACCTTTAGTGCTGATTTAGGGTTAGATTTAGAGTTACAGTCATACGTAGTATCTCCTAAG
This sequence comes from Pleurodeles waltl, assembly GCF_031143425.1. NCBI lineage: Eukaryota > Metazoa > Chordata > Amphibia > Caudata > Salamandridae > Pleurodeles > Pleurodeles waltl. Next base: position 829,767,490 of record NC_090437.1, on the reverse strand, counting down.
AACCTACTGAGCCACAAAAATTGAAATTCAAAATAAATAATCCTGAATATGACTGCAAGTCCAATGATCTTTCTGTTCTGAGCCACTGCCACACCATTGTTACTGCTATGGCCCCTCCATAGCTTGTCCATTTCTCTCTACGCCACCCATCCCACTACTAACCTCCCACTATTCTCCTAATCCCTACATACCTCTGGTCCATCCCAAACTATCTTGCCTACATTTTCACTCTCCCTGTATGATAACCACTTCACTCCTTTTAACCACCTGTCACACATTCATTCTTTCATCTACACTTTCTCAACTCTCTCTCTTTTCCTGCCTTATCTAATAGCCCATCTTCCATCTCCAGCTAAGAACCACATTCCTCTCTATGCATTCTTGCTCCCCCTCTCCTCTTAACTAATTAATAACACACCTTCCTTCTCTGCAGCTAATCATACCTGTTAGCCCCCCATCAGCCTCTCCATCGCTGTCCAACTCTCTCCATTAATACTTACCTCCCACTTTCCTGCTTTTTCTTCTGACCTTGAGTGTCAAATCTTCTTCCTTCCCGCCATCTTTCCTAGATCTTGGCTTCACACATATAACATCACTATCAGCTTAGGTTCCACCACAAATAAACACTCTCCAAGACCTCTTGCATGACATAATAAAAAAAGATTTAAATCTCTCCCATCTCTCCATTACACCCTCTAACTGTGAAGTTAACAAAGGATGAGACAAGATGTAAATTAACGGGTCAACTTTATTCAGGAAACAACCTAAGGCAGGTATGTGCCAGGACTGATTTAAAAATACACAGAAGCACCCTAACAAGATGCTAGGGAATCTAAAACTAAAGAAGCTCATCTAAAGGAATTAAACAATGAGGAACATTGTTGCGTACAATTAATTCAAATGCCATCAGTAATACAACGCTTTATTGTATCCTCCAAAAGAAAGGCACACTTACCCTGAACAGGCAGCAACAGCAACTGACAATATTCATGACCAGACCCATTGTTTTCGAGGTAGTGAGCATTCCCCATGATGTCATCAAATATTGTGAGGATCCTGACCACAAATTAGAACACACATGCCAACCAGATAGAAGATAGCTTATATTATTAATAAATAAAAGTGCAAAGCCAAATAAGTGAAGTATATAAACATGTAAAATCACCAATAGTACATTTTAGAAGAAAATGCACATCAGAAATGACATTTTTTAAATGTAAAACTGAGATGAACATATACAAAGACCGTTGCAAACCAGACAGTGTGCATTATCTTGCCCCTGATACTTCATAATCTCATTAGTATGTTGGGGAACATAGGGCACACAAAGCATGCAGACATATTCTTCTCATAGCACCATAATCACTATCACCAATCAGACTTGATTCTCTTACACCATCGGAGTAGACTACAGGTAGGGGTATTTTAGCATTCTTGGCTCCTTTCAGTTCACTACCATTGCACAGAGTCACACAGCCCATGTTCCTAACCTGTCTATCATAAATCTTGACTGCATTGCAGGAAAGTTTAACCACTTTCATGGGCCTAGTAAATGTTGACCAGTCAGCTGAAGTACAAGGAGGCACCCTGATTTTATCCAGTCATTCATCCTCACAGTCAGATTCTTAAAATTATGATGCTCATCATACTCCACCTCATAGTCCAGTTTCCATTCCCTAACAGCTCAAAGGGACCTTGCAAGTGTACTGGCACCAGATGGTACAGATGGCAAGGTGTGTTCACTTCACATGCCAATGGATCTATGATATAAAGAGGCAGCCTTTTCCCACAATCTTTTTGGAAGCTTCCAGAATACACAGGCAGCTTCCTTGTAAACAGCACCTTATCACTATTGCAGCCCATATACAACATCTTATAGCCCTTTCCACATCTATGTCAACACCAGGCCACATAAAACGTTAACTAACTCTTTATTTTGACATCCAAATGCCTTGGTGTCCTTAAAGAACTGTCTGAGTTAGCCTTTCCATTCAAGTCTTTCCCTCGCAGTTTTTGGTGGTATTAATCTGTTCCATAAAAGAGTCAACCATCATCCTTAACTAGTTCTTTCCTCAGATCAAAAAGGACCCTAAAGACTTGTTTCCTTCACCCTTATACTTCCAACCTTCTATCGGCAATCTTATGACTTCACCAGATGCCTATCCTTCCTTTAATCCTTCCTCCCATTCCTGTTTAGTTACCACTCTCTATTGACACATAAGATTTTTGGGGCTCACTCCTCCTCTTCCATGTTTGCCACACCAGAACCCTTTTTCTCCACTAAATCTACAAGTCTCAAAAAACAAACTGTAGCAATCTTCCCAGTATCAAATATGTATTCAAGGTCAGATGTACATTTCTGACGTCCTAGTACCAACCTATGAATCCTGCAAGAGAATGCCTCCAACTGATTCTTGACAAAAAGTTCTCTTAAAGGTCTGGATCTGTCCTAATTATGAAATTGTGCCCTATAAAAAATCCAGAAATTGTTCACTGCCCAGTGAACTGCTAATGCGTGCCTTTGTTGATCTGAATAATTGAGATATGGTCCACACAAAAATATAGAGACAAAAACAATCTCTACTTTGGTCTCCCACAGTAGTACAAATCCAAGCCCTTTGTAGCTCACATCAGGTATCAGACACAGATATTTTTGTATGATGTTGAATCCTGCCTCACATCAATCATCCTATACAGACTCTACATTGATTTTGAGTAGCCTCCTCAACATTTATGTTTTATCCACTAAATTAATGATGAGTATAATACCAATTAAAGCTTTCCTAACAGAAAATGAAGCTCTGGGTCGAGTGAGTTTTACAATCGTTTCCACCAGTCATATTTTTGGTTTTACAAAAGTAGATTAAACTAAGTGTCCCAGAAAATGAATTTCCCCACAACCAAAATAGCACTTATACACCCTCAAAGGTAATCCATTGTCTATGCAGTTTTGGAACAATCTTCTCACTCTTTTTTCACTCTCCTCACAAATGTTGCCAAATATCAGAATATCATCCTTATATTACAGAACTCCCTGGATCTCTCTCAGCATAGAGGACATCGCCTTGACAGACAGGCTGCTAAAACCATCCCAAATGGCATCTTTTTAAAGTTGTAACCTCCCATGGGAGTAAAAAAAGTTTGTTTTTGTGATTTCTTATGCAAATGGACCCAGTGGTATATCACTGACAAATCAAAAGTTGTGAACATGCTAGCTCCAGCCTCAGCAGCCATCATCTCACAAATATTTAAGAGTTGGTACTTACTTATCCACAATCATTGCTTTGTTTAAGGCTTTAACGTCTACGAATGAATGTAGGTTTTCACTAGCCCTTTTGCATCTTCAGTTGGCCCTATCCATTCCATTGCTTCCAGTGGTTCAATCACATTGTCTGGTTCACTCATGCTCAATGTGATTTTTCTCACATTCTATATCACTGGTATTACACCAGTTTTCAATTTGATTTTGTGAACATTTGGCTTCAGACAACCTAGTACATTTTTAAAACCCCATGGGAATTATTTTTCAAACACACTCCTACATTCAACCTGTGTCACTTACATTTGTGACTCATCTTTGGGATTCAAGAACACTCCCAGCTCTCTTTGCTAGGGCCAATCCAAGATGTTATAATCCTTACCAAATACCTTCTGTAAGTATGCCTAAGAATCCACACAATTGCTTTTGTCTTCGGGATTGCTGTCTTCTCTCTTATTGATCTGCAAGAGAAATTCATCATGCTCCTTCTTCACATCTTTAGTCTTTTATTTGAGCACCATTTCTGCAGCGTTTCATATAGTGACCCATCTTTCCACACCTGTTACTGGTTACTTTCAATGCTGGGCACCCCTTCCTTGACACCATGTGGCCTAACATTTAACAACAGTAAGACTGACCTTTAAATCTGTTATCACTTCATAGGTTCACCTTCATTTTTTTCTATAATTAACAGCCACCTTTGCCTGTTACCCTTCTTTATCTCATCCACACAAACCATCATGTAATTAATACCTTTTCCTTACACCAAAACTTCACTTAAAGGAGGCTTAGCTTTCATTTGAAGTTCCTCTCTTATACTATGCTGTAAAGGAAAAAAACTGATCTCTAATTCTCTTGCCTGTTAGGTTTTCGCACCTGCAGCTCGCTGCTAAATTGTTAAGTGAAATAACATATTAGTATATCATCATTCACTCTTTCTGTGTCTTTTTCCAAAAATGTTAACATTCCAAAATAGTACTATTTACCTGCAAATTGATTTAAAAATCATTTTAATCTCTACTACCCTCCTGACTTAACTAAGGCAGATGTTCTGCAATCTTCTATCCCTCTGGTCCCAAATAATGAAGGAACAGGGATAACTTTCTCTCTGCCTTCAAATTCAGCCCACATACTGCATAATGCAGGAATATTTTTTTCTATATCCCCAGACATAAATAATTTTAAAAAAATCAGGAATTGTTATATTTTACATGACTCTGCAATACTGAAATTCTAGAGCTAAGAGAGAGAACAGCAAAACCATTCTTAAAATACCATTGAACTTACTAAACAGAGCTCAACTGAGGAGATCAATGAAATCTTCAGCACGTTTTGGTTCTAATTTACCCAGTACCTAGCCCTTCAAATCCAAAAGTAATATCTGTTGTAAATGGCCCTTTTTACAGGGTTGTCTTCAAACCTTTTGCCTCTGACCTCCTGTTTTGAGTGTGTGCTGCATTTCATTTTGGCTAGCTTTAGGACTCTGGGCATCTTACCACTGCTGACCAGTGCTAAAGTGCAAGGACTTGCTGTCTAATTTGTATTGGTGATTGGTTTATTCATGACTGGCATATTTGATTTAATAGTAAGTCCATAGTGTGTGCACCCAGGGCCTATAAATCAAATGCTACAAGTAGGCTTGCAGTGGGTCTGTAGCACCGATTGTCCCACCCAGATGAGCAGCCCTGTAAACATGTCTCAGACCTGCCACTTCAACGGCCGTGTGTGCAGTTTTCAACTTCCATTTTGACCTGGCAAGTGCACCCACGTGCTAGGCCCTAAATGTCCCTTTTACTGCATGTATGTCACCACAAACGTAGGCCCAAGGCACATCCATGGGCACGGTACAGTGTATTTAAAAGATAGGACATGTACTGGTATGTTTTGCATGTCCTGATAGTGAAATACTGCTAAATGTGTTGTTCACTATTGGAAGGCCTATTTCTCTGATAGGGTATCATGGGGAGTGCCTTGACAAATCTCTTGAGTGTAATTTCCCATTGGGAGCAGATCGAGCTATGGAGTTTGGGGTCTGTTGTGGGTTCCCTGGGAAAGAAAGGGATTGGCTTGAAAAGGAAGACACAAGATCTGTTAGGTGCTGATTAATCTCTCAGAATTCTTTATTATTCTTTCTGGAGCTTTTCAAATAGAAGAAAAAACGGACCATGTTCTTTTTCTTTTCCTTGTTATCCCTAGTCTTTTCTATTGCTTTGTTCCTTTGTTTCTTTTCTTCTTTCTCTCTCTAGTTCTTCTCCCGTTCACACCTATTTCCTATTCACTGTTCTTTTTCTTTAATCGCAATGTCTCTTTTAATTCATCTCCTTTTCTGTTTCCTTGTGTTTCATTATCAATGTCTCTTAACCCATCTCTTTTCCTGTTTCCTTGTGTCTCAGTATCAATGTTTCTTAGTTCATCTTTTTTCCTGTTTCCTTGTGTTTCATTAATAATGTCTCTTAATTCATCTCTCCCATTTACTGCACCTTCTTTTCTTTCTAGGTACGTTCTTCAGGTTTTCTGCTCGTGTTGTTCCGACGTCGCGTAGGGAGAGAAAGAATTGGGGAAATAAAGGAAGTGGGTTTGTTTATCTATATCGGTCGTCTGTAATTTTTGTCTAGAGAGGGGGGTTTTGTCCAAGGAGTGTTCAGGGAAGTGAGCAGGGAAAGGGAAAAAAACAAAATGCCTGTGAAGATATGCAGGGGTCAGTGCACAACATCCCACAATATTCCCGAGTGCCCTGACACTCTCTCCCCTCTAGCACTCCTCGTCCCTCCTCTCACCTCCCCACATCCACCAATACCGGAGTGCCGGGGATATGTGCACGCACCTGAAGTAGCCATATCCATCCAGGGACGTGGGTGGGATCTCCGGCGTTTCTGATGGAAGTTGTTGGGTCTTTACTCTCCTCTGCACCCGGAAAGGCCGACCCAGGTTCGCTCTTCTCGTCGCTCCTCTCTGCTGACAATACCGGTTCCTAGGAAGGCTTTCCACGTTCTCTGGTGTCCTCTTTACTCATGCTGCCCATCTCCATTGGTTACTTTTCCGTGCTCTTCCCCGCCTCGCAACTTCAGGTTTCCTTTTGGCTTGTTGCCGGTTGGATATCCGGTTTGACATTTCTATTGCTGACCTCCTCCAAGGTACCGCCGGGGTATGTGCATAGCGGCTCAGTGGAAGCTTCGGGAGACGGGGCTGTTGTGACCCTGTTACAGGGTCCCTAAACTCATAATTTGAAATTGAATTTTTTGGTGAACTTGGTTTTTGAATTGTGGTTTTAAAAATGCCACTTTTAGAAAGTGGGCATTTTCTTGCTTAACCATTCTGTTTCTCTGTCTGTCTGCTGAATACACATCTGGGTCAGGATAACAGTTGGGCTGTTTGTGCACTCACTCTAGATAGTCAATCAAAGGCAGCTGAGGTGTGCCCTGCATATCCTGATGGCACATCACCAGGCTGATAGGTCTTTCTGAACGAGAGTGTTGGGAGGAGGTGACACTTGCACCTGAATAGGGCTGAGCCTGTCCTCACACAAAGCAGTCCCCACCCCCCCAGAGTGTGCCTTGGGCCAAGGCAGGGAAAAGCAGTGTTGTGTGCATTGCAAAGACTTTTCTTTAACGTTTGCCTGCTTCTAAGAGAGAAATGGGTATAAGTACTGGACTTCTGACATCACATAGTTAGAATCCTTGTGAACTGATGACAGAGCCCGGAAGGAAGAGCGGGATACTGTGGGAGGGACAGCCACTCTGCCTGGTGCTTTGTTGTGCTGGCCTGGTGCTTGCTGCTTCTGTCATGGGAGTGAAATGACTGGACTCTATATCCTCTTCCAAAGGTTGTCCAAAGGTGCCTGAACCGGAGCCTTGATCCGCCACTCAGTGCAATGATTACGGCCTACAATGCAGACCTGATGCCGCCGCAGTGCCTCCAAAGTCCCACCACAGCATGAGTCCAGAGTGCTGTGGCACCCGGCTCCAACTCCACCCCAGCACATGTGGCCCTGTGGTGTGATTGCGACACCGCAAGGTCAGCACCTTGTGTCCTGACCTGCTGGGTTCATCGGCTCGGCCTTGTCATAAGGAACCAATGCTTCACCGGCTCCACTGACACCTCACTTTCCCGACTCCTTTCAATGTCTTTATTTCCACATCATTTTCCAAGGTACTGCAATCGGGGTCTACAGGACACCGTGTCTGACCTTGCTCCCTTGTGCGTGGTGCCCAGCTGTTGGAAGCGACTCAGTGAAACCGTCAGGATACCCCCGTTGGAGATATTGTGTTTATCAGCACTATACTACATTTAATCTTTGAAAATTCATATCTTTACTTGAGTATGTTTGATTTTTATCATTTTGGTCTTGTTTTACTCAGATAAATATTGGCTATTTTTCTAAATGGTGAGGAGTTCTTTCATGGGGTTTTTACTGTATTGCGGTGTGGGTGGGTGTATACAAATACTTTACACATTGCCTCTGAGATAAGCCTAAATGCTTGAGTCAAGCTACCAACGGGCTGAATAGGTGTTATCTTAACTGGGTGACTACCTTACCCTGACTAGAGTAAGGGTCCCTACTTTGGCAGGGGCAAACCACTGCCAACTAGAGACCCCATTTCTAACACAATATCAATAACCAATTACAGTGGAATTTGACTGACTCCTACAGTTTTTCATTTCAAAAACATTGTTTTGTACCACCTCTTGATGTGCATATTGTGTACTCTAGTCAAAAAAAATGTTCTTTCTATTTATAAAAAAAAGTCCATAATGCAAACAATTTGCTATGGTGTGCCTGTCACTGGGTGTTGTATGGGTGTACAATCTACCTTTTATCTCACACCATTATTTGTTTTCTTTATTTGTGTGCCCTGATGTGCCTGTCACTTAGTCTCCTTCTTAGGGTTTGCTTTGTTATATGGCTTTCAACATTGAATAGTAAATGCAATACAACGTGAATCTATTAACACATTCTCACAGACAAAGCTAAGTGAATCTCCTAACACTCCCTCACTGACAAAGGTAAGAATGTTTTTCTAATTCTGTGAACCTTTGCTATTCTTTGCCAATCTTTGTACAACCACCAGAGTGGTCAACATTACTCCTTGTGTGTTCAACAGCCAAACATAAGCTGTAGATGACTCATTCCTTTTCCTGCTCAATCCTCCAATTCCATTCTTTCCATGTGCTTATTTTGCATGCTCATGACCTCTCTGGAGTAAAGCAGTTTCACAAATGCATTCCGCTGCAAACTGCATGTATTGCTGCTTGCATGCTGAGCTGGCTTGCCTTGAACAATTGCAGAATCCTCAAGCAAGCATATATCTGTATCAGTATCTACATATACATATATATTGACATATATTACATATAATATTAATTTTTAAAACAAATGCTACAGGGATGTTATAATTAAGTTCAGATTTTACATGCACAAAACCATAGAAATTCAATAGGTATAGTTATACTTATCTTATGAAACTATAACTCGTGCCCTAGGGTAACCATAACTCACATCCCCACCAAGCACAGTTTTCACATCTATAAGTTTATTACAAATGTTGCAGTTGTATTATGAATTATGTCATAGAAGATGTAATTACTGATTTAATATATGGGATAAGTAGCAGTGCATAGGAGGGCGCAAGTTATAACTGCCTAAGTGCGCAAGTTATAGCCTGCAGTTAGGCCCTGTGGCCAATCCCCTATAATCACCCAACCCCGCCACAAATTGCCTTTGGCCATGCATGCTGAGGGCTGACTGCAGTGTCGTAGGACCGCAGGACCAAGGCCAGGGGGTTGGGTATTTCTCCCTTGCCACCTTTTCTTTTTTCTTTGTTTTTTTTGGTGTATTTGTTTTTGGAACTCAGCTAGAGCCGAGTCTCAAAATGCCTGCCAACACTTCCTGGTTAAAGTGTTGCCAGCCAATCAGTTATTGGGATCGACATCCCTAGATATTAATATTTTTTATCCTTTAATAACTCTAAAACTCATGAACGGCACCAAATAACAAAAGGAACATCTGCGTACGAAGATCTATCTTTCTGTCAAATTTGGGGTAATCTTGTCAAGCAATTCAGTCGCTAGTAGGTAGTTATACAGTAGTTCTATAGGACCTAGGGCCAGATGTAGGAAAAATCCAAATTGCGACTTGCAATTTGCGAGTCCCTGCGACTCGCAAATTGCAAGTCGCAATTTGGTATGCAGAAAGGTGTCTCAGACACCTTCTGCAACTCGCAATGGGGTCGCAAAGACCCACCTCATTAATATTAATGAGGTGGGTCGCAGTTTGCGACCCCATTGCGAGTATGGGCACTCACGGGGATGGTGGCCTGCTGGAGACAGCAGACCACCATGTCCGTGACTGCTTTTTAATAAAGCAGTTTTTTTTTTTCTAAGTGCAGCCCATTTTCCTTAAAGGAAAACGAGCTGCACTTTGAAAAAAAAAACGAAACCTTTAGTTTGGGATTTTTTCATGGCAGGTAGTGGTCTATTGGACCACTGCCTGCTCTGAAAAAATATTTTTTTTACCAGTCACAAAGGGGAAGGGGTCCCATGGAGACCCCCTCCCGTTTGCGACTGGGTTACCATCCACTTCAAGTGGATGGTAACTGCAATTCCATTTGCGACCGCTTTCGCGGTCGCAAATGGAATTGAATTGCATTGCGAGTCGCAAATAGGAAGGGAACACCCCTTCCTATCTGCAAGTCGGAAATGCATTTTACGAGTCGGATCCGACTCGCAAAATGCATTTCTGCATACCGGAGAGGCTTTTGCGCCTCGCAAACAGCGCTTTTCGCTGTTTGCGAGGCGCAAAACCCTTTCCACATCTGGCCCCTAGCTTCCATAGAAAAAAGGTTTTTTGACTTGCCTATACCTTTGGCACCATTTGATTAATCTTTATGAAACTTTCTAAAACAATGCTCCCTACAATCTTGTTCTGCATGGAACATTTCAGGGTAATCCGTCAAGCAGGGGCTGAGAGAAAGAGGATCGATCAAAAAAGTGTCTTTCCTATGTTCATTCCCTTAGATTGTTTAGACACACCTGCAGCCAAACCGCTAGATGAAATTACACCATATGTGGCAGAAGGGTAACTTTTGATCCACAGATGACTGCTTTTTTTATTTGGTGTAAATCTGTTCAGTAGGGTAGGAAAAATTAAAGGGAATTCAAATTTGTATATCTAGGGTCGCTACGATTTCACAAATACTGCTGATCTCATGCAGCAATATGATTGGCTGCCAACACTTCAACCAGAATTGAAAGTTGAGAGTCTAAACAAAAAAGAATAAAAGGGGGCAAGCAAGCCCCCAGGATGGAAAAAGCATTTAAACAAAAAAAAAAGAAATTGCAGCGAAAATTGTGACTGTTTGCCATGATTTTATTTTTTTAAAGCAAGCTGCACTTGCTTTTCATTTTGCTCCCAGGTGGGACAGGTCCTGGGGGCTCTACCAACATATAGGAGGGGAAGCAGAGTCTGCCCTACTAGAACTTATGAAAGTCCCAGGGACTGTCACCTCCCTAGCGCACTGCAGATTACGTATGCAGGCAGGCCTGCTTGGCCCTCTGGAAGCCCTGGGGACCACCACCTCCCTAGGGCAAATCTGGTTAAGTCAATTCAGGGGCCCACACAGCCTCACCTGCACCCCTGGGGACTGCCAAAACCCTGAGACAAATATGCTGCTGAAGGGTCCACATGGCAAGCCTAAAGCCCGGGACCGCCACCGTCTTGGGCCTAATGTACTTAAATTAATTCAGGGGGGCCCACTCACTGTCCCCCCACAGCTCCGGGACTGCACCTCCCCTGGGCAATCAATAAAATATATGTGGGGCTGCATGGCACCCCTGCACCTGGGGGACCACCACCTCACCAGGGCTCCAATACCCTGAGATTCCCAACTTTGGGGACCACCACCTCCATGGGGCTAAATTCAAACAATGGAGGGGGCAGCCACTAACACATGTACTCACACCCCCACTCATAGGCTGAGACACCCACTGACACAGTCACACATCCATACATCCACTCATACACCAACCCATTCAGCCACTCACATACCTACTCACAAACTAATGTAGCCATTCATACACTTATTCAGATACCCTCTCACACACTCACATACCCACTCACAGAGCTACACAGCCACTCACATACTCATTCACAGTCTCATACACTCATTTACTGATCCACATAGCCAATGACACACCCACTCACACACTCATACGCCTAGTCACAGACCCACAAAACCACTCATACAGCTACTCACAGACCCATACAGTCACTCAGATGCCCACTGTATTAAATGTGTTGGTTTTTAAATGATTGCTTTTATTTGGAAATGGAACCGCAGATCCATTGTGGAGTCAAACTATGTTGCTGTTTTGTGTTGAATGTGTGCTTTTGGTTGGGGATCCATGACAGTTCCACGGATCCAAGAGAGAAATTAAAAAATAATCGGAAACAAAAATGTACTGGTGTTTAGGAAAATAGTTTGCTCTGAAGAGCAAGAGCCTTTGTGTTTATGATGTGCAGTTGATTATTACACATACAAGAGGATGCAGTCTTTCAAGTTGATGAGGAACACACTGTTGCCTCTATCTTTGAAATGGACTCCGTCTTTTCAAACTATTCCTTCGATTTCAAAGCGTAAGTTGTTGTTGGATATAGAGTGCATGCTGTGGTCTTTGAGTAATGCATAAACAGTTTTATTTCTCTATATGTGGACAAAATGATGTTGACCACTGCCATGTCTGTCTTTGGCAAAAGTTGAAGAACACCAAAGCAGTATGTGGGAAAAGTGCCATTAAGTTACCAAAAGTATCCTTCATTAGGATTTCCACTCCTAGCCTAGAAATTGTGCCTAGGTAATTGCCACCAAAATGTACAATCATGAGATCTGAATATTGACAATCTGCACTGCTTTCAACCAAAGGCAGCAATCAATGCCCTTTTAGCCTTCTTTGGCAAACTCAGTAATGTCTACATTAGGTAAACCTAGGTCCCTATCAATGCCACTCTTTCTAGCAATCACTCTGGCCCAAAACAGAAAACTATGACCCACAATCCACACTCTGACCATTTTGGAGACAAGCAGGAGTAGCACACAAGGAAAGGCTGCAGCAGAAAGAGGCAGTTTTGAAAATGAACCACAGTTAAAATGGAGGACAGCAAGTAAAATATGAAAGAAAATATTTTATTGGATAGTGGAGATGTGCAGGGAATTAAAATGAGGTAGTGATTTTAAAAGGCATATGCTTAGACATGCAAATAGTCAATCACACTTCCTACAGTTTAATTTGAGGATAGTATGTCACTCAAAGAAAGTCTTGTGATCTTTTGAGTTAGTGCTAACAGTGAGTATTCCAAACATTGTTACTGTGGAAATAGAGCTAAAAGAGAGTGGGGTAACAAACAAAAGAGGATGCTGTGTGAAACTGGAAAGCAGAGTGAGGTACAAACATTGCTTAGTTAGGAGTGTATGGCTTGTAACTGAGTATTTGTTACAAAGTGAACTATAAATAGAAAGGATTGACAGAATATTGTTAAATGTTTGTAAGGGATTCCATGTGGATCTGCAGCAGGAAGCGCTGAGTGCCACAGCGGATCCACAGATCCATCCAAAAAACTACTCAATTGGGCTTCTTTACAGGAGACTAAGAAAGGGTTAAAATAGTGTTAATTTAGAAGTGATAGAACAAAATTAAGAGGTGAAAGTGAATCTGTGATTTGCTAAGTACAGCAATATAAGTAAGAGCAGAGTGGGCAGAGTAGCCATTGGTGCTTTTGTAACAAGAGTGGAAGAGTATTGCTATATTTCTGACTTGAGAGTCGCACTAAAAAGAGATGTTAGGTGATAGTAAGAGAAGAATGGGAGAACAGCGAAGAGATTTTATAGGTATGTGAATTAGGCTGTAGGATAACAAACTATAGTCCTAACCACGTATGTAGGTACTTACTTGCTTGTTGCTTTCTGATATCTATTTGTCTAGAAAGAGGATGATTTACAATGGCAAGAAAGGAAGACAGGAAGGACATGATGGAGAGAACCTGCTGGAAAAAAGAGCTGCTGGTAAGAGAACTGAAGTTTCTAAAAACAGTATGTGAAACAATGCGAAATTTGGAAAAATTGTGAATGAAAAGCGAGGTTTAAAATCAAGTCACTAAGATGAAGGAGCAAATCACATTGAAAGTGAGAAATCTTATAAAAGGAGACAGAAGCACTTTAGAGAAACACAAATGTGAATGTTTAGAAGTAGGACAATACAGAACTTGGTATGAAACATGAAGCAGTATAAGAGGAGAAGGGCAGCACTGAAGCAAAAACAACATATTGAGAGTGTAGTTGATAAAGCGCTTACAAAGCAATGAGCAAACTATTCATCATGATACTAAACAGAATAAGAATACAGGAAAAAACAGTGTTGTCTATGAAGAAAAGAAGCCAAAAAGGCTTATTAATAAAAGTAATTTTTGTAAAATGTTCAAAGGAGAAGAGAAGCATGTGTCTAGTACTGAGGCTTTCTTTAATGAAGAAAGTTACTTACAAGAGAACACAGTGCACGTAGTTAAAACAACTGGCTGATCCTATGAAGTAAAAGATGGTACTCCCATTGCAAAAGAGGAGATGCGTCTTAGAAATGTAGGGCAAGAGATATCTGAAGAGGTACACAGAAGGCATAGACATGCCCATGTGTATAAATGAGACAGTAGTATATGTAGTGTTGGCCAGGAATCAATTGATACATTAAGAAATTTTCATGTCAATTTCCAGCTAGAAGTGTAAAGTGGGAAATTGCAATGTTACGAGCATTATATCCATGCAAAGTCAGAAAATATTCTAATTTACAAGGACACTCACTGGCATGCCTTTCCAGGAAAGTGTGCACAAGTAATTTTCAGGATTTTAGAATGTTTACTGTTCATTATTCAAAAATGTGAAATTTAGTTAGAAGTCTTTATTATGTAAAAAGTCCTGCATTGTATTTAAGAGAAATGAAAAAAGCCCTTTTGCGTAGTACAGTATATGAGGTTGAAGATCTTTGTGAAGATATTCATTTACGGTTCTTTGGTACTGAAATGTAGTCTGGGCAAAGTGAGGAGTTGGTATGTTCAGGTGTAAAGGGGCAAAGCACAGATATTAGTACTGATAACTTTAAATGAGAAACAGCAAAATTTAATGCAGGTTCTACTGAGAAGACAAACTACTGTTTGTATTTGTTATCGGCACACTTACTACAGCAGCCAAATTTGAAATGTTGTGTCTTTGAAAACTGAAGAAGAAAACAGAGAAAAGTGGCTAGAACTTGCAGCGTATTTATTTGTGGAGGGACGTTTTGATTTGTCGATGCTCCATATCATGTGCCAGTATGGCTATGACAAATCAGAGGACAATAAAATGCCTGACAAAGCAAGGCACAATAACTTAGAGGTGGTTGAAATTCCAGAGGAACTTCGACTGAATGTTTATGAAGGAATACTCACACAATCTATGCATCGTTTTCAAACAATAGTTCATATGAACCAATGACTGGGAAACTGCAACCCACTGAGCTTCAGAAAGGGCTTTAAGGTAGAGTTGGTATTTACCTTTAGATTTTAAACACAATATTGAAACTGGAGGTGAAGAGAGAGATTTTAAATGAACCGCTAGTTATTCTAGTGACTGGTGTGCTCATGAAAAATTTAAAAAATCTGTCAGGAACTAGTGGATGTAAATAAAGTGAAGAATGTTACATTGTATCTTAAACAGAATAGTGTGTACTATAAAGATTTAGGTGTTGTCGTACAAGGAAGTTATATGGTTGAAGAATTGTTGCCTTCAATTGGACAGTTTGAAAAAGTGGATAGAAGTAAATCTGAAGAAATTTATGAGCACCACAGAATCAATCCACTGCATTCAAAAGAGGTTATCAGGGTGCCATTGAACTGTATCAGATGAAACAAGCTAATGGAGCTCCAATGAGTTTATGGGAGGACATTTTAGAGGTTAGATGTCTTCCTCAAGTATTTCTAACTGGAGTAGGTGGACGGTATGATGACCGCCCTGTGTAAATACCTGCAGCAGAGTATCAATCAGGATTTATACAATGTGGTTGACCACTGCAAGGGTATCCAGCCACTGAGAACATTGCTGCTTTGGGGGCCAAGATGAGCAGCCGGCTCTTGTGTTCTTTCCTGAATCCCAGAAGAGAGGATGAGGTGTGCAGGTGAAGGGTAAGGTCTTTACAGGATTTTGCCGCAAGGTAGAAGAAGTAGTGCCCTCCACTTTTGCTTCGGTGGATGAAGGGGTGTACAAGGGAGAGGGAAGTGGAGCGTAGGTGTCTGGAGGGTTGGTGGAACTTCAGGCAGTGGTTTATGTATGCTGCTCCTTGATTGTGCAGAACTTTGTAGGTATTTCTCAGCACGGGAGCCAGTGGAACTTCATTAGGTGGGGGGTGGTGTGGGTCTATTTGAGGAAGTCAAGGATTAGTCTGGCTGCTGAAATGTGTATGGTCTGTACTCAATTCAGGAGGCGCATGATGATACCTGCGTAGAGTGTGTTGCCATAGTTCAGTTGGCTAGCATGAGTCACAGTTTGTCTGATTTTGACAGGCAGCCATTTGAAGATCTTACGGTGTGTGTGAAGAGAGAGGCAGCAGGCAGAAATCATTGATCTGATTTTTCATGGTGAGCTTGCTGTCCAGGATGATGCCAGGTTTGCAAGAGTGGTTGGTCAGAGTGGGTGCAGGTCCTAGTTGAAGGCCACCAGGAGTTGTTCCATGGGGAGATGTTGTTCCCAAAGATGAGCACTTCTGAATTGTATGTGTTGAGTTTTAGGCAGTAGGTCTTCATTCAGTTGACGATGTCCATCATGCACCTGTGGAAATTGGCTGTTGTGGTGGAGGGGTCTTTGGATAGTGAGAGGATGAGTTCCGTGTTCTGCGCATCTGATATGATGATGTTCTGATGATGTTGGCCAAGGCAGTCATGTAGATGTTGAACAGCATAGGGTTCAGGGACAAGCCTTGAGGGGAGCTTCAGATATGGTTCTTGGGTTCCAAGGTGAAAGGTGGTAGACGGATTCTCTGGGTTCCTGTGAGGAAGGAGGCAATCCATTTGAGGGTGCCTTCTTGGATTCCAGTGTGATGAAGCCTCTAGATAAGAGTGTGGTTGGATACAGTGTTGAATGTTGCTGAGAAGTCGAGGAGGATCAGGGCCACTGTTTCTCCCTAGTCATGGAGGGTTCTGATGTTTTCAGTGGCAGTGATCAGCATGGTTTTGTTGTTGTAGTTGGTGTGGAATATGGATTGAAAGAAGTTCAGAAGATTGTTGTTCTCCAAGTGTTCTAAAAGTTGGCAGTTGATGGCCTTTTAAAGGACTTTGGCAGGAAAGTGGAGCAGAGAGATGGGATAGTAGTTCTTAAGTTTGCTGGGGTTGGCAGATGGTTTCTTGGTGAGGGGCTTGACCTCTGTGTGTTTCCATTCTCCAGGGACAGTGGTCGTGGTTATGGATGAGTTTAAAATGATGGCGAGCTCATTGCTGATCATCTTGCTCCCAAGGCTGAAAATGTGGTGGGGTCTGTGGGTGCTCCTGAGTGGATAGACTTCATGGTGGCTGTGGTGTTTGGTATGTTGAGCTGGTCCCAGAAGGTGAGCAGGTGGTCGAAGTTTGCATCAGGGTTTATATCTGTGGGAGCATAGAGCCTGAGGCTGTCAACAGTGGTGGGTTGGGTTCAAAGATTTTGTAGATAGTAGAGATGTTGTCCTGGAAGAAGTCCATCAGGTTGTCACAGAGTATACGTCAACAAGATTTTATTCAGAGGACCCTAGATGTCGACAAAATATTCCATATGTATACCATCTCTTATTTGAAAGTGATTTGTCTGGACTGTCATATGCTCTGATTCTTAAGACAGGAGTTATTGTACAATATATATCTGCAAAAGATTTTAGGCCCGATGTATCATTATTTCAACAGCGATTACCAAATTGTGATTTTTTGCGAAACTCAATTAAGTAATCGCTATTGGAATGTATGAAACTCTAAGAGTTTCATATAGCGATTTGCAAGGTCTCATAATTGGACCTACCTCATTAATATTCATGAGGTAGGTCGTAATTTGCCACCCATTGCGAATGGCTACAATCACAGGGATGGTGGTCTGCTGGGCTCAGCAGACAACCATTTCTGTGCTTACTTTTAAATAAAGCAATATATATTTTTTTTAAATGCACCTCGTTTTCCTTAAAGGAAAATGGGATACGTTTAAAAACAAAACAATGAAAAGTTTTCTTTTCATTTTTTAAGAGTAGGCAGCGGTCCGTGGGACCACTGCCTGCTCTTAAAAAATGTTTTTGCATGCATTCACAAAGAGGAAGGGGGTCCCTTGGGGACCCCTTCCCCTTTGCGAATGGGTTAGCATGAATTAGAAATTGGTGTTAACTGAGATTATTTTGCCACTGCATTCACGGTAACAAAACAATCATACATACCTCTGAGATTCAATATGATGAAGGGACGCCCTTGACATGCCCCTTCCTAATACCGAATCGGTATGTAGTTGCAAATCCAATTTCGATTTGGAAACAAGTCACCCAATCGTAAATTGGACTTGAAACATCCCAAAATGCATTTTTGTGATCGCAAAGTGTCCTGTTGGGCCATTTGCGATGACAAAAATGTTGATACATCTGGCCCTTTTTTGAGAAAATCCATGGATAAATTTGATGACATGCCAACATGGGACCAATGAATAGTGGTATTGTCACCATGATGAGCTCAAGTGTATGTTGTGAAATTGAGGTGCACTAACTTGGTTTGTAACCCTGAGTTGTGCAGAGCATGTATGGGATGATTTACCTGAGTTTTTGAGAGAAGCAAACAGTAAAGGCATTGAATTGAAGACACCAGGAGAACTTCACTCAATGCAAGGTGTGTAGGTACTTTAATCACAGATTCTGCTCTGCTGTCCTTTATCGGCCATAAACAAAATTTGACCTCTTCGAGAGGTTACTGATTTCTTTTGGCGACAAGGGTACGAAGCAAGAGGTGTTCCTCATAATCATATGCTGTTGTGTATAAAAGATGCAAATAAATATGAAACAGACTCAGATGAGTGCACATATTTACATCGAACAGTAAATTACATGTAGTATCCCAAAAAACACTGAGGAAATAAGCCTAAAGCAGCAAGTGCTGCGTTTCCAATCTCATAAATGTAGAAAGTACTGTTGGAGCAAATACAGAGCAAAAGGAATATTTTATACAAAATGTTATTTTGTATTTCCAAGACTTGTTATTTCAAAAAGAAGAATGAACAGTTTCTTGTCTACAGTGAGACAAACATCTATTTGTCAATCATCTAAAACCACCTACAACCTCAGGAGAACAAAGTCTTTAAAACATATTAATGACTACAATTCTGCCATTTTGAAAATGTGTGAATGCTAATATGGATATTTATTTTGTGGATGACAACTCTATAGCTGTTACTTGTTATGTTGTTTCTTGCATACAAACATCTGAAAAGACAGAGGTGAAAGATGTGTGGGAAGAAATTTCTACTGGAAAGTAACTAAAAAATGTACAGGCTTAGTTTGAAGATGCTTTCAGATAGAAATATTGGATCATATGAATGCTGTGATCAATTGAGTTCAGATAGTATATATTCTAAGTTGACAGGAATTGTTTTGGTTAGTCTAGGTCTAGCATTACCTCGAAGCATAGTTTTGAAATCTTTTCCAGAAATTCAATATCTTGTTGAATTTGAGCCAGATAGTATTGACACTGTAAAAATTAACATGTTGGGCACTTACTATCCAAAAAAGAATAGACATCTTGATAATGCTGGTATCTATGAAGTACTAGACATAGAGAAATAATATGACAGAAAAAATAGATGAAGGTAAGTTTGTAGTAGTGGGTTACAATTGGTGTTTAATGCAACATACCAAAGTTAGCCTAATTAACTATAGAAAAATAAGCTGCCAGACTGCTGAGGATGTTTGACTGCAATAAAGACTCTTTTAATGCTCCAAAGGATGGCACTGAGTGTGCCATATTTCTAAACTACTTAAAAATATTGAATGATGAAAGTGAATAGGAAGATACAATTGCTGCTAAGGTAGCTAAGGAGAGCTCACACAGCAACCAAAGTTCAGGTCCTCAAAGATGGGACCCACTTGGACGGCGAATAATTGAAGATGAGGCTGCTCTTGCAATGAATGAGGTGGAGACTGCAACGGAGCAAGTAAGACAGGAAAACATTGATTTGACAGAATTAGTTGAACCACTAAATGATGAGAAAATTGAAATATATATGGAAGTGAATGTCACAGTTGTGCATGGATTGCTCTATGAGGAGAAAGAGTTTGCCTGCTCAACATTTAAGCCTATACTGCTGTACGTCAGGGGTCATGCTCATACTGGTAAAAGTATTTTAAGATAAGTTATTACTGCTCTTTTACAGAAGACTACTTTTAATTTATCATGTTTGGTTATAGCACCTACTGGATTAGCTGCACACAATATCAAAGGTATTACTTTTCATGCTGCCTGTGGAACATGACACCAAACTGGTCTGCCAACGTTATCCAGTGAAGCATGTCATGAAGTGTCAAGAGTGTTAAAAAAGTTTCAACTTTTAATCATCAATGAAGTGAGCATGATCTCAAACTTAATGCTTGCCTTTGTACATTCTAGAATGCAAGAGGTTCTGAGAATGGATTATGATGTCCTATTTGGAGGAAAACATTTCATTGTTTTTGGAGATCTACTACAACTTATACCTGTGAAAGGTAAGCCTGTGTTCAGAACTCTGCTCCATGACAAAACTTGGAATTCTTTGAGAAGCATTGGAATATTTGGTTACATTTTGAATACAAATAATTAAATAGGAGTATGTGACAAGGCTTGGACATTGGATATGAAAATATTTTGAAAGGGATTAGAATAGGTGTTCTTTCAAAAGAGGAAAAGTGTGTTCTAGAAAGTCATCTTCTTAACAGAACTTTATCCCACAAAGAAGACAGCAGCAGAATTAATGTTCAATTGTATTCAAGAAGGCAAACATATGGTGTGCCTAGTTGTCATGGTCCCAGCTATGAGCAGGGCTAGTCATGCCTTCGCCATGTCTTATTGGCCCCCCTTATGAGTGATATCAGAGATGTTGTTATTTTCTTTTCATTGTAGTACCAGTTTGAATCATGTTATGCCTTTGAAACAGTATGTAACTTGGCAAATCAGTGATTAACATAATGGCAATTTTTAAAATGGATCTAGACGAATGCTTGCTGTCAAGAAAACGTCTGAACACCTGGGCTTCACCCAGGTTGATCAGGGAGCAGATGTCAACTGTCGACAACTGATGGTTCTTTAATTGATCCTTCTAATGGAAAAAAGACATCTGAGAAACATGTGCAATCCCAATAATGACTAACAAGTTCCTCTGTTTTCCCCATATGTTTCCTTGCACCTGGTTTGGGCCGGCTATAAAAGTAGGCACTTCAGACTAAATCCTGCTTACCCTCATTTAACTTGGAAACAATGCTTACCTGTGTCCAGTGTTCGGCAGTCTTCCCTTTGCAGTGTCAGTCCTTTCTTTGCGGCAGCATCCCTACCTTCACAGTGACAGGCTTCTA
This sequence comes from Pleurodeles waltl, assembly GCF_031143425.1. Taxonomy (NCBI): domain Eukaryota; kingdom Metazoa; phylum Chordata; class Amphibia; order Caudata; family Salamandridae; genus Pleurodeles; species Pleurodeles waltl. Next base: position 829,746,627 of record NC_090437.1, on the reverse strand, counting down.
CTCACAGCAACGTGCTTCCTTAGTGCTGACCTAGCATTTCTGATCTTCTCCACAGTTATCACAGTACCTGTAAAAGGTGGTCATCTTGCAATTCATCTTTCACGTCGTGCTTTCTTGAGCTGGCAAAAAGACACAAGTCATCCCTAATAAGGTAACTCAAGTTTTTTTGTTTAATTTGTTATCTTGATCAGCGATGAAGTAGTTTTGTTGTGATTAACCTAGTTATTTTCTCTCAGTGGAACTCCTTGTACATGATAATTCAAGTTCATGATAATTCCTGGATAGTTCTTGAATCACAGTGGGGAATTTTTCTAGTGTGAATTAGTGGTATGTTTATTTGACGTTAGTTGATGCCAAATATCTGTTTAGTTTTTTCTGTTTTAAAGTGTGGTTTCATTACAGGGAAACTGAGTCCAGAACATTGTATCTGAATAATCCTCATTGCCAGTATACTGAAACCAGAACCAGAATCCAGATATCCTTGAGCACAGCAGTCCCTGGAGTACAGAAATCCAAAAACAGAGAAGTCCTGGTATTTCTCTCCTTCTTTCCTATCCCAACCTCCCTTTCTCTTTGAAACTCCTAGGGTTAAAGTGTATCCTTCATTGCTGCCCTGTCAGTTCTCATTAGGATTCAGGGATTATCTTTGCTCCACCTAAACCACCTGGAGTTCAGGTGAGTGGCTCGCAACACTAATGCCACATTGGAGGAGTGTGCATCTTTCAAAGAAGAATTAATAGAACTGGAGAAAGAATACATTTTGAAACTGAAGGCAATAGCTCAAATGGAACACCAGGATGTCACTGTATTGCTTAATGAAAAGTTACAAGCATAGCTGGATTCATTAGAAAAATCTGTTTTATGAACTGCAGGATTGGAGAAATGTTCAAGTTTATGCAAAAACTGTATGGTGATTATGCATCAACATTTAAATGTTGAGGAAGGCTTGGTTAATTATGCTATGGGTAAAGTTGCTCATTATATTAGTTTCCTAATAGGATTGAGGTGGAATACTTTGTGATTACATTTGATAAAATTGACAAAGCAAAGCAGATTGGATAGCATATTGCATGTTTTTGTCTTGTGAAAGATGCATATGTTCGATGGAAACAGTTTCCAGTTTCTCTAGCACATGCTGTCACTATTCATAAAACACAAGGTTTAAGTTTAGATCCAGCATTTATTAATATTGGTAGTACAGTGTTTAAAGAAGGTATGTCACATGTAGCTTTGTCTTGAGTTAGGACATTGTCTGGTTTGTATCTAGTTGCACTTGATAAGAGCAGAGTAAAGTCAGACTCAAGCTGTGTTAAAGAATACAACTGATTAAGAAGTCTTTATACTCCTCATTTAGGACTTTTATGAGAAAAGGGCCAAAGCAGGCAGATTCAAAGCAGCATAGCGATGGTGTCGCAAAGAAGGAAATGAAAGAGAAGAAGGAAGATGTTAAGAAACAAAAAAGTGAAAATGAGGGAGATATTGTTGATTATCAATTGTCAAACCCCTCTAGTGTTAGCTACTATGCTAATGATGTGGTAAATGCTTTTTTTGCATTAACTCGTGTTGTAGATGCAATTCAAGAGAAACAACAGAAGGTATTGTGTTCTGCACTGTGTAGTTTGCTGAACCATCTGCGTACTGAGAGACTGAAAATACATTCTACAGCAGCAATTCGTAGATCTATGTAGTGTATCTGTACAGTTTACTCAAAACACTCAAGAGGATGAACAGGAGTTTTTAATTGGTGATGTTTGGTGTTTGAGAAGATGGGCTACCTGTAAATGAGCTATTTTGACTTAGTTACTCATGACACTGAAGCGTCCTCCCTAGCCGGTTACTCGTAAATGATTATGCCACACACAGAGCTTGGTCTTTCACATCTTTATTGCTCTGTTGCTCTGCGTGTAACTGCAAACTCAACATTCTAAACATTAACCCAGTCTCATTATCACAAGACACTACGGCCCATATTTATACTTTTTGACGCAAACCTTTCTTTTTTTTTCTGGACAGTTTAATAGTAATAGTTATGTTTAGTATTTATATCCATGGTCTTCCTTCTCTGCGTCTTCTTATTTTTTTTTTTAGATAGTGCAATCCTCAAGTTCCTTTCCCAACTGTATCCCTTTCTCACCATTCAAGTTGTTCTCCTACACGTTCCAAAGGTAAGGTTTGACTTTTATTGTTCTTCAAGTCACACTCCTTTACTGTAGTTATTATGTTATTTGGTCTCCTAAATGGTACATTTTTCGTTTGTATAATGTTTTTTTCTTCCATGAAACTCTCCTTCATATGCTTTAATATCTAATATCACTTTTCTTGTGCTAAAGCCACTCTTTCCTGTCTTTTCAGGTTCTCTGCTGTCCCTCTACTTTTCAGGGTATTCACTTTCTATCTTGTCTTCTTTAGCTTTCGTGGACTTTGGTCCCTTTATTGCCACATCCATGTATATACAACTTCTGGAGGTCATCTTCCCCCTTCTCTTTTTCTTTACTATCTTGTTTCTTTCCTATTTCTTTGCTTTTGCAAAATTGATGTGCCTAGTGTTTTCCTTGTTACAGCAGTTGTTTATTAATACTTCTTGTTATGCAGCTTAGAACTGTTACTTGGAATGTTAAGGGGCTTAAACACCCCATTAAACATCTTTGTGTCTTATCTCACCTAGCTTGTTTGAAATGCCACATTGTCTTGTTGCAAGAGACTCACCTCAACGACTGAATCAATTAATCTTAAAAAACAATGGGTGGGGGAAATGTTCTACTCCCCTTTCACAATGAACAAAAATGGGGTAATTATACTCTGTCATAAATCTCTCAAACCTACCATAATTTCACAACATCAAGATACAGTAGGCTGCTCGGTATTTGTTACATTTACAATTGACAATATTTCTCTTACTATCTTAAATATATATGGCTCCAAACATCCGGATCCAAATGTTTGTAAGAATCTTTCACATATTATCTCTGAATATTCCTCAAACAATTTACTCATAAGTGGTGACTGCAACCATATTCTAGATCCATTTTTGGACAGACGTTCCACGTCACGTTTCATTCCACATGCCTCCCACAAAGCTTTTAAAAACTTTATTTTACAGCATTCTCTCTCTGATTCCTGGAGAATATACAATCCTGTCCTCTTGGAATACTCTTTTTATTCTCCTACCTACCATTCGAATTATAGGCTTGATTATATGTTTCTGAGTAAAGGTTTATTGCAACATATGGTAAACTCTGAAATCGGTGCTATTTTGATCTCAGATCACGCACCTGTGATTACTGACCTTGATCTTTTTCTTAATGGTTCTAAAATGCCTTCATGGAGGTTTAATAACTCTCTACTTTCATATGCTACTTTTATCGCTTTGTATAGTAGGTTTATAGAAGAATACTTCCAAATCAACTATGCTGATGAACTAATATTTAATTTTGTGTGGGATGCATTCAAAGCAGCCTCGAGGGGTTTCATCATAAGTTTCGCTCACTCCAAAAAAAGTCTGCTAAAAAAAAATCGACTTCCATCCTTAAAAACATAAAGTCCCTCGAACATGAATACTATACTCACAAAAGTAGTAAATCACATCTTAAAGCACTAGTCTCAGCTAAAATGAAGTTTAACCAGTATACCACTTAACAATCATGTGGCAACCTCCTGAAAATAAATGCCAGATATTATGGTGGTAACAATAAAGCTGGCTCGATTCTAGCTCAATATTTGAAACAAAGAAAAGAAAAAACAACTATTAAATGTATCACAGATAACAATGGTGTTAAACACTTTAGAGATAAAGATATAGCATTGTGTTTTGCTTTTTGCTATAAGGACCTATACACTCTAAAACACACACCATCAGTTGAATCTATCAACCAATATTTCTCTAATCTCAAACCAAGAGACCCATTGCAGATTGATCTCTCATCTTTAGACCAATCCCTACAACTTACCGAACTATATACAGCTTTACAATCTCTCCCCAAGGGTAAGGCACCAGACCCAGATGGCTTCACATTAGAATTATTTATTCAGTTTGCTAAGTCTCTCTTCCCCAAACTCTTTCAATTACTTAATAACTTTATAAAGTCAGGTTCTGAATCTGGCTCATTTACGGAGGCCATGATTTGTCTTATTCCCAAAAAAGATCGGGATGTGACTGAATGTAAAAATTATTGACCCATATCTTTAATTAATACTGATTGTAAACTCTATACCAAAGTTTTAGTTCTCAGTTTACTCCCATGTATAGCTGACCTTATTGATTCTCATCAATCTGTTTTTCTCCCTAATAGAAATGTAGCAGATAATTCTCAAACTTTTTAAAATATTATTAACAAGGCTTCCAAATTTAAGATTCCTCTGGCCGCTTTATCATTGGATGTGGAAAAGGCCTTCGATAGGGTCTACTGGGATTTCTTGTCGAAGGCATTGGAATGGCATGGACTAGGTACTAAATTCCGACATTTTCTATCCATTCTTTATTCCTCACCATGTTCCTCGATTATAACAAATGGTATCCTATCTCCTGTTTTCCCTCTTAAAAGAGGCACTCATCAGGGATGCCCATTATCTCCTTTACTATTTATTTTGGCTCTCGAACCCTTTCTATACCAATTAAAAATATCTGAACAATTTACGGGGTTTCAAATTATTAATACACACATTGAATTTATGGCATATGCTGATGATATTCTTTTGTTCATGTCTCACCCTGACACTTCTCTTCCTGCATGCCTGTGTGAGCTCATCTTATATTCTGATGTATCTGGCTATAAACTTAATATAAACAAAACAGTGGTCTTACCAATTAATGCTCATTGCACTGGCTCTGTATTCCTTGATGCAGGATTATCTTGGAATTCTTCTAAGATTAAATGCCTGATGGTATGGTACTGCACTACACTCAAGAGATACTAAAGACTAATTAAGAAATCTTATCTGCAAAGCTTGTAGATCTCACACTGAAATGGTCTCCATTATATCTCACGTGGTGGGGCCACTTGGACACCATTAAGATGATGCTTCTCCCTATCATTAACTTTTTCCTTATAATGCTTCCCATTAGAATACCTAAACATTTTTTTAGTTCAATTGATAAAATTCTGTCCAAGTTCCTGTGGAACAGTAAACAACCCCTAATCTCTCTCTCGAAATTAAAACTTCCTAAAGTACCAGGTGGTGTTCATTTTCCTGACTTTTTAGCTCATCACAAATCTTTTGCCATTTAGCAAATACAACCCTATTTATCTACACTCAATGATGCACCTCAACAGCTATGGTGCTCTTTGGAAGAAACATTTATTTCTCCCTTTACCCATAAACACATTATATTTATGTCTAACCCCCCCAAAAAATTCTGGTTGCCCAGCGCCATCTCCCATTCAGTCAACTTACTAAAACCTTTTTTAATTCGCATGTTACCCCCATTAATCAATTCTTTAACAGTCCTATTTGGCACAATTGTTTTCTTAGGAAACAAGGTAAAATCTTGTGTTGGAAGGCTTGGATGACTAAAAATATTCTTCTCATTTCCCAACTATATCATAAATACTTTCTCATCCCTTTTACTACTCTCAGAAACTTATAATCTCCCTATTCGCATGAAATCCCAATATATCATTCTTTCTACTCGAGGCCCTCAATAAACTTATACATCACAATCATTCTTCTCTTGCATCATCTCCACACCCGATCGTAACTTCTAATTATCCTAGGGCAGCTGGAATTTATAAACTTTTAAGAACGTCTGTTCCACCTAGACTCAAATCACCTATTGAGACATTGTGGGAATCAGATCTTGGTGTTTGGCCAACTTTTTTATGTGATAGAATATTGTATAAGATACATTCCACTGCACGCACTGCAAGCCTCATGTAGGCCCTATATCTTTTTATAATAGACTTTTCTACACTCCTGTGTGCCTTTACAAACTCAAACTTACCCAAAATGACAATTTATTTGCGCTGCCACACTCAGCAGGGTACTGACTTTCGCATGTTTTTTTCTTGTCCATCCCTATCTACTTTTTGGGCCTCAATATGGTCTCGCATTTCAGTAATAGCTCGGATCTCCTTACCAATGTCATATGAATTACTGTTCTTGAGTGGCATACACAAAATCTGGAGTTCATTCAAGCCTGTTGGAAAATTGGTGGACCTCTTACTTTCTATTGCAATCTTTATTATTACGTCTAAATGGAAATCTTCGGAGAACATTACTCTCAGACAGTGGTGGAATTCTGTAAGTTATCATCATAGACTTGACAGCTACAAGATTGATTTAACAGGAACTTTCTTGAAACGTTATCAGCTATGGTTGCCATAAAGTAACTATCTATCACGCACTGCGGAGGAAATTTAATTTTCTCCTCCTTTTTAAAAATGTCAATATATTTCCTGTTTTTCTTCATATATATACTTATTTCATCTTAGATTCGCTGTAACTACTGTCTGTTACCTCTCTCTCTACATGGCTATCACTTGATTCCCTTTTCTATCCCTATAGCTCTTCTCCTTCTCCCTTTCTCTTTCTTCTTTCTGTATTCAAATTTGGAGTCTTTGATACTATATTGCTGTATATGCCTAATTCATTTACATGTTTAATATGCTTTTATAAATATAATATTCTTTATTCATATATATTCACAACTGCATATCTCTGTTCTGGCAATGTTAAGTTAATGTTCTTGTATTTGACTCGATAAAAAACGTCTTTAAAAAACAAATATGACAATCTATTTCTTGGATGGTGGATGAGAGATCTTCTAATAATTTTCAACGATAATCATCATCTGATAATAATCATTATCAAGAGCACAAAAGCAATCAACATCCATCCATACATGGTTTGGTAAAGTCAACATGTTCAAGGTATGTTGAGTAATTTGGAGAGATAAGCAATTACACAAATGATAGGCCTTCAACTCTCTTTCAACTGTCTCGCCAAGATTAGAAAACCAAACTTGGCCTCATAGAGCTCATTTAGTGGCAACAATTCAATAATGTCCTTTATGGACCACTTCAATACTCTCTGGTATGACGAGTCTCGAACCTCATAAGACAATACCTTCTTGAGCAACAGAGAGCTCATCATTCACATTTTTGAACTTCTGATATTCATTGTCATGTGTGAGAGGTCATGTGCTGTTTCCCAGATTGATGTGCAACTATGTCTTTTAGCATCAACATGTCAATGTCTTTACTCATTGGAGTGATAATTTGTTCCAAAGAGATTGCGGCAGGAGCACTGAACTTTACAATTAAGCTAATGTAAGCTTCAGAAGCTTTGAAGGATTACCATGACACAGTACTGTCACTCGTAAAAAGTAGTCAGCAAGTTTTGATCTTTCCCTGCACAATAGTGTATTCATAATCCTGTAGTCACAAAACCCAATGTTCAATTCTTGGAGGCTTCTTGGCTTTTGGAATTCTGAAGAGTATAAGCAGTGCTTGATGATCAGTTAGAAGAGTGAAAGGTTTTCCATATAACAATACTTGGGAATGTTCACAAACCCACACCACTGCTAAACCTTGTCTCTCAGGCTGTGAAAAGACACATTCAGTTTGTGACTAACTTCTGCCTGCATATGCCACAATATGCCTTTGAGCATTTGGGGGTCCAATGTGTTGGGCAATCATTTTACCCAACCAGGCCAGGCATGGGTCAATGACAACTTCTGTATGAACGCCTGGATTGGAGTATGCCATTTCAGTGGTATTGTCAAATGGATATTTGATTTTCTTAAAACTTTGTTCACATTCATGTGACCAGTAAAATGATGCATTTCTTTTTGTTAAGTCTTCTTTTTGAGGGATTGGTGACTGACAAAGCTTTTACTTTAGCTGGATCTGGCATCATATACTCATCAAAAAATATACTACCAAAGAATTAGAATTTTGTTTTCTGAAACTGTTATTTCTCAGCATTCAGAGTTAAACCTGCACCAGCAAGTAAACAACACACTTGTCTAAGAAGTTTATCACGTTCCTTTTTAGTAGTTTCAAAAAACAATATGTCATCACTATAATTGTAAGCATTCATGTCAGGTTATGTGATGCGTTGAATGATCGCTTGAAAAAGTTCTGCTGTGGATGACACACCAACACTTGTGGGTTGAAAAGGTAGTAATGTACCTGCAGGTTTCTTTAAGTTGTAACTGATGATATAATTTTTCCAGTTCCAATGAGAAGAAGACTTTGGAAACATTTAGGTGTGTGATCATGTCACAATGTGTGGACTGGGATGTTATTCTCTTTCAATTGCCTAGTTAGCTTGACACATTTAAAACAGATGTGTACAGCTCCTTCACTGTCCTTTTTGGGTGCTAACATTATGGGCGAAATCCACAGAGTTGGACCTGTAGATCGCTCAATGATATCATGCTTTAACAGTGTCTCGAGCTCTTTCTCAATAGCTTCTTGCAGATGAAATGCAATTCAGCTATATCTTTGAGCAACAGGACAAACATCCTCATTGATATGCAGTTTCACTTTCTTTGTCTCAAGTTTTCCCATACCATGAAACAACGATGGGAACTGGCTTACTATTCTGTGGTGAGCATTGATGTTGTAGTTCACAGATATCTGTCCCATATCAGCAGCAGTATTGAAAATGAGTAAACAGGCAACATGCACTTGACTCAGTATCTTGAAGAATGTGAATGGGTGTTTGTACCTATGTCTTTTTGTGCCTCATGGTTACTACAAATGAACCATGACTCTTTAATGTTGTCAAACCAGCCTATGTATGCAATCAATACATTAATAAATCAGGATTTATAAAGAGCGGCTCTGGTATGCAGGCACTTGCATGTCCTGGAGACTTATTTGAACAGCCTGGTCTTGAGGGCCATTTGGAATTGCAAGAGTGAAGTGATGGTCCGGAGGTGCATGGGGAGGATGTTCCAGCTTTTTTGCTGAGATGTGAGAGAAAGAGCGTCCTCCACTTCTGCTTCAGTAAATGTGGGGAGTATGGGTGTGCGTAGGTCAGCATCCTGAGTTGCATCTCTTTTATATGAGGATGAGTCTGGCTGAGCAGTTCTGTATGGTCTGCAGTCTCTGTAGGAGGTATGCGGCGATTCCTACATAGAGGGTGCTGCCATAGTCCAGTTGAGTGTGGGTCCTAGGCAACATCACATGGAACATCTCCTGTTGGCCATCAGACCTAGGACCAGCACCCACTCCGTCTGACCAAGTCAGAAACTTTGGAATCATCAGTGGCAACAAGCTCACCATGAAATCACAAATCAACACCGTCTCCCGCACCTGCTCTCTCACTTTGTGCATGCTATGTAAGATCTTCAAGTGGCTACCCCTAAACATGGGATGGACCATGCCACAGGCCTCATCACCAGCCATCTGGACTATGGCAGAACCCTCTATGTAGGCATCACCGCTTACTTCCTATAGAGACTGCAGACCATACAGAACGCCGTAGCCAAACTCATCCTCGGCCTTCCCTGATGAACCCACATCACACTCCACCTCAGATTACTCTAATGGCTCCCCGTATAGAAAAGATGCCAATTTAATTTGGTGACTCACACACACAAGGATCTATGCAACCAAGGTCCAGGGTACATTAAACATCACCTGAAGTTCCACCCACCATCAAAAGGACTACGATTTGCCTCCCTTTCACTTGCCCGTACTCCCGCATCTACTGAAGCAGAACTGGAGGACGCTCATTCTCTCAAATCTTTGCCCAATTTCCACATGTATTGATGACACCCATGTCCCCATCTGTCCTCCATCATACAATGTGTACATTTGTAAAAACAGAAAACCCTGTCATTCACTTAATATACAAATGCGGTGTGTTCCAAAATATAGCTTAACAGATCTCGGAGCAAAGTATCCTCGATGTACACATGACTCTTTTATGTTTAGGTATGACAGCATTTACTCACGCCGTCTTTGAGGAGAGTTTCAAGATAGCTATCTACTTGGTAAATATGGCCTACATATATGACATAAATGTCCTAAATGTATAAATTGGATATCTTGTAACCATATTTCCAAAATGTTATGTAGGTGACAGTAGATATGTCCTGAGATCATGGATATTGACAGCATACCTACATGCATGCAACCAAAGTGAGGTGTGCTACAATGCAGCACACAAACAGACCCGTACTGTCATTGAGAAGACCTTTGGGCTAGCGAAGAATCGATTTTGCTGTCTACATAAAGTTGAGGGGTGCCCTACAATATTCTCCAGAGACAAGTTACAAGATAATTGTTACTTGTACAATTCTCCACAATGCTGCAATGCGAAAAGTATTGTCAGAAATCATGTCTCGTTCAGACTCTGATGTTGATTAACCCAAAACCCACCATCACAGGCAACACAAGAAGGTACATTTACAGAAGAAGGAAGAGCTTGATATACAGCCATTGTAAACAATTACTTTTAAGGTATATAAAGGATGCTGTGTGTTTTCAACAAAGCTAAACACAAGAAATGCAGTCAAACAAATGAACCTTTATTTTTCAGGTTATACAGGGATTTGTATTTTCCCTCCCCAGAATGTTCAATTGAAATTAAAACATCAGTACACATGTTAATAAAATAGCAAAAATGACAAAACAATACCTGTAGCAAATGTGTGCTATCGCCTATATCTTGTGTAGACCCTGATCTTGGATTAGGCTGCCTAATGACACTGGGAAATGAGACACGAGTACCCCTGTGCAGTTGTTTGTGCCTTCGTACAGATTCCTCCATCACATTTGGACTGCCTGCATTGTCCACTTCATCAATGGTCAGTGTGACTTACATGTTCAGGACTGCTCCTTTGCCTCTGGGGTGATGTATGTGGCATAATGGACTCATTGCCTTCTTCACAGCACATCTGTGTATCTTGCTGAACTTCTCCTTCAGACTCATGTTCTGTTTGTGCTGGAACATCTGTATAGAGATGCAATGTGTGAATATTTGTAAATAAATGTTTGTTATGTACAGTTTTTTTGTATCATTTATACAAGCACAGGAGCACAGGAGCTTACGCTTGTTGTTTATTAAAACATTTCAGCAGATCCTTGGATCCACTGTGACGTCTATTTTCCTTTTTGACCTGGGGGGGGGGGGCTCCCCCACCAGAGTTAAGGGTCAGGATGTCTGTATCCTGAACTCTTTTCTTATTTTCTTATTTTTTTGGGGACTCAGCTGAAGCCCAGTCCCAACATGGCTTGCAAATCTTTTGCGTCCCTATACATACAAATTTGGATTTTCTTTAATATCTGAAGATATATATATTTGTTTCCACTTAAAAAAACAAAGGTTACAGGGATGTTATAGTTAGGCTCACATTTTAAAAGTACCAAACCATAGTTTTCTAAAGTAGGTATAACTCGTGCCCCAAGGTAACCATAACTTGCACCCCTGCCATGCACAGTTAGCTGATCAATCATTTTACTTGCAGATGTTACAGTTTTGGCCTTGCGCAGTGGCGGTTGGCTACCCCATGTTGCGCATGGCACTTTGGCCATGCTTAGAGAGAGTTAGCCTGTCCTGTCTCCCTGGGTGTGTGAATAGGTGTGAGAGGATGTATCTGGGGGTGAGAGTGGATGTGAGAATGGCTGTCTGGGTGTGAGAGTGGGTGCATCAGTGTCTTAGAGGGTTTGTCAGTTTTTGCGTGGGTCTGTGGGTGGATATGTGAAAGTATGTGTGGGTGTACGTATCTGAGTAGGTCTGTGAGTGGGTGCCTGAGAGTCTGAGTGGGACTGTGAGTGGGTGCATGAGGGTCTGACTGGGCTTGTTAGCAGTTGCATGGCTTTCTGGGTCTGTGAGTGGGTGCGTAATGGTCTGAGTGGGTGTGTGAGTGGGTGAAAGTTTGAAAAGAAATTGAGAGAGAAAGAGGGTTGGGGAGATAGTGAGTTTTTTAGGCTTTGGAGAATGATATACTTAGAATAAAACATTTCTGGACAAAGTGAAAATAAAAATGTATTCGTCAATGAAAAACAGTGGATCACCTTTCATTATTAAAGCTTAAACTTTTAAAGTTGAAAACAAATTAAAGTAGGGAAATTACCACAGACATACCTGGACTAGAAGCCTCAACTTTCAGTGCAATGGTCTGTGGCCTTAAGCTTTAGGTCATAGGTGAACCCTTACTATGATGCTTCCAGACATACCTATGACAGTCAACCCACGCATGTGATTAGCAAAACAAATTAATCTTCCATCACTAGGAAGGTTTAGCAGTCAAAACACATTGAATGACGCGAAAATGGAGGATGAAATAGGCCATTTCAGATTAAAGGTGCTTTCAGACATAGCGGTCTAGTGGTTGGGCCACTGGAAATTGAGGAGGGACTATGTGATAAAGAGAAGTCTTTCACCAGTGCCTATGAGTCCCAGTTGAGTGTCAGTTGTGCATGTTTTAATTTTGCAGCTCCTTAAAATCAATAAAAAATACTTTAATCTATATTCCTGCCTAATGTGCATTTTTGGAGGAGTTGACGGCGTGCCACCGTGATACGGGCAATGAGGAGCAGATGAGTAGTTGAATATATATATATATATATACATATATATATATATATATATATATATATATATATATATATATATATATATATATGTGTGTGCTTGTATATATATATATGTGTGTGTGTGTATATATATATATGTGATGTGTGTGTGTGTATATATATATATATATATATATATATATATATATATATAGTAGTGAGGACCATAGATGGAATTTTTTTTGTTTTGCCAATAACTTTGGCGCAGTTTGATAAATCTTCACAACATTTTCATAACTTATAATTTGGTCAGTTCAGCTGCTGTCTAGAAAGATTCAGGGTGATCTGTCAAGCAGGGGCTAAGAAAAAAGGTGGGACGGGGGGTGTCCCAAACAATTTTTTCCCATTCTATGTCAATAGGATTTTTCAAATTTTTGAACACAACTACATCCCAACCCGCTGAATGGAATTACACCAAATTTGGCAGAAAGCTAGATCTTGGTCCTGAAAGGACACTTTTTGTGATTTGGTGTAAATCTGTTTAGTAGTTTTGAAGAAATATGAGTTTAAAAAAATATAGATTTATAGGGACGCAGATCCTCCACGGATCCGACTGTCCCCAGGCAGATATCCCTTTGGCTGTCAACACTTCAACAAGGAAGAGTTGTCAGCTATCTTGGGACTCGGCTGAAGCAGAGTCCCAGAAAAAAAAATTACAAAAAAGAAAAGGGGCCAGGGTATGGACACCCTGACCCCTTAGCTCTGGTGCTGCAGTCCAAAAGTGACCTCCCAATGGGTTTAAAAGCATTTTTTTTTTTAAAACATCAGAAAAATCTGCGTTTGTATCAGCTGATTTTTCAGACATTTTAAATAAAAGAACAGGTGGTTTCCTGCCCTTTTAATGAAGTCCCCAGGTTGGTCAAGCCCTGTGGGCATACCAAAATCTAAGAAGGGGGTTCATGAGGCCCCCCTCCTGTGCTTGCCAAAGCCCCAGGGACTGCCACCTCCCTGGGCCGAAACTAAAAAGGTATGTGGGGGGGCTGCCCAGCCCCCTGTAGACCAGGGGATCTCCATCTCCCCTGGGGCCATTGTTAAATTAAAAGTGGGGGTGGTGCATGGCCCCCACAGCCCCAAGGACTGCCATTATAGCTCGTGCTCACACCATGCACTGCTAATTACCCCACAAATTACGGCACTCATGACATCTTTGGTAACATCATTGATAAAATCACTGTAATATTTACAGTAAAACGTTTGGCAAAAAAAACTGTGCATGAGTCATAGTTGCTTTAAGGCATGAGTTATAGTTAATTGAGATTACTCTAACTGCACCAGGTGAATTTCTATTGTTTTGTACATTTAAAATGTAAGCCTAACTATAACATCCCTGTGACCTTTGGGTTTTTAAGTGATACATATATATAAAAAATCTAAATGTTTTATGGATGTTATAGATAGAAATTGAGCAGTTATAGACACCTGAGCTAAATTTGACTTACACACCCAGCAATGTACTTATGACCCCACATATTGCATTGCTCATGACATGGTCAGTGACATTACTGATGAAATCACTGATGACATCTCAATTGACATCACTGATTAAACATCATATACAGATCCCTCAAATTTTAACCTTAACATCAGAAAAAACAGATCCCTACATTAATATTTCAAGCCTATGTGTGTTTTAAAACATGATTATTTATTTTACGAGTTCAGCGAATCGGAGGATCCACAAGAATGAACAGTGGATCCGGTGTGATGCCTGGAATCCAACCACATCTACACTTCTGATTGGCTATAGTAAGTCCCCACCAATGCACATTGCAAACCACACACTAAATCAGTATTTTGGCTTTCAGACCTCTTTAGAGAACACTGAAACCCAGAGATCTATTGTGTTTTTTGCATTGCTGCAAAACAATTTTTTTTAAAACAACTATGTCTACTTCAGAAGAGAGAAGAGGTTCTCTACCACTTCAAGATGGCGAAAAAGATATGATAGAAGGAGTATGAGATATGGAAATATTTTTCATTTCTACCCGGTGAAAAAAGAAGGCGGTGGCTAAAATTGAGCAATATAACATCTGTCAAAATAAATTGTCACATGGAACAGGGAAAAAGTATTCCCATGGGACTTCATCCCTGTGGAAGCATTTGAAGACAGTACATCAGCGCACATATGACAGGGTGATGAGAGAGAAGGCAGTAGATGGAGCATCATTGGCAGCAGGGCCATTTGCGCAACCATCAGCACCCGAGGACATAATCACTATCCCTAGATTTTCTCAAAAACTTTTGGAGATGGTAACTCATTGTGGGAAATGTAACATTCCTGTGGGACTCAATATGTCTCCTGTGGCTGAGTACATGGATGCTGTTAATAACATACCATTTATTTTTTTATGTCCTCCCCATTCGACGTTCCATTGTTTGCAAAGGCTGAAGCCAGTTGCTTTCTCCAAGTTGACTTCTTTACCCCTTTTACTTCCCTGGTTATTTTGATTCCCAAACAAAACATTTCCAAAAATGTATTACTTTTCCAGCAAATCCTCCCAAAAAAGGTTATTTCTAAAACCACTTCATATGGTAAAGAAAGAGCTAACTTCATGTTTTATGTTTTTGTGCAATTGTGACTTATTCTATATAGACATGTATCATACCCCATATTAGTGAAATTAAAGTAGTACATCCATTAACTTTAATTTTCACCAAGAGGAATAAGCCCATAAAGCATTTAAGGTGACACTAGAAAATGTTTTGCAAAGTTGTGTAAGTGACTGTAAGGGTGTGTCAGTGAATGTGTCAGTGGCAGTATGGGTGTTTCAGTGCTTGTGTAAGTGGCTCTCTGAGTATGTGAGTAGCTATATGGGTCTATGAGTGGGTGTGCAAGTGGCTGTGTGGATGTATACATGAGTATGTGAGAATCTAAGGGCTAGGTGTACAAAGCATCATTGAATCTGTAACCAGTTGCTAATTGGTTGTTGCCCCAAAAAATGACATTTGCCAATGTACCAAAAGCATTCCTTGCGCTATTTTTGGAACTGACAAGTTACTGAATCGGTATTTTAGTGACCAGAGTTTGTGAGTCGCTTTTATTGATTCGCAAATACAGATTCACAAATAGCATGTATCAACCATTCCCAAATACTGAATAGTCATAAAACATGACATTACAAATAGGAAGGAGAGTAACTGCAGGCCTATGAGATCACTGGAAAGCCTGAGACAGAATATAGCCTATCCAATCCAATTGGGATCAGCAGCAATCAGAGCGAACTCAAGCTTTCTGAGAAAGAGCTCGGAATACTCACACAAGAATGTGTTACCTATCATGATTCGTTGTTTGGGAAAATCCCCCTTTCTCTGTCAGGCACAGAAGAAAAAATTGTAGCAAACTATCCAGGAGAGAATCAACTCTATGGGGGTTACACAGAGATCCATACAAAGAGATTCACAAAAGGTGGTACGATCTCCGAGCCAGGACTAAAGAGAAGTTGGCAACCCATAGAACAGAGACCCGTGCAACAGGAGGAGAACCTCCAATTCAGACGCCACCAACTTCTCCTAAGGAAATGATTGAGTCCACCCTGGAGCCAATAACTGTGCCTGGACTCAGTAACGCTGACACTTCAGAGGCTCCTGGTACTTCAAAAGGTAAAGGATACATACAATTGCAGTGTCACCATAACATCTCTGCAGCAATGTGCGAGGCAACATTGTAGCCATGTGAGGCTGGGAAATGTTTAACTTCAATAGCATACAAACAAAACACAATTGGTCCTGCCCTAGTAGTGCATAATGGGAAATGTAGTACTCTGTTATGAACACCAACAGCACAAACCAAGTCCCCCGCTGCCCTGGGACCTTTGAATCCCCAGGACTTAAAGTAAGTACAGTTTGGGGGGGCTATGCCCAGCTGCCAACCCCAACTACACATGGCCAAAGGTCATGTGCGGCGGTGGTTAGATTAACGTATAGTAATGAAAATTACTTTACGTTAAAAAACATAGAAATTCACTGAAAACAACTAAGATTACAGGGACGTTATAGTTAGGAAATAGAATTTTTAAAAAACATAGAAATTCACTTAATAAACCAAAGGTTACAGGGACGTCATATTTGGGCTCACATTTTAAGCGTACAAAACCATAGAAATTCACCAGTTATAGTTAGAGTTACCTCAAGTAACTATAACTCATTCCCTAAGGTAACTATAACTCGCCACTAGGCGGTTGCTACTGGGTAGTTATAGTTAGGACCATGTTTTCAAAGAAAAAGCATTTTTTTATTTGCCTATATCTTTGTCACGGTTTGACAAATTAAAAAAAAAAAAGTGTTGTCATGAAAGTCTCAGGGTGATCTGTCAAACGGGGGCTGAGAAAAAAGGGGGGGTTAAAAAAGTTGTGTTTCCCAAGTTAATTCCCAGATTAACTTTAGACATGTCTACAACCCAAACCACTCAATGGAATTACATCAAATTTGGCAGAAAGCTAGCTTTCAGTACACAGATTGTGCTTTCACTTATTCGGTGTAAATCTGTTTAGTAGTGGCTGAGAAATTTAGGGAAATCGAAATTTGTATATCTCTGGTGTCGAAGTATTGGTGAAAAAAGATGAGCTTGTGCAGGGAAATGCACAGCTCTGATTGGCTGCCAACACTTCAAACCAGGAAGTGTTGGCAGCCACCTTGGCAGTCGTCTTCAGTTGAGTTCCAGAAACAAATGCTAAAAAAAAAGGGGGGGTAGGTTATAGTCTCCCTGACGACGTAGCTCTGGTGCTGGGGTCCCAGAGATACTCCAGGGAAAAAAAACTTTTTTTTTTTTTTGCACAGATTTGTGATATTTACAAACTAGTGGGAGAAAAAACAAGTGCAGACTCACATGATTGTTGTTTAATAGGCCCCGGGTGGGCCAGGTCCCAGGGGCACTCATAAATTAAAATGAGAGGGTCTTCCTGGCCCCCCCACAGCCACTGGGACCACCACTTCCCTGGTGCGATTTTTGTGATGTATGCAGGGGGACCTGTGCCCCCGCACCCTAGGGACCACTACCTCCACCGAACAAAATGCTTTAATTGTGTTGGGGAGGCCCGTCAGCCTCTCCCACAAACTGGGTGAACATCGCCTCCCTGGGGCATTAATTTGATTCTGTGTGGGTGGGCCAGATGGCCCCCCACGTCCCCGGGGACCACCACCTCCCCAGGGCAACCTGAAAAACATTAAAAAGGAGCTCTGTTTCAGACTACCTTATCCCCTGCGACCACCACCTCCCAGTGACTATGCACATTGGAGGGGGCTATGTGGCCCCCCTCAAGGAGCCACTAATGGCCCTGGGGATCATCACCACCCAGGGCTATCTCCTCCTCTGTTCCAGGGTGCCCACCCCCGGGACATAGCTGTTTGCTGTGGCTTAGCTGCAGCTTTGATAGCTGCAGACAAGTCAACAGCAAACACTACGCTTTCTGACAGCGGGCCTGTCAAACAGATCCTGCTGTCAGAAAGTGGAGTTTTCCTCTCTGTTCCTTGCATGCAGGTATGCATACAGGTCACAAAGATGAAAGCATTGCCCTAGTGACTAGGGAGCTGCTGTTAAAAGCAGCTCCCTGCTTTCTGGAGCAATGGGGCTGCGGGGGAGGCCTTGAGGCCTCTCCAGTGGTCCCAGATAGCCCATGAAGTGCATGTAATAATATAAATAAAATAAAAGGATCAGGGACCATGGTGGAGGCCTTGAGGCTCCCCTATGGCCCCAAATAGCACATCAAGGGCTAAAAAATGATATATTTAAAAAAAAAAGAATAGAGACCTTGCCACTGAGAGTCGAGGGTTCAAGTCCAGTTGTATCCCTGGTAATTTCCTTTTTTTTTCACCTGGAAATGTTTAAGGCTCATAGTGAAAGGTGATGTTACAGGTTTGGAACCACTGCTCTTGAAGATTACTGCAGGTGACCATTGAAACATATATAGCAGTAGCGGCATCTCCCTTGCAACCCCATACACTTTTGTGACACACAATCTTTGTTACATGTTTTCTGTTTTGAGAATGGGAAGTACCAAGGAAAATATTTGTGAGCAGAGTATCCACAAACCTTAAATCTTCTTTGGGTACTGCTTCTGTGAGTCTTAATCTGAAAATGTGTGCCCTAGAAATGTATCCACTAATTATTGTGCAGGCTTGTTACTTATATGATAAATGTTGACTTTGAGGCAGATTTACAAAAGATGATTTAAATTATGAACATGTTGATTCATATACATTTCTTAGAATTTATTTAAAATTGCTATGTTTTTTTAGGTGGCTTAAAGAATGTATCATATAGTCCAATGGTTCTTAACCTTTTGACTTCTGTTGACCTTAACACTAAGCAATAATGGAAACTGAAGACACCCACTAAATCATTATTGGTATCCAGAACACCCAATAAATCACTACTGGAATTCAGGGACCCCAGATTAAGCATTTTTGATGATTTGAACCACTAAATTATACACAGAAAATACAGAACATAAAAAGATGAAAAGCATTAATCAGGCAAATACACAAATAATGATACATTTTATGTAATTCACAAATTTTAAAAAATAAAAATTCAAATTTTAATGTGAAGGCTGTAAATAAATATATATATATATATATATATATATAAAAGATCACACTCGATATAAGACAAGCTGCATGCTGGTGAAAAGTCACTTAACTACACAAACAAAAAGAAACTGGCTGGACAAGGAATCCAAAGGCTTTTACAAATGCAACAATTGCAAGGCCTGTGTAATAGCTAAAAATTTCAAAACATTTAAGGACTATAAGGGGAAAGACATTTGGATTTCACAGAGAACAACATGCAGCAGTCAGTTTGTTGTCTATTTAATTGAATGCGAATGTGGTCTATGATATATAGGTAGTACAATTTGCCCTTTGAAAAAGAGAATATTGGAACATATTCGGGCGATACAACATCAGGATCAGAGTTACGCAATAGCACAACATCATAATAGACATCATACCATAGACTGGAGAAGCCTGGGGTTTTTTGCCTGGCTTTGGTCAGTAAAAATGTATGGGGCAGAGATAGAATCTTAAAACTGCGACAACTTGAGAGTAAATATATAATTTACCTTCAAAATAACACACCTTATGGACTGAATATGTATGAGGAACTTTTTGTAAATTTATAAGTGACAGAATATTGCAGTTCAAAAAAGTACATTCATACAGTATTTCTTAAATTTACAATTGATTGGCACTCGCTGATGTAAGTGATTTACAAGTGATGGTGAATGGTTGATAATGTGTTATCTCCTAGTTTGAGAACATAACTGCAATAATAACAAATACAGCACTCAATCAATCAATCAATCAATCATAGAATTTGTAGAGCGCTCTACGTAGCCGTGAGGGTTTCAAGGCGCTGGGGGGGGTTGAGCTGAAGTTACTGATCGAAGAGCCAGGGTTTGACGAGTCTTCTGAAGGTGAGTAGGTCCTGGGTCTGTCGTAGGTTGGCAGGCAGCGTGTTCCAGGTTTTGGCTGCGAGGTATGAGAAGGATCTGCCGCCTGAGGTTTTTCGTTGGATGCGGGGGACGACGGTGAGGGCGAGGTTTGCGGAGCGGAGCTGACGGGTGGGGGTGTAGAAACTGAGTCTGTTGTTCAGGTAGGTTAGTCCGGTGTCGTGGAGTGCTTTGTGAGCGTGGGTGAGAAGCTTGAAAGTGATCCTCTTGTCCACGGGGAGCCAGTGAAGGTTTCTCAGGTGGTGGGAGATGTGGCTGCGGCAGGGTATGTCGAGGATCAGCAGGGCGGAGGCGTTTTGGATGCGTTGGAGGTGTAGTAGGTCTTTTGCTTGGATGCCTGTGTAGAGTGCGTTGCCATAGTCTAGCCTGCTGCTGACGAGGGCCTGTGTCACCGTTCTTCTTGTTTCTATCGGGATCCACTTGAAGATCCTACAGAGCATGCGGAGTGTGTTGTAGCATGAAGAGGAGACTGCGTTGACCTGTTTAGACATGGTGAGGGAGGAGTCGAGGACGAAGCCCAGGTTGCGTGCGTGGTTGGTTGGTGTCGGTGGGGTTCCTAGAGCGGTAGGCCACCAGGAGTCGTCCCAGGCGGAGGGGGTGGGTCCTAGGATGAGGACCTCCATCTTGTCCGAATTGAGTTTCAGACGACTGTTTTTCATCCATTCGGCAACGGATTCCATTCCCTCGTGTAGGTTGGATTTGGCTGTGTGCGGGTCTTTGGTGAGCAAAAGGATGAGATGGGTGTCGTCAGCGTAGGTGAGAATGTTGAGGTTGTGTTGTTGGGCTACTTGTGCGAGGGCGGCCATGTAGATGTTGAACAGCGTCGGGCTGAGGGATGAGCCTTGGGGGACGCCGCAGATGATGTTGGTGGCTTCGGAGCGGAAGGGGGGGAGGCGGACTCTCTGGGTTCTGCCGGAGAGGAATGAGATGATCCAGTCGAGGGCTTTGCCTTGGATTCCGATTTCGTGGAGGCGAGTTTTCAGGGTGCGGTGGTAGACTGTGTCAAAGGCTGCAGATAGGTCCAAGAGGATGAGGGCTGTTGTTTCGCCATTGTCCATTTGACGTCTGATGTCATCTGTGGCGGCGAGAAGGGCGGTCTCAGTGCTGTGGTTTCATCTGAAGCCGGATTGGGAGGGAGCCAGGATGTTGTTGTCTTCGAGGTGGCTGGTTAGGGGAAGGGGAGTAGGGAGATCGGTCGGAAGTTCTTGAGGTCGTTGGGGTCTGCTTTGGACTTCTTGAGGAGGGCGCGTATTTCGGCGTGCTTCCAACTTTCTGGAAAAGTCGCTGTTTCGAAGGAGATGTTGATCACCTTTCGTAGTTGGGGGGCGATGGTCTAGTCGGCCTTGTTGTATACGTGGTGGGGGCAGGGGTCTGATGGAGATCCTGAGTGGATGGAGTTCATGATCTTGCGTGTCTCTGTGTCGTTGATGCTGGGCTAGGAGGTCAGGTGGTTTGCACAGGTGGAGCTTTCGGGGGTGGGGTCTGGCGTGGGAGTGGCGTTGAAGCTGTTGTGGATGTCAGCGATCTTTCGGAGGAAGAAGGTGGACAGTGCGTTGTAGAGTTCTTGGGATGGAGGGATGACGTTGAGGTTGGCGCTGGGGTTGGAGAGTTCTTTTACGTTGCTGAAGAGCTCTTTGCTATCATGTGCGTGGTTGTCCAGGCGTTCTTTGAAGTGGGATCGTTTGGCTTGTCTCATGAGTTGGTGGTGTCTGCGGGTGGCGTCCTTGTGGGCTGTGAGGCTGTCAGGTGTGCGTTTGAGGAGCCATTCCTTTTTTAGTTTTCGACAGTCGCGCTTGGAGTTTAGAAGCTCGTCGGTGAACCAGGCGGGTTTTCTTCTGGCTTGGTTGTTAGTGGGTTTCTTGAGAGGCGTGAGGATGTTGGCGCAGTCGTTGATCCACAGAGTGAGGTTGTGGGCGGCGGTGTCTGTGTCAGTGGGGTCGAAGGGTGGGTTCTGGACGAGGGTGCTGGTAAGCTGGTCTTCCGTAACTTTGCTCCAGCATCGGAGGGGTGGTTGTTGGGTACGATGGTGCTCGGTATGTTTCTTGTAGGTGAAGTGTATGCAGTGGTGGTCGGTCCAGTGGAGTACGGTGGTGTGGTTGAAGGTGACATGGCCGCTTGAGGAGAAGATGGGATCAAGCGTGTGGCCGGCGATGTGGGTTGGTGTGTTTACGAGTTGTCTGAGGCCGTGGTTTGTGAGGTTGTCAATCAGAGTGGTGGAGTTGGTGTCGTTGTTGTTCTCCAGGTGGAAATTTAGGTCCCCAAGGAGGATGTAGTCCGTTGAGGTGAGAGCATGGGTGTTGGTGAGATCGGCGATCGATTCGCTGAAGGGTGCTCGTGGTCCGGGAGGTCTGTAGATGAGCGTTCCTCTGAGAGTGGTGTTGGGGTCTGTTGGGATGCAGAAGTGTAGGTGTTCGGCGGTCTTGAGGGTGTCGTCAGTGTGGGCGTAGACCTTGAGGGTGAATTTGTGGGCGATGGCTATTCCTCCTCCGATTCCGTTGGTGCGGTCCCTTCGGATGATCTTGTAGCCGTTCGGGATGGCTATTGCGATGTCGGGCGCGAGGAGTCGTTCCACCAGGTCTCGGTCAGGAAGGCTACGTCTGGGGCGGTGGAGTCGAGCAGGTCCCAGAGCTCGATGGCATGCTTGCGTGCGGAGCGGGTGTTGAGGAGTGTGCAGTGGAGGTGATTTGTTACGGTCTTTGTAGGTTTTGTTGTTCTGTTGCAGGTGAATCTGCAGCTGCGGCATGAAAAGGGTCCGTGGGTGTTCCTTGGGGAGGACTGGAAGCATGCTGTGATGCGGCCGGGATTGAGGGCGTTGGGTTGGTCGGCCGTGTAGCGGCGCCTGGAGATGCAGGGGTCTCGTGAACCAGGGGGGGTGGCGCAGGGCGCGGTCCCGGCGCGGATGGGCGCAGACGGGCTTGCCTCTGGCGCGCCAGCAGCGCCAGCAGCGCGGACGCGCAGCGACTGCCATTAAGAAGGGAGGGGGAAGGGAGGACCAGCTGGGAGGCGGGACGGAGCGCGAATGGGGGAGCGAGGGGGTGGGGCCGCAGGGGGGCAGCGGCGGGGAAAGCGGCTCAAGTAGAGCCGACAAAGGGACGGGGGAGTGCACAAGGGGCAAAAAGCGGCAAAGAGCTGAAGGAAACTGCAAAAGTGAACAGCACAGAAATTCAGGGGCACAGAGCACGAGTCACAAATAAACGGAAGGCACAATGATACAAGGCACAGAATACGAGTCACAAATGAACGAGAGGCACAATAATTCAAGGCACAGAACGCGAGTCACAAATAGGCGAAAGGCACAATTATTCAAGGCACAGAACGTGAGTCACAGATAAACAAAGGCACAAAATTCAAGGCACAGAACGCGAGTCACAAACACTTAGGACGGCACAATGCACAAGTCTAGTGAAGCTTACCAGAGCCCACTAGACAACAGGGATGAGGTGCAGGTGGATGCCTGCGGGTGGAGGAGGGCCTCGAACACGCGATTGGCAGCGCGTGCAAGGTCAAGGACAGGGGGACAGCTTGGTGGTGCTGCAGGTGTGGGGGAGCGGTCTCCTGACCAAATTAGGTCAGAGGTCGCTCACCCTCGATGCGCAGCGACCGCCATTAAGAAGGGAGGGGGAGGGAGGAGCAGCTGGGAGGCGGGAGGGAGCGGCGAATGGGGGCGCGAGGGGGCAGTGACGCAGGGGGGCAGCAGCGGGGAAAGCGGCTCAAGGAGAGCCAACAAGGGGACGGGGGAGTGCACAAGGGGCAAAAAACGGCAAAGAGCCGAAGGAAACTGCAAAAGTGAACGGCACAGAAATTCAGGGGCACAGAGTACGAGTCACAAATAAACGGAAGGCACAATGATACAAGGCACAGAATATGAGTCACAAATGAACGAGAGGCACAATTATTCAAGGCACAGAACGCGAGTCACAGATAAACGAAGGCACAAAATTCAAGGCACAGAACGTGAGTCACAAACACTTAGGACGGCACAAGGCACAAGTCTAGTGAAGCTTACAAGAGCCCACTAGACACCAGGGATGAGGCGCAGGTGGATGCCTGCGGGTGGAGGAGGGCCTCGAACGCACGATTGGCAGCGCGTGCAGGGTCAAGGGCAGGGGGACAGCTTGGTGGTGCTGCGGGCGCGGGGGAGCGGTCTCCTGACCAAAATCAGCTGTGATTGTATATGACACTCAAAGGGATTACGTAGGTGCATTTTCACCTAACAGAATATCTAACTGGCACGTAGCTAATACTGGACAAACCATCACATTAAGTACTGTCTTCTGGTGAATAGATATTGATGCGTGAACGATTTGAAGTTTATCAAGATCTGATACAATCGCCTAGAAACATCATTTAAAAAGTACTGGCAGGATTCAATCTTATCACAAACAAGACAGCGTTAAGCATCAATTGCTAATTGTTTCCGTTGATTCAAAAATATGTTATGTGCCTATAACCATCATGTTTTGTTACTATTTCTAATTGATGTCGTTTGTTTGTTTAGGTTTTTACACAAACTACGAGATCCAGAATGCCTCATTATGGGCAAAACTGACTCTACACTATTTAATGACAATAGTAGAAGGACTCACTGACACTGAGCAAGACTCTTAGTGAGTTGAAACACGTTGGTAGTTTCTGAAACACTCAAATAAAGAGACTTTCTTTGGGACCTTCTGGAGCGCGGTGAATTACCTTTTGTTACAATTGTTGGTTTTAGGGTGGTCTCCTCTGTCACCAGTGCGCCGACCGAAAATCTATTCAGACCATTTGCATCACACACACACATATATATATATATATATATATATATACATATATATATATATATATATATATATATATATAAAATGTATTTTTGATGAACTTCCACTGCTCCTTTGATTCAATCTTAGGAAACTAACTACATTTTTCACCTCAAATTCCTTCACATTTACATACTTTTTAAAATGTTCAGTGTTATATTTTACTTCTTAATTTATATAAATGTAATTAATCTGTTAATAATATTTAGTTTTCTAACAACTCAGGGACCCCTAAATAGTCCTCATGGACACCCAAGGGCCCCCAGATCACCGATTAAGAACCACTGGTTTAATCCATTTCAGTAAATCGAAAATCTGCAGTCCTCAGAATCAAATATATTACACTTGCATCATCTTGCAGGTATGTCTTTCTTTAACAATGGCACCAGGCATCTAAGAGGTTATTATTAAGGGTATGAAAAATAAACTGCAGATACTTGGCTGGTGACATTTGTGTACAAATAAACACGTGTTTCATGTGCCAGACACATCCATACTTGTCTATTTGCCAGATCTGCCTTCATAATAGAACATCACTGATGGTGTTTTATTCAAAACATGATTTCAAAGCTGACAAGTGGCTCTCATTAAACTTTGCAAACACAGGGGACTGTTGGGACTCTGCTCCTTTGTCAGACAGCTGGATGTGGCTGGTGCCTGGAGCCCTTGCCTGGGGGACCAGGAGCACAGGTGTATGTGTAGGCTCCACATACCTCTGATGGGGCTTTTTGGAGCTGGTCAGCCAGAAGGAGCAGAACAATGCCTCCCCAGCAACGGACCCTGCCCTGGGTAAGGTAGCTCTGGCCAGAGATGTGACCCCTAACCCAGTCACATCAATGGGTCCTCAAGCATGCACATCAGCTTCACCCACCAGTTACTTTGAATTTCTGGAATCAGACAATCTGGAGGAGCACACAACTCCTTCCTGATCAAATGCCACTCTGCCCTGGGTGGGAAAGGTGGCTCTGGCTAGACTTAAGGCCTCTACAGAGGCTTCACACACTTTCACTGATGCTTCTTGGAACTGTTTGGCCGAGCTGCTTGTCTCAGAGAAGCAACATACTCCTCACTGGTCAGGTGTCATCCTGCCCAGGTAAAGCCAATTAACAGCATACCTAAGCTAAATCCTACTCAGGCCATTTCACCATCATACAGATCTACAATTGGAGTATTCCCTCACTCTGTACCCAAAGCCCTCCTAGAGCCATGGAACCCATTCTTAGTCTGCTGGATCTGTAACAAAGGTGCAATCAGTGCTTTCCACTGTAACAGTCTCCAAGAGCCCTCCAGGAGCCTGTGGAGCCAGTTCCCACAACTTTGTAATATCCCAGGCTGGTGAATATAGCTTTGGCCAAAAGGGCCACAACCTAGGGTTCATGACGCTCCACCTGGGACCTATCAGAGCTTTCTACTCTGCTGGAGTTAGAGGGGCCTTCCACTGCAGGAAGAAACTCCCTGCTGAGCACTTTGAAATACTGTGAGCTTGCGAATGGAATATGGCACAGGGACATAAGTTGCTCTAGGCCTGCTGAAGCTCTGAAGGAGGCCAATTAAAGCTTTCCACCTCATCAAAACAGGGGATCCCACACCAGGAAAGCAGATCAGGCCAGTGAATGGAGCCCAGGACTGTGGACCAACAGTGTGGGTCTGTTGGAGTTCAGGGGCCTGTCAATGCTTTCAACCCTGCTGGAGCTGGGGACCCTTGTCTAGGCATGTAGTACTCCAAGCTGAGCACTGAGTGACACCAAGGCTGGAGAATGGGTTGGCACATTGTGCCTACTTGAGATCTGAGCAGGACTGGTCAGAGTTTTCCACCCTGCAAGAGCTAGGGAGTCCTCCCCAGACATGCAAAACCACATCCTGGGAATTGTTTGAAATTGCTAGCTGGTAAATAGAGCCAAAGGTTCTACACTCCGGGCCTGCTAGAGCTCTAAATGGAGAATAGACAAAGCCTTTTACACAGGAGAATCAAGGGGGCCCTTCCCAAGCCATCCTGGTCACTTTGTGACACCACAGAGTGAAGACAGGTACCCAGGGACCCGCAACACAGGCTTGCTGCAACTCTGACCCAGGGCTCATTTGGACCTTTCAGAACTGTACTGAGGAGAGGAAGCCTTGCCAGGCCTATGGAAATGCACCTTGGGTACATTGGGACACCAGCGGTCAGTTCCTGAATCCCATGGTCAAAGGCCCATTCAATAGGCCTGCTGCAGCTCTGACTAGGTCCTGTCAAAACTTCTAAACCCAACCTTACAGGAGGTGCTGAGCCTTCTGAAGGACTGTGTTTCTCTGACTAGAGTATAAAATGATTCCTGTGGTTAAAAGATGAGCCTGACTATCCCCTCAAGCTTAACGTAATCCTTCTCACACCCTCTTGGCTAGAAGAAGCATCAGGTTGGTGTTGGGGTACCTTTCCTCATATCCAGACTAAAGGGACTAGGCTTTCTTGTAATCTGGTTACCTGGGTGTCAAAGTGGGCTTCTGAGCTAAGACATTCAACATCTCAGTGTCTTGGCTGCAAGAAACTTTCAAATGAGCCTCATCATCTGACAGCTCAGAGCTTTGAACACTGAGCCCTGCCAATGAAACGTGTTCTTTTTGTATGTTTTGATGTTGGTGTGATCAATTTTGTACACCCCTGGTCAAGTGGAATGCCCCACAGGTGCTGGTGTTTTCATTCATGTCCAGATTGATTTATTTAAGAAATATGGAAACAGTGTTAAAATAAAATTAAAGTAAGGAGAATAAAATTTATATTTATAGTTTAACAATATGGAGCTCTTCAGTCCAGACTGTGAACAAGTGAGGCTTTGCCCCTACATTGGTTATCAAATTATTTTTCTGGAACATGTAATGCCGAGTATTAACTTAACAGGCAAGCTTTATCATCTGAAAAAAACAGAAATGATGAGAAAGATTATTAATCAGTCTTGTCTCTGCATTTAAAATTTAGGTGCACTAATGTTATGCGATTCCCACTAAAAGATAGGACTGCGTATTAGGGCGGCAGAACTTCAGTATGAGAGGAATGAGTCCATCCACACCATCAGGAGCTTTCAACCCAATTCCTAGCTAGCACACAGTGTCTCACCTGAACACCAAACCTTCCCCTGTTGGCGAAAATTTCACAGGACTCAGGTTTTTCTCATACGATTTTTGCCAAGTAACACCTGCAGCAAATCATTAACAAATAGCTCAAATTTACATTTTTTAGACAATGGGATCAGAGAATATGTCTCAATAATAGGCTATGCACTATAAAGGAGGCATAGTCGGACATGTATATTTATTTTCCTAATACTAATTACATCACTTCACGGTATGCCAATTGCTGGTTGCAATTACCGCGCCAAATTCGCTACAAGTTGTAGTGAGCTCAGCGTTTTAATTTTACAACGTCCATTGACGATGGTGTTGGCAGGAAAACAGAGGAGCCTTAGATGTGCTTAAGAGAAGCACCCTGGATAGCTTATGTCAAAAGTAAGACTTTTCTTTCGGAGAGCAGCTCCTTCCATATTTGGATATCTGCTTGTATGCCAATGTGAACGAGGACATTTGTTTTGGTGTACGCTGCGTGAGAGCATTTTGGAAAACACGTCTATATTTGGTTGTTTGACCCAGACATTTCGTACTTGTTTTGAACTTTTTGATTTTTTTTTAGTTGGCTGAAAGGTATGTAATGAGATTGTGATTTACGGTGTCAAATGGAATTCAAAGAATTCCATTTATCTACTTCTGCAGTAAGTAGTAAATGGCCTGTCACTTCAAATACGTCAGTCTGTCCTGCTCTACAGCAAAATGAGTTGATCTACAGTACATTACTTGATCTACTGTTTGAAACCACATTTGATCAAAGTTGCCTCTGTCATGGGAAAAGTGAGCTCAATAGAGTCCGCAGCACATTCCTTTTCTGCAGCTTCGTGAACTGATTCACAGGACCCCCTACCCCTACCCTTCGCAACTGTCTCCCTCTTCTTATCTACAGGACACCTTGCCACGGAGAAGAAACTATGGTCATAAAAATGACGAAAGTGCTCATAGCTTCCTACAGCGAAATACGTGAATAGAAATGGTATCTATCTATCTATCTATCTATCTATCTATCTATCTATCTATCTATCTATCTATCTATCTATCTATCTATCTATCTATCTATCTATCTATCTACAGACAGACCTCTCTTTCCTGTCTCCCTCTTTGTCTGTCTAGCTGTGTATGTGTCCATCTGTGTGAGCATGCCTGCCCCCTGTCTGTCCATATGTTACCTTTTCTCCTTCTACCTATACAACTCTATTGCTTTTCTTCTGTGTGCCATGCACATTATTATTTGCAATGTAATAGATCAAGTATAACATTTTCATCAGTGTAAAAATTGTACTGTTAGAACAGGCTTTAGCTGTACTGTGAATACACATCAACAAAACCAATGTGTCAGAGTTAAACGAGACAACACATGCAAACACAGGCAAAGAAGAAATGACACCTTCATGCGCTGCCAAATTACAGCCATAGCAAATCTTTAGTGATAGTGGTGGTGAAAGTGACCTTGGTGGTGTTTTATTGGTGATGGTGTGGTTTTATGTGGTTGTTGATATATTGTGCGATGGTGGTGGTGGTATTAGCAATGGTGCAATCAGTTTCTGTTATAGTGAATAAAAGAGACCGTCCCCATATCAGCATTGTATAGGGTATGGGTCATTTACCCCTAGATATTTCAGTATAGGTTGGGAACAGACATTGACCCATCAATGGTGATTCTTCTCCTTGTTTCATTTATAAAGTACTCTGCAGCAATGTTGAAAATCACTGTGTTTTAAACTATGAACTATTGTTGCTAACAAGAGTGGAATATCATTCTCATGCAAATATCTAACTGGATTTGTCAAAATAGTCCTATAAAGAAGGACAAATTGTTGATCCTTCCTGGGAGATGCATCCCTTATTTGTGTATTCCTTTGTCTTTTGAATCATTCATCTAAACCTATGATGGATTGAATAAACACCTTCACAATTGCACACCTATTGTTCCATTGAGCTACATTTAAACACTCATTGTCCTAATCATTGGTTCTTTATATCTAAACATATACATACATGATAAAATCTCCAAAAACAATTTCAAGTAAACCTGTAAATTATCCCCTCATTGGCCATTTATCTCATCATTGACCCTATCAGGAATGTTGTTGCCAGGAATTATAACATGGTTCATTACGGTTAGGAGCTAGACTATGAGATGAATATCAGCCTGAATTACAGATCAGTAAATCTGCTTAAAATGGTGGAATGTTTGTGCAACTTCAGTGGACGATCCACAGTCTTTGGAGATAGTGGCAGATATCCCACTGCAGCTGGCTAGGCCATTGGGTCTGCTGTGATGAGGTAACTTTGCCAAAACTAGAGGGGAACACATTTTGGTGCATTGTGATAGAACTCTACATCATCTTTTATTTGTCAAAATGTAAGTACTAACTATGCTTAATGTGTGGACCAAAGTGACTGGCTTATCAATGTGGATTTAAGTCCTTCAATAATAGTAGGTTCACAATTGTCTTAGTACGAGGAGCCAACTACCCATTGTAGCACTTGACTTGCTGATGGTAGTGAACTAGAGCATTCTAAAGGCTTACACAAGGGAGGAGTGGGCTAGCAATACCAATGATCACACAGTAACAACTTCAAAACCCCCACGGGTGATAAGCTGTGCAATACAAATTGATATAACAACATCACATAACAACACTCGATAAATTATTGTGCAATCAGTGATTTTTCTATCACAATGGGAAATTACATTTATTATACATGCATGTAAATACTATGTGCTGCATTACACATATATACATCAGTTAGATTTGTGACACCGTCGTATCATATGATAGCCCTAGTGAGTCCTGGACCCCATAATCACAATACCCTCACCTATACCAGATGCAACATCACCATATAAGAGGGTGCCATTTTAAATAAGGCAGACCTACTGGCTTTGTTAAGGGTGTCACTACATAAATAACATCAACACCTCATGTTTTTATATGACACCACCATTAAAATCAGTGAAGCAGTACTGGCAGCCTTAAGCATTAATTTGAATGTAAATGTTCTTTCTTTAACATTCATGTTGTCAATAAAGCATTTGATTCAAAACAAAAATGTGTTTCTGTGTCTTTTTTTCACAATCTACAGACCACAAAAGGCAGTTGTAGGATGTGCTACAATGGATCCCACCAGTCCAGACCCCAAGAGTAAAACCCCCAGCTCTACGAGTTCTTAAAAGTAAGGTAAACTTCTCTGGGGTCATGGTTATGAGGCTAAAAGAGTTAAGTCTGCTAAAACACATCCGGTGGGGGCCTCTGCAATTAATGCAACCACATACCACTGGTGTAATTCATTGGTGGGGTCCCTGCTCTTCCTTGAGGTACCACAAGAAGGAAAATATGCAAAAACTAGGCTCTCTGGGCATTATGAGGCACTCCTTAACCCATCTCTCGAATACCTTGTTAGCGGCAAGCCGCTCTTGCTTTGCAGCCTTGTGTCACAGTATTTTTCATTTTCTGTTTTTGTTGGTGGACACACTGATCTCATCCGAGTCACCCACAGGCTTTGGGGTTGTGATGGAGGCTGTGGGTGGAACCCCAAGGACTCTATGATGGTGCTGGCTTCTCTCACCTACCAGCAGCAAAGTCTACTTTGTTCTGCTCCCATCTTCTGGGAGCAGTTTCTTTTCTGATCCCACTATGGGCCCAACCCCCAAGACTTAAGCATGGGGTTGAGCAACCCATCTTGATTCTTCTCTTTCATGTCAGAGGGTGAATTCCCTAGTTCACTTGTTACACACATGCAACGGGTCAGGAGAATGGCATCCTCAGAGCCATAAAAGCATCTAGGGAAGGGACATGTGGACATCTGCTACCCCCATTTAAATCAATAACTGTGTTTGCATCAACCCTCCTCCCTTCCAGATCTAGGCTCTGGGGGATTTTGCTACATCATGCTATGAGCCAATTCATCTTTGTTTGTTTTTTTCAACATTAAATCCTTGAAACAGCATAACACTGGCCACTTAGGGTCAATTTTCTTTCATTCATTAAGCTGCATGAGGCCAAGACTAGCCACCAGGGGCATATTCTACATCCTCCTGGCTTCTAAAATGGCCCATTTTGTGGAGAGATAGATTTTCAGGTTCCCTGCACCAGACCTGCCTTCTGCCTAGCATCTGGAACCTATTCTCCTGCTGAAGGGGGCATTTCTAACAGCCACCCCTCAACCAACCAGCAGAAAACCCTCCTCGTCACACTTCCCACGCCCCAGGGCCCCCTGAATTGTTGGAAGAAACTCTGGTGGCAGTGGAGTGTAGGTCCTTTACCGCAACTGGTCCTCACGGGGCATAAGGGAGCCAGTGCTAGTAACCCTGGAGAGAACCAACCTAGTCCTCGGGGTCAGCAGCCAACACCATCAGTCCAGTCCTGATATCAGATGGCTCCTCCATTCAGCTGGCCATCCTTTTCCTGCTGTCACTTTCAGGACCAAAGTGTTCTTGTCAGTCTCTCCATTGTACATGGAATTTAAGTTGGGGTGGAGTATACCTCTGAGCAGTCAAAGGACTCATCAACCTCTCTTCAAACCCTCCTGCACTTCATTCTGGGAGAATACAAAATGGAGATTTCAAGTTGCCTCTGGAAAAGCTCCTCTTGATAACACAGCTGCTTGATCCAGCCCACCACTAAAACATGTAAAGTCAAGGCCCTCCTGTGTTGGCTCCAAAGGTCTGGGATCCCAGTGCTCAGCTGCACAATGACAAGCTAATTATCTGATGCAGATCTCACCCCTTTATTTCCCAGAAACTGAGTCAAGAACTGGTAATTGCCCTTTGTGTGGGGAGGCCTTTGAACCCTCTGCTGGGGAGCACAGTAGTAAAGTAATTAACATGGTCCAATAGGAGGGGGAAAGCCATGAAATTTAATTATCAACTGAGCCAGAGAAACATGATAAATCTTGAAGTCCCATGAGATGTGGGTGTGGGTTATTTGGGACTACATATTCAAACTTAGCCTTCATGTTTTCCCCAGTTTTGGTACCTTGCTGGACCCTCCAGACCTAAGTGGAGCATAACTGTACTTTAGGGCAGATTTTGAATATTTGTATAATACAGGGCCTCTTATCCTAGCTATGTAGCAGTGGCCTTGTCTTAAAAGGCAAACAATGTCAGTTAGCAAGCTCAGACCAATTGCTGTGAGACTCAGGTAATGAGACTTGCTCATAACAAAAGTCCAAAAACTGGGTAGTCAATTGTGAAACTGCTGGGGCAGTCTTACACAAGCGCCCTGGGGGTGCAACGCGGATTTGCACCCACTTTGTGCACCCCCGGGGGTGTTGGCATTACAAAAGGGGCCCCAAATGCTTGTGTGGCCCCTTCTGTAATACAGATAGCACTAGCACACACATAGCACCTGCACTATCATTAGACAGCATTTGCATGAGGGTGTGGCTCCATGCAAATGAGGGAATCCCTTTGCCTCCGTGCCCGTGCTGTATTACTGACATGGGAGCAGAGAACAACAAGCCTTTAGAAAGGTGAATTGAAAGTGTGCCACTAAAAGGTGGCACGCTTTCACTGCACCTTCTAAATGCAGCCTTCAAAAGGGATAGAAGGGGGTCAGATGGACTCCCCAGGAATCCCCTTGCAGGCGGGAGGAGTCACTAACTGCACCTGCCTGCACAGAGATCTCTAATCCCTTTTAAAATTGCAGGCGACTTGCCGCCTGCACAGAGAAACACAGAGCAGCTTTTAAACAGCTGATCCATATTTCTCTTGAATGTGCTGCCCTGGGAGCAGAGCGAGTTTGCAGCTACACTGAGGTCAGTTCATTCCTTCTGATAGAGTGCACTTTCGATGTTTGCATCAGCCGCACCTGCTTTAACGTGAGCCATGGTGCAAATATGGAAAATGCACCCTATCTGTAATACAGGCTGTGGTGTACTAAAAGGTCAGAACCCATTTTCTGCAAACTGTAAAAGCTGTTTACCCCAACTTCTTAACTTATTTTTAAACTTAGGTTATTAAGTGAATTCTCGTGAGCTTTACAAAGTTTTCAAGTTTTTATTAGTATTATTAGACACATACACCTGCCTACAATCAATGCTAGGTAGGGATCCTCTTTTGTTTAATACTCAATCAGGTAATAGACAACAAGTAAAATAATAAGTCTTACCTTCCCCCTCCCATCTCCCACACCCTTACCCAGTCACAGCTAGAAACAAGTTAGTACCAGGTACCACATGGCATGAATGAACTGTCAGTGAATTTAGTTATTCACCACATAATTTCTTGAGATGCTCTTGGGTTAGGACCCAGATAATGCATCCCTCCAGCTAGTAACCTACCATGGTTCCTACTATCCTTGCCAATAATCTAAGCTCCCCTTTATTTGGGGCAACAAAGTTCCTTAAAATCAATTGAGAGGAGCAATGTGCAAGATCCCCAGCAAGGTTCAAAGTCCTTACCCCTTTGTTCTGGAGTCATGGTGATTTTTTCCATCAAAAATCCCAAACCCTATGAATTCAAAATTTATGATCAGGCATGTGATCTGTCTCCCATGCAGCCAATATATCCTGCTTTGCTGTGGTCAAGAAAGCTATGATCATTTTTCTTCTGGGTGACCTAAGAGGGTAGGATAGGTGGTTCGACACTCCCAGGACGGGGAATCCCAATAGCTTGGTTCCTGACAAAGGGTCATTATCTCTGCCAAGGTTTTTGTGAGTTTTGAGCAGTGCCATAGTAGGTAGAGAAGCGTTCCTGTTCCACCATAACCCAGCCATTATTCCTTTGTTCTTGTCTCAGAAAAATGGAGGACCATTCTTTTGGTGTCAGATTATGACCAGAATATTACCCAGTTCCCTCTTCCATCTCGTCTGGCCAGGTGTGTTCTCTTCTCCATCTCTTACCTGTAAATATTGTTATATCTCTAAAATAGTATGTATGTCCCAACATTTAGTTATCAGCTATTTTTCAACAGATGTCAGAGATTGGTTTGCTGCTTCTTTAGGGTCACCACAAGGCACCCAGGACCGAACTTGAAGGTATTCATGTCTCTCTTGTTTCAGTATGTTCCACCATAATCTGTACAAACATTCTGTGTCAAACCAACCCCTTATTCACGGACAATTCTGTTTCTGTTGAAGTCTGAGTTGCCCACAAAAGGAGTGAACAGGGAGGGGCCTGTGAAGTGACCTGTGTTAAATATCATTATGTCCCATGCTCTTAGATTCACCTCCATTCTGAAAGATTAAAGCAGGGCCCACAGACCACACTGTATGGCTAACCAAGGGATCCTCCACAGGGGCACTCCTGCAATAGTCCAGCCCATAAAACACCACTGTGTCTCGCTCTCTTCTAAGAGCCACTCAACTACGTAACACATCTGACCTGCGTGGTAGTATTTCAAAATATGTGGCAGACCCAGTCCGCCCTCTTTCACTACTTTGTAAATTTGCCTTCTCGCTATAAAAAGCTTCTCGCCTTCCCAGACAGAGTTATTGAATAGTATTTATATTTCCAGTAGGGTATTACGGGGGGCCGCAGCGGGAGTGCCTGGACTACATGTAGGCAATGCAGTCAATCTAATGGCTGCCAGACACCCCAGCTACGAAAGCCCTACTATGTGCCATGCCTACACATCTTTTAACAGTTGCCTCAACAGTAAGCTACAGTTTATTCACCCAGTTGTGGCTGAGGACGGAGTCAAACTGACCCCTAATTATTGGATACTATCTCTGGCCCAGTGAATTGGACATTGCTGTCACAGCTGAGTCTCAATGGATGAATGTTTCAGGAGATTTAAACTGTTGTTATAGGCTCATCTTGAACCCAGAAGCCTTCAAAACTGTTGTATGAGCATTATCACAATGGAGACTGAGGCCACTGGGACTGAAAGCATCATTATTACATCATCAGCATATATACTGATTTTATGATGTATATCACCAATGTTTTCAAGTTTTTAATGTAGCCATAGGGAGTGGCAGCTTCAGTAAAAGAACTTGCAGGACAAACATAGTCTTGCATTAACAGTCTCCACCAATCAAAGTTGGTTAACGTAGGGAAACTGCACATTTTTCAAACTAGGCAAAGTGAGAAGTTTTGTTACTGCTCCTGATTTTGAGGGTTACATTTGAAATTTCGCTTACTCTATACATACATTCCTGTACTCAGTAGGAGATCTAATACGACCACATGGACACTTTTTATAAAATGGACAGCACATTACCACATAAGGGTCAAATGCAGATTAAAAAAGGATAGTAAACACAATTGTTTAACTTACATAAAGTTGTAAGTTATTTTGTGACCATACACTGATAAAGTGTTAGTTCTGCTAAGGGGTTAAATTATTCCATTTATTCGGTAAGTAAATATAAAACAAATGAAACATGTCAAGCTGCCTCATTTACCGGGTAAATGTGATTATATAATGATAACTGCCGTCTTAAAGTACTTTTTTATGGACAACATTGGCAACCATTAATATTGAACAGCTGTTTCTGCTAAGTTGTGGTTGACCAGAGAGGTATCTAATAATCTAAAAAAACTTTGAACAATGAAACAGATTGTTGTCTTATTGTACAGCATATTTCATAACTTAAACTAGCCTTTTCCTAATGCGTGGCTTGGTGTACTGTGGCTTTTTTTAAACTCCATTTTGCAATCATCTGGGCTTCAAGTGTGCCACCTTTAGCAATATAATTATATGTATCATTACAAGTACAAGTTCAGCTCACAATAACTTAATGACAAATGGGGACACCGGCTACTGTCAGAAATTGTTACCAGACTTCCCTTAGGGCTCCAGCTACCCTCAATTAAGCAGGACCCTTGTATATTCCCCTACAGAGTACCACAAGAATCCTGAATATATGGAGGGAAGTGGGAGCGGCTTAAAGAACAAGGAGGGAGAACTTAATAATAAGGGCAGGCTAAAGAGAGTAAAGGAAAGCTAATGTCCCGTGCCCCTATCCAGTGATTAGCAAAATGTGATCTGTGCTAATGGTACTGGGAATACCGAGAAGAGGTGGAAGAGTGAATTTTGTTTGGAAGGATAGAGGAAGAGTGAAGGAGCATGCAGCCTTAATAGGGACAATCTCAGTCTGTAAGACTGAAATGGTCCATGTCACAAGACATGTCACATTTGGCTCCTTCAAGTACTTTACTACTCCATCAAGTACACTCTTCAATATATCCAATAATCTTCAGTTTTTTTCGATATCTTGTCTTCTGCTGATATGTAAGTGTTGCTTAAAATACAAAAGCATTGGTGTAGTCAATGTTGCCTCTGCATAAAGGGCCTTAGCAGAGAGCCACCCCTTTTTCAACCAGCCATGAATGGTTTCAGGATGGTGTTGTGGTACTGGCTACATTTTTATCCCGGAAGAGATTTAGAAAATGTTCACATTTGTTCTCTCATTAAGCCAGTTTCCATTGTCCCTATTTGTGCCTGCCTTGCCATTTGTATCTGTTCTCTCATCTTGCAGCAAATCAGTGAGTAGCTGTAAGTCCCTGGATTTCACGATGATGTTTGCATGATTTCTCACTTTAATCTTCACTGGATATAAGAATATTGCTTGGGTGCTTCTTACTACAAACTCTAGCAAAGGGACAGTAATTTTCTCCTTCATTTCTCAGAGATTCAGGAAGTATCCAGAAAAGCAAATATGGCTATTGCCCTTCTTCAACCTGCTTTACTCCTGGGCTATCTCTCACCGTACTTAATCTTTGATTTTTTACATCTGTTAACATAATATAAGGGTTAAATCCATTCCAGGCCTGTAGGTTGTTGGTGTGGGCAATTTTTATTGAAAGTGTTTTCAATGCATCCACTTAGGTCTTTACGCAGAATATCCAATTTGGTGAGCAACTATTATAGTGTTGAGTAAGTTAGGGTCTCACCCTAACTCTGGAAACCTAATGTAAAAGTAGATTCCTCGATTTGACCACATTTTATAGCATTTCAACCCTACTACCTATGATATTCATATGCATTTGATTTGCTGATTGCCCCTCTTGTAGATCAATGTCTCCAAGTGTCTCATCCTCGTGGTTGAAATGTGCCTATGAAATCTTCTCCAGATGCACAGTCTTCTATTTAGAGCTGCCACTAGCACCTGTAACATGTCAGATTAGATGTTCAGTGTGGATGTATTGTCTTTCCTCTGCACTCTTTCCTTCTTGTGAGTGATAACTGGATAGTATTCACTGTGTGTCAGAAACAAGGACTCTTCCCCACCACCTTCATCTCCGTTGTCTTTACCAGAGGCATTTAGGAATTGAAAGATAAGGTTTCCTTCCCTCAGTCTGACTCTGAGGTTGTGCAGTGTCCACTCACTGCTGTTAAACCACTCACTTACTCCTACTTGGCACCCCACTAGACCCCTAATGTGCAGCCCAGCTCTTCCTTGGACCTCTTCACCTGATCATATTAAGGAAATGTGGCTTGCTTATGAACAGCGGCCCACTTTCCCTGCCTCCCTTACTTCTTTCATTCAGTGGCCAGCTCCTCTGCTCATTTGACTCCACTGAAGAACTCACATGCTCACTTTGGCTATGATCCCCACAGGGCTGGCCTCACTCCTCAGCAATAGTTACTCTCCATCTCCTTGGCTAGCCCCGGCACAGGCACAGTGCAAGAATGTTGACCTCTTTCAGCAGACTCAGAAAGGACAGGTTCTAGGTTGAGCATAGCAGTTTGCAAGCACTGCTTTTCCGACGTGTTCGTATCTATGTGGACTTTTAACCACACCCATGGCACACCCATCACTATCACTTGTTCTTGGGCTTGCCTTTCAAAAATCCTTTATCATTGGTAATTGCTTAGCTTTCTTACCGCCTTGGACATCGACCCTGTTACATAGATAATTGCACGATTGCCGATGTGTTTGACAGCAAGCAAACTTATTTTTCCTTTTGTGTCTCTGCTTCGCACTCATGCTCATGGAGGCCATTGTGCTTTGAATTGGCTCTCTTTTGTCAACTGTTTTACTTTTCATTTTCAATTTATGTGGCAAGAAAAGTCCAGTTTGGAATTTACAACACTAATAGCTCTAACGTGAGCAAACTCGAGACCCATTGCATTGCAAATGCTTGTTTTCTTTGGCCAGTAACATATTTCCAGACCATTCAACCCAGTGCTACTTCCTCCCTGAATCCCATTAATAATTTTGAGCAGCACACTGTGTTCTGTTCCAGCTAAAAAAAGGGGCAGTGGGTCCTCTGTTTAATGCAGCAATCTTGATCTATGTGCCATTTTTATAACTACAAAAAAGTTTTAAAAAATCACTTAATGTCAACTTAAATTGCAACCAGCGCGGATTCACGTTTAAATTCAGCTAAATCCGTGTAAAATGTCGTTTTTTTATAACCGTGGCGAAAATCCATTGACGATTCTGCAACTTTGTATGACGGGAAGAGATGGAAAATGGATTTAGGTGACTCTTGATTTTAGATTGAAACTTAGCGACCTAACAGATTCAAAGTAAGGAAAGCCGGGGATGTGCTCCTACCTTAATAAAGATAGAGTAACTCCCTTCACTGTTCTTCTTTACTATTGGAATTGATTACAAAAATAGTCTGAGAAAATAAAAGAGACACCATGATAGAAATTGATGCTTAAAGCTCGATTGCGTAAGTATAACAGTACTGAGTACTTATGAAAACAAACTAATACACGGCTTTATCTAGATAAGATAAAAAAACACTTAGTAAAACTTTTGGATATTATAAAAGGTGCATATCCAGACAAAATACATTTATATTCAATCACAATCATGCCCCTCGGGCTTGAAAGACAGCTATCAGTTTTGTGTGACTTATGGTGGAGTGGAAAAAGCATTACACTTATCTTCAGTCATTCAATTTACTGTTCTCTTTATGGATGCGATAAAGTAACTCAATTACATCCCTGTATTATGTGAGCTTCCAATTTGGTAAGAGCGGCAGCCTACAGACTGCCTGGAAAAGTTACCATTTTCTGTATACCATGAAATTCAATCAACCTGCACGGTCTTTGTTTTTCGACCTTTTTTTAATCAATGCAGGGGCATGGGATCCTATTTTCCATTACACTTGGAATTTTCAATTATTCTGGAGAGATTAGTACTCTGTCCACGGCCATTCTTAAACCTTTTCGTTTGATAAAAGAGAGCACGCTGACAATAATCAATTGTAGCGTACATCCACCCACAAACACACATATACACACACCCTGTATGCATGTCCAGGCCTGCGTAATAGTCAATATGTGTGCCTCGTACATCCACACACACATTGATATGGATGACTCATAAATGAAAATTTGCAGACAATACAACACCACTACAGACATCCATAAGCGCAACGAACCAACACACCAAGAAGCATCCATCCACACAGACATACAAGTACCCATCCATATAGATGATTTTATATGCAGTCACTCATTCACATGGATATAGAGACGTGTTATGTACTTTTGTTTGCATGTGTATTTTTTGTTGCTCTAAGACAATTTCGAAGCATAGCACAAAACAGGAGAGAATTCTTATGAATGCCAGACGCTGCAGATATTCCAAGGACTGACAGGTACCCCGTCCACAAACCAACCCACAGAAGCTCATACACACAGATAAGAAACATTGAGGGACTGACACAGTCCCATATTACTATGGCTGATAAGGTAGCAGCAAACAGTGAAGCGCATATAGAGAAACTGAGATAAAAGAATAGAAAGAAGGTAGGCTGGATTAAGGGTTTAGCTTTCATGTCACTTAACTTTTGCTTTTAAATAACATTTGAGGTAGAAAACTGGAGAGTGTCAATGTCTAATCAAGCCGTCAACTCTTTTCTTAGAGAAATCACATCTACATGGAGATAAAATACATCAATTTCCATGACCATTCAATCACAGCCGTCTTTGGAATGATCCCCAATGGAAAC
The DNA here is from genome assembly GCF_031143425.1 of Pleurodeles waltl. Classification (NCBI taxonomy): domain Eukaryota; kingdom Metazoa; phylum Chordata; class Amphibia; order Caudata; family Salamandridae; genus Pleurodeles; species Pleurodeles waltl. The sequence continues at coordinate 829,705,886 of NC_090437.1, read as the reverse complement.
AATGCAATGCTCCTTGCATGCTCATCCTATACTTTGCTTCTTGGAAATATTCATGTATATTGGTTAGATTGTAGTGCGAATGAATGTATATAGTGTGTCATATAACTGGAGAAGCAACAAAGCAATTTGTTGATATGTAGGATGCTATTTCATAGGTGTGCTTATTTGGGAGGGTATGAGTTTGTAGTCTGGCCTTTATGGGAGTGTTTCATTGTCATGCGCCATGGCCAAAGTCGTGCTCTTTATTCCGTTTCAGGGAGGACGTGACCAGGCAGTTTGGACTGGACTATTCACATTAGGAGCACGGTCAAGGCTGATTTGTATATGGTCCAAATTGAGGTGGCATGGTGGGTGAAAAATGATGGATTGGGATGTAGCCCTGAGCGATTACCAGTGGCTGAGATTAATTCAATCATTTCATCCATCACCTATTTGTTGTTGCACTTATATTATATGTCACTGTTTCTCAGATTGCAGTAAAGCAATAATGGAATAAGAGGTATGGGTACTTAAGCTTAAAAGTAATTTTCATTTGTTGGGTGTGTGTCTGGAATGTGGTATTTATGCAAAGTGTTTTTGTAAGTGTGGTTGACAGATGAACCTGATATTATCTCACCAAAAATGTGTAGTGTGCTTTAATGTGGATTGTAGAACAGGAAAGCGTAAAATAGCTATGCAGGTGTCATGTTTACCATCTATGAGGGAGATGTAGTTCCTTTTGTTGGGGGTATAATCTTGAATTCTGTAGCACCTACACACTCATTGTGATAATAGAGGTGTTTCTGTAGGTTAATGTATGCCTATGCCTTTAATGCTTTTTATGATTCTGGGTGATTTTGAATGCTTCTTTTGAAATGGGGAGAATTCTATAGTTCAGTTGTATATATGGAGAAGATGGTTCAAACTATGCTTTTCTTCTTGTAAAGAAGGACAGCAAGCATGTGTGCCAGACTTTAGAGGTGAGTTCTGTTGGTATCTTTGCTGTTTTATTTGAATGAAGGTTGGACATTGCCATACATGGCTTTGGACTACAGAGATTATCTTGAAGCAGAGCTGTCTGATCATGTACATACAGCACAGTGCCTGGAGGGATGGTGTACTGCTGTTAAATAGGCACATGTGTAACACATGTTGTCTTGTAGTATTTTGGATTCTTTGTGGTTTTCAGAGGAGTATAGGTGGGCCCATAGGTATTTTGCATAGCCTACATGAGGAATAATGAGGTAAATCATAGCCTGTCACTTCTCTGAATAATGTTGATATGGGAAGATCCTATGACGTGGAGCTCAAAAACTGTAAATTGCACTTAAGTCAGTTCGGTTCACTTTGGAGAGTGATTGATAGGCTAGAGTTCCTAATTCCCTGGTTTTGTCAATCAAGATTGCGGCAGTGATTGAGTTCCTGAGTCCTGATGAAGGTTGGCTGGTAGTTGATACATTAGTCTCAGGTTAGGATCCTAATTTTGATGGGCACATTTTAATGGTTGCTCATTGCCCATTGGTTGATATTTCATGGTCAGTGGTTTAGCCCTTAGGTGCCTCAGTGCTTCAAGCTTTCCAGCTTTGGGATGATCTTTGTTACATTTATCAAGTAGTAGCAGGTTGGGTTGAAAGACCTGATGAGATTCAGGAGAGGGCTGAGGAACTCATTAAAGAGGAGACTTGAGATGATTGAGCCTCATGGTATGATGTTGAAAAGAGAGGATATAAAAAGGGGATTGAAATGATGCACGATGTGTCAGAGAGATATGAGATTTGACTATTCATGATGGGACCTAGTAGAGGATGGGTACTTTGAAATCAATTCATGGGTCCTTGGAAATCAAATTACTCTAGTCTCAGTAGGTAAGAACAGTGATAAACAGCGTCATAAGTTAAGCAAGCCAAAGTGAAGCAAGTTTGTTACTTTGTTTCTGACCACCATAATATTCAGGTGATCCTCTGAAGAAATTATGGCAGATATGGTGGCTTGTGTCTTTCAAGGAAGTTGTAGATATGAGTGAAGTTAGTTGAATAATTATTGGTCAGAAGAAATCAGAAGCTAATGAATGAGATTCATCCTGTTGATAAAGGGTCATGTGGAAGAGATACGATGGCCAGAGGGTAGACACCATACTTTAGAATACTATAAACAAGATTTTTTAGTGGGTAGCTAAATTCTTGTGCTGAATAAGGGGTCTGGTGGAGAGCTAGATGGGCCAGTTGGCTTGATCATTTTCATGAATTGGGGCATGAGCAGTTAACTTGAAAGATACCGTGCACTATGTCTACCACTAGTCATGTCGTCATATTTTTGGATTGAGTATGCCTGTTAATGGGCTTCTTGTTTCTGAGGTTTTGCTTTGCCCCAGAATCTTTATTTGTGTTTTGGAATTTAGGCAATGGTGTTACAGAATGGTTGTGTGCTGGCAGGTTTTGTTTTGTTGCAATTCAAGTTGCAGAATTCTGTGAGGATACTTTGAAGTTCCTTTATTGGGCATTTGGAGATCTGTTGGAAGCAATGTAATTTTCTTCATGGAAACCTTTTAAATATGTTTGAGTCATTTAATTGTGGCTTTTAACTTTCATTCCATTTTTTTGACTTCATCTTCTTTATCTTCTTTATCTCTCTATTGATCCAAGCTAGGAAAGAGACTCCATAGAAGGCACCTATTAATTCAAGAAGGAGGAGTTACAATCAATGGGAAGGTTATGTGAGAAGAAAGCCAAGGGAGAAGGAATCCAAAAAAGGGCTGAGAGGTTAGAGTGGGGAGAAAAGATACACAATGGTGAGTGGGGAGGAAATTTGGAGAGGGAGGCATAGTACATATGAACCAGAGAATGAACAGGTGGAGTGGATAATAAGGGGCAGAGAGCTGAGAGAGGACAGGAAGGTTATGGTAGGTAGTGGAGATAAAATGAGAGAAGGTGGGGTAGCTGGCAGATTAAGGCTGAATAAAGCAAAGGGAGTGGTAAGAGGTAAACATCATTCACACACTTAGGAGAGGTAACAAGAGTATTGGGATGGGATGCAGAGACTGCTGCACCACGTGCAATCACAGGAGTGGAAGAACATGGAAGCAACATGGATGTAACAGAGGTATTTTGAGAAACAGGACATTGCTCAAATTGAATATGAAACTAGAACATAATAGACTATAAATCTCTCTTGTACTATCCAAACTGGATTATGCCAATGGCCTCTACCATGGATCATCTCTATCTATTCTGAAAAAACTACAATGTATTCAGAACTCCGCTACCAGACTACTATTACATAAAAGCCACAAGCCCACATCTCCCCTGCCTTGAGAGCACTACACTGGTTACCCGTTGCCAGAAGATACACCTTCAAGCTGCTTTGTATCACCCACAAAGCTATACATGGAACAGGACCGCTTTTTATCAGAAACAAAATAACCAAATACATTCAGCAAAGAAACCTCCGCTCAAGATTAGCACCCTGCCTTAGATCACCACCATACAAGAAAAAGACAATAGGTGGTAATTCCTTCTCGTTCAAGCAGCCAAACTATGGAATTCATTACCCCCCAAAATAAGATCCACGGATAACTATCTTGCCTTCAGAAGACTACTCAAGAGTTGGCTTTTTAATTCATAACTGCCATATTCAAACAGCAGTGGACTGCATATGCCTGGGTTGGTAAATATTTTTAATCTTAGTATGTGTGTGCGTGCATGTATATATGTATGTGTATATACATGTACATGTATGTGATTCTATGCTTAACATGTTCATAGGTCATTGCATAGCTCCTAGATAAGTCGTTATATTAGATACTTATGAATCCATGCTCTCATTTTTCATACCACACTGATCTAATGTTTTATTATCATAAGCATTCCGCTATTCAAAAATTGAGGAAAGATAAACAAATGATAGAAAAGTACACTTATTAGTTAACTTCAAATATTATAAATCTTGAAAGTCTGTGGTTATACAATACTACTTTTCTTCTCATACTATTATACCCATTATTATATTCCTTGAACATATATTCCCTTACTGTGTATTTACATATCTATTTATTTATTTCTCTAGTCCTACTGTACTAGTGAAAAATTAAATAAAAATAAATAAAATACATTCTATAAATAAAATTCATATTATAAATAATTACATTAAAGTAAAAAAATTATAATAACGAATAAATAAATAAAATTAAAATTAAAATTAAAATAATGATAAAAAATTTACATATATATAAATAAAATTAAGAATAAATAGAATTAATACACATTTTCTCTCTTGTAAGCTTTACTTTGTCTACCTATCACCCTATGTCATGTCTCTATCAATCTATCTTCTATCCCCACTCTGTCTCATCCCAAACCCATTCTACTACTTTAATCTCCGAAATAACCCTGCCGAAGCTCTTCCTTCCTCCTCCACAACTAGCTCACCCCAAACCTCAGTTTACTACCATGATCTCCCAAGCAACTCTACTGAATTCCCTCTCACTTATCTCACCTTTGACTCATCCAAAACCCCTCCTGCTACTCTGATCTCCCTAACCCTTTCCACAGACTCTTCCCTCCTCCATCTCTCCTTTACTCATCCCCCCAGCTTCATCTTATTACTATAAACTCCCAATTAACACTTCAGGATTCTTCCTTCCTCAATCGCTCCATTACTCTAGTCAATCCAACTAACAAACTCACATGTCCTCTGCTCAAACTAACTCATAATAATACTAATTCTGTACTCATATTTCCCCATACTAATACACCACTAGTTCCTCTTGAGTTCCGGAGCAGCATGCTACTCGCCGAAAAGGGCTTTGACGCCTCATCAGGGGTAGTAAGTGCTATATAAATACTATTATAATTACAATAAATATTGTGCCTTAAATATAATTTACAAAACTATTGCCCCATTGGAGTTAATAATTCAAACTCTACCCCAAATGAAGCACTATTTTTGTAAATGGTGGTTAGACACAAATTTTACATGATATGTAAGTTTTCTTATCCTTGTTTTGACACAAACCCTCAAATAAGTAATGTGTTAGAATGGTTAATACATGTCATTCGTAAGTGCATGGGGGCATGTTCCTGAGGAAATCATTCCTCTCCCTCGAATAAATGAAACAAGGCCAACAAATGATAAATTGTTGAATTTTAATCATAAAAACCTGTGAGGAGAATCCTCTAAAACATAATTATCTCAATATTTCATTTCTTAAAACTAAAAAAGAAAAGTGTGAAGGTTTTGTTTATGGAAGGACATTGTAGAACTAAGCCAGACCTCTAGGTAAACAGATTTCAAAACTACCAGGTAGATTTATAGTTGAGCATGTGCTGACCCACAAGGAGAACATTTTCCAAATTAAGGTTAATTAAAAATCTCTGAGAGCTCAAAAACCACCAGGTTAATTAAATAAAAGCAGCATAGGCACAACCTCAAAGGAAGATGCTGCTTCTAAAACCCCAGGAGAAGTTAGTTTTTGTGGGATCAACCTAGGAATGCTTAATGCTATTAGGTGCAAACCACTGGAAGATACAGCTTCCTAAATTCAAAATCCAAAAGGCAAATTAAACCAATAGGGACCACATAGGAATAATGTAGGAGTAACTCTCACCACTTTCTAACCCCTCAAGCTACTTTAGAGTCTTTAGGATCCACATAGAAGTGGTGTGGGTGCAACCCACAGCAACAGTTTCCAAAATGATCTGGTAAATTATTTTTTTATAGAGACCACCTAGAAGTTGTTTATATACAACCAAAGTGAAGATGTAGCCTTTTAAACATAATTAGGTAATGAAGAGTTTAGTCTGTAGATCTAGGAGTGGCATTTGGTGCAGTCCTCTAGAAGACAGAACTTCCAAAACACACAAGGTCAATTAATGGTATAGAGTCACCCTATAAAGGGTGTATCCACAACCCATCCGGAGTTTATGACCCCATCTAAGAGCGTCAAAGGGTGCAATCCAGCTGTTAATGAAGCTTCCAAAAGCAAACAGCTAAATTAAATCCTAAAGGGTCAATGGAAGCGACATAGACACAAACCACTGAATCCACTGTTTCCAAACCCACAAGATAAATGAAGAGCCTGTAGGGGGTCAACCTGCATAGATGTAATTAAAAGACGAACGCAGCTTCCATGAACTGCTAACTAAGTAGGAGTTATAGGGTCAACGTTGGAGGAGAATATGTGCAAGGCACTTCAGGTTTGCTGCATCCTATGCCATTCCAAGGTGTTAGTCAAGCACTGTGTAAACAGTCTTGGAATTTGCAATTACAGATCATTGTTAACAAATGTATCTGTTAATTGAAACAAACGATTACAGCTCCCGAATGTAATAATTTGTTAAATGAATACACAGTTAGTAAACACATTCCCCCTCCTATTTATATTTTATTTTCCTGTTCTTGCAACTTCTACTTGAGATTTGTTTAAAAAAAAGATGTTTTATCATGCACAGCTATCAACCCATGAATATTATACCTGCTCAGAATTGTGATAGTTCAATTAAACTCTATCATTAGAGAGGCAGGCAACACTTTGTAATTGTCAAGATGTTAAAAACAACGAGCCATAAACTGATGTTGATTGCATAGCTATCAGAAGAAATGTGTGCCTAAAAGTACTCTCCTACAAATGGACATGAGCCTAGATTTACTAAAGGTAAACTGTGCAGGATGAATAGCTGTGCAAAGCATCAGTAAGTGGCAGAAACATCAGTAAAAGATTAACTTTAATGGCCATACGTTATTTTGCGCTACAAGTTGACCATCATGCTGTTTCCAAACCTGATTTTGCCATTCCCATACTAACAGATGCAAGAGGCGGGGGAGTGTATAAGGGGGTGCGTACATGTAACATGTTCTTTACCATAAAGCACAAAGCCTACATGTCTGATCCCTTGTGATGTTTTCTATACCTAGGAAGTTCTTTTGGAGGTTGTAGTTCAGGTACAAATTCTAGGCTACACACTGATGGGTCACCTTTGTGCAGCGTGAGGTTAAACTTCACACAAAACAGACATATTTAGAGCAATCACTGCTAATGCTATCATCAATGGGTGACTCTTACTAAATCTGGTGTTGTGCTATGTCCTGTCTTCCGCACAATGCATTGGTGCAATTGTTCATGTAAGAATCCTTTCCATAAAAGGCAGTAAATCTAGGCCCATGTTCCCACTAGAATGAGTGGGCGAGGTCGCCAATGAAAATAATCAATAACGAATTTGCTTGAAAAATATGAAAACTCCATTGTTGGGCCATGATGCTTTCATACGTCTACAATTTTGATTCACACTCCCCCTAATCCCGTCTTCTTGTATATGGTGCGCAATAATGTGGTGATGAAAGCCCCCATTAAGTGAAATCTAAACTAGAAATCTAGAACAGCCCGAACATAGCCTGATTTGTTTGGTATTTAAGGCTGATTTAATTTTTTATTTAGACCCCCCTCAGCGGTTTAAATTCTGATAGGCACACTCAACTGTGTTAGCGCGTCAGACCTTATTAAGTAAATTAACAAGGGAAACGTGAATAGGCTGATGGACCTTCTGAATGCGCTTTGAGTTTTTTCCACCATATATCCCGTACCATCCAGATCAATAACATTAACAATCAATAACATCAATACTCAATAGAAGGCAGTAATTTCCACACACCAGGACCTTGCAGTCATGAATAATCACACAATGCTAATGTCACGTAACTTAGACTCAAGATCAAATGATAAACACACAGGACCAACACTGGCTGATCAAAGCGTGAACTACTGCACGTTCTAAGGTTACATTACAAATTAATAGTAAGAATAACTGCACAAACAAAATCACATACATTTAGATTCAGAAAAGAAAAGACAGGAACTGTTATTACATATAGCGAACTTCATCAGTAAGAACCATATCAGATTAGAATAGCATATCTGGACTTCATGCAAAACAATTTAGTCACACAAATTTGGCAAAACATCTAACTATGGATCTATCAAAATTAGCGCTTGGTACCTAGAAACAAAAGCAACTAGACATAACAATCAGTAATGTCATTATGTACCTGTCCTCAGTATGGTTCAGCAAGCTGTGACATTCTTCGTCAACAGGACATCCGTTCGGACTGCAATACATCAGGATTCAGCATCAAAGTTCAGAAAAAGCAAAGGCCCTTATTATGACTTTGGCAATCTATTTTGTAGACCGCCAAAGTCACGCCCGTCTTCAGACTGCCATATTATGGCTGCTGGCTGCTCTCCGCCACTATTTGGTGGGGAAGCTGCCAGCAGCCATTCTGGCGGTTGGCGGTCTAGTGGCGCTTGCTCCTTCTCCACCGCCACGTCAGCACAACACCACCCACTGTATTACAACATGGTAGATGGCTTGGCAGTGTTGTGTTGGCGGGGTGCTGGCGGTGGAGCAAGCGCCATGGACCCTGTTCCCTCCCGGATGACCACGAGGTAAGGTGATCGACCGACAGGGGAGGAGGAGGTGTTGAGTGTTGTGTGCGTTAATGGGGGGTGTGTGTGTGAATGGAGGGGGGAGGGGGTGTTGTGTGTGTTTGTGTGCATGTGTGCAAGTGTCTGTGTGCTTGTGTGAATGTGTGTATGCGGGAGATGGGGGAGTATGTTTGTGGGTATGCAGGGGTGTATGTTTGTCATGACCGTGTGTGCATGTTTGTGTGACTGAGTGAGTATGGATGTGTGCATGTATGTAGGCAAGTGTGGTGTGTGTATGCCTGGATTAGGGGATGAGAGGGGCCAGAAAGGGGATCGGGGGTTCACAACAGGGACCAGGGGAGGGGGTGTCGCTGTTTGGGGAGGTGGGGTTCCTGATGGGGCAAGGGTGGGGGCTCCTACATGGAAGGGGGGTTGGGTAGTCCTGTTGTGGCAACAGGAATGAGTATTCCTGTCGCCAGTATCCTTACCACCAAGGATTTCGGGGTGGGGCAGCCACCACGGAATCCCTGGTGGTAAGGCTACTCACAATACTGCGGGTGGTGTTAGGTGGATTGCCGGGTCGAAGGTGGTCAACCTTCGGCCAGGCAGTCCTACCACCCTGGCAGTACAGGTGGTGAACTGGCTGCAATGCAGCCAGTTCACTAGCGATGTCATTATTTCGCGGTCCTGCACCGCTACGCTGTCAGTGGTCTGACCGCGACTGCAGGCATGGCGGTGCAGGACAGCCAAGGTCATAATGACCACGAAAGTCTCTCTAAGCAGTTCAAAAAGGATAACTAAACACTTAAGAAGAATGGGGAGAATGGCTTCCGTCCTCTTGGTGCAGTCCGGCTAAGTTAGATTTCCTAAAACTACTTCCCACATCCTAATTGGTCAGGCTATCGCATGTTTACTCTTAGTCCAATGAAACTAAAACTTCAAATCTACAATTTTACTACTACATGGTTCACATGTTGACGGTTGGCTCATTTTCTCCCACTTTCGTCATTCGGCTCGTCAGGTATCAATATTGTTGCAGCTTATACTCCAGTCAGTGCATCTTTGGTCTTCTCCTGGGAAAGTCAGTCTTACACCCATTACATTAAACATTGTTTCACTAGCAAGTACAGCATCTTCAAGCAAGCAGTTTCTCATGAGAACTAACTTCAGCTACGAGCACATAGTCAGAACAGTGGAAAATCACAATTTAATTCGCTAAGCATCCGTTTTATAAAACGCTTAAGTAATGCAGCTTGACATGAGGCCATGCAGCTAGGCCAAGACCATGCTAAGATAAGGCCTACAATTAATAAAATTAATACATAATGCCTAACCCTCAATATGACATATAACTACATTAATCAAACATAAGCTCACCATTTCACATTAAAAAGCCATTAATAAGCACACTTCGTGAACATTGACGGCCACTCTGGTAGGTGCACCTTCAAATGCGTGCATTATCTTTCTCTGTGTTAACACATTTTCTACAGAGTTAACAACCGTCCATCCTTTTGAGGTCAATAAAATGAGTACCATCGAGTTGGGCAATGTATACACCAGTAAATAACACATAGAAACCAACACATCGTATAGTGAGCAATAGATCTGTAGAGGCAATTATTATTACTTAGTAACATGTCACATCCCCCAAAACAAACTGTAATTTGATGAGCATTCTAAAATGGTAGCCTCAGACACAAGAATGTGTTAAATAAGTCTATGTCACTGTGAGTGTATCAGTATATTACTAGAGACAAATCTTAATTACTCACATAACTGCAACTTTAATGAGGTATATTGCAAGCATTGGCAAAACCAACAGATATGGCTTGATGTTTTTTTATTATTATTACAAAACAATAAGAAAACCTCACACTGTCTAAATGAGGTAACGATATTTAAAAAATGCAAATATAAAGAAATTGCCATACCTTAACAATTTATTAGAGCACAGTTCGTACTTTACTGGAGGATGGTGTAAGTAGAACTGTAACAGAAAACCTTTTGAGTTTTATTGCACATCACAGGAGCATTTGATTCTCGTTCATCCAAAGAAAAGGTGCCATTAGCTCTGAATTACTGTACCATGTAGAGGTGAGTTAAACTCATGGATGGCTTAAAAAGATAAAATAGGATAAAGTTTGGAAAGGAAAATATTTTGTCAGAGTAAAGTAGTAGTCCAACAGTCCAACAGTCCTGGCAGCGAAGTGCACTTCTTTTTAGGCGATATACCTGTCATCAGGTTGAGTACTGTCACTCACAGTAAAAGAGAGCCAATGGCTGAAGTGGGCTGATCCACTACAGTATGCAGTATTCTGTTGTGGGTGGTAGGAAAATGTGAATGAAAGTTAAACAGACAGTTGAACATACCAATGTATGAAGAGAATTGACCCAAAGCCCCAGCATGCGTAAATATATGTAATGTTTATTCATTATTTTTTTCATTACAAGAAGCTGGTGACTCAGCTAATGCTTTCTCTATGGCATACCAGTTCAACTACATGCTAGTTGTGATTAGAACACGGGACTTGACCCCAGTGAGTGATATCACTGTTTTGCAATTCTTTACAATAGAGGAAATCATTGTCTTGCAAAGGTCATTAAATAATTTTTGTTAAGATACTTCAGTGACTAATGAGTTTGCTCCTGAGGTCTGTGCACATTACAGGCTCCTGTATGTTTCATGAAAGGGATGATTCAACTCTTATTGTGCCTCTCCTACCAAACAGCATAAGCTGCCTGATTGTGAAAGACGTGTGTAGGATTAACAAACATGTGCAGTGGGCTTGCAATGCTTATCACTGGTTGTCCTAATTGTAACTCTCATTTTCTTGTTTCTTATTCAATGGCTTGCTGCCTTCTACTTGCACTTGTCCGTTCCATGGAGCATAGCCTCATTATCATCCTTTTCATTGGCTCACTTGTACCCTTCCACTATTCATTTTAATGGAAATGCTGTTTTCTTTTGGTTAAGCACTCCATGAGAGAGCATGTGCTTTCCAACTCTTTCCCTCATGTGTTTGTCCTCTACCAAGTACCCACCCCTGTGGCATGTGCCACCCTTTCCTCCATGTGCTGCTCATTCTCAATACTGTGCTTCTCCCCATCAAACGTCCTTGTACTCTGTATTGCTCTCTCTCTCACTAGCAAGCTTCTCCCAGCACTTAGAGTTGCTCTCTTTTGCTCATGTGCTGTTCACACTCTCTCAAGAGCTTCTCCCAGTCAAGCTTCCCAATGCTCCATCCCTCATGTACCACTTCCCCCTCCTCTTCTACCCACTGCCTGCTGTGTCCCTTTCCCCTCCCACATTTGGTTCTGTGTTGCTCCTCCAAAAGTTACTACCTTTTTTTTAGATTTATTTTTGGAGGAAAATGCAGCAAATTTACGGCCGACCCATCGCCCTTAAAAAAACACTTTTTTTTTAGAGAAATTACATTTTTTTTTATTGTTCCATCTTTGATAGATAAATAAAAAAATGGTATCTGTCTCATTTGGGACGCACATGAAACCACCCACCTATGAAATAATGCAATAACAGCTGCGTCATTTTCGTTTTTTTCCCTTTGCCTGATGCTGCACATCATGTGGCTGCACAGCATTAGCAAATTCAATGGGTTCAAAAGGCAACCTTGTCAATGCTTGTTTCTTCTGAAGTTGATAAAATAAGTACTTTGAGTTTAGCAAGAATTAAAATCTATGGGCCCGATTCCGATCTTGGTGGATGGAATACTCTGTCACAAACATGACCGATATTCCGTCCACCCTATTATGATCTCCATTGGATATAGTGGGATCATAATGGGGCAAACAAGATATCCATCACGTTTGTGACAAAGTATTCCCCTCAAGATCGTAATCAGGCTCAATCTGTTAAAACTGATATAATGTGAAAACCAGCTCAATATAAATTATATAATAAAAGGATAATATGAACTATGATCGCAAATGCCCTTTTTTAGGAAAAACATGTGCCTCAAAGGGAGACTGTTTCAAAACATTTGCATTATTATTTACCTATTGTATTAAAACTCTGCATCACGGGGAACATCATTAGCAACAATTGCCAAAAAAGCTTCTGCAAAGCTTTTCTTCTCCTAGTGCTCTAGAAGCAAGTTTTATAAAGACATAAAGGTAGGCATCACAGATGCGCATTTCACTGCACGGGGGAAGATGCCAGAAACTGCAAAGCTTTTGCACTGTTTAATTTTCTGTCAAACTAGAACGCCGCCGACATATAACATCGTAGTAGCCTACTGTATAAAAAGAATAATCATGATGTTTATTAAATGTGAGTAACATGGTTTATATGAATTTCAGGTAATGCAGGCAGCCCACTATAACTGTAAACCACATGCTTTTTACTTTGGACTTTTACGGCTTTTAATTTATCAAAGGAAATAATTAGCACACTTTGTGGCAGCCTGTGATGGAATGTATTCATTTGGAAGCCCTGTGTTTCCTGTCATTAAAGCTACATCATGTCCTTCCTTTTCTATTAAACCTCAAGTCAGGGCAGAGAGAAGTCACTAAAAGGAAATGAAGAGTTTTTTTGGCAACCTTCTCAGAGGATGATTTCATACTGCGAGAGGACAGTAAGCCCATCATACATGCCAACAAGTATAATATATGTGCATTCGGGGGGCGCAAACTGCAAGACTTCATTTATTGGATGGTTTGTTCTCAACCAATTAAATGTGTTTAGCAAAATTGCCTCAATGTTGTTTTTGGCGGATAAATACTTTTCTGTCTTAATTAGTAACATGCCCTAGGTTTGGAAAGATATAGATGCATTTAAATTCTGTACAATCATGCATCATCTGTGGGATTTAGCTCCTTGTCTAAAATGTATATGACAACTTATTAATCAAGGGTTGTGTTTTCGTACAACATGTTTTAAGCGTTGGTGCACAAAGTTTTGTCGTTCCTAAACCAAGATCATGACATTTCCACCTCACCGTTTCTGGCTTTATTCTACAGGGTGACAGAGAGACACGTTTGCACGTAAACATCACCCCAAAGAGTATGCACGGAGAAACTCAAATGTCTGAGGCCATCTCTTAGACTTCAATAGTTTTACAAAGTTAGTCGCTTTTTCCAAAGGAGGTTTTAAGAGGCTTAAAATGAAGTTATTATGGTGACAGATTTACTCTTTCACCCCAAAAGTGGGTGGTCCTTCCAGGTCACGACCAAAGTACACTGTGGCTGGAAGACTGCAGTCTCGAATGTTTTAAAAGGCTAATTTAGTTGTCAAGTGATACCGTTTAATTAAGGGGACTTCAAATCACTTCTCTGTTCGTTGTCGTTTTCAACGCAATGAATTCTGGAGCAGTTTCTATTATACTGACATACTTAACTACGTGTCCTAAATATCCTTTAGACACGCAGGAAACTTCTTATTGAGTCATCCAACATGATTGCATTTTATAGCTGATTTGTGTTGAAAAAATATATATATAAATGTATTGTTGCTTATTTCACTAGTTACCAACCGAGCCCTGTACATTTGTAGGGACGTTCAGAGACGCTATAATTTTGTAGTACATTAATTATAAAGAGAAACAATATCAGGATTTTTTATGGGGAAAAGCAATCCCAGGTTGTTTCCACAGTGGTGTCCCTTTCCGAAGAGAATGTGGTAAAATGCTACTGTACGTAGGGCACCACAAATTCTGATATTTATTAGATGTGTGCAGCAATATTTTTCTGCACTCAGAATTGTACAATTTCAGCATATCAAGCCTTTTCAAAAATTAAAGTTTCCTTTACTCACCTTGCTATAGACAGTTTTAGCAATCTGTTTGAGACAGCACTGCAAACAATACCAGGGTCAAACTGACTTATAAGGTGATCAAGAAACGCCCGGAGTGGTGGCCTGATAAATCAGTGTGTGGGCCGTTTTTTTGACTGATTGTGTGCCTATTTTATGGTCTGCTGGGCTGGTTTTTACTGATGATTGCTCTGATAATAAAATAAACATTACCAACAGCAAGCTCAAATCCAAGCAGACTTCCATACCTGCCTGAAGGCGGAGAATGATGGGGGGTTTGGCTCTGGTGCCCAAAGCCCCTTGGGTGCACGTGGCTGGCATGAACACCTGACTATGTAATGTTACAATGTAAAGGGTGTAATTTTAAGTAAAACAGACCTAGTGACTTTATCAAGGGATCAGATCACCAAAGTATAACAAGCATTTGCAATGCAATAGGTCTCGTATTTGTCAAAGTTAGAGCTATTGGCGTTAACAATTGCATTTTTTCACTTTTTTTGTATGCAGTGGAGTGATGATCTTTGCATAGTGTTGTTGCCATTCGTATGACCTGGCAGCGCTGGGAGAACCTGAAAATGGAAAATAGGTTATAAGGGAGGGGAGGCAAGAGTAATATGCTGGCTGTGAAAAGAAATAAGTAACAACATCCTGGAAAAAGCAAAGCATCATGAAAAATGCAAGATTAAGTAAAGCATGTGGAATGTAAACAGGAATAACATGGTTACATTAACACTTTTTCACTTCTAATATGCTGGCTGAAAAGAGCCTGCAGCATTTACTGTTGTTATGTGCACGAAGCAGAAACAGGGTGCAGTACCACAGGCTGTCACTAGGTGTCCCTTGGGACCTCTTTTGGCCTGCAATCTTGAATTCAACACATCCTCAATGACTTTCGGCCACCGTGCTGGAAAATGAATAGTGGCACACACTTTGAGTAAAGTTTTATGCTGTGCATTCAGGTTATGAGGGTGGGGAGACAAGAGTAATATGCAGGCTGAAAAAACACAATAAGTAACAACATCCTGGAAAAAGCACAAGCTCATAGAGAATGCATGATTAAGTAAAGCATGTGAAATGTAAGCAGCAACAACATGGTTATGTTAATGCTTTTGCATTTACAATATGTGGGCTGAAAAAAGTCTGCAACATTTACCATTGGAATGTGCACAAAGCTGGGAAAGGGTGCCACTAGGCTGTCACTAGGTGTCCCTTATGACCTCTTTTGGCCACATAAGGTACTGTACCCTGCAATGTTGAATTCAACACATCCCTAATGACTTTCGGGGACTGTGCTGAAAAATGAAGCTCGGTGCTTGTTTTGAGAAAAGCTTTACACTGTGCATTCAGGTTAAGAGGGAGGGGAGACAAGAGTAATATGAAGTTTTACTAAAAAAATAAGTACGAAGTCGCCCTATAGGCACCTTCACATAGTAATGTGAAGCACTCTTACGATCAAGTTTACACTATATGAAACTTCAGGTCCTCATGCAAAGCGCTCAAACACCACAAAGAAACAGCGGTATGCCCAAAACAAGGAAGAGGAAGAGGAAGAAACAACATATGGCCATGCCGTGAGGAGCGGTGAAGTAAAAGAAAAAAATAGTGCGTCCCACTAAGCATGATAGCTGATCTTGTAATAATCCATGTATAAGAGTCAGTCTGCAAGATGGTAACAAGACAGTCTCAAAGTGGGACAAATGTGAAGCATTTACCTATGAAATCAAGGGAATTTTGAAAGGCAGGCCAAGGAATGAATAAAAGTGATGGGCGTGAGATGGGCATGGGTAAAGCCTGGGCTGGACCTAAAAAAAAGACTTATTGGCTTCATGAAAGGATTACAAAATTAACATATATAAAGCAGACCTATTATCTTTGTCAAACAGTCAGCAATAGTTATAATCAAATGTATATTTTAGAAATTCATACTTTGCAATGAAATGTAAAAGGAAACAGAAATATATTTATAAAGACTTGACACAGAATGTACCACACATAGAAAGAGGAACAAACAAGGAGAAATAAAGCTATCATTCCTTGTTGCCCCTCCCTTGGGGAGGTGTAAGGTTTTGGAATATCCCCAGCTTTACAAGCTCTTGTAAATCTGAGGATGCGTCAAAATCCAATGGGTTTTGCATGGGAACACCAACGGCAATGCCCATGGAATGCCTTTCTTGTGCACACTAAGTCAACGCTGCAATTGACCCTGCCTCGCCTCACTTCATATCTATGAGTCCATTTAAAGCCATTCAAAGTGGCTTTTCATGGCCTCATCAATATGAGTTCAAGGGTTGCGCCACCTCTAAGGAGCCCCCAGACTGAATGGAATCATAACCAATACCAGCAACAATATTGGGGTATGATTCCAACATGTTTGATACCAAACATGCACAGGTTCGGAGTTACCATTATGTGGCTGGACATAGGTAGAGACCTATGTCCAGTACATACATAAAATGGTGTTCTTGCACTTACAAAGCCAAGGAAAATGGAGCTGGAGTTTGTGGGGGCATCTCTGCTCATGCAGGGGTGCCCTCACACACAGGTACCTGCACCCTACCCTCTGGTCTGGGAGTGACTACCATAGGGGTGACTTACGGTGACCTGGTGCAGTGACCTGTAGTGAAAAGGGTGCATGCACCCTTTCACATAGGCTGCAATGGCAGGCCTGCAGATACACTTTGCATGAGCTCCACTCTACATACTGCAGCCCATGGGTGACCCCTGGTGCCCCAACGCCCTGGGTACTATCTACTAGGGACTTATAAGGGGGCACCAGTATGCCAAATGTGGGGTGTTTGTGGTCCAAGCAACCAAGTTTAAAGGGAGAGAGCACAGTGAATGGGGTCTTGGTTAGCAGGATCCCGATGAACGAGTCAAAACACACTGACATCAGGCAAAAAGTGGGGGTAACCAAGTTAAAAGATAGGGTACTTTCCTACACATTTACATAAGGAATTCTGAGTGAAACCCTTAGTCTGAAGCGAGTACTCATGGCTGTCAGAGCAGAGGAATGTGCAGAGCGACAATATGCGTCATAAACGTGAAAAGTAGGCAGATCCTCAAGGCTGAAGGTCACAAGTTGATGTCTCCAGAGAAAACTAAACTGTATTTCAGATGCTAGTTTTCGTTGCCCTTTGATGGTAAATGTTCTGCTATAGGACAAGTTTGCAAGGGCTGTGGGAAAGAGAACCGTTTTGTAACAGTCTGAAAGATGAAGGAAAAATGAAGTGCGTCATGCAGAGGAATAAAATGTATGCCTGAACGTTCCAGAAACGATGTTCTACACGTGCCCACAAGGTCAAGTGGCAAAATCAGCTGAGGTAATCAACACTAAATGAAGTCAATGATCATCTAAATCTTCATCCAGGAGTTCTTCAAATGGCAGTGAGAAAGATAGCATGTCGGACTGGCCGAATGCAAAGAAAAATAAGAGTTGAAGAAAACGCAATAAGAAAAATCACAAAAGTAATTCAAACATTGTCCAAAATTACACTAAAGATAAATGGCTACTCAATACTTTTTAGTATTGATGGTGGTGTATTGATACCAGTGTACATCTAGGCTGTGTTGACACCATTAAAAAGTCAAGGTTCATTTGTAGCCTACATGAAACACAAAAAGTTAAAGATACAAGCACCCATTCACATACTTGAAGGTAGTGTGTGTTTACTCAGTTTCGTTACTGTTGCTGAAATTGGACTGATATTTGTGAACTACAACATGAATGCTCATCATCAAATAGTAAATCAGTTCCCTTTGTTGCTCCATTGATTAGAAAAACTTGAGACCATGAAAGTGAAACTACAAATCAATGAGGAAGTTCATCCTGTTGCTCAAAGACATAGATGAGTTGCATTTCATTTACAAAAAGCTGTTGAGAAAGAGTTTGAGACATTACTAAAGTATGAAATTATTGAGCCATCTCCTGGTCCAACTCTATGAGTATTGCCCATAATGGTAGTACCCAAAAAGACACTGAAGGAGCTGTAAGCTAACAAGCCAATTTAAAGACAACATCACGGTCCTTGCATTGCGACATGATCACACAGTTAAGTGGTGTCAAAGTCTTCTCCTGCCTTCACTTGAACAAAGGTTATAATCAATTGGAACTTGAAGAAATTGCGGGTACATTATTACCTTTTCTACTCACATTGGTTTGTTCAGATATAAGAGATTAAGGGCCTGATTACAACTTTTATATCCTATGGAACTCGTAATACGGTAGGTGGTATATCCGTCACATTTGGGACGGATTAACACTGTCCTCCAAAGTTGTAATCAGGCCCTAAGTTTCGGTGTGTCATCAGCTGCAGAACTTTTTCAAGATGTCATTCAAGATGACAGCCTGTCACAAATGCTTTAATTTACAGCGATGACATATTAGTCTTTGGGGCCACAGGAAAGGGACATGATAAAGTTCTCATATAAGTTTATCAACTACTTTCTGATGCAAGTATAACCTTGAATACAGAGAAGTGTGAGTTTCACAAAACAAAACTCAAGTTCTTTGGCCATATCTTTGCTAATGTAGGTATGACGATAGATCCATCTAAAGTATCAGCTATGTCAGCCATCAATTCCCCAAAAGCTGTTACGAGGTTACATTCATTCATTGGCATGGCCGGTTACTGTTGTAGATAAATATGTCACTTTGCCACAGTAAGTGCTCTCTTAACTTCTTAGCTGATGGGCCTTCCTCACCCCCCCCAGTGCTGAGCCCTTTTTTGGCTATTTGGGGTAGTTCGATCTTAGGCCTTCATAACTTTTTGTCCACATAAGTTATCCACGCCAAATTTGCATCCTTTTTTTCCAACATCCTTGGGATTCTAAAGGTACCCAAAGTTTCTGGGTTCCCATGGAGGAGACCAAGAAATTAGCCAAAACACACCTACAATTTTTTTTTTTTTTTTTTTTTAAATGGGAACAAAGGGCTGGCGAAGAAGGCTTGTGGTTTTTACCCTGAAAAGGGCATCAACAAAGGGTTTGTGGTGCTAAAATCACCATCTTCCCAGCTTTCAGGAACAGGCAGAGTTGAATCAGAAAAACAAATTTTTCAACACAATTTTGGCATTTTACTGGGACATACTTCATTTTGACTATTTCTGGTGCTTTCATCCTCCTTCCAGTTGGTGACAGGAATGGGTGTGAAACCAACACTGGATCCCGGAAAGCTAAGTGTTTCTGAAAAGTAGACAAAATTCTGAATTCAGCAAGGGGTCATTTGTGTAGATCCTACAAGGTTTTCCTACAGAAAATAACAGCTGGAAAAATAAATGTAAATTGAGCTGAAAAAAACAGCAATTTTTCTCAGCGTTTTACTCTGTAACTTTTTCCTGCAATGTCAGATTTTTTAAAACAATATACCGTTACGTGTGCTGGACTCTTCTGGTTGCAGGGATATATAGGGCTTGTAGGTTCATCAAGATCCCTAGGTACCCAAAGCTAATAAATGAGCTGCACCTTGCAATGGGTTTTCATTCTATACCGGGTCTACAGCAATTAATTTGCTGAAATATAAAGAGTGAAAAATAGGTATCAAGAAAATCTTTATATTTCCAAAATGGGTATAGGATAAGGTATTGAGCAGCAGTGGTTATTTGCCCATCTCTGAATACCGGGGTGCCCATACTAGCATGTGAATTAAAGGCCATTTCTCAAATAGACGTCTTTTTTACACAATGTCTTATATTTGGAAGGAAAAAATGTAGAGAAAAACAAGGGGCAATAACACTTGTTGTACTATTCTGTGTTCCCCCAAGTCTCCTGATAAAAATGGTACCTTACTTGCGTGGGTAGGCCTAATGCTCGCGACAGGAAAGGCAATATGGACACATCACATTTTTACATTGAAATTTGATGTGTTTTTTGCAAAGTGCCTAGCTGTGGATTTTGGCCTCTAGCTCAGCCGGCACCTAGGGAAACCTACCAAACCTGCTAATTTTTTAAAACTAGACACCTAGGGAAATCCAGGATGGGCTGACTTGTGGGGCTCTGATCAGGTTCTGTTACCCAGAATCCTTTGCAAACCTCAAAATGTGGCCAAAAAAAACCTTTTTCCTCACATTTCGGTGACAGAAAGTTCTGAATTTGAGAGGATCCACAAATTTCCTTCCACCCATCATTCCCCCAAGTCTTCCAATAAAAATGATACCTCACTTTTGGGGGTACGCCTAGTGCCCGCGACAGGAAACGCCCCAAAACACAACATGGACATATCACATTTTCACAAAAAAAACATAGCTGTTTTTTGCAAAGTGCCTAGCTGTGGATTTTGGCCTCTAGCTCAGCTGGCACCTATGGAAACCTAGCAAACCTGCACAGTTTTGAAAACTAGACACCTAGGGGAATCCAAGATGGGGCGACTTGTCTGATCAGGTTCTGTTACCCAGAATCCTTTGCAAACCTCACAATGTGGCCAAAAAAACACTTTTTCCTCACATTTCGGTGACAGAAAGTTCTGGAATCTGAGAGGAACCACAAATTTCCTTCCACCCAGCGTTCCCCCAAGTCTCCCGATAAAAATGATACCTCACTTGTGGGGGTAGGCCTAGTGCCCGCGACAGGAAATGCCCCAAAACACAACGTGGACATATCACATTTTCACAAAGAAAACATAGCTGTTTTTTGCAAAGTGCCTAGCTGTGGATTTTGGCCTCTAGCTCAGCTGGCACATAGGGAAACCTACCAAACCTGCACAGTTATGAAAACTAGACACCTAAGGGAATCCAAGATGGGGTGACTTGTGGGGCTCTGATCAGGTTCTGTTACCCAGAATCCTTTGCAAACCTCAAAATGTGGCCAAAAAAACATTTTTTCCACACATTTCAGTGACAAAAAGTTCTGGAATCTGAGAGGAGCCACAAATTCCCTTCCACCCACCGTAACCCCAGTCTCCCGATAAATATGGTACCTCACTTGTGTGGGGAGGCCTAGTGCCCGCGACAGGAATAGATCACACAACGGTCAATGTTGGTACTTACATGAGGCAACTGTTGACACTGGGGTGATCCATTCCTTACGCACGCACTAGGTATAGGCACTCAAGTGGGGTAGTGTTTTTATCAGGACAGGTGAGGAATCACTGGGTGGTAGGAATTTTGTGGATCGCAGCATATTCCTGTAGTTTGTGTGACAGAAATGCAAGAAAAATAGAGTTTTTATTCAACATTTCAGTTTTGCAGGGTATAAGAAAACATTGGGGAATCCACACAAGTCACACCTCTGTGGACTCCCCCTGATGTCTAGTTTCCAGAAATGTTTGGGTTAAGTATGTTTTCCTATATAGCCGCCGGACCCAGGACCAAAAACACAGGTGCCTGCCTTACAAAACCAGTTTGTTTTGTGATAGATAATTTTGATGTCTCCACAATACAATTTGGCCAGTGGAATTCGGGGCTGAACTAAATTGGAGAGCTCCCAAAAGAGCACCCTCTCTGTGCTTGCCCCCGCATTCACCTGCTCTCTGGGTTGGGCTAACCCACTATTGCCCTGTTGCACAGACTGTGCTTGAGAAGGAACAGCAGGACTGCCCTCATCACCTCCCTCACAATTTACTGGAAGGAGTTATCCAATGGGACTCCTCCAACTGAAAAATCACTCCCAGAGTCTGTTCCATTGTCCTATCCCTCAGATGCTGTCTCAGTATCTGCTGTCTCAGTCTCTGATCCTATGTCAGAGCTGTCCTCTGTAACCAAAGTGACGTCAGCAGCAGTCATCCATCAAGATGCCATCTCTGCTATTGGCTAAACTGTTGCTCTAAAACACTAGCCTACATAGACAGTCACAAAATTGCTGGTGTGTGTGTGTGATACGTGCAACAGTAGAGGCCACCTTACCTGCGCTTCTTCCCTCAATCAGCACGTTCTTTCAAGACACTCAAACACCTTGTCACATACCATTCGTCACAGTCTTTAGCACCTCCTGCGCCCAGTCCAACAATCATTATTGGTGCTCCCACTCCCATGTCCTCCTCCTCGGATTCCCTCATTACCACCAAGCAAATGTTCTCTTCATCTCTCCATAGCCACCCCCCACCCGCACATACATTTACATTGTATTATAGCGCAGGTAGTGGCTGACTTTACTAATGTACTCAGCTATTTACATAAAATACAGATTTGCTCTTTGCAGTAGTCATATAAACCTTCTGCGCGTATGTGCACTGCGTTGAAGACGCAAGCTGAAACGTCAAGACAACTGGTGGCAAATATATATATATATATATATATACACATATACATATATATGATATATAGAAGATATATATATAGATCACTTTTATATGTGGGTCTGGTTTTCCTGGGGGCCGATTTGCAGCCCCCAGGGAAACCACACATGCACTGAGAAAAGTGATATATATATCTACATTGATGTGTCTATTCTATTCTATATATATGTGTCTATTCTATTATATATATATATATATATATATATATATATATATATATATATATATAGATCTATATATATATAGATCTATCTATAGATATATCCATGTAGATAAACATATCTACCTACATGGATTGATATATCTATATATAAATCTATGGTGGTCATTACAACCCTGACAGTTGGTGTTAAAGAGGTGGTAAGACCTGTCCAACCTTGACCTCTTTCCCACACCTCCCCCACCCCATCCATCTCCTAGGTCCCGAACTAGCACCTCAGCCACAACATCTCCGGGACCAGTGGTGCCTGTAGTCACTGGAATCTGGAGTGCACCGGCCACCAGGGCAGCCAGTGTGGCACGAAGCCACAGCACAGACAGACCCCCACATGTGCCCGGCGGGAGAGGGGGAAGACTCCAGCCACTAAAGCCGCTCCCAGGGGTACAGGTGGGAGTGTGGAGTCAGCTGCAACACCTTCCAAGGTGGGAAAGGGGCACAAGAAACTGAGCAAGTCTGGGAAGAGCAGCACGGCGGAGAAGACCGTCATAAACCCCGCTGCCCAGGAGGCCACCGCCAGCACCAGCCCTGCTGGTGAATGTCCTCCCATCTTTTCCGGCAGTGGGTGCTCCGTCTGTGGTAGAGCCCCAGGGTCCGGACGTCCTTGGCGATGGCACGCCAAATATATTTTTTCTGGTGGGCGCTGACCTACATGAGTTGTACATGGGGAAGGGAAACTTATTACCAACTGCACCATCAAAGTGATTGGCCCCCATCCCTACCCTTTCCTTGTGGCATAAGCACTCACCGTCGTTTCATGCACGCCACACTCTCCCCCTTCCTCCTTACATCCACCCCTCTCCACACAGGCATAGCCCATACAGCATGCTCCCGGTGTACTTACCTGTTTGTCTGGAGGACTGTAGCGTAGCGTGTACTGGGGGAAGATCCCATCCACGAGTTTCTCCAACTCCTCTGATGTGAAAGCAGGGGCCGTTTCCCCAGACACTCGAGCCATTGTCTCTTCCAGACCGAGGTCACAGCAGCACTTACAGTGTAGGTACTCTCCTGTCGAAGATCAGGTATCGAGTGATTGAACAGAATGGCGGTCAAGTCCGCGGCGGTGCGTACCGTCACCGCCGGCGTACATCATCATTGGCTCCTGGGACCCATAGGGTCCAATGTTAACGAATGCAGCATTGCGCCGTGGTCTTCGACCGCCTACCGCGACGGTGTACAACGCCAGCGCAGTTACCTCACATCCCATTGTCCCACTTTACAGGTCAGGCAGACGCCATTTCAGGGGCCCACATGGCTTCATTTTCAACTGCGTCACACATACCTAGGCCTAGACTCAACACACATACAGGCCACTTTGTAGATTATGATTGGTGTTCTGTGTAAGCTGTGGGTACGTACCTCTGAGTTGTTTGACTCTGTGCTCGCTGTTGTCGTTCATAGGCACCATCCACTGGGACATGTGAGGAGATGGCGGCATCCTCAGGTGTACCGACCGTTGGTGGACCTGTCGACAATGGAGGAAAGACGTGTGATAATCACATACAGGCTGGACCGTGCCACAATCCAGGAACTGTGTACCCAGTTGGAGCCAGACCTGATGTCAGCTATCCGCCATCCCACAGGAATCCCCCCTCAAGTGCAGGTGCTGTCAGTGCTCCATTTCCTTGCAAGTGGGTCATTTCAAACAACAGTGGCCATAGCATCAGGGATGTCCCAGCCCATCTTTTCCAATGTGTTGTCCAGAGTGTTGTCTGCCCTGCTGAAACACATGCGGAGCTACATCATTTTCCCTCAGGTGGAGGATTTGCCTACAGTGAAAGGTGATTTCTATGCCCTGGGACATATCCCCAACATCATAGGTGCCATTGATGGGACCCATGTGGCTTTGGTACCCCCCCACAGGAGTGAACAGGTGTACAGAAACCGGAAGAGTTATCATTCGATGAATGTACAGATGGTATGTTTGGCCGACCAGTACATCTCCCATGTGAATGCCAAGTTCCCTGGCTGAATACATCCTGCGGAATAGCAGCATCCCTTCTGTGATGGGTCAACTCCAGAGGCACCGTCTGTGGCTATTGGGTGAGCACCTGGAAGCTAGTCAGAGGGAATGTTTGTCTGGGTCTGGGGTTATCCCTACAGGTTAGTGTGTGTCTAACAGTTGTCCCTCGCCATTTGCAGGTGACTCTGGTTACCCCAACCTGTCATGGCTACTGACCCCAGTGAGGAATCCCAGGACAAGTGCAGAGGAATGCTACAATGAGGCCCATGGGCGAACTAGGAGGGTGATCGAGCGGACCTTCGGCCTCCTGAAGGCCAGGTTCAGGTGCCTCCATATGACAGGTGGATCCCTATTCTACTCACCAAAGAAGGGCGCGCTACCCCCAGGGGGCCCCAACATTTAAATGTCAAACTATGGCCCCGGGGGGATGGCGAGTTTTCCTAGGGGGGCCGACCCCCCCAAGTGAAATCCATGGTGTCTAGTGGCGTTTCCTGGCCCTCGCGATCAAGGACCAGGAAACAAGTTCAAGAAGGCCTCGTATGAAAGGGGAGAGTCTTCCCTTTCATACGAGGCCTTCCCGAATGTGGGGAAGGCTGTTTGGGGACGTTTTCCCCATCGGAGCAGGAAGCGGCCCTATGGGGAAAACAACACTGTGACGTCAGCGCACTGCACAAAGGGGCGGGTGGGGGTAGGGGAGGAGGCACGGAAGCTCTTCCGTGTCTCCCAGGGCTAGAAAAAAAAAAAGAAATTCCTTGGGTGCAACGCACCTGAGGATTTTTGAACCCCCTCTCTGGTGTCAGCCACTGGTCGTGACCCGCACCAGGGAGGTAGTGCGGGCGGGCGTCGGCCAGTGGCCAACGCCCGCATTAAAGGGGTTGAGAGTCTTAACAAAAATAACTGATCCATTTTACTGGTCACACGAATGTGAACAAAGTTTTATGATAATCAAGCATGCAATTGAGATTGCCACTGAAAGGGCCTAGTTTGATTTGAAGGTGCATACAGAGGTTGTTGTTGACGCAAGCCCAATTGGGTTGGGCGCGATCCTTGCTCAACACAATAGACACCAAATGCTTGAAAGAAAGTTTAGGTGTAGTGTAGGCCTGTATATCTGTACATATTTTATATGGAAAGCCTTTCACTCTTGTAAGTGATCATCAAGCATTGCTTAATATCTTTGGCAATTGAAAACCAAGATGTCTCCCAGAATTGAACATTGGTGTTTGTGGCTACAGGAATATGACTACACTATCATGCACTGAATAGGAAAAGATCAAACCCCTGCTGTCTACTTTTCATGTATGGCAGTACAGTGTTATGGTACCTCTTTCTAAGTGGCTGAAACCTACAATAACTTCATCATAAAGTTAAACACCCTGTCACTATTTCTTTGGAAAACAAAAATACTGCAATGAGCAAAGACAGTGACGTGTTAATACTGAAGGACATTATTTCACATCAATCCTGGAAACAGCACACTCGACCTCTCACATGTGACAACGAAAATCAGAAGTTCAAGAATGGAAAAGATGAACTCTCCACTACTCAACATGGTATTGTCTTAAGAGATTCTAGAATTTTCAAAGCAGAGAGTCTGCAACAACAAGTAATTGAAGTAGCCCATGAAGGACATTGTGGAATTGCTGCCACTAAACAAGCTCTCTGATACTGATTTTGGTTTCCTCATCTTGATGAGAGAGCTGAAAAAAGAGTTGAAGGCCTGTCATTTATGCAATTGCTTATCTCTCAAAATTACTCAACATACCTTGAACATATCCGACCTACCAACACATGTATGGGAGGAAACTGCTGTTGATTTCTTTGGTCCTCTTGACAATGGACATCACATGATGGAGATAATCAATGAATACTCCTGTTTTCCACTAGTAGAAATGTCTCGTTGATTACTCAAGAAAAGGTCATTGAGAGATTAGATGGCATTTTTGCAATATAGCCTCATATTTAAGAAAAAAAGGTGCATAAGCTATATTGTGCCACTTTTCTTGCTCCCCTCTACTGGTACCTAACGACACCATGGTAGCACTGTATTTATAATATGCCACACCATGGTTGTCGTTGGCACACTAACGTCAATATTTTTGATGCTATTGGGTGCTTTGCTACACTAGCATAAAAAATGTTGATGCCAGTGCAGCAAAGTGCAAGGAGGCCCATAGGTTACTATGGGAGTGTCTTTTTAATGCCTGCTACGAGTTCTATCGCCGAAACGCACCTCTTGCCTGCATTATGCCTGACGCAGGCATAATGTAGTGCAAGGGGTTACAAAGTGGTGCAATGCATGCATTGCACCACTTTGTAAATATGGCGTGGCAGAAATGCCACTTTAGCACTGCCTTTGCATAAAAGAAGTGACCCTATGATTGCACTAAGGTGGTGCCAGGGGTTCTTAAATATGTCCCATAAGGTGTTACTTAAATTCTAAAGTCTGACAATGGTCCGCCTTCCAAGAGTTGACAATTCTGAGATTTTTTTACTCATCTTAATGTGCAGCATCAGAAAATCACACCTCCTTGGCCACAAGCAAATGGTGTTGTTGAGCTCTTTATGAGCACACTTAAAAAGACTGTCCAGCGGGTTAAATTGGAGAAGCTTGATCTGAAGTCAGCTCACCATGCTACTCTTCAAGCTTATCGGTCGTCTCCTCATTCAAAGACAGGTGAAAGTCCTGCCATACTGATGTTTGGGAGAGTCATAATCACTAAGATACCACAATGGACTAATAGGAGATCTACACAGAGAAAGAAATAGGTGGAAACAAAAGATGAAAGTAAATGCTGACAAAAGTCCATGTGTGAAGAACATTACTTTCACTAAAGGAGTTTGAGTATTGCTGCAACACCAGAGAAAACATAAATCGGATGCTCCCTTTGATGCTGAACCCTTTGAAGTTGTGACCAACAAAGGACACATGGTGACAGCTCACCATCCTTGAAAGTCCATTACATGAGACTCTCCACACTTCAGACATCTGTCTCATCATTTACCAGTTCCTAATGTCAGAGATGAGTCTGGATTGATTGAGACAGTTGAGTGCGTCCTGACTGTATCCGTCCCTACATCACCAGTATCAGTCATGGACACTTCTTTTCTCTCGTCCCAGCCTCAGAGGACACGATCTGTGCATTTGGCCGGAACTCCAAGATGACTTATTGAGGGACTTATATATATATATATATATATATATATATATATATATACATATACAGTAAAAATGTATACTTTTTATTTAATAAGGGGGAGAGGTAGGCCCATATTTATGAAAAATGACAGACAACTGCACATTATCTTTTAACGCAAGCTATCGTCATTCCCTAGCGCCATCCATATTTAAGATATGATGCATTATGGCACTAAGGAATGGTTAGAGTAAAAAAATTACGTTATCCATTGTGATATGCCGTAAGGAAATATAATGCTAATGCTACAAAAGTGGCACTATACCGTTTTGCAACACTGTAAATATGTTGCAAAGTGGTTAGTGCCATTTTGTTCCCCATTAGCATCAAAACAAAAAGCACAAGAGGAAAGAATTGCAAATTGAAGAGAAAATGGAGAGACCCAGGGACACCCCAATCAGCCAAGTACCAGCCAGGAGCGTCCAGAAAAGACCCAGGAGAAAGAGAAGAGAAAGCGCAAGTGTCACTTTAATGAGGAGTAGCATGACATCCTGGTCAGAGAGGTGACAGAGCACCAACACCAGCTCTTCTTCACCTCCAAATCCTCCCCCTGTCGCACAGCAGTCCTCCCAGCTTCCCTGTTGCTCTGTGCCTCTGTCCCCTGAACCGTGTGTCCACTGCCACTGACTCCAGGTCCCTGAGTGTCTTGGGTTTGTGGAGTTGCCTGGGTCCCTGTATTGGTGGACACTCTGCTGATTGACATGTCCTGTGGACAATGGTTGAGGCCCGTTGCGTGTGTGCTGTGCTGGTGTTTCCTGAGGGGGGAGTGTCTGTGGTGGTATGGGACTGTGGCAGGGTCACTGACTGTCCAGAGGTCCCTGATGGGCCAGGTTGGTCATCGTGATCCAGGCGTGCAGAGCTGCTGTCATCACTGTGGGCCTCTTCTGTGGGGGGACTGGATGTTGGTGGCACCTCCTCTCCGGTGACATTGAGTGGGGGTCCTGTGGGGATGTAAATGCAGTGTTCTTGTATCTGCATGTGCCATCTTGTGCATGGGTGTGTTTCCCTGTATGGTTGTGATAGCCCTGTCAGCTTTGCCTTGTGTGCGTGGTGATTTTGTGGGCTAGGTGATTCTCTCTAATTGACATGCTTTAGTGATAGGGGTCCATGCAGGTCTGTGATGGGTGTCCATGCATTGTTATTGCATGCAGGGCTTGACTTTGGGATGGGTGGGTTGTGATAGTGGGTTATATGTGAGGTGGTGGAGTGATTGGGTGAGGGTAGGGGTAGGAGCATGCATTTGTTCTGGCATGTGAGTGACGATGAGTGGTATGTATTGTTATGTGCTGTGTGATGTTGTTATACAGAGCATGCTAGGTAACCACGCTAACACATGTTAATCATTGTTGGTATAAGTAAACCCTTTGCTACCTAGGACATACATCTGTAAATCAGTCTTGACATGTTTATCTGGAATTGCAGTAGGCATGTGTCAAAACTGCAGATTTGTGTGAAAAGAGTGCATCTTATGTTCATAGAGAGTATAAAACGTTCTGCCTACATTCCACCCAGACAATTATTTGGTGGTGCATTGTCCAATTAATTCTTAGATCCTGACAATGGGTCATGTGTTTGTCTGGCAACCCATTGCACACTCCATAGCCAAAGTGTTTGTGCCATAAGTGAGGTAAAGTCCACCATGTGTCAGGGTTGTGTCCAATGGCAGTGCCAGAACATATTGGCCTTCAGGAGTCACATGTCCATGAATTGTGTGTCACTGATATGTGAAATGGAGGCAGTAGACCCTCTTACATCACAAACGATGTTGCTAACATACTTGTAACAATTGTGTTTCTTACATGCTCCCTGAGGTTTGAGTTATATTCCAATGGTATTTGTGGTGGAGAATGAATAGACCAAGGAAATTCAGGTGCAAAGTATTTTATTTGTGCTATTTACAATGTGATGATGATAGTCCAGTCACTATATATAAAAGTTCTGTACTATGTGGAGCCTCTTGTGAACTCCTGCAGCAGTGTTCTGTTGTTCCTTCTCCAAATTAGCTGCTCCATCATCATCCTCCTTCTCGTTGGGGATGTCAACCTGTTCATCCCAGGGAACATTTATTCTTATAAATATGTTCTGGGGGATCGCACAGTAAGATTTTACATACCAGTGGTGGAGCATACAAGAGGCTTCCTCCTGTCAGGGCCAGGCATCTGAACCTTGATTTCAGAAGCCCAAATGACCTCGCCACCACATTGCATGTTCTTGTGTGCCCTTCATTATATACACGCTCTTCCACCATTGTGGGATTGGCAAGTGGAGTCATTATCCATGACTGTATACCATAATCTTGATCAGCTGCAAAAGAATGAGAGAAGATGTGTTGGTAAAGCTTGATAATGGTTTGGAATATACCATGGCAGTTGTTAGTTGTAGGTGGAGTGGTGACTCATACTTGCTTGTTGTATAGTATATGTTTCTGTTATTGTGAAATGATTTCATAGGTCTGTGTTGATGGACATGACAATCTTGGGTTGTGGCTCAGGGACCAGTGAATTTTGATTGCAAATTGACGGTTATAGTATTGCAAAGATGTGTTGTGTTATCCATATTTGAAGCAGTGTCCTATTGATGGATGGAACCTACCACCTCCTTGCACCACAATGGTTTCAGATGTCAAGACAACACGGTAGCCCTACAAAGCTAAACTGTTCCGTCCATGTTACCACGTGTCACTTCGCATGCAGTGCAACACTTAGTGACCCTTTATGGCAGGTGATGGTTGTGCCAGCCATCAAGTGTACAAGGGTGTGCATCACATGATCTGATTTGGTGCAGTAGTATCTCCTAGCTTCCAGTACATGATTTATCACAGGCACTTTCAACACATGCACAGTGCAGACTTTGGGAGGGGACACATCTATTTTTCACATGGGTCCCTATATACGGTGCAAGTAAGGTCAGGTATGTCCTCTATACTCCTGTCAAGTCCTACTATGGCATCCATGATCTTAACAGCTTTGCACAAACTCTCCACCATGGTGGGCAGTTTTTAATATACGGAACAGACATGGTGGCGTTAGGGGGCCCTAAGGGGTGCATGTGAAGTGGCACTGGAGTAGGTGCTGCACAGTTTCATATGATTCTGCCCCATTATCTTTCATGGCAGGTTAATTTGTATTCCTATGTGTGTGACACAATGCAGTAGACAGGTGAATATGCACACTACAGGTATGTCAGGTATGTGTACATGATATGTAGTTGGTAATGGCACCACTTGGGTGGCATTTGATATAGGTGCTGCCAGTGGCTTGCACTCCATGGTTTACATGGGGCTATGCCTATGTGTGACTTTCTTTAAATGGCCATGGCCTATGCCATTTACATAGCTGATTATTCTTTGTTTGGTGTAATGTGTGTGGGATCTGTATTTAGTTGTCAACCAGTGGACACTTGTAGTGGTTTGTGGGCAGCTTCTGTATGCAAAGGGAACATAGCTCCACCTGTCCACATGTGGTGTGCCAGTCAGGATGTGGCTGTGTTATGTACATGTGGGTGTATGTGTTTGTGATGTGCAGTGATTGCGGTATAGTGTGGCATTTTGCATATGTTTTGTTGCCTGTACAGCTGTGTTACCCTGCCCATGTGTATTTTGTTAGGTGTATGTCTTGCTTGTCCTACATGGTTGGTGTGTTTTGTGTGTGTAATGATTGGCATGGTGGCTTACCTACGAGTAGGCCATTGCCATATTGGCCATCCTGGAACCGCTCATAGATAGTGGAATTGTGGAATATGCGCGCCAGATATTTTGCTGGTGTGTTAGTGAAGAGCCCACGGTGGTCCACAATGGCCTGCACATTGATTGAATGGGTGTGCAGTGGTTTGGTTGCTGCAGGTGGCATCAGGTGGACATGGGTGCAGTCCATTGCACCCAGCGCATGCGGGAACCCAGCAATTTGATAGAGACCTTGCTTAGTCTCTTACTGCAGTTGCTGGGTGTTTGTGGAGCATATGCGGTGTGGTGTGAGAGTTATGATTGCATCCAGGACATTAGGTATGAAGACCAAGCAGGATGTCTGGGACATACCAGCCACTTGTGCGCCAGTTAACTGTAAAGATCCAGATGCAAGCATATGAAGGACAGCAAGGAGTTTTGTAATGGGTGGAATAGTTGTTGGAGTTTGCAACCTTGCTGTGATGTATGGCACAATGTGGTGCAGCAGGTGTACAATGGACTCCCAGTTCAGTTGTACATCCTGATCACATCCTGATCACATCTTGTTCCTTGAGGCCATGGATGGTTGTCCGCTGTCGGAAGATCCTCTCCTGCCTTCTGCACTTCATTGTTGCTGCTGTGGTGGTGTTCGTGGTTGCTGCGGTGGGGGTGGAGGGATCTGCTGTCTTTGCTGACATTTGTAGTGTGTGCAAGCTAAAGCAGTACCACTTCCATGTTGTCCTGGAGGTTGCAAATGCTCCTTCTGAATGTTTTCCTTGAATAGTGATGTATGGGCCTCTTTTTAAAGCCTGGTCTGACCAGGTGTTAAATTTTGACGCTAATCGGACTTAGCATCATTTTTGAAGTCCTCTTCCTTGGTATGCATTGTGTTTGCGTCGGGAGGTAAATATGGCGCTAGAGAGCTAGTGTTATTTTTAGGATAGGAACGCCTACCTTGCAGCTCATTGTCGCAATGAGATGCAAGGTGGGTTGGTGCTTCCTAAAAATGGAGCTAACTCCAATATTTTGATGCTAGACAGGTCTAGTGTCAAAATATGAATATGGAGTTAAGTTAGGGCTGCTTTAGCATTCAAATAAATGATGCTAAGGTGACACTAACGTTTCATAACTATGGGCTGTAGTTTCTTGTGAGTTAGTGCTAATGGGACCCTTTTGGTTCCTGATGGACTCCGTAGAACTATGACTTGAGTGTTAGGGTGTGGTGAATAGATTTCATGTTTAGAATATTGAGTTCACACTGGCATGTAGAGTCAAAAAAAGACGTGTAAGGCCAAATTCCATGTGTGGCGTACAAGTACCCAGGGTGAGCCGGACGCTACGCTTATGACTGCAGGTATGGTAGTTTAGAAGTGAAAAAAAAGCTTTCAGTGTGCCCCAGCACTGGGACCTGAAATCAACACTAGCTGATGAATGAAGCCCTTTTAATAATATTCTTCTGTGACTCATGCTTCACATTTAAGTAATATGCTGTTAGTGTACAATGATCGTGCAGTATTTTTGAAATATCTTACACTGCTCTTTAGGTCAGTATGGCAATGAGGACTCAAGTGGTGTACCTATTCAGCTCACACAGAGAGTCACACAATCTACTTTACTTTAACAGTGACTGAGGTATCAATTCACTTGTTTACCACTGGAATTCTTTTACTGTTGTATGCCTCTTTTCTGTTTGTCAAGACAAGAGTGTTAGTGAATATTCTGTTTTGGAAGTTTTTAATCCTGTACTCATATTCGCCGACCAAGCTAACTATCCTAATGCAAAAAATAATAGTAAAATAGATAAGAAAGGACACACAAAATTTACACTTCTGTAAAATGGTGTCAGTAGCTAGTTCAGGCTCTGCCACCGTTCAGGAAATAAAGAAATGCTTTTTCCTCAGATTTAGTCCCTGATTTAAGCCAAAATGGTTTACTGTGCCACTTTTGAAATGCAGGGATGAGCTGTATTTACAGGAATATGGTGCAGCCCTGTGTTTCCCCTGTGTGCTGCTAAATTAAGCTGCAGCATCCTTGCACGATAGTGCAAGAGTGTCCGCGTTATAGGTGTCCCTTCCTGCACATAATCAATCTATTATGGCGATTTGGCACTTCTGTGTGTGCTGCAAAATGCAGCACACATAGAAGTACCAAAGCATAATTTCGGATAATTGTTTATGTGCAGGAAGAGACACCTTTCTACACATAAACAATCATCCATGGCATTTTGCTTCATTGTACTTTCGCCTAGGAAAGCATTGAATTCTTAGTAGGACATTTATTTCACTTTGTGCTTTCTCCAAGGCTACGGTTAGATAGGGTTGCCGACAAACATGGTATGCTGTGTCTTCAACATTCATAGAAAACACGCACTCATACATGGGGAACATTTCTTAGAATGTCAGTTGTTTTAATTCAAAACACCCCTTTGTCCTAGACACGTTAGGGGGAGATTCCAGCCAGGTGACCACGACTGCATGCTGATTGCTGACTGCTTCTCTGCAGCTACTTACTTAGATGACTGAACCCCTGGTCAATATAGGGGCAGTGTATTTCTAGACCACAGGCTTCTTCTGCCAAGTATGAGGGATGATGTACCCCCAAGGGGGAAACCCGAAGGGCAGATTAGCCTTATTATGATGTGCTCAAACATATTGTAGGTAGGGAAGATATATATATCCCTCCTAGTGACAGTATGGTAGAATTATTCTTATATTTTACTCTGTTGGTCACCTACTTGCTTTTATTGTGTTTCATCATACTAGTTATTGTAATACATGCCTTTTATCTAAGATGCAGTTACTTCAATAAATCCTTATTGAACTATATTCTGCCTCTGTTGTCTTTGCCTGTATGAGACTTTTTGGTAACTGAGAGAAAGGGATAGGATCTGATCGACCACAATTCCCCTGAGAAGTCTTTTTTTATCATGCGCCCAGTTGTCATAATCATCTCAGCCAGAGATGAGGCGCTACTAGTTAGCCGGAGAACCCGGATTAGGCCGGCAAGCGTCATGTGGTGTGGAATCATACTTAGTAGCCACAATCCATGTGATCCTGTCTCCCAAATCCAGTAGCCTCATTAGCATAATGAAAACCTATGCAACAACACCTCCTTGTAAATATGGAGCAGTGGTTAGTGCCACCAAAGCATTACGAAAATGTATTCTTCGGTGGCGCTAGGGGATGTTAAATCTGCCCCTTAGTATCACAATTCTTATCCATATAGAACTCCCAATATTTATCAGGCTTCTCTTTTTGAAGGAAGATACCAGGATATTCTGCAGTTTCCCGATCTGAAACAATTTTTTCATTTGAGTTTCCCGTCATCTGTCGCCATTAGCTTTGCTTTCTTTTTTGGTCTCATCTGAGACTTCACCTGCTCTTTTGAGTGCAAGTCTATTGCTCTTTAAATGAAATCTAAAAAGTGGCTTAGAGTCCACTGATTACTTACCATTGATAGGCTTGCTCGTCACTCTCCTTGCTTTTGTTTTTATTGGTCAGCTGCAGTTCACACTCTCCTTTCTCTTGTTTCGCTTGCTTTTATTGGTCAGAGGCAGCTCGTTTCATTTTGCTAGTCTTGTTCTCTTCAGGCAGCTTTGGGAGAATTATTTAGATTCAGTACACAGAGGAAAAAACATTTTTAAACCTAATAGGTCATTCCTATGTGAGATCTGTTGTATTTGTATTTTGTCATTCATCCTCTGCAGAGGAATGGGGAAAGGGTTATACCTAATCACCACACCAACTGACAGTAGTGCTGGGCAAAAGCCAATCTTTAATAAAACATATCCCTAAATACATAAATAAGTTGCAAACACAGAATATTTCTGGTAAGATTATCTTGCAAGGAGTAATTCAACAGATATTCAAATGCCATTGTACAGTCTGCATGCTGCACTTCTAGCACACCCTCCTCCCTTGTCCAGCTGATAGGTTGTTGGACCACATGTGTGATGTGCAGCTCTTCTTCTGTTTCAGTGCTCACAGAGCTCTACCAATGCACCTTAATTTGTGATGTGCAGCACATCTTATGCTCCAGAGCTGATACTCTCAAACAGCTCTGCCAATGAATCTAATGTGTGATGTGTCACACATTTTCTGTTCCAGTGCAGAGGTTCTCACACAACTCCACCGATACACCTCATGTGTGATGAGAGATTATCTTTGTTCAAGCTCTGAGCCTCTCACAAAGCTCTGATGAAGCATCTCATGCTTGATTTGGAGTTTATTTTCTGTTCCACTGCTGAGACTCTCAATTAGCTTTGTCAATGCACCTTATGTGTGATATGCCACTGTGTTATATGCTTCTGTTCCAGCACTGAGACTCATACACAGTTCCACTGATGTACCTCAAGTGTGATGTGCTGCTCATCTTCTGTTCCTGCACTGGGACTCCAGCTCTGCCAATGCGTGATATTCCACACTTCTTATGTGCCAGAGCTGAGACTCTCAGACAGCTGTTCTGATGCACCTCATGTGTCATATACCGCTCATCTTCTTTACCAGCACTGAGACTCTCTTACAGCTATGCTGATGCACCTCATGTGTGATGTGCCGCTCATCTTCTGTTCCAGCGCTGAGACTCTCACTACGCTTTGCTGATGCATCTTATGTGTAATGCGTTGCCCACTGAGGGACTCACAGAGCTCTGCCAATGCACTTCATGTGTGATGTGCTGCTCATCTGTTCCAGCACTCAGACTCTCACACAGCTCTTCTGGTGCATCACATGTCTGATGTGCAATAACCCTGCTGTTCAAAAACTGAGTCCCACCACAGTCTATCTCATCCCTGAAGTACAGCATCCAACTCATGAGGCTGTCATTGTAATGCCCGTTTGTGTTCCAGGAGGGTGGACCATTCCCTGTTGCATATAGAAAGTTGCAATGTTTCACTTTACACTGATCAATTTATCATCTTTAGTTTATCTTCCTGACATCTCACAATGACAATCAGATGTGGAATGACAGTAACAAATTTCCATCCCAGCAAATCCCACCCAAACTGAGGATTTGACCCTCAGTTACTTGGTGTCTGCCATGTATTAAAATTGCTTTTATTAGTTTACAGGCTGTGGACTACTAGTGGAGCTGACTGCAGTGGCAGTGTGTGGAGATCAAAGTGAAGTCTACAAGCTGTGACAAAGCTAAGTAGACTTATCTCTGTGTTTGCTTGTTCATCATCACAACATGCCCCATGTGTTTAGAAAGTGAGGGCCTGATTTAGATCTCAGTGGATGGAATACTCCATCGAAAACGTGACGGATGTCCCAATCACAGTATAACGATCTGCATAGGATATAATTGGATCATAATACGGTGAACGGGATATCCATCACTACGGCCCTAAGTCTCTTTCTAAATGATGCACTGTTTGCACTGTTCGATAGTGGAGGTAGGCACATGAGCCCATATTTATACTTTTTTAGTGCTGCATTTGCGCCGCTTTTTAATGCAAAAGCAGCGCAAACCTACAAAATACAATTTCATTTTGTAAATTTGTGTCGCTTTTGCGTCAACAAATGACGCAAATACGGCGTTAAAAAAGTATAAATATGGGCCATGGTCTGCAAGCATTGCCCTGTTTGTGGCCTATCCTTTGGCATGGGTTATGTCACTTAATGCTGCAATGTTTGTGATAAATGATTAGTATGGGCAAATACATAGTCTGTGACAATATATTGATAGAAAATGATTACTGCAGACAGACATACAGTAGCAAAGTCTACTATTTGTGAGATACTTTATGTAGGCAGATAGTATAAAACACTGCACAGTTAGTGAAGTGAGTAATGTGTATGTAGGGTAGACAGAGTCTGCAAGCACTGCATTTTGATATCCTGTAATTACTGCAGCTATACAAGCTATACACACTGCACTATTTGTATTATTTATTTTGTGTACGATAAATTGTAAAGCCTGCACAATACATTGCCCAAGAGATTGATGACTGAAATACAAGTTTCTTACATTTGTGAGCACCACACTAGTACCAAGACTGAAAATACCTGTCATAAAATCCAGTTCGTTTTTAATTTACCGCAGACTTGTGAAATGCCCCACAATCTTCAATAGTTTCGTGATATAGGCAGAAATGGTAAATCATGCACCATCCTCTTCTTGTGCTTAATGTAAACACATCAATAGTTTGTACACACGGCACTATATGGATATATAACATTGGCGTAAACAGACAGATTGTAAACTCACCTGTTTCTGGAATGTTCGTGCAGGCACATATGCAGACCGTGAACAGTGCATTGATCACTAACGTGAAGGGATCTGTCATCCACATGAGCACTCTTTGAACACTGCACTGTTAGTAAGGTGTATTTAATGCAACCAGACACATAGGCAGACAGTAAACACTGCAAAGATCAGTAACATGAATATAATTTTCAGAACAGGTGAACCAGCACATTGCCTTCTATATTCAGGTAAGTAATTAAGGGCTGGCCTATGGCTAGCATAGGTATTATATGGTAATGTCAATTCATATATGACCCTTATGACTCCCACAAATACTAATACTATTATACTGAGAAGTCCACATCTGATTGTAGTACATATAGGGCCTGATTTATACTTTTTTAGCACCGCATTTGCGTCACTTTTTGACTCAAAAGCGGCACAAACCTACAAAATATAATTGAATTTTGTAAGTTTGTGTTGGTTTTGCATCAAAAAATGACACAAATGCACCGCTAAAAAAGTATAAATCAGGCCCATAGTCTGCATAATACCCCTCTTAATTAATTTATACCTCTTACATTCAGATATGACACATCTACTATGGGTCTTGTCCATCACTCAATAATGTAGTAGCCTATAAACTAGTCATATCTAACTTATTAGGCATGGAATATCTGACACATGATGCTAGCCAATCTGAGGACTCAATCTAGTCACCAGTGCGGAAGGCAACTAGCTACATATTATGATCACTTCTTGACATCTCACAATGACAATCAGATGTAGGATGACAGTAACAATTTCCATCCAGGCAAATCACTCCATCACTTACGTCTCTAAGCATACCTGCTCTGGCCAAACAAAACACCTGAAAATAGACAATCCAGTGCATTAACCAGCTGGGTGGACTATGATCTTAAGAAACACCATAAAGTGACTGGCAGAGGTGCTCGAAGCTGCCAGCATACTAAAAAAACTTAAACTGGGCACCAGTCTCTCACACCACTTCACCTAACACACTGCACCTCTATAATCATCATACTTTTTATTGGAACACTTCCCATCTAGGATCAACAAGCAATGCGGTTCCTGTCACTGACCTTAAAATTAAAAGAAATGACACCCAATCATGTGGACAGCGTTGACCGCATCATAGCGCTTGCTTTATTTTATTTTATTTTATTTTCAGCCATGCTGTGCAGAAGATGTGCTGCTGGGAAACATGTCTAAAAAGAAATTCACAAAGCCAAAAGCTCTCACATAGGTGACAACTATTAGCTTTGTAAATACTTGTTAGCTTGGCTATTTCCACTTCTCATCAGAAGACTAATTTGAGCTTTCAGAGCTCAAAATGTTCCCCTTGCTCTTAGACAAGATGAAAAGTAATTTTGGGCTGCTTGGACTTTTCAAGGGCTCTTTGGGAGTTCCTAACACCCTGTCCCCTCTCAAGAAGACCGACACCAAATCCCCCATGCAGAGATTCTGCCACAAACAGAAACACACAAATTGTGGTTAGTCAAATAGAACTTCAGTTTAAGTTCTAAGCCCAAAATACAGAGCATCATGAACTCATTAGAGTTCAGAGACAAAACTGACAGAAAATAAATCCTTTAAGAGTTGGGGGAAAGTGCTCCTCACAGCATTGTAAAATTACACATTTGTTATAGGATTTTAAACAAAAGTTCATACATTCACTGCAAATGTACATGATTTTCAGGCTCATAATCAATAGAAATCAAGCAAAGAGAAACATTTCCAACAGAATACATTCAAGGCTTTTCTCACTATTTAACTGCATTGAATTTTGGGGCAGATTTAAGGAAAGTGGTGCTGCACCCAGTGCAGTGCCACTTTCCTTATACCCCTTAGCGCCCCCAATTGCCACCATGTGTGTGCTGTAGTTAAAATGCAGGGCACTACAGCGCAGGGTAGGGGGCAGAAGCGTCAAAAATATTGACGCTATAGATGTACTGTTCAGGGTTATCACCAAAATTGTTGTGCTAACCCTGAACAGTCCATAGGGGCCCGTTGTAACCAACGGTGTGCCCCCTTTTAATGCCTGCTCTGAGCACGCATTAAAAATGCCGAAATAAATGGTGCAAAGATATCTTTTAGATTTCTTTTCACCATGTTTTACCCCTCTAATGGGGGAACACCCACCTTGCATACATTATGCCTGGCACAAGCATAATGTGGCGCAAAGGGTTACAAAATGGCACAAAGCATGCATTGCACCACTTTGTAAACGTTTTTGCCATAATATCGCCACATTAGCATAAAAAAGTGATGCTAATGTGGCAATATGTTGGCAAGGGGCTCTTAAATCTACCCCCTTGAGTTCACAGTGTCTAGTACATGAGGACTTAACTGTTACATAGTATCTTATACAGTCTTGGCCATATAAACTCAGCATTGAGAAGATTACATTTCATTAAAAAAAAATCTGCAACGTTTTCAGCTTGCTCTATGGAGCCTTGTAACTCTTCATTCTAGTAGAGAATGAAACAGCAAAGTTAATCTCATGATGTACTACAGCATCATGTCAAAGATGGACGACAGAGTTTAAGTTAGCCTGGTTCTCATAAGGAACAATTCTTGTGGTTATGGACATTAAACTCATACCAAATGCATTCTAAATGGTGTGAGCTCTCCTTTTTAATGCAGCACTTTTACTATGCTATATCCCTAGTGGGGCCTCCTGTTTGTCAGAGTCAGTCCAATGCCTCAGTGTCCATGGGAGCCCTAAGGTGATCTGTACAGGTATTGGATGGCATGTAATATAGGAGATGGCACACAGAACGTGAAGGCTTCTTCTTTGTGGGATCATGGATGCAATGATTTTTCAGTGGAAGGTGGAGCTTGATCATATGAATGGCCTGATTGTGAGTTTATTGAATGGATATACTCTATCAAGGTGGCAGCAGACACTACCTCCCCCATCCAGACAAATTACCATCATCTAATTTAGAGATGACCACTGGCTCAGGGATCATCCCTGATTATTGAAAGGGCCGGCCAGCACAGCAGTTCTTTTCACTGTACAAAAAGTTTGGTGGACAGTCACAATCAGCTTTGAAGGCTGTTCATCAACCTCTTTCATTTTTTCAGTTTTTCAGAAACAGGATCCCAAAGCTGGAGTTTATTTCAGAAATACAAAAAAAATGAATGCCCCCCACTCTATGGAACCAAAGGGTAGGAAGGTCATTGTTTTTTTCCTGTCCCTCAAAGCCAGATATTTCCTGCTGGGACTGATAGGAAAAAAAAGACTTTATACAGTTCATCCTAAATAGGGTGGGCATTGTAATGATCTTCCGCTGACTACAGCTACTCCATTGGGCCATCAGAGGAAGCTTTCCATCAGCTAAGTCAGTTGGGCTCTGTCAATGGAAAACTGAAGGTCCAATTGCCTTTGTATGCAACACGGCTGAAGTGAGGGTCTTGAGGAACTGGTATTCTGTTGCCTTTCTGTACCCAGTCTTCCAAACTCTTCATTGGGAACCACCTAAATGTCTCAATCCAAGCTGTGCCATAGCCTCTTCCCATGAGGTCAGTTCCTGTTTTTAGCATACAAAAGGTACCCATTGGAAAGGATAGTTGCAACACAATTAATTTTGATCCCTGAGTTTTCATTGCTCTCACCACTCCTTTGTTTTATATTTTAAGCCCTTGTTTTCCCAGTAGCTTTGGATCATTCCTTGTTATTTTTGTTTTCTGTTGTCTTAATTATTTTCTCTCTCCTGATCTTAGAGGAAGTGTAGTGCCTTGCTGAAAATCATCAAGACAATCTACATTATCAATCAGGGTCTTCACAAATTGCCAAAGGATTTGGTTATTTTACCTTGAGGTGTTTTCCTCCTAATTGTGATCCCCTAAAGGAGAAATCTGTCAACTTTCATGTATATTATTCTATGGTAGGTGATATTGTGGGTCCAACTCATGGAGAAGGCTCCACAATCAGGGTGAAATCTGCCCAATGAGAAACTACAGCACGGAGATTCTGCCACAAGTGTAGAGACTCCACTAAAACGAAAACGCCTTTGACATGACTGTTAAGGCTGTCTATAAATCAGGCCCCATGTCCATTGGGAGGAGTCACTTTTTCATTGCACAATCTCAGAGGGCACTCAATAGATCAACATTGTATACAGTCATTGACACTGTGGCATGAATACTATGCCCAGTAAAGGTGGCACTGTCATCAGATCATCCTTGGAATTAGTTACGGCTGGATATTGCTGCACCATTATGCTTCACTCATGATTGATTACCATTGGCCTGAAATATGGCTTATCTTTCTACTAAAGGTGATGTAGAGTTCATGCACCCCCTTTTAACCACAAAGGATTTCTGGTCAGCAAATCATTGGCATTGGTACCCAGTTGGTATCAGCAGATAAGAAGGACAATCTAAAGTCTATTCAATAATTTAATATTTAAACGCCATATGTCATTGCAGAAGTAGCAACTTTTGCTCTTGTCAGAGGAATGGATAAACTGGCAAGAACTGAAGGACAGAAGGTTATATGGGGAAAGGATGCACAATTAAAGACTACAATGGTCTGGAATAATGGTGAAGGTATGGGTGGCTGAGGTTGTTATGGTGAAATAATCTGGTTTTATCAGTAAGGGTGAAAAGTCGCTTTCTACAGCCAGATTTTGGGGGAGACGAGGTAATGAAATTTTATTGGATGGTGATAGAATGTGGGACAAGATCAAGGTGTTGGTAGTACCTGAGGGTGTGGGGAATACGCTGAGAAAAGATTATGTACCAAAGGATTTGCGAAGTCATGAACAGTGTTGTCCTTCTAAGAAAAATCTAAGAAACATTATTAGCCAAAGGATGTGAAGAGTCATGAGCATTGTGGTCAAAGAGAAGTGAGACTAAACCAATAAAATTAAAGAATAAGTAAATGATATGAATGTGTGTTAATAATTAACTTTTTAGTATAATCCTGTAACCTTTGTCTTTTTCAGTGAATATTATATATATACATTGATACACACATATATATATATATATATATATATATATATATATATATATATATATATATATATATATATATATAAAACGTTCCAGTGTTGCGGTGATTCTTGTTGCGCATGAACATTTTTGGCTTGATTTGTTAAGCGGGTGCTAAGAAAAAGGGGGATGTGCTAAATGTAAGGCAGGTAAGAATGGGGAAAATATCAAAACCATTGTTCAAGGAGATAGAATAGTTCACACCATCAAAGGAAGATATGATTGCAAAAGCGAGTATGTAGTTTACATTTTGAAATGCAGTTGTTCTACATTTTATGTAGGAAGTACCAAATTGCAAGTACACAAAAGGATATTACAACATTTAAGAGCGATTCTTAACAAAGATGATTCCTACCAGGTTGCACGACATATACACAAGTTTCATGGAGGGCGAGTAGAAGATGTGAGGTACAGTGTAATAGATGGGATAAAAAAAGACATGCGTGGAGGTGACAGGGAGAATAATTTAAGAAAATTTGAGTCTAAATACATATTGGCATTAGATGCCCGAGAACCATATGGGCTAAATTCTAGTGAGGAATTATAAATACACTTGAATTGATGTTTTTAAAAATAGTCATGCATTCGTTTACAGATTTTTACAATACATGCACATGGATAATTGCATATTGTGATTGAGATGGACTAAATGAGGATGGTATAAGCTCAGGAATAGATGTATTTTACAAATATGGTTAATACGAAATATGATTCTTGAAATATTTAATTTAGGTAAGAGTAACGGGGAGGCCTGGACTTACATTCGCATGGCAACAAGGTTTATTGGGTATTATTTAAATTCAAGGGCATGTTGAGCAAAAATGATGCAGAAATATACATATTTGGTATACAGTTGTAAAATGATTACAAAAAGGTTATGTTAAAGCATTCCAGTCATGCCATGAGTGATTTGGTAATTATTTTATGTCATTTTATTTTATTTCCCGTCATTACTGAGATGAGTTCAAAATGATAGGATATTTGATCAAATATGAAACATTTAGAGAGGCATTGAATGAAAGGAAAATTCTTAAAACCAATTTTTATATCATGGGATATCGATTGGTGATGATTGTCACAGTTATTATTATTTTTCTTATTCACTGTGTTTTTTTTAATGAATACATTGGGATATTGTTGTTTTCACGATCACACAGTATATAAAGAGGGCCAAGATGGCGGCCCACAGGTTGATGAAGGCAGTAACGCCGAAACGCGTTCCTGTTTTTCGCAATAAACTTCTAGTTTATTTACTCGTGGAGTGCTGTCTGTCTTAATCAGTTTAAGGAAGTGTTGGATGTTAGACGCGGTGGCGCGTGTCAATGACTGGCACCATTGGCGATCAGGTGCGGCAAGGAAGCAAGGAAACGCTGCATGAAGTGTTCTCATGTATATATATATATATATATATATATATATATATATATATATTCCCTACTGGCAGTTGCCAATAGGTAGGTATAGTTAGGACCATGTTTCCACAGGAAAAGGCATTTTTTG
Source organism: Pleurodeles waltl (assembly GCF_031143425.1). Lineage (NCBI taxonomy): Eukaryota > Metazoa > Chordata > Amphibia > Caudata > Salamandridae > Pleurodeles > Pleurodeles waltl. The sequence goes on along the minus strand of NC_090437.1, from coordinate 829,661,748 downwards.
ACGAGCCTATATCTTTGGCACCATTTAATGAATCTTCACAAAACTTCCAGTGTTGCGGTGATTCTTGTTGCGCATGGAAAATTTTGGCTTGATTCGTTAAGCGGGTGCTGAGAAAAAGTGGATACATTTTTTTTGCATTTTCCATACTAATTTCCATAGGATTCTTTAGATGACTATAGGCTGAACCACTGGAAAGAATTACACCAAATTTGGCAGAAAGCTAGCTGTTGGTACACAGATTACACTTTCCCTTATTTGGTGTAAATCCGTTCAGTAGTTTTTGAGAAATTTAGAAAAATTCAAATTTGTATATTTTTGGCCAGGAAGTATTTGTGAACAAAGACAAGCTCATTCAGGGAAATGTGCAGCTCTGATTTGCTGCCAACACTTCAAACTAGGAAGTGTTGGCAGCCATCTTGGGCTTGAGCCGAGTCCCAAAAAAAGTTAAAAAAATTAAATAGGCCAGGATAGGGACACCCTGACCCCTCAGCACTGAAGGAGGTGGTCCCTGATAGACCCCCCCCACACCATAAAAACAAGTTATTCGCATATTTGCAGCAAAAAAACAAGCAGGGGCCCCCATGTTTGTTTTTAGTATAGACTTCTGGGTGGGCCAGGTCCCAAAGGAATTCAAACTTTTGTGTGGGGGGCCCACAGCCCCAGGGACCATCACCTCCCCTGAGCTTTCAATTTAATGAAAGCCGGGGGACCACCATCTCCTCAGGGCTTTTTATTTTTATATGTGCAGGGGTCCCACGGCTCTCCTATCCCAGGGACCACCATCTCCATGGGGCTTTAATTATTATATATCGGGGGGCCTGGTGCCCACCCACTGCCATGGGGACCACCACCTAACCAGGGCTTCATTAAAGATGCAGGGACGTGTGCCACTCCACTACCCCAGGGATCACCACCTCCCCAGGGTGAAATGGAATTGATTTGTAGGGGCAATTTTTTTTTTTTTTAAAGACCCCCAAAGTCCCGGGAACCACAACCCCTCATTGGAGGGGAGCCGTGCGCCCCCCTCTTGGAGTCACTGATGACCCTTGGGACCACCACTCCCCAAAGCCAGCTCCTGCTATGTCCTGAGATGCCTACCCCCGGGACATAGCTGTTTGCTATAGCTTAGCTACAACCAAGCCACACCAAACACTTTGGGTTTTGACAGTGGGACCTGCTTCAGCTGTCAAAGCAGCTCCCTGCTTGCTGAATCATTGGCACCACCAGGGAAGCCTTATGTATTCCCTTGTGGTGCCAGGTAGACTGTAAAGGGCTTTTTATTTAAAAAAATAAAGAAAAAGTAAATAAATAAATTAAAAAATATATAGGGACTGTAGGGCAATCCTTGAAAGCTCCATTGTGGGCCCAGATAGCCCATAAAGGGCTAAAAAATGACACTGAAAAAAATCAAAACCCCATAGCTCAGTGTGAAGGTTGCAAACCTGAGCTTTGGGTTTCGAATCCAGGTGGACTAATTTCGATTTTTTTTTAATAATAAAAAAATACTGTATTTAAAAAATATATATTTTGATGTTAAATTGGAAACTAATGACTCTTTATCTGACATCAATGACTAAAAAGTATCTCTCTCTCCCTCTCACTTTCTTTGGCACCGTCTGTCTCTCTTTCAATCAATTCTCCCACTCATACACCTGCTCAGACAAGCACCCACTTGCAGACCCACACAGGCACTCATGCACCCATTCACAGACCCACTCAGACACTCACATACCCACTCACAGACCCACTCCCACCCTCATGCACTCACCCACAACCTAGTCAGACCCTCATGCACTACTCAGATGGTTACGCACCCACTCACACACCATTTCAGATCATCACACACACACTCACAGACCTACTGACACCCTGATGCATCCACTCACAGACCCATGCACATACTGGTAGACCTACTAAAACACTGATGTATGCCCACTCACACCCAGACGGACACTCTGACAGCCAGTCATACCCGTCATACCCAGATACAGCCTTTCACACCTATTCTCACACCCAGAGAGGCCGGGGACAACTTCTGCAGTGCATGTTTAAAGGGCCTTGCACAGCATTGGGTCGGGTGGATTAGGGGGTTGGCAGCAGGGTCTGGCTAAAGGCCAGCCCTTGTGGGTAACCTCTATTGTGCACGGAGAAGGTCATGCATGGTACAAGGTTGGATGCTTATAGGGGTTGGCCTCAGGGCCTGACTGCAGGTGGTTGGATTAAATTATAGTAATGAAAATAACTATACTTAAAAAAAAAAAAACATCAAAAACAAAGGTTACAGGGACGTTATAGTAAGGCTCTGAATTTACTTGTACAAAATCTTAGAAATTCTGCAATAATAGTTAGAGTTATTTCAAGTGAATGTAACTTGTGCCCTGAAGTAGCTACAACTCACCCCCCACCATGCAAAGTTTTTTTTATCGATAATTTATAACAAATGTTACAGGGATATTATTAATGATCTTATAAAGATGTCATGAGTGCTGTAATATCTGGGGTAGTTAGTAGTGTATGGCAAGGGCACTAGGGTGAGGCCTGGAGCCAGCTTCTGCAGCCAACCTCCCTAATCACCCAACCCTACAATGCGCGTGGACAAAGCTGGAGTTGCCCCCCGCGGCTGATTTTGTCCCCTGGGACCCCAGGGCCGGACATTGACTTTTTTTTTGGGGGGGGCATATGGCTTCCTACCCCAGAAAGTTTCAGTCCTAGGGACCCAGGGTAATGACCACAGACACTCATACCGTTGAACCGTCAACCTTCAGTGTACTGGTCTGAGACCTTAACCACAAGGTCAAAAGTGACTCCATAGCATGTGGTGTCCAGACTTAGCTATAACATTGAACTGAAAAATGTTGAGTGGTAAAATACTTCAATGCTACATCACTAGAATGTTTAATAGTCAAACCACTGGAAAATAAACAGACACACTGTCTTGAGATACAATAATTTGAACCTTCTGTCTACTGACAGTCCAAGAGCTTCACCACTAGGCCAGTAGTAACCCTGTTCTGCTGTGCTCCAAAATGCGTATGTCATTCTAGCAAAACATGTTGCATGAAGTGAGCATTGCAATAACAATCTCTCTTTCCATCCCATTATTGGATGGAAGAGAGAGAAAGAAAGAGAGTGGCAGGACCGCGGAGGGAGCCTCAAGGTGTGTCCTGCAGGAGCCGGCATTGCTCCCACAAGCAGGGAGCTGCTTAAAATACCAGCTCCTGGCTTGTGCAAGTAATGTCTTCATCTGTTTCAGTGCACATATATTTGTGCATAGGGAAACAGTTGAAAACTCTACTTTCTGCAAGTGAGAGCTGTTTGACAGGTCTCACTTGCAGGAAGTGGAGTGTTTGCTCTAACATGCCAGGAGCTCCCAAAGCCGGCCGCCCTACACTCATTTTGTTTGAAACTCCGGGGAGCTGGTGTTTCCCGGGACTGGAGAGGAGGCTACATCCCCCCACACACAATTGAATGTTTACCCCGGGGAAATGGAAATCCATGGGGCTGTGGGGGGCCACATGGCCCGCCACACAAAACTGAATGTTTGTCCTAGGAAGGTGGCAGTCCCCAGGGCTCTGGGCGAGGCCATAGGGACTCTTGCACATTAAATAATTAATTTGCCATGGGGCCCACCGCATTTTACATTGTTGTCATTGTGATTGCCACAGGGAGATGTCAGTCCCCAGGCCGTATAGAACCCTAGGAGGGGGGACCCTGTGTGTCCCCTCCTTTCTAAATCCCCCAGTGCCCCAGGACATGGGAATCCACATCCACTGATTTTCCTACTTTCAAAAAAAAAGATTTTTATTAGGGACGGGTTCCCTGAAGGCCCCCAGACCAAAGCTAGGGCCTTACGGGGGACCCTACCCTAGCCCCTTTTCTTTTTGTTCACTTTGATTGTGGGAGTCGATTGAAGCCAAGTCCCAAGCTGGCTGTCAACATTTCCTGGTTGAAGTGTTGGCATCCAATCAGATATGAGCACCCACTCACAGATATGAGCAAACATCCCAGTAACCTCTGGCTTTTTACGTGAATGTATATATATATATTCTATATATACATTCACTTAAAAAGCCAAAGGTTACAGGGATATTATAGTTAGGCTGACATTTTAAACATATAAAACCATAGAACTTCACCTTTATACGTAGCGGTATCTCAGGTAGCTGTAACTCGTGCCCTACAGTAACTATAACTCACGCCCTCGCCATGCACGGTTTTTCCGTCAAATATTTTACTGCAAATATTATATTGATATTATCAATGATGTTATCAAAAATGTTATGAGCATTGTAATTTGTCTGGTAATTATCAGTGCATGGAGAGGGTGCGAGGTATAGTTAACTTAGGGCATGCATTATAGTTACGTGTGATAACTCTAACTATAAGAGGTACATTTCTATGGTTTCGCATAGTTGAAATGCCAGCCTAACTATACTGTACCTGAAACCTTTGTTTTTTCAGTGAATTTCTATGAATTTCAATGTATTTTTTTACATATATATCTTCATTACTATGCGTTAATCCAACCACCACCATGCATGGCTTTCACTTTGGCTGCAGGCCCTGTGCAGTGAGGGTTGGCTGCAGGGCCTAGCCTGCGGTCAATCCCTCCTAAACACCCAACGCCACACTGCGCATAGCCTTTGGCCATGCGCAGCAGGAGTTGGCCACAGCCAGTCTCTCTGGGTGTGAGAATAGGAGTGACATGGTGTATCAGGGTGTGTGAGTTGCTATGAGAGTGTCTGTCTGGGTGTAAGAGAGGATGTGTCAGTGTCTTAGTGGTCTGTGAGTGGATGTGTCAGTGTCTGTGTGGGTCTATGAGTGACTGAGTGGGTCTGTGAGTGTGTATGTGAGGCTCTGAGAGTGGATGCGAGTTGGTGTACATGGGACTGAATGAGTCTGTGAGTGGGTGCATTGGTGTGTGAGTGGATCTGTGAGTGGGTGTGTAAGGGTCTGAGTGGGTGTGTGAGTCAGAGAAAGAGATTGAAAGAGACAGACAGAAAGAGAAAGAGCGTGAGAAGGAGTGGGAGAGAGATGGGTAGTTTTTTAGGCTTTGATGAATGATATACTTAAAATTAGCTATTTCTGGACAAACTGAAAAAAAATGTATTTGGTTATTATAAAGAGTGGGATCACCTTTCAGTATGAATCTTGAACTTTTGAAGTTTAAAATAAATTAAAGAAGGAAAATGATGACAGGCACACCTGGAGTAGAAACTCCAACTTTCAGTGTGAGGGTCTGTGACCTTTAATCTTTAGGCAATAGGTGACTTCTTACTGTGATAAGAAACATGAACGTGCTATGACTAGGAATGTTCAACTGTCAAAACACTAGTAAATAAACAAACACACAGCCAACCAATACTAGGATTTGAACCTTCAGCCTACTAAGTGGCAGCACAAAACCTTGACCATTAGGCCAGAAGTGATTACGCTCTGCTATGGCAGCTCCCTCTCAGTGACAGCAATGCCGGCTCCCACAGGAGGTGGGGAGCCAGCTGGGACAGCGGGGGCCTTCAGGCTCCCTCCACAGTCCCCAACATTGCCACTGAGTGCCTCCCGCACCCAGATCATATGTCCAGGCCCTGGGGAGTGGGCCCCTAAGGGCTGAGATTGGCCTTAGGGAGGGGGGCCACGTGGCCCTCCCCCCCAAAAAACTAATTAGGCCTGGCCTGTGGTATGGGGTCCCTGAGGTCAATATCGGTCTAGGAAGTGGGGCTGTTTGGCCCCCCTCACCACAAACAAAAAGTAGACAAGGCCTATGGGGATGGGGTTCCTGGGGCCAGGCAGCCGCCCAAAAAGGTAAATGTTTCAGCCGGGTTCTGGGGGATGGGTCCCTGAAGTTTGATTGGCATGGGGAAGAGGGCCGCATGACCCCCCCTCACCAAAACAAATTAAATATTTATGCTAGTCCCCAGGGGATGGGATACCTGGGCCAAAGATAGGCCTGGGAGGGCCTTGCAAGGTTGGTTGGCATAAGGGTTGGCCACAGGGTATAAACGCAGACCAGGCTCGTCAACCAACCCCCCCCATGCAAGGCCAAAGGCTGTGCACAATGCGAGGTTGGGTGGTTATAGGAGTTGGCTGCAGGGAATGGCCAAAGGCCAGGCCTTGTGATCAACCCCCACTGTGCATGGCAGAGGCTGTGCAAAGCACAGGGTTGGATGGTTATTGGCGTTGGCCACAGGGCCTGGCCACAGGCCCTACAGGCAAACCCAAGCCACACAGGGTCGAAGGCCATGTGTGGTGGTGGTTAGATTAAAGTATAGTAATGAAAATGACTTTACATTAAAAATTAAGTGATTCTCTGAAAAAAAACAAAGGTTACAGAAACTTAATAATTAGCATATAGAATTTTTACAAACATAGAAATTCACTTAAAAAACCAAAGGTTACAGGGATGTTATAGTTAGACTCACATTATAAACGTACAAATCCACAGAAATTCACATGTTATAGTTAGCGTTCTCTGAAGTAACTATAACTCATACCTTAAGGTAACTATAGCTCGATCCCTTACCATGCACTGCTAATTATCCCACAAAGTATGGCACTCATGACATCTTTCATTGCATCATTGATAATATCAGTTTAATATTTGCAATAACATTTTTGATTAAACCAGTGTGCATGGCCAGGTAAATCAGGACCTGTACTTATCAGCCATTTCAACACCTGGGTCAGTGTGGTCCCCCCCTGGAAGCCCCCACCCCAGTTCATTCTGGTTCTGAGAAACCAGCCAGTGCACAGGCCATTGGAGCTGGGTGGCAGCATAGTAGTATTTGTAGTTTGGGGCACCGATCCCCCCAGTCCAGTGGAACATATAGTTTAGTGAGGGCCACCCGACATCTGCCCCTGCCCCATATCAGTGCTGTCAACAGGGATTGCATGTCAGCAGACAGCTTGCAGGGAAGTAGGACTGGAATGGCAGAGAAGAAGTATAGTACCCTGGGGAGTACCAACATTTTGGAGACGGTAATTCTACTCACTGATGAGAGGTGGGGGGAAGTCCAGAACTGGAGGGATGTCTGCATTCCCACCAGGGCCCTCCCGATACTTTCCTCTATTATGTCCTTCTCAGAGTGATAGATTCTGATGCCTAAATACTTAATGGAGTCAAACACCCATGGTATGTGGGTAATCAGAAGTCGTTTTCATTGCTCCTCTGACAAGGCCACGATGGGAAATAGACAAGATTTCTCCCAGTTCATGTGGAGGGCCATCAATTGGTGTCTCTGGATTGTCACACAGGTATAACAAGGCATGATCTGTGCTTCAAGATATTACATGCCATCTATTCCCAGCATGGATACACCACTCCAGCACATTTGCTCATAGGGCACACACCAGGTGTTCCATCACCAGAGCAAATATCAGTGGCTACAAGGGGCATCCCTGTTGAGTGCCTCGTTTGGTGCAGAATAGATCATAGTTCATGTTGACTGCTTTCACCTGTGCCAGTGGAGTGTTATAGAGCAGGGTGACCCATTTAAGAAAGCAGGGGCCTAAGCCCATTTTTTAAGTGCCTTCTGCAGATATCCCCAGCCTAGGATATCGAATGCCTTTTCTATATCTAGTGTTGCTACCCAAGGGTTGGCTTCTGTGGTTCTCACCCAGCTCATAAGCATGAATAGGTGTCTTAGAATCATAAAGGTGTTCTTGTCTGTGATTAACGTGTTCTATGTAAGGTGAATTATTCTTAGTATTTTAGGGATCAGCCTGTTTGCCAGTACCTTACTGAGTATCTTGTAGTCTGCGTTTAGCAGGGAGAGAGAGTGGTAGGACTTCATTGAGAGGGGGTCTCTGTCTGGTTTGAGTAGCACCACTAGCATTGCTTCACACATAGAGGTAGGCAGGATCCTCATGTAATAAGCAGAATTATATACCTTCAATAGTTGAGGGATTAGTTGTGTTTGGTACGTGGCATAGAAGTCAATTGGCCAGCTGTGTGTTCTAAGTGTTTTTCTGCATGCCATTTGTTTAATAACCTCCTCAATTTCAGAGTCCAGGAAGGGTGCCTCCAGTGCGGTGCTCATGGATGACTGTAGGTGAGGCAAGGGGGCAATGTTTAAGAACACCTCTATGTGATCTACCTCTGCCTGCTGTGGGGCTGAGTATAACCTGGAATAATAGGAGCTGAAGGTAGAGTTAACGGACTCCTATGTGTTGAGTAGGTGTCTTATCACGAATAGTGGTGATTGCCACCCGGGGGCAGTTGGAGCGTTATAGCCCGACAAAAAGCTTGCCTGCCTTATCCCCCTCCACATGTTTTTTCATCTGGTATTCCTTGTAATCTAATTTGCCTAGCTGGTCCGATGTCGTCTTATGGTCGACACGTGTCTGCGCCAGTGGGGCAGCTGCCGCCTGGTCTCTTGGTCAAAGCTGCTCGTATTGCTGCATGTCAGTTTCTAGTATTTGCAGCTCTTGCTGCAGTACATGCCTGGTGCCATAAACTGTCTTAATTGTATGGCCCCTGAGAACTATTTTGAATGCATCCCATTCAATGTTATAAGCTGTGCCTTCATTGCTCTCAAAGTATGTCATGATATGGTCTAGTATAGTGTCTTGGAATGCCTGGGAATGCACTGGGAGGTTCCATGTGGGTATGCTCAGGACATGCAAAACTTAAAAGTACACATCCTACCTTTTACTAACACAGCACCCAGCCCAATATGCTACCTTGAGCCTACCTAAGGGGTGACTTATGTGTAACAAAAGGATAGTTTAAGGCTTGGCAAAGGGTTTTAAATGCCAAATCAAAGTAGCAGTAAGAGTGCACGCACAGGCCCTGCAGTGGCAGGACTGAGGTATGTTTAAAGGGCTACTTAGTGAATAGCACAATCAGTGCTGCAGACCCTCCAGTAGCATTTAATTTACAGACCCTGGGCACATATAGTGCACTTCAGGGACTTATGAGTAAATTAAATATGCAAATTGTGGAGAAGCCAATGTTACCACATTTTAAGGAGAGAGCACAAGCACTTTAGCACTTGTTAGCAGTGGTAAAGTGCACAGAGTCCTAAAGCCAACAAAAGGAGGTCATAAAAAAAGAAGGAGGAAGGCAATATGTTTGGGATCACCCTTAGAGAGGGCCATTTTCCATCATGACCCCCATTCAGTCTAAAGCCAAGGTAGACTAATCAATACGTTGATGAACTTCCTTGCTTAGGGAGTTAGAACATGGACAATGGCCCACTACTGCAGGGACACTTACCAGTTCTATGCTTCTCTAAACCCAGTTGGACCCCTCTCTCTATACTCTCTGAGGCTACTAAGCTGACCCATGGGGAACCCTTCTCCTCACCTGTGGACACCATCTATACAGCACCTAATCTTAACTTGCTTACAGATGCATTCCAGTAGGCAGACAGTACCACCATGGCCAACAAAGTGATGTGGCCCTTTTCACCATTGGAGTTGACTTTTGTCCCCTAGCCAAGGAGACCTCTGTTGAGAAGCACGTCAACCAACAGAGGCCACTGACAGCTGTCAATGTCAAAAGCCAGGCTCCAGGCCATCCACGCTCTCTGACCTCTGTGGTTTCTCATCACGGGGATCAGTAGCCCCAGGTGTTTTGCACCCTGTCTCCACACTCCCTCCCACCAGTCCAGGGATGGTAGTCTGAAACTGGTCCTTCAACCCATGGTCCAGACCCTTAGGCTGAACAAGGGACAGGGTTGGGTCCTCCCTCTGGTCTCCTGTACCCTCGTTTGGGGAGTGGTACTTCCAGACAATTGAACTATCAAGGTGCCCTTGTGGGCTACCCCTCGCAGTTCTTCTGGCACCAGGGGTAACTCTTTCTCCAGAATGCAGTCTATAGGCATCTGGGGACTAACTATAACCCTCCTCTGGGCTACCACGCCACTCCACTCCACTCCAGGGATACGAGGGCCATAGGGTGGAAAAAGTCGTGTCCTTGGGCTGGTTGGTGCGCTGCTCTGGGGAAACTAACCTTTCCACTATCATGGTGTGGTTAGCCCCAGTGTCCCTCAGAGCAGTGACTGGGACCCCATAAATTTCAACCGGGTGGAAGTGACAACTCCCATCCTCAGGATCCCCAGCTCACCCTTGTTCTATCTACTTCTCCTGGGGACTACCTTTCCTAAAGGCCACATGAGTCACTCCTGTAGAGTTCCCACCAGTGGGTAATGTCTTTGGACAGACAAAGTCCCCCTGCTTGTGTCCTAGCTGGGAAGAATCAAAACAGTGGGGTTAGAAATGGGGAGACCTGGGCCACCATCCCTGCAGAATCTCACTCCTCAGACTTCGCAGAAGGTGAATGGTAGCCCTTTCCTTCCCCCTTAGCCTGAGAATTGTCTGTGTCTCCCTTGACCACCCCTCACTCTGTTGGAGGAACATGAACCACTCTTCTTGAGGTCACTCCCAGGTATATTTGTGGACTCTCTGGTGCTGACCCAGATGTGTGCTACCTCAGCAGGCTTCCTGGCATCAGAAAGCTTACTATCAAGCAAGTGTTGGTGCAGCGCTGGAAAACAAAGATCAAGCATGTGCTCCTCCAAAATTAAGTGATACAGCTCTGTATAATCATCTACTTAGCTGCTCCTCACCCAGCTCTCCAGTCCCTTTCTAGGATAGTCTAAGTAGTTTACCCAGCTCTGTGTTCCAATCTTCTGGCTGGTTTTGGACATATGACAATTTTTCTGCCCAAAACTGTTGACTAGTATGGTCTTCACAGCAGTGTAGTGTGTCTGGTCACCCACCTCTAATGTGAGAAGTATATCCTTCCCCACTGTGGGCATGCACATCCACAATCTACCACCACAGAACTCCTCTGAGACTTTGTGCACTGTTCAAGTCACTTCATAGGGTTCAAACTATTCATCTATGTCATCCTCGTCATAACTGGGCACCATATTTTGGGTATGCTGCCACAATTATTGTTGCTGGAACCCACTTGTAGTGCCTTTATGTCTAGCTATCTGAGGTTGAGCGCATGGGTTGGTTTCCTCTCCTCCAGAGCCATCCTTCTTTCCTCTAGAGCTTGTTTCTTCTCCAATTTCATTTTGGCAAGATCCAGCTTTAGTTGTCTTCCTTCCCTCCTATCTGCCAGCTCCTCTGGGGACAGGTTCATTGGGGAGACATTGCCACTTGCTCTGGGACCCATCACTGCTCCTAGCAAGTTGGTGGCCCTTTCTACAGGCTATTGTAAATCCATATTAGAATCTAAGATCAGCTGGTCTCCTCCTAAATTTCCAGCTCCTCTGGGACCACAGCCCCTGCATCTTGGGTCTCTGCCCAAGCTCTCAGTCTTCTGCAGCTCCACCTTCTCATGGAAACCAGAAACTCCTTCCAAAAGCTCTTCAGCTGGACCACAGTATACGTCTCTAACCGGACCAACGGAAATCAATGACTTCACATGTGGGTTCTCCAGGTTGAGACATGGTTTAATAAAAAAATGTCAAAATGCAAATTAGGGAGAATTGAAAAGGGTTTGAATTGGTCTAAGGATAGAGCTGTGGTTAACAATGAGTTACTATATGGTATTGCACAAACCCAAGTCCTATCATAACCTCAGATCACCAATGTTAGAAATGGGGTTTCTTGTCGGCAGGGGTGTGCACCCAGTCCAAGTAGGGACTACTACTTTAGTCAGGGTAAGTCAGACATGTTGGACATTACCCCCGTGATCAGTCATTCACACTTAACATACTGCAGGCATACTGGACAGCACATACAAGTACGCAGTGAGAAACTCTAATTAGTGTGCCATAGGTCCCATGGTGATGAGGAGAGCCTGTAGTCACATTCTATATATGAAGAGCAAGGCATATTAGGCATGAACTATATTCAAGCAGAATCCTTCATTGAGGATTCTTATGGCTGTGCCATATTTACTCTGTCAAGGTCTTGCCTGGTTCATTCACCTATATTAGTAGCATTCGTGCCTACATATTAAGGGCCTGATTACGAGTCTGCTGGTCACTAGACTGCCAGAGTCACAGTGGCGGTCAGGACCACCGCTGCTGTGGTGGTCCGACCACCACATTACGACCCTGGCGGGCAGACCTCCATGGTACTGCCATCTCCTCCGGGATTGGTGATGCCAACGGGTTGACTGTGAATGCAGGTTACTTTCAGCCAGGGTGGCGCTGCATGCAGCGCCATCCTGCTGATTACAGCCTGGTTCTCCGCCAGCCTATTGATGGCGGTTTTACCACCATGAAAAGGCTGGTGGAGAACAGGTTCAGGGGGCCACAGGGGGGCCTCTGCACAACTCATGCACTTGGCAAGGGGAGTGCACGAGTCTCCCTGCCCAGCACCCTCGCAATGCTCACTGTCTGCTCTGCATGGTACACCCTGGTGCGCCCTGCGGGTGGCAGCATTACTTTCCCACTGGGCTGAAGAGCAGAAACCTTGCTTTCTGCCTGTCAGCCCAGCGGGAAAGTCAAAATGGGCCCGGCAGGGAGGTAGCCAGTAAGGCGGCACCCTCCCCATCGGAGGTTCGGTGGACGGGTCATCCTGTCTGCCAAACTCATAATCAGGCCCTAATTTCTGATGCTTTTGCTTTTCCCGAAAGGGAAGACTAGCCTGTTTGTTAGAGTTGGGCCCTTCTCTTTTGCACCTCTCCTCTCCCCCTTTATGTTATGGTAAAATTTGTGTAATTTTCAAATGTTCCACTATGTTGGTTGTTTGTCAAAATAATATTGAATCAAGAATATTGATTGCAAAATATTGTGATGGTAAGAATGCCCATATATGTAACACCTAGATATGTTTATATTGTCCATTCTTAACTCCACATCTGCTTACCTCTATGACATACAGAGTATTCTTACCTGTCCACTCCGTCCTCCTCCTGAACCATCAGCTCTCAGCAAGCTGCAGTCCAGGAAGTCATCTAGTATGTTTATGCTGGTAAGAAGGGTATCATAAAAAACTATAGAAGATGGGTTTAAGCGTTGGCCAGTTCAGTGTAGTCTGAATATTTAAGTGTGTTCATGCTGTCAATATGGAAAAGTGGAAATTTACTAGCCAACATATGTACATTTTTGTGTCCTTCATACTTAAGTGCTTATTTGTGTTGTCTTGAATCTAGGTAACAGTTTCAGTGAGATAGCAAAGAATCATATGTAGATATATATAGATGATCAATGCATACCTGGGTATTTCAGCTTTTGTCAATAAGAATATCTTAAATGTGAGTATGAGAGGACATTTCTGAAAGGGGATCTGAAGAGCATTTAATAAAATTGCATTCAGTAGTTGTGGTGCCTCTATTTGACAACTACGGAGGTAGAGTAGTATGTAGCATGATTTTGTGGTGATGAGGTAGTGTATTAAAAATCAGAGGGTGAATGGTTCTGTGGTGTGGAGGCATGTGTAGACATTGAGTGGTCAATAAATGAAAAAGATAAGTGGTTTACAGTCATGAGCGGTTATTACTGCCCTCTGAAGAGCACAACAGGCTGTGAAGGAAGGGCATGTCTTTCAATATGTATCTGTTGATTTCTTGATATTTGAGAAGTGACAACTATTCCCCCACAAGGATCAGTGCAGTTTTAAACCTTACGGATGTAGAGTACTCATATACCTTTCCTGTCAGTGTGGTATAGGATGCAATGAAGTTCAATTGCATGTGTATTTCTATTGAGCATTTAGATGGGGGCCTGAGCTTTACCCATTGAAATCCCAGAAAAACACACACCAATCTCAAAGGGGCACTTTCTGAAGACATATCAAATGTCTGTCACTTTGTGTTTAACAGTCATTTAGAAGTACTTCCAGTATCCTTCAGGTCCGTATTTGTGTTTCTATATTGGAGAAAGTGAGTGGGCTTGGGCTTTGCTCATTTATTCTGAACATGTTAACAAGTGTTAAAGCACACTCTTTTGAATATGTGTCCCCTGCTAGACCAGGCACATACAAAGTATCAAACAATGTACAATTGACATAACTCGAAATAAAACATGCTGTATTACATTAAATGTGTATACACATATAAAAATAAGTTAGAATAAAATCGTTATACATTAACAGATATGCTAATTAATGTTTGCAATAAATGGGCAAACAAATCTAAGTATTCTTCAAACAACCTATCAAATTAAACTGAATAACAGTGACTAAATAGTAACACTTATTCAGTAAACAATGTATAAAAACACTGACAAAATGCACTACAAAATGCTTACTAGAAAAATAATGACAGCAGGACAGCTGGCTCTGTCAGATTACAAACCTACAAAAGAAGAGTCAACACTTCAAAATAATTTAAAAAAAAGTCTATTAACTATAAACAAAAGCTAATGACATTTATAAATAACTGAAAGTATGTGAAAAACCAAATTAAATAGTGCTACTTGTTTAGGTCTTCAAATAACAGGTAGTGCCTAAAACATTAAAGGTAAAATAAAAACATAGACACCAACTTCTCAAAATACCAAAAAGACCCCTTAATTGGATGTATTATATCCAAAGTATAAAATTAAAATCAAACTACAAATAATCTTTTAACAAATGTAGAAAATAAAATGTAACAACAACCTCCTTTCTATTTATAAAAGTAAAAAAGAAACCAATCCAACTAATACGTTGTTCCTCTCCATAGACTGCAACAGAAAATACTGTGCCAAGACAACACCAAACATACCAGCGAGTCAAAAATCTACAACTGAAACTAAAGGCCTCATTATGAGTTTGGAGGATGGACTAGCCAACCACTAAACTCACAAGGAGGAACAACATCATGACAGTGGTGTCTCCCCCAAACGTGTTACAATTTTCCTGCTGGGCTGAGTGGTGGGAACATTGTATTAAATGTTCCAGCCGGGCTAACTGGCAGGAACAGTGCTACGATATTGGTATTGATCCCCTTAAGAGAGCTGAGGCCAATACCATAGCACACCAATACTATCGGAATGTGCATTATCTTCAAAGAATTCAATTCAAATGGTGCTGGTCATGGGCAGTAGAGGGGCCCTCCTGTAGCCCCCAGCACTGGTTTTCCACCAGCCTTCCCATAGTGGGGTGAGCCCCATGGAAAGGTTGGCGGAAAGCTGAGTTGTAATCAGCATGATGGTGCTAAGTTCAGCGCAGCCATGGCTGAGCAAAACTCAGACCGCTGTCAGCCCATCAGAAACAATGTTCCTGGCGGGGAGGCTGGGTCCTCCTGCCAGGGTTGTAATATTGCAGTCGGAACGCCTGGATTGTGGTGGTCCAACATCACCATGAGTGTGGCGGTCCTCAGACAGCCACACTCGTAATAAGGCCCTAAGTAAAGACAACATCCAGAAGGTACATTAAAATGTGTACCTGCACTGTAAAAATATTAAAATAAATATAAAATTAATGTATATCTTTACCCTAAAACCCACAGATAAAGTGTCAGAAAAATTACATCCCAAAAAGGGAAGTTGTTATTAGATTATAGAAGATATATTTACATTAAGGAGAACACCACCACAGAGGAACCACGCTGAAAATGCACTAAACATTTCTCAAATGCATGCTAATGGAGGTGTATCAAAAATGTAATAGTTGAAAGTTTAGGAAATCAAACCATGCTTTTAAAATGACTGAAAAGGAAGTCACAAATATTTTACATTGCCTTAAAGAGGGCATTATGCGTTCACAAATGTCAACAATGCTAAAAGTATTATACCAACCATTCCTGAACAAGCAACAGGGCAAATCTATGGCATGGCAACCCTAAAAAATATTAATTGCTAGAACATGTTGAAGAGTCAGGACCAGTAGTACCTAACAACTATGAAGAAACAGACATATCCCAACTCTTACTAATCATACATACAAAGACACCTTTTTATTACATGACAAGTTCATAACAATAAATGCATAATTATGTCTGCTAACAATAACAGTTTACTCACCATTGTTTTGCCCTCCACCATTTAGCCAGGTGTATACAATTCATGGCAGATGGAAACAACACAGTTAAATGGTGACACAATTCCTTCCAATGAACACTTGGAAGAAGCCAACATAGAGTCTACTAATTCAAATACTTAGAAGAACAAAGTTACCAGGAGCTAAAAATGGATCAATCTCTATCCTAACTCAAACTAAAAAAAAATGAAACAATCTAATCAAATGCATGAACTCCTAACATTCAAAGTAAGGCTCTTTACCAACAACCCAGGCCTGCCGTATATCTAGACCCAATAACAACAACCCAGCTTTAAAAAAAACCACACTAAACAACAACACCATTTAACCTCCCTAAAACATGGACACTCACACTTTATCACCATCGATATATAAATTTAAAATGCCAATCTAAAAAAAACCTAAAAAGATGAATATTCAGATTTATAATTAAAGATACAATAACAAGTATTCAAAAATAAATTATAACAAGCATTTGCAATGCAACGGGTCTCGCATTTCTCCGAGTTAGAGCTATTAGCATTTCTAAACTCCCAACCGGACTTTTCTTGCATCATTAAATGGAAAAAAAGAGTGCGATCTCGCTATTACAGTTCACTCGTAGTGAAACATATTGGCAAAAGTGCAATGATCTACGTAAATGGCAAAAATGCAATTAACTATGTAACAGGGTCAATGTCAAGAAAAGTGCTCGACTTCTGCCCAGCAAGATCACGCTGCGAAAAAAGAGAAAACGTAGTCCATAAACCGGACCGAAAACAGCAAGCCTTGTATGTTTTCAGTACTTGGTCGCTGCACTGAAGGAAGGCTAACCACTGGAAAAGGCATGCAGTATGCATGCCTTCCACTAATGAAAGCAAGCAGATTTTAAAAGGCAAGCCCACAAACCAATGAAAGACACTGACGTGACATGGATGGGGCTCCAAGCCCTTTTCTAACTACTAAAGCGTCTCGCAAGCGATACACATGCGCAAGCGCATGCTAGCGCAGGCTCGACCCTAAAAACGGGCTAAGTATGGTAGAGCAGCACACACTGTTACATGTGTTGCTACACTTTAAAGCCGTGACACGTGCATGGGCAATAGTGCCATGAAGCAGAAAAGCTCATCCCATCACCACTCTCTTTGTAATCACACTGAAATATGGTTTTATGTCACTCCCTGTCTTTTCATACAAGGGTGTTTTTAAAAGCCTCTTGAGTGCGTATTGAGTTTAGAAAAAAAGGAGGCGTGTATGTAATTGTATTTTTTTGTCTGCTGAATGCAGGAAATTAGAAATGCCTGCTTCGAGAGGAGTTTGCGCTTTGTTTACGAAATACTTGAGTATTTTGTCACGGCTGGATAAATAAATAATGTTCCTGCTCAAAGACAGATAAATGGTTGAGGATGCCGAGGAGCCACCAGTGACCCAACGAGAGTCCAGGAAGACGGATTGCCCCATCTCATCCTCTTATCTGCAACTTAAAGTGGCTCAGAATGTTAGCAGCAGTTTATTTACCCACCTTCTGTGTGGAGACTTTCCCTGATTAATTGCTTTCTGGTAATTTCGTGCTGCTAAGTGATGTCAGAGTGAACTGCCCGCAGACTCTTCCATGTTTTGGCCTGGGACGAAGGGGTCAGCGGTCCTCCAACGGCCACGCTCTGGGGAGTCGTTTGTTTGCTTTCGAGCCCGTTTGCTATTCGTGCAGCCAGGCCTAGCGACAGCCTGCTCAGTTTCCATCTCGTCTAATTGGGCCGCTGAAGCAGCAGCGAGCACACGATTTGGCAACGTTTTCTTTAACAACTTCTGGTCCTACTGACACTTTGAGATCAGGTTTCCGGCAGCTTAAATCACACCGTAGTTCCTGCAACGTCCCTGAGAAAGGCTGTAAGAAAGTATTAAACAAGCATTTGCAAATGCGAGAGTTAGAGCTATTGGCATTGTAAATGACAATGGGGGTCATTACGACCTTGGCGGGCGGCTACCTCCGCCCGCCAGGCGGGAACCGCTGTGCGGCCGCCAATGCAGCCGCACTCACGTGGCCCCCATTATGACATTCCCGCTGGGCCGGCGGGCGCAAACCAAGTTTGCGCCCGCCGGCCCAGCGGGGATGAGGTCGCAACATACGAGCCGCCTCCTAATGGAGCCGGCGGTGTTGCGGCCGTGCGACGGGTGCAGTTGCACCCGTTGCGCTTTTCACTGTCTGCTATGCAGACAGTGAAAAGCGCTTGCCGGGGCCCTGTTTGGGGGCCCCTGCACTGCCCATGCCAGTAGCATGGGCAGTGCAGGGGCCCCCAGGGGCCCCAGGACACCCCTTACCGCCAGCCTCTTCCTGGCGGTGCAAACCGCCAGAAACAGGCTGGTGGTAGTGGTGTCATAATCCCCAGGGCAGCGCTGCTTGCAGCGCTGCCATGGCGGATTATCACCGCCCGGGCTAAAACGGCGGGAAACCGCCAGCCCCGGCGGTGCGACCGCAGCAGAATAGGGCTGGAAGCACCGCCCGCCTGTTGGCGGTGCTTCCGTCCTTTTAGCCCTGCCGGTCTCGGACCGCCAGGGTCAAAATGACCGCCAATGTCTTTTACTATATATTTTGGTTTGGTTTCACTCAAGGGCCTTTAGTGATCCGAATAAATGGTTTTGTCGCTCACCTATTGCACGTTTTGAGCCAAGTAAATTGCAGATCCTTTCTAGGGGACTCTCACCTTCACAGATCCAGAAGGGACAACGCCTTGGCTATTTGCCTCCTGACGAATGATCACATTATAATGAGACATACAAACTGGTCAGCATTACATGATATGAAAGTGAGTACCTTTGATTCAGCAGCACAAACAAAATGAATCTGAAATGTACATCATTTGAGATGGTTTTGTTGAAGGGACAGAAAGAGTGACTTTGCATGAGGCAGTAACACAGGTACCTGACAGTTGGTACAATGAAGTTATTACGTGGCTTCCAAAAGGTGCTCTGGTGGAAGTTGGGTTGAACCAGAATTGGGAGGGGACACACGGCACAGTCTTCGGAAGGATCGAGAGGCCTGAAGAGGTTGGAGGATCAGACGCACCGAACCCCTCTCTATTTATCATCAGACTCCGTTTTAATCATGTGCTGGAACGCGAGCAAGATGTACATGTAGGTGGTCCTGCAGATCTCTAATGCTTCTTGATGGGGGGCTCCCAAGCACCAAGGGGGGGCTTCGGCTTCAGACAGGCTGCATCACCGCAACGGTGCCACCGATGCCAGGCTCTGCAAACATCTGTCGGTTTACTGTGTACCAAGAGTGATCTGTTTGTAAAATTGGACATGTGTGTGTGTTTTTAATTGTACAAAGAGTACCCACTACGAAATACTTAGAGTACGTTTTTTCAGTTCTTCTTAAACTGGAAATTATCAAGTGAGTCTGATGATCACAATGAGTGATATTTGGTCAAACAGGCTAGTTCTGTAGATCAGTGCACATGATGAAAAGAAACTTACAGATCAAAGTTTCCAATCACAACACGGGACATTTTATTGAGGTAGACAACATGAGAACAACAACGCTGAATATATCAGTTATTAGAGATGAAAGACTATGCAAAATACTGACATGCTCAGGGCAGCAGTTTCCAACAGCGAGAAGCTGAGGCAGAGGTCGTGAGACACTTTCAGACATACCACTGGCTACTCCTTAGTACTCACTGAAATGCAGTGCACAGGATTGCAGGCTCCAGAAGGCTGCGACGCGAGGGCAGAGCGACTCCTACACAGATCTAACGGGAAACCACAGCACTTGAATGTAATCCCCGCAGGGCCAACTCCGCCTTCAATCCTTAATCCAAAGAGGTAAAATGAGCGTTTCTACCATTAACTTGTATGCTAATGCCATTTAATGAAGCAGAGCAGCATTCTGGCACTTTCTTTGCAGCCACAGAACACAAAAAAATATTTGGAAATTATTATCTCATATTTGCAGTCTGAGGAATGTATCTGCCAAACTCTCCCTGACAGAGAAAAATTGCTACGTGTACTCTATTCTCAGATGTAAAAATTCGATATTTACGTAATTAAACATTTAAAAAAAAGTTTAAAATGAAAATTACAATTAGTAACTTGCTTTAATTTACCGTTTAACACCCGGGCTTAAGAGCACCGCGATAAGTGACAGTGGTGTTATTGAAGTCAGGAACAATCCTTTTATCGCCCTTAGAATTATGAATGTCTGAGTTGGCCCTCTGTAATGCTAAATATGACGTAACGATCACACACAGAGATCACTACGTTTCCAAGTTACATTATTAGAGTACAGTGTATTTTGTGCAGATTTGTTTGCAAAATAAACAACTGTTGGGTTCGGGAGGCGCACTGACAACTAGCTGCTTTTCATCATTGAAAGAAAAATGGGAGTTTTAGTATAACAAGTGCCCAGAAGTGCAGTTATTTTTGAGAAATGTGCAGATGTGTTCCTGGCAAGATACCTCAGTCCTTGATCCTGATATATAAATACACCCTGACTTCTTTCTAGGCCATGAGCGCTAGTCCAATTAGCACCACATCAGCCTTTCATCTTTTTGGGTCGGTAAATGACTGAGCATATAGCAACTGCTGCTATCGTCATTCGCAGCACACTGAAGCCATTCAAGGAAACACCTGTGTCTGCCGTGTGGATTTAGTGCACACAAACAGCAGCACTACGTAGCACAACGGGAACGCAAGCAACAACAGAATGAAACCAGACCAATTGACTTTATCAGCCAGTGCTGCTGGCACTTTTTTTGCGCTCGTTTAGTTTTTCAGCACTACATGAAGTCTGACTTCAAATACATTCTTTGGTGGCTGTTTAACAACAGCGCCTAGGGTGAACAGCAGGAAAGGACTGATGGCGCTTTAGACTGACTCCCTGTGGAGAATAAGTGAGTGAAAGCATGCCATGAATCCCCTGTCCGTACATACCTACTGACAAGGAACAGATAAAACAAGAGCGCGGGGGGTGAAGAATACCAATGGAGCGAGCAACAGCACAGGGGGGGCAGTTCCATCAAGCAGTAATGACGGCAAGAATAACAAGCATCACCTATCGGGCAAAAGTGCATTTATGTACATAACCCGAAAAAGTGAAATTAACTATGTAAAGCGCTCGACTTCTGCCAAGCGAGATCGCGCTCTTAAATTAGAGAAAAAGTAGTCCACGACCCCGATGGAAAACAGCGAGCCTCGCATGTTTTCTGTACTTGGTCGCTGCTCTCGAGGAGGGCTAGCCACCGGAAAAGGAATGAGTTATGCCTGCCTTCGACTAATGAAAGTAAGCAGATTTTATTAGGCAAGCCCACCAATCAATAAAAAACACTGACGTGAAGTTGACAGGGCTCCGAGCCCTTTTCTAAATACAAAAGAGTCTTGCTGCGATACGCATGCGCGAGCGCATGCAACGCAGGCTCGACCCTAAAAAAAAAAATACATAATTAGAAATATACAAACACTTCTCTATTATTTATTAATCTGCACTAACACCATTAGAAATTGTATTTATAACAGCAAATAAACAAACAAAAGATAAAAAATAACATTGGCCACCAAATAACATACCTAAATAAACTAAAAGAACACTTATAATTTCATAGCTTAAGTCCTAGTCAATAGAATGATGTTCCTAAAAATACAACTCAAAACAAATATTAAAAAGAAAGAGTACAAACAAATCAAAAAACTCTTAGAATAATAGAACATCCACTACAAGTTTGAAAGACTAAGAAATCCAACCAACACCAAAACTTTAGAAACAAACAAATTCAAGGAAGAAAAAAATGTTGGTAAAAAATTACAAACTTGTAAATAACACACAGTTAAAAATAAAGTCCTGCACCTGAAAATAAATCAAGGGAAAACATATAATCCTACCTAAAAATACTTACAACCCTACTATAAAACAAAGCTCAATGAAAAAAAAAACATTAAAATCAATGTTAAGCATATAGAACACATAGATACAAATAAATCTTACATTACATTTACACTCAGGCCCATCACAACACCATAAACTAACACATACAACACTCAAAACAAATACAGTAAAATAACATCCAATTCCAAAGATTAACTTAAGTCTAAACACACCCTTCCCACCACCAAACTGTAGAAAGCTAGCTGAAAATAGTTTTATCTGAACCTGAAATGAGAAAATGCTGGAAATTGAAAATAAATAAACAATTCTAAAGAAAAACTGTTGTTTTTTTATTAATGTTTAAAATTGTTCTCGCCAAAAGTATAAACATGTTAAAAATGTTTTAAAAGTTCCATACATTTTAAAAAATGTTCAGAAATGTTTACATACAATTTATATTAAATGAAACTAATAAAAATATAAACTATTCCAATGTTTTAAAAATGTAAGTAATGTAAAAAATCATGTTTCATAAAAATTACTTTACAGCATGTAATACAAATTGTATAGCTATAAATAAAAAGGTAAGTGCGCAACAATATATGTTTGATTATAATTATCTTGAAGTAAAACAAATGCATTATTATTGCAAATTAATGTACAGTAAAAATGATGTATAGTAAAGGAAATGTTCAGAAAATGTATATGTCAAAAACATGCAAAAAAGTATACTTTTACAAACTACCTTTAAAAAGAAACAAATACTTTACACTACAAATGACCTTAACATTTTGGGGTACAAAATGCAAATAAATGCTAACTGTTAGACATGGGATCTCTAGTTGGCAGTCAGTTTACATCCTGCCCAAGTAGGGAAACTCAAGTCAGGGTAAGGGATATACACAACTCAGATAACCCCTGCTCACACCCTTGGTAGCTTGGCACAAGTAGTCAGGCTATCTCAGAGGCAATGTGTAAAGTATTTGTACAAACACACACAGTAACACAGTGAAAACACCACAAAAGCACTCAACACTAGTTTAGAAAATTAGGCAATATTTATCTGAGTACAAGACCAAAACAACAAAAAACCAAAATACACAAACAAATATACACATTTTCAAAGATTAAACTTCAATATAGGGAAAAGAAACACAACAGCTCTCATTTGGGCTATCACATCATTGTTGACGGAGTCCATCCCAACAATCCAGCGCTACTCATGAGGAGAGTGGCGCCAGTCACGGAGTCGCACGGACCCTCAGGTACAGTACCTTGGGAAGCAAGGAAACAGGCTGGTACATGGAGTTGGAGAGGTGAGGCGTCGTTGGACCCAGGGTGGTGTTGGTTCCTTAATGCAGAGCAGGGGAGGTGATGTGGCATTGGTGTGAGGCGTTGGTTCCTGACAATCCAGCAGGGTAGGTTAATCCAGTGGATTAAGACACCTTGACCGCTTTCACAGGGTCATGCTATGGGGCTGTAGGTGCCACGGCGGAGTCAGGAATTCCAGAAGTTAGTGAGATGTCACTTAGGACTCACAAAGCTTCTGAATGTCAGCAAGGCTGTGGCAGCGTCAGGCCTGTGGTGTCAGTAGCGGTTGTCACACTCCAGTGGGGACCACGGCTTTGGGTGGCGGTGGTTGTGCGGAGTCGGGGCAGCGGTGTTAGTCCTAGCGTTGTCTGGAGTCCTTTCTTCTTGTTTTTCTGTCAGCTTTCACTTCCAAGGGCCCAAAAACTGCAATAGACACCACCTGGCGAGTTAGGGTCCACAGCAAGTGAACCCAGAGGCTAGTAGGTGAAGTCTTTGATGTCCCCAAGTCAAGCCCAAGCCCTTGGAGAAACTTCACAAGCAGGATACCCAGCAAAGTCCAGTCTCAAAGTCCAGTCTTTATTTTCTTTAAGGCAAAAGCAGCAACTGCAGGCCAACCCAGCAAAGAACAGACAGCAAAGGGGCTTGATCCAGAAGTGTTCTGAAAGTCTGGGGTTTTGGATCCACTACTTATACTCATTTCTGTCTTTGAAGTAGGCAAACTTCAAAGGAAAGTCTTTGTTGTTCACAAGCTCCTGCCTTGCCCTGGCCCCAAACACACTCCAGGGGGTTGGAGACTGCACTGTGTAAGGACAGACACAGCCCTTACAGGTGAAGGTTTTTTACATTTACGTTTTACGTTTACTCATCAGGATATGCAGGACACACAACAGCTCCCTTTGTGTCACTGTCTAGCAGGAATTCACGAACAGCCCAACTATGAGTCTGACCCAGGATTTCACAGGCAGGCAAAGGCACAAAATGGTTTAAGCAAGAAAATGTCTACTTTCTAAAAGTGGCAATTTCAAACAGACACATCTAGAAACCAACTCTACCAAAAGATGTATTTTTAGATTATGAGTTCAGAGACCCCATACTCCAAGTCTCTATCTGCTCCCAAAACTGCACGTAAAAGATACTTAAATGCAGTCCCCAGGTTAACCCATAGAGAGATAGGCCTTGCAATAGTGAAAAACAAATTTGGCAGTATTTCACTATCAGGACATGTGAAACACACCAGTATATGTCCTACCTTTAAAATACACTGCACTCTGCCCATAGGGCTACCTAGGGCCAACCTTAGAGGTGACTTAAAGATAGTAAAAGGGAAGGTTGGGCCTGGCAAGTGGGTACATGTGCCAGGTCGAATTGTCAGTGCAAGACTGCACAGACACTGCAGTGGAATGTCTGAGACATGTTTACAGGGCTACTTATGTGGATGGTACAATCAGTGCTGCAGGCCTACTAGTAGCATTTGATTCACAGGCCCTGGCCACCTCTAGTGCAGTTTACTAGGCACTTTACTAGTAAATTAAATATGCTAATCAGGGATAACCAATCATAATCACAATTTGTACAGGGATCACTTGCACTTTAGCAGTGGTTAACAGTGCTGGTCTTTGAGAGGATCACATTTACTATTCCCACTCCAAATGTAACCACACTAGGGAAAGTGTTGGACTTTGGAGGATTCAAATTTGCTGCTATAAATCCAAAATTAACAGCACGTCTTGATGGAATGTTGATACAGTGGATGGTCACATTCTTTATTCCCACTCAAAGCAAATTACAATGGGCAAATTACTTGGGGGGTGGTTCAAACCTACTATTCTAACCCCAAAATTAACCACACTACGGAAAGTGTTTGGCTCGGGAGGTAGGTGGAATATCTGTTCCCACTCCAGCTCAACCACATGGGAGAAAGTGTTGGGCTTTGGGAGATAGGGTAAAAGTCAAACGTAAGCACATTGAGGAAAGTATTGGTCTTTAGGGAGGGTCTAATTTAGGCCCGTATTTATACTTTTTGACGCTAAACTGCGCTAACGCAGTTTAGCGTCAAAAAGTTTAGCGCCGGCTAACGCCATTCTGAAGCGCCATGCGGGCGCCGTATTTATTGAATGGCGTTAGCCGGCGCTAGCAGACCGGCGCTGCCTGGTGTGCGTGGAAAAAAAACACGTACACCAGGCAGCGCCGGCGTAGGGAAAAATGGCGTTAGGGCGTCTTAAAATGGTGCAAGTCAGGTTGACGCCAAAAAATCGCCTCCACCCGATTTGCGCCATTTTTTACGACGCCCAGACGCCATTTACATGACTCCTGTCTTAGTAAAGACAGGAGTCATGCCCCCTTGCCCAATGGTCATGCCCAGGGGACTTATGTCCCCTGGGCATGGTCATTGGGCATTGTGGCATGTAGGGGGGCACAAATCAGGCCCCCCTATGCCAAAACAAATATTTAAAAAATACATATATATACTTACCTGAACTTACCTGAATGTCCCTGGAATGGGTCCCTCCATCCTTGGGTGTCCTCCTGGGGTGGGCAAGGGTGGCAGGGGGGGTCCCTGGGGGCATGGGAGGGCAGCTGTGGGCTCATTTTGAGCCCACAGGTCCCTTAACGCCTGCCCTGACCCAGGCGTTAAAAAGAGGCGCAAATGCAGGGTTTTTTGCCCTGCCCACTCCCGGGCGTGATTTTTGCCCGGGAGTATAAATACGACGCATTTGCGTCGCAGTCATTTTTTTAGACGGGAACGCCTACCTTGCATCTCATTAACGCAAGGTAGGCGTTCACGCAAAAAAATGACGCTCTTTCCTCATACTTTGGAGCTAGACGCGTCTAACGCCAAAGTATAAATATGGCGTTAGTTTTGCGCCGAATTTGCGTCGAAAAAAACGACGCTAATTCGGCGCAAACGGAGTATAAATATGCCCCTTAGTGTTCTCAATCCTAACATAACCACATTTGGAAAAATGTCGAATTTTTTGGGGGGGGGGTCAGATTTACTATTCCATTTCTACTCATAACCAGATTAGGGGAAGTGTTGGATCTTGAGGGGGGGGCAGCTTTACTATTCCTCTTCCACATGTAATCACATGGGGGGGTCAGATGTATTATTCCCACTCTAACACTAACCGCACTGGGGAAAGTGTTGTACTTTGGGCAGATCAAAGTTACTATTCCAAATGCAAATTTAACCATAATGGGAAAAGTGGTGGACTTTGGAGGTGGTCAGATTTACTATTCCAACTCCAATCTTAACTACATTGGGAAAGGTGTTGGACTTTGAGGACTAGCCAGATTTACTATTCCCACTCGAAAGCTAACCACATTTGGGAAAATATTGGAATACGGGGCTTCAAACTTACTATCCTAAGTCCAATCTTAACGAGGTTGGAGAAAGAGGTGAACTTTTTTGGGGGTTACGTGTACTAGTTCCATTCCAAACTTAACCACTTGGGTAAACCATGTGGCTTTGGGGGCATTTACACTTACTATTCCAACTCCACACCTGCCGATATTCATGGAAGTCTTGCAATTTCGAGGGTGTGTGTCAAATATACTATTTCCATTTCCAATTTAAGTGCACTGGGAAAAATGTTGTACTTTAGAGGTGGAGGGGTACATTTACTATCCCCACTCTATACTTAATGACATGAGGGAAAGTGCTGTACTTTTAGATTTAAAACATAACTACTTCCACATAATAATATTAAATGCAACACTGGAGTAATTCACTGTAATTATCCCAAAACAAGTAAACCACAAAACATAAAAAATAGATCAAGGGTACTTCCAAAATATTTGACAAATTGCTATGACTTTAAAAAAATATTTATAAATATATTTGTTTTGAAAAAAATACATTTCCAAAAATGGATTTAAAAAGTAACTGCTTTTTAGTCAAAAAAATTCAATTATGTAAAATAAAAAATTATCTGTAAAAAACACAAATTACAAAAAGACATTTAATTAAAAGCATTAAATATACTAGGGTTTTAAAATTGAAGCTATATTGAAACATGCTAAGTTGAGATGTAGGAAAATATTAAAAGTAAATAAAAAATACATATAAAAAATAATATTGCCTAGCTAAAAGATAAAGTGCAACAATATTAATGAAAAAATAACTTTTTAAAACAATTAAAATAAACAAGAACAATTATGAAAACAACACTATGGTGGTCATTACAACCCTGGCGGACGGTGTTAAAGTGGCGGTAAGACCACCAACAGGCCGGCGGTAAAAATTTTGCGATTACAACCGTGGCGGAAACCGCCAACAAAGACAGCCACTTTAACACTCAGACTGCCACGGCGGTACAAACAAACAGCGCGGCGGTCACCGCCAAAAGACAGGCGGAAGACAATGTACCGCCCACACTATTATGACAGGCCAATCCGCCACCTTTTCCAGGGCGGATTCACCGCGGATAAAAACACGTTGGAAACAGGAATTTTGAAGGGAAAACGCTCACCTCTACACACTCCACGAGGAACGACGACACCATGGAGCCGGAACTCCATATTCTTCCTGCACTACTCTTCCTGCTCCTGTACCAGGAGCACCAACGCCGGCGGCGAAGACCACAGTGAGTACTGCACCTACGACACAGGGGAGGGGGGAGGGAAAAAACAGGGACACACACACGCAACACCCCCACCCCCACCCTCACCCACTACCACACACACATCAATGCATATCCAAACATTACAGTAACACCCCTCAACCCGCCCCTGGAAGAATGCAAAGACAAAAGGAAATGAGTGGAACCATTGTAATATATCAAAATAGAGTAAGCAAATATCTACATATATACACTAATAACAAAATATACACCACGAATAGTAGTCCAGGTATTGCAATATTCATAATGCGTGGACCACTGTGCCCAAAATGCATGGGCGAGGCCCACACAAGAACCCGAACATGACAGAGAGAACACTGCAGTGGCATCAGATAGAAATACAACAGGCACCTCAGGGGGAAAGGAAGGGGGGGCACCTCAGCCGGATGAGTGCACGACGCCAGCTCCACGAGGGGGCTCCAAGCCCATTGATGTATCCTGGGGAGTGCAAAGCCACAGTCTCTCAAGTCTCTCCAGTGGGTGGGTTGCCCAGTGCTGCATCCTGGGGAGTGCAAAGCCACAGTCTCACAAGTCTCTCCAGTGGGTGGTTTTCCCACTGTACCATCCTGGGGAGTGCAAAGCCACAATCTCTCAAGTCTCTCCAGTGGGTGGTTTGCCCACTGTACCATCCTGGGGAGTGCAAAGCCACAGTCTCTCAAGTCTATACAGTGGGTGGTTTTCCCACTGTACCATCCTGGGGAGTGCAAATCCACAGTCTCTCAAGTGTCTCCAGTGGGTGGTTTGCCCACTGCTGCATCCTGGGGAGTGCAAAGCCACAGTCTCACAAGTCTCTCCAGTGGGTGGTTTGCCCACTGAACCATCCTGGGGAGTGCAAAGCCACAGTCTCTCAAGTCTCTCCAGTGGGTGGTTTGCCCACTGTACCATCCTGGGGAGTGCAAAGCAACAGTCTCTCAAGTGGATAACAGTCTCCACTGGTTCTGGAGGGGTACTGGTGCCCAGAGTGCTTCATCCTGTGCAGAACAGACGGAGTGGATGCAGGTCTCCACTGGTTCTGGAGGGGGACTGGTGCCCAGAGTGCTTCACTCACCCCGTGACATTCCCTGTTGCGTCACTGCCCCTGCCGCTAATTGGCTAGCGGTGCTTGAGTTCGCGGTGCTTGCCCTGTTCAGCGGTCCTTGCCTTGTTCAGCGGTGCTTGCATTGGCGGTCCTTGCACTGTTCAGCGGTGCTTGCCCTGTTCAGCTATGCTTGCCTTGGCGGTCCTTGCCCTGCTCAGCGGTGCTTGCCCTGTTCAGCGGTGCTTGCCTTGGCGGTCCTTGTCCTGTTCAGCAGTGCTTGCCCTTTTCATGGGTGCTTGCATTGGCGGTCCTTCATTGCCCAGCGGGGCTGGGGCTGCGGTCCTTCATTGCCCAGCGGGGCTGGCGGTCCTTCATTACCCAGCTGGGCTGTGGCTGGCAGGGCCCTCCTGGGCAGCTGGGCTGTGGCTGGCGGGCCCTCCTGGTCAGCTCGTCTGTGGCTGGCGGGGCCCTCCTGGGCAGCTGGGCTGTGGCTGGTGGGGCCCTCCTGGGCAGCTGGGCTGTGGCTGGCGGGCCCTCCTGGTCAGCTCGTCTGTGGCTGGCGGGGCCCTCCTGGGCAGCTGGGCTGTGGCTGGCGGGTCCTCCTGGGCAGCTGGGCTGTGGCTGGCGGGGCCCTCGTGGGCAGCTGGGCTGTGGCTGGTGGGGCCCTCCTGGGCAGCGACGATGGGGCTGTCAGGGCCCTCCTGGCCAGCGGGGATGATGGCGGTCTTCTCTGCCGTGCTGCTCCTCCCAGACTTTGCGGGTTTCTTCTTCCCCTTCCCCACCTTGGGAGGAGTCCCAGCAGAGTCCCCCCGGGACCCCTGTGATCGGCTTGAGTGGCTGGAGTCTTCCCCCTCTCTCGCCGGGCACTGGCCAACTTCTGGTGCTTCACAGGGGGGGGACTGGCTGTGCTCTGGCTCCGTGATAGACTGGTTGGCCTGTGACAACCTGTGACAACAGGCACCACTGGTCTCGGTGATTTTGTGGCTGAGGTGCTAGTACGGGACCTATGAGTTGGACGGGGGGTGGTGGGAAATAGGTTAAGGGTGGACAGGAAAAGTTGTTTGGAGACACTGGGACGGGTAGCTGGAAGGGGTTTGGGAGTGGAGGAAGAGGTGGTGGTTGTAGGAGGTGTAACTTTTGTGGCTTTGGGTGCAGGTGCATGCACTGGAGGCTGTCGTGAGGTGGGTGTATGTTGGGTGGGTGTGTGCCTGCGTTTGCATATCTTGGGAGGGGGGCGTCACAGACACACTGGGAGAGGACACAGGGGACGTGTGTATGGTAGTGGGGGTGGTGACTTCACATGAGCGGGGTGTTCTGCTGGGTGTGCTGGTGCGGGATGTAGTCGCTGTAGAGGTAGTGCATACAGGTGTGAGTGTAGATGAGACTGGGAGGGAGGAGGGAGACGAGGAGGAGGGGGACACAGTGGAGGCAGTGGATGTTGGTGTGTCTGTATGTGTGTGATGCTTGCGTGAGTGCCTGTGGGATGTGTGGTGCTTATGTTTGCTAGAGCTTCCCTTGTGTGTTGAGGTGTGTGCAGGCTGGTCTGATGGTGTGCTTGGGATAGGCAGAGGTACAGGGGATTGGGTCTGGGTGGAGGAAGTTGGTGGGGGGAGGCTTGACACAGGGACAATGGCTGCCATCAGTGCTGTGGCCAGAGTCTGAACGGTTCAATGAAGGGCAGCCTGACCAGAATGAATGCCCTCCAGGAAGCATTTGTGTGTTGCAACTGCCTTTCTACACCCTGGATGGCATTCAAAATGGTAGACTGCCGAACAGTGAGTGACCTGAGGAGGTCAATGGCCTCCTCACTGAGGGCAGCAGGGGTGACAGGGGCAGGGGCTGAGGTGCCTGCGGCGAAGGTGATGCCCACCCTCCTGGGTGAGCGGGCACGGGGCGAAGGCTAAGGGGCTGCTGGGAGGAAGGTGCTGGTAGGGGGGGTGGCGGCTGTACCTGTTGAAATGGGGGGCACAGATGTTGCCGCCACCACAAGGGAGCTCCCATCGGAGGACAAGTCCGTGTCGCTGGTTGCAGATCCTGTGACCGCTGTGGTGCTCCCCTCGCCCTCCGTCCCACTGGTGTATTCTGAGTCCGTAGTGTGGACCTCCATGCCCATGTGGGATGCAGCTCCATCGTGCTCCAGTGCCACTGCACCTCCGCCTGATGATGCTAATGCACACAAGAACAGGGAGACCGCAAAAAAGGGGGGGGGACAGAAGAAAGACATGTTGAGTGCATGGATTACCGCTACAGTTGGCGGACAAGACAGACACAGCAGCACCCTGCACTACGTCGCGCTGTTGGGCTCTACACTGTAATTCCTGGGAAATGGCCTACAAGGCTATGTACGACATCTGCACACATAGATGACACAGGGGCATGAATACCTATACTTGGCACTCTACAGAGGTGGGGTGGGGGGCCACAGGGCCATGCCTTACGAAGGGGCCTACCCTACGGAACTCGCCCAGGCCTAGGGAAACCCACAGCCCTCCTCCCCCACCTAGACCCCTCCACTGCACGCAATGTCAGCAGAATGAGAGTGTACTCACCCCCTTGTGTCTGCTGTGATGCCCTCAAGCGCCCATCCAACTCAGGGTAGGCCACCGCCAGGATCCGGAACATCAGGGGGGTCATGGTTCGAATGGCACCCCTCCCACGTTGGGAGGCCATCCCCAGCTGAGCCTCCGCCGTCTTCTTGCTCCAGCGGCGAATGTCCTCCCATCTCTTCCGGCAGTGGGTGCTCCGTCTGTGGTGGTCCGGACATCCTTGGCAATGGCACGCCAAATATCCTTCTTCTGGTGGGCGCTGACCTACATGAAATGTACAGGGGAAGAAGAGAAGTCATTACCAATTGCGCAGTCAAAGTGAGTGGCCCCCATCCCTACCCTTGCCATGTGGCACATGCACCCACCGTCTTTCATGCACGCAGAACTCTGCCCCCTTCCTTCTTACAACCAGCCCTCTCCACACACGCATAGCCCATACAGCATGCTCCCTGTGTACTTACCTGTTGGTCTGGAGGACCGTAGAGTAGCGTGTACTGGGGGAGGAGCCCATCCACGAGCTTCTCCAACTCCTCTGCAGTGAAGGCAGGGGCCCTTTCCCCAGACGCACAAGCCATTGTCTCTTCCAGACCGAGGTTACAGCAGCACTTGCAGTGTAGGTCCTCTACTGTCGGAGATGAGGTATCGAGTGACTGAAGTGATAGAAAACGGCGGTCACGTCCGCGGCGGTCACGTCTGTGGCGGTGCATACCATCACCGCCGGCGTACATTGTCATTGGCTCCTGGGACCCATAGGGTCCAATGTTAACCAATGCAGCATTGCGCCGCGGTCTTCGACCGCCTACCGCGACAGTGTACAACGCCAGCGCTGTTACCTCACATCCCATTGTCCCGCTTTAGAGGTCAGACAGCCGCCATTTCAGGGGCCCACATGGCCTAATTACCAACTGCGTCACACATACCTAGGCCTACTCTCAACACACATACAGGTCTGAATTTGTGTATGAATCGTGTTCTGTCTAGACTGTGGGTACATACCTCTGAGTTGTTTGACTCTGTGGTCGCTGTTGTCCTTCATAGGCACCGTCCGCTGGGCCATGTGAGGAGATGGCGGAATCCTCCGGTGTACCAACCGCTGGTGGACCTGTGGACAATGGAGGAAAGAAATTTGATCATCACCTACAGGTTTGACCGTGCCACAATCCGGGTACTGTGTACCCAGTTGCAGCCAGACCTGATGTCAGCAATCCGCCATCCCACAGGAATCCCCCCTCAAGTGCAGGTACTGTCAGTGCTCCATTTCCTTGCAAGTGGGTCCTTTCAAACAACTGTGGCCATGGAATCAGGGATGTCACAGCCTATGTTTTCAAACGTGTTGTCCAGAGTGTTGTCTGCCCTGCTGAAACACATGAGGAGCTACATCGTTTTACCTCAGGTGGAGAACTTGCCTACAGTGAAAGGTGATTTCTATGCCCTTGGACGTATCCCCAACATCATAGGTGCTATTGATGGGACCCATGTGGCTTTGGTCCCCCCCCACAGGAGTGAACAGGTGTACAGGAACCGGAAGAGTTATCATTCCATGAATTTTCAGATGGTGTGTTTGGCAGACCAGTACATCTCCCATGTGAATGCCATGTTCCCTGGCTCAGTGCATGACGCCTACATCATGCGGAATAGCAGCATCCCTTATGTAATGGGTCAACTACAGAGGCACCGGGTGTGGCTATTAGGTGACTCTGGTTACCCCAACCTGTCACGGCTGCTGACCCCAGTGAGGAATCCCAGGACCAGAGCAGAGGAACGCTACAATGAGGCACATGGGCGAACTAGGAGGGTGATCGAACGCACCTTCGGCCTCCTGAAGGCCAGGTTTAGGTGCCTCCATATGACAGGTGGATCCCTATTCTACTCACCAAAGAAGGTGTGCCATATCATCGTGGCCTGCTGTATGCTTTATAACTTGGCTTTGCGACGACAGGTGCCTTTTCTGCAGGAGGATGGTCCAGATGGCGGTGTTGTGGCAGCTGTGGAGCCTGTGGACAGTGATGAGGAGGAAGCAGAGGAAGAAGACATTGACAACAGGGACTCAGTCATCCAGCAATATTTCCAGTGAGACACAGGTGAGAATACATTCCTGCCTACTACAAGTACTTTTACACTTCTACCTCTCTCCTGTCTGTCGATTTCACCCAGTGTATGGTCACTGAGTTGTCACTTTCCCTTACGGTTTCACAGGTGTGGGTCCTACTGTGTGTCATCTGCTTAGATTCCTCATGGACTAGAGCTGTGTGACAACAGTATTTTGACATTACTATTTCCTGGAAATTTTGTCACTGTAATTGCAAATACACTATTTTGAAATCACAGACAGACTCCAGATCTTTTGGCGTTTTAGGTGTGTTTATTTACATAAAAATTATTGGAGGGGGAAGTTAAATGATGAGGGGTGATGGCGGAGGAGTGTCCATGGCAGAGTCCAGTCTATTTGTTTCATAGGTGCATTGCCCATATGGGCATAGGAAGTGGAGCTGGGGCAGTTCAAATATGGACAGGGTGACAAAGTGGGACAGTGGGTTGACAATCAGGGTGGTCTCATTTCTTGGCGGGGGTCTTGGCATCGTGCTCTGTCTTGTTCCTGGATCTCAGGGACCACTTGCGGGGTGGTTCTCCATCTGCAGGGGGTGGGGTGGGGTGCTGGTGTGGTAGTCCTGTGGCGGTGCCTCCTGTCCACTAGCGCCGGCGGAGGTGGTGGGCAGTTCATCGTCCATGCTAGTGTCAGGGGCCCCTTGGAGTGCCACAGTGTCCCTCCTGGTGTTGAGTATTTCCTTCAGCACCCCTACGATGGTGCCCAGGGCGGAGCTGATGGTTCTGAGTTCCTCCCTGAACCCCAAATACTGTTCCTCCTGCATGCGCTTGGTCTCCTGAAACTTGGCCAGGACCGTTGCCATCGTCTCCTGGGAGTGGTGGTATGCTTCCATGATGGAGGAGAGGGCCTCGTGGAGAGTGGGTTCCCTTGGCCTGTCCGCCCCCTGTCGCACAGCAGCCCTCCCAGTTCCCCTGTGTTCCTGTGCCTCCGTTCCCTGGACCGTGTGCCCACTACCACTGCCCCCAAGTCCCTGTTGTTGTTGGGGTGGTGGGTTATCCTGGGTTCCCTGTAGTGGTGGACACACAGCTGATTGACGTGTCCTGGGGACGGAGGTATGGGTCCGCTGGGTGGGTGCTGTGCTGATGTTACCAGAGGGTGGAAGTTCTGTGGTGGCCTGTGCCTGTGTGAGGGGAACCGACTGTCCCGAGGCCCACGATGGTCCGGGCTGGTCATCTAGATCCAGGTGGACAGAGCTGCTGTCATCACTGTGGGCCTCTTCTGTGGGTGGGGTGAGATGTCTGGACCCTCCTGTCTGGTGACATTGGGTAGTGGTCCTGCAGAGGTGGAAAAGCATGATTATTGCATCTGTGTGTGTCATGGTGTGCAATGGGTGGGTGACCGTGTACCTCAGTGCTGGCATTCCTGTGTGGGGGCTTGTGTGATGATGGTTTAGGGGGTTGTATGGATATGTGCAGTGGGCATGCTTTAGTGATGGGTGTCCATGTTTTGTTTTTGCATGCAGGGCTTGGTGTTGGGATGGGTGGTTTGTGATATTGGTACATTTGTGAGGAGTTGCAGTGCTGGGGGTGAGGGTGAGGGTGGGGGTATGTGCTGGCATGCAGGTAGGGTGGGGGATGTAATAGTTAAGATTTTTCTTACTGGAGTCCATTCCTCCACCGACTCCTGCGAGGCCCTCAGGATGCTGAATCTCCAAGACCTGCTCCTCCCATGTTGTTAGTTGTGGAGGAGGAGGTGGGGGTCCGCTGCCAGTTCGCTGGACCGCCTGGTGGTATCTTGAGACCACGGAACGCACCTTCCCCCGTAGGTCGTTCCACCTCTTTCTGATGTCGTCCCGATTTCTTGGGTGTTGTCCCACTGCATTCACCCTGTCCACTATTCTTCGCCATAGCTCCATCTTCCTTGCAATTGAGGTGTGCTGCACCTGTGCTCCAAATAGCTGTGGCTCTACCCGGACGCCTTCCTCCACCATGACCCTGAGCTCCTCCTCCAAGAACCTGCGGTGTCTTTGCCGTGCCATGGGGTGGTGTGGGTGATGTGTGGGGTGGAGTGTGTGGTGATAAGTGTGGTGATATGTAGTGGTGTGTGGTGTTTTGTGCGTGGAAGTTGTGTGGGTGATGGTGTTGTGTGCCTGTGGATGCTGTTGTTCTTGCTGGTGCTCTCTCTCTGGCCTTCTTTCAGAATTTTGGGTCGTAGGGGTTTGTGGGTGATGTGGGTGTGTGTTTTATATTGTATTGGGTGTGTGGGAGTGGTGTGTGTATGTGTATCAGGTGTGTGTATTTCGAATTGTCCAATGTGGCGGTGTTGTGTAGAAGTGAGTGTATTTTGAGCGCGGCAGTGTGTACCGCCAATGGAATACCGCGGTTGAAAGACCGCCGCGTGGATTCGTGGTCGTGATAGTGTGGGCGTATTTCTGTTGGTGTGACGGTGTCGGTTTTGTTTTTGCCAGATTATCACTGACCTTTGGTGTGGCGGAGTTGTGTGGGTGTCTGAATTTTGTCGGATTCCAAGCTGTGGGTCATAATAGCTGTGGTGGAAATCCGCGAGCGCAGCGGTGTGTTGGCGGTCTTCTGCACGGCGGTAAGCGGCTTTTACCACCAATGTTGTAATGACCCCCTATTAAATGTAACAAACTTAAAAATTGGAAATCTTTAAATTACTCCCTGCCGTATTCGACTGTGAAACCAAAATACTGCAGCTGAAATTATTATCCCAAAAAAACATTTTCAATACAGAGTCGATATATTAAAGCAAAACATAAACAAATGATAAAACACATACAAACTATAATAACATAAAACACAATGACATTTTGATATTGTGGCCTATGATATGTTTCACACCGCAATATTTAAGACATGATATTTGTGTGTCACAATATTCTTTCCACAATATTTTGTCCAAACTCCTTCCAGCCTGGTTCGATTCTGTATTCTTTGTGAGCATATTGGTTATGTTTATGGCTATGTATTATATATGTTTGCCCCTGCACTTGGCTTATGTTTATAGTTCTATTTATGTTATTGTTCTTCTGACTCATCATGTTTTGAGACCTTGCTATGTGGCATGTTAATGATTATTTTTTGTCAATTGTTACCATATTCCTATGTGTACCGTGCTCCAGCATACTCTGGGTTTGTTTCACTCTAAAAGAAGAATAAAAACACAAAATAAATAAATGGTCTCTGATGCTATGGTGGAAGGACGCACATGACCAAAGACTTCACAGTTAGCACTCAAACTTTAAAAAAAATGATGTGCCTTAGTTAATAGTTAGTCCATCAATACTGCACAAAACATGCACACTTGCTTGAGACTGAGATTCTGGCATTCTGAATAGGAAAGTTTATGTAAATTGTTATGCACTAAAGATATTTGTACATTTATTTACAGGTGTATGTATTGTTCATGTTATTTTAGTGGGAAAAAGTTCTAGAAAACTAGTGCAAGATTCCATAAGAAAGCTACTTGACATTTTGGTCATTTCAACCTAGTATGCTTGGGCCACATATGACATATCCACCTAAGACTGAAAAGGAAAGAAGAAAGGGGATTGCTAATATGTTATGTTATGTTATCTTATCTTATTTTATGCTATGCTATGTTTTGTTATGTTATGCAGATTTGTAAAGTGCAGTATCACCCGGAGGTATGGTGGCATACTGGTTTAAAGTAGTAATGTGAATTCTTTAAGGCCTATTGTCTCTATTTTTCTCGTCTTAGTGAGGCAATAGGCACTAGGCCAATGCACCTTCAAGATCAATTGCTAAGCAATGTAACACAGGAGTTAATTATTGAGGAAGGCATGCCCCTACCTCTGGGTGGAAGAGCTGGGTCCTTGAATGAGAATTTTGAAAAGGATCTAAACTGCCACCTAACGCCTGCCACTTGCTGGTTCTGGAATCTCCAACCTCATCTTCAACTACCGGAGGCACATCACTTCCTTGTGGTGTAGTTAGAATTGCTCCATCTGTTCCAGGCTAGCCTCTCCTGTATTCAACCAATGGTGCAGCAGTGCCTTCTTTAGCAGGAAGAAAAAGTGTACCAGTAGACCAAGAAAAGTGTGCATCCTTTAAAATGTTATCCCCTCATGGATCATTATATTCACCAGCCATAAAAGAAATGCATTAACAATATGTGTTTCTATAAACAGACAACATAACAAGCACTGCCAAAGTCAATAGGTTTCGCCTATACAGGAGCAATTGGTTTTGGAAATGTGTTTTACCATTTTGTACACTTGTGTGGCTACTTTTCAGCATGAGAAAAGGTTAGTGGTGTGGAGTTTCAGAATGGAGGGGGGAATAGAGTATCAGAGAGTGGATTTGTTGGACTGTTGTAGAGCTAAGTGGTGGAGTAGAATTGAGTAGAGTAAAGTTCAGTGGCAGAGACTGTCATAGAGTCGAGTGGAGTGGAATAGGGTGGAGTGGGCTGGAATGGATTGAGGTAGTAGGGTGGATTGAATTGGAGTAGAGTATGGTAGATTGGACTGGGGTAGAATGGGGTGGATTGGATTGGATTCAATTGGACTGGATTGGATTGGATTGAAGGAGGTGGATTGCATTGGAGTGGGGTGGATTGGATTGCATTGGAGTTGGGTGGGCTGGAAGGATTGGATTGGAGTGGGGTGGACAGAACTGGTATGGGTGGGGTGGATTGGACTGGGATAGAGTAGACGAATTAGAGCAGAGTGTGTTGGATTGGAGTCGGGTGAGGTGAAGTGAGATGGGATGAAGAGGCTTGATTTGGAGTAGGGTGGATTGGGGTGTGGTGGGCTGCAGTGGGATA
This sequence comes from Pleurodeles waltl, assembly GCF_031143425.1. Taxonomy (NCBI): domain Eukaryota; kingdom Metazoa; phylum Chordata; class Amphibia; order Caudata; family Salamandridae; genus Pleurodeles; species Pleurodeles waltl. The sequence goes on along the minus strand of NC_090437.1, from coordinate 829,623,695 downwards.
AATTAGATTGCAGTGGGGTGGTTTGGATTGGGTGTGTTGGATTGGATTAGGGTGGATTGGAACTGAGTGGGTTGGAGTGGGGTGGACTGGTGTGGGGTGGATTGCACTGAGGTGGGGTGGATTAGAGTTGGGTGGGGTGGATGGGTTGGATAGAAGTGGGTTGGGATTACCTGAACTGGGATGCAGTAGTGTGGATTGGATTGGGGTGGGATGAATTGTTGTGGGTTGCATTCGAATGGAGTGAATTGGATTGGTGTGGGGTGGTTTGGAATGGAGTGGATTGGATTGGAGGGGGGTGGATTGGAGTGGGGGAGGCTAGAAGGATTGGATTGGGGTGTGGTGGACTGAATTGGGATGGGTTGGGATAGATTGGATTGGGGTAGAGTGGGGTGGATTGGAGTAAAGTGGGGTGGATTGGAGTGGGGTGGAGTGGATTGAAATGGGGTGGGGTAGGGTTGATGGGAGGGGTGTAGTGAATTTGAGTGGGGTGGAATGGATTGGGTTGGGGTGGCATGGGGAGGGGAGGGGTGAATTGGATTGGAGTGGGGTGGATTGAAGTGCAGTGGAGTGGGGTGGACTTGAATGGAGTGTGATCCAGTAATTGGAGAGGGGTGGACTGGATTGGAGTGGGATAGATTAAGGTGTTTGGAGTGGGGTGGATTAGACTGGAGTAGGGTAGATTAAAATGGATTGTATTGGAGTGGGATGGATTGGGGTGGTGTGGGCGAATGGATTAGATTGAGGTGGGTTGGATAGCAGTGGAATTGATTGGAGTAGGGTGGATTGAAGTGTGTGGATTTGTTGGATTGGATTGGAGTGGGGTGGGTTGTATTGGAGTAGGATAGGTTGAACTGAAGTGGTGTGGGATGGATCAGACTGGACTAGAGTATATTGGACTGAAATGGTTTGGGGTGGGACAGATTGTTTTGCATTGGAGCAGGGCAGACTAGAGTGGGGCAGATTGTTTTGGATAGGAATAGGGCAGATTGGAGTGGGGCAAATAGGTGTGGGGCAGATTGGCGTGGCAGATTGAATTCAGGTGGATTGGAGGACGATGGATTGAATGGGGGTGGGTTGAGTTGGATGGCAGTGTGGTGGATTGGAGTGAGGTGAATTTGGATTGCGTGGGGTGGGGTGGATTGGATTGGGGTGAGGTAAATCGGTTTGGAGTTGGGTATATTGTTTTGGATTTGAAGGGGACAGATTGGAGTCTGGCATATATTATGAGCTGGAATGGGGCAGGGTGGAATGAGGCAGATTGTAGTGGGGTGGTTTGGAGTGGAACAGATTGTTTTAGATCGGAGTGGGCAGACTAGAATGGGGCAGATTGTTTTGGATAGGAGTGGGGCAGATTGGAGTGGGACAGATAGGAGTGAGCAGATAGGAGTGGGCAGATTGTCTTCAGGTGGATTGGATGGGAATGGGGTGGGTTGAGTTGGATGGGAGTGGGGTAGATTGGAGTGGGGTGAATTTGGATGGAGTGTGGTGAATTGGATTGGTTTAGGTAAATTGGATTGGAGTTGGGCGTATTGTTTTAGATTGGAAGGGGAAGATTGGAGTGGTGCAGAATGTTATGAATTGGAATGGGGTATGGTGGAGTGGTGTAGATTGTTTTGGATTGGAGTGGGGCAGATTGTTTTGGATTGGAGTGGGACAGATTGGAGTGGGGTAGATTGAGTGGGGCAGATTGTTTTGGATTAAAGTGCGCAAATTGGAGTGAGGCGGATTGGAGTGTGGCAGATTGTTTAGGATTGAAGTGCAGCAGATTGCAGTGGGGCAGATTGTTTTGGATTGGGCAGATTTGAGTGAATTGGAATTTGTTTTGGATTGGAGTGGGACCAGATTGTAGTGGGGTAGATGAGAGTGGGGCATGTTGTTTTGGATTGGAGTGGGGCAGGTTGTTTAAGAGTGGTGTATATTGTTTGGAATTGAGTCGGTCAGATTGGAATGGAGTGGGGTGGGTTGAAGTGGATTGAATTGGGGTGGGTTGGACTGATGTGGGGGTAAGGTGGGGTGGATTGGGTTGGATTGTAGTGTGGGGGATTAGGGTGTACTGCACAATTATGTGTTAAAGCATTATTTCAGAAATTACACATAATAAAGAAACAATGTTGCTTTGCAATATTTAGCACAAGATAATCGTCACCTTTTGAGAACAGTGTCCACAAGCCAAAAAAATAAAAAAAACTTGAGTGTGAGTGTGAAAACACGACTTGGAAAAATAAAGGAAAGTTAGCTGTAGAAAATAGAAGTGCAATTTTGTTTGCCTTCTGGGCACATTTTTTACAGTCACAAGTCTTCTGTTTGCAGGTTACTAGAAGTTAAAAAGAACAAAGTAGTATCTCAATCACGGCAGGAGCAGCAGCTGGGCATTGAATCAATCGGTACTTGGTCCCTGCTCCACACAGAGGAGTAGAAATGATGCCAGGCCTGAGGGGCGAATTACGAGGTTGCAAAGAAGAGTGCCATGCAAGCCGAAAAAGGGTACGTAAAAGGCGGGCTTTACTGTACACCACAGTTCTCAAGTGAAACTCATGCACTGGCAGACTCGACCCTAAAAATGGCTGATGCAATCAGGACCATCATCAATCTCACCTTCATGATAGACAAAATATACAGCAGGGCACACCAGCAAATAAGAGCCACCATAATGAGAAACAATAATTTGGTTAAATTGAGGTCATTATTAGGACTAAACAGTGGTAAATCAATGGCAGTTTGTGATTGTTGATAGCACACCTGCTGGTTAATACATGACTCGTTTTGTGTGGTCCATAATCTGTATGATCTGCATAATTCAGCATTACCTTACTGAACTTGGGGAGAAGAGGTTCATATGTTGCAGGTGGGGAAACAATTATATTGATCTGTACAGGACTGAAAATTGAGTGCTAACCCTCTCAGCCTTGCTTTGATCTTGTGTAACTCTGACTTGTAAAAAGCGTATCACGTATGCTTACTATTGATGCCGGAACAATGATTCACAGCTGGGAAAAGCTCTACATGAAAGGCCAGAAGAATTACTTGTTTTTTTTAAGTGCTTTGTATCCTGACTTACTGATAATTAACATGAAATAATAATAATAATAATAATAATAATAATAATAATAATAATAATAATAATAAATATTATTTTTTGCACTGGTTACAGGAGGCCCAGGAGAACCTTACCTTCTATGAAACCTTGTGACCATCATCCACCGCTTTGAACCCAACTGAATGGAGCTGGTGCTGCCCTCCTGTTCCTGACAATGAGGGATAGGTCCATGCAGTCCAAATGCACCACAGAACTGAGGTGTTGCACCTTTTGCCTTCTCTGTTCCTTGGTGTCCATGCATAGCAGTTAGTGCAGGCATCATGGTGGACAGGGTTTCCCCAGTGCCCTACCTCATCAGGCATTTCTCAGCACCATAACTTGCAGAAGTGAATAGGATGCTGAAGAAAACAAATACTATGTAGGTAGCCGTAGAAGAGAAAAAGAAGGAGCACATCAAAAGAGTGCTTGCTGCAGATGTGAATCAACATATCACTTATTTTCATCTAAAATGTTTATGCTCTAAACAAAGTGTGGAAGAGTTGTAGAAAGTTTCCAGAAAGTATGTAAAGTTGCACACAAGAAGACTACATACTGCAAATGAAGTGGATGATCCACTGGAAATTGATGAGCAACTAGAGAACTTAATATTATTAAGGTCATCCTAGGAAAGGCTGGTGATGAGAATGCATCAAGATGCAAAGTGAAGATCAATGGAAGTAATGTGACAGTTCTTATAAACAGAGAAATAAAAATCACCATGATTCCTAAGCACACTTGGGGATTCTTGAGAAGAAGTAGCTATCAAACTCTAGTTGTATTATATCTATAGCATATGACAGACACAAAATCAGACTAGATGTTGTTTTTCAAGGCAAACTATCCTTCAGAAGCAGAGAGATTGAATCCATAATGTATGTAGTAGACTACTGAGTAAATATTTTGGAATGGGTGTGGCAAGAAAAACTGAAAATGTGGATAACTGTTTGTGAATCTCCCTACACATTCAGCATTCAGGAGATCGCCACCACAACCATGTTGGAGGAATAGAAATAGGTGTTCACACAAGGCCTGGTTTAAAAAAACTGATCATCCTGAAAAACAATGTAGAATCGATAAGCCATATGGAAAGAAATGCACCTCTGTCCGCTTCTTCTGTGATCAATTAAATATTTGATGAATGGTGTGGAACAGGTGTCATTAAACCATTCAATACATCACTGTGGCTGTTACCAATTATGATAGCAGGGAAAAACATGAATATGAAACTCAGGCTCTGCATAAATCTGCACCAATTGAAGTTGTCTGTCAACTTCTGGCATTAATCAATGAAATGGTGATGATTATAGATCAAGTAAAATGTTAGACAACACTGGATTTGCATTTGGTATATCACCAAATTCTCCTATATGAAGACTGCAAAATATACATGGCCTTCACCACACCAGAAGGGCCATATCAGTCCTGTAGAATTCCATTAGTATTGAACTCAGCAATAATAGTATTTAACCAATTGATGTACAGACTTTTCAATGGAATGCATAGGATTTGACCCTTCCAAGATGATGTACTAATATACAGTGAAATACTTGATCACAATTCTATGGAAGGTGGTATGAAGAATCCAAAACAGTGACTTTACCTTATAAAAGAAAGAATGCAGGTGTTTGAGATCTAATTTGGAACACATAGATAATGTTATAGAAGAAAATAGGGTTCATCCCAAAGCATGTTCGATATTGGCTGTATCCAAATCACCTTCTCCTAGAAACAAAGGGATTTTTAAAAACTTCATAGGAAACTGCAAGTTTAATTATGAATTTAGAAAAAGAAATATGCAAAGAAGGTAGACGATATGCATATGATAAGATAGGGAAAAGGGGTGTTATTTTCTCATTGGTTGCTGAATGTGATGTGAGTAAATTGATAAGAAGAGCTAGAGATGGCACCATCCCTTCAATTGTATAGTGAGAAATTGCATTGTATTGTAACTGTTGATGGGAGTCTAATCGGCCTTGTCAAAACTCAGTGAAATAATTTTGTGCCATTAACTTTGTGTCTTCTAAACAGAAGGAACCCTAGACAAGATACTTGGTCATAGAAAATGTGTTATTGTAGCTATTTGAACAATGAACAAATTCAGAGGTTTCCTCTGGGACAAAGAGTTCTTAATATGCACATATCATAAGCCATTAGATAGGCAGGCGAAGGATCTGTCATGGTCTTACCAGCAGTAACCAAGTTGGCTTGCAAGTAACAACAGCACCAATATAAAATTGAACACACCACTGGCTGTTAAGTTAATCTGGTACCTTCAAACTAGTTACCATGTGCACCATGTAATGAATAAGATGGATGAGACTGAGTTTAGTGATGAAGATAAATTAACAGTAGCATGGCTGTCAGATAATGATGACACAGATGGAACAGTTTGTAAGATAAAATGGTTGGAACCATGAACGATGATAAAGAAGGGAGGAGCACATTGTGAAATGTTGGCTTAGAAAGAGAGTATTAGAAGAGAGATTGAAGCTCTTCTCGAAAGTGAAGAAGAAACTTACTATTGAAGATGACATAATTATGAGTGGTGATGACTAGGTGGTGTCACTTCCTAGAGTGGATCTCTCTGCCTAACAAAGGTTATGTGGGTAAGATGGGAACAAAGAAAATTGAGAATGGCTTATTGGTGGCCATCCATGGGCCGTGATGTAGAATTTTTTGGGTGGTAGATGTGGGACATGACAGTACAAAGCTGTGAAGTACATGCGGGCCAATGAAGGTCCTTGGAAGTAGGTGGCAATAGACTTTATTGGGCCCATGAATATTCTTCAATTGAACATACATTCTACAGATGTGCCCATAGACTATTTCATCAAACAGATTGGCATTGAGTTTGTTTCCCAGACAAATACTATAGACAAAATTAAATTCTGCAAGAAAATATTGGTCTCGGAAGGATTCCCTAGTTAGTTAGTATGTAACAGTGAGTTCAGTTCATGGCCCATCATATGGTACAGCTTTGAGAAATTAATGTTTAAAACAAATCAAGTTTTCTATTTACCATCCCTAAAGCAATGGAAAGGTTTAAAGAAGCAACTGGCTTACAAAAGAGCCTATATAATGGTTAAAAAATGGCATGATCACGTAGTGCCAGCATTAAGAAACATATGGTGGTCTTAGCACACATACACACACAGTACCACTGGAAAAGCACCATTTGAGTTACTCCTAGGAAGCTTGGCCATCCCCAAACAGAAGCCTTGCTGGTCATTAGTCTTGAAAAGTTATGATTGTAATGCTTTGATAAAGGTTCAGACTAATTTATGTGAAAAATAATGGTGACATGTCCATGTTGCAATTTGGGCCCTTGCCCGTTACGGGCTACGCATGCTGATACACATGAGGTGCTAGTTTAATCAGGAGTCTCGAGGGAATGCTGGGTGGTGGGAAATGTGTGGCTCTCCGCAGATTCCAGAACATTTTGTCACAGAAATGTGAGGAGAATGTGTGTTTTTAACCAAAGGGTAAGGATTGCAAGGACTTTGGGGTAAAGTTAGCTAGTGAGAGCGATGGAAGTAATGACACCCTGGACTCTCTTGGGTGTCTACTTTTCAGAAATGTCTGGGTTTGGTAGGTTTTCCTCTGTGGCATGGAATCTGCTGGGTAAACTATAATGCCTCCTAGTCATGTTTTGGGGTGTATTGTGTCGCAGGTGCTAGGCCCAGCCCCACAAATCTGGTACTATTTTTATCAAGAGAAACATGTCACTACAGAATAGAAGAACGTGTGTTATCACCAATAGAATTTCTTTGCATTTGTGACTCCCAAATGAAAGCCTCTTGTAAGAAAGAAGGCATTTTGCAAAACGTGCATGTTTTCGGTCTGGCTGTAGAAAGCTCTTTCTATCTGGAAGATTGTAATTGGTAGCCCGTGCGTGTTTTTTTATTTGGTGGCATAAAAACAAACTTTAACTTCCAGCTCCTTTTATAAGATTCTTTTCGAAGGGTACAACTTGACTATAGGTGAGTAGTAGGTTCAGTTCACGAATCCTACCTTAGTGCTAAATTATCATAGGCCAATATATTGCTGTGTGATGGGAGTCGCCAAATTATTGCCATCCCCTTCCCATAATAAACAAAAATACATATCGGCTGAACAGCTTGCGTGAAATGCATCGAAATGCAATTATAATGACAAGCTCCTTTATTATCCATAACAATATAGTTTGGTTGTAGTAAAATTGAACAAGGGTGGCAGTTTTTTTTCCAGATTTGCACCCTGGTGAAGTTGCTGGTTGGGCACACGGAGATGGTACATTCAATGTACACTAAACCGTTCTTTTGTCTCTTCTAATTTGAACACATAAGACAATGCTGAAATGTCATCGATAAAAAGAAACCAAGGTTCCAATCCATTGGCTCAGCTTGTTTTAATTATGCTTCCAAGAAGGAATTAAAAAGCGGATAATGCCACAATAAATCACCGCTCCTTGTCTTGGCAGCCCAATGAGAACTGAGCTATTTTATAGCTGGCCTTTTACTGTGCAGACTGACACAACAAAAAGAACAGCTTGTTTAACCATTGTGTAATAAAAATCATGTTGTCCTGACATCTTTAGATGTTGTCAGCAACAGCCAAAGTATCGCGTTTACTCCAGGATAAAGCTGCGCAAAAAACATCTGGACCAAGAAACACGGTGACCAACACTTATTAGTCCTGCATGAACTTTAATGGGGAGTGCTTAATAGCTTCAAACGCATCATAGCTTCATGCACTTTGAAAATGAATCTCTAATTAACAATATGAAAATCCTTAATCAAGAGTCAAACGTCACAAATTCTGAACTTTTTCATAATTCCCAAAGTGCTGGATTTGAAAGTCTTTTCTGTGAGAAACTGTATCTTGGTTGTGACTTATTTGTGAATTTTCAACCCCCTCCATCCCCTTTAATGCTGACCTGTGAGTAAGCATGTTTACTCCTGTAAGTAAGTATAATCTAGAATTCCGGGGTCTGATTTAAAAAGGCTGGTGAATGAGTAGATGTGACTTACTCTAGTAGCACTCCTGGTTTCCTCCTGAATTTCAGGAGTACACCAGAAGTTAATCCTGGAATTCAGACTACAAGACTAAACGCCTGACATATAGTTTGGACAGAGTACATTCCATAGGGGTCCATCAAGGTGAAGGAGGACGTTAGGTCCGCTACCCACACAAATGTCTGCCAAAACTAGACATCACTACTGGCTCAGCGGTGATCTCTGTACCTTGATAGGAATCACCATCAGGGTGATTCTTGTCACGATCCAAAACATTTGTCGGACAGACATCAAAGATTTAAACAGCTGTTCACCAAACGTTACCAAAGAAGTTTTTGTTTTTCAAAAATTGAGGGGGGGGCTGTTATTGAAAAAAATAGTTATTGTTTTTTTGCTCTTCGCTGTCAGGTTTTATATGATACTGACAGTCAGGAGGAGGGGTTACTCACCTAGCACACTATCACGAGCTAACAACAGAATACAGCATGTTAAAAGATCAGATCTGCTGGTTACTTCCACCAACAAGAATAACCCACCCAGACCTCCATCCTTCATTACCCCCTACAATGCACTCAGTTCAAACATATATAAGATTCTTCATAAACATTGGTCATTTCTCCTAGCTGATGGATTCCTTAAAACCAGACTTCCTCCCAAACCTAACATCACATATAGCAGGGGACCCACCCTTCGAAATCACTTGTGTCGCAGCTTTCTGCCACCTGAACAAGCAAACACTTGGTTACCAACGGCCCCACATGGATCCTACAAATGTGGGCACTGCAATATTTGCTGCTTCATCAAAGATAAACTTACCGAGTTCCAATACAGCTCACCAGTTACTTACAAAATCAATAAATTCATTAACTGCAACACCAAATTTGTCGTGTATTGCATTATCTGCACTTGCAGTCTCATCTATGTGGGTGGCACTATCCGACCTCTTAAGGAGAGATTGCAAGAACACATCAGGGCCATCCTCAACAATAATGTCAACTACCCCTTCGCGGTTCACTACAATGCCAAGCATAGACAACAAGAGATACTGGGCATCAGTGTACATGGCATTGACACAGTGAACTCACTACCCAGAGGCGGCAATAAAACGCTACGGCTTAGACAACTGGAAAGCAGTTGGATTATTAGACTCAGAGCTGTTGAGCAGGGCATTGACATTGACAAGGATCTATACACCTTTCTTTAAAACTCAGTTGTATAAAAACACTCACCTCCATATATTTCATACACTAAGATGTATATTTTTTTATGTGTCCAGCTATAACTTCTGTTCTCTATATTAGTAAGTTCTCTGACTTACAAGATGAATCTGTAACCCACTCATCTTGGTCTTGTATCATGCTTACTGTTTTGTATACTTATACATTGTTTGACGGTAGTTCATACCACCTTTTGTGTATTATGCCTTACCTTGTGACAATGGTACTTCTAACAAACTACAGTTATATTATATTTATTATATACACTTTTCTGCATGACTCTTACGTCTGATCTCCACACCTCTCTCCTTTTCTGAATGCCTCCAATGCTCGTAGCAGTAGTCTCTATATGGACTCACTCCGTTTCAAAATGGCCCCCACCTTGAGCTGCTCAAACTGCTCGCCGTCTCAATTAGAGTCCCTTTTCTATTTTGACTCTCTTTTGGCTGAACCGATCAACCTATAAAAAGAGGCTGAAACACACATGGGCCAAACACTCTGCCAAAACCCTGACGCGCACGGCACGGGTTTATTCGCTCCACAAATACTTGAGGTAAGGTACTGCCAGCGTTGCTGGCTTGTCACACTACTTTCTCCCACCTACGGGGAACTCAAGGCAGCCAGACGAGGAAAACTTTACTAATCTGTGTTGGCTATAAAAAAAAAAATATGTGACAAAAGCATACCACGTTGTGTGAATAGAATAGCCTTTCAATTTCTGTAGAAGTCTGGTAGTGCGCAGCATGCTCCGATTGTGTGTCTTAACATGGCATGAAGTAAAGTTATACCACAGACAGAGACTAAGTGATAAAATGTTCTCTAGTTTTAGAATGACATTTTTTCTGATAGAGATTTTGGTTTTTATAAGCGGTTAAAGTGGCATTAGGGGGCATGGCCTGGGCATAAAAAGACTAAGTAAAGCGTTCCTTTAGAAGTTTTAATTGCGTTGTGAGAAAACCTTTCTAATTTGATAGGCTCCATCTTCACTTTTCGAGTTTTTCTAGAAAGTGAAAAGAATATTACACATGTAAAATCACAGCAACCTTGGAAAAGCTAGTGACGGGGCAACGCTCCAGCGACAATATAGAACTTGGCATACCAGATTATTTACTCCATATGTAGCTTTAAAATCAAGTAGCTTTCAGCATAACACCTGCTTTACATTAAATTGTATTTTTTGTTGTTTTATACCCCAGGCTTATCATGGCCATCATTTGCCTATACTATTTGATTTCTCCCAAGGACTCATGACTACCAGCAGCTTGATCTATGTACCTTTCGTGTTTACATATAATGTTTTATATACATCTGAAGGTACCTTATCCCCTTTCAATTACTTCTTACTTCTTTCTTTACTCTTTTTTCTTCACACTATTTATAGATCTTCTATCCACATCACAACACACTTCGCATCCCCCCTTGTTTCTTCACCACTAAGATTCACTGTTTTCTAAAAAAAATTAAAGTACATGTACTGTATCACACTGTGTAGACACGTTTATGACAATCTCACCTCGCATGATGTTGCCGTTTTATTCCACTCTAGACTGACTTGTTTGCCTTTTTCTTCTGGAACGTGATTCAATTAGTCACCTATAAGACCTATTGAGGCATCCACACTACATTCTGGTCGTCACATTAACGATACGCATCCCTGCACTTAATTCACACAATTCTATTGTACCTTCGCTCGGATTGTTCTCTTTACCTCTGTACAAAGAATTTTAGATGTTGTGAAGTCACCTTGCGCAATTATACTATACCGACATGTATATATTTTTCATCTGTGTTTCCACAGCCTTGACAACTAAACACGTGAAGGCTGTTTTGCTGTATGGACTTATTGTTACATTCGAACATCCTATTGTAACTTTGACCATTAATCACCATCTGGCTGCTCTGGACACATGGTCATTTTGTACAACGCAGTCTTTTGATTGAGATTTCTACTTTCTACCTGCACTTATAATAAATATCTACACATCATCTTCCAAGAACAAACTTTCTATTTATTCTTGAACATTATCAGGATTCATGCTATTGGTGTGCCCTGGCCACTCTTCTTTCAAGGTAAGGAATTTCTGATCTGCCTCAACAGAAGCTTTAAAAATGTGCCCACTGGGTGACAGCAGACTTCTATTTCACTACCCAAACTCCTGCAGGCAGGGAATCACACCTTGTGTCTGCCAGGAAGAAGAATGCAGAAACAGTTGCTCCCACCAAGGGAGGAATGCTAGCTCCCACAGGGTGGGAGATGGGTAGGGCCTCAGAGGACCTGTGGCTCCCCCAGTAGCTCCATACGGTGGATGCCTCAAGTGGGCACCCGGGCACCCTCCTAAAAAATAGAAACTCTGAGGGATGGGGTCTCTGGGGCCTATTAAGGCTCTGGGAGGGGGACAACATGGCATCCTGCCTTTTTTATGGAATTCGACCTCGAGGGGATGGGGTCACCAGGACCTATTAAGGTTTGGGGAGGGAGCTGTGTGGCCCCCTCCTTTTGCTCTGGAATACAGCCCTAGGAGATTGGAGTCCTGGGGCCTATTAAGGCCTGAGGAGGGGTCTTCTCCCCTTCCCCTGCATTTAAATACTGTCCTAGTGATATGGGGACCCCGAGTCCACTATTTGCAATGGTCCCCCCTCTGGTTAAAAACCCTGGAGGTTGGGTTCCCCAGGGTCCCTTGTGACCTGGGGGATGGTGGTCATCACACCCCCTCCTCTTTACAAATATCTTTAGGCCCGGCAGCTGAGATGGCTCAGAGAGGGGGACAGTGTGCCCCATCTTATTAAAAAAAAGGCCTTGGTGCGGGGTCCCCTGGGCCATAGTGGCTTGAAGGGGCTTCACTAGTGGATTTGAAGCAGGGCTTGGGCGCCGTACAGATCTACAGTCAACCCAACACCATGCACAGCCAACAGCCATGTGCATTGGTGGGTTGCCTTCATATATGGTAATAAAATATTATTTATGCTAAAAAAATATATAAATTCACTGAAAAAAGGTTAAAGGGATGTTATAGTTAGGTGAGAATTTCTGTGAAACCATAATGTTTTAAACATACAAGTCAATGAAATTCACCAGTTATAAGTATTTAAAGTAACTTTAACTCATGACCTAAGGTAACTGTGCTCATGACCTCACCTCCAGGGGCCCCAGGAAGCCCACCCCTGGGCCAAAACATTGTTTAAGGGGAGGAGACAACTGTTGCTGGCAGCACTCAGGGAGTTAGTCTTTTGGTCTGAAGTTGAAAAAAATAATATAAGATAACAGGGAAAGGATGGCTGGACCCACTAGGCCCCTTAGGGGAAACTAAAGGGACTGCCCGTGAGCAAAAAGAAATATGATAAAAAAATGCTGCAATCCTATGAGACTCTTGAGGGATCAAAAAAACAAGCAAAATGGTGGCCTGGCCAGATTTATGAACTATAAGCCCTGAGTACCCCACATCCAGGGCCAAAAACATTGTTTATGGGGAGAGGGAAACAGGGCCCCCTTAAGTGAACCATCAGAGGCCCTGGGGAGCCCACCCCCAGGGCCAACACAGTGTGTATGGTGAGGGGGATGCACAGCCCCCTTTCCTGATCTTCAGAGGCCCCAAGGAGCCCACCCAAGGGCCAAAACCACTATTCAAGAGGGGGGGTGGTCTCCCTCCCTAAGCCATGACAGGCCTGGGGAGCCCTCCTCCAAGACCAACATTTTGAAAAGTGGGGTGGTCCCAGTCCTGAGCCTCTCAAGGCCCAGGTGAGCCAACCTCCTGTACCAAAATATTTTAGAATGGGGAGGGAGAATGGGCAGGTCCCTTCTCTGAGCCATCAGAGGCCCAGGGAGCCCACACAAGGGCCAAAATCATTAAACAAGGTGAGGGGGCACCCCTCTCTGAGCCATGACAGGCCTTGGGTAACCTACTCCTGGGGCCAAAAGCTTGACAAATGAGGAGGGGGCTGCATGGACCCACTCCACCCGGGGCTGAAATTATTCAAAAGTGGGAGGGGGGCTGCACGGCCTCCCTCCCAGAGCCCCTAAACATATTGGGTTGCTCTCCCTCCAGACTCACCCATGCAACAATTCTGGAACTTTGTGCATTACTGGATCCAACTCTGGAAAATCGTAATCAGCTACTGAAGTGCAGGTGCTCTCCGCACTCCATTTCCTGGCCACAGGCTCATTTCAAGTGACAGTGGGCATGGGTGCTGGAATTTCACAGCTAATGTTCAGCATAGTGCTGACAAGATTTCTAAATGCATTTGTACGACACCTGCAGTCCTATGTGAGATTTCCCCAAAGTACTGATCTCCCTGCCATCAAGTCGGAATTATATGCCTTTGCCAACACACCCCATGTGATAGGTGCCATCAATGGTACCCACATACCGATTATATCCCCAAGAGTCAGTGAACAGGTGTACAGAAACAGAAAGAACTTTCATTCCTTGAACATCCAATTGTTATGTACTGCAGACCAGTACATCTTGCATTTGAATGTCATGTTCCCAGGTTCAGTCCATGATTCCTTTGTGCTGAGGAACAGTAGCGTGCCACAGAAGATGGAACAACTCCAAGAGGACAGAGGGTGGATCATAGGCAAGTGTTTCTGTCACTGACACATAGCAGACAGCCAGGATGTCTGACTAAGAGGCTTGACAATGACTACTCTGTATTGCACCTTTTTCTAGGGTGATTCTGGCTATCCAAACTTGCGTTGGCTCCTGACACCAGTGAGGAATCCTAGGACGGATGCAGAGAGGAATTACAATGTGGCCCATGGACGTACTAGGAGGGCGATAGAGCAAACAATAGGTTTCCTGAAGGCTATATTTCGTTGTCTACATATCTCTGGGGGTTCCCTGGCCTATGGGCCTGAAAAGGTGTGAAGAATAGTGGTGGCCTGCTGCATGCTGCACAACGTGGCAGTGAGAAATTATATCCCCTCTTGGAGGTGGAGGGTGCTGTATGTCCTGACCAGCTACCTCAGAGAGGTGAGGAGAGTGATGGTGATGATGAGGAAGGGGAAGATGTCAATTCCAGGACCCAACTGATACAACTCTACTTCCAGTAACTATGTGGGACTAAGGGCTGACATTGGAGTTTGTGACACATACTGTCAGTGTGCTTTGTCATATAGGGGGGGGGTTGATTCTTATATGTGAAACTGGGTCCAGGTCTGCATGGAACAGAATACAATTTAGTGTATTTACTTTGGGGTCACATTTAGGCACACAGGAGTCCTTTCATGCAACAAATTGACAATAAAGTGGTTATCAGCCAGTCGCGTCCATACTTCACTTTGTTCACATTTTATGACAGGGTACTGTGTTACAGGTGTGATGTGTGTTTTATTGGTGTCAGGGAGTGAATAGTGCAATTTATAGTGATGGCAAGTGGTCACGGGTGGTTGTCCTCACTGCCAACATGGTGGCAGTCTTGTTGGTAGTATTGATGGGTCCATCAATTCTTACATTAGTTCATATTGCTTCTTAGCACTGTGTAGTGGTTGATTGAGTGGGATGGTTGCTGTGCAGATTGTTGCTGAGTTACTTCTTGAAGGGGGCCTTGTTCTTTGCTGGGGTTCCAATGCCATATCTTGGCCTGAGGGTACATTTAGGAGCCTGCTGTTGACCTTCAGGATGTTTCTGATGGTGGTGTAATTGTCAGGTCTGTGTCCGGTGCTGTAGTGGGGGGCCTCCTGTCCTGTGTGGATCTCAGACTGGATTTGTACCAGCTGCAGCAGTGCTCCTTCTATGCTGGCCATTGTGGCGTTGTGCTGTTTCCACTGCTCCATGGCCTGTTGGTGGTGTTCCTGCTGCATCCTCTGACTGTGCTCCAGGGTGGATACCATCTGTACCAACCTGTCATGGGTATGCTGGTAGGCCCCCAATACCTCAGATATCATGTCCTGGACTGCTGCATCCATCCTGTGGCCTCCCCGCTGGCCCACTGAGGCCCTAGCACTTGCCCTAGCCCCCTGTACCTTTGTCCCCTGCACAGGTCTGGCGGAACCACTTGTACTGAGGCCCTCGCCTTCTCGCATGTTGGGAGTGGGAGACTGTGGCCTCTGTACCTGTGTTCCACCAGTCTGTGGTCTGGATACACTGGTGTGGGGACGCTTGCCCTGGGCTGCTGTTCTTGACTGGGTGGTAGGGGTGTCGGTGGTATCCTGGGTGGGACTACTGCATGGTGACAGTCCAGGACTGTGTGAGGGGCCTGCCTGCTCATCAGTGTCTAGGGATCCTTCACCAGTGTCCTGTGAGGTGCCTCTGTCTCCATGGGGGGCACTTGCATTCCTTGTCCCGTCCGTGAGGGTGGCATGGGTGGTGGTGCCTGTTGGGGGACATAGACATGTCTGTTACAAATGCATGAACGGTTGGGGTGCACAGGACTGGGCTTTTTTGTGCTGGTGTAACTTTTAGTGGCCATCCAGGGTGCCTTTCTGAGGTTTACACTGCATTTTGCCTAGGGTGTGGAGTTGCATTGGGGGGGTGTAGTTCCATTGTGAATCCTTACAGGGGTTGGTGGCTGTGCACAGGGGAAGGGATGTGGGCCTGTTAGTGGGTTTGTGGTCATGCAGGGGGGGTGGATTCAATGGCTGTTGCCTGGGTGGGGTATTGGTCCTGGTGGGTGTGGGTGGGGTGTGGTGGTGCATGCATTACAGGTATGATGTATATGGGGTAAATGTAGATGACTTACCCGAATATATTCCTCCAGTGAGTCCCTCAGGGTGCAAGATGGCCAGTACCTTTTCTTCCCAGTCGGTGTATTCGGTGGTGTTGGTGGCAGTTCTCCCCCAGTCTTCTGGCTTGCAATGTGGTGCCTTGATGCCATGCCCCTGACCTTCCCCCGCAGATTGTTCCATCTCTTCCGGATGTCGTCCCTGGTGCGTTGATGGTATCCCACTGCATTTACCCTGTTGACAATGGTCTGCCATAGCTCCATCTTCCTTGCGATGGGTGTTTGATTCACCTGGGCCCCGAATATTTGTGGCTCCACCTTCAGGATCTCGTCTATCATGGTCCTTAGCTCCCTTTCTGTGAAGCCTGGATGTTTGGGGGGTGACATGGTGAGTGTGGTGAATGGTGTCGGGGCTGGGAACGGGGTGATGGTGCTCTTCTGTGGGTCGGTGTGCGTCTCATTTATTGTGGCGTTCGGTGTCTGCTTCTGGTGCGCTCTGTCTTCTTTGGCCTGGTTTCGTTGCAAAGGATTGTGGGGTGTGTCTATGAGTGTTTTATGGGGTTATGGATGTATGTCAGGTGTGTGACTTTCAAGCTTATCCAATGTGTGCACTTCTTGCTGTTAAGTCCACTTGCTGCCCGTGGCGGTCGGCACTGCCAATGGTCATCCAGACTCCACTGTCCGCCAAGGTGATTTGTGCATCATTATTTGGAGGGTGAGATGTGGGTGTGCTCGGCGGTGGTGGGGTGGGGAGGTCCAGCATTTCCGCCAACAAGGTCATGGCGGTGACTGGTGGTCTGGTGATATTTGGTGGGGTTGGGATTTTGGTTCATTATATGGCAGGTTTTTATTCACTGCCAACGGCGGGCTTCTGTTCACTGCCACCACGGCGGTCGGCGGAGTTTACCACCGTGTTTCACATGATCTCTACAGGGACACCAAGGCCTCAATTCATTTTTCTAAAGATTTTGCATTGTTCACGCAGTTTCAGTATTAATAAAGGGGTGCAACGGGGTTGTTTTTTGGCCTCTTTTCTGTTCAACCTGTATGTCAACAGCCTAGAACAGGCCCTGGTCGACATGAAAACAGGATGTTCGCAGGTGTGGTCCCGCAGTCTACCGTTTTAACTCTACGTGGATGACGCAGTCCTTATGGCCAGAATTGCCACAGGTCTCCAGTCTCTGGTGAACTCTTTATTGAGGTTTATTGAAGAGCTGGATCTATTGACCAATGACAAGAAATCTGTTGTGATGGTGGTCAGTCCTCATTCCGCCAAACCAAAGAGGTTCAATTTAGGACACTGTGCTCTTCCTAAGACCAGAGAATTTTCTTACTTAAGGCTTTTGCCTGACTCAGAATTAATTAGGCAGCCATTAATTAACAGGAAAAAGGAAGACTTTTCATGTGTGAATGTAGCAGTTTTTAGCTTTGCCACTAGATTGGGCAATACACCTCTCAGGACCATTTTGCAGATTTGTAGAGCGAAATGTATCTCCAAAGTGATCTATGGGAGTGAAGTTTGGGGATATGTTAATTAGACAAAGCTGCAAACAATGGAAAACAAGCTTTTAAGGAGGCTCCTGTGTCTTTCACAAAGTACCCCATCTTTTTCGTTGCATGAGGAGTTAGGAGTAGGCTACATATCAGATCTTCTGGTCTTTTGTCCACTTGCACTTTCGTTGAATATCTGGTCCAGGCCTGGTATCAAACTTAGCAAGGAGATTTTGCAAGACTGTTTGTCCCTCAACCATGCACTTCACATCCCTTGGCTTAAGTATGTTAGGGCCTTCTTCCCGAATCTAGGTTGGAGTGACCTTTTTTTTTTCTCTGGAGGGGATTTGAAGGCCGATCCTCCTTGGGTTAAAGCTCAGTTTTTCAGACAAAGGCTCTTGAATAGAGAATGGTCTGCTTTAGCGAAGCCCTGTGCCTGATGTCATATTATGCTGAAGACAGTGCAAACTACTGAAACCTATCTTCTTTTTGTTAAGAATAGACATGACCGATTCCTGTTGATCAGGTTTCAATTGGATTTTTTTACCATATTTGTTAGCTTGTCCCTGGAATAAGCACAGGGAGTATAAATTTGCACCCTGTGGCTGTGACAATAGGTCTTCACAGGATACTTTGAACTTCACTTTGTTTTGTAATTTTTATGCGATGCTACGGAAGGTTTATGTTCCTATTTTGAAAAGGGAAAACTTTTCCCACGTTAGGCTGGCTCTTAGGTATCTGCAGGTGCTTTTGATGGACACAATTTTTAATGTAGTTAATTTCCTGAAAGTTGCTGTAAGGTTGAGGAACAGTTGTGATTAAGGCCCTGAACAGTTTTGTGGTGTCTATTATCTCTCATGATGTACTGTATATTTGTATTAGTGCATTTAGGCCGTTTTTAGGCTTGCTGACATTTTATGTAATAATGTGCATGTATTTATTGCTGTTTTTATTGGTTGTTTGTCGTATTGTCTCACTTTTATGGTTTATACTTTCTAAACCGAATACAGCTAATTTGAATTTGAATTTGAATTTGAAATTTAGGCCAACATTCAAACCAGCATAAATAAAATATTTTAACAAAATGTTAAACAAATTATTTTTATACATCAGTCAAAAAATGTAACTGAAAGAGCAAATAAGACTGATGCATAAAATTAATTGGTATGTGTATTCATTAGTTAAGACATGAAAACAAATCACCAACAGCAAACCTCTAAATTATTACAAATAAAATCAAATGGAATCACCTAATACAGTACATAAAATGTAAGATAACAACTATCACATCACATTTATAATAAAATATAAATTCCTACATCAAAAAAAGAACTTAAATAAAATGTACTGTTATCTAACTCTAGGTCTTTGTCTGTATCCATGTAGTCAGAAATATAATCCAACAAAAACAGGAAAAATAATTAACAAAAAAAAAAACTCAAAAAATGCAAAAGTAAAACAGGTCCATTTTAAATCTTATAAGACAATCCAAAGTCCCTAAGGAACTCTACAAAACCTAAAAAGTGTAAAAAAAAAAAAAAGGAACTCTAGGAGACCTAGAAAAAGGAAAATAAATCCAAATAAAAAATATTGGTTTACTAGAAACCAAAATGATTTCCTTTACAAAAAATGCAACATCTAAATGTCCTCACAATAACTTTGTAAACCTGTAAGAAACACATACAATATTCACCTACAAAACACATTGGTGATCATTATGACAATGGCGGTGACTGTTAAAGTGGCAGTAATACCACCAACAGGCTGGTGGTAATTACCGCCAAAGTATGACCATGGCGGTGATAACTTCCATTAACAGCCAATGTACCACACCAACCGCCAGGGTTTTAACACTACTGCCCACAGCGGTAGCCATTAATAGCCAGGCGGAAGACAAGGTACCACCCATCATATTATGATAGCAAACCTCACGATTTGCTGGGGCGGTACCAAAGCCATCAAAACCCTGGCGGAAACAGAAGATGAAAGACTCACCATCAGAGACACAGAGAAGACCACGTGGCCATGGAACCAGAACTTCAAGTCTTCCTGATGCTCGTCTACGCCATGATCCACCTGGAACACCAATGCCGAAGAAGATGCCGAAGAAGATGACGACGGGGAGTACAGCTGCCTAGCACACAAGGGAGGGAGGGAGGAAAAAGAGAGTGAACACACACACACGCACAACACACACCATACACACAACCACCTGCAGAGGAAAACCAGTCTCCCAGGACACACGCCATAATAATGCAAGCACAACATTTAGCCAGAACTGATAGTGTAATTTGATGCCAACAGCCATCATATTGTCCATGTGACAGGAGAAAGGGCCAATGGCCAGTCCAAAGTACTAAAGGCCCACATGGCCACAAGGCACAGTCCAAGGTCCAACTTGTTCCATGACGAAATACGCACTACAGTGAAGGTGAGGGCTCCTTGCCCACTGCTGTTCGAGGGGTCTCTTACCTCTCTTAGTTGGTGGAGTGGGAACCTTCCCTTTCTTGGGTGGTGTAGTGGTATCCTTCCCTCTCTTGGGTGGTGGAGAGAGATCCTTCCCTCTCTTGGGTGGTGGAGTGGGACCCTTTCCTCTCTTGGGTGGTGGAGTAGGATCCTTTCCTTTCTTGCCTCCATGACTAGGAGGTGCCTCCACTGTCCCTGTGGACTGTTTGCCTGAGGTGCTTGGCTGGGTCGTTCTGGGTCGTTGTGACCCTGCTCTTATGGGCAGGACGGGGGGCGGAGGGGGAGGGAAGAGGTCAAGTTGGGCAAGGAAAAGATTCTTAGGGACAATGGGGCGGGATGAGGGAGGAGGGATGGGAGTGGAGGTTGAGGGAGCGGTTTTTGGAGGTGTACGTCTGCTGAACTTGGGTGCAGGTGCATGGGCAGTGTGCTGATGTGAGGTGGATGGCTGTTGGGTGTCTGAGTTCATGCGTTTGTGTCTCTTAGGAGTGAGGGCAGACAGGGAGGGAGAGGACACATGGGATGCGTGGATGGATGTTGCGGAGGTGTCTGCAAGTGAGGTGTGTAAGCTGCTTGGTTTGGTGATGGTGGTAGTGGCTGTTGATGCAGTATATGCAAGTGTTAGTGAGGATGTGACAGTGAAGTGGGGGAGGAGGAGGAGGGGGAGACAGTGGAGGCAGTGGATGTTGCTGTGTGTGCAACTGTCTGTTGTTTTTTGTGAGTGCGTATGGCCTGGTGTGCTGCCTGTGTTTGTCTGTGCCACTCTTGTGTGATTTTTTGTGTGCATGCTTGTCTGTATGTGTGCCTGGGATGGGTTAGGGTTGAGGGGAATTGGACTGGGAAGTGGTAGTTGGAGGGGGGATGGTAGGAACAGGGATCATGGCTGCCATCACAGAGGAGGCCAGATCCTGGAACAATCTCTGTTGGGCCGCAAATCCACAGTGAATGCCCTCCAGGAATGCATTGCATTGCTGCATCTGGGATGCCAGCCCCTGGATGGCATTCACAATGGATGACTGATCTACAGAGATGGATCTCAGGAGGTCAATAGCCTCCTCACTCAGGGAAGCAGGGCCCAGTGGGGCAGGGCCTGAGGGCGAAGGAGATGCCCACCATCCAGGGTGAGCGGGCACAGGCAACTCAGTGAGGGGCTACTGGGAGGGCAGTGCTGGTACAGGGAATGGCAGCTGTACCTGTAGCTGGGGTGGTCCCAGAGGTTTCTGCCACCACCAGGGAGCTTCCATTGGAGGAGAATCTGAGTCAGTGTTGTCACCTCCTTTCTCCGCTGTGGTGCTCCCCTCACCCTCCATCCCACTGGTCCCCTTAGCGTCGGTGGACTCTGCCTCCTGGGTCCTGTGGGATGGGTCCCCTCTGTCGCCAGTTCCCCTGCTCCTCTGCCAGATGATGCTAATGCACACATGGACAGGATGACAGAAGAAAAAAGGGGGGGAGAGAAAGGGAACACTGCGTCAATTGCAGCACCAACACCACAGATGGCATACACTTTACCGTCACACACAGGGATCAGGATTGAGCACCATGCATTGTACTGGCATTCTATTGGCTAGGCACCACAGCAAGATGTGAGCCAACCTCCGCCAACTGCACCCCTCATGGGACTCACTAAGCCCTGTCTGACATGGAATGCAACCTAGCTAGGTTTTCAGATTTAGCAATACAACCATTACCCTTGAGCTGGATCATGCTGCGATCTCTGACCTGGCATTAAGGGGCACCCACTAACTGACACCCACCACCAGGATCCCGTGCCACCTACCAATTATAGTTGTAACGCCCACTGTACACACACCCTCATGGCTCCTATGATGGCCTCAAGTGCCCGTCCAGCTATGGGTAGGCCACCACCAGTATGCAGGCCATCAGGGGGGTCAGGTTTCCGATGGGCACCCCGCCCTCATTGGGAGGCCATCCCCAGCTGGGCCTCTGCGGTCTTTCGGGTCCAGTGTCTCAGGTCCTCCCACCTTTTTCTACAGTGGGTGCTCCGTCTTCTGTAGACACCCAGGGTCCGCATGACTTGGTGATGGCACGCCACAAGCCCTTCTTCTGATGGGCGCTGACTTGCAGACGAAACACAGATAGGAGGACATCATTACATATACAATCCAGCCTGTTACACATATGGGGCACAAATCCCATTTCCCTCTCCATTGACACACACATCACCCAGCGCCCACCATGTACACTACCACCAGCCATACCACCCCCCAAATGACACAATGCTTGCACACACATCTCCAGGCAACCTTGTCACATGCATCGTGCCCAAGGTGTACTCACCTGTTGGTCTGGAGGCCTATACATCTGTCCATAATGGGGTAGGGCCCCATCCACCAAGCGCTCTAACTCCTCCAAAGTGCGCGACGCACCCGAGGATTTATCGGTCACACGGGCAATGCAGAATCTAGACACAGGTCACGGCAGCACATGCAGTGTAGGTGTTATCCTGTGGAAAGTCAGGAATCAAGTGAGGTTATAGACAGAAAATGGTGGTACACCGCCACTGGTGATCTCCATTGGCCACTGTACTCCATAGAGCCCCATATTAGCCAATGAGGAATAGCACGGCGGTGCAAGACCACCTTCCGCCATGACACCCAACACCAGCGGAGTTACCTCACTTCCACCTATCCCTACATACAGGACAGGCGGTCGCCATTTTATGGTGGTGGACAATATTCAGATAATCGAGAACTGAATCCTTTCTATAATTTGTACATACATTGCCATTCTCGTTGTCCCAACACATTACTGCTCTATGTACACTGAGGTGGTGGTTCCATTGTTCAAATTGTGACACCCTACTCACTTTTGTGTCCCTTAGATACCTACCACTGTGGAGGAATCGGAGGAGAAGACAAGACCCTGTGTACGGACCACTTGTGGACTTGGCTACACTGGAGGACAGGCTCATACTACTCTCCTATAGACTGGACAGGGCAACTACCACAGAGCTGTGTGCTCAATTGGAGCCTGATCTGATATCAGCTATCCATCATCCCACTTGAATTTCCCCGCTTATGCAGGTTCTATCAGTGCTCCATTTCCTGGCAACTGGTTCTTTCCAAGTGACAGTGGGCTTGGCAGCAGGAATGTCAAAGCCAATGTTCTCAATCGTGCTGAGAAGGGTTTTTTCTGCCCTGATGAAACACTTCTGCAGCTACATTGCTTTCCCCCAGGTGGAAGATTTGGCCACTGAGAAGGCAGGATTCTATGCAATGGGACATATACCTAATATTATTGGAGCAATTGACGGTACACATGTTGTGTTTGTCTCCCCCACCAGAATGAACAGGTGTTCAGGAATCGGAAGAGTTTCCACTCACTCAGTGTACAAATTGTGTGCTTGGCTGACCAGTACCTCTCCCACATCACTGCCAAATATCCTGGGTCGGTGCATGACGCCTGCGTCCTGAGGAATAGCAGCATTCCAAAAGTGATGGCACAACTTCAGAGGCACACGGTGTGGCTAATTGGTGAGCCTGACTCCCCACCCAGTGTATGACAATATATGCCTTCTGGTGCTAACCCCATATCATTTTGTAAGGCTAATGTTTTTCCCTCAATACTTGCAGGTGACTCTGGCTATCCAAACCTATTGTGGCTCCTGACATCTGGGAGGAATGCTAACACAGGGGCTGAGAATCGTTATAATGATGCACTTGGGCGAACCAGGAGAGTTATTGAAATTACCTTCAGCCTCCTGAAGGCCAGGTTCCAAAGCCTCCATCTAACAGGTGGATCCCTGTGCTGCTCACACGAGAAGGTCTGCCAGATAGTAGTGGCATGCTGCATGTTGCACGACCTGGCCCTCAGACGACATTTGCCTTATCTGCAGGAGGAGGAGACTGGAAATGCCCCTGTGGCAGCAGTGGACCCTGAGGACAGTGATGATGAGGAGGCAGAGGATGAGGATGTGGACAACAGAACATCAGTTATACTTCAATACTTCCAGTGACACACAGGTGAGACACTGGAACTGACCATTCCTCTGATTATTGATGTTTTCTGTGTGGCTGTAGCTCAGTGGCATTCACTTCCTTTGCATCTCTACTTACTATCACCTATGGCTTCTCATTTTGCAGATGTTGGTGATGTAGCAACTGTCTACTGATATGATGACTACAGACAGAAACAGGTCAATAGGTGCATGCTATCACAGTGTCCAGATCATTTGCACATGATGTGACTGTTTCCATATATGCACATTTTAATCACATAAAACACTTTCACTCAAGATATGTTCAAGGGTATTGACTGTAGTGTAAAAAATTGATGAAAAAGTGCAATGGATGGAATGGGGTGACGGTTGAGGAAAGTCCAGGGCATTGTTCCAGTCTGGTTGTAGCACAGGTCCAGTGTCCAGGAGGCCATAGGAAGGGGAGTAAAGGCAGTTCAAAGTGGACAAGGTGACAGGGTGGGACAGAAGGGGGACAACCAGGAAGGTCACATTGCTTGGTGGTGGTCTTGGTCTTGGTCTTGGCAAGTGTCTCTGGCTTCTGTCTGGGTCACGGGGAACGTTTGTGGGGTGGTTCACCTTCTGCAGGGGTTCTGTGTTGGTATCCTGTGGGTCCTGTGGCAGGGCCTCCTGCCCACTAGTTGTAGCGGAAGTGGTGGGCTGGTCAGTAGACTGGCTAGTGGTAGGGGCCCGCTGGTGTACTGACCATTCCCTCATGATGTTGGCAATATCTGCCAGCACCCCTGCTATGGAAACCATGCTGGTGTTGAGGGCCTGCAAATGCTCTCTGATCTCCTGATGGTGTACCTCCTGCAGCTGCTTGTTTTCCTGCATGTTAGTAAGGATCTGGCCCATCTTGTCCTGGAATTGTTGGTAAGCCACCAGGACATTAGTGAGTGCCTCCTGGAGAGTCGCTTCCCTGGACCTGTCCGCCCCCTGGAGCACGGCGGTCCTCCCAGTGTCCCTGTGCCTCTGTTCCCTGAACAGTGTGCCCACTGTCACTGACCCCAGGTCCCTGATTGTCTTGGGGGTCAGGTGTGGACTGGGGTCCCTGTACTGGTGGGCACACTACTGATTGACATGTTCTGGGGACAGAGGTGTGGGGACATTGGGTGGGTGCTGTGGTGTTGGATACTGATGGGGGATGCTCTGTGGTGGACTGTGAGTGGGCTGGGGTGGCTGACTGGCCAGTGGTCCCTGATGGGCCAGGTAGTTCATCCAGATCCTGAAGTCCAGAGTTACTGTCATCACTGGGGGCATCTTCTGTTGGTGGACTGGATAGTCATGGCACCACCTCGCCGCTGAGATTGGCTGTGGCACCTGTGGGGATGTAAGTTGTGTATTATACTTCATGTCTGTGACATACTGTGAATCCCTAGCTTCCCCTCTTTTGTTGCTGTTGCCCTGCCACCTTTGTTTGTATATGGTGATGTATTGTGGCATTGTTAGTTTTCCATGATGTGCATGCTTTGGTGATGGGTATACATGCAGGGCTGGGAGGGCTGTCTGTGCATTGGAATAGTATGCAGGACTTGGCATTGGGGTTAGTCAGATGTGTAGGTGCAGTGTGTGGGATGGGGTGGAGTGGAGTGATGGAGTGAGGGTGAGGGGGTGTGATGGCATGCAGGTATGGGGGTAATGAGTCATAAATATTGACTCAGCAGTATCCAGTCCTCCGGCTACTCCAGTGAGTCCCTCAGGATGCAGTACTGCCAAGACTTGCTTCTACTATGCTGTGAGCTGTGGGGGAGGAGGTGAGGGTCCACCGCCAGTCCTCTGGATGGTGAGCTGGTGCCTTGCTGCCACAGAACATACCTTCCCCGTTGGTCATTCCACCTCTTCCTGATGCAATCCCTTGTTCTTGGATGCTGTCCAACGGCATTCACCCTGTCCATGATTCTCCCCCATAGCTCCATCTTCCTGACAATGGATATTTGCTGTACCTGTGCTCCACACAGCTGTGGCTCTACCCTCACTATTTCCTCCACCATGACCTGCATCTTCTCTACAGTGAAACAGGCGTGCCTTAGTGGGGACATGAATGTTGTGTGGTGTGTGTTGTGCAGAGAGTGTACAGTGATGTGGTGGGGTGTGACGGATGGATGGGTGTCTGTGGTATGTGTGTAGTTGTCTCAGTGGTCTTCGTGTTAGTCTTGTGGCAATTGTTGGTATTCGTAAAGGGTTGTGTGTAATGTGGGTGTGTTTTTTATAGTGCTATGGGTGGATTGGTGTGGTGTGTGTATCAGTGTCAGGTTTCTGATTTTCATTTAGGCCCATGTTGTGTTGTTTTGTACTTGGGTGGTCATTCTGAGCGTGCAGGTGTGTACCGCCAATGGTTTATCACCATTAAATGTTCGCCATGGTAATTTGTGGGTAATAATGTGGCGGGCGTTGTTTTGTTGGTGTAACGTTATGGGTGTTCGTACCAACACTTTACCACTGACCTTTTGGCTGGAGGATTTGTGTATGTGGCAGTATTCTGTCGGTTTGGTGTGTGTGTCTTAATATGGTGAACGAACAATTGCCACTGTGGCGGTATGTTGGCGGCCGTCACTGCAGCAGTAAGTGGCTTTTACCGCCAGTGTCATAATGAGGGCCATTATGTTCAAACATAAGGTAAACATTTATAATAAAAGTACTCAAAACACATACCATAACATTATGTAAAATAACAATACAGTACTGTCAAACTCTAGATAGGCACAGAACAGTAGTAAACAAAATAACACAAACTACAATTGCGCTTTCAGTAAACTAGAAATCAACACTATAATCATCATTTACTAGTACTGCCTACATTTACCTTACCCTCAAAACCATATAGAAAACCTTAATGACTGTGGCCCTCATTACAACCCTGGCGGTCCAAGACCGCCAGGGCTGTTCTGGAGGAAGCACCGCCAACAGGCTGGCGGTGCTTCCCAGGGCATTACGACTGCGGCGGAAGCGCTGCCCAGGGGATTACGAGTCCCCCTACCGCCAGCCTTTTCCTGGCGGTTTGAACCACCAGGAAAAGGCTGGCGGTACGGGGAGTGGCGGGCCCCCCTGCCAGGGCCCCATGCAGCTTTTCACTGTCTGCTATGCAGACAGTGAAAAGCGCAACGGGTGCAATTGCACCCGTCGCACGGGCGCAACTCCATTTGGAGCCGGCTCCTGTGTTGCGGCCGAGATCCCCGCTGGGCCGGCGGGCGGAAACTAGGTTCCGCCCGCCGGCCCAGCAGGGATCTCCAAATGACCGCAGCGGGGTGCGGCCGCATTGGCGGCTGCCCGGCGGTCCGATCTTGGCGCCCGCAAAGGTCGTAATGAGGGCCTGTATTACCTGATTTGATGAAAAGTAGCACCTTTCTGTGACTCACTTCCAGGTAAATCATTGAACAATGACACATTTAGACTACAAAATTTCATTAAGTTAGTGTTACACAATGGCCGCTAAATAAAAGTAAAATTTCCCTATAGAAAACAATGGGATTTAAATAGAAAAAGTTTTTAAAATGTTTAAAAAATGTAAAAAAATGTTTTGGAAAAGTACACCACGTAGATAAAAGTTATATGATTATATGAAAATATGAAACACCTGTGCAAGTATAAAATAAATAATACTATAAAAAATAAACAACACAAAAATATCTAAGATTTACTTAAAAATAGATTTCAAAATGTTAACTAAAATGTATGCGCATGGACAATGATATACCATACCAAAAAATAAATAAAAGAAAAATGTACCAATGTGCAACACTGCTCAGAAATTATCTTTATATTGTTTAAAAATAACAAAGAAAATGTTTTTGGATGTGTACAAATATATATGTAATTAAAAATGAATACATATATTAAATACATTTTAACAGAAAATAAATACAAATTACATACTGTGGTATGTTCCTGAGTTATTTTAAGAAATAGAAATATTAATAATGTATGTGAGAAATGCAATGCAAAATCCAATTTAAACCATTTAGGGGAAGTTGTTGTATATATTGGCTATTCCTACTCCAATCTAAACCATTTGGAGAAGGTGTTGCACAGTAAACGAGTTATGTATACCAATCCCACTCAATAGTAAGACATCTTAGATGTGTTTTCAACAGTAATTAAATGAAATAACTCATAACTATTCTTGGATAATAAATATTTATATTTATAATTAACAGTACAAATTATCTAAAGAAGTAATTATTTTAATTGAAACAACATATACATTATACGCAATATTATTTATGAATAATTTTAACATATAAGTATTACATGTCATCACACATTAACAGTAAGTACACAAATTACCAAATTACAGACATTATTTATAAATTAAATATTTAAAATACCAGTTTTTAATCATAATACATATATAACATATAATCAAGTTTGATTATACACATAAATATTTAAAATATCTCTGGGCCTTTGGGCCATGGTGGTGGCATCCCCCGAGTGCATTGCAATGTTCCTACCAGACTAACTGGTGAGAACATTGTAGTACGTGGTTCCCACTGGGCTGCCCGGTGGGAACAGTGCTATGATATTGGTCTTGGCTTTCTTAAGGGAGACAAGATCAATACCGCAGCACACAGCACCTTTGGAATGTGCACTCTCTGCAAATCAGACAGTGCATATTCTGACGGTCCTGGTCAGGGGTCCTCTTCACTGCCAATGTCATTCGCATGGGCAATGCAAGGAGTTCCCCGGTGGGCGGCATTGGCTTTCTGTCAGCCTTCTCATGGCTTGGACACCATCATGAGAAGGGTAGCGGAAAGCTGAGTTGTAATCAGCCAGACGGTGCTGAACTCAGCACCGGCCTGGCTGAGTACAACTCAGACCGCTGTGGAACTGTTGGGAACCAGTGTTGGGGGACCACGTTCCCGGTGTTTATAGCTGTCCCCTGGCAGGTCTTCCAATGTGGCAGCCGCACAGCCACAGTTGCTGTGGTTTGACCGTCACCCCAAGGCTGGTGGTCCTTGGACTGCAAGCCTCGTAATGAGGCCCTTTATAATTATCTAGTTTATAATATGTTAAATTACGTTTTACTCTAAAGTAACAAAAATATATTATATTAAAAA
This sequence comes from Pleurodeles waltl, assembly GCF_031143425.1. Taxonomy (NCBI): domain Eukaryota; kingdom Metazoa; phylum Chordata; class Amphibia; order Caudata; family Salamandridae; genus Pleurodeles; species Pleurodeles waltl. The sequence continues at coordinate 829,594,761 of NC_090437.1, read as the reverse complement.
ATATTTACAAAATAATTATAAAGTCATTTTGTTTAATTTTTAAGCATAAATTCATTTTCATACAAACGACTTATATGCAATACCTAGAAAGTAATCATATACAAAACAATACTAAAATGAAATTAATGATAATTTTTCAAATTTAGTTCTATGTGTATTTCTTTCATACACAAAATAATTATTACCCAATTAAATTCATATTTATTTCTAAACTAAAACGATAAAGTTATATATTGTGATTAAACTTTTAAAAGTACATATACATTTGAAATATAAATTTTATAATTAGTAAATATTTACATCAACACTATGGTCCTGATTACGAACTCAGCAGCAATTCTGCTGAGACAGCCAATAAAGTGGAGGTGAGGCTCCTATCAAGCCGGCGGCGTCACCCCATCGTATTATGATGTTTCCACTGGGTTGAGCGGTGGAAACATTGTATTACGATGTTACCACCAGCCAGCCTGGTGGAAACAGTGCAGCAGCATTGGCTTTTGCTCCCTTAGGAAGCTGAGGCTAACACTGTCGCACACAAGCACCCTCAGAATGCACACTGTCACCCATAGCAGACAGTGCGCATTCCGAGGGTGGTGGCAGGGGAGCCCCCATCACTGCCTTTCTTCACTGCTTTTCATAGTGGGGACATGCCATGAAAAGGCTGATCGAAAGAGAAGTTGTGATCAGCATGGCGTTGCCGAACTCAGCTCTGCCATGGCTGGCCATGAATTCCACTGCCGCTAACCCATTGGGACTCATGATCCTGGTGGTGGGATCGGTCTCATGATGGTCTGACTGTCTGGATTATACTTTGGCAGTCGGACTGCCAGGAGTGCAGCAGTCTGACCGCCACTGCAAATTTGGTGGTCCATGAAACCCCAAACTCATAATGAGGCCCTATATTTTTTAAACATAAAACAAAAAATTCAATTTTTAAAATATAATTATTATCCTTTTAAACAGGTAAAGAAAATTACAATTGCTTTAAAACATTCTCCATAATGAATACGTGGCATACACACAAATGTACCTTCTTTTCATAATATGAAAGATAATTTACATAAATGCTAAAATTTTAGGGCCTCCTTATGTCTTTGGCGGTTTTACCATGGGACCACCAAAGACCTGGGAAGGACCCCATCACCACTGCAGTGACATCACCCCCCGAGCGTATTACAATGTTCCCGCCAGGCTGACCAGCGGGAACATTACAAATCACGTTCCCGCCAAATTGACCGAGCTGGAACAGTGCTAGGATATTAGCTTTGAGTCTTTTAGGGCGCCATGGCCAATATCCTAGCACTTCAGCACCCTCAAAATGTATGTGCACTGTCTGCAAAGCAGACAGTGCGCATTCTGATGGTTCTGGGAAGAGGGGCTCCTGCACTGTCCATGCCATGGACATGGGCATTGCAGGGGCCACCTTGTGGCCCCTGGCACTGGCTTTCCACCAGCCTTTTCAGGGCGGGGTCCCTGCCATGAAAAAGCTGGCAGAAAGAGGGGTTGTAATCAGCCAGGTGGCACTGAGTTTAGTGGAGCCATGGCAGATTACAAGCCCAACCACCATCACCCCATCAGGATCTACGATCCTGGCGGGGACAGAGGTCTATAGGTGGGTCTGCCCACCAAAGTTGTACTTTAGTGGTCGGACTGCCCAAAGCATGGCGGTTCGACCGTCACACTCATAATGAGGACAATAATATGATTTTTTTAAATTAAAATTAGAAGAATACTTAACATTTTCAAAATTGACACAATCTCTATAAAAAAAACATTGTTCATATATTAAATGTAATTAAATGTGCAAATTGATATTCAAATATTCTAATAATCTCCCTACCCCTTCTCCCCTAAAAGCTCAGCATCCTGCTCCAATGACATAATTCCAAATACAATAAAAACATTAATCAAATTTATAATAAAATATTTATTTAAACTTTTATGAATTACTAAAAAATTTACAAAACTGACTAGCAAAAAAATAACATGCAACTGAAATAAAACATTACATATTCACTTATAGATTAACCAATCAAAATCTATATATCATATAATGATTTTAAAATAAAAAAAAATTACAATGATATTAAGAGAATAACACTTAAAATGACAATTTTACCTTTGATATTCCCGCCACTAAATTTTTGACATCACAATATTTTAGACATGGTATTTATGTATCACAACATTTTTCATTAGATATTTTCTCCAAACACTACAAAAGCTTATACCCAATAAAGGGGCTGTAGAAAATGATATCTAGATACATCTTGATGAATATCCCGCCTCAATAATAAGGGTATACCAAACAGTCACAATCATTGAATGATGTAATCAGTAGTGTCAATAATTATGTCATCTGGAATGTCATCAGTGATGTCATCAATGACGTCACTGAACATGTCATCAGTGATGTAATATTTTAGGGCATAAGTAGTGCATAGCATTTGTATATCTTGCTCAATAAACTACACACCGGTGAACTTCAGTGTGTTTTTTAGTTTTATAACAAAACAGCTATTTTCATAGTAGTAAGACTGGCTGTTCCATATAGAACCACTAGGAGGCACTTTTAAATTTGATAATGCTATGTTTGACTCGGAAACCGCTAGAAACACCATTCAAGAACTCTTTGTGATATTTATTAAAAACTCAATTGACGAAAGTTGTATTTTAGAAAGTTACCTTTTCTCTGCCTAAAGACTCTGAGGGCTAAGTTGCATTAGCCTCTAGTTGCAGCCCTCTGAGTGCTCAAGCCATTTACAAAGTATGAAAACATTGACAAAGGCTTTAGTGTGGGGGGCTGTTCTATTCCTTTGGTAGGATTACCATTTTGGCAGTGCCCAGGAAATTAATTTACTTCAAAGGGGGCTACTATGTTTATTGTTGGGATGGAAAAATCCCTCACATGGAAATGGACATGCAACACTGCCCTGAGTGCCCCAGTTGGTGTGATGTCTGGATCCTTGATAACAATTTTTGGTCATGGGTGAACACAGATCATGCATGTGCATCATGACCTGGGTTTGTCTCATGGATTGTGATTTTGTTTAGACCAGAAGGAACACCTAAAGCGCTAGCTGCGGGTGGCGGAAGGTGTCTTTCTTGACCTGGAGATAAGCAGCACAAGAGTGGTGGTAACAATAGGGTGTGGCATGGCCGGCAGAGATGGCGGACGTGTAAACGCGCCGCTCCGCCGAGGCCTTCTATTTCTCGATAAGATCAGTGCCCCGGAGGGAACCCCCGACAGTAGTGAGGTCGCAGGGGGCACGGGAAGGGCCTGTGAGTCCGAGGCGGCTGCTCAGCGATCTATGGAGTGGACCGAGGGTGGACTTGGTGCCTGCGGCTGGATCGCGAAGCGGGCCGCGCTGACTGTGCAGGAGAGGAGCGGTGCTCTGGAGGAGTTGGAACGCGGTGGCCGAGAGGGGCCGACCGGCTCTGTTGAAGCCTCGGGGCAGATCAGAGGCTGCTGAGGCCCATATGCAGGAGAGGGAAGGCCAAGGAGGGCATGTGAGGATGCGCAACAGTGAGGGAGGAACATGCCCGACCCCAGCAACGAACGGCCCGGCGGGGCCTCCTTTCCTCATTTCCTCCCAATGGAGAGACGTCGGATGCACTGGAGCCTGAGTGAGTGCTGGGGACCCCCAGGAAGGGAGCGGAGGGGCCCTAGCGGTGAAGAGGAGGCAGTAGGCCTTGGAGCGCGAAGGCCCCGGTGCGTGTTGCGGTGACCCGGATGGGATGCAGTGGCACCTGGGGAGGGTTGAAACGTGGCTGCCGATTGTGGTCGGCTAGCTCTGGCAAACAGGCACCTGGAGAGAATCTTAGGGCTGAGGTGGCCGGGAACAGGACAAAGGAAGGCCACGGGAGACGCGAGAGGCGACACCATTGGGGGTGAGGGGCTTGCCTGGCCCAAAAGAATGGGTGGACTGAGGGGGCGCCCCCCCTTCGGTGGTGGGGCGCTGGAAGTGCTGGGGAACAGGTGAGCGCCGAGGGCCCGATGGAGGACACAGAGGGGACCAACTACGGGGAGAAACAGGCTGACCCGGAGTGTGACACCCTGAGGGGGAAGCCCCAGGGTAGAGACAGTGAGGCGCAGAGCATAGGCAGCTGAGTGCGGCTGCGATCGGCCTGAGGCCTGGAATGCAGAACTGGATGAATGACCCAGGCTCAAGAACCGAGAGACTGAGTGGACTGAAGCCACTACATCACTGATGACCTGCACAGGTGGGATGTTCTAGGCAGAATAACTGGAGGTGTGCACGGTGACCCCAAGAGCAGAGAGCCCCTGCAGAGGGGGAGAGAAAGAGCCCGGAGGTGGTCAGAGACCTGGAACGAGCTACACCTGGCTAGGGCCACCCCCGGCCCGTACTGGCACAGAGCAAGTGACGAGGTCGGTGGAGAGGCAAATGTCGTGATCGTTGCTGGCCCCCAGCGGGGAGGGCACCCTACCACTCGGGACTGAATGTTGACCCAAAGACGTAAGAAGAGTAGGCCACAAGGGAAAGAAAGTACGGGTGGCCAGGCATGTTGCAAATGGCCAAGTCGGTACCTCTAGCTTTAATGCAAACACTAGACAAGATCCTGGGGGCAATAGAGGAGTCCAAAACGACCCTCCAGTGAGAAATTGGACAGGTGTGGGCGGAACTGGGCCTACTGCGAGCAGACCACCAGAAACTAGCAGACAGGGTCCGGGATGCAGAGACAATGCTCACAGGAATGGCACCAGAGCAACAGGTGGTACACACCACACTTGAGCAACTGACGGACCGTGTCCAGAGGCTGGATCGCAGTGCCAAGGATGCAGAAGGCCGCAACTGGCGCAATAATGTGTGGATTATTGGGCTGCCGGAAGGAGCTGAAGGGAACGATGCAGTGACATATCTGGAAACATGGATGCAACAGGTGGTGGCTCCGGATCTATTACTTACCCCTTTTTTGCTTTGGAAAAAGCTCACTGTGTCCCGGCGAGACCAGCGGCACCTGGCTGTCCTCTGCGGACCGTGATAGCTAAACTGCTGCATTACAGGGACTGGGACATCCTACTGCAGTGCGCAAGGGAGGCAGGCCCTTTCATGATCGACAACGCATCAGTGACCCTATTCCCGGACTTCACGGTGGAAGTACAGACTAAGAGAGCATCATACATGGCGGTGAAGAGGGCCTTGAGAGATGCTGGTGTCCAGTACTCGTTCTTATTTCGAACTAGGATGAGAGTAATATGCGACGGCCACAGTACTTTTTTCCATTCGCCAGAGGCCTGGAATGGCTAGAAGCACACAAAAAAGAAGGAAACCCTGGATCCTCTCCTGGGCCGTCGCATAACCAAAAGCGCAAGGGGGAGAGGCAATGCCGGGACAGATCACGCACGGGAACCAGGCCAACACTGGCACAGATGGACTAGGCCAGGAGATCGTCCCTGGAGGTGGTGGCATCGCTGCAACTGAGGCGCAGGTGGCGGGGACAACTTTATGCTACTACATACTTGGCGTACGTCAGAGGGGTACTGGTTTGGATCAGGGCGGGAGTTCCGTTTGAGGCCATCTCAACAGACTTGGACACAGAAGGGAGATATGTAATAGTAGAGGGTAGATTAAAAGGCAGGTCAGTGGTGCTGGGTTGTATATATGCGCCAAATCAAGATCAGGCTTCCGTTTGGCACACGTTATTAGGGTGGATGGCCAGGTGCTCCGGAGACCGCTTCCTAATTGGGGGGGATTTTATTTGCACACTGGATCTGGGGCTCGACCGCTGCTTCCCTCCTATGCCTGGGGCGGCGGCGCACAAAATGGTAGAGGTTCTGAGAGAATGGATGAGGCATTGGGGAGTGGAAGACACATGGAGATTACAGCACCCACAGACTAGAGACTACTCATTCTATTCGGGATTACACCACCTCCACACTAGAATAGATCAGGTGGTGTGCTCTGGCTCCCTTGCCCACGAAATGGTCTCCTCTGAGTACTTGGGCCGTACGAGGTCCGACCAAAGCCTACTAATAGTCACCTGGCAAAGGACAGAGATGAGGGCCCCAATACAGATGCGGAGACTCCAACAGCGGGCACTAGAGGACCCGGTTTATAGGGAGGAGTTACAAAGATACCTCAGGGAACATATTAGGATCAACAGAGGTTCCACGGGATCCTGCAGGACGGAATGGGAGACACTTAAGGTGGTGACCAGGGGCCATTGCCTGGGACAGTTAGTGGGGATCAGACGTGCCCCAGTTAGCGAATTGAATCAACTGGAAAAGGACCTGCATGATAGGGAGGTTGAACAAAGAGGGGACCCGGAAACCAACCACAGACTGTTCAGGGCCAGAGAGACATACCACCAGACACTTGACAGACTGAGATGCCACGATTATACGAAACACATGATGTCCATGCAGGCTGAGGAGGGTAGGGCGGGCAGACTGCTTGGCTGGTTGGTACGACCCGCAGAGGGAATGACCCGATCACAAGTGTAAGAGGGACGACTGGGGACCAGGTTTACTCGCCAGCTGAAATTAATTATGTTTTCAAATCATACTATACGGCCCTGTATGAACACCCAGAGGACGAATTACCGTGGACGGTAGGGGAGCAGCTGGAGTCCCTGCCTTTGACGGGCCTTGGGCCAGATGACAGGGGTGGTCTGGGAGAGCCGATCTCCCTGGAGGAGGTGAAGGTAGCTATTACACAGTTGGCCGTGGGTAAGACTCTGGGCATGGACGGGTTACCCATAGAATTCTATAAAACATACATACATATATTGGCCCCAGCACTGGTTGAGCTCTATGCGGCAGCCTTTGAGAGCGGTACCCTCCCGGGGACCCTGAGGGAGGTGCTGGTGGTTCCGCTGCCCAAGACAAAATCTAAATAGAGATCGGTGACTGACCTCCGCCCCCTGTCTATGCTGAATTGCGATTTTAAGATCCTCAGCAAGGCACTGGGCAATAGGCTGTTACAACACATCCCCACTCTTGTGCATGAGGATCAAAATGGTTTTGTGCCCGCACGCAGCACATCTCTGAATCTTCGACGGTTGTTTTCAATCCTGCACCGGCCCCTGGAGGAGCGACGACCTGAGGCTATGATCCTGTCAGTAGACTTAGAAAAGGCATTCGACTCAGTGAGGTGGGACTATCTCAGAGCAGTGATGAAGAGAATGAGGATGGGAGAGAACTGGATCCGCTGGGTTGAGTTACTGTATCACTGACCGGTGGCCAGGGTGCGGGTCAGGAGAGTGGTGTTTGATTCTTACTCTATAGGCTGAGGCACAAGACAGGGCTGCCCCCTTCCATCCCTGCTGTTTGCAATAGCTATTGAACCCCTAGCTGTGCAATTTCGTAAGGAGGGACGACGCTGGGCCAGGAGGAACATATCATCTCGTCTATGCAGACAACCTGTTGATATACCTGAGAGACGGCCAGTCCGGGATCCCATGGGCACTGGCACAGCTGGAGGGATTCGGTGCGAACTTGGGTCTCAGGGTTAACAGGGGAAAGATGCACATTTTCCCACTGTCTGAGGGTGCTGGACGCCCATCTGCGTGTCCTGCGGATCTCCTCTGGTCACCACCCTCTTTTAAGTATTTGGGCATCCATATTTTCCACGACCTAAGTGATCTGCGGGATGGGAATCTGAGGGCAGCCCTCCGCTCCTTGTGGTCTGCCGTGCAGTTCTGCCACTCTCTTAGACTCCCAATGATGGCCCAGGTGGCTCTGCCCAAAATGATACTGGTGCCACGTCTCCTGCATTATTTTACAAACTTACCATTGACTGTTCCTGGGAGCTGGTTCAGGGAACTGGATGTGCTCCTTAGGGGACTTGTGTGGGACGGGGGCGCCAACAGGTGTCGCTTTCCATTCTTCGTCGGCCTGCATTGGAGGGGAGACTGGCGGTCCCGGATTTTGAGCTGTATTACCAGGCATGTCAGCTGCAATGGGTGGCTAGGTGGATCTCGGGGTGACATCAGACGGGACTGCGAGTGGCCAGCAGTGAGATAGCGGCGGAGGCTTTGGTGGCTGACTTGCTAGGTGCTGGAAACTTCAAAAATCTGGGAAATAGGTCCTGCTGACAGTGGCCCTCTCCTGTTGGACGAGATGCCTGAGGCAGACGGGGGTGAGTGTGGCCTATTCTCCTGGTCTACCGCTGACTGGGATACCGTTGAATACATTGGGCGATACCCTAAGTGGGGGTCAGGTCAGGGCATGGACCCAGGCTGGAGTGTTGACAATAGGAGATCTCTTTAAAGATGGGGTATTGAGACCCTTCGAGAGACTAGTGGAAGAGGAGGAGATCCCTGCGGGCCAATTTGTGATATATCAGATGATGGTTCTCGCGGTGAGACGACTATGGTCAACAGTGAACGCGAAACCAGAGACCCATGCCATATTACATTGGCTTCTGACGGAGGGAGCGGACAGCCATCTGGTCACCAAACTCTATAAGGCTTCTATTGATGCCACCCTGAAACCCTTACAGTCCCTGCGGGCAAAATGGGAGGAGATAGGGGGTAGGGAGCTAACGAATACGGAGTGGCAGAGGGTGCTAGCATATCCCCGGAAAGTATCTAGAAACACCCAGTTTCAACATATCCAATATAATTACATCCACAGAACATACAGGCTCAGAGTGACATATGGGGGAGAGCCCCGGGACTGCCCTGGATGTCAGGCGGCGGACTCTGACTTTTACCACATGGTCTGGGACTGCACCAGCATTCAGGAGGGATGGACCCAAGTACTGAAGGACCTGGGGGAGACCCTTGGCACCAGACTCCACATGAGCCCCCACTCTGCGTATTGGGGTTACACGGAAAACCATCATCCAAGAAAGTAGGCAGTAGGTTTATAGATCTTGCAATGATTTTGTATAGACGCCAGATAGCATTGACCTGGAAATCCCTGGTGGGGCCTAAAATTGAGGAATGGAGAGCAGATGTATCACTATGGGCCCAAGCTGAAATACAGGCACTTCAGAGAGAAGGGGCACGGGGGGTTCGGACTAAACACATAGCCCCACTATTGAAAGAGATATTAAAGGCCTGGGAGGACCGAGGGCGAGGGGATGGAAGACCTCGAGAGGATGATCACAACAGCATGCCAAAGGAAGAGGCCCAGTTGAGAGATGAAGGGAGAGAGGAGGACACAGGGGGGTCAGACACTAGGGAGAGAGGAGGTGGGACTGATGGAACACTAACCAGTTGGGCAGGACAGAGCTGGATGAGGGTAGACCAAGCCCGGAAACCCTGCGGACGGACAGAGCCCTGTTGCCCTAGATGAGAAAGATCCTTACGAGGACGGGAGGATCTACGCTTGTGGGGCGTGACAGGAGCACTTCCAAGTGACCCCAATGGTAGAGTGGTCTACATGCACTGGAGAGATGGGATCTCAATGCCTTCATTTATCCCCACTTGTGCATGGTTTTGTTTTGTTTTGTTTTGTTTGGTTTTCTTTATTTCTTTTTTTTCTTTTTTATTCTTAGTAGTTTAAGTCTATATATTCTACTGATCAGGTGGTCACAGTATGGGGGGGTGATGAATCCATGAGCATGAATAAAACACGAGGATAAACATGAAGTGTACAGGGTAGACGACACCACGACTACCCAGTTATAGCAATAATATTGCCATAAGTGTGCGATCGGTTTGAATAGTATGAATCTGTAACTATGGCCTGTTTGGAAGAATACATGTATGTATCAATGATCACTAACAGATGTAAATAAAAAAAAGAGTGGTGGTAACAATATACCATGTTTTCAATATTAGTAATAAGTAAAGTGAAAAGCCACTCAAGGTGAGACTTCTGGCGCACTTGTCTGTGTAAAGTCCCACTGCTGTGTGCTTAATCACTCTTGGTCTGGATTGGCTTGCACAAAGTGCCAGCTGGCATGCATGGTTGTGCTTGTGTGTATGTGTATGAGCTGGAGTGTATGCGTGCCTGTGAAATGGTATAGCACATGTGAACCTGTGTAGTATAATTGCATGTGCACGCAAGGATGTATGTGTGCTTTTGAAGAGCATCATAAATGGAAGTATATGAGTTCCGTTTTAGTACACCCAGGATCTGCTGGAGGAACATAAGGAGGTAAAGGAATCCCCCAGTCAGATTTGTGGATTGCTGCATTCCTGAGGGTTGGGTGAAACACACAGAAGAAGAGCCAGGTTCTATTTGTACTTCAAAGGGATTCTTTGATTCTAAGAGAGGTCACTAGTCAAAAGGGCCTAGACACATCTTAGGAATGAGATGGGCTGATAAAAGAATCAGAAAGAGTGGGGTTGGGGCATTTGTAACCTTTTGATGGGGTTATCAGATTTAGGGGAGGAGTGGGCAGAATGTTTCATTCAGCCCATGGAATCGGCAGAATTGGCCAACGCTGTGTTACTCTTTCAACATGGACTTCTGGCTAAATTCTGCCAAGTGCAGCGTGGTGGAACTTTTTCCCATGAGGCTCCAGAAATGAGTTTGAAAGAGATTTGATATCCCCTAACATGATTTTTTAATGTGGTCCGTCACGGGAGGTCTGCAAGCTGCTTCTAGAGTAGATTTTATTTCTATTTGAGTGGCAGCAAAATCAACTCAAATGGTTGCATGCTCTTGCACATTGGATGGTGCAGTTCTCACTTATTTTTTAGTAGTGCTTGGACTATCGGTACTAAATTGCAGCACAAACAGAAGGACGTGCGTGGAACCTTGCAGAGTTTTTATGTAACTTTGCAGAGGTGTGTGGAACCTCACAGAGTTTTTATGAAACTCTGCTGAATTCCATAGATTGAAACTCCATAAGCTCTGCACATCCCTAATTAGGAGACACTCCTGCTGTGTCAGAATGCTGTCTGGAAAATGAGCACAATAAAGCAATGGGCAGTCTACGCTGGAACTGCCACATCTATTTGGCCATCCTCTATGTGAATTGATTACAACCCCCTCATGGCAGTGGAAGGGCATGGAAAAGGTTAAGGGACATCGCCCTGGTGCATTGTTGTGGTGAAAGGTCCATCACCATTTGCAGAATTGTGGCTCAAAGTGGAATGCCACCATAGCTGTGATTTGTGACATCCATATGCCTGTGGGGGCCACAGGAAATCTTAAGGGCTTCAGCCCTAATGCAGCACTGTGGAGAAAATAGGGCTGTCACCCTGTGTAGCACTGTGGCCAAAGAGGGATGATGCCTCAAGTGCCTTGGATGAGACTCCTGTATGCCAGGTGGGAGCTGCAGAAGCTGAGAGTATTGACCCTGTTTTGAGTGCCACTGGGAGTTCTGAGCTGCTACTCTGTCATCAGAACTTCTGTAGCACCTCAGTTCTGCCATTAGAGACCATAAGTACTTACCACATTAACAGAGGAGGACAGGGAGGTTTAGAACCTGTGCCAGACACGACAAAACTACCACTCATTGCTGATACCATCTGAAATCAACTTCAACCCAAGGATCGCTGAATGCTACCGGGCCTTCAGTCTTGTTTCTAGCAGGAGCGATTAGGATTGCACCTCAAATCGCATAGCCCTTAGTGTGGGACCTGCTCTGAATGATGCCCTAAACGCGCTATAACACTTTTAGCTTTAAATAGTCATTGTGCAACTTCTAAGATTCATTTTCTCTAGTTTGAGCCCTGTCTGGATGTTGCTTCAAGTAAACTGAGAACAGCCCAGTGTGTAGCTGGAAGAGCAGAGCAGGACGCTAGTGTCTATGGAGACTGTGCTACAATATAAACCTTAAGAAGAGTATGTTGTTATTTAGTGTGTACCATAGTCTTCTTTGTGTGTGTGCATAAATGATACTTTTTACAAAAGCAAATACTTAACTGGACATTCAATTATTGTGGTTGTTAAACATAAGTTGGATATAAGTTGAGTTTCCACACTAAGACGCCTTGGACTGCTCAACTCGTGCTATCACTGAGAGTCAAGTGTACAATGGATACTTGCCAAGTTACTCAGAGCCTTTTGTAGGTTGGGCCAAATTACATCAGGAGTCATAGATCTCAACTCCCACTGCTGGGCTAAGCAGCTCCTGCTTGTCCCGTAGTCCTCTGAAAATGGTTCTGACATTCATCAGACAGGCAGGCACAAATCTCAGTGGGAGGGAGGGAACCACCCCAGAATTGGTTTGGAGTTACCACAGAGGAGGGATTACTTATATAAACTGGTCACATCTTTAGGGTAGCTATACAGGCTGTTTCCCAAAGGAAATGGGGTTCATCATCTTGGTTATAGGCAGAGAGGGGCACTTTGGGGTTGTTTCCAGTAAGGCACACGTGAAATGCTGCAAAGGTGCGAAGGGTAACCCCCTGAAAACTTTTACCCCATTGTTTAAGAAGGAGCCAGTATGCCAGACATAAATGTTGCATCCCAGTACCCTCCTCAGAACACTAGGGGACTTGAGGAAGTCCGAAGAGGACTAGACCTACTTTCTGATGCCTGAAAGGAGCCCTAAGGGGTTAGACCAGCTTCCTCTTATCAACAGGAAAAAGAAATGAACTCCAATGGTCCCAAGACTGACCTCCTGTTCAAGCTACAGAGACTCCACAAGTTATAGAGGCCTTTCCTGAAGAGTCCCTTCTGACATATTCCAACTCGACCTGAATTGGACCCTGCTGGTGGTCTCTGCTGGAGTGAGTCCTGGCACACAAGTGCTGTTCCTGAGGTACTGGATAGCTTAGCTGTGTCTGACTAGACTTCTCCTACCCCCCTGAACACCTGGAACATAAGAAACATTTTGGCTCCAAAGACCTTCAGATCACCAGTACAAACCTGCCAAGCGATGTTATCGTGGTGCCTTGCTGCTAGGCTGGAGATTCAGGTTTCCCCCGCTCTGAGCTTTTTTGCAACAGCAAATCCTATACTTGGGTCCTTGTGGAGAGGGTATCTGGCGTCGTGGAACACTTTTCAGCTACCACCTGTAGCTATGCCTCATTTAAGTAATCTGAGCACCAACACAGTGACTGAGAAAATCTGGGCATCAAAAGTATTTACTCAGAGGGGGAACTTTTCTGGGAGGAAACTTTTATTTTCTCCCACTTGGATTTTTCCCTCTAAAATCCAAATGCTTCAACAGGACCTCGTCCAAAAGTTATCTGGCCTTGTGGATCCCTCCTTGGCTAAAGCCTCCTGCCTTTCCCCACTGAAGACTTTGGGCCTCAGTTTTGAAACTGAGTCCCAAGGTAAATCCTCTTAACAGGGGGTGGAGCTCAGGTTAATTTAGTGACTTTAGTAATTCACCAAGACAAGGATTGTGCTTATTTCTTGAGGTAGGTAGTCACTTCCTTCAGCTAACAACCTAATTGATTAAATTGATTAAAAACCCTGTATATTTACTGCCTGAAAGTGACATGAGGCACACTATGTGTTAAGTGTAAAGGCTCCAGTGGATGACGATTTTAGAGATATGACTTACCCTCACAACTTAAGGACTGTGGTATCAAAGGGTGTGATTAAGCAAATGACAAATATGGGAAGTTATTCATCCAATCATCTCTGTGGTGATTTGGCCAGACTTTGCAAAGGAGATACAGGAGGGCAGGAATTAAATTTACCAGACATATCTTTGCTGCAGGAGATGGGCAATGCCTTTGCCTGTAGTCTCAGTCCCTACAGGTTCTGTGTGTGACCTGATGTCTCCAGGCCCTGAAATATTGTTGTGATTTTACATACATATATTGTGATTTTGAATGGTACTTCCCTTGCCCCTTACCTGTTCCGTACACTCCCCCCCATTCCTTTATTTTCAGTTGGAACTTTCCTTAGGAGTTCATTTAGAATGTGGGTGAGTCTGTTGCCCTTTGTGGTGAGATTGATGTCACTATTGTAATCCTCTCCTTATGTTAATCAATAAAGTACTTATTTCTACTTCTTTGTGATGCATCTCTTCAAATTGGTGATGAGGATGGGATGCTGTGGAGGAAACACAAAGGGGGTCATTCTGACCCTGGCGGCCGGTGACCGCCAGGGTCACCGACCACGGGAGCACCGCCAACAGGCTGGCGGTGCTCCCGAGGGCATTCTGACCGCGGCGGTTCAGCCGCGGCCAGAAAGGGTAAACCGACGGTCTCCCGCCGGTTTACCACTGCCCTTGTGCATCCTCCATGGCTGCGGAGCGCGCTCCGCAGCCATGGGGATTCTGACACCCCCTACCGCCATCCTGTTCCTGGCGGGTCTCCCGCCAGGAACAGGATGGCGGTAGGGGGTGCCGCGGGGCCCCTGGGGGCCCCTGCAGTGCCCATGGCATGGGCACTGCAGGGTCCCCGTAAGAGGGCCCCGCAAAGTATTTCAGTGTCTGCTAAGCAGACACTGAAATACGCGATGGGTGCAACTGCACCCGTCGCACCCCTGCAACTACGCCGGCTCAATTCTGAGCCGGCGTCCTCGTTGCAGGGGCATTTCCTCTGGGCCGGCGGGCGCTCTTTTGGAGAGCGCCCGCCGGCCCAGAGGAAATGTCTGAATTGCCGCTGCGGTCTTTTGACCGCGGTGCGGTCATTCAGCGGCGGTACCTTGGCGGACGGCCTCCGCCGTCCGCCAAGGTCAAAATGACCCCCAAAGTGTTTTCACCCCTCTGAGTTTTTCTCACTTGTAACAAAGGTTAGTCCTGCATGCTGACAGGAGTCTATCCAGAGTACTGCAATCTACATTGGAGGCATCTTCATCTCTACAGATAAGCAGATATATTTAGTTGCAAGGTGCAACTTGGACTGTTCTCATCTTGTGAGTCTACCACTCCCATACCTGCTGTTGCGATGTGACCTTTGAGGTGAGCTGTGGTGCTGCTTTGCACTTTAGAGGGTGAAGGCGCTACATGTTATTCTCACGCTATGTGTTATCCTGACTGAGGGGTGATTTTGTGCCATTAATATCTATAATCCCCTTCTTGCTAGTTGTGAAGAAGGCTGTGAATTCATACTCATTGATAACAAGAATTTTAAAGACAAATTTGCAGGAAGAAATTATATTTTAGAACCACCTGACATTAATATGCAGCAACAATAAGGAATCCATTCCATTAGAAGCATAATCAAAATGAGTTTATCATTTAAAGATAAGAGTACTGTTGGAAAAGTATAGATCTCTAAACAAGGTTCGATGGAAACATCAGAAAGAATTGTGGATAAAACTTAACCCTAATAATGAAGAACAAGTACTATTGATAGATAGGTCTGTCATTAGAAAAGATGTGTGTGAGGAATTTCCAGAAGTCTTTACAGACAGGTTAGGTCTCCCCAATAATTTTGTAGATAAAATTTAAGTAAAAAACTATGCTATTCCAGTACTAGATGAAACTAGACCCATTCCGCTACTTAGGGCCGAACCATTAAAAAAGAACCATTAAAAAAGAACTAGCTAAATTCAAAGTTTGGAATGGCTTTCTCTGATAGTTGTTGTCAACAAGAATAATTCCAGTGACATCAGATTATGTATAGACCTTTGTGGCCTAAACTCTACATTTGGGTAGAGAGACTTCCCCTACCCTGATTAAATGAGATGATGAGTTTAATACACAATGCCAAATATTTTAGTGTGTTAGACCTTTCAGCAGCTTACCATCAAAAAGTTATTTTACCAAGAGTCCAAACCACTTATACTTCATTACACCCTTTGGAGCATACCCCTACTGCAGAATGCCCCTTGGTTAGCCTCAGCGGCAGCAGTTTTCCAGACAGTGATGCAACATATATTAAAGGACTGTAATGGCACACTATGTTTCCAGGATGACATTTTGATTTAAGGTCCTCAGAAAAACTACACAATGAAAATTTTTCAATGATCCTCAAAGAACTCTAACAAGCTGGCTTAACTATAAAACGTGAAAAGTGTAAAATCTGAGTAATAGCTAATGATTATATAGGCCACTCAATATCTAGCAAAGGTATTAAACCTGAAATAAGTTTAGTTGAATTGATGAGAAGTGCCCCTACCCCTTCTAGCAAGAATGATTTTAAGTCTTTTTTGGGGCATGTCAAGTACATGTCCAAATTCATGAAACACTTTACAACCTTCTTGCTCATTGTTAAAGAAGTGCTCCCCTCATGAATGGAAAGATGAACAAGCCATAACGTTCACAAAAGTTAAGGAGGCAATTGTTAATGCTCCTAATATAGGCAAATTTATGTCAACTGTAAGACCATTTTAACCACTGACTCTGGTAATAAGGGGCTACGCTGTCTCAAGTAGTAAATGGTTCAGAAACCATTATCGCTTTTGCATCCAGATAACTCAGAGGCCCTGGAATAAATTACTTCACCATGGAAAAGGAGGCAGTAGTGAGCTTCTGGGGCATCAATCATTTAAAATGTTACCTGTAGGGTTGGCTGTTTCTGCTGAGAACAGATCATAAAACTGATCATATCAATGTTAACTACTAAAAGCATAAAATACACAACCCCACGTGGCCAAATGGATCCTAGGTTTACAAGTTTGCAACTTTAAGTCAATATATGTACCAGACATGAGAAATCTTGCACCAGATTGCTGATATGGGTTACCGATTACTGATGGCACTAGAAAAAATGCTTTACCAGATGAAACTACTCTCACTGTCACTATTCCTGCTAAATTGAAAAGGGAGTGGGAAATCAATATGAATAAAGATTCCACTTTACTATCCCTTAAAGAAAAATTCGACAAGTGTGGCCTGAAAAAATGCAAATCCTTGCTGGACTAATTACAATCGTATTGGAATGTTAGAAATGAATTGTCCATTCAAAGAGAGTATGGGTCTCATTACAACTTTAGTGGTCTCTTGGCAAGACCACATTGGTGACAGCTGCCAAAAGACTGCCATGTGTGAAGTCATACTCCTGCCATATTAGGACTCACACCATGAAGGCTGCCAAAAAACTGCCAAAATTCTGAAACTGCCAGGACACTGGAGGGCGTTTAAAAGGCAGTTCTACCACCAGCACCGCTAGCCCAATACAAATCCGTCCACCAGATTACAACTCACAAATCACAACAACAGTTGTTCATTGGCAGAAAACTATTGGCAGTGCAAGCCGCGGAGGTCAGAACCCACTACTGTCAGAACACCAACACAACATTGGACAGTTTGTATAACTCACACCTGACACACATCCATACACCCTACACATCCAAACAGTGCCCTATATAACACACACACACAACCCACAATCCTTTGCTACAAAAACACCATTTTGAAACACCAAGAGTAGGCAATTACATAAAGAGAGTACCCTTACACTATAGGCCACACAAACACCACCAGCATGACACACACACACCACCACAACTAACATATAATGAGAACACGCATTTCACGACAAACGTCTATCCCCCAAAACGCACCACCCACATCTCTTTAATCAAATCAAATCAAATCATTAACATTTATAAAGCGCGCTACTCACCCGTGCGGGTCTCAAGGCGCTAGGGGAAAGGGGGGGTTACTGCTGCTCGAATAGCCAGGTTTTTAGGAGTCTCCAGAAAGCGGGGTGGTCCTGGGTGGTCCTGAGGCTGGTGGGGAGGGAGTTCCAGGTCTTGGCCGCCAGGAAGGAAAAAGATCTCCCACCCGCCGTGGAGCGGCAGATGCGAGGGACGCCAGAGGAACGGAGGAGGCGGGTGGGGACGTAGAAGCTGAGGCGTCGGTTGAGGTATTCCGGTCCCTTGTTGTGGAGGGCTTTGTGTGCGTGGGTGAGAAAAAGGTGATCCTTTTGCTGACTGGGAGCCAATGCAGGTGTCTCAGGTGTGCGGAGATGTGGCTGTTGCGGGGTACGTCGAGGATGAGGCGTGCCGATGAGTTTCGAATGCGTTGCAGGCGATTTTGGAGTTTGGCTGTTGTCCCGGCGTAGAGGGTGTTGCCGTAGTCCAGGCGGCTCGTGACGAGGGCGTGGGTCATGGTTTTTCTAGTGTCGGCGGGGATCCAGCGGAAGATCTTGCGGAGCATGCGGAGGGTGAGGAAGCAGGCGTTGACTTGCTTGGTCATGGTGAGAAGAGGGTCCAAGATGAAGCCGAGGTTGCGGGCGTGGTCTGTGGGGGTCGGTGCGGTGCCGAGGGCCGTGGGCCACCAGGAGTCGTCCCAGGCGGACGGTGTGTTGCCGAGGATGAGGACTTCAGTTTTTTCAGATTTAGGCGGCTGAGCCTCATCCAATCTGCGACGTCCTTCATACCCTCTTGTAGGTTGGTCTTGGCGCTGGCGGGGTCCTTGGTGAGGGAGAGTATAAGTTGGGTGTCGTCGGCGTAGGAGGTGATGATGATGTCGTGCTTGCGAACGATGTTGGCGAGGGGGTTCATGTAGACATTGAAGAGTGTCGGGCTGAGCGATGAGCCTTGAGGTACGCCGCAGATGATCTCGGTGGGTTCTGAGCGAAACGGAGGGATGTAACTCTTTGGGAACGGTTTGAGAGGAAGGAGGCGATCCAGTCCAGGGCCTGGCCTTGGATCCCAGTGGAGCGGAGGCGGGTGATTAGGGTGCGGTGACAGACGGTGTCGAAGGCAGCCGAGAAGTCGAGGAGAATGAGGGCGACTGTTTCACCGTTGTCCATCAGGGTTCTGATGTCGTCAGTGACTGAGATGAGGGCGGTTTCCGTGCTGTGGTTGGTTCGGAATCCGGTTTGTGAAGGGTCGAGCAGGTTGTTGTTTTCCCGGAAGGTGGTCAGCTGTTTGTTGACAGTCTTCTCTATTACCTTGGCTGGGAAAGGCAGAAGAGATATGGGGCGGAAGTTTTTCAGGTCGCTCGGATCAGCCGTAGGTTTCTTTAGTAGGGCGTTGACTTCGGCGTGTTTCCAGCATTCGGGGAAGGTAGCAGAAGAAAAAGAAGAGTTGATGATGGTCTGGAGGTGCGGGGCGATGATGTCGTCGGCTTTGTTAAAGATGAAGTGAGGGCAGGGGTCCGAAGGGGCGCCGGAGTGGATAGAGTTCATGATGGATTTGGTTTCTTCAGTGTTGATGTGGGTCCACTTGTTGAGGGTAATGGCCGGGGGTGCGGGTTCGGTGGTGTTATGTTGGGTCTGGTGTCCGAAGCTGTCGTGGAGGTCGCTGATCTTGCGATGGAAGAAAGTGGCGAGGGATTCGCAAAAATCCTGTGAGGGCGTGACGGCATTGGCGTTGGCGTTGGGGTTGGAGAACTCCTTGACGATGCTGAAGAGTTCTCTGCTGTTGTGGCTGCTTTTGTCCAGTCTGTCGGTGAAAAAGTTCTTTTTAGCAGCGCGGATCAGGCGGTGGTGTTCGCGGGTAGCGTTCTTGAGGGCGGTCATGTTGTCAGCGGTGTGGTCCTTGCGCCAGGCCTTCTCGAGGGCGCGACAAGTTTTCTTTGATTCTTTAAGGGTGTCAGAGAACCAGAGAGGTTTTTTGGTGTTGGTCTGTCGATGCGTGCGTTTGAGGGGAGCAAGGTTGTCTGCACAGTTGGAGATCCAGTTTGTGAGGCTGAGGGCTGCGTCGTTGGGGTCGGTGGTGAGGGTGGGTTGGTTGGCGGCGAGTGCTGAGAAGAGTTGCTCTTCGGGGATCTTGTTCCACTGTCGACGAGGGATGGGTTGAGTGCGGAGGTGGCGGGTCTCGCGTTGGAATGTGAAGTGGACACAGCTGTGGTCGGTCCAGTGTAGAGCGGAAGTGGGGCTGAAGAAGACGTGTTTGCTGGCGGATAAGATAGGGTCAAGCGTGTGTCCGGCGATGTGGGTGGCGGTGTTCACCAGTTGTTTGAGGCGGAGGTTGGCAAGGTTGTCGAGCAGGGTGGTGGTGTTGGGGTCGTTGTTTTGTTCCAGATGGAAGTTGAGGTCGCCTAGGAGGATGTAGTCCGGTGAGGCGAGGGCGTGCGGGGAGATGAAGTCGGCTATGGCGTCGCTGAAGGGGGCGCGCGGTCCTGGAGGACGGTAGACAAGGGATCCTCTGAGGGTGGTCCTCGGGTCGGTGCGAATCTGAAAATGAAGGTGTTCAGCGGCGAGAGGGGTGTCTTCGGTGGAGGTGGTGACGCTGATGGAGTCTTTGAAGACGATGGCGATACCTCCTCCTACTTGGTTTTTAATCACCCAACACTGCACCCTTACACATACAACACCTCCCCATCGGTAACACAACCACTATCATGTCCCCACAAAAGCACCCACGTTTCACTGATGATGAGTTGAGGGTCATGGTGGATTAAATTGTCAGGGTAGAGCCACAACTGCTTAGAGCACAGGTCGGGCAAACATCAAATGCCAGGAAAATTGAGTTGCGGCAGAGAATAGTCGATAGCTTCAACTTAGTAGGCAATCATTCACGCATAAGTGAGGACATCAGGAAGAGGCGGAATGATCTATGGGGAAGGTGCGTTCCATGGCATCATGACACCAGATCACCGTGCACAAGACTGACAGTGGTCCAATGCCTCTTCCTGCACAGTTCACATCATGGGAGGAGAAGGTCTTGGACATACTGCATGGATTGAACACATGTCACAGACATTTATGTATCACCAAGGTATACTGTGCAGCCTCAGTCATTGCTGTTGCAGGGAATCATGTTAAGCCACAGTATGCATCTGACAAAGAGATAACCAAACACACTTTCTAAACTGAACTCTGTGCCTCAGTCCATCCACCGGTAACCCTGCCAGTGCCACCATGGAGAGGATACTTGACACTGTCATCCGTCCTTAGGATGAAGGCCCCAGTGAGGACAACAAGCTTGACTGTCTGGACAGTGACGATCTACCTTGCCCATCTATGACACCTGGTCAGTCTACAACTCCCTGCTTCACCCTGCCCACATCAGTCCCCTCAATCCTGTTGCATCATAGCCAACCATTCGCCCCCAAGCCTGTGTCCCAAGGACTGTTCAAACTATTGTGTGTCCCACAGTACAGGAACCTCAGTTTAACTTTCACCCCCCAGACAATGATGGTCCTGCTCACACTGGGAGTGGTCACACCGTGCTAGGGGCACAGGCCCCTGGGGGCAGGGTTCGGGGGAGCAATGCTGTGGGATAGAGGATGGGGCCCCCAAGGGACTCCACTGAACAGGAAACCATCTCCCAAGTCCTGGGAGCATACCAAACTTCCCAGGACACACAATGCCACTATGGCCTCCCTTGCATGGGTGCTGACGGACATCAGCACCACCCTGCAGGGTTTATCAACCCACCATTAGGCTTCTTCCACTAGCAAGGTTATATCTGCCCAATCTAAAACAGCAGCAGCTAGTGGAATGGAGGCCCTGCCAGGGGAACCACATGCTTCAGACACCCCTCCCTCTGTAGCTGAAGAACTACCCCCCCACAACCGTGGATGTCCACCCAGACATACAGCTGGAGCAGATGCCAAGACAAATCCCACTGTCAGGAAGTGAACCTCTCCTGATTTGTCACCCTTGTGTGCCATGGTTCAAGGACACTTAACCTGTGTAATCAACAGTTGTAGCAGCTACTCTGGGTAATGCATCTACCATGTCACCACTCATCACCTTTTTGTTATCTTGTTCACATTTCTTTTGACTGTTAAAAATATGAAATGCACAATAAATCACATTTGGACAAAGCTACTGTATATGTGTCTTTAATGATACAACAACAAATGTAATGTTTCCCAACTGTGGACTGGTAATGAGCCCCGGTCAGAACTGGCAGTGTAATGGCCATCAGATGGAGCCTCCCTCAGCAGGACACCCATGACAACAGTAATATCACTGGACATATGTAAGAGAGTGAGGTTGAAATCCAGAGCAACACCAGGGCATAGTCTGCATACCGATCTGGAATTAGAGCATTACAAAGAGTACCATCAGGATGGAAGGCACGGTGCCATACAAAATACATATGCAGGTCAGAAATGTTGTGCCCATTGTAGAATACCTCCAAAGCAGGGGCACCCAGATTTGACCTATACATCACCAGTCACAGGCTCTTAACAATATCCATTTTACCAGTTGTCTGTCATGTACACCTCTCATATCTGTATTCAATTACCATTGGGTACTGACAATGAATGCCTCAAGCCATAGGTAGCAGAGCCACAGAATAAATTCCACATTCAGTGGGTGGAAGGAAATAAGAATAGGAGAATGCAAGAAACATATCACAATACTGTTCAGTCCATTAGAGAAGTGAATGTTGGAATCTGTTGTAATAACATATGTTAGAGCTGAACCACTATTACTGTGCACCTTACATTCTATTTGTCTGATTCCACAACTTACACATAGGCATTGGACCTCATTACCCCACCACTGAATATTCAAGTCAAAAGGTGTAATGTCAGCAATCCACTTCAGAATTTGCACAATCAAGAATTGAAAAGGCCCGCTCAACATACCTGTATGACACTGGAAGTACTGATTGATGAACTCTGTGCTAGAGGCAGCTGCATTTTCTTCCTCTTGCTCTTCATCACTTGCCATTTCAGAATTTTCAGCCAATGGTTCAGGTGCCTCACCATCATCATCTAGCAATTGTATCTGACATCTCAGGGCTAGATTGTGGAGCATGCAGCAGGCAACAATGATTTGGCAAACCTTGTGGGGCAAGTAGAGGATGACACCTCCAGACGGGTCCAGGCATCTGAATCTTTCCTTCAGTAGGCCAGAGGTTTGCTCGATTACACACCTTGGCCCATATTTATACTTTTTTAGCGCCGCATTTGCGTCATTTTGTGACGCAAAATCAGTACAAACTTGTAAAATACAATTGTATTTTGTAAGTTTGCGCCGTTTTTGCATCAAAAAGCGGCGCAAATGCGGAGCTAAAAAAGTATAAATATGGGCCCTTGTCCTCCTGTGGGCCTCATTGAAACGTAGTTCCACTGGTGTGGCTGGGTACCTCACTGGTGTCAACAGCCAAGGAAGGTTTGAATAGCCAGAGTCACCTGTAACAAAATGGTAGGACAATTGAAATAATAGGTACAGCGACTGGCCAGAATGTGATGACAGATGACATAGCAATGAAACACATAATTATGTTTACTTACCAAGCAGCCACGCCCTCTCTATGTGTGGGACATTGCTGTTTCGCAATATGTGGGAGCCATGCACTGATCCAGGAAACTTGGCTGACCCTTGTGAGATGTACTGGTCTGCCTTACAAACCACCTGCACGTGGATCGAGTGGTAGTTTTTCCTGTTCCTATACACCTGTTCATTGACACTGGGAGGGACCAGGGCTACATGTGTGCCATCAATGGCCCCTACCACATGTGGACTGTGTTTCATCTCCTAAAAGTCTGCCTTCACATTGGCCAAATCCTTTCTTTGGGGGAAGCTGATGGAGCTGTCCAGGTATTTCAACAAAGCACACAGTCATCCTTCAACACCAGACTGAACATGGGCTGAGACATCCCTGCTGTTAAGGTGACAGTATTCTGAAATGAGCCTCTGGCCAGGTAGTGAAGCATTTACAATACTTGTACTATTGAAGGTATGCAATAGGGATTGTGAATGGCTGGCATCAGATCTGGCTTCAACTGTCTACATAGATCCATGACGGTCTGACAATTCAGACAATGGGGGGTCATTACAACCCTGGTGGACGGTGTTAAAGCTGCGGTAATACCACAAACAGGCCGGCGGACAAAAAAAGGGAATTATGACCCTGGCGGAAACCGCCAACAAAGACAGCCACTTTAACACACCGCCCGCCACGGCGGTACAGACAAGCAGCGCGGCAGTCACCGCCAACAGACAGGCGGAAGTCAATGTACCGCCCATAGTATTACAACCCGCCAATCCGCCACCTATTCTGGGGCGGATACACCGTGGATAAAAAGACGGCGGGAACTGCTTTTGCAATGGTAAAACGCTCACCTGAACACATCCCACGAGGAAGGAGGACTCCATGGAGCCCGAACTCCAAATACTCCCAGCGCTTGTCTTTCTGCTCCTCTACGACCACCATCTACGTAGGCGCCGAAGACAACGGTGAGTACTGCACCTACGACATGGGGAGGCAAAAGTTAGGGGGACACCCACGAAACACTCCCACCCTCGCATATTACAACATACACACCAATGCATTTCCAAACTTCACAGTAACAACCCACAATCCCCCCGGAAGAATGCAAAGACAAAGCGAGATCCGTTCAAACATTGTAATGTTGCAATAAACAAGTTTAGCAAAAATATACAGATATATACGAAAATCTTTCAGAAATATATACAGTACGAGAAGAAGTGCAGATATGTACATATCAATGTCCGTGCACCACTAGTCCAAAAATGCATGGGAGAGGCCCACAAAAGATACCTGACGACAATCGGAGAGAACACTGCCGGGGCATCAGATAGAAATACTACAGGCACCTCAGGGGGAAGGGAAGGGGGTGCACCTCAGCCGGATGAGTGCAAAGCCATATCCACGACGGGGCTCCATGCCCACTGTGCCATCCTGGGGACTGCAAAGCCACAGTCTCTCAAGTCTCTACAGTGGGTGGGTTGCCCACTGTGCCATCCTGGGGAGTGCAAAGCCATAGTCTCTCAAGTCTCTACAGTGGGTGGCTTGCCCACTGTGCCATCCTGGGGCGTGCAAAGCCACAGTCTCTCAAGTCTCTACAGTGGGTGGGTTGCCCACTGTGCCATCCTGGGGAGTGCAAAGCCACAGTCTCTCAAGTCTCTACAGTGGGTGGCTTGCCCACTGTGCCATCCTGGGGAGAGCAAAGGCTCAATTTCGCAAGTAGATAACATCCGCCAGTGGCTCGTGAGGGGGACTGGTGCCCAGACTGGATTAGTCTCCCCGTGAAAGTGCCTGTCCCGTCACTGTCCCAGCTGTACATGGGAAAAGGATGCTTGATGTGGCGGTCTATTCATTCTTGCCCGGTGCATGCTCTGTTCAGCGGTCTTCACCATGGTGGTTCGGGACTGTTCAGCGGTGCTTTACCATGGCAGTTCTGGACTGTTCAGCAGTCTTCATCATGGCGGTGCTTGCCCTTTTCAGCGGTCTTCACCATGGCGGTGCTTGCCCTGTTCAGCGGTGCTTTGCCATGGCGGTTCTGGTCCAGACATTGGTGTGTGGCATGACGTTCCCTAGACTGGGCATTGTTGTGTGGCATGACGTTCCCTCATAGCCCACCTGGGCTGTGGCAGACGGGGCCCTCCTGGGTACTGACTCCGGCGGTGGTCTCCTGACCAGTGACGATACTTGGGCCCTCCTGGGCTATGACTCCGGCGGTGGTCTCCTGACCAGTGACGATACTTTGGCCCTCCTGGGCTATGACTCCGGCGGTGGTCTTCTGACCAGTGACGATACTTGGGCCCTCCTGGGCTATGACTCCGGCGGTGGTCTCCTGACCAGTGACGATACTTGGGCCCTCCTGGGCTATGACTCCGGCGGTGGTCTCCTGACCAGTGACGATACTTGGGCCCTCCTGGGCTATGACTCCGGCGGTGGTCTCCTGACCAGTGACGATACTTGGGCCCTCCTGGGCTATGACTCTGGAGGTGATCTCCTGACCAGTGACGATACTTGGGCCCTCCTGGGCACTGACTCCGGCGGTGGCGGTGGTCTCCTGACCAGTGACGACAGTGCTGGCGGTTGGGTCTCGACCGCCGGGAATGATGGCGCCCTTCTCCGCCGTGATACTCACAACATGCTGGCCAGACTTCCTCTGGGCCTTCCCCACCTTTGGTGGAGTCACAGCTGACTCTCCAATCCCCTTGGAACCCATATGAGTTGGTTTCCCACCAGGAGGCTTCACACAGTCCCGTCGTCCACTCTCCAATTTCAGAGCCTTTACAGGGGGTGGGCTGCCAGCCTTGGCTCCGGGTCACACTGCCTGCCCTGGTGGCCGGTGCACTCCACATTCCTTGAAAAGGCACCACTGGTATTGGAGGCTTTTTGGCTGAGGCGCTACGACGGGACTGATGAATTGGAGGGGGGGGCAAAAAGGTCAACTTTACAGAGGGATAGTTTCTGACGGAGACTGGGATTGGTAGTTGGAGGGGGTCTGGGAGTGGAGGAAGAGGAGGTGGTTGTAGGAGGTGTCACTTTAGGTTATTTGGGTGCAGGTGCAGGTACTGGAGGCTGTCGTGAGGTGGATGGATGTTGGGTGTGTGATTGCCGGCGTTTGTGTACTTTGGGAGGGGGCGTCACAGACACACTGGGAGAGGACACAGGGGACGTGTAAATGGCAGTGGAGGTGGTGAGTGCAGGTGAGCGGCTTGTGGTGCTGGGTGTCCTGGTGCGATTCCTGGTGCCTGTAGATGTGGTGCATGCAGGTGTGTGTGTAGACGAGACTGGGAGGGAGGAGGGAGAAGAGGAGGAGGGGGACACAGTGGAGGCAGTGGATGTTGCTATGTCTGTATGTGTGTGATGCTTGCGTGAGTGCCTGTGGGTTGTGTGGTGCCTATGTTTGCTTGAGCTACTTGTGTGTGCTGACTTGTGTGCATGCTGGTCTGTAGGTGTGCTTGGGATGGGCTGGGGTACAGGGGATTGGGTCTGGGTGGAGGAGGTTGGAGGGGGGAGGCTAGACACAGGGACAATGGCTGCCATCAGTGCTGAGGCCAGAGATTGCAGGGTTCGCTGAAGGACAGCCTGACCAGAATGAATGCCCTCCGGGAATGCATTACCGTGTTGCAACTCTCGTTCTACACCCTGGATGGCATTCACAATGGTAGACTGCCCAACAGTGAGTGACCTGAGGAGGTCAATGGCCTCCTCACTGAGGGCAGCAGGGGTGACTGGGGCAGGGCCTGAGGTGCCTGGGGCGAAGGTGATGCCCTCCCTCCTGGGTGAGCGGGCAGGGGGCGAAGGCTGAGGGGCTGCTGGGAGGGCGGTGCTGGTAGGGGAGGTGGTGGCTGTACCTGTAGAAGTGGGGCGCACAGATGGTGCCGCCACCATAAGGGAGCTCCCATCGTCGGACGAGTCTGTGTCGCTGGTTGGTGATCCGGTGGCCGACGTGAAGCTCCCCTCGCCCTCCGTCCCACTGGTGCATTCTGAGTCCGTGGTGTGGCCCTACATGGCCATGTAGGATGCAGCTCCCTCGTGCTCCGGTGCCACTGTGCCTCCGCCTGATGATGCTGATGCACAAAAGAACAGGGAGAGCAGAACAAGTGGGGGGGGAGACAGAAGAAAGACAGGTTGAGTGCATGGCATACCGCGACCGTTGGCAGACAAGACAGACACAGCAGCCCCCTGCATTACGCCGTGCTCCTGCCCTCTGCATATGCAATTTCTGGGAAATGGCCTACATGGCAATGGTGGACATCTGCACATGTGGATGCCACAGGGGCAACTAAACCTTGACTTGGCACTCTACTGAGGTGGGGTACAGTGCCACATGGGCTGCATTACAGAGGGGCCTAGTCTTCGTGTTTCTGCCTGGCCCAGGTACACCCACAGGCCTCCTCCCCCACCCAGACCCCTCTACTGCGCACAAAGTCCGCAGAATGAGGTTGTACTCACCCCCTTGTGTCTGCTGTGATGCCCTCAAGCGCCCATCCAACTCCGGGTAGGCCACCGCCAGGATCCGGAACATCAGGGGGGTCATGGTGCGACAGGCACCCCTCCCACGTTGGGAGGCCATCCCCAGCTGAGCCTCCACCGTCTTCTTGCTGCAGCGGCGAATGTCCTCTCATCTTTTCCGGCAGTGGGTGCCCCGTCTCTGGTGGGCCCCCAGGGTCCGGACCTCCTTGGCGATGGCACGCCAAATGTCCCTCTTCTGGTGGGCGCTGACCTACATGACATGCACAAGGGAAGCAGAGAAGTCATTACCAACTGCACCGTCGATATGAGTGGCCCCCCTCCCTACTCTAGCCATGTGGCCCATTCATTGACATGCATTATTGTTCCCTGAACTCTACCCCCTTCTCTCTTCCAACCAGCCCTCTCCACCCAGGCCTAGCCCATACAACGTGCTCCATGTGTACTAACCTGTTAGGCTGGAGGACCGTAGAGTAGCGTGTACTGGGGGAGGACCACGTCTACCAGTTTCTCCAACTCCTGAGCAGTGAAGGCAGGGGCCCTTTCCCCAGACGCAGCAGCCATCGTCGCTTCCAGACCGAGGTCACAGCAGCACTTGCAGTGTAGGTCCTCTCCTGTCGAAGGTCAGGTATCTAGTGATTGAACAGATAGAAAATGGCGGTGACGTCCGCGGCGGTGATGTCCGCGGCAGTGCGCATCATCACCGCCGGCGCACCTGTTCATTGGCTCCTGGGACCCATAGAGTCCAGTGTTAACCAATGCTGCATTGCGCCGCGGTCTACGACCGCCTACCGCCACCGTGTGCAACGCCAGCGCTGTTACCCCACAATCCCATTGTCCCAGTTTAGAGGTCAGGCAGCCGCCATTTCAGGGGCCCACATGGCTTCATTTACCTCTGCGTCACACATAGCTAGGCCTACACTCAACACACATACACGAAGGATTTTTTGATTGGTGTAGTACCAAGCATGCAGGTATGGTGGGGGATTAGATAGTTAAGATTTGACTTACCAGTGTCCCATCCTCCACCGACTCCCCCGAGGCCCTCTGGATGCATGATGGTCAAGACTTGCTCCTCCCATGTTGTTAGTTGTGGGGGAGGAGGTGGGCGTGCGCCGCCAGTCCGCTGCACAGCGATGTTGTGCCTGGAAACCGTTGAATGCACCTTCCCCCATAGGTCGTTCCACCTCTTCCTGATGTCCTCCCTATTTCTTGGGTGTTGTCCCACAGCGTTGACCCTGTCGACGATTCTGCGCCATAGCTCCATCTTCCTGGCTATGGAGGTGTGCTGTACCTGTGAGCCAAATAGCTGTGGCTCTACCCGGATGATTTCCTCCACCATGACCCTGAGCTCCTCCTCGGAGAAGCGGGGGTGTCTTTGGCGTGACATTGTGTGGTGTGTGTGATGAGTGGGGTGGTGTGAGTGTTGATGTGTGTGGTGATGTGTAGTGGTGTGTGGTGAGGGTGATGGTGTTGTGTGCCTCTGTATGGTGGTGTTGTCTTGGCTGTGCTGTCTCTCTGGCCTTCGTCCGTAAATTTTGGTCATAGAGGTTTGTGGGTGATGTGGGTGTGTGTTTTATATTGTGTTGGGTGTGTGGGAGTGTTGTTTGTATGTGTGTCAGGTGTGTGTATTTGTAATTGTCCAATGTGGCGGTGTTTTGGAGATGTGTGTGTATTTTGAGCGCGGCGGTGTGTACCGCCAATGGAATACCGCGGTTGAAAGAGCGCCGCATGGATTCGTGGGTCGTAATAGCATGGGCGTGTTTCTGTTGGCGTGGAGGTGGAGGATTTGTTTTCGCCAGTTTAACACTGACCTTTGGTGTGGCGGACTTGTCTGGGTGTCTGTATTTCGGCGGATTCCGAGATGTGGGTCATAATAGCTGTGGCGGACTACCGCCGCGGCG
The DNA here is from genome assembly GCF_031143425.1 of Pleurodeles waltl. Classification (NCBI taxonomy): domain Eukaryota; kingdom Metazoa; phylum Chordata; class Amphibia; order Caudata; family Salamandridae; genus Pleurodeles; species Pleurodeles waltl. Next base: position 829,565,547 of record NC_090437.1, on the reverse strand, counting down.
GCGGTGTCTTGGCGGTCTTCTGCACGGCAGTAAGCGACGTTTACCGCCAATGTTGTAATGACCCCCAATATGTCTGGATGACATGCCTGTCCTCCATGGTTGCCAGGTCAACTAGTGGACGGTACGCTGGTGGTTGCCTCACTCTCCTCATGGCAGGCTATCTATGTTGAGAGGAAAGAATGTACAATGAGTCATGCAGTAGGCACATTTCAGCAGCACATGGTATATTAGCTCACACGTAACATCTGTAGAGCATGCGCAGCACTGCTGACATATGCAATACAGACCATGGATATGTACATCCTCATTGCTGCACATTGGCTAACATGTGGATTAGACATATGTATCATAAGTAATTGAACATGTGTGGGTGACTGAGCAATCCTACACTGATCACACATATTTTTGGGAATCTACCTATATATAGCCATTGCCTATGTACCTCCGAGTAGCTTAACAGAGCTATCAACATACATACAGCCTCAACACATCATTGTGTCAAGTATGTCACACAATGTTGCACTACCATGATGGCACAACAGAAGGTTACACAGATATTATTTGGGTGAGTAAGTGTTTGACGCACTTAAATAAGCACATCCATTGATTACATGAGTAAAAAATGGCAGGCACCTGTCCTACTGTTGTGGACAGTTGGAAGTGACCTAAGACTACTAGCAGAAGTCATCATGGTGGTAGGCGATCGCAACCTCCGTGCAACTTGTCATTGGTTAACACTGTTACCTTTGGCGGACTGGGGCCAATGGCGGTGACCGCCAGCAGTGATGGTCATGTAAGTGGTGGGCGTGACCGCTATTTTCTGCAGCCTTGCTCACTTGACTCCTGATACTGTTGCTAGCAAGACCTCCACAGCGTGAGCTGCTGTGTACTGACTCTCTGAGCAATCATGCCATGTCCTGCAGGCAATAGGGTCCCTGCCTTTACTCCGGAAGAGTTGGAGAAGCTGATGGAGGAGGTCCTACCACTATATGGACAGCTATATCTTGCACCAGAAGAGCAGGGGAGTCCAATGCCCCAGCCATGTGTGATAGGGGTTGCATGTGATGTTGAAATGGACATGTGTACTGGTGAGGGAGTAGATGCATGCAGATAGCTTATAGTGAAGGTGTGTGAGCAGGAAGTATGGGTATGTGTGGGCACTTGTTGTGACAGATGTGTAGTGACCACTCCTGTTCATATGGTGCATATGTACATGACTTTCTCCTTTTTCCTGTGTCATCCATGCAGGTGAACGCCCATCAGAAGAAGGGGATCTGGCATGCCATTGCCAAAAAGAGTGGACCCTGGGGGTGCACAGCCGGCGGAGCACCCTTTGTCATAAGCGGTGGGAGGACCTGAGACGCTGGGCCCAAAAGACCGCAAAGGCCCAGCTGGGGATGTCCTCTCAATGAGGGAGGGGTGCCAGTCAGACCCTCACCCCCCTACTGGCCCACATTTTAGCACTGGCCTACCCTGAATTGGATGGGAATTTGAGGGCAGCACAGCAGCCACATGGGGGTAAGTACTGACTGTATTGTTGTACTTGGCTCTGGTTGCATGGTGTTTGCTGTCTCACTGTAGCTTCTGTGACAATGTAGTAAGGGCTAAATGTATGTAGACCAGTGGAAATCAGTAGTTCCTACCTTGCCTGAGTATTAGCTGTAAATGTGGCATCATGGTTTGCTATGTGTTAGAAATGGGGTTTCTGGTTGGCTAGGGTATGCACCTCAGCCAGGCAGAACTTACCCACTCTAGTCAGGGCAAGGGAGTTACACGTCCAAGATAACCCCTGCTCACCCCCTTGGTAGCTTGGCACAAGCAGTCAGGCTTAACCTGGAGGCAATGTGTAAAGCGTCTGCACAACACACACAACACATGTGACGCAATATCCCCACCACAAAGGAAACACAACAGCAGATTATATGAAAATATACTGTATTGTACACAATGCAATTATCAGACCAAACATCACATATCAGTACTATCCTGCTACCTTAGCAGTTGTCAGAACGTTACACATTAGTTCCTCTGCAAATTAGCAGTAGTCACACATAACACACAGGCTACTCAGTATTCTGCAACATAAGCAGTAGTCAGGAAACCCGTTATCACACTAGAACACTTGTCATAAGAATATCATAAAACGCCCATAGTAGGAACATTAGAAAACATATGGCAAGTTAGGGAAACATATTAGCAAGTCATGCCCATAAAAGGAACATTTGCATATGCCTATGAAACACCATCAAAAACAGGTAGGCAACATATAAATCAGAAGAAGTCTCTAGTAAGAACTTCTGTTCTATATATTGTTCCTTTAACAGTACCTGGCTTGATGAAGGCACCTCCAGCGCCTAGAAGATGAACAATGGGGCCCCGGCGCTCCTATGCGCAAAATGGGGGCCTTTGACATCCTTTTGAGGAGAAGAGGGTGGCACGCACCTCCTCTAGACCATTGACGGGCCCCTCCAGGGACCGTGATTACTGGGGGCCCCCCTAGGCCTCCACCAGCCCTCATGAGGGGGGCCCAAGTTATGGAAATCCTCGAGGGAGAAGGGGGGGGCGCCACGCACCTCCTCCGGATTGAGAACAGGCCCCTTCAGGGACCCACAAACTCCTAGGGTCTCCCCGGGCCTCCACAGGCCCTCACCAGGAGGAGACCACCCAAGAAATGCCACTGGCCCACGAGGAGGCCAACAAGGGAGCCGGCGTCACAGGTGAGTCTCCGGTGAGGCTACCGCCCGGCCCGCGATTCAAGGGAGAGTCCTCCGGGACTCCCGCAGGTGAGGGAGAGGCGTCCTCCTCTCCCTCCTGCTCCTGATGACTCCTGGCCCGAGGCAGGGCCTGCCGATGCCCCGGGGGTGCTCCACGGAGCGTTCCTCACCCCGGGGGCACCAATAGGAGCGCGCTTGCTCCGGGAAACAACAAGAAGGGTTTCTTCGTGCCCCGGGGGCACCAGCAAGCGCGCTCCACTCGCGCTTGAACAAAACAGCTTCCCGGGTCTGCGGCGGTGATTCCCAGCACTACAGCACTCTTTTTGAAAAGCGCTCGGACTCCCAATGAAGCCCGGGTCGCGGCGGTGATCTTCACAGCAGCAGAGCGCTAAGCAAGCGCTAAGGACATCCCCAAAGAGGTGCTTTCCAAAGCGCCTAATTCAGTGAAGAAAAGCACATCTCGTGCTTTAAGCATGGATGCAGGGGTCAGGGGCCACAGCACCCTGCCCCTAGGGGGCAGATTTCTAGGAAAAGGCCCACAGGGGGACAGGGTCCAACAACAGGCCAGCGCAAGGAAGATGCCAGCAAATGGTAGTCCTTTACAGTGACCTGGCAGGTCACAGGTCAGCACAGAAGCAGCAGTCCATGGCGGTTCCTGTGGAGTCCTTCCAGCAGTCTGTGTCCAGTTCCAGGTAAGTTCAAAGAGTCTCCAAATTGTGGGGAAAATTCCCCTGTACTTATAGTCAGTTCTTACAGCGTTTTACAATGGTAGGGAGAGGAGGTTCCAGCCAGTTACAACTGGTTCTGGGAGTGCCCCCTCTCTCCTTTCAGCACAGGCTCCAAACATCAGTGGGGGGTTAACGACCCTATTGTGTGAGGCCAGGGCACAGCCTTTACAACTGTAGGTGTGCCCCGCCTCTCCCTTCTCTCAGCCCAGGAAGACTATTCAATATGCAGATGCACCTCTGTGACACCTCCACCCTCTCTGTGTACAGTCTGTCTGAAAAGTATGCACAAAGCCCCAACTGTCACTCTGCCCAGACGTGGATTGGAGTCAAGCTGCAAAACACCAGAGTCATACGCACAGATAAATGCGCACTTTCTAGAAGTGGCATTTCTGTGATAGTAATAAAAAATACACCCACACCAGTAATCAGCATTTATTATCACCATCACAACCATACCAAACACGCCTACGCTACCCCTCATAAATCAGACAATACCCCTTACACATAAGGCAGGGCATTTCTAATGCAATCCTATGAGAAGGCAGCACTCACAGCAGTGAGACACCAAGTTAGGCTGTTTGTCACTACCAGGACAGGCCATGCAATATGGCACATGTCCTGCCTTTCTACATACATGGCACCCTGCCCATAAGGCTAGCTAGGGCGTACCTTAGGGGTGACTTTCATGTAGTAAAAGGGGAGTTCTAGGCCTGGCAAGTAAACTTAGATGCCAGGACCCTGTGGCAGAAAACTGCGCACCCAGGCCCTGCGCTAGCAGGCCTGAGACAGGTTTGAAAGTCTACTTCAGTGGGTGGCGCAAGCAGCACTGCAGGCCCACTAGTAGTATTTAATTTACAGGCCCTGGGTATAGAGATACCACTGTACAAGGGACTTATAGGTAGATTAAATATGCCAATTAGGTATAAGCCAATCATACCAACGTTAGATGGGAGAGCAACTGCACTTTAGCACTGGTCAGCAGTGATGAAGTGCTCAGGGTCCTAGAGCCAACAGCGAGAGGTCAGAAAAACCAGGAGGAAAGAGGCAAAAAGACTGGGGATGACCCTGCGTAAGGCAAAAAGTCCAACACTATGTGTATGTTTAGATCACCTGTATCAAGACATCTCTATGACTGCATGTGGAGATGCTCAAATGACAATGTCACATGTGTGACACCATCCTGCCATTTCTATGGATGTAAGCTGGTGTATGTAGGAGGCTGGCCTGGTTTATAGTGGTTACCTGATGATACTTACACCTTGTGCCAGGTACAGTTATCCCTTATTAGTAGATTAGTAGTGTTCTAGCAGCTTAGGCTGATAGAGGTAGCTATAGCAGAGCAGCTTAGGCTGAACTAGGAGACATGCAAAGCTCCTACTATACCACTCATATCATATAGCACTATAGCATAAGAATCACAATAGTCAGAGTTACTAAAAATAAAGGTACTTTATTTTAGTGACAATGTGCCAAAAATATCATAAACGATATACTCCCTTAGGAGGTAAGTAAAATACACAAAATATACACACTAACCAAAATCAGAAGTAAACAGTTAGAAAAGTAGTGCAAACACTGTAGAATACAATAGGATGCAATAGGCCTAAGGGCAACACAAACGATATACTAAGAAAGTGGAATGCGAACCACTTAGGGACCCCAGGCCTAGTGTAGTGTGTAGAGGGTTGCTGGGAGTGTTGGAAAACACTAAGGGTGTCCAAGATACCCCACCCCAAGACCCTGAAGACTAGGAGTGAAAGTTACCCTACTTCCCCAGAAACACACTAAAGCCGTGATAGGAGATTCTACAAAGACCACAACAGACTGCAAAACACTGAAGACGGAGTCCTGGACCTGAGGACCTGTAAAGGAAGGGGACCAAGTCCAAGAGTCACGAAAGTGTCCAGTGGGGGCAGGGGGGGCAGGAGCCCACTAAACCCCAGATGAAGGTGCAAAATGGCTGCCTCTGGGTGGAAGAAGCTGAAGACTCTGCAACAACGGAAAATGCCAGGAACTACTCGTTTGCACAGACGATGTCCCACAGCGCGCAGGAGAATGCGGAGTTGTTTCCATCCAGAAAGAACACAATCAAGCTTTGCTAGCTGCAAAAGTTACAGTTGAAGAAAATGGGTGCAACCCAGGCCCAGGAATGACCAGAAGGTAGCCCCTTGGAGGAAGAGACAGAGGGGGCGCTCAGCAACACAGAGAGCCTCTGCAGCAGCAGACAGCATCTGCAGAAGTACTTGAACATGGGTTTAAGAAAACTGATTATAGTGGTCATCTCAACACCACAAAGTAGGGTCCCACGAAGCCGGTGGTCAACTCAGCGAGTTGAGCAATGCAGGACGGAGTGCTGCAGACCTAGACTGTGCTGTACATGAAGGAATCCTTGCAAAAGTGCAAAGACGCCCTAGCAACTGCAGTTCACCCAGTAGACAGGATTACTCTCTGGCGTTGGGAGGCAAGGACTTACCTCCACCAAATTTGGACAGATGGACCACTGGACTGTCGGGGTCACTTGGATCCAGCTCCTGTGTTCCTGGGACCACTCTCGTCATGATGAGAGGGGACCCAGAGGACCGGTGAAGCAGAAGTTTGGTGCCTGCGTTAGCAGGGGGAAGATTCCGTCGACCCATGGGAGATTTCTTCTTTGCTTCCAATGCAGGGTGAAGGCAGACATCTAATAGAGCATGCACCACCAGGAAACAGTTGAGAAAGCCGGCAGGATTAGGCACTACAATGTCGCTGGTAGTCTTCTTGCTACTTTGTTGCAGTTTTGCAAGCGTCCTGGAGCAGTCAGTGGTCGATCCTTGGCAGAAGTTGAAGAGGGAGATGCAGAGGAACTCTGGTGAGCTCTTGCATTCATTATCTCACTAGAATCCCACAGGAGAGATCCTAAATAGCCCTCAGAGGAGGATTGCCCACCTAGTCAGGGAAGCACCTATCAGAAGGGGTCTCTGATGTCACCTTCTGGCACTGGCTACTCAGAGGCCTCCATTGTGCCCTCACATCTCTGCATTCAAGATGGCAGGGGTCTGGGACACAATGGAGGAGCTCTGGGCACCACCCCTGGGGTGGTGATGGACAGGGGAGTGGTCACTCCCCTTTCCTTTGTCCAGTTTCGCACCAGAGCAGGGGCTGGGGGATCCCTGAACCAGTGTAGACTGGTTTATGCAAGGAGGGCACCATCTGTGCCCTTCAAAGTATTCCCAGAGGCCAGGAGAGGCTACTCCTCTCAGGCCCTTAACACCTATTTCCAAAGGGAGAGTGTGGAACATCCTCTCTCAGAGGAAATCCTTTGTTCTGCAGAAACCTGTCTGTGGGTTGGCAGCAGCGGTAGCTGCAGTGAAAACCCCAGAGAGCTGGTTTGGCAGTACCCGGGGTCCATGCTGGAGCCCCCAGGATGCATGGGATTGGCACCCCAATAACAGATTTGGCATGGGGAGACAATTCCATGATCTTAGAAATGTTACATGGCCATATTTGGAGTTACCATTGTGAAGCTACTTAGAGGTATTGACCTATATGTAGTGCACGTGTGTCCCCACACTCACAAAGTCTGGGGAAATTGCCCTGAATGATGTGGGGGCACCTTGGCTAGTGCCAAGGTGCCCTCATACTTAGTAAGTTTGCACCTAACCTTCACTAAGTGAGGGTTAGACATATAGGTGACTTATAAGTTACTTAAGTGCAGTGTAAAATGGCTTTGAAATAACGTGGATGTTATTTCACTCGGGCTGCAGTGGCAGTCCTGTGTAATATTTGCCTGAGCTCCCTATGGGTGGCAAAAGAAATGCTGCAGCCCATAGCGATCTCCTGGAACCCCAATACCCTGGGTACCCAGGTATCATATACTAGGGAATTATAAGGGTGTTCCAGTGTGCCAGTCAGAATTGGTAAAAATGGTCACTAGCCTGCAGTGACAATTTTAAAAGCAGAGAGAGCATAAACACGGAGGTTCTGGTTAGCAGAGCCTCAGTGACACAGTTAGGCACCACACAGGGAACACATTCAGGCCACAACTATGAGCACTGGGGTCCTGGCTAGCAGGATCCCAGTGAGACAGGCAGAAACTAACTGACACACAAGTAAAAAATGGGCGTAACATGCCAGGCAAGATGGTACTTTCCTACAGTGTATCACTCTACTCATTGAGTATAACCTGGTCCATCCATCAGCATATGAACGTTAGTAGCTCTAAGGTGTCTGTCCACTCCCGTCTGTGTTGATCACCTGTATTTGCAACTGGGTGACTCACTTATTTGGTACAGGGACTGTTGAAACCTAGTACTGGTACATCTATAGGCTCCACATGAGGCAGCCATCTGATTTACACCACAGATATGGCCCTTATAGGACAGTACATATGGGTTTGTAGTTGTATCCCATTGTTGTTGATCTTCATTCTATTGGGTATGTGAAGGTAGCAATAGAAGGGTATTATCACTTGGGTGTCTGATTTGGTATGTTTGGACTCATTGTGTATTTTCCATGAGGTTGACATGTGGGCATTTCACCTTTAACCCATTGGCTTTGTTCTAGAGGTGGTGAAGTGCCTACGCAGAGCTAGCCTTTGACAATATGCAAAGTCAATGCCATGTGTGCCAATGCCCTACCAATTACAGTACAACATTGGTTAGTTGCTGCCTACATCATGTCTCAATGGTTACTTGAGGACACATCTTATGGAGTAGGACAATCATTGCTACCCTTGGCCTAGCTGATGAGGGCACTTTGGACAGGATGAGGCTTTGAATGACTTATGAGAGCAAGAGGAAATGGACTTGTTCTAGAACTATTTCTAAAGCAGCCTTTTGTTGTAGTGGGATATGTTATCAGTGCAACGGCAGTCGTGTAGGTCCATGTGTGCATCATGTGTACATGTAATTTCCGTGTGACATGTGTGTTATCTGTACTTAGGTACAGGTAATCACATCAGGAATGGTGTGAGTGATGTTGGTTTACTCATGTTGTAAAGTCGTGCAACTGTAACTGCATGTCAGGTGGATTAGTAGGTGCCCTATGATGTATTTTGTGGCTACTTGAAGTTTATGACACTGCACTAAGTGATTGACTATGGAAGTATCATGTGTGCTATGTAGGCACATGCATGTATGAAATGATGTGGTGTATCTGTGTTTAGTGTCTGCAGATATTCCTCTGTGATTATGTAAAAGTAATGACATGCCTGTTCCCCACACATGTATTCTACACATCAGATATCACCTTGTTGTGGCTACCTCAGTTAATGTATCCATATTGGCACATATGTAAAGAGGGTTCAGCCAGTCATGTGATATGACTGGCAGGTGCTGTGTGGTCTGTGAATAGCGTAATCTTCACTATCAAGGAACATTACTAATGGGCATGGACTGGACAGATGTAGTTTCAGAACATGATTGATGTGTTGTGATCAGTCACCTGCTCTTCCTATAGGTGATAGCAATATAGAGAGATATGATCAGGATTATGCTAGATATTTCTACTTCAGACAGGGCATGATGAGCATGCTGACATGGCTTTCCTGATCATCATTTAAATTACTCCAGTCGTGCTAACTTACTTGGAATTTGATGTGGGTGTGAGGGATGACATAAAGGGGTGGATAGTAGTGACATGCTGTGACATGATGTAGGATATGTGTATTGCCAACAGAGATAGCCTAGCCAGGAGATGTTTACCTACAGTTGTGCATGTTTACATGTGTGTATGTGAGGAACGTGTTAACTCTTTCTCTCCCTCTCTCTCTATTTGTGTGCATCAGCATTGGCAGGCAAAAGGAGACAGTGCACAGGCGAGTGGGGATGTTGCTTGCCACAGGACCCCGAGTGCTGAGACCACCAAGAACGAGGGACCCAGTGGCCTGGAGGATGATGGGAGTGGCACGGGGAAATCAGATCTTCCGCCTCATCATCTTCGGAATCCTCCTCCATGGGATATTCCCTGGAGGTGGTGGACCCTTCTGGGTCCACCCAGCACCATCTTTATCTGCCACCCCCCTTACTATCACCCTGTAGCTCCCCACCCAGTTGTCGAAGGCCGCTCACCCAGTAGGGTGGCTGTCTCCTTCACCACAGGCACCTCTGCCTCTGCCCCTGTCAGCCCTGCTGCCCTCAGTAAGGAGGGTATTGACCTCCTGAGGTCGATCTCTGTGGGCCAGTTGACCATAGTGAATGCCATCCAGGGACTGGCAACTCAAGAACAACAGAGTAATGTATTCTTGGAGGGCATTCACGGTACACTGGCTGGCCTGCAGAGATCCTTTCAGGCTCTGGCCTCCGCACTGATGGCAGCCAGTCACCCTTTATCTTCTATCCCCCTTCCACCTTCCCAATCCCACACCCCTCTTTCCCATCCCAGCCAAAGCACACAGACAGACAAGCATGCATCCACCTCAACATCCAAGGGTACTGCTGACAAACACCACAAACACCACAAGACCCACCACCAGCATGCACACAAACAACACCAACCTGCAGACACACCAACAATCATTACCTGACTACAGACTCTCCCACCACCCCTGCCTTCACAGACACTACACCGGACACACCTAAGACGCCACACAGACATTCACCAATACAGCCACTACTCCAATCTTACCCACAGCCAGCACATTAGCAGAGCCGCAGACATCCGCCCCAGTCACCAAATCAGCAGACACCACAACCACAGACACACCCACATGCAGCACATCCACCATACTTGCAGTCACCTCACCCTTCCACCACTGCATCTCCAGCACCTCTTCCCCCTTCTCTCAACACACATAAATGCCCACACTCACCCACCCAACAAACACACAGCACACACGAGCATTCCTCGCACACACATGCACCCAAAACATTTACCAAGACACCTCTTACAACCACTGCCTCTCCCTCGACTCCCAAACCCTTTTTCCATGATCGTTCCAATGTGTTGAAGAAGTTTTTCCTCTTGGAATTGTCCCTTTTCCCTAATTCTCTCCCACCCCGTCCGACCCCCAAAAGGTCTGTGTCCCTCCCCAAGTCCAGCCCTCCCACCTCCAAGTCCTCCCCTGCTCCCTGCTAGTACCTATGCCACTCCCCCACCAAGAAGCCAACCCCTCCCAAGTGTTCCCAGCTCTCCCCTAAGCCTCACCCTAAGCCCCCCCAAGCCCAAAGACCCCCCTCCCAAACGGAAGACCGAACCCTCCTTCACCACCCTCAACCCCCCAATGTCTAAGGTGCCCGCCTGCCCCCTTGATGCCCCTACCTCTGGAGGTTATATAGCAGTCAGGAGTCATGTTGGGACACTCAGATGTGCCATATTTGCATTGCGTGCATTGTTGTTACGACTGGCCTATGGGCATTTCATATTGCACATAGTTCTGCATTCATTTATACATTTATTATTAGTATACATCTGGGCCAACTAGTTGTTGGTTCCAAGGTCACACATTTGTCCTGCCTTTCTTTCCTCATGGCTGTTATGGTATTGCTTGCTTTGGTTTGTGTGTGAATTAATTTTGTGTGTGGTCGCTGTGCTACCAGTTGTGTCTGGGCAGCATGTGTGGGTGTGTGTGTTGCATATGTTCCACAGTAATGGCTGTATATTGTGTGTTGGACATGTAAGTGTTTGGGACATGCATTTATGTTGATATTATGTGTACTGATTGTGTTGACATTTGTTATTAGGAGTGTTGTGTGCCCTTGTGTGGTTGTACTGTGTGCATGCATGTGTGTGGTGATTGGTATGTCGGAACCGTTGTGCACTGTGTTTGCGTGGTCTGACATATGCTTCATTGTATGGCTGTGTGATTGTATGTATTTGTTCTCGGCTGTTGTTACGTAGCGTTTTATGTATGTTATGTCAGATGGAGGTGTGTATTGTGGTTGCTTGATGGTGCATTTGTGGTGGTGCATTTGAGGTGGTGTGATTTGATGGTGTTGTGTGTTGTTGTGTTTGACTGTGCCAGTGCTATGTGTCTGCAGGTTGGTGTGTGTTTTAGAACTGTGTGTTGGCCTGTGCGAGTGTGTATGTGGCTATGTGTGAATGTGCGTGTCAGTGTGGGAGTACATGTGTGTGTCGCCATCGCCACCCATTCAGGATGTTCATGTTGTGTGTGCATTGATACCTTGGCATTGTGCGACAGTGACAAGTAAGTGTGTGTACTCAAGGTTGCTGTCGTCGTCAGTGGTTCCAGAGTTGTTGTATGAGCAGGAGCAGCGAGAAGATGTGTAGTTCAGGTTCCTTGGCGGCTCCTGATGGGCATGTGTTCCTGAAGGTGGGTGTCTCCTTTCATAGAATTGGTTTCTGCCAGGGTTTTCGTGGTGGTGCCACCGCGGCAAAAACCTTGGCGTGTGCAGTCTCATAATCTGTCTAGGGGAAACATGGTCTCCACCGGTCTGAAGGTGCCTACCGCTGTCCGTGGCGGCCTGACCACACTGCCGGTGCCAGCAGTGATTTGGCTGTATTCTGTTGCGAATACCCTGTGGTCATAGTTTGCAGTGTTATCCGCCAGCCTGTTGGCGGTCGGCCCACCACTGCCAACATGGCGGACATGAGACCGCCAGACTCGTAACGACCCCGTATGTTTTAAAAGCGTACTGAATTATACCCCCCGAAATCTTAAAGGAATGCATTATAAATCTAGCCCATGAAGAACATATAGGAACAAATCTAACAAAAAACATGATCACAGAAGAGTACTGGTTTCCCAATATGGATAGAGTTGTGGAAGAAAAAGTAAGAGATTGTTATACATGTGGGAAAAGTGATAAGATAAAGGTGACACACAAGGCTGCTCTATCCCCGGTAAAAGTTCCATCCATACTATGGGAAAAGTTGGGATTAGATCTAGTTGGCTACCACTCACATTGGATCAATGTCAAATTTGTGAACAACACAAGCAGTAAACCCTTAATGGAATTTCTAACTGATGCAATTTGACAAGAAGGTATTCCCAATACCATAATAATAGACAATGGAGTACAATTTGTGTTAGAAGAAATCAAAGCATTTTTGAAAGTTCTATCCATCAATCACTTAAGGACACCCTTATGTTGTTCTAAGTCAAACGGATTAGCAGCATACACTACAAATACACCCATAAAAAAAATGTTAAGAGACTCATTGTGGGCATATCACATCTCCCCTAATTCCATAACAGACATATCACCTTTCACAGCTCTCACAGGGAGGAAACCTAGGGCCAGATGTATCAAACCATTTTGCATTTGCAAACGGTGCGAATCGCAAAAATTGGCCGTTTGCGAATGCAATAACGTGGTCTGCAATGCATGAAAGGCATTCGCAGACCAAAAATAAGGAATCGCAAAAATTGCGATTTTTTGCGTTGCAACATGGTTTTGCGGGTCACATTTTGCATCTCGCAATTTGCAACATGAAATACAGAATCGCTATTACCGAAAATACCAACATTCAATGAATATACAGGTGATATGCAATGCCTCCTACATCATAACTGATCTTGTGGCCAGGTACCCAGGGAGCACACATGATTCATACATCTTTCGTCACAGCGGCATTCACACAAGACTGCTAGCTGGGGAGTTTGGTGAAGGATATCTACTAGGGATTGTCCCTCTGTACACTAGTGCATTGATGGCATTGTGACATCAGATGGCTCACTTACTCATTATACCCTTTCTTCTTTCCAGGAGACAGTGCCTACGCAGTGCGCACCTACATGATGACGCCCTACCTCAATCCTACAACACCAGCAGAACGGAGATACAATTCAGCACACAGGGCAACCCGCAATGTGGTGGAGCGCACCTTTGGGCTGCTGAAGAGTTGCTTCCGGTGCATCCACAAAAGTGCAGGGGCACTACAGTACAGCCCGGACACGACCTGTAGAATAGTGGCCACATGTGCATTCCTGCACAATATAGCTACCACCAGGGGCATACCTGTGGAAATATCTGATTCAGACTCAGATGAGGATGATGATCCCATACATCCCCCTACAGCCATCAGACAGGACTAGTGCAGCACAGGGCAGGCAAAGGCGTTCAGACATCATGCACAACCATTTCAGATGTAAGTAATAACAACACAACTTCACTTACATGTGTACTGGTAGTTAGAACCTTTATTACCTTAACGTCAGGTAACATAAGTGTCACTAGCAACAAAAAAAAAGTGTTATAAAATAAGCAGTTAACAGTGTCTCACTATTTATTCATAGTTTACTGTATAACAAAAGAAGCAGACAGTCCCCTGTGGCCATTACAGTCACTTTCTACGGCCACGCAAGCCACTTGAGTGCGCAGTGGCCTCACCAGCACCTCTGGTATCTGCCTCAGTTGCAGTGCTGTGCCTGGCACTGCGACGCCAAGGATCAGTGGTGGGCACTGCTATGCTGCTGAGGCTAGATGAGTCCTCAGTCTCCCCTAGTCCAAGTTCACTGGGTGTAGCAGAGCGGTTACCCAGCATAGTAACCAGCACATTAGTTATCTGGACCAGTCCCTGTGCTACATCCCTACTGCTGTGCGCTGCCTCCACCTGTGCGGCCACAGCACGCCGTGATATGAGGGCCGTTGATGTTGCAAGTTGATTGACCGATCAACAGAATCCACCAAACATGTCCATAAATCGCCTCTCCTACCAACGGTGGCTGACTCTGTCGTGCCTTAGCTCTGTGTAGAGTTCCCTCACTGCAATTGTCAGCTCCCTGGTGTTCTCAGAAGCTGTGATCTGTCCCTCATGCAGCTTTGAAATGTTAGAATGAAGGCACTCCAACTGCCGATACAGCCCCCCCATGTTGGCATTGTGTGCCTGCATCTGCCTATGCATTGCCGTTATCTTCCTGTTTTGCAGGCACTGCAGTTTCAGCATAGTGGATTCCAGGCCACCGAAGACTAATGGGCCCTCTCTTACTTCCATGTGCTGTGTGCCTGCATACTGAGGCCTTCTGCAGGGTGTTGAGTTACGCTGGGGCTGGCACTCCTGCATTACAGTGGATCTGCCGTCTGGGGAAGGAGTGTGGCTGTCATCCCGCATGTCTTCTGAGTCCCGGCTCAATTCGAGGAGCGGTACAGCTCTTGCCCTGCATCTGATAGGCGCAATATTCAGTGATTCACTGGTGTTGGAGTCTGATGGAGGGTGGGTTTCAGCATCCCCCACAACGGCACATGCTGCTGGGCCTGGGCCATCTGCAACAACAATGTGAAGCATGTCATTTATGTATGTATCACCAAAGGTTACACAATGGTAATAAATGTACAGTTACATCATATCACTATGTAGTGGGTGTTGTGTTCTTCTGGGTGTCGCTCTGCTTAATTACATTCTATGTGCTACTTTCAGCTCTGGGTTGTGGACTACCACTCCCATAAGGCATTTTTGTGCCACTTCTAAAATGTGGAATAGACTACTTATCACAATGCTTTGCTGTACTTGCTAATTCCTAAGGGGCATTTGTACATACCCATATGGGGTTACATTTTGATATTGCACTTACCTTTACTGGTGCTTGGTGTGCCGGATGTGTCTATGTCAGTGACCCCACTGACAGCTTCTGGGAGGAGTGTCGACTCAACCAGGTCTTCCATCGGGGTGGAGGGTGTCTCAGTGGATGGTTCCCCTCCTGTGCTCCTTGTCTCCTGTAGTCTTATTGCCACCCTCTTCTTGGCACGGGATCGCAGGTCGTACCACCTCTTTTTGATCTCCTCCACTGAGCACTGCGCAACCCCCACAGCGCAGATTTTTGTTTGTATGTCCGCCCAGAGTTTGCGCTTCTCACTCTCAGGGACCTGGAGTGAGCTCTTCCCGAACAGACGGTCATGGCTCCTCACCACCTCCTCAGTGAGCACCTCCAGTTCCTGCTCACTGAACTTGAGTTTTCTTTTCCTTCTCCCTTCTCCTTTCCATGTGCAGAGTTGTCCATGGTGATGTGCGGTCCTGCCTTGTTCACAGACTTGCTCCCTGTGGCTGGGCTGAGTCTCTCTCAATGCTCCTTTGGGTGTGGCACCTGCACACTGCTTGGGATGGCTCACTTCCTGCTTGTGATGTCATCAGGCTCTGCTAGGTGTGCGTTTTCGGAATTTTCAATTTTCAATTACCGAATCGCAAACTTTTTTCAATTCGGTATTTGGGCCTCGCAAACCGCAAATAGTGATTTTTAAGAAATCACTAATTCCGAATCGCAAATATGTTACATAGCATATTGCGACTCAGAAATAGCGATTTCTTAAAAATTGCTATTTGCGATTCGCAGAGGGCTTTGTTCATACATCTGGCACTTAGTTCCAAACTCACCCTGAACTGTCTTAACGGAGGTCAACCGCTATGGGTGAATAGAGAAGCTATGTCAGAGTCTGTACACAAACACCAACAAAAATACAAATCCTGGTATGGTAAGAAATGGGGAACAAAAGATCAAAAGTGGAGAATAGGACAACGGATAGTAGTAAGAATGCCCTCCCAGAGTAAGAACAAATTTAGCTAATTTTCAGAATGATCCAGGATCTGTAAAATAAGGAAAAACGTAGTAATCCTGGAGGACGGAAAAATGTGGGGTATGTACAGATTAGTTTGCTGTCCAGATAGCATCATTAATTAGTCATATCCACAGAATACCAATAGCCTAAACAAAATGGAAACAACAAAACAGAGGAAAAGTACAAGCAAAAAACGTCTTCTTAGTTGAGCTATATATCTGAATTAACCTGTTTTATAATTTATGAACTGGGGTGAAGTATGATTTTAATTGTTTAAGGGAGGATATTGTGATTTTACATGGTACTTCCCTTTCTCTTTACCCCGTTCCTCACCTGCCCCCCTTCCCGCTATTTTCAGTTGGAACATTCCTTAAAGGTTCAATTAGAATGTTGGTGAGTGTGTCAGTCCTTCCTTGTGTGGTGAGACTGAAGACACTATTGTAAGGCTCTCTTTATCTTAATCAATAAAGTAGTTACTTCTAACTTTTCGTGATTTATCTTTTCAAATACCAAATAAGGTGTTTTCAGGTCCAACTGTTCTTGGCCATTACATACCTATACCTCTCTCGGTGAAATAACACAATTCGTAATGAGGGCCTTGGTGTGTGCCTTTGAAGGTCATGCATGGGTGCCAAATGCGTGCATACCATTCACAAACCCGTATGATCTCCACAAGCACCAGCACCATGTTATATATAAGTCCCGATGCATGATGCAGGTCACATTTTAACTTTCTGCTTAGTGGTTATTTCTTTTTCTATCATTCAGACTTGATAATAGATACAACCAATATTACAAGTAACGTCTCCCCTGTGGCCACTTTTTAAAGTGTAGCTGCTGGATGACACAGAGGTGCATTTTTCTTAGCACAAACACACTCATCAGTCTGTAAAATAAAAGAATGCAACATCCACACAATTTCAGAAACAAGAATATAAATATATTTGATTACACAAGCGCCATCTGCAGCTTGTTTTCGGGTTTCTCTCCCAGCAAAATTGTTTTGACATCAAGTAGCTCTCAAAACCTAGGGCTTGTAAAAAAACACCCACAATTATTAATCAATTAACTCTGAATATTTGGAAACTGAAACACATGTGGCTTAACGCCGGGCATTTTATGGGCGCCATAATACATTAAATAACTAATTACGGCAAGGCTGACAAGTAAACAGTGTTGAGCAAAGCGTTAAAGCACATACCCCTTGCTTCCTAGGCACTTTCGAATACCTACTTAGGTGCACTCGTTTTTTCTCATGAAATGAATTTGCACCGACGGCAGACTCGAAATGTGTTCAAATAAACATATGCGTACTTATTGGCACATTATGCAATGTAAAAGGTAAAATATAAAATTTGCCTTCTCCTGACTCAACTCATACTCTACTGAATGTAATGTGAAAACGTTTAATCTGAAGGTAAAATCACATAAATGTGCCCACACAAATAATGGCTATCTCTTGTCACGTCTTGTATGTTATTTAATAGTAGTGTAACCTATATAAAGCGCTCTAACCTCTTATTGGATAATGTCACCGCTACTGAAAAAAATAAATAATAAAACCTCTGCTGATTTTAACGGACAGTGAACGATGGTACCTTGATTTTATCGAACACCTTCTGTTTTAACAGACTGACTGACTTCATAAAAAGCAAAATACGAACGATTTCTTTGGATGCATCGATGTTTCAGAAATGGGAGAGCAACTTAATCCAAACCAGTTTTCTCCCTCGTCAGTACTTAGGCTGATGTGGCCTTTAATGTCCTGCCATTCTGCTGTAATTGACAAACACT
Source organism: Pleurodeles waltl (assembly GCF_031143425.1). Lineage (NCBI taxonomy): Eukaryota > Metazoa > Chordata > Amphibia > Caudata > Salamandridae > Pleurodeles > Pleurodeles waltl. Next base: position 829,547,883 of record NC_090437.1, on the reverse strand, counting down.
AAATGCTTTATCAGTCTGGCACCACAAATGACTTGTCTCTGGGCTTTCCCAGACTACCTTGTCTGAGGAGCGACATGAAACGCTTTAATGATCATATATTAGGTGGGCCCTTTAACCTTCCTCGGGCCAGGTCAATTGGGCAGTCAATAGGAGAAGTCAGTTCCACTTGCTATTTAACTGCAATCGTCCAAGTTTTCGAACAAAAATGGGCTGGGAAGAAAATAATGCATAGATAAGGCTGGCTGTCCTGGAGACTGCTGGCAAATGACTGGGCAAAGATTGTGCATTTCATCTCCTTCTTATGCACGCCTGCCGTCCCTTATTTCGGCCAATTACCATCAGGAGTATACCTATGTGAACTTTTAAGTGTTATAGAATACTCATTTGACTAGTTTTACGTTTTTTTTAATACAACCTTGCAATTGTAGCAGAGGAAAAAATATTCCATTAGAGAGCTATTGTAGTTTTAAGTCAGGTATTCGGAGACTTTTGTGTCAGTATTTAGTGCAACTGTTTTAAAAGACTCTCTGTACTATAAATAGCACTCATTTTTGTAAAGCCAATATACGTTTTTTGTTGTTTAGTGTGTGTCAACATATTAGATGCTTTGTTTGTTAGTCTGCAAAGTATGAAACCCGCCACTTTTAAGATGCTGCATTATAACCTTTCTCTCCCGCGAAGTACCTCATGCAGCGCATAAATTATCATTTAATGTCTTCAGTTTTTCTCGGTGTATCAATATCTATGGCTTCCAGCAAGGACGTCTTAAATGTAAAACATCTTTTTCTGCAAAAAAAAATGCAGTTTACCTGAGAAATTCGTCAATGATTTTGAGACAAACAATGAAGTCGCTCTTTTATCAGTGAACTCTTCTTTCTTGACCTGACATCGAATGGCGGTCCCATCACTTCCAGATTCCCATCCCCATGGCAGGTTAATGCTCCTGGCAGCGTGACTCCCAAGACCAGTGTCAGCAAGAAAACTACCAATGGCATCAAAGGGCAAGTTTGGGCAACAGCTGCTATCCCTTTGTCTCAATTGATGTTCATGAAAGGGCCACATTTTTAGGCTTTTATATCAGTTTGACAGTAAGGGGAGTTTTATTGACTAAACTGAGATTATTACTTGATTTTTAAAATCTCTAAACACCACCGAAGACATTACCCCAAGGATACATGATAACTCAATAGTACAAGATAGAAATCACTAATATGGAGACAGTGTAAAATATGCTCTCCAATAGTTAAAAAGCTTTTACTGATGTGTGAATGCCCTAGAGGCATCACAAAACCTCAGACTTCTCATCATAAAAAGTAAGAAGAGAAGTCCATATAAAATGTAAAAGACAGCGCGTTGGGATACAATGTAATGCTTGAGCTATCCAATGAGTGGAAACACGCACAGGTAGGTGCCATGTGTAGGCTAGGTGAGACCTGGGGACGTCTTCAGCATGCCCACTGGCGAGATCTATGCACACTCTGAATTTCAGTATGGGTTATCCTATCGATGACACAAATGATACAAATCTTGACATATATTGATGGGCTCATCACAGCGGCAGCCTGTTGAGTGTTGAGGGCAGTCCACCCCCACAGAAAAAGCTCACCAGGGCCCTAAACATGTTGGTATTCGGCACTGTCTTGAACTTTATTACACATTCATCAGCCCTTTCTCAGCCCAAATGCCCATAAAATGCAGACCATAAACCAAGTTATGTCGTCTTTCTGCAGGATTCAATTGTAGCACTTTTTTGTATATGGTGCTGTTAACTTTGTAAGGACAAAATAGATAGGTTTATGCTCTGTATTCTATTTTGAAAACATGTTTTTACAATACACAATGTATGCTCAGTTATCTTTGATGTGCAACAGACTACTTGAGAACATTATGTGATTTGAAGGGATAACTGCTATAAATTGAGGAATTAGAAAATCTAAGGTATTGTTGAAGGGCTTAGATTAGGTAACCTCTGTATAATGGTTCGGACTTTTTCCTGTCCCAGAATTGTTGATGGGTGCAGTTTGTCCTGAAGAAGGTGATGTAGATTTCTTGGAACCCACTGTAACAAGTTTCAATATTTGTTAGCTTGGGTTTACTTGACAGGGATGACAGTGCACTTGAGGCTCTAAATTAGGAGCTATTCCCTGAGCATGATCCTATGTGTACCACAAACCTTATTTTTAGAAAGTGTGTGAGTGTGTGCGAGTGATGGGCAGAGGGGAAGAGGATATCTTGTTTGGTGTACTGAATTATATTTTGGATGTACTTAATTATATATTGTGTAAATATAACATTGCTAAATATATGATGAGGGTGGGTGTTGGAAATGGCCCTTTTTGCAGGGTCATCCCTAGTCTTTTTGCTTCCTTCCTCCTATTTTTTCTGAACTGTTTTTGTTGACTTTAGGACTCTGGGCACTTTACCACTGCTAACCAGTGCTAAAGTGCATATGCTCTCTCTGTAAAGTGTACTGTTGATTGGTTTATCCATGATTAGCATATTTGACTTACTGGTAAGTCCCTAATAAAGTGCACTAGAGGTACCCAGGGCCTGTAAAGCAAATGCTACTAGTCGGCCTGCAGCACTATTTGTGCCATCCACATTAGTAGCCCTGTAAACATGGCTCAGACCTGCCACTGCAGTTCTAAACTGCCACTTCGACTTGGCAAGTGTACCCACCTGCCAGGTCTAAACCTTCCCTTTTACTATATGTAAGACACCACTAATCTAGGCCCTAGGTAGCCCCATGGGCAGGGTGCAGTGTATGTTTAAGGTAGGACATATACTAGTGTGTTGTATATGTCCTAACAGTGAAATACTGCCAAATTCGGTTCTCACTGTGCAAGGTCTATCCCTCTCATAGGTTAACATGGGGGCTGCCTTTAAATATCCTTAAAGTGCAGATTCTATTTGAGAGCAGGTAAAAATTTGGAGTTTAGTGTCTCTGAGCTCCCAATCTAAAAATACATCTTTTAGTAAAGTTGTTTTTTAGATTGTTAGTTTGAAAATGCCACTTTTAGAAAGCAGGCATTTTCGTGCTTAATCCATCTGTGACTCTGCCTGTTTGTGGATTCCCTGTCTGGGTCAGTTTGACAGTTGGGCTGTTCACACCTCTCCTCTAGACAGTGACACAAAGGGGGCTGGAGTGTAGCCTGCATATCTTGATAAGCCATCTGTGTTGCAGGGGAGGGGAGGAATGGTCACTCACACCTGAAAAGACTGTGCCTGCCCTCATACAATGCCATCCCCGACCCCCTGGTGAGTGTCTAGGGCCTGGCCTCGACAAGGAAGGATCTTGCAAACACATCAGACTTTGCTTTGAAGTTTGCCAACTTCAAAGACAGAACTGGGTATAAGAAGAAGACCCAAAACCCCAGACTTTTAGAGTCTTTCTGGAACCAAGAGGAACCTCTGCCCAATAGAAGAGCTAAAGAACTGAAGGATAAGTACTGTCTGTTAGACCTGACAGCCTTAGGGTGGTCACCCCTAACTTTTTGCCTGCCTCCCTCCACTTTTTGGACACTGTTTTTTGCTGGCTTTTAGACTCTGCGCACTTTATCACTGCTAACCAGTGCTAAAGTGCATATGCTCTCTCCCTTTAAACATGGTAACCTTGGATCATACCTGTTTGGACTATTTAATTTACTTGTAAGTCCCTAGTAATGTGCACTAAATGTGCCTAGGGCCTGTAGATTAAATGCTACTAGTGGGCCCGCAGCACTGGTTGTGCCACCCACTTAAGTAGCCCTTTACCTTGTCTCAGGTCTCATGGCAAGGCCTGTGGGTGCAGTTTCACTGTCACCTCGACTTGGCATTTAAAAGTACTTGCCAAGCCTAAACCTCCCCATTCTCCACTTATAAGTCACCTCTAATGTGTGCCCTAGGTAACCCCTAGAGCAGGGTGCGGTGTGGGTGAAAGGCAGGACATGTACCTGTGTAGTTTACATGTCCTGGTAGTGTAAAACTCCTAAATTCGTTTTTGCACTACTGTGAGGCCAGCTCCCTTCATAGGCTAACATTGGGGCTGCCCTCATACAGTATTGAAGTGGTAGCTGCTGATCTGAAAGGAGTAGGAAGGTCATATTTAGTATGGCCAGACTGGTAATACAAAATCCTGCTGACTGGTGAAGTTGGATTTAATATTACTATTCTAGAAATGCCACTTTTAGAAAGTGAGCATTTCTTTGCACTTAAATCTTTCTGTGCCTTACAATCCACGTCTGGCTGGGCTTAGTTGACAGCTCCTTGTGCATTCACTCAGACACACCCCAAACACAGGGTACTCAGCCTCACTTGCATACATCTGCATTTTGAATGGGTCTTCCTGGGCTGGGAGGGTGGAGAGCCTGCTCTCACACAAAGGACTGCCACGCCCCCTACTGGGACCCTGGCAGACAGGATTGGACTGAAAGGGGACCTGGTGCACTTCTTAGCCCCTCTTTGAAGTCTCCCCCACTTCAAAGGCACATTTGGGTATAAAACAGGGCCTCTGCCCTACCTCATCAGACACTTGCTGGAGAAGAAACTTGAACCAGAAACTACATCCTGCCAAGAAGAACTGCCTGGCTGCTCAAAGGACTCACCTGTCTGCTTTCTACAAAGGACTGATGATTTGCTGTTGGCCTGCTGCCTTGCTGAACTCTTGTCTGGCTGTGAAAGTGCTCTCCAAGGGCTTGGATAGAGCTTGCCTCCTGTTCCCTGAAGTCTCAGGACCAAAAAGACTTCTCTTTTTCACTTGGACGCTCCGTGCGCCGAAATGTTCGACGCACAGCTTGTTCCGCGACGCTGATCGACGCAACGCCTTCGGGACGACCGGAACTTCGATGCACGGCCTCGCAAGGACAACGACGCAACGCCTGCTGTGAGATCGAAACTTCGACGCGCAGCCCCGCAGAGATACGCGCAGCCGGAAAACAAGCAGGAAAATCCACGCACAGACCTGGGACATCTGGTAATCCCCGCGATCCACAGAAAGAGACTGTCCGCGCGCCGGAAAACAACGCACGACTTCCCTGCGTGAAAAATAACGACGCAAGTCCGTGTGTGCTGGGGAGAAATCGACGCACACACCATTTTTCAACGTATCTCTTCTTCTGTGGCCCTCTGAGGAGATTTTCCACTCCAAACCAGGTACTTTGTGCTTGAAAGAGACTTGTTTGCTTTTTAAAGACTTAAGACACTTTGGGGGTCATTACGACCCTGGCGGTCTGAGACCGCCAGGGCTAAAGTGGCATCCGTACCGCCAACAGGCTGGTGGTACGGAGACCCATATTATGACCGCGGCGGTAGCGCAGCGGTCGCACCGCCGGGCCGGCGGTCTCCCGCCGTTTTAGCCCCGGCGGTGATAATCCGCCAGGGCAGTGCTGCCCTGGAGATTATGACTCCCCTACCGCCAGCCTGTTTCTGGCGGTTTGCACCGCCAGGAAGAGGCTGGCGGTAAGGGGAGTCCTGGGGCCCCCTAACAGGGCCCGTGCAGCTTTCACTGTCTGCATAGCAGACAGTAAAAAGCGATACGGGTGCTACTGCACCCGTTGCAAGGCCGCAACACCGCCGGCTCCATTAGGAGCCGGCTCCTATGTTGCGGCCACATCCCCACTGGGCCGGCGGGCGTAAACTAGGTTTGCGCTCGCCGGCCCAGCGGGGATGTTGTAATGGGGACTGCGGGAGTGCGGCCGCATTGGCGGCCGAACAGCAGTTACAGCTTGGCGGGCGGCAGTAGCCGCCCGCCAAGCTTGTAATGAACCCCTTTAAATCACTTTTCAGTGATATCACTACAAATTTACATTGCAACTTTATTTGTTTTGACCTACAATTATCCTGATAAATATTATATATTTTTCTAAACACTGTGTGGTGTATTTTTGTGGTGCTATATGGTGGTATTGTATGATTTATTGCACAAATACTTTACACATTGCCTTCTAAGTTAAGCCTGACTGCTCGTGCCAAGCTACCAGAGGGTGGGCACAGGCTAATTTTGGATTGTGTGTGACTTACCCTGACTAGAGTGAGGGTTCTTGCTTGGCCAGAGGGCAACCTGACTGCCAACCAAAAACCCCATTTCTAACGCTGTCCCTTTACTGTGTTGCTTTGCTGGACTGGCCTGCAGTTGCTGCTTCTGCCTGAAAAGAGTGCAAAGGGTGAACGTTGCTGTGTGTCCTGCTTGAGACAATTCTCCAAGGGCTTGGAGTAGAGCTTGCCTCCTGTTGGAAATCTCAGGGACACCAAAGACTTCAGTTTTCTCGACCTGCAGCACTGGGAACTGTGTTTTTGTGCTGTTCAAGAGGAGAATCCACTGCGATGCCGCCAACGACGCTGCTGGCCTGCACCGTGACCTGCTGACACCGCATGGAGTTGCATTGCCCCGCTTCGCACCATAACCCTGGTCTCCCCGACGTCATCATCGGACGACTTCACCGAGCCGTGGCTCAATGCGACCTGTGGGCCCCAAACTCTGGCCTCGCCTGCTCACACCGCAGCCTGGGCATACCCGATGACGCCGCGCCAGCTGACACCGGCGCCAGCACCATCGACTCCTGTGTCATCACCAGGCATCCTGCCTGCACCGTGGCCTGTGGACACCGCTCGTGAGGGACACAAAGCATGGTCCCGTCCCTCACCGCTGACTTGGGCCTACCGACGAGAGCGCTTCAACAACGACGATGCCGCTGCCTGTACCGTGACCTGTGGAGACCGCACGTTTCACCGCCCCGCTTCACACCACAGCCCTGGTCTCACCGATGCTGCTGGACGCCGTCACCGAACTGCTGCCTGCACGTGACCTGTGGGAACTGTGCATCACATCGTCCCTCTTCGCCTCTCAGCCCCGACGCCATCCACGCCGGCACACCTGACTTCATCAGCCTGGAGTTCGATCTGCAACGCGTGTGACCTCAAGGGCCCGACGACTCCTGTACCGTCACCGTGATCTCAGTGACGCTGCTCTCTGGACCTCACCGCGAGGATCATAACGCGCTACAAATCCAAGGTACTGTTTGTGGGTCTTCCCGACACCTGAGCTGCCCCGCAACGCCACGTCAGCCTGAACTGTTGGTTTTGTCTATCACAATGCCGTGATAGCCCCAGCTGGAGCTATGGACTTCAAGGAACTGTATTTTTGAGTAAATCTTGCAGAATTCATATTTTTATTACCGTATGTTGGATTTTTATTGTCTTTGGTCTTGTTTTATATAGATAAATATTGGCTATTTTTCTAAAACTGGTGTAGTGTCTGTTTGTAGTGTTTTCACTTATTACTGTGTGTTATGTGCAAATGCTTTACACATTGCTCCTGAGATAAGCCTTACTGCTTGTGCCAAGCTACCAAGGGGGTAAGCAGGGGTTATCTGAGCGGGTATCTCCCTTATCCTGACAAGATTGAGGTTCCCTACTTGGACAGGGTGCAAACCGACTGCCAAATAGAGACCTCATTTCTAACAGTGGGCAAGATTTTTTATATTTTGGTTGTATTAAGAATATGGTACAGTAACCAAAATATCTTCTGAGAGAAGTATCTTCTCCTAAATATTGTTCATATCGTTCCACGTGAGTTAGTATTAGAATCTACACGCAATGGGATATTTTTGTAAAGGATACGTGGGACACAATTTGCTAAAGATATTCTGGCATACAAACAGAAAAAATAGATTTCAGAGCCAAAAGTTAAAAAAGAAACTAAGGACCTCATTATGAGTTTGGCAGTCCGACTGTCAAAACTGTCGCTGTGACGGCTGCCAAAAGACGCCTTGTGGACAGTCAGACAGTCTGCCGTATTATGAGTTACACAGCCAAATCTACCAAAATCCAGCCAAAAATTAAACACTGCCAGTACTCTGGAATACAGGAAAGAGGTGGTCTGATCACCGGTACCGCCAGCCCGCCAACCAACCACCGAACCTATTACAAGTTGAAAATCACCATGGTGGTTTTGCCATGGCAGTCTTCAAATGGCGGTGCGAACCGCAGTGGTCCCCTCAGTAATACACAACACAACATTTGATAGATTTGAAAACAACGCAGCTGACACACATTCACACACCTGACACACCTGCCAATGCTATAAAACAGACCCCCCTCACACACCACACTCCTTTGCATCTGCAACGATTCACACAGTAACAGCAGTACAAAGATTAGAATAGGCACCACCCCACTTTACAGGAGCCACAGATCTCACATCCTCACTACACCCCCAACACATATTCGAACCCTATGACAACATTCCCTGCACATCACCCACTCATCACACAGCACCTACAATTTTTTTCTTATTTCCTCACCTTTTTTCCATCACCATGTCACCACAAAAACATCCACAATTCACAGGTGAGGAGGTAATGGTAACTGTGGTTGAAATCATTAGAGTAGAGCCACATCTATTTGCAGCCCAAGTCGAGCAGACTACTATCGCTAGGAAAATGGAAATGTGGCTAAGGATAGCCAACAAAGTGAATTCTTTAGGCAGCTATCTACGCCCAAGGGATGACATCAGGAAGAGGTGGAACTACCTCAGGGGGAAGGTCCGTTCCATGGCCACCAGGCACCAGCTGGTGGTAGACAAGACTGGTGGTGGTCTTCCACCTCCTCCCCTACAGTTCACATCACGGGAGGAGAAGGTCTTGGCCATCCTGCATACTGAGGGCTTCACAGAAATATCTGGGGGAGTGGAGTTGGGTAAGTCACAACTACAAAGTTAGCTCACCAAAATGTATTGGCATGCATGCTTACTGATCACCTCTACCCACCCACAAATCCACCTCACTCAACAGCCCAGTGTCCGCCTGTCCATAGACCCCTCTCTAGCATCCAACATGTCAAATACACTCATCTGGGAGAACAACAACTCTGTATACTGGGTTTACCTCAGGGATTGACAGCACTACAAGTCCCAGCAGGCACTGTTTCACTATCACTAATACCAGAACCGTCTATCCTACTAACAATTACCTCCTTTGACAACTCAACATTGGAGTGTTCCAACCTGATGGGCATTTAAAAGTATAGTGTGTGGGTAGGACAGGCAAAGACAGCAATGCTAAGGCCAGCAGGCACTGGTAATGTCATTCCACTCAGCCACAACTGTGTTCTCTTCTACTAAGGTCATTCTCCCTCTAGTTAACCATTCGACTGTACTCACCTGAGGGGATTTCCAATGTATAGTGTGTGGGGAGGACAGGCAAAGACAGCAATGCTGAGGCCAGCAGGTACTGGGACCCTCACTACACTTTGCCAATATATTGTATTCTGGTACTATGACCATTGTACCTCTACTCAGCTGTTCAACTGCACTCACCTGAAGGGATCTCAACTGTATAGTGTGTGGGGAGGACAGCACATGACAGCAATGCTAAAGGCCAGCAGGCACTGTCTACCCAATGCAAAACACATGCCCCCTGTGCATCTGTTCAAATATCCTCTTACATTAACTCGCAATGAAAATCTACTCACCTGAGAAAATGATTTATGTATGCTGGTTGAAGTACTTGGTGTAACATTGCTGTAAATTTCAGAAGGAACAGTCCCTCCGACTACAATAACCAGGACATTGTCCACATGACATTGTGCTGCTGTCCGTTAACTCACCAGTGCAGTTTACATACCTTGGAGGGACAAAAGAAATGGACCATGCTACACTCTGTGATTGGCACAATCAACTAGATCCATTGAGAGCTTCTAAGCCAAGATGTAAATAGTGTGGACAAGGAGGACAGCTCAACCTGTGTGCAAAATCAATGAAAGACAAACAAAGGTACCAAGGTGCCTCATCTAAATGCACATGGCAGTATACAAACTCACAATGCACTGACCACTTGTTGACAAGTAACATATGCAACTACATGATTCTGGGTCTGCATGCATGACAGTCTACTAGGCTCTAAGGTGACCTAAGCCATATCATGCTGTGCCGCTGTTTCGACTGCACTGCTGGAATGATAGGAGTCCATGACCAGTCATCCAAGTACCAAGATGATCACACAACCGGTAGCAAGGTGACTTGAAATAGAATTGCTCACTACCCCAATGTCAGGTCCATACATTTGATAGCAGGTGTGCCTTTCACATAAATGGAAAGCCTCCACCTGATCACATAGAATCCTCCCAGACCAATTGCGACAACATCTCAGGCAACCAGTCGCTCCCAAACATATGCCCAGGGGACAGATTCCACCTTCTTGTGCCCCCCAGTCCAGATACCTGAGTCCCATCTAGACACCTTGGATAATGATGGCCCTCGACCCAGTGGTAGGGACCAAATTGTGTCAAGGGCGCAGGCACATGGGGATAGGGTGCGTGGGATGGATGGTGTGGGCCAGCGGCATGAGGCTGCTGGGGATGGGTCTATGGGTCTGGCCAGGGCACCATCACAAAGTCCTGGGAGCCTATCAACAGTCCCAAGGTGTGATAGGCCAGGTACTCACCTAACTCACGGAGATAAAGCAGGTACAGAGAAATAACCACCAGGAAATCAAGCAACAGTGGGAGGCCCACAATGCCACCTTGGTCTCCCTGACAGGGGTGCTGAGGGACATCCACACTACCCTGAGCAGGGATAGAGGACAAAAACATACCCCTTCCACTGGCCCCTTTCAACATCTTTGGCAGCCAGTGGGAAGGAGGCCCTGCCAGGGGAAGGACCGGACCTGCCCCAGACTCCCCCAGCAACTGAATAAACCCCCCCCCCGCAAGCAGGATGTACACCCAAACATCCAGAGGGTGCAGATGCCAAGATCTCACCCATTGCCAGGAAGTGATCTCTATCTGATGGAACTCCTTTGTGTGCCACAGAATCACCCTGTTGACTGTTCTTCAACCACTTAGCATTTTCCAGGATAGTAGGACCCTGGGCTTTGGACTTCAAATGTTGTGGTAGCTACTCTGATGATTATTTCCACCATGACTGATCCCTTTCGCTGTTTTTCCTTTTTTTCTTCAATTTACACCTTTGAGTTCAAAACACCTGTAAATAAACACAACTAGCACTCAATCTATGTCTAATAGTGTTTTTGGAATGATTTGGTATGTAGAATGTGAAAATCATGTGAAGCAAATGAGGTACATAGGAGAATGTCAATGTAAGGAGGGATATGTCACAGCTCTTTGATCACTACCAACACAATACCACAAGTGGTCAGGCAACCCAACCGTTTATTTACACTGTACAGCCCACAGGCTGCAACAATCTGTGGACTGTCATAGCCAAGAATGACTAAACATTGATGCTCTTGTATAGATATCCCAAAGTCCTATCCACCTGACCATAGAAAAAAAAGGCTATGTCAGACCTGGACCATAGGAAATGCAAACAGATAGGTGAATGTTGTCCCCAGCTTGAACCTTATCCCATACCAAAACTATATCAATCCAACTTGACATAACACAGACAGAGGACAGTACAACGGTCCCTAGTCTGAGGCCCATCCTATTACAAGGTTAGGCATCTACTACCATGCAACACACCTATGTCAGAGTTGTGGCACAGGCACTGTGGCCTGCAATGAGGAAACACATCAACAGCTACATACAGGGTATATAGGAACATTGTCAAAACAATGTGAAGGGAGAATACAATGACATGTTACAAGGGCATATGACCACACACATGAGACCATTGGACCAACATACCAGGTCAAACAGGTCCATTTTGTAGCTCAGGTAATTCCCCTCTCTCTGTCCAGGCAGCCTGGGCATGGTACCCACATAAACCAAATTTGTAGCAAACAGTACCCGGCTCCAAATTTACATCCCATTCCCTTGTCAGATTAGTCACTTCCACCTGACAATGACATATATCTGAAATGTCCACATGAGGATGGCATGGTGATGAGACGTGGAAGGAAAAAGTCACATAGAGAGGTTAGATAGACAAAAAAATACCTGAGACACAAAAAGTCATTTCAAACTTCTGTTGTTTCACTGACAGTGCAATATGACTACACAAATCAAAGTAGATGCTCAAGAGAGGAATATCTTCAAGTCTGATGTAGCCAGCAAACCTTAGCAGTATGATTCATTGCATGAAATGTCCTGTATCATGGTAAGAGACATATTCTTCTCAACATATCATGACCCCTTACAGTATCCCATGCAGTCTGCGTAATCTCTGAACATCACATACTTACACTCAGGTGAAGTACTGATTGATGAGATCTGCCTGCATGTCTCCACCTTCATCATCATCATCACTGTCATCCTCACATAGCATTTCAGGATTCTCACCCGGTGGCACTGACAGCTCCCCCTCATCAGGAATGTATGGGATGTTTCTCCTTAGGGCAAGGTTGTGGAGCATGCAGCAGGCAACGATTACCTTACACGCTTTTACGGGTGAGTAGAGGAGGGCTCCACCTGTTTTTCCAATGCTCAGGAACCTTGCCTTCAAGAGCCCAAAAGCCCGCTCCACGACATGGTGTGTTCTTCCATGTGCCTCGTTGAAGCAGACTTCCCCTGGCATATTTGGGTTCCTCACTGGTGTCAACAACCAGGGACGATTTGGGTAGGCAGAGTCCCCTGTAAGGCAATGCGACGTGCATGCAACCATGAGTATAGAGCAAAGTTTCATTAACAGCAGACATTACATACATACACACTTGACAAATGTCACTTACCAACCAGCCAAGCCCTCTCTGGGTACATTTGTGTCATCAGCTGTGGAATAGCGCTGTTCCGCATGATGAGGGCATCCTGAACTGAACCCGGGCACCAAGCACAGACTTGGGAAAAGTAGAGGTCTGCCAAACACACTACTTGGACATTGATAGAGTGGAGGTTTTTCCTGTTCCGATAGACCTGTTCAGTGCCACGCGATAGAACCAAGGCTACATAGGTACCATTGATGGCTCCAACATGTGGCATGTGTGCCAAACCATAGTAATCTGCTTTAACATGGACAAAATCATTACGTTGAGGAAACCAAATGTATCTGTCCAGGTGTTTCAACTGTGCTGAGAGGACATCCTTTTATACAAAACTGAACATGAGCTGGGACATCCCAGCAGATAGGGCCACTGTATTTTGGAAGGACCCTGTAGCCAGGAAGTGCAACACTGACATGACTTATTCTATGGGTGATATGCTATTTGGAAGACTGATGGCTGGTATCAGATCTGGCTCCAACTGATGACAGAGATCCATGATTGTGTGTCTAGCCAGGTGGTAGATCTGAATCACTAATTACTCCTTCATAGTCTGAAAGTCTGCTAATGGACGGTACACAGCATGGTGGTTGATCCGTCTCCTCCCAGAGTATCTATGAGGATCAAAAGACAAAAAAGGCAGTCACTCAAAGTGTCCCTTGCATTTTACATACTACATGTCATACAAAATGTCACATGGTTTGTGTGTCATTGTAAACATGATACACAACACACACCAGGGCTAAGCTTTGCACCTCTTAGAAAGTTAATGCCTTCCTCATAATCATATGTGTACCAATCAGCTTTCTGGGAAGTAACCTCATGTCCAATTACCTCCATGAACTGTTTCTGATTCAATGCACAAAATCCTAAGTTACATGTGTGGGAGAGGGTGGTGGCTGTAACCCTAATCATATTGTCACATCTGCATGACTACATATCAATATGGTTACAAAACGTATTGACCTACATGACTGGACTAGAGCAGCACTCAATATTCTCCAGAACATCTATTGTTGGATATGTGGCACAGCAAAATATATAATGTAAATGCATTCTATGGCTCTAAAATTGCGGCTGTCTGACCTACCCCACTGGACATTGTGAACTGCTGCTGACCGCTGGCTTAAGTCGTCATGGCGGTAGGCAGATGCTACCGCGACAACAACTGCCACAGGATAACATTGCTGCCTGTGGGGGTCTTGGGCCAATGGCAGTGTCCATGAGAGGTGACGGTCATCTATGTGGTGGACGTCACCTCCACTTTCTGCTGAATCTATCACTTGACTCCTGATACTGCTGCCAACAAGACCTCCATGACCTGAGCTGCTGTGTATCGCCTCTGGGAGCAATCATGCAGTGTCCAACAGATGATAGGACCCTCGCCTTCTCACCTAAAGAGCTGGAAAAGCTGGTGAAGGAGGTCCTACCCCTGTACGGACAGTTCTGTGGTGGGTGCACCAGAGGAGCAGGTAAGTGCACCACATGCACACATTCCATGTACCTCTACTTATCTCAGCTTTAGTTAGCCTGGGCTTAAGCCCAGTTTGTCAGATGGTGTCTGCCAAGCCCTTTTCTTGTGGAGTAAGTGTGTAAGAATGGTTGGTTGAATGGGCATGTATCCATGCCAATTGAAAGCTTTGAAGTTGTGAGAAAATGTTGTGAGTGTGAATTAAGTGTTCCCTGACCCAACTTGCTTTGGAAGCACATGCCTAGGTGAGGTGTCATGACAGCCACCCCCACGCAAATTTTGCCAGAAACTGTTTGTAAAGTATAGTCACATGTGGTTGCATGACAGCAGGAGGGTTGATGGGATGTCATATTTGTGGATTGACACCCATTTGTGCTTTTTCACTGTTTACGCATAGATCTGTGGCCACATCTGGCCTTGTTGAACAGTTGCACTGAAGCCAGGTAATGACTCACTATGCCCCTCAGATCTGGACACAGGCACCCATTGTAAAATGGCTGTGGACTACATAGTGTAATCTGATGCATGTGATTAGTAGGACATGTTATGTTGTGTAGCTCTGGCTGCTCAGCCTGCCGAGCAGGGTGCCTGTGTATGTTTGCTCACTGCAAAACCAGACATCTATCTTAGTATCAATTCCCTTTTGCGCTGCAAGTGTGACACTGTGCCCACTCCCTGTTTCCCTGGACAGCATGTGATAGTCTCAATTCATGCCTCTATGCATATAAACAGCTTCTTAGGCCCATGTCCACTGATTACTATGGGATTTGCATTGGAGGCAGGCTCATTATATGTGTCTGCGTGTCTATTATGCTGATATAATCTCATACAATGTATGTCTCATAGCCATGACAGACCCCTTGATCACTCAGCCCTGTTGTCTCTCTGATACAGCTCTGATGTGTCCAGTGCATACAACTTTTATTTAGGACATTGCACACATGCAGGCATTGTGCTGTTGAGTAATGTGCTATGATAGTAGAATCTATGTTTATGGTTTTAAAGTTGTACCTGTACAATGCAGGGCCAGGTATTTTCCTATAGTGTCATCGTTTCTGTGTACACACGTGTGGCTATGTGCACCTGCTGGTTGATGTGAAACTGAAACCCCCCTAAAGTAGCATATGCCCACATCTGTCTCAGCACATTGCACAGATTGACAGGATTGCCTCTATGTGTGTTACACATGTCACTCCCTTCCATGTGGTTAAAGCACAATGAGTCTGTCAGTAGGGTTGTTGTTACATCTCATGAGTATTGGCAGCATGTGTTATTTGGAGGTAGTGTATATTTGTGTGCATTGTTTGCAGTATGTTTAGCTGTCACTTTGTGTGATATGTTCCATTGTGCACCTAATCAGTGTCAATTGATCATGTCATGTTTCACAAAAGTCTCTCTATTTATAACTGGTCAGTGAAGGGCCTGGGCTGTGGGGTGTGTAGTGCACCCTATTGGATAGTGTTTGCAGTCATTTCCCTAGGTACAACTGCCTTGTGCCACAGGTTGACAGGAAGGTTAAGGCAAGATTTTCTAGGCTTGAACACTGACATCTATGTGGCTCTGCCATTTTTTCATTGAGCTTGTGGACATGATTTCTTGTCTAGTTTTTATGCATCCAGGCAGGTCAACGCCCATCAGAAGAAGGGGATATGGAGAGCCATCGCCAAGAAGTTGCGGACCCTACAGCTGGCAGAGCGCCCACTGTCGAAAGAGGTGGGAGGACATGCGATGCTGGGCTGGTAAAACCGCAGAGGCCGGACTGGGGATGTCCTACCAATGGAGACTAGGTGCCCATTGGGCATCACCCCCTAAATGGCCCACATTTTGGCGGTGGCATATCCGGCCTTGGATGGGCATTTGAAGGCAGCAGAGCAGCCACAAGGGGGTAAGTGCATAAATATGTGAGACATGCATGACCCTTTGCCAGGTGGTTGAGTGAGAGACAGACTGCTCCCCTTGACAATGTGGCATGTGGCATGTGTCACACTTCTTCTGGAATCAAATTGGTGTAGACAGGGCATGTGTTCCCAACTGGTGTGCTCATCTTTTTGGAGCTGGGACTTAGGACTAAACAATGGTGAACTCTCAGTATAATTGTCCAGCATGGAGCACATTTGACTGTGTATATTGTCCATATATTTTTCTTTAAACTACCCTGGTTTTTCTTACGTTTCCAACAACAGATCACTACTGACAAATGTTACAGTCTAAAAGTAAGTAGGATGTGGCCCACTGTCCTTCATTATAAGTCTCGGGATATGTCTAGTTTGACATCTGCATCCCAGGGGCCAGGCTTTCTCCACTGTATGTTGGGTGTTTGTGCCTCACAGCAGTCTGTGATGCATGGGTGTCCATCATACATGTAACATTACTTACATGGCAAAAGTCTTGGCAGCTGTAGCAAGGTACTTCCCCTTTCTAAGTGGGGAATGTGCATTGTCATGGGTGATGTGTCATCAGTGTTGCCACTTTGTGTCAGCATGTGCTCCATTTCCAATAGGACACATATCTATGCATGAGAAGTAGTACTGTGGTAGCCATGCAGATGGCATGATGTCTCAAATCTCTCACATATATGTACATGGGGTCCTGTTGTCGTTATAATCCATCTGCAGTAATTGTCTATTTACTGTGATGCCCCCAACAGGACTGTGTCACCATCATATGTAGTCAGACAGATACATTCATGCCTCATAGTATGTTGTTAGTCATGTGTTACAGCAGTAGCCATGATGGGCAGGGTGTTGATCCACTGGATGATGATTTGTACCCTAATTTGGTATGATGGTTGTGGGTCCACAGAACGTGTGTATTGATTGAGAATTGCGCCCTGAATGTATGGATGCATCAGGAATTGACTTGTAGTGATGTTTGCATGACATGTGTTTAGGGTCAGGGATTCCTCCACAGACAGATACCATGCTTATCATGTCTTTGATGTGGGTAGTTGTCTATTACAAACACACTCAGAAGTAAACATGCAAATCAGTGTGAGACATTGGTGGAGACTATCCTGGGCCTTACTGGACCATTCATGTGTGTATTCAGAAGACATTTCTCCATGATGTTTGGGACCTGACTACTATGTAGGTACTTCAAACATCAGATGTGTGGCGCATCTGAGTGAGCCTTGCAACTACCAGCCTTGACTCATTTTGGTAAGGTGTGACTTGTGGAGCTGTACATTGTTGTGTTGTGTCCCGTATGAAATGGATGTTTCCATTGTCACCAAATCCAGGCATGGCATGATTTTAGCATTGCTGTTTGCCTTTCCTTAGCACTATCAGCTGTTGTTGAGACATCTTATCAGTGCAATTTAGTTGTGTGAATAGGCTTGTGTCAGTGTATTTGTTAGGGTATCTTACAAAAGGATCCATAGTTTAGCTACTGGTTCCATGTAGTGTGCTGCATGTTGCACAAGTTTGATGTGGAGTGACCATCTAGTTGTGGTATGGTTAGTGTTCTAGCTAGACTTCATCCATGCTATTATAGTTATCTGAGACCAAGATTTCCTCATGTGTTACCTTTTTAAATCCGAGATGGCATGCATGGTTTAGTATAGCACTTTTCGGTCACTTCATGTGGGGGGCTAGTTGACATGATGGTATTTTTTGCCTCTCTGATTTGTAATTGCACTATTATCATGTAGATGTCCTAACCTTACTTTTCTTTCTTTTTGCAGCATCAGCACCGGCAGGCGAAGGAGATGAAGCCAAGACAAGTGGGGAAGCATTTGGCCATAGGACCTCAGGTCACGAGACCACCGACAGCAAGGGATCCAGGGGCCCAGACATGGTCGAGGGTAGTGCAGGGGCCCCCGTGAGGCCCCTGGCACTCCTTTTCCACCAGCCTTTTTACAGGGGTTAACCCACCATGAAAAGGCTGGCGGAAATGGGACTCGTGCTCAGCAACCCTTGGCTGAGTACAAGTCTGACCAACGTCAGCCCATCAGGAAACATGTTCCTGGTCCGACTGCCAGGGTTGTAATTTGATGGTCAGACCACCAGGAGTGCAGTGGTCTGACCACCTTGGACCACCAGACTTGTAATGCAGCCCTTAGTGTTAAAATGGTATTAAAAATAACAGACATAGACCAAGGATTACAACTGTTTCTTAATAATGTTTAATTATGCTACCATGATGCACTAGTACATAAAATCACCATAGACTGAGAATTCTATACGGTCTGAGCTAGGAGAAGCCAAACCTGGCTCTGCTCAGGGAATGGGCTACTAGTAACAATGTGGCATCCTAACTGCTAGAGGTAGTCAATGCACACTTGGGCAAGATTTTTGAAAGATGTGAGAGAAAATGTGAACACTTGTTGATAAAGCCTGCAGGGGAGCAACTTAGGAAATCATATTAATGAGTGTTACCACCTACATAGTTGAATGCAGTAAAAGTTCAGAGGCAAAAGAGAATATACTTTAAATTTCAACATTATTTTCAGGAATTTTAATGAATAACACAAAGTACCTTGTGATGAATAACACAAAGTAGCTTGTGAAGTATGTTTTTATGTTTGTGGTGGCTTTATGCTCTAGTGCACTTTATACATCCAAGATGGCTCTCTGAGATATGAGTAAGGCTGCAGGAGGAGCCGAAACGTGCCATGACAGGAATCATCAGTGACTGAGTAGATTGCATAGCTTCCCCTTCAATGTCAAAAAACATTTTAAAGAACACATATCATGAGTGTTGCGGACTAGACTAGTGTATCCAGGTATCACAAACAAACGTGCTTGTGTGCTGCAGGGGGTGATCGAGGTATTGAGGTGTACCTGTGCCATGTCAACCACTATTCACAAGTAGTACATGAAAGGTGTGTTAAGGTTTTAAGAATGTGTTAAAGATATTATTGGGACTTCCTCTCAATAAGCCCTGATTCTAAAAGTAGCTTGCACACCTAAATGTAGGTTGTAGTACGATGGAATTGCTGTAATAACAAATATAGGGTTGTCAGCAGGTTTGTGAGTCTTTGTGGGCCTGACATGGATTGGTGAACAGAAACAAAGTTGAAAGTTTGCAGGAATTTGCCTACCCCCTGCGGTAGCTCCCAGCGACGGTTCCTCCATAGAAGCAGAGGAGCATCACCCCCCTTCCACACTGCTGCAGAAAGCTGAAAAATAAAATAGTAATAAAATTATTTTACTACAATTTTTTTACTCTCTGTCAAACTGAGTGGGTCAGTGGAACCAGTCCATCATTGCTGCAATGAGGAGTGGCCACTTCGGTTTAAAGTGCACATATAGGTTTGGGTTGCTCTCTTGCTTCGTCCAGACTCATATACATAATTCAAACCTCTCAACCCAATAGTCTTAGACAGCTGGTTTGGAGAGCAGGCACAGTCCTCCAGTGCCTTTTGGAGTGATGAGCCAGCCTGTTCCAGCCTATCCAGGTGCTTGAGCAGCATCTGGATTGGATAGGATTGTTAGCTGTGGGACCTCGTGCTCAGAAGAGGACTGGAGAACATCGAGGATGTGCTGCAGGCCGAACTAAGTGAATCTTTTATTTTTTATTACAAGTTTATTTTAGAGCTGCAGGGCACTGTATTACGCCACTGGTTCTGGCCTGCTTTACTGCAAGTATAAGAGACATCCCTGCAGCCATTCATAAATGCACAGTGACATCAGTGTCAACATTCACGGTTGCTAGGACGGGCGTGTCTGGATCTCCTGTCATGCTCTGTGGCTAAACGCTGAAGCGACAGAGGAAACGGCAAAGGAGCTCAGCATCTGAGGACACAAATACAATGCTGCTCGGAGGATAGGACCTCATAACCAGCAGCAAGTGGCGTTTTACACAGAAAGCAACCGGCCGGGTTGCTATCATCCCTCAGAGGATCCCTGTCACTAGTAATAAGCTCACAAGGCCCATGAAGCCCCCATATCCTACCCCCTGGAACGCGAGCTGGAGCCAAAACTCACTTCAAACAAAGGAAGAGTTATTTTCACAGAAGCCTGGGGTGAGTGGAAAAAAAAAGGAAAAATGTTGGTTATTATTTCTGAACTTGGTGGTATCTGGACTATCAAGGAGAAATAGATAAATTAGCATAAAATGGTTTCCTTAGACTATATTGGATCCTGTATTTTTACAGTTAGGCCCTTGAAATAATTTTGTCTGCATTTCAAAAATTTGGCACACCAGCTTATTTCAGCTTACTACACTAGAAGCTCACGTCTTCTGTGCTCTTCCAAATTTTTTTTGTACATTTATCAGTACCTTGATGTTACTACTTGCACCTATCTAGCAACACCTTCTATTGGCAGACAGAGACAGAAGGCAACACTAGGGAACACAATTAAACGGTGCAAAAAAGTAGGCCAGATACGGACATTGCACATTGACACAGTGCATGATACAGGGCATGAGGGCACAGAACGCAAAGTGGTACAACAGTGGTACAACAGATTAGCGGAGGGGGGGCAGAGGCATGTTAAAAGGCGCATATATCCTCCCTCCCCCAAGAGAGTGGCACTAGGCTTTCTTTACAGGGGCGGCACCAGATTGGTGCTATGGAAACAGCCCAAGTAGGTGTGGGTGAGGTTTGTGGCAACTAATCTGGCACAGATAAGTAAAGGGGGGAGGACCTGCAATAGCTCAAAGAAACAAATACCCAGCAGTATGAAAAGGATTACTCGGGAACTCCAGTCTAAGGTGCGCCCACCAGGCAAAAACATGAAGATGGTGGGAAATCCAAAAACTAAGCACCCCCTTCATGGGAGAAAACCCTTAGCCCAGGAACAATCTCTCCAGTACTGCAACCCTCCTCTCAAGCATCACTTCCTTCATTCGCCTTCCAAACCATTTCCAAAGCGAAAGGCGCAATTATAGAATCTGAATGTAAGACACACATAATTAGTAGCCAGATAGCAAGCAATCTGCAGAACTCCAGTGTCAACCAGAATTGGCCATAAGACCTGCGTCTTTTCGAACAAACAGAGCAAGGTCGGACTACCTCCCAATAAAATAGCAATGGGCAACTACAGACGTATCCATTATTTACCGTGGCTGGACCTAAGGAGCTCAAAGAACCACCTAAACTAGCATTTCCAGCTGTACATTTAAAGGAGGAGGGGAGGCCAGACTGTTATTAAATTAGTCACAGATCTGATCAAACAGAGCCAGCGGACAGCAAGATGGATCTTACAATCAAACGTGCTCCTCGAGTCCCAGCAGTACAATCCCCAGGAGCAAAATAGATGACACTGGTCAACTTTGGTGACTATCGCATTAAAGAAAAAATTATTTCACTGGCCATCAAAGCAAGGACCATTATAACTCTAGGAGATTATGCATTCAACATTTTCCCTGACATGTCCGCACTTGCGACGCCCAGATGCAGAGAGTTGAAAGAGTTGATACTGGCTTTTCAGAAAATGGGGCCACCAGCTATCAAAACTGAAAGTTCTATATAAAGGATGTGCTAATATATTTCACATGGTTGAAGGGGCAAAAACCTTTCTGATTTCCATAATAAGTTCAGATGGGAGTGGATTCTAAAAGCATTTCACTGTGGTTTAAGAGTTGTTAGCTACTTGCTTGCTAATATGGGACCATTAGGCTAATGGAAAATGGTTGAAAAGTGTTTGTAGCTTCTTAAGTATCCGAAAAGGAAAAGACTAAGTTGCCTCCAGGCTGTTTCTGCATCAACAGTGCTTTGTCAAGGCACCATATTAGGGGTAAAGGGATGGGGAAGTGCAACAGACTCATAGAGTCAAGGCAAGATCATTGGGTGGAATCAAGGGAGGGGAGTCCTCTGAGGGAGGGGCCTCAGATTTTTGTATAATGTAGCAGACACTAGGTATGGATGGAAAAAGGTTACTGTCAAATTAATAAAGAAAAATATGGTCAAATTTAAAATTATTTCCTGCAATGCAAATGGGATCTCAAATAGGCAGAAATATAAGTCAATGCTAAAATGGCTGATATCATTCAAACCCAAAGTCATCTATTTTCAAAACAAAACATCTAAAAAGTAATAATCCCAAAGTGTACATCCCAAAACAGTATTCAGCAGCTTTATTTGCATCGTCTGGGCTGGCAGCAAGAGGGGTGGTAATATATTTAAGTAGCAGAGTAGATTGGATTATAAAATAAGTCATTAGAGACACTAAAGGGAGATGGCTCTAGTCAAAGGTCATAATATCAGGGATTCAAATTAATTTAGTTAATTACTATGGGCCACTCATGGATGAAGTAGAACCATTTGTACAGTTGTATAATAGAGCAATGAGTTCCACAGGCCCCTTTATTATCGGGGGATTTCAATGATATTCAAGATATTACATTAGATACCTCTAATTGGGGGAAAAGACAACTAAAACCCAGAACTAGAAGAATCTTGAATGCAATTAAAGCGATTCCCAGATATCAGACCCTTGGCGAGAAGAATGCCGAGCAGCTGCTCAATATACTTGTTTTTCACACCGTTATAAAACACTGTCGCAGATAGATTTTTTTCTGCTTTATTGTACACTGAAGGAGGTTCGCTCATGCATATGGGCAAATGTTTTTTCTGACCATTCAGAAGTCATGGTGTCAATAGAACTAGAGGCAGCTAGCAAGGAGAGGCCCAGCTGGCAGTTTGACAGATCTTTACTTAGTAATCAAGAGTGGGTCACAGATATGAAAAAATTCATACAAGAGTTCTTTCAACTGAATCTGAATTCTGCCTCCTGGTTCAACATATGCGAGGCATTTAAGGTTACAGTCAGGGGCCAGATTATTTCCTTCAAAGCGGCACAGACTCGACAGTGAGAGCTTAAAATAAAAAAACTGCAGATGCCTATAGATAAGGCTGCAGACGATTATATGAAAGCAGGGGGACAGGATGCGACAATCTCAATCAAGCAAAAGCAAAGTTAAGAGATTTCTTTATTCCTGGGTAAGTAGCTAGCTCAAGGACTTACCAGCAGCAGGTCTATGAAGAAAGCCAACAAATAGGGAAATAAATACCTGGCTTGGACCACCCATATAAAACATGAAAAACATATAATATAATAAATTCAGGATCCTGAAACAAGTGCAATTGTTAATCATGAGAAGGATATTGCCTGGGTAGTTATGTTGCATTACTCTAGAATTTATGAGAACAATTATGCAGTTTCCCCTGCACAAATAGACCAGTATTATAAGCCAATCATGTTACCAAAAATGTTGTTAAATATTCAAATCAACATAGCACAGAAGATTATGCCCTCTGAGATTAAGGGAGCTATCCAGAAAATGTCAAGTGCAAAAGCTTGTGGTGGAGACCACTTACCAATAGAATTTTATAAAACCTTCTGTGAGGAGCTAGTACCATTCCTAACGGATAAATACAATGTGATATTTGAGGGCGTAGAAATACCTTCAACATTAAAGGATTAACAATAGTCAGTTTCCTAAAAAAAGGTATAAATCTGATGAAACCAGATGCATTTCACCCAATAAGCCTGCTTAATGCAGATTACAAAATATTAGCACAGGTTTGGGCTACTAGGGTTACACTGGCTGCGCAACAATTAATACACAATGACCAAAACGATTTTGGGCCAGTAGACTGATGGCATCTAATACAAGTTTTTTAATACAGACAGTGGAGTTCTTCTTGATTAATGCAATCCCTACAGTAATAATAATGTTAGATGCAGAGTTGGGAAGCCTTGCTATGCAGTCTGACCAAATTTATTTTTTCCTCGCAATTCACATCAATGATAAGGCAATTGTGTCAGGGGGATTATGCCAGAATTGTTATCAACTCAAAGGTCAGAAATACAATTCAGATTAAAAGAGGTACCAGACAGGGCTGTCCTCTATCCCCCATATTGTTTGCCTTTTTTATCGAACCTCTGGCACACATAATACACAGGTCGAGTGAAATGATGTCACCAATAGCAGCTATGCCAAAAATTAAGCTCTTTGCAGATGACATATATTTAAAACCAGAGACTGACAACGTACATAGGGTCCTGGGTAGAATTAATGAGTTTACTCACATAGGGGGTTATCAAATTAATGAAATAAAACAGGTTCCCATATTTAACACAGGAACAGAGAATCTTTCCTCCGGCCTACAACAGCAGGCTAATTCATCTGAATATATTAGGTATTTGGGAATATATGTCATGAAGAACTATGGCCACTCACTTAACCTAAATTACATGAAGATGCTTGAAAAAGTACAAGCACTTTTGGACAGATGGATGGTTCTCCCGTTGACTCTGGTAGGAAGAGTCTCTTTAATTAAGATGTAAATTCTTCCGCTTCTTCTTTTTTTATTCAATAATGTGCCAATAAAAAGAAATAGCTCCTATTTTCTGGAATTGGACTCCATGATACGAGCTTTCATATGGAGGGAAAAACCTTAAGGGTGAGGCTCTTAGTAGTGCAGCTCAACACAAGCCACAGGGGTTTGGCACGTCCTAATTTTCACGTTTATTATCAGGCTGGATTGCAGGACATAATAGCACAATATTTGGACAGCAGAGAAACCTTGGAAACATTTTTGGTTGATAGAATGGTCGCAGAATCATCAATATGTCTTCCAGCATTTATCAAAACTACCAAACTTCCAAACAAAACACAACACAAGTATATTCGCGATCTTAGTAAAAGAGCAGAGATTTTAAGAAAAAAAACATCAAATACTATCCGGTTTTACTTATTTGCAACTACAGGAGTGTAAATATGTTGGCCTATACCTTTCAGAAATGGTTATAGCTCAATGGAACAGCAAAGGGTTTAAGGAAATGAGGGACTTTTTTCTAGGGGGCAGATACATTACATGGGAGGAGGTCGCAATAAGGCTGGGGAGTATGGCAACTAGACTCTTTTTGAGCTATTTACAGATATGCCGTTTTATTAGTACTAATATACCCATGGCAGATACCCAAGAACATCCGATAAGGAGGGCTCTAATTAAAAGTAAGGTAGCTGGGACAGGAAATTGGTACAGACTATTAGAAGAGCAATCCATTGTTGAATCAATCACAGAATTCAGGAACAAACAACGTGTAATTTCAAGAGAAGATTGGAGAATGATTTCAGAAGTTGGCTACAAATCTTTAAGGGCTGCCAATTACAATAGAATGTCTTTTCTCTCCAGATAGATGGCTTACTATGTCCCCGAGTCTTCTTGGATTGCCCAAAATTAACTTTCTTTTGGTTGAAGATAAATGAGGTAATAAATCGCAGCTCGAACTTTAGGATTGAGCTCGAACCAAGCTTAGTGCTGTTTGGAGTATCTGAGAAGACACACCAGCTAGCTAAACATCAACAATACTTTATTGGGATTGTTTTTGTAGTAGCTAGATCATTTATATTGCAGTTTTGGCAGACCAAAAATATTCCTACACTGCAGAACTGGTGGGATAGGATGAAAAGAACCAAGAAATATGAGGAAGTGTACTCAAAACGTGTTGGGAGTGTGAAAAGGTTTATAGCAATATGGCAAAATTTAGTGGAACATTAAGTCAAGCAAGGCTACGTAACCATATTATTAAGTTCACTATATACAATATGAATGTGTTGATATATAGTGAAGTGATTAAAGTGATGAAGTGATGTTCGGAGCACGTGCTGTTGATTCTACAGTCAGGTCTTTTTTTTACAAATACATCCGATCTGCAAATATCAGGGGATTAGAGGAGATGTGAACAGCCGAAGAAAGTGTCATATTATTCTGGAATGCTACTTTTGTATAGTTCCTGCTTTATTTTTGTAATTTTTATACCTGAAATGAAGATAAAATGGGGAAAAAAGTGTCAATATTCACATAGCAAACATGAAATGCTGGCTGCTTTGCCACATTTTCAGACCTCACCTTAATGGCCATTACTTCCTGTTGTATTGTCACTGCATTCCAGCTATTTGCCCTTCTTATTGGTGGTGGTAAGCCAATGTTTTGAGACAGCTTGGTTGTGCAGGGTGAGGTATAAATGCAATCCAATCACATCATTTCACTTACTTTCTGCAAAAGTATCCTGTGTTGCACCTTCATCTTTTCTTGAGTGTGCCCATATTGTTAACACATCATGTGTGAAGTTAGTTGCTACTTTTATTCTTGCCAATTATGCAATCTTGCTAGTTTGTTTAAAACAGGAGTCTCCAACCTTTTCTGTAGTGAGAGCTGCTTATGACCAATGAAAATCATCCTGAGCTACTAATAGTAATAGTGTTGTAATGGTGACCACATCAAGCAATTCAATTGGTAGTCACACCATTCACGATTACTAGCCATGATCACCCCAAAGCACCAGGCAGGGTAGCTAGCAGTATTGTAAGCTATTAAGGTTGTACATTTCTGACTGGAACTTTCTTGCCACACAAACGGAAAATAAAAAGTAAAACAGTTGACATAAACTAGCCGATTCAAAGCTTGGCTGTGAGCATCAAGGATAGAGACAAAAGGGAAAAGGAGTTTCTCGCAGTCAAAGTTATGGGCAGTAGTGCAATTATCCATGTAACAGGGTCGATGGGCAAGGCAGGAACAAAACCGCCCTAAGGAGGGACAAACGTAAAGCAATTACCAACAAAAACAAAGGATTTTTGAAAGGCAAGCCCATGAACCAGTGATAGTGATGGACGTGCGATGGTCATGGTTAAAAGCCCAGATACATACCAACAAGACAGAAATGCAGCGCTTGTGCGCTGCTATGCTCGATCTAAAACTGCTTTGTCAGTTTAGAACAGCTTTACATAGGTAATACATAATAGTTATAGCTTGAATGACCCCCGTCACCAAGGTAATGCTATTACTAAGCTTTAAATGTATATTGGGAATGCAACCATATTTCTCCAAAACATCAGTTTATGCGTTCTAACAATACACGAATTATCGTCTTGTATTCACACAATTTAATTTTGTTATAAATATATAAGCCAAGCAAAAGCTTTTAATTTAGTAGGCTGAGCTTGACACAGAAGAGCTACTTGCTGGCAGCTGTAGAACTACCAGTAACTGGTGAGTGACTTGTTGGCGAAGCCTGGTTTAGTTATTTTGCACTGACCGTGATTCAACACCAGTATTTTAATTGAGGATATAGTATATGCAACAAGGACATAAAGTTGACAGGACCTTTTATGCGAGGCAAGAGTGGATTGTTAAGAAGAACTGATAAATAATGCAAGACTGTTAGGACCTTGTCTCAAGTAGCATAACACTTTTTGTGTTAACTAGAGGCGGTGAGCATATTCAGAGAGTAAATCTTAACTTTTTGTCACTCTATGACGTCGTGAAGATTTTTCCTGTGGTTTCAAAACTAGTGATTCACTTCTACAGTCTACTACTGCTTGCTAATAGGTCCATAGTGGTCTGTGATCAACCTGCCTAATAAATTATTTTATGTGGTGGTGCTTTCAGTTTTTGCAAGATGTTTTAGCTGAAGTTTTATGGCAGTATTTGCATCACATTTCCGTGACATTGTGTTGTAATGAAACACTGATGCAAGGAAGGCAATATAAATGGAGATTTAATGGCATAAGATTATCCAACCCATAAATCGATCCGTGCTCCGTCTCTCTCCTCGACCGATCTCACAGCTCAACCATCCCCCACCTGGAACCTTCACGTCTCCAGGCTCCAGAATATTGATCCTGGAACTCAGGAGAATGCGAAGTTCCAGACCTAGCTCAAGCTAGTAACAAGAACATCACAACACAGACCCTTCCCTTACATTAATAACTCTATGCCAATACAAGAATGCCAAAGGAGGAAAAATACAGTGTTAAAACAGAAATACAACAACAAAAAGTCAAGATATATAGTCTTTCATCCAGACTGGTTTGGAATGTAATCTGGATGAAACATTAGTACGTGGTAACTCTATAGATATCCCCAAGAAACGATTTTCTTTCAAATCTTTCAAGGTAGAGGAACCCTCCGTACCCGTCCATCTCGTAATTCTGGACATGCTCCATGCATCCCCATTATCGAGAATCACAATATTTTTCTTTACTGTTCTGATACGGAAAGGACCTTTGAACGATGTTTTACCTTTGGCTTTAAAACACGGGTTCTTCACCCACACCAGGTCACCTACCCTACACATCGCTTTAGCAACACAATGCTTAGCATCATAACGCAACTTGTAATTACGTTGGTACTCCTCTCGGAGACCGGGTGCTTTATCAAATTTTTCCTGATCCAGATCAACCCGAGCTAAAGTGTTACTGAACCATGCTGGGAACAATTTAGTACAACCCAACCTCCCCCTCATGTACTCAAAAGGAGTTATATTTGTAATACTATTCGGAGTGTTACGATGTGCCCACCACAAATCTCTCAGAAGATTAGCTAAGGGAGTCCTGCTTCCAATAGCTTCTTGCACACAAGCTTTCACCATTCTATTCATACGCTCTGCTAAACCATTGGCTTGTGGCAGATACAATGCTGTCCTCAAGTGTACAATGGCAAGGGAATCCAGGAAATGCTTCATGTCATGTGATGTCAATTGTACTCCATTATCTGTAACTAAATGACTAGGTATAGCCTCTTTAGAGAACTCTTCCTCCAGAAACTCAATTACCGTACAGGTATCAATTGAGTTCACACATTTGGTCACCACCCATTTAGACGCATAATCCACCATAAGTATAACATAACGTTCATTCGGTGGTAAAAGATGGAAAGGACCCATAAAATCTAGTCCTAATTTCACCCAGGGTTTTTCCGGAATCTCAACAGGGGAAAGCGGCGCTCTCACCACAACCTTGCTTTTGTCATTTTGTGCACAACTCATGCAATCTTTTACAACAGCCTCAACCTCACTGTCCAACCCTGGCCACCAATAAATGGCTCTAAGTCTGGATTTGGTTAAACTTCTGCCCAAATGCCCTTCATGAGCCAGATTCAAAATGTTGTTCCTCACCCCTTTAGGAGGTATGGATTTGCTTCCCCTCAATAACTCATTACCATTTTAAGGAAAGTTCATCTCTCACATTCCAATGGCCTCTCAAAGAGTCAGGCATGTCCCTAACCTCAGGCCACCCTTTAACAATGAACTCTCCAAGTTTTTGCCTTTCCAAGTCTCTCTCCACTGCCAATTTCCACTCCTCTTCGCTGAGGGCCATCTCTCTAACCCAATTAATAGTAACCTCATCTTCAACCTCCTCACAACTATCCACCGAAGAACGTGACAAATAATCAGCCACAATATTTTTCGGCCCAGGCACATATTCTACAACAAAGTTATATTCTAACAACCCCTCTGTCCACCTTCGTATTCTCGGGGTCAGCCCTTCATTTTTCCTAGGAGAGAAAATTTGGACAAGAGGTCTGTGATCTGTCCTCACCACAAAAGGTAAACCCCACAAGTAAAATTTAAAATGCTTGACAGCCCACATGCAGGCAAGAGCCTCTCTCTCTATGACCGAATAGTGTTGTTCAGCCTCCTTGAGAGATCGTGACGCAAAAGCTATTACTCTCTCCTCTTGACCTACCCTCTGGACAAGAACAGCCCCCAAACCTTTGATGCTAGCATCAGTGTACAAGTACGTTTTTGCACACACATTAAAATGCCCTAAGGTGGGCATCCTCCCAATACAGTGCTTTACAAAAGAGAAAGCAGTCATGCAGTCATTCTCCCAAACGAACTCACAACCCTTCTTCAAAAGTGCTCTGAAAGGTTGCGTCACGCTAGAAAAGTTGGGGATAAATTTAGAGTAGTACTCTGCCAACCCCAGGAATGACCTTACATCATCTTTGTCTCTGGGTTCAGGTGCATGAGTTATAGATTCAACAAGTTCCAACTTCGGTCTGATCCCATCGCCAGAAATAGTATGCCCCAGGTATGTCACCGAAGTAACTCCAAACTTACATTTTTCCCTCTTAACAGTAAGATCAGCCTCTGCTAAACTGCACAAAACTTTCCTTAATACCTTGTCGTGATCAACTACTGTTTTACCATGAACCAATATATCATCCTGGAAACACAACGTTCCAGATATCCCTTCCAACATTTTTTTCATGACTCGTTGGAAACATGCGGCCGCAGAAGCCAGGCCAAAAGGCATCCTCAGAAATTGGTAAGCCCCTAAAGGTGTAATAAAAGAGGTGAGATGTCTGGACTCAGGGTGCAAAACAATTTGATGATAAGCTGAGGATAAGTCCAGAACACTAAACACCCTCGACCCACCTAGGCACGACAACTCTTCTGTTATATTGGGTAAAGGTTGACGATCTATCCATATGTGCTTATTAAGATCTCTGAGGTCCACACACATGCGGATGCTTTTCCCATTATCTTTGGGTGCCAATACAACCGGGGCCAACCACTCCGAAGATTCTATCTCCTCAATTACTCCGGCATTAAGTAATCTGTCTAGTTCCATTTTGAGAGGTTCCAACATCAACCTAGGTACTCTTCTGACTTTATGAACAACCGGCACTGCATTTTTCTTTTAAATAATCTTGTGTTCAAAATTTGTCAGGCAACCTAACTTCTCACTAAACACACTAGGGAATTCCTTCCAAACCTCCATCAAATCGTCCCCATTGCTTACCACCATAACTTGGTTATCAGAATTGGGATCTAATTTAATACCCATGTCCCGTTGGTGTCGCCATCCTAACAAATTGTTACCACGTTTAGCTACATAGACCTTTCCCATGGTAACTTTATCTTGGAACTGGATCTTCATGACCCTATACCCAATCACCTCTATTCTGGTACCTCCATAACTGACTGGATTGATGTCAGGTTTGACAAGGGAGCCTATAGATGCCCCGAAAATATCCTGCCAGTTCTTATCACCAACCATGGTGTAGGGAGATCCCGAGTCTGCTAAAACTGTAACCGTTCTATTATCCAGTTTAATAGTACACTCAGGCATGATCACAGGACCCTCATCTACTATGCCAGTATTGTGCTCAATACAGTCAATCTCCTGCCCCACATATAATACCATCTTGCTGACATCTTCAGTGATAAAATCTATATTGCTACTATCATTGTTGCAAACTCTAGCATAATGTCCCTTCTTCCTGCACTTCCTACACAATGAATTTCGTGCAAAGCAATTAGGACTATTTGCTGCATGACCTGCATTGCCACAGCGGTAACAACGCAAACATTTAATGTCTCTCTTCTTTTCTTGGATGGATGCTTGTGCTTTACTACTACTGTTAATCCTAAGGACTTCTTCCTGGGTCCTAGGTACATGCACAGTAGAGAGACTGTCCCCTCCGTATGATTCATTTCTTTGATCCAGTTGCTAGTACTCTCCATTCCTTCTACAATGGCAATCGCCTCTCTCAAGTCAGGGTTCTTTGTCAAAAGTTTCTCTTGAACCTTTTTGTTATTGGTGCAACGCACAAGTTGGTCACGAATAAGAGAGTCTGTAATTTCACCAAAATCACATGTGCGTGCTAATGTGCGTAGGGCTGCTACAAAATTCCCTACGCTTTCAGTATTACCCTGAGACCTGGCGAAAAATGTATGTCTTTCTAACACCACATTGAGTTTGGACTCAAAATGTGCAGCTAGGATAACCACCGACATCTCATAAACGTCTCTGGGTTCACCATCCGCCCCACCAATAGACAAAGGTTCCAGGCTGTCATATATATTCCTGCCTTCAATTCCCAGATTATGTAGAAGAACTGCTTGTTTCCTGGCTGGAGAGAACTTTTCCCCACCAATGGCTATTATATATGAATCAAAAAGATTTTTCCATCGTTTCCATGGAAGAATGGGGTCACCTTTGTCCGATAAGAAAGGAGGTGGTTGTGACATTGTAGGTGTAGCCATGGTAAAACAATGGTCAGGCTTGGAAAAGACAAATAACAAAAGTTAGATACAGCCCAGTAGTTAATCAAAACCACTAAAGAAAGTACATAAGTTCATCACAAACGGAGGCGTATAAAAATCCACCACTGTAAGCAGAAAAACTAAATTATTACAATCCAGTTTCCTCCTGGGGAACACTTTGCAACTTCCTGGTAAAAACTGTGGCGTAAAAGTTGCAGTCTAGTTGTTTTTTTTTTTATCTTTCGTTGTTTTTTCCTTCCCTACTCTTCACTTCCTGCCGAAACCGGAACAAAAAGAAGCGGTCTAGCTTCTAGGTTGCGGTCGTGACGCGAGAATAAGCGTGTTCTCTGTGCTCTCAGCACACAGAGGAGAGCGCGAGGGTGCGCGAGGGAAAGCGCGAGCCTCACCAAGAATAACGGCAGTCCGATGTTCCAAAAATAAAACAAAGCCCCAGAGGCACTCACACGACAGGACCAGACGAAACTTGAACTGACAACCTCAGTCTTCAGGTCCACAAGAAAAGAAGACAGCTGACGGTAGCGCAAATCCAGAATTACTAGAAGCTTCCACGCAGAAGGTAAGTTCGTGGGTTCAGGGTTGGTTGGTGACTCGTCGCCAGTGTTGTAATGAAACACCGATGCAAGGAAGGCAATATAAAGGGAGATTTAATGGCATAAGATTATCCAACCCATAAATCGATCCGTGCTCCGTCTCTCTCCTCGACCGATCTCACAGCTCAACCGTCCCCCACCTGGAACCTTCACGTCTCCAGGCTCCAGAATATTGATCCTGGAACTCAGGAGAATGCGAAGTTCCAGGCCTAGCTCAAGCTAGTAACAAGAACATCACAACACATTGTTTTTGTCAAAGCAGGTCGCTTTCTATATTAAATCTGCACTCTTGTGCTAATGAAGTAATTGTGTAAGTACAGGTGTTTGGTTCATGGGACTCTCGTTTGAAATGAAGGAGGTAGTCAACAGCCAGATGATAAATTACTCATTGCATTTAGTGTGCTGGGGGGGTGTATTTAGGTCTAGCTGACACAACTCTAACTCAGAGGGATTTGGATAGAAATTGCTCGAACTCCTTCTCTTACCCATTCCGCTGACACTGGGAGCAGCCACCCTCGCATGCACTGGTGCAGTAGTTCGTGCTGTTAATGCCATTACTTGCCTCCTCTCACCCTCCAACAACCTGGGCGCTGAGGGAGAGTTTACTACTGCTGCTTACAACCCATCAGAAGTCTCGAGCAAGAACTAGGATGGCACTCGTACCCTCAAATTGTTGGACCTGAGCACCCACAGGGAAGCAGGAAGCCGTGAACTATCATGAACTGATGGCCAAGGTTCAGAGATGCATAGGGATATACTGCTATGATGCTGACAATACTGAAAATGTTTGACTTATCTTCTTGTGATAATAGCAGATGAGCAAGGTGATGAAGGCCTTTCAGCAGTACCGTGTCCGTGTGATGGATGCACAGTGCTCAGCTCTACGTGAAGTAACAAAGCATCAACACTCAATAATGTGCCTTTGGGGCCCTGAAAGCTTCTAATAAGTTGGCCTATGCATGACTCTGTGCCCGTGGCTCCCATTCACATCATCTACTTGTATTTGCTGGGATTTTGCAATTAATGTAGAGGCAGGAAAATAATTCATCTTAAATGTCAGGCCTGTGGTTATAAATAATGTTATATTGAAATAGAAGTCTAAGAAGTGAGTCTGCTTGCTTCACTTTAGGCAAGTCATAGGTGCACATCTCAGTGTCTGGGGCACAAAGTCTGAAGTTGGGGGTTGGTAGGTGAGAGATTCTATCACAAATGTATATTATTCCTCTGCAGAAGATGAGTCAGCTTCCTGCTAAATCCGATGAGAACCCAATTACAAGAGCCCAAGGTAGTATTTTTAAAATTATTATCAAGATTGTCCTGGATTATCTCATGAAAAGATACATGTTCGTTTGCTCCCTAAGGGGAAGGGGTCACTTTGGAATGCCTTTCCTTTGGGAATGTAAAAAAAAATCTTTATTGAAGAGTAGGCAGTAGTCCAAGAGAGCACTGCCAACTCTCGAACAAAATAAATATATGATTAAATAAAATGGTATTTTTCAATGCAGTCCTAATTCCTTTAAGGGCTGCATTTGTTTTTCAAAATGTTGCTTTATTAAAAGGTAACCACAGACATCGTGGACTGCTAACACAAGCAGGGTATCATCCATGTGATTTCCTTCAAGCACAGTGAATTGTAATTTGCTTGTCTTTATGGGAAATAAAGCACTTTTAATCTCACAGCAGAAGTCAATACTGTACAGTTATAAGAATACAACATAAATGGTTGCAGAATATTGTGTTCTGCCGCGAGGTGTCGCATTCCTCTCCTTTCCGGGAAATTTTCCACATTTCCCTCTAAGCAGGATTAAGCTGAGGTGCAATAACCTAAAGTGGCCTAATCACTATCCTCCTCACTTCGTTGTCTGTATCTTCACCTTCCATCCACAGGAATGCAAGGAATACACTTACACTGTATGGAGAAGCTATTCTCATCCTACAGCTTGTTCCACATTCCAACCAGGGCCATCCACGTTGGATCCTCCTGCCCTTACCTGGAATTAAGTGATACAAGCGCAGTGGTGGCAGAATACCCGTTTTGTGTTTCATAGTAGCCAGCAGTGTGAACAGACCGTTTTACGTGTCACTGGAGTGGTGCCTACCAACTCACTCTTGTAAATTTCAGTGGTTCTGTATTTAACTCACTATTGGCCTGCGTGGATTTTGTATAGTGTTCGGCAGCGCATGATACATGTGTGTGCGTGCTGTGGTGTGTGTATGCCTGTGGATGGCACATAACATCGACGCTTGTGGGTTTCATTACTGAAGCCCAGGGCCTACAGAGACTAGTGGACTTCAATCCTTTCAAGTGCAGTTTGCCATAGAATGGAATTTTAAACTGCTGCTCTTCCATGAAAAGACTTGTCATTGTTTTCTGTCTATTTCTGTATCACATTTTTACCATCAGGACCAAGAGACCCTTTGTCAGAGTATATGTTGTTCTCATACAACCTCTCAAAAATAAATAATTCAACGTCTTGTTTTCCAGTTGATTTGCAAATTAGCTATTTCCTCCTAATGTTCCATCTCTAGTTACGAATTTCATTCTGTACACTTTTTTCTCTTACCACTTTCAGCTCTTCCATTAGTACACTGATCATTGATAGGTACTCTTATGCCTGAGAGGATTGTTTTCCACATTGCACATTCTAGTTGCTGATTCCCAGTTTTGTCTTCCTTTACATGAAATTTATTTGGAACTTTGTAGTTCAAATAAAATGATTCATCTCGGTGCCTGTGGCTGAATCTGAGACAGTAGTGAACGCACTGGAAATAGTACTGAAGCTTTGGATTCTTTTGGGCTGTGCAGCCCCTCAGCCTCAGATTTCAGGTGAGGATTAAGATCCAGGGCCCATCAGAAGAGTCAAAATGAATTGTGAGAGTAGAGTTGCTGCTACAGTTGAAGAACTGAACCACTGGCAGATGTTGGGGGGGATTAGGGATTTTAGTGGAAAACCAAAAGACAATCTATAATCCAAGCAGGTAGGAATTAGTGTTGGTGTTTCCTGTCTCGTCCTGAGTACATGGGTCCGTTTCTAATATTTTACTTTTCAGCCAAATTCCGCACTAATAGTTTAAAATGGGCTCAAAGTGAGAGATGCTTGCTAAGACCCAGCACACCCACCTTGCTGATTTCACCAGTTTTTTGCACTTTAGGTTAGTTTTACTGTTTGGATTGTAGGTGTGTAACACAGTTAAACAAGCTACATATAATCCCTCAATGGATTAACATTATTCATTTTTCAAAATCGAGGCTAGAGGACTAAGGGATTATTTAAGGGAGCATATTGAATTTAAGGCAAGAGAGAGAGTTGAGGAAGTGGGACAAGGTGACGTTTGCTTTCAGTGTGAGTCAAGTATCCCATGCAACACAGCATTTTCAATAGTAGTGTGTGTTCGTAGAGCAGCTTTCACTCCTTTGGAGGCCTAAATAGCATTACATGGAAAAGGTCCAACTTTTTAACATATTACAACTAATTGGTATCAATGTCTACACAGAAGCTAGAGTTGGAGTAGCTTTTGATGTGGGTTGCAGAAAATCTGAATCTGTGAGCATGATTTCTGTTCTCCTGTTTTCCTTCTTTAAATGTAATAATTGTGCAGTAATCCTCTACATGTGCAACAGTTCCTGAGACAGACTCTTCAGTGTCTCTGGTACTGGCTGTCTCTGGGACAGAGGTTCTTAAACCTGTTGAGGATTCACAGGCACACAATTGTGGTCCTTCGTCAGGCGTTCTCTGATCTGCAATGATAGGAGAAGTGGCAGGTGAAGCAAGAAGACAACTCTTGCTTTCATTCATTCATTAGTTCCGCTGCTGAAGGTTTAGTGCCTGCAGTGAAATACCGCTTTCATGGATAATTGAAACTCCCTGGACATTGAAAGCCCTTATATATTTCTTCTGTGATTTCCTTACAGTCAAGGAACTTGGTGTCACACCTGTCTGCTAGTTCTTTATACCTTAGACCCAAGTCGGGTTTTGTATGGTTTGGAAGGGTTATATCTCTTGCTGAATTGTTCCATTTTGACCATGGTCATGTTGAGTCCAGATAATACTGACAGGGGACATAGCGAAAGGCCAATGGGATGGGCAATACTGAGGTGAGAGTTGCCTTCATTCCAAGCAGGATGGTTTTAGATATTCTGGGCCTGATTCTAACTTTGGAGGACGGTGTTAAACCGTCCCAAAAGTGGCGGATATACCACCTACCATATTACGAGTTCCATAGGATATAATGGACTCGTAATACGGTAGGTGGTATATCCGCCACTTTTGGGACGGTTTAACACCGTCCTCCAAAGTTAGAATCAGGCCCTCTGTTCTTTAACTGGAAATGAATGTATCTTCACTCTACTTTCCTAAACCTCAACGCTATACCATTCGTGAAATGATCACACATACAGGAAACACTGGATGCCAAATCATAAGGTCTTTCATTGGCACAAACGCAGTCTTAACTAAGCCTATGGTTTCACTGCAGGCAGCAGGCTATTGCTAAAATGGAATCATAATCAGGGTCTTCTATTTTCAGTAACTTCTCGCATACAAGTCTAAATCAAGAAGGGAAACTGCAGGTGTTCCAGCTTGTGGTTGCATATCACAACACGTTGGGAAGCCAAAATGTCTAGCTTGTGTTTAATCCAAAATTACTAACTAGCACAGCAAATAATGAAGAGACACTTGTCATTCCAACTGAATAGAGCTCTCACTTAAAACGGTCAACTGGATAATGGAATGCTAAAGTACATATAATTTAGAACACTTTTTATATGTTTTTTTTCACTGTAAGTCTATGAATTCTAATCACATGGCAGAAATGTGTTACTCACACCAAAAACGTGCCCAACAAGCAAAAGGCAGTGTCTTTTCCAGAAAGTAGTGCAGATGTCCTTGAGGAAGAAAATATAACTCAGAAATAAAACACTCAGTCCATTAGTTTCCTAAAATCCTGTTTCTAGTGGCCCACACTGAAAACAAGATTGTGCTTTTCAGAAATGTCCAAAATCACAGCTAGGCCTATTAGAGCCATGAAACCTAGCAAGCATTATTGAGGCAAAATGGCACTTTAGCTCAATGAGAAACAACATTCATATTTGACTATAAAATATCTTGTTGCACAGGGTGATATATGGATTTATTTAGTTAACCATACAATAATATTGAAGTACAAAATAATATATGATTATGTTTTCACATCAACCCCCTTTTTCCTAGATGAACAATTCCTTACAACAGTTGGATGATGCACATTATTGATTTTATTGATCCAAACACTTTAATTTCCTGGGGTCCAAACACTCCCCCAAAGCTATGTCCAGATGCAGTTGTGATTTAGGTATGGACCACTGTGCCTGTCGTGCAGTTTTGTAGCACTCTTCTTAATGTTATCTCTCTGCTCATTTATTTTATTGGAATTGTTGGGAAGATGGGTGCAACATTCAGGACCCACAATAGGGGCCCCCCTTTGGAAACTGTTAGACCTGGAATCCTTGGATTGGTTTCCCCTAACTTTTTGCCTTCTGACCTTCTGTTTTTCTGACGTCATTGTTACTGGCTTTAGGATTCTGTGCTCCTCAACACTGTTAATGAGTGCTAAAGCGCAGGTGCTCTGTGCTCTAAAATTGTTGATATTTGCTTCTCCACAATTGGCATATTTAATTCACTTGTAAGTCTGTAGTTTAGAGTGCTATATGTGCCTAGTGCCTGTAAATCAAATGCTGCTGGTGGGCCTGCAGCACTGATTGTGCCACCCACTACAGTAGCCCTTTGAACATGCCTCAAGCCTGCCACTGCAGAACCTTTAGGTGCAGTTTTAAACTGCCATTTCGACCTGGCAAGTGTACCCTCTTGTCAGGTGCAAATCTTCCTTTTTATTATGTATGTCACCCCATAAGGCAGGCCCTGGCTAGCCCCAAGGGAAGGGTGCAGTGTATTTAAGAGGTTGGACATGCACTTTTAAGTTTAACATGTCCTGTTAGTGAAAAACTATTACATTTGTTTTTCACTACTGCAAGGCCTATATCTCCCATAGGTTAACATTGAGGTTACCTTGAAGCAACTTTTAAGTTTTAAGTGTAATTAAAATTCTAACTTACGGTAAAGTGGGATTTTGAATTGTTAGTCTGAAATTGCCACTTTTTAAAACTTGTTGTTTTCTTACTTTAACCATTGTGTGCCTCTGTCTGCCTCTGAATGCACTTCTGGGGTGGGTGACAATTGGGCTTTGTACATTCCCTCTAGACAGTCAGACACAAAGGGAGCTGGGGTGTGACATTTGTATCTTAATTGCCACCAGGCTGATGGGTCTCCCTGGGCTAGATGGGATGGAGGAGCTAACACTTACACCTTAATAGTACTGTGTCTCTCTTTACACAACCCCCTGTAGAGTGTCTGGAGCCAGGGGAGGAAAGGCAGGGATCTTGTGCACTTCAAAGGCTTCTCTTTGAAGTCTCCCCCACTTCAAAGCCTCAACTGGATAGAAGAACTTGAGCCAAAACCCACAAAATCAGTACACTTCTGGATCTGAACGGCATTCTGCCAGGAAGAAGGACTGCTGTGCTCCCAGGAGGGATTGCCACTCTGCTCAACTGCATTTCTGTGTTGGCCTGCTGGCTGCTGCCTCTTGTCTGGAAGTGAGAAGGACTGGACTTTTCTCTCTACATCGTCTGTAAAACCATGACTCCAAGGGATTGCTGGCTTGCCCCCTGTTCTTGTAGTCTCAGGGACATCAAAGACTGCCTCCAACTCTGCTCCTGCTGCTGGACTCTGCAATCTGTGAGTCCTACCCTTGCCTGAGGTACCAATCCACTTGTGTGCCTTAGAAGTGGGGTTTTCAGCTGTTTTTCTGCAACAATTGGTGGATCCGGGCCATTGCGCTGCTCGGAACCGACACAGTGATGATGATGCGGAACCCGACTGCGAGGTTCGACAACGATGCAGCACCAATCC
The DNA here is from genome assembly GCF_031143425.1 of Pleurodeles waltl. NCBI lineage: Eukaryota > Metazoa > Chordata > Amphibia > Caudata > Salamandridae > Pleurodeles > Pleurodeles waltl. The sequence continues at coordinate 829,508,493 of NC_090437.1, read as the reverse complement.
AAGGACATTGTTGCATGGCTCAATGACGACACATCACATACACCAAAATGGAGTTTGACACTGACACATCTATTTGACTATGTGGCTCAGAACCGATTTGTCATCTTCACCTCACTTCCTCGACTGTGACACTTGCTCCATCCAAGGTACTTTTTCAGCAGGCTCTCCATGAATCCTGTAGCCGGCCTGCCCTTCATCCCGGCCGGCCTGAACTTTGGATTTACCCCGGTCTAGCACAATCTCAAGTAACCTTTCAGCGCCATTTACTTTAAAGCTCTACATTGACCTTTATTCTTTGGAAATTAATGTCTTTGTTGTTTCAATATTGTTTTACTCAGATAAATATTCTCTATTTTTCTAAACTGGTGTGGAGTTTTTGTAGTGTCTTTCACTCTGCTACTGCATGTAAGTGTTTGCACAAAAGCTTTACACATTGCCTCTTGAGTTAAGCATGACTGCTCTGTACCAAGCTACCAGAGGGTAAACACAGGTTAATTTAGGGTCTGTATCTGATTTACCCTGATTAGGATTGTGTTCCCTACTTGGACGGGGTGCATACCTCTGCCAACCAGAGACCCAGGTAACCTAATGCCTTCATATTTAGGATTAATATCTTGGCATGTGTGTCTAGTTGTTCTGCCCTGTAATCCTAAATTGATTGTGGTAGAATTAGTCAATTATTTCAAGATCTATGCATTTTGTCTTATTTCATCTAAAGCATCAATCATCCTGCACATGGCAATAATGGAACAACAAAATCTAGTAGTAGTTGAAGCAGCCCGCCTACCTCTACTTCACTCTAAAGGATACTGATGACGCAGAAAAAGAGGGTCCGACATATATTCATACATATCGTGTAATCAAAACATATAATGAAGTGTGATTTTAGTAAAGAAAATAATGTATGAGGGAAATTGTGCCCTCGGGGTAGTTCGCCATCATTGTAAACGAGCTTTATTAATCATGAAGTATTGAAAATGTAGTAATCCGTCATAATTGCAAATGTATGCCATGATCTCTTGTTTGAAAACTGTTTTGCTTAGCTTAAATTTAGTACAGGCTTTGGCCTAGTTGCCTGGTTTCAAATTCTAACTGCGTGGTTTTTTCCTTGAACTAATGAAACATATATTCTTGCTTGAAGTTGTATTTTTCCAGTAGAGCTGACTGATACACTTATCTCCAAGGTTTCGTACTAGGCCGGTTTCATCCCCTTTGATACAAGGTCAGTCTGCAGGGGCGGACAATGAAGGTACAGATAGTAAAATAATTGGCAACCCATGTTACAACTTGTGTTCCAAGGCTCCAAGGGCAGTGTATGCATAAATGAGCGCTAGTAAAAGACAATTTTCATTGGACAATTTGAAGCCAACCTATGAACCCTCCAATGGAAGACCCTGCAGAATTTGGAATGTTTCTTACTTAAACCCACCGGACAAAGAGAAGTCAGCCATTTTCCTCGATGCCAGTTTGAAGCCAGATGCCAGACTCCATTTTGGACGACACCCTGATGCCCTTTTCTCTATCTGAGAGAAAGAGACTTTAAGGATTCTCACCCTAGAGACTTTAACTTTGATTTGCCCCGTCTTGCCCATGCAGTAACTTTGCCCCATTCTCCTTGCCGCTGCAAGAAAGCTTGCCCTTAACTTTGCCCCTTTGAAACTTGCCCCATGCTGATCAACCGGTACCTGAAGGACGAAGACTTTTCTTGAATGCTGATTGTATTTGGTAAATATGAAAGGATAAATGTATTATGCATTGTGTTTTTCCTTTTAGGTACCAACTGCTATTTTGATAGGGTCCTAGTTAGAAGTTTTTCAAATTTGTGTTGACTAAATTCGTTTTGCATGAAGCCCCACATGCCGATGCTAATTAGAGGTTAGTCGAGGTAGTCATTCAATGTATCATGCTAAATTGAAATCTTGTTATGCTGACCAATGTATGAAATTAGTCAAATACAGTTAGTCATATTAGTGATTTGCATTGCAATAACTGAGTGTATCATCATCCAGATTTTGCGTAGATTACGTTTCTTCCGCCGTTATGGACACCTAGTAATGTTCATATACATATATCATTTGGTTTTGAGACTTATATACATTGTGTTAGCTTTGTTAATATAGGGAAATAAATTCACTAACTTTTAATAAACTGGTGTGGTTATTCATGACTGAAAGGTCATGGTGCGCTGAAATACCAACTGTTATTGATTTCTGATGTGCTATATTGATCTATTAATTGAGTATTGATTACCGATTACAATAGTTATTGATTATTGATCTGAGTGACTCGACTATTTTTGGATGAGGAGAGCCCGACTCGGTTAAAAGATTCACCGACCTCCAACGTGTCCAGGTACAGATAATTTATAAGGGCTGGACACGTTATCAGTAGATGGTAGCAGAGATTGATGGTTTAGCCCTTTGGGACCCCATCCGAACAATAGACAGAGTCAAGTTAGAATTTTCTTTGATAAAACAAGTTGGAGAGATGATGATGCCCTAAGTCCCCAATGACTTTCTCGGAGCTTGCAAATGAGGAACATGGAGGTATGAGAATGGTCTCAGCGTATCTAGTGATGGTATGAGTGAAGTTAGGGTTTCGCGCTTGCACAGCTTTTCGCCGCAGATTAATTGAGAAGTTTGTGAGGATTTTAAGGGGGGTTAAAAGATATTAGAGGAGTGTTACTCCAAAGGTGTGAGAGTAGGGAAGTCGTCGAACTTCACGTGTGCGTAGCGCTTTGAGCAGAAAAATTGTCCACGTGGTTGTTGATGTTGAGACGGCCCTGCGAGGTCAAGAGACTCCGGAGTATGTTGAAAAGTGTATGTGACACTTGTTTGATGTTGTGATCTGGTCAGGTTTAATAGGTTGATCGGGCGTGGTCAACAAGTCGGTATGAATGTTGCGGAGTGAAAGAAAACTTCGACTTTGAGATTTGACGAATTCTAAAGTGCACTAGAATAGTTCATTGATCAGTTGAGAGTAAAGTTTGCGGGTCAAATTTTGCTTGCGAAAGTGGGAAACCGAGAAAGATGGAATAACTGCTGAGGCTAGTGAAAAATTCCTAAGGTTTCTGAAGCAATTGTATTACCTTTCCTGTAGTAAACCGACAGATCCGTTTTATTCTTTTGGTTAAGTGCTCGCGTTATATTGCAGAAATTAGTTTATGAGTGAAGCCGAATGAAAAGAGGACAAGCCGCTGGACTTTGTCAGCCGCAGTGTGTGAGTGTGACGTCACTAGGAGCTGCGCTGGGATAGGTCGGTTGGTGAGAAGGGTCGCGCACGGATTGGACGCAGTCCGTGAAGCGCAATTGGAAGGGGAAAGGCAAGCGAAGAGTATTCCGGGAATTAAAGTCGCTTATTGATTACATATTTTAGAAAAACAAAAGACGGAAAGATTAAATTTTTCAAAGCATTTAAGAGTGCCATGAGGGGAGACGTTTATATTAAAGCAAATGTAGGAGAAGAAACGCCGCCTGAGGGTACACCAGCTTACATTGTCATTGAAGAAAAGGGTGTAGCGCCATGTCTTTGGTTAAAACAATGGTGCAAATTAACAGAGAAACATGGAAGTGTAGCGTTCCCTATCCACGGGTCGTTTAGTCTAAGGGTTTTAGAAAATCTGAGATTTGCGCTATACGACATGAAAGTACCTCCAAGAACAGCACAGTTTGAGGCACTAGCAATTTGGGAGCTAATAGCTAGAAACCAACAACAAAAGAAATTTGAGACAAGAATAAGAAAAGTAGAAAAGACACTAGCGGATGCTAGATGGGACAGCACACAAAAGGTTTGGAGAACAGACGTATTGCAGGGGATTAAATTGTTTCCAGCGATTACTGATGAAGTGGAGACGGAAGGAAGGAAAGCCACCTATAAGACAAACAGGAGTTAGCCCAGAGATAGAGAGAACAATAGAAACTCGAAAAGGGGAGACGAGTCAGATGATGAGGAGTTCATTATACAATTGCTGAATGATCGCCCGCCACCATACGTGGAAAGCGAAAAAGGCTCAAGCATTAGTACTGCCCCTCCAGAACCAATACAGGGTAATGTAACACCAAATTTGAGAATATCTCAGAGGCCGAGCAGCTCCAAAATGCCTTTCTCACCACAAATACCACAGATTCAGAGAATATACCCAGACGTGCCGACATTGAAACCTGCTGATAACTATCAGCCACAGGTTCAAAGGCACTGTTGTGATGAGCATAACATGGGAATGACTTCTGATTCAATGGCGCAGGGAGGACAAAGCTATCAGAGACCGACATTGATTCAAGCTGAATCAACACAGTTCTCGATGCCCCAAAAGCAGACACAAGAAGTGCGAGTAGTAGAAAGCCAGTTAGGTATGCCAGCAATGATGAACCACAATGTGGGGATTAACATGCCACAGAATTCGGGGAACAGACAGAATCCAGACGCGATATCTCTACCTATCACTGTAGGTTCACCAGTACCACTGTACATACAGGCAAATTCAAGCACAAGCGACCAAGGGTTAATGATACAGAATGGGACAGGGAGAAGATGCATAGAAACCACTCCAGAGACAACTCCGATAGCGGCACTGCCAAATGGATCTGGGTCCTTGTCGGAATTTAGTCCAATTCCAATTTGTGCTCCGTCAACCGTGGTAAGGTCACATCCACCACTATTAGTACCGTTAACCTCACAGACTGAAACATTACAGAAACCGTCAGTGGCAGTTGATGTAACTGCTACACTGATGGGACTGAACGCGCAACAGTTAACACAATGGTTCAACAGCCTGAACTCCCCACAGAGTGCATCTAGCGGGAAGGGAGAAGAATACCTGAATAAAATAAGGTTGGGTATGGAGGCAGATGAACTGGTAGAGGGAACAATGGGTTTGAACAGATTAGAATCATACACAGAGGAAGAACTAAGATACATGTGCCCTAGGATTACAAGAGAAGTAAGCAGCAAACATAAGAAGTTACAAGAAATTGCAGACAGAAATGAGATCGATATAAGTAAGACTAAACACCTGAGCAGAAGTTACAGGTTAGACTTTGAGACAAAAGATTTTGAACACATGAGATCCGCAGGGATGAAAACACACCTTAAAGAGATACTGCAGAGTGCACAGGTCTGGAGATGTTTAGACAAGTGGGAAAGCAGGTGGGTTAAGAAAAAGGACAAAAAGAAAGAAAATACTCCAGAGCGGAATGAGACAAAACAACAGAATGACGATCTGATAACTATGTTACCAATGAGAGAGACAGCAGGGGAAAAACTTGTACATGTACTGTGGCACAGGTGCGATATTCAATCCTTTACGGATGACTTTCCCAAATTGAGAGAGAAGCCGATTGAGTGGTATCAACAAACAGATAGATTTGTGAAACTTGCGAAGTGTCTCTGGGAAGACTTGAATACTTTGTTTGAAATTGTGGTTCCGGCGGATTTGTGGGAAGATTGTAAAAGGGCTGTAGGTTGGCCGACGAGTGAACCAGAGAGAGACAGGGACACAGGTGCGCCATCACCCACGGTAATGAGCTTGTACCACAAGGTGATCGAGCACTTGAAAACCAAGGTTGCGTCGAAAAATGTGGATTGGCAGAGGATTGACAGAACAGCCCAAGAGGTTAAAGAGTCTATACATGCGTATTATGAGAGGTTGTTGAAAGCGTTTAAAAATTACAGTGGCACGGAAACGATTGAGGCAAAGGACATGCTCCATTTTGTGTTCAGGTTTGTGGAAGGGTTGAGACCCGAAATCAGCCAGATAATTAAAACGCATTTGATTTGTTGGCAGTCGAAGTCGATCGATGAAGTGTTGAATTATGCGAAATACTGCAGTGATGAGATTGAGACCAAACAGAAAAGATTGAAAGAAAAGGTGATGGTGATGCAGCTCAGAGCAGCTCAGACAGGTTTACAAGGTTTGCAAGGTTTTCAACAACAGATGCTGCAGCAGCAGCAGCAGGGAAATGCTATGTTTCAGCCACAGATGAGAGGTAGAGGCCGAGGAGGTTTTGTGAATAATGGTCCTGATTTGAATACCGTTATGATTCCAAATGGTATACAGGCAATGAAGAAGGTGATGCCATGTCACACGTGCGGAATTGTCGGGTATTGGAAACGGGAGTGCCCAATGATGGTGCAGGAAGGTGTAGGTCAGCAAAACAATGATGTCAATGCATTCCAGACTATGAGAGGACCGAAACTGAGAGGTTCAAACCCAAATTTCCAAAACAATATGAACCAGCTACAGGGTTTACAACCCATGCAACCGCAACAGGTGCAAATGCCCCGTGTGCAAATGACACAATTGCAGCCAATGCAACAGCAGTTTCCTATCGTACCTAATCAGCAAATGCAAATACCCTTAGCACCAATGAATCAGCAGCAAGCAATGCTTCCTCAACAGGTCACGGGTCAGGGAATGAGTCAAAATGACACAGTACACCAATGTCCACTACACAGCGAGAATGGAATAAACGATGTATGGGAGAGTGAAGGTTCAGATGAGGAGGGAAATTGTGTGCTTGCAGCATCCTTGGAAGTTGATCAAAAGGGTCCTTGTGTGGAGGGAAGAGTTATGGGTCATCGCGTTTCATTCTTGGTTGACACAGGAGCTACACGTTCCACTGTCAGGAGCATTGAGGTACCAAATTTGCCACTTTCAGGGAGAACAGTTCAAGTAGTGGGAGTAGCAAACAGGTACCTGACGAACCCAATCACAGATCCAGTACAAGTCAGAATTGGTAACTATCAAGGGACACATAATTTTGTGGTATGTGACTCAAGCCCGATATCACTGTTAGGGAGAGACCTATTGTGCAAATTGGGATGTTCGATTATGTGTTCGAACGATGGAATTAGAATTCAGACGAGCAGTGATGGGGAAGAAGAGGACAGTGTAGAAGGGGATGAGATGGAGACTGTCGATGAAGAGTATCCCCTGATTACCCTTTATCCGATGATCACTGAAGCAGATATTCCTGCTGAGTTACAGGAAACAGTCGGAAAAGAAGTGTGGGATATGACAGGGAAAGAGGTGGGGTTGGTGAAAGGAGTGGAACCAGTGAAAGTGACCGTAAAACCCAATGTAAACTTTCCCCAGACCCCACAGTACCATATGGCACAAGACACCCTCATGAAAGTCGCCCAACTCATTGATGAGTTTGTAAAGCAGGGGGTACTGAAAGAAGTGTTAAGCAGTCCATGTAATTCGCCAATCATGGGACTAATAAAGCCAAGTGGAAAGGTCCGAATTGTGCAGGACTTGAGGAAAATAAATGACATAATAATAAAATGTTGCCCTGTAGTACCAAATCCAGCTTTGATAATGTTTCAAGTCCCTTGTGATGCTGAGTGGTTCTCAGTCATCGACTTGTCACAAGCATTCTTTTCAGTGCCTCTTCATGAGGACAGCCAATTTCTCTTTTGTTTCAAATTCCTAGACAGAGTTTACAGTTGGTGTCGAATTCCTCAAGGGTTTTCGGAGTCACCGTCAATTTTCAATCAGATTCTAAAGAAAGATTTGGAAGCGTTGGAATTGCCATTCGAGTCAACCCTAGTACAGTACATTGACGATTTACTGATTGCATCCAAGACAGAAAGTGACTGCACAGCCGACACCATTGCCCTATTGAACCATTTGGGAAGGAATGGACACAAGGTGTCTCCTTCGAAATTACAATTCTGCCAGAAGAAAGTGAAATATTTGGGTCACCAAATAGAGAAAGGGTCACGAAGGATTATGAAGGAAAGGATAACGAGTGTACTCCAAATGAATCCCCCAAAGACGAGGAGGGAGGTGAGGAAGTTCTTGGGAATGGTGAGCTACTGTCGCCAATGGATTCCCAACTTCTCAACTCTAGCAAAACCTTTACTGAAACTGACCCAGAAGGATGCATTGGATGAAATTGAGCTGAAAGGAGATGAGATGGATGCTTTTATTGAATTGAAAGAATGCATGTGCAGGGCTCCAGCTTTAGGTATGCCTGACTACACAAAGCCTTTCACATTGTTTTGTCATGAACGTGATGCATGTTCCTTGTCTGTCTTGACCCAAGCCCATGGTGGCGTAAACAGACCAGTAGCATATTTTTCAGCTACTTTGGATCCGGTCGCAGCAGCACTGCCAGGGTGCTTGCGTGCCGTAGCCGCAGTTGGTATCAGCCTCACTCAGAGTGAAGGAATAGTGATGGGACACCCTTTAACAGTCATGGTCCCTCACTCAGTCGAGATACTTTTGACACGTTCTCGAACACAACACATGACTGGTGCTAGACTCACAAGGTATGAAACAATAATTCTGGGATCACCTAACGTGCAGCTGAAACGGTGCACTACGTTGAACCCAGCAACCTTGTTTCCCAGTGAAAATGCCAAAATTGAGAACGCTGAAGACATCGAGCACGACTGTCTTCAAGTGACTGAATTTTGCACCAAACCAAGACCTGATATCAAAGATACCCGATTGGAAGAAAATGATCAAATTATTTTTGTTGATGGTTCATGTTTAAGAGATGCACTGGGTATATTGAAAGCAGGGTACGCTGTATGTATGGTAACCGGTGTTTTGGAAGCATCTTGGCTTCAAGGAGTTTACTCTGCACAAGTAGCAGAATTGGTAGCCCTTACTAGAGCTTGCCAACTCTCTGCATTAATGAAAGTTACCATTTACACTGACAGCCAGTACGGGTTTGGAATAGTGCATGATTTCGGACAGTTGTGGTCACAGAGAGGCTTCATGACCTCTTCAGGATCACCAGTGAAAAAAGAGAATTGTTACATGCCATCCAACTACCAGGAGAAGTAGCAGTGGTAAAATGCAGTGCACACTCGAAGGGACAAGACTATGTTTCTCTGGGAAATGGATATGCGGATCAAGTCACAAGGTTTTACGCATTGAACTGTATATTGCTTAGGGATGAATGGAATTTGATAAGTGAACCAGAACTCGAACCAAGCGAAATATTTGCTCTAAAGGTGGTAGATACGATGGACGAATTGAAATCCTTACAGAATGATGTCAGTGAGGATGAGAAACTCTTGTGGACCAAATCACAATGTGTAAAGAGACTAGATGAATTATGGGTTTCAAGTGAAGGGAAATTCGTTCTTCCAAACAGCCTTTTGACACAGATAGCCAGATTTTACCATGGACAAGCTCATCTTGGGAGGGATGCCATGATTAGATTGTTTAAAACTGATTGGTTTAACCCCAAATTCCGTCAAGTTGCTGAAGCAGTTTGCCACCGTTACGTCATTTGCCAACAAATGAACGCAGGGAAGGGAACCGTAGTAAATTTGAGCCACATAGGAAGAGCAGGGGGTTCATTCAGCAGGATGCAAATGGACTTCATTGAGATGCCTGTGCATGGAGGCTTGAAGTATGTGTTGGTGGTTGTGTGCATTTTTAGTCACTGGATCGAAGCATACCCTACACGCAGGAATGACAGTCTCACAGTTGCAAAACTACTCTTGAGAGAGCTAATACCACGTTTTGGATTCCCGATCTCTTTAGAATCAGATAGGGGAAGTCACTTCAATAACGAAGTAATAAAATTGCTTTGTGCAGCACTGAACATTGAGCAAAAGCTGCATTGTAGCTACCGCCCTGAAGCATCAGGTCTAGTGGAGCAAATGAATGGCACATTGAAATCGAGAATGGTGAAAATATGCGCATCAACAAACTTGAAATGGCCTGACGCATTGCCTTTGGTACTAATGTCAATTGGAAACACCCCTGACAGAAAGACTGGGCTGTCCCCACACGAGATTCTCATGGGCAGAGCTATGAGACTTCCAGCAGTTCCTGCAAATGCGCTTTTGAATATTACAGATGATATGGTGTTAGACTACTGCAAAGGTCTAGCTGATGTGGTTCGCTCTTTCTCTCACCAGGTGGAGGCAACCACCTTGCCACCGATCCAAGGTCCAGGACACGCCCTGAAAGCAGGTGACTGGGTCGTGATAAAGAAGCACGTGAGGAAGTCGTGTTTGGTACCCCGTTGGAAAGGACCTTTTCAAGTGATTTTGACGACTACCACCGCTGTGAAGTGTGCAGGAGTTCCCAACTGGATTCACGCCAGTCACACAAAGAGGGTATTGTGTCCCACAGACGAGGAGGTTGAAGCGCTGAAGTTACCAGTACCTGATAACAAAGTGCCAAGCGCTGAGACAGAGCGAAAAAGAACTAGAAGCGAACAGGCAGAAATAGAGGAGGGAGAAATATTCTGAGGACGAAGCAACTGATTCACTTGGGGAAGACCAAGAAGGAGCCTCAGAAAGCGACGAAGCAGCTGAAGGTAACAAAGAGCCTGAAGCAGCTGAAAGTGACAAAGAGCCTGAAGAAAGTAACGGTGACAAAGGGCTCGAAACAGGTGAAGAAGCAGGAGAGCCTGATCGGAGGAGGGCTTTCCCAGAGCAGACGATACAGAAAAAGAAAAGGAAAACCTGATTGACTCCCCAGAAGGAGGGGACAAGGCAGAACAGAACGAAACTGCTCAAACTCCTTCAGAAGAGACTGCAGGTCCATCAAGTGGACACAGTGCAAAAAGAAGACCAAGCATATCGCCAGTAAAATTAAGAACTAGAGAAACGTTGAACGACAGTGAAGGGCCAAGAGTGAAAGAGAAAAGAAAGGAAGTGTCTGTCGTAGTACCAACACCAAGTAAAGAAAAGGACTTGGCCAAAGAGGAAAGTACCAGTGAGAAAGAATCAAAGAGAGATGCAAAATTGAAAAGAAAAAGGATACCGAGCAGGAGGTATTCCGGTCCGGAGTGGGCATACGTAGCCAATAACGATTGGTCAGACGAATTCGTATCCCTCAGTCTTGAGAACGAAGAGGCAGAACTTCATTTTGGAAATAAAAACTTTATGGACTCTGTTGATTGAAGACATTGATCACCTGATTGACTTTTCAACCGGCTAAGACATTGCTTACTTGATTGACTTTGAAACAGATTTTGAGACAACGCTGCTAACCGATAAGACACTAAGCTGCTAAAGAAAACTGTGTGAACATTGAACTCGTTCAGCTTTGTAAATACCTGCAAATACGCTTTGATAAAGTGTCTTCAACTTTCTGATTCTATACAGATCATGACTAGCTTCACTACACAGGGGCGTAAGGTGAAGTGTTGTAAATACATGTGTATAGGTTTAATAACCGCATGCGTACTAATCATTGTAGCAATAGTTCTTGGAATGCATGGTAAAAATGAGAGACGAATGATGCTTCTACTTCTAAACCTATTATCGTTACTGAACTAACAGCTCTGAAGAGACTCGAGAAAGACGAGAGACACTTGCATGATAAGAAGGAACTTTCATCTAACATTTTCTATCGCTTATTGAGTGAGTATGTTGAGACCATGGATGCGAAAGATTGTTATGTGTGTACACAAATACCTACCTCAGTAGTGGAAGGGGTAACGTATCACAGCATGCCTCTTATGTATGGAATTACATGTAGCATAATAGCTTCCAGATTTTATGGTCAAACGTATATTCATTATTTTTACACTAATTATGATGTTACTTTTGCATATGTCCCCATAATAGGGCACCTGAGTAAAATAGCTAGAGATTACTATGCCAAATTAATGAGGGAATTCTTCGAACCAATGTCACCTTTTCACACAGCTCACGCACATAGAGAGAACCTTACATGCTTGCTTTCACCAGTAGAAATACATTTCTTAGACCGCACTGATGATAGGAGGAAAGAAATGAAGGAGGAATTAGAAAGGGAATTACACAAAAGGACATCTGTAGATAATTATGCTTTTGCCGCAATAAAGACACAAGGAAAAATAGCTTTAGATACATTGCACGTAGGGAAATTTTGCATATATAGAGCTGAATCATATTATGACACAGTTTTTGTGGGAACGAGTGAATGTAAACATACGTATGCATTTAAACCTAAGTGGACGTTCATGCTGAATGGACAAGACCCAGTTATTCCTGGAATATATTATATTTGTGGACTCAACGCCTATTATCGTCTTCCTAAAGGATGGTATGGGAGGTGTTATTTGGGAATAGTGTTCCCAAAGATTTACCAACTAGACGACTTAAAGAAATTTCCAAGGCTGTCTGAATCACATCATGTTCAGAAAAGAGAGACAGCTTCTGGTGTGGTAGGATATATATTTGGAGCATTGATTCCTTCAGTAGGAGTCATATTGAATTCAATCAAAATACGAAAGTTGTCTACTATTGTGAATAACATGCTGACAAAGTTTTCAGGAGCTATAATCCTGATGGATGCTGAACTTGCTGCAGAAAGAGCTATGACTCTCAAAATTGGCTTGCCTTAGACATTCTTTTAGCAAAGGATGGCGGCGTTTGCAAAATGCTTGGTACACGTCACTGTTGTACATATATACCAGACAGCAGTGGAAAAATTAGAACAATGCTTACAAATTTAACTAAAGAAAGTGTAGATTTAAAGGAATTGAAAGAACCCGGAGTTTGGGAAAAGGTTGGAAAAGGATTTGCTTCTGTGGGAAATTGGCTCAGCAACGTTTGGAACGGATTGTTACTAAAAATAGTGAAGGGAATATTAATAATATTAATTTGTCTATTAGGTTCTTGGGGAACTTGGAAAGCTTTCAAAATGTTAAAAGCAAGGAACAAAAGAAAAAGAGAAGAGAAAATAGAGAACAAAATGGTGGAAATATATAGAGAAAAATCAAAAGGGACTAAAAGAAAAAGGGAATTGACTGAAGTGCCAAATTACTATACAGAATTTTAATGGAATAAAATTTGTGAGTAGATTTGATGTGATGACATAATTAGTCATCAGAGGAGGGATTGATGACGCAGAAAAAGAGGGTCCGACATATATTCATACATATCGTGTAATCAAAACATATAATGACGTGTGATTTTAGTAAAGAAAATAATGTACAAGGGAAATTGTGCCCTCGGGGTAGTTCGCCATCATTGTAAACGAGCTTTATTAATCATGAAGTATTGAAAATGTAGTAATCCGTCATAATTGCAAATGTATGCCATGATCTCTTGTTTGAAAACTGTTTTGCTTAGCTTAAATTTAGTACAGGCTTTGGCCTAGTTGCCTGGTTTCAAATTCTAACTGAGTGGTTTTTTTCTTGAACTAATGAAACATATATTCTTGCTTGAAGTTGTATTTTTCCAGTAGAGCTGACTGATACACTTATCTCCAAGGTTTCGTACTAGGCCGGTTTCATCCCCTTTGATACAAGGTCAGTCTGCAGGTGCGGACAATGAAGGTACAGATAGTAAAATAATTGGCAACCCATGTTACAACTTGTGTTCCAAGGCTCCAAGGGCAGTGTATGCATAAATGAGCGCTAGTAAAAGACAATTTTCATTGGACAATTTGAAGCCAACCTATGAACCCTCCAATGGAAGACCCTGCAGAATTTGGAATGTTTCTTACTTAAACCCACCGGACAAAGAGAAGTCAGCCATTTTCCTTGATGCCAGTTTGAAGCCAGATGCCAGACTCCATTTTGGACGACACCCTGATGCCCTTTTCTCTATCTGAGAGAAAGAGACTTTAAGGATTCTCACCTTAGAGACTTTAACTTTGATTTGCCCCGTCTTGCCCATGCAGTAACTTTGCCCCATTCTCCTTGCCGCTGCAAGGAAGCTTGCCCTTAACTTTGCCCCTTTGAAACTTGCCCCATGCTGATCAACCACTACCTGAAGGACGAAGACTTTTCTTGAATGCTGATTGTATTTGATACATATGAAAGGATAAATGTATTATGCATTGTGTTTTTCCTTTTAGGTACCAACTGCTATTTTGATAGGGTCCTAGTTAGAAGTTTTTCAAATTTGTGTTGACTAAATTTGTTTTGCATGAAGCCCCACATGCCGATGCTAATTAGAGGTTAGTCGAGGTATTCATTCAATGTATCATGCTAAATTGAAATCTTGTTATGCTGACCAATGTATGAAATTAGTCAAATACAGTTAGTCATATTAGTGATTTGCATTGCGATAACTGAGTGTATCATCATCCAGATTTTGCGTAGATTGCATTTCTTCCGCCGTTATGGACAGCTAGTAATGTTCATATCCCTATGTCATTTGGTTTTGAGACTTATATACATCGTGTTAGCTTTGTTAATATAGGGAAATAAATTCACTAACTTTTAATAAACTGGTGTGGTTATTCATGACTGAAAGGTCATGGTGCGCCGAAATACCAACTGTTATTGATTTCTGATGTGCTATATTGATCTATTAATTGAGTATTGATTACTGATTACAATAGTTATTGATTATTGATCTGAGTGACTCGACTATTTTTGGATGAGGAGAGCCCGACTCGGTTAAAAGATTCACCGACCTCCAACGTGTCCAGGTACAGATAATTTATAAGGGCTGGACGCGTTATCAATACTCATCAAAGTGTCTCATAGTGTGGACAGGGCAGATCTCTTCCTTTAGTTCAGTTTTTAAAGTATATTGTGTCGTTCTCGTTAGCTTCTTCAAAGAGTCACCCTTCACTGGTTCCATTGAAGATATGAACTGCAAGTTTTGGGCATAGATGGCACCTGTAAAGATAACTTTGTTAAATCACGAGATGTCAGTTTCATTTGTATTATTTAGGTGATGTCTGTTCTCACACTGTAATATGTATACTTTGTTTTCGTTTTGTTGAGTATATTTAAGAACACACCTTCTGAAGTGCAAAACACAGTGGCATTTATGTTGCAGGAAATGTCCGTGACTAGCAGATTAGTTGAGGAAGTTGAGTTGGTGAAAAAGTAACACTTATCAGTAATAGGTCCTATACAAATGGATACCGAATCAATAACATATAGGAGAACTGTTGGTTGGAAATACTGACTGCATATAGGAACGTGCCAAAGAGAAGTAAAGTCGGGAATACTGACATTTTTAGAGCTGAGTAACTAGCACCTGTGTCAATGAGACAGTTAGTCTGCTTATGATTAATGACACAATATACATCGGGGCCCTCTGATCAACTGGGATTATGGTATTCCTGGCATTGTTGTAGACTCTTGGGCTGTCCTAAAATTAAGGACAAGCGTTTTGAGTAATCTGATGAAATCCGGACTGATCGGGGAGGACTGGCACGTTAAATACAATGTTGTGACAGGTCTGTTTCCAATGCCCAGCTATTCTCAGGAAAAACATGACCCTCTCATTCCCAGGGCCTCTTATCTACCCCTTACATTACCTCACCCAGCTCCCCTTGTTGCTTTACCTCTCCATGTTGTTCCTTCTTTTGTCAGTCTCCCCGCTCCACATACTTAACAGTTCTCTGCATATCCTGCAACGTCAATAACATCAGTTTAGATGCTACAGTCTTTGTCATTCTCTATTGCCAACTTCACAGTCTACCATCTGAGGCAGACAGTCAAAAACAAACTCCTAACATTCAGGAGCAATCCCTGAACAAAGGCAGCACCTACAGTTTTCTAACCATCTCAATAAGTTTGGCTTTATCAAAGTATCACATGAACACATTTTTAAGTCTGTCTAAATAATCCGCTGGTGCTTCACCCTTATTTTGCTAACAATTAGGAATTTTAGTACAATCTGGTTTGACCAGATAACATTGACAATCGCATTCAACAACTCATCCTCTGCTGCACTAAACTCTCCTATATTACCAGGGGCAACCATCAGCCGTAATGACTTCTCTACCTATATTGATCTCACCTCACAGTGCACCACCAAAGTTGCTTTCAGAACTGAGTGGAATTTTCCCAGAAGATAGGAAATAGTTTCTCACTACTCATTAAATCAGAGGGCTCCCAGAGCCACTGGTTAGTCCATCAAGGGAGGAAAGGTGGAGGAGGAGGGTCCTCATCATCAACGTCAATTGAATGAGAAGAAGGGAAGCACCTACTAGACAGTCTGTCTCCAAATTTCAACAATTTGATATTCTGGTCACTTTATAGTGACATTTCTCATACATCTGACTTGGGATTCATGCTGAAGCTTGTGTGCCTCCTCATGTCATTGTAGGAAGAAAGGTAATTTATCATCATCTATTTAATTTTAGGATCCGTGAATTTCTTCTGTAAGTTTCATAACCTTTCTATGCCAATGAAATCACACTCCATGCTCAGTAAATGACTTCTTCCTATCCTCACTAGTGAGTCTCGCCTGTTCATTTACTGTTTATTGGTACATAGTATGGACAAGAGTCCCATTTGGTGGAATCTCACTACATTTTCGATTTTTCGCCCCCCCCATCTCTGTTCCTTTTTGCTCATATGTGCCTAATTAACAAGGAAGGAGTCTGCTAGCTTTTGAGCCTGCAGCTCATCCTCTGGAAGGTGGGTAGGAAAGGAACCAGAAAAATAAGCAGGGGCGACTGATGTTCATGGGCAAAAGGGGCATTGCCCTACCATCCTCCATTGTGGAGAGGCAAGAACAGGGAAATAAACATAGAGCAGCTGAAAATAAATCATTGCTTGGAGGGAGTGTGCTTAATCTCTTAGGTGATCTCTAATGAACTCTGCAGATGTCCTACTTCGCAAGTGCCAGCTGGGTGTGGTTTTCCTGGACCTGCAGGCACAAGCAACAGCAGTGACATTATCAGAGAGGGAGTGCTGATTTACAATACAATTGACTTGGTTGCTTTTGGTGCGCAATAACAGTGGCCTGGGAGGAGTTAGCAAAGCTCTATTTACTTCAATGGCTGGGGGTCAAGCAGGCCAACGAGGACAAGGAGGGAGTGGGTGGCAACAATTTGTTGATTACACAGAGAAGCAGGCTGTAGGAGGGATGCAGGGGGCTGCTCTCCTGGCAGCATCACGTGTTTAGTACTGCATTTGTTTTCACTTTGAAAAAAACATTATGAAGCTGTGCTCCTTATCTTGACTATAGAGGCCCAGGAGAGGGAAGTAACCAGCTTTGGACAACACTGCACTAGTGGACTAAGAGGTAAGTGTACAGTTAAGCTTCTGCCTGCATCAGGGGCATTGTCACCCTCCTCCCTCTTTAGCAGCTACAGTGGGGTGGGGTTCTTGATGGGCCTCTTCTGTCTGCAGCTCGGCAGACAAAGGCTCATAATTAACTTGGGAGGGTGAGCGAGTGAAAGGAGGGATGGGTGGATGGATGGATGAAATGGTGGATGGATAGATGCATGGATGAATGAGTAAAAGGATGGATGTAAGAATGGAGGAGTGAAAGGCAGGGAAGGTGTATGAGTGAAAGGGAGGATGGATGGATGGTAAAATGAGTGAAAGGATGGAAGGATGGATAAGTGGAAGGGTGAATAGATGGATGAGTGGATGGGTGGATGGATGGATGGATGGATGGAAAGTATGGATGGATGAGCAAAAGATGGATGAGTGCAAGAATGTATGTAAAGATGGATAAGTAGAACAATTGATGGATGAGTGAAAGGCAGGGCAGATAATGTCTGGATGAAAGGATGGATGAATGAAAGGGTGAATTGATGGATGGGTGAATAGATAGCTAGATGGATGAGTGAGTGTGTGAAAGGACGGATGGCTGAGTGAAAAGGTAAATGGAGGGATGTGTGAATGGATGGATGGGATGAAGGGTGGATGGATGGGTGTAAGGGTGGATGGCTGAGTGAAAGGATTGATAGATGGATGAGAATGAACAAAAGGGAGGATGATGGCTGAATGGAGTGAAAGAATAGAGAGATGGAGCAAAAGGGTGGATGGATGAGTGAAAGGGTGGACGGATGATTGAATGGATGGATGAATGGGGGATGGATCAGTGCAGTGAAAGGATGGATGATTGAGTGAATGGATTGTTTTGATGGATAAGTATCCCTAGATCAGTGGCAGCTCTCCTTTATGGGCTCCACAGCTACACTACAACCTCCTTGTTTTGTGGTCCATTGTTTTTGTATCAAGAGTAAATAATTATTCACACTTGATATAATAGAAATAAAAAGCAGACTTGCTTCAGGTCCAGCAACAAACTGAGGCGGCTAGTGACATTGTTTGATTACTGACACTGGTGCATGAAGGTGCCTGTGTCAGCCATCAGAGATACTGTTCAGAGCTAGTGAAATCCCATGACTGTGGGCATGTGTTGGTGACTATATGTTTGAGTTAAAGTGAGAGAGAGTCAGTGAAGGAATGAGTCACAGTGAGTGAGAATGAGTGACAGTAAGGACCAGTATGTGTGAGAATAAATGTGAGTGAGTCAGGGAGAATGATAGGGAGTGTTACTGTGTGTGAGACTGAATCACAATAAAACTAATTCAGAATGAGGCGGTCATTCTGACTTGGCGGACGGCGGAGGCCGTCCGCCAAGGTACCGCCGTCAGAACACCGCACCGCGGTCAAAAGACCGCGGCGGTGATTCTGAGATTTGCCCTGGGCTGGCGGGCGGCCGCCAAAAGACCGCCCGCCAGCCCAGGGCAAATCAACCTTCCCACTAGGATGCCGGCTCAGAATTGAGCCGGCGGAGTGGGAAGGTGCGACGGGTGCAGTTGCACCCGTCGCGTATTTCAGTGTCTGCTAGGCAGACACTGAAATACTTTGTGGGGCCCTCTTACGGGGGCCCCTGCCGTGCCCATGCCAGTGGCATGGGCACGGCAGGGGCCCCTAGGGGCCCCGCGGCACCCCCTACCGCCATCCTGTTCCTGGCGGGAGAACCGCCAGGAACAGGATGGCGGTAGGGGGTGTCAGAATCCCCATGGCGGCGGAGCGTGCTCCGCCGCCATGGATGATTCTGACGGGCAGCGGAAAGTCAGCGGTACACCGCCGGCTTTCCGCTTCTGGCCGCGGCTGTACCGCCACGGTCAGAATGCCCGGCGGAGCACCGCCGGCCTGTTGGCGGTGCTACCGCCAACCTCCGCCATGGCGGTAATTACCACCGGGGTCAGAATGACCCCCTGAGTGTGAATGAGTGGGACTGAGTGAGATAGAGTGGGCCAGAGTAGAATGAGTTAGACTGTGTAAATTAGTGAGACCAAGTGAGACT
The DNA here is from genome assembly GCF_031143425.1 of Pleurodeles waltl. Classification (NCBI taxonomy): domain Eukaryota; kingdom Metazoa; phylum Chordata; class Amphibia; order Caudata; family Salamandridae; genus Pleurodeles; species Pleurodeles waltl. The sequence goes on along the minus strand of NC_090437.1, from coordinate 829,489,560 downwards.
GAGTGAGTCAGAGTGAGACAGTAAACTTAGTGCAAGAAGGTGTGAGAGAACCCTTCAAGAAAAAGCTCTCTGAATTCAAGCCAAGGATTACACCCCACCACTGTTTTACGGTCAGCAGCCACCACTGAAAATAAGATAGGGTTCTCACAATTGAATTCTTCTAACTGATCTTGTGGCAGGGGAGGGAAGGTATTGCACACTCACATCCAAAAATCCCCTTGCATTGCATGAACCTTTACTCAACACCCAAAGGGGTTTACAGGTGGCTTTTTAAATCCCACTCAGTTCGATTATATATACCCATGAAAACTACACCTAGTCTTAAACAGTCGTAAACAGCATTTGCAGGGACACCGACAAGTCCTTAGTAACACCATATGTAAGAGAAATCAAAATTATTTAGATTAGTTCAAATAAGGCAAACAAGGCACATCCTCTTTTTTCTCACTAGGATGGTTCCCAGGTGAAGATAAAAACTGATATCACTGGTGACTGTGCCATAAAACACTGTCATATCCACCACCGTTTTTTAAGAGCAGGCAGTCCCTACTCTTAAAAAATTAAAAGAAAACTTTTCATTTTTCATTTTTACGCATCGCATTTTCCTTTGAAGAAAACGGGCTGCATTAAAAAATTTAAAAAAAGATTGCTTTATTTAAAAGCAATCACAGACCTGGTATTCTGCTGAGCCCAGCAGGCCACCATCCCTGTGATTGTAGCCATTCGCAATGGCTCACAAATTGCATCTACCTTATGAATATTTATAAGGTAGGTCCATTTGCGAGCCCTTGCGAATCGCAATATGAAACTCCTGGAGTTTCATACATTCCAATAGCGATTATTTAATTGCGATTCGCTAAAAATCGCAATTAGGAAATAGCTATTGTGAAGAAGGATACATCTGGCCCTTTGTTCATAATTGCACGGTCTTGATGGTGTGTTACTGCATGGTAACGGTAATTGTGTGTGAACAGTTTGTAACTCACTAGTACCATGCCTTTCCCTCACAATTAAGGCCGTGGACGAAATCAGGAACTTTCCAGATTCTGTTCGGTCGCTTAAAACAAACGCATTGCTGAATGAGGATGAGGGGTGATTAATCTGAACCCCCATCAAATAAGCCTAACAAACATCCGTTTGTTTGAAATAGGAACTGAAAACGTTCATCTCTTTTAAGCGCGGCAGTTGCGCTCTTCCAGTGCATGTCTACCGACTGCAGACCGTCTTCGTTAATAACCGGTCTGGAGCCAGGTCCGGGACAGCCCCCAGGTTTAACTACTCTCACTTAAAAAGAGATCCATCAAAATAAGCCGACGTCCATCTGCGGCTCATTGGATGCTTTGTTACATTCCCTTTGACGCGCCCCTTCTTCACGTTTCTGAGCGGGCATGAGACAAGCGGGTAGTAAGTGTTAAAGGAGCAGAGACATTAGTTTATTTGTTTAGGCAATAATTGTCCCCTATGCCTCGGGGAAGGGGGCGTACAATTGCTTCTAAGTTTAGAATCAAAATTGCTCTGTTGAGGCTGCCTGTCAAAGAGCTTCACTTTTTTTAGGCCAGTGTTTATTTCCTGATGCGCCATGTTCCCAATTTAGCTCTGCCCAAAGGTTTGTTGACTGATGCGCGCGCATGGTCCCCCTGACTTGTGAGTGCCGAGACAGGGATCACCTATTCTAGGCCCGAAGGCACGAGACACGGTTACAACAGCCACTTGGCTTTACAGAAACGATGATTCCTATCATCTTACTGCCTGTCCATCAACACAGATACAAAAATGGTGTCTTATTCGTTAGTTGGTTTTAAAGATCTGTCGCTTGAGAGACTCTGTGATGTTCCTGTCTACTTTGACGTTTCAAAGAGAATTTCTGGTAGAACAGCTACAAGTAATAGCATAACAGCATATGAGATATTTGGTAATAGAACTGCACCATAGAGAAGGTGAAGGTGACCGATGGGAAATGTAACAATGCGTTATTTATTTATATTATAATGTACAAAATTGCATTCTTCAGATTTAAAATGTAACTTTTGCTCAGAATCACTTGATTGTTAGTCAGCTGCCTGACTGGGAAAGGAACGCAGGTGGAGTGTGCAAATGTTAACGAGACCACATACCCTTCACGAATGACGACATAATACAAGAAGAAGATTTCATGGCAGACTAGGCAGACTCCATCTGTTGCCCAGCACCTATTCTGCAGCTAATAGAGACCAGTGTTCTATTTCACCTTTACATCACCATAAATAAATTACTCTTACATCATGAGTTAAGTCATCTAAAATGTATGCACACAAGTGGCCATCCCTTACATCCTGTTAAAGGCCCACCTGATCAGACGTCCACGAGGCCTAAATGCATTGATGCTTATTGGTGCATACTGTGAATATGTCTACGTTTTACCTGAACATTTATTCGAATCTAGGTGCAAACGTATTAATTTAACATAACCTCTGGTAGTAGTGACAATGCTGTGGACTGTCTCATGAAATTAAGCTTTTGGTCTTTAAGTATTTAAATAATTCATCATGTATACTTGATTATTGTAAACAATGACAAGTCCATCTATACTCCTTACAGACAGTGCTTTATCTGTAAAAATGACGTAAGCATATAAAACATACTTGTTTTTGATTTTTGTTCTTATTTATGAAAAGGAAATGCATTTTAGTTGACTAAAAAGGTGTGATTTAGAATAAGTATGCAGAACTGCATGATTGACTCAATTTTATCCTCACAGGCATTTACATTGAACATTATTTCCCTTGTCCTATGAACATATTGAGTTCCCATATATGGTAAGCTTAAGACGGTAGGAATTACTCTACATAAGCAATGCAGCATGTTGAATAGTTTTTTCAGTATGCCTCAGATACATCTAAGTAGGTCAGAGAAGCCTCTCAAGGTCACAGAGTTGTCAATGAATGCTACATGAATTCTTCAACATGGTAATTCCTCAGATATGCAACAAAAATCATTCATGAAGTGTTGTCTCTCAGTATTTTGACGATGCATCACAGTATGCCAAAGTTGCACCCAGGGACATGTTAAGAATTTTGGGGGCCTGGGGTGAATGTATTTTGGGGGGCTCTGTTCGGAACAGCTTTGAATTTATCATCCAGTTCTATTTTTTTCAAGCCCTCTGTGGCGGGGCCATTAACACTGCACAGGCACACTCGTTCTAATTCTAAATTTGTTAATCTAATATTCAGGGTTAGTGACATGTGTTTTCAAGATTGTAACAAAGCAGCAGCTCACTAATATTAGTGCAAATAATCTCTGTAATGTGACACCCTCCAATTTCTCGTTTGTGACATCTTGTTTTGATCTACAAGAAACTTTTTATGGCTGTTGCATGGAACATAAAGACAGCATTTCTCTGCAAAATATCTGTAAAAGACTCTCATACATCACTCACATCTAAAAAAGAGAAGCATTACTTAAAATAATCTGTTTAATAATTATTCAATGTCATCAGGGCATGACTCTCTGCATAACAGAGCTGGCTCTATCAGGGCCCCCTCTAAAAGGCAGAGATTTTGGCCCAGAGCACACTTTGCCCATGCTTTAAAAAGTCTCTGGCTGCACCTTTATATGTTGCGGTTACTACTTAATGTACCCTAGGTGCCTCACATATGTAATGGATGCCTTTCAAAATGGTAAATAAGCCTGTCTCTGTACCGCATATGCCTCTTATTATGCCTGGGATTCCTCTCCATATTCCATGGTGCCACATATTTGCCAGAGATGCAGCTCAGTACAGCAAGGGTACCTCTTAATATGCCAGGTCCTATTCTTAATATCCAGGGCTGCATCTCAATTTCCCCTTGCATTATACAATATGCCAATAATGTCTCTCAGTATGTCTGGAAAGCCTGTCAATATGACAGGGACACATCTCTGTCTGAGAAGCAAGCCTATCGCTGTCATGGACAATCCCAATATGAGATGTATATCTATCAAAGTGAGTTAGTAAGTATCAGTACATCACAATTGTCGTGTAACATGCCAGGGATGCTCATCAATGTATCTTTGTTGCAATGTGCATCTGTAGAAGCTGCAAGTACCTCTCAATGAAACAGGGATGCCTTTAAGGCTTTCCTTGTGTTTCTTTCAACAGGAAATGTGTGTGACTCAATATGCTTAGACTTTGCCAAACTCTCCCACGTCCCTGCTCCTTTCCACTAGGACTTTAACCTTGGTGTCTTCTAGGATTGGGCTGGATGCTCCTTGACCTCAGCATAGTCAGCAGGTGCCTGAACTCACAAATCTCCTTTGTATCCTAGGGAAATGCAGCCAAAGTTTATCTCTTCTCTGTCTCTGTTGTAGCCAATAAAGATCGTACAAAGGACATAACCATTCCCCGAAGGATGAGAGCAGCGTTCAGAGAGCTTGCATGGTCTCTATAATATTGATGCTCCATTTTTGCTTGGCATACAGTACTGTGTCTAGGATGGAGATGGGAAGGCTGACAGTGCAACACAGAAGTGGCATCCAGGGGGTATGCTGTCAGCCTTTCTCATCCTGCTTCTACTGCATCTAATAAAGAGCTTACAGACTGGATAAGCTTGTGTCAAAGTATAAAAACAGAAAGGGTAAGGGTGAATCAAAGGAAGAAAACAGGATTCAGAGAGTTGACAAGTTCCCCATATCCATGCTCCACCTTTGCCTACAATAGTGATAAAAGGTTTGCAGTGCGTCATAGGAGCTGTGTAGTCAGACACTGGAGTGTCAAGGGGTAGCAAAGGTGCTCATTTGCAATCCCCAGTGGCATCTCAGAACACTATGCGCCACATTTATACTGAGCATGGATTTGTTGGTGGGGCTTTCAAAGTTGTATTCTGTGACCCGGCATGAGGATTTGAGTGTACTGTACGTATGACTGGAAAGCCTTACCGTGCAGTAACTCACAAATACCATCCTGGGTCTAGTCAGGTATGTTTACTTAACCTTAAGCAGAACCCTGGGTAGCTGTCACTTCCAGAAGTAAGGCTGAGCAAATAATGTGTAAAGCATTTAAAAGCATCAAAAAACAGAATAAGAAAGTCACATGACACGAAAGAAACCCGATAGCAATTTGTAACAAAGAGCAGATTTTTTATCAATTTTTGGAGATCTTAATCATCAAAATACACTGAAAGGTTCAGGACATACAGATTTTAGAAATAATAAATAACTTTTATATCAACTGCCAAAAAGCATTGGGGAACAAAAAGTTTGAAAACTTTTGCAAAGTTTGCAAAAGTTGATTCAATAACTCCAGCCAGAGTTAGGTGAACAAGTCCAGTGGGAGAGAGGTCTAGGGTGCAAGAAAGGATACTTTGGAAAGTTACTGGTCACCAGAGCATTTTCACAGCAAGATCCAAACTTTACATTATGACTGCAATAGACGACAATGGAGTGGTCCTGATGCTGGGAAATGCAGGCTCAAAGAAGCTCAAGGATGCTCCTGATGCTGTGCAGTCAATGAAGGTGAAGTCCAGTCGAGTCCTCAGTTTACAGGTGATTGGGGGAGACCCTGTCTGTAAATCTCGGGGTCCCACAAAGTATTCTTTGCAGGCTGATGCTGGCCTTGTGCTTATGCAACACAGCAGTCATGGTACAAATCGCTGGTGAAGGCTGGTGTCCCTCTAGAGCAATGAATCCCGTCTCAACTAACTCACACGGATCCAGAAGACACAGGTGCACCTTTTGGCTACCTCAGAATTGTCCTTTAGGGGAGCCCGGTGTAGAGTAGTGGCAAAACTTCTGCAGTGGCTACCTGAGATGCAGCTTGGGCTCTTTCATCTTTAATGTCCCCAGTGCTGTTCTGGGAGGTAAGCCAACTGGCCCTTGGAGTCTCTGCTCCTGAATGGGGCTGGGAATCAGTTATTCCCCAAGCCAGGAATGCAGAACAGGGCCAAAACTCTGCTAGCTCAAAGTGCAGCAAGTTCAGTCACTATGGCGTTGCTGCCTCTCTTTGTGCACTTCCAATGGTTGCAAAGTAGTATTCTTCTTATCCTCCTTCCAAGTCCAACGAGTACTGAGGGTCAATATGCTAGTGGTACCATATTTAACCCAGAATAGTGCCCTTGGTGGACCACATGGTCACTACCAAATGGGTTACTGGGTCTCCTCCTTCCTGTGAAGTGTGGCATCTGGCTATCCCAGAATACCACATTCTTGCCTCCTTCAAGGGGAAATGACCCTTCCTCTGTCATGAGGAGCAAGGTCGCCCACCTTAGAGGTGTGGCTACCTGATGGCAACCAGCCAATAGTAAAACTGGTTTGGGGGCAACATATCTCTCTCTGGCCCTGTCTCCAAGCTTTCCACAAGAAGGAAAGGCATCCTGCTCTGGGGTGTTGGGCCAGAAGGCCCACAAAGGCGGCTTCCCCTTTGAAGAATGCCTCTGCGCTAACCCCTCGAGTGGTGATCCTGGCTGAGAAAGTGATACCTCGCTGCTGCAGCATTGCCTTTGTTCATGAGGCTGGAGGTCATTCACACATCTCCCCAGGGGGTGAGAAAGCCATCTGTGTGTGCATGCCTTTGTGAGGCTACTGGACGAGCTGAGCCACAGAGTGGCAACTTTCTAAAAGTTGCCAACCTTTAATAGTGACATTAATTTCGACCTGGCCAATAAGTCACATTTAATGACATGATTAATTTAATACCTTATATGGCCCAGTTTTGTAGTCCCAGTAGAAAGTTGGCCCGGTTGGGATGCCACCTGGTAACTCTATATTAGCCAATGTTATTGTACAACTGTGAAAAATAGTGTGAGTACATAGTCCCTTAGGAACTTGAAAAATAAAATGCAACATTAAATGGTATTGTGTAGTAAATTAAAGATTCTACATTGATCTACGATTAGAAACATGCTATTATCATGTTTCTGAACAAGACTTGGTTTCTATTTCCTTTAATTTAATGCATATCATTTCTTGACACTGCTGCAAATCTGTTTAATTTTCTAGCATAATAAAATACGAATTGTGATAGTGTGAGTCTACTGGATTTTCTGTTGTGTTTCTTCCCACCATTTATGTCTCTAGATTTTCAGGTGTACTTCCTGGCCCACGTTCTCATCAGAACCCCTGCGATTTAAGATATTCTAAAGTTGATTTCCCTCGAAGGTAGTACAGTTTTCAGAGTCAACATTCCTTAACAAGTTAAGCAATAAAGAATCTGCAGCTTGACACCTGAAGAATTGATAACTATGTCAGCGAAGGGCATGGGATTACTGAAAGGAGTACCGACCTGCCGAGGAAAAGATAATGGAGTGAATGAAATATTCATGTCTGGCTCTCGATGGGTCCTTCTGGCTCTGCTAAGCTTAACTCTGACCGCTGCCCAGGCCCATTCAGGAGCCTCTCACTGCGTACAACTCCTCCCCCTCAGTGATAAATGGGGGCCGATGAAGGCCTATTAGAAAAGAATGCATACTGTCATCAGCTGCCCAAAATATTCAGAGCAAGTCACGCAAGCTAATCATTAGGGCCTCTGCAAGCCAGTATGGGAGAGCGGGAGAAGGCCACGGATTCTTAACTTCCCCGCACTGAGTCATAGACTGGAAACAAGGGCCTAAGTCAGAGTAGCTGCAGCAGTCCAGTTTTTTGGCTCATGTAGTAAGTCAGTTCCTTTAACCCAGGAGTGGACCTGTGATTTACTATGCACAGAAACAGCTATTCCCGGTCCCAAGAATACACTCACTATGTACCGCTTGTCACAAACCTCTTATTCTTTGCAAAAGAAGAGTGACTCACCCGAGAAGAAAATTGCTGATTGGGGCGATGTTGTTAATGTGCGCTTTAATCTGTTTTGGTGGCCTATAATTATTAGGGGTCAAACAATAATTAGATTTTTTGGAGATTTTACATTTTGGTACATTTCATAAGACCACCCTCAGTGATTAAGCATCTCAAAATAATGCACACAGTTCTTTCTGTATAGTTCAAAGAAGTCCAAAAGCATTTATAGTCACAAATGAATTCTTCTGTTAAGTATATTGCTCTATTTTGCAGAGTGGTCTGAAAAGAGTGTCTTACAGCATAAACGTTTATTGTTTTCTCAAACATTTGCTGCAAATGACAGAAATACACTCGTCATGCCTTAAAACTGGGTTAGTTTTTGTGTGGACATGTTACATTTCATTTATAATTTGAATTCTGCCTTTGAATACAGAGTGCTAAGTGCCAGAATTTACAACTGAAAGTAGAAATATTGGTTCTGCGTGCAGATGTATTGATAATAGGAAAAACAAGTACATGTAATTGAAAGCAGGTCTTCTGTGAAAGGAAACTAGTCCACTCTAGTGATAATACCCTTCACTGGCATATTGCAACAACAACAATTTACAATTGGCTGACTAGGCCTAACTAGGGCAAAACCGGTCCTGGTTGTTTGTGTTCTAGTTCAGGGAAGACCTGCCCTGGTAGTTCGGGCTGGACTGTTTACATTGGAGCGCTGATTTGCATATGGATGGGTCCAAACTGAGTTTGCGTGGGGTGCAAATAACAACACACTCGGATGAGGTCCGTGCAATTACCAGTGGCTCTAGTTGTGCCATGCCTCTGTGTAGCTTGTCTCTTTCTGTGCCTTCTATGACTGTGTCTTGTTTGTGTTCCCCTTGTTTTTGGTGTCTCTCCTTCTTATCCCCTGAGTTTATATTGCTGATATCATGCATCACTCCATGTTTGTGGAATAAATATAGGGCCCAGACAAACGAGAAACAGAAAGTGAAACACTACACAGAGGCATGGCATGCATAGCCTGCACATTTGTACATGCCCATTAGCAGATTGAAGTCAGAACTTTTAGCTTTGTCAATGCTTGTTTTTTATGTTGAACTCGCAAACCCCATACCCAAATTGAAGCTACTACCCTTTGACACAGTTTAAAGTGCATAGTACAGTGTCAGCACCAAGTATATAAACCTGGCTGTATAATGCAATTTCATAACCACAAGGCCTCTTTAGCTGTCCTGTCAGCGCCAGATACAAAACCCTTTACTGTTCAGTTCACTTTCACCATTAGACAGAATATGCGTCAGCCTTGTTACCAAGTGACCCAGTTACATGGGTGATACCTTCAGCCAGTCCCTGATTTTATGCAATAGAAATTTGCATGCTGGGATTTATAAATCAAAGCATCAGTAGTGAAACTACATTTCCAATAATGCATCTTGCTGCCAACGAGCCATGGAGTTGCTATCACGGATAGAAGATGAGACCCCTGGAGTTGCTATAACCGATAGAGGATGTAACTGCTCTGAATGTCAGCTGCAGTCATAGCGCTCAGACTGCGAAGACTTTCTCGATGCTACAAGTACTGTAGAATTCCTCACTTCTGTACACCTCCATCCTCACACGTGGTTTACCCTATCCTTTCAAAGTATGGACACTAGAAATGGAAAAAGAGGTACAAATTTAGCTCCAATAGCCTTAGAGAGTGGATAATACCTAATGGGGAAACCTGAACTCTAACTCAGAAATTTTGCTGAAAGCTTTTACAACAGGTCATCCATCTAAGATAGTAACACACCACAATGTAGAAGCTTAATAGCCACAGAAAATTGTCTTGTAATAAGTCGGTCTAAGGTGTCAAGTTTTAGTTGAGGTTGTCTGGAGTTTTACATAGATGAGCTCGTTCACATTACAGATATACTAGAGATTTAAATAAATAGACTTAAGAAGCTAACTTGGCTTGTTTTTAGGCACCTAATTGATGTTCTGTGTGCTCAGTTGGTTTTGCTGAATGTTTGATAAAATAAAGAATCCTGATATGTTTTCACTAGAATTGTCTACACGCATCTTTAAATCTGTTTTAAATTCTGTTTTGGAGCACAAAACTCAGAACTCACATTTGAAAAAGGTCTGCTTCATTTTCTTTGAAATTGTATTCTTTCTTCCCTTATAAGCGTATAATGTTGTTATAGGTGTTCGCTGTGACTGGCAAGGAAATAAAACAGAAAGAGAACGTCAACCCATCCACGTAGAGAGCTCATGACACTTTTGTAATTATATTTTGTTTTATTTAAGACTACATGTATTATTATTGAATAGGCTAGATTTCCAGTCCCTATGAATGAGTTGCTGAGCTAGTCATCTGCTTTGCTTTACCAGGGACAAAAGTTGTTGGAAGTGTCTATTTACTGGTCTCTTGTAAAACAAACACTTTTTTCATTGATAACCCGCCCGATGGGGAACAGCTTTCTTAAACTGCTGTAATAAAGTTGAGATTTTCTGAAATAATTATAGGAGAGGACAAAGTGAAAGTATGGCACAGCCATCATAGTGACCGGATGAATCAATGTAAAAGCTAAAACAGACCTACTAACTTCAACCAAAGTCTCACTGTGTGAGTAGGGGCGGGGCCTCATACCAAGAAGCACCTAAAAGGCACTCGCCCCAACCATAGCCCCAAAACACCTCTTCTAAAAAGAAAGAACAAAAGCTGTGATTTTGTCTCCTCACCGAGTGACCCTGTGATGGGAGCAAATATCATGTGTCACCAGGTGGCACCGTATGAGTTTTCAGGTCTGCAAAAAGAACAAGCATTTTCAATGCAACGGGTCTCGCATTTGCTCAAGTTAGAGCCATTAGCATTGTAAACTCTTAACCAGACTTTTCTTGCCACACAAATTAAAAGAAAAAAAACCCAGCACAATCGCACTCTGTAAACCCAAGTGCAATCACGCTGCGTGGAAAATAAACAGATAAAGTAGTCAGGAAACCATGCTGAAAACATCGAACCTCGTATGTTTTTAGTAGTTTACCGGTGCTGTGTAGGTGGGCTAAACACCGGAAAAGGCATGACGTATGCATGCCTTTCACAAATGAGAGCAAGCAGATTTTAAAAGGCAAGCCCACGACCCAATGAAAGTGACTGACGTGACATGAGCGTGGTAGGAAGCCCAAAGAGAGATTACTACAGAGGACGGATCGTTTTGCGGTCGCCCCCAAAAAGCATATCGTAGGACAATTTAGCATATGCTCCAGATTTGTAAGATTTCATGATTATACATGTAAAGAAAGTATTTCAATTTGATAAAGCCAGTTTCAATATCCAAGAAGTAAACTCATGCGCAAGCATCCTTTGAATTCTGTTGCTAAACAAGAGATAGCTCTTACTGTTGCATCCAGATTAGTAGAGCATATAGTGATGTCACTTGCATATAAAGTGACCTTCAGCGACCAATTATTATGTATGAATGGGAGACTACGATAAGCCTTTTAAATGTAATTGAAGGATCTTCCTCAGTGGCTATATGACGTCACACAGTACACTACAAAAACTGCTTCTAAATTCATTTGAGCCAAGATAAGTACAGTTTATAAAGCATCTTTCTGTTTACTATTTAGAAAACTGAAGAATCAAAAAGTCTCCCTATAGATGCAAGGAATGTCTTCTGAACCTTCAATGAAAATGTCATCCGGTTGCAACCTAACTATAAAAGAAAATTCACAGCACCACCTTCACCGAAAAATAGTTTTATCATCTTTTTGATTCTTTCGTTCCCCCCTCCCTCCGCTGTCATGCCTTTTATTTCATTTCAAGGTAAAGGAGTAGTCATCATTGTAGGCTGGTAAAACAGTGGTTTAGGAAGTCCCAGTAGTCGAGGCTTTGAGCCATCCCAGAAGCATTGACTATTCTTTGTTCAGAAGTAGGTGTTTTATCGGGGCCACATGCACATTCTACTATTTCCTATGACATCAGTCCATTGTACCATGCACATATACCTACTCTAACCAAAGTCACCAAACAGAACGAGATATCAGCCCTCATCCTTTTATTTAAGATAGCAGGTGCCAGCTTAGAACACCAAATGTAAAGTAATTGCGTCCCAATCTCTGTTCCAACTCAGGAGCTATCTCTGCTGTGCTAGCTAAATAAGGCCGTGCCAGTGCTTTGTTGCCAACAGCAGTCATCCCAGGGACGTAGCTTGGTCAGTACAGTTGGGTTTTCTTTTATTTACCATTCAGAGACAGTATGATCCCACTTTGAAGGAGCAAATTAGAAAGAAAATGAATAAAATGTGTGCGTAGGTGTGCTTTCAGAGAGGAGTGGCCTAATATCAAATTGGAGCTGCCAGGCCTTCCTGTAACATACAAACAATACATTTAAAAAACAGGACGGGAGGGGAACAACAGAGAAGGAGGATCCAGTACTACTGCTGATGAGCGGTGACGGTGGTGGTAGTGAGCAGGATGGAGTGGGAGAGAAACCGATTGGACGTGTAATAAAAAGTAGCTGATCAGGATGGAAAGCGCACCCAAACATACAGCGCCGAGAGACCAATAATGGTGCACTTAGCAAAGGCTGATAGTCATGAATGAAACATGCATTTCATAGGATGCCCTTCAGTATTGAAAGTATGCCCCTGTTGTGAAAGCTTACCTTGTTTAATAGACTCAGCCATTCAGAAATTTAGGGCCTGATTTAGAGTTTATCGGATGGGTTAGTCCAGCCCAAACGTGACAGATATTCCACCTACTGTATTACAATTCTCATAGGATATAATGAGATAATGTTTGTGATGGAGTAACTTCATCCACCAAACTCTAAACCAGGCCCGAAAATATTTCCTGTATATACCTGTTGCTCCAGTGCAGACACACTCAGAACAACATTTACTAGTTAAGTCCTGGGAGACAATTTAGCTAGGTGCACCCTACACACAAAGTCAGTATTATTTGCTGTGCCTCTTGCTCTAAACCTAGAAAGCTGATGCCTTTTTCAAAGAGGAATACTCTGCTAAAACAGTTTTCATTGATTTAAGACTGAAAAGTAATGACCACAAGTAAAATAAAGTGCTGCAATAATGCAGCAAAATGTAAATTTTTGTGCGGCAAAAGTTCCATGTTTGCACATCAAAATTTGCAAATCTATGCTGCAATATCCTGGGGGAGGGTCTGACCTAGGTCAGGGTCATGCTCGTGCCTGACAAATATATTTAATCAATGTATAATTTTGTGTGCTACAAAGAACATTAAGATTAGTTCTTTGTGCTGAAAATCCATGCATATCTTAGAAGAATGAATGTGAAAATGTGATCATTCATTGTGCAAAACAGTCCATGATACTTTGCGATGGAAATCTTTCATAACATGGCGAAAAGATGCACCAAATTGGCAATAACATGAGATGACATATGTTTACTCCTCTGTAACCCACTGCATTCAAATGTTTTTCAAATAAATGTCCTGGAAAACATTTGCACTTTGAAGCCAGATCTAAGGAAATTGCATTTGAGATAAGTAGTTGCATGAATCAAACATCAGGGCCATAAATATAGCTTCATCTCTAAGTGCCTTCATATGATAAATAGAAGTAAATGTGCTTTCAAATCTAGTGTTCACAGACTTTGACAAGAATTATGGACACACTAGCCCAAAGAAAACTAAAACAAATATAGTCTAAACTATCTTTACAATGATATTCAAAAACTTAAAATGACCAACAGAAGACTCTTGGAATTATAGAGCAATTATTGGGTGCAAAAGAAATCCCACTGGAACTATAGAGCAGTTATTGTGCACAATGTCCTCTCCACTGGCACCAGCAAAATTGGAGATAGAAGCAGTACATTTGAAAAGCAAAGTCCACCTTCATGAGAAAGGAAATTGATCAACCTAAAAATAAATGAAAAAGCTTTTAAAGGTACTGCTCAATCACACACAATCGTCTTCAGTGAGGAAGTCAGACTGCTCAACAGAAAAATGTGAGAATGTTGCCTATCCTCTTTGATGTTAAGGTAAAAAACATCAAACTCATTCCTTTTGCTGCATCATGATTATTGTGTCAAAGTCTGAAATCCAAGGTCACATGGCCACCTTTCAGAACAGTGATCCAATTAGTGCTCAGCACCTTTTCTATAACTAAACTATCCTCTAATTTCCTTGAAACTTTACCTTTGACTTCAAAACTACTCAAGGAGAGTCTTTGCAGTTACACCAGTACTAACAAGCTTAATTAAAATCTCTTTGTCTCAAGGCTCAAGCAGGTCAGGTCTCCCCAATTTAAAATAACCTGGAGGACCACAGCATATACAAACACTTTCTGCTCAGTTTACAAAATATGAACGGCAAAGAAAGCTGAGCAAAAGCTCAGCTCAGACTTTCAAAACAAACTCTTGGGCTAGCTTTGATGATGCAGTTTGTATTCTTGAGAAAGGTGGCCCCTGCCTTCACATACTCCTGAACCTATTGTAGTGTTCAACACTGTAACCAATCTAACTTGATCAAAATTCTTAAGAATTCTTAAGAATAGAAACCATATTTATTAGAGATGAGGAGCCTTGTTTTAATTTGGTGCTCATCAGACACCAAGGAATGGTGTCAACATGTAAAACTATCTAAATCACTGTCCAACCATCAGCACTTTTCAATATATATCTGGACTCTCTTATCTCTTTCCTCGAACACTCAAACCACATACCACTTTTATTCTAATGGCAGCAATCTCTTTTACGAAAAAAAAAAGATTTCCTCCACCAAAATACATTAAAAATCACAGCCCAATTGCGATTTGACATCCAACCCTTGATGGAAATACTCCACCATAAACTAATCTACTTTAAACAGCCTTCCTTTAAATCTCTCCCAAACTATACCATCCTGAAGCAACCTTGGCTCAATGCCTGTAATGGAATGGTCTGTGACCCTGTTATTTTGGAATATGCCAAATTGCTGGACACATCACCATAGCATAGCCAGCTCACAATCTTCAGAGGAATAAATCTCTTCAGAATGAATATAAAAATGATTCAACTCCAATGCTAGCAAGACAGGATTATGATAACTCAGTATTTATGAAAAATGCCAAAACTTCACCCTGCCCCTCCAGTACCTAACCGCATTGCAAGCAGATACGCTGCACAATGGAACAAAAATATTTGACCTATTTTTTTTTTATCACACTTAAATGTCAGTCAAATAAGCTAGTGTCTGTAAGAAAACGATTTATTAATTGAGGTTAATGGTAGTCCACCACAAGTAATAACGTCACTGACTGTTTTGGTTCAGGCAAAGGTTTAAGCAATTTAAACCTGAGGTCAACCACTTGTAGCTATGGCACAGAGCAGACAGGCTTAACTCAGAGAAATGTCTAAAGCATTTGGAAGAACTAAAACAGTCAAAATATTAAAAACACAATGCAATAACAATCCGAATTACATTCATGAAAATAAAGAACATTTCGACAAACCAAATTGCATTACACTTATACAATATAAGTCCAATAAGGGAAACCAGAAATATGACTTTACAAACATTTAAGAAAAAAAGCTCCAAGAAAAAGCAAAGCACCAATCAGCAGTCACTGTATATGGTTAACCAGGACTTATATGTGATTTCAGGCCAACAACGATGCGCCAAGCAGGTTCGTCCTACTCAAGGATTTTGCATTCTGACCTGGGCATGATTAGGAGTTGGGCAGTTGAACTGCCACAACTCCATTACGGTGGTTTTGAGGCTGCAGTCTGAGGAAACAGTTTGGCAGCATTGACCTCGACTCGTATAGGGAGCCGAGGCCAATGCCTTCACACACAGCTCCCTCGGAATTCACATTTTCTGCATAGCAGACAGTGTGCATTCTGAGGGTGCTGTCAGGGGGGCCTCTACACTGCCTTTCTGCCAGACTTTTCCTGGAGGGACCCCCCCATGAAAAGGCTGGCGGAAAGTCATGATCAGCATGGCGGTGCCGAACTCAGCTCCGCCATGGCTGACTGTGACTTTAACCACCGTCAACCTATTGGGATCCCTGATCCTGGTAGAGGCAGCAGTATCCTGGCAGTCCGCCCACCAGGATCATGTCCAAGATGGCACATGTCCTTTGACCTTGAAGGGAATCTGGAGCCAGGCAGGGGTATGTTTAGGGAAAAGAAGATTCCCCTCCTGCTTAGCTAAACAAAACTATTTCTGGAACCTGCATCACTCCCAATGGGGTGGCACTCAACTGGTTAAAAAGGGTCTAAAGAACAAAAGCCTTCACTTTCTTAGGGCTCTCTTCCCCTAACTATGAAATGGGCAGGCATCATCCTTGCCACTTTGAAGTAGTTTAAAGTGTTCAACCTTCCCATCTGCTCTTTCTGGGCTGACAGGCATCACATACCTAATCCCCAGCTCATCCTGCCCAAAAGGCCTACGCAAATGTCATGTTCTGGGTGCAATTTTCATACCTTATTAGGGTCAAGCACTGGCAGGGGCAACTGCTGGCAGAATAATTCAAATTAGCCTTCAAGAGTGTCAGGCCTGGGAAAAGTTAATGTTTTCAAATCTTACTTTTCCTAAATATTATTCCAAGTCTAATTTCACCATTGGAATTTTAATAAATATTAGATATTCTGTAGCTTCTCCCAAACCAGAAATAGCAAAATAAATAGATTAATCTGCAGACTAGTTTTCAACATAAGACATTCAGAGCCTTCTACTGTGAAAATAGCTTTTGGGGCGTGCCACTGTTTCATCAGTGAATTTCAAAGTTTAAGAAAAAAGTTAAAATAAGTCTGTGGGCTTATTAACATAAAGTAAGCTGTCTATCACTGTGTGCAGCATGGGGATAGGTATAGCGCCTGGGGCCCACCTTCAACATGCAAGTGGGCATACATCTTATATCTTCATAATTCCTCCTATCACAAAATAAAGTGGTAGTCAGTTCAACAAGGTCAATACCCAACAAACAGGGGAATTAGAGCAATACAAACTAAATTAGTCTATATTGCATCATAAAATAATATTATTCAAATCTGTTTTTTCAAAGATAGGCAACCAGTGGCATAATCATCAAGCCCATGTGGAAAAAGGAGCATATACCCTTAATAATGGAACAGGTATTACTAAACTAAAAGGGGTTAGACAGGATTGTGTGCTGGCCCCCTTTCTTTTTCCTCTTTACATAAATGGGCTAGAGAGATCTCTCTGTGAATGGGGGAAGGATTTCCCAATTATTAATAATTCCCCAATTCCAGTATTATTGTATGCGGGTGATGCTGTACTCATTTCAAGGACAGCAAATGGTCTCCAGACTTTACTGAGCGTTTTTAATACATGCATGGGAAACCTTGGTCTTAAAACCAATAGATCTAAGTCATTTGTGATGAAGACTGGGCCAAAGCTAGCCAAAACTAAAAAATGTGTCTTGGATGGGGAAGAAATACTTAAGGTCCCACATTTCACGTACCTGGGGGTTCCCATTGATGTAGATTTTAATTGGAAATTTTTAGTAAATATACGTTCAATACAATTTAAGAAAGCCATAGAAGCAGTTTTTAGATTTGCGAAAAGTTTGTGACACAAACCTGTAAAAGAGATGATGATTGTCTTTTCCAGCAAATGTTTCTCTATTGCGACATTTGGAGCTGGGGTGTGGGGATATGCTGAATGCTTCAGCCTCCAGATTGTAGAAAATACGTTTTTAAGAAGGCTATTAGCAGTCCCGCAATCAACCTCAGTAACGTTCTGCCACGTAGTAGGTCTGAGATGCATATCCAGCTATATAAAGCTCCAACCCATATTACTATGGATGAAAATTGGGTCAAAAACGAAAGCTTTTTTATGTAGACGGGTGATACAGGATTGCCTTTTATTATCACGACCATTGGATATACCTTGGCTCAGATATGTCCACACCTCTCTTCTTTCTTTACGACTAGGGGAGTTATTTTTTAAGCAGGACCTTCTGACAAAGCGGGATATCAAAAAGGTAAAGGAAATATATTGGCAGAAAATGTATGATTTGGAGCCGATTGTGGCTACCGATAGAATCCAGCATTTGCACCCAATGTTATATTTGACTACTATCAGCCTTGAGCGACATAGGTTCTTACTTACTAGGCTAAGCCTGAATACATTACATTACTTGGTAGCATTTCCTACACGTGGAACTTGGTTTAAGAATCTTCCACTATGCTGCTGCGATGGAAAGACATCCCAAAGCACTTTATACTCTTTTGCACTTTTTATGCTATCCCAAGAAAAAGGTTTTTACGTCTGTTATTTTTATCCAAAAGTATGAGAAATACCCAGCTTGCTTATTTTTATTTACATAACTTGGGAAATGTAGACATAATACAGGCTGTGTTAAATTTTATATATGCTGCTTTTGGAATTCGAAATATGTATCAATAATGTTTTTAGTAATTTAATGGTTATGAATTTTGTATGTTTGTATTTATTGGATGTCTTTTATGGTCTATTTTGTACCAAAGAAAGTAAATTGATGATGATGATGATGAACAAGTATTATATACAATCAAATGAAGTAAATACAAACAAACAAAGAAGCATATCACTCTTAGCTTCAGGAGATTAATTCAATGTCTTGTCTCCTTGAAGATCATCAACTATCATGAAGATACAAGATGTATACCCACTTGGGCTTAATGTCTCTAGCTTTGATCATTTTTGAGGATCAGCTCTTTGGACTCCACTGTATTAACTGTTTTAGTCTTGATTACGGTTTGTAATTTGTTCATGCAGAGCACAATAATCTGGAAATCATGCATCTTTCTGACGTAACGATCAAATTGTGATTATCATATGAAATCAACCTATCCACATGTAGTGTAATCAACTCTATGAAGTTAAACTTTATATAGGGCGATGCATTTTTAAATTATTTCTATATGGTGTCATAAGTATTTATTATTTTAAATTCAATGTACTTGACTTTCTTTGGGAAAAGAACTTGTTGATGCAAGATGTTTTGAGGGAAGGGATTACCTCCTGTCTGGGCCAATAAAGAGGCTGCCATTCGGTATAATTGTAATTGTAATTGTAATTATATAGCGCTTACTACCTCTGATGAGGTGTTTAAGTGCTTCTTGGTGAGTAGTACCCAGCTCCGGAACCCAAAAAGGATTAGTGTGGATTAGTATTAAAGAAATATGAATTAATTTGAGCAATGAACATGCAAGCCTGTTAGTTGGATTGAATAGGATAATAGAGGGATAGAAGGGCAAAGAGTCTTGAAACTTATTTGGGAGATCATAGTAGTAAGATGAGAAATGGGATGAGTAAAAGAAGAGATGGAGGAGGTAATGTATCATATACCAAAGAGTAATTCTGTGAGGAACCTAATCCATGTTATTATGGTGATTTGTTTAATTTATTTTGCAAATCAATTTTGGCAGCCTGAAAATGGCAACCAATTTAGATGGTAGAAGCAAGGCCATCAGGTTGAAACACAAAGGGTTTCTTCTGTGCTCACCAATAAGCCTCTTCACTAGCACAACATTCCTGAAGTGTGTGTCTTTCTTGTTCAGTAGACAGGTCTTTAAAAAAACAAAAACATACAGATATATATATATATATATATTACCTAGTGGCAGTCACCATTAGGTAGTTATAGTTAGGACCTAATTTCCATAGGAAAAGCGTATTTTGACTTGCCTATATCTTTGAAGGTGTTTGACGAATCTTCACAAAATTTTCCCCAAAACTTTTTTAGACTCAACTACAGACCGAACTGCTGGTTCAATCAATCAATCAATCAAAAAAATTATAGAGCGCGCTTCTCACCCGTGAGGGTCTCAAGGCGCTTGGGGGGGGCGGTGGTTAAGGGGTGAGGGTCACTGTTCGAACAACCATGTCTTGAGGTTTTTTCTGAAGAGCGGGAGGTCTTTGGTTTTGCAGAGGTTGATGGGGAGAGAGTTTTAGGTTTTGGGGGCGAGGTAGGAGAAT
This sequence comes from Pleurodeles waltl, assembly GCF_031143425.1. Taxonomy (NCBI): domain Eukaryota; kingdom Metazoa; phylum Chordata; class Amphibia; order Caudata; family Salamandridae; genus Pleurodeles; species Pleurodeles waltl. The sequence continues at coordinate 829,469,904 of NC_090437.1, read as the reverse complement.
GACCTGCCTTCTTTGGTGGTGCGTTGGATGCGGGGGACTCTGGCTAGTGCGAGGTCGGCAGATCAGAGGTTGCGGGTGGGAGTGTGGAAGTTCACTCTTTTGTTGAGGAAGGTTGGGCCGGTGTTGTGGAGAGATTTGTGTGTGTGGATGAGGATCTTGAAAGTGATTCTCTTGTCTATGGGGGAGCCAGTGAAGGGATTTGAGGTGTGGTGAGATTTGTTTGTGGCGGGGAGGTCCAGGATGAGGCGTGCAGCTGTGTTCTGGAGTCCCTGGAGTTTGCATTTGAATTTGAGTGTGGTGCCGGCATAGAGGGTGTTACCGTAGTCTAGCCTGCTGCTGATGGGTGCATGGGTGACTGTCTTCCTGGTCTCTGTGGGAATCCATTTGAAGGATTTTTTCAGTGTGCAGAGTGTGTGGAAACAGGACGAGGTTACTGCATTGATTTGCTGGGTCATGGAGAGGGAGGAGTTCAGGATGATGCAGAGGTTGCATGTGTGGTTTGTGGGGGTGAGTGCGGGGCCTAGGGCGGTGGGCCACCAGGAGTCGTCCCATATGGTTTTGTTGGGGCCGAAGATGATGATTTCGGTTTTGTTGGAGTTAAGCTTGAGGTGGTTTGTTGCCATCCAGGTGACGGTGTCAAGGAGTGCAGCGTGTAGGTTGGTTTTGGAGGTGGTGGGGTTGCGGGTGAGGGAGAAGATGAGTTGGGTGTCGGAGGATGTTGGCGAGGGGGGTCATGTATATGTTGAAGAGGGTGGGGCTGAGGGAAGACCCTTGGGGGACTCCGCAGATGATTTTGGTAGCCGTGGAGTGGAAGGGTGGGAGGCGGACTTTTTGGGTCCGGTCGGTGAGGAAGGACGTGAGCCAGTCTAAGGCTTTGTGTCGAATTCCTGTGTTGTGGAGGCGTGTGCAGAGTGTGTGGTGGCAGACAGTGTCAAAGGCCGCAGAGAGGTCTACGAGGATGATTGCGACGGTCTCGCCCTTGTCAACTCTGGTTCTGATGTCGTCAGTACATGCGATGAGGGTGGTTTCCGTGCTGTGGTTCTTGCGGAACCCAGATTGGGAGGGGTCTAGTGTGTTGTTTTCCTCAAGAAAGTGGGATAGGCGGGCGTTGACTAGTTTCTCTGCGACCTTGGCGGGGAGGGGAAGGAAGGAGATGGGGCAGTAGTTGGAGAGGACCTCCGGGTCAGCTTTGGGCTTTTTTAGGAGAGCGGTGATTTCTGCGTGCTTCCAGGGGTCTGGGAAGGTGGCGGTGTCGAATGAGGAGTTGCTTATGTCGTGGAGTATGGGGGCAAAAGTTGGGTTGGCTTTGTTGTAGATGCGATGAGGGCAGGAGTCAGAGGGGGATCCAGAGTGGATGGAATTCATGTTTTTTTCGGTTTCTTCGTGTGTGGTTGGGGCCCAGGTGGGCAATATGGTGGGGGGCTCATGAGTGGGGTCTGAGTTGGGTGGGTGTCGTATGAAGCTGTTGTGAATTTCCAGGATTTTGCAGTGGAAGTGGTTGGAGAGGGTGTCACAGAGGGGCTGTGTGGGTGTGGGGTCTATGTTGCTGGCTTTGGGTTTGGACAGCTTTTTAATGATGGTGAAGAGTTCATTGCTGTTTTGGGAGTTGTTGTCAAGGCGTGTCTTGTAGTGTACTCTTTTGGTGGCGCGTATTTGTTGGTGGTGGGTGCGAATGGAAGTTTTGAGGGTGGAGAAGTTGGTTGTAGAGGGTTCATGTCACCAGGCTTTCTCCGCTTGGCGGCATTTGCGCTTGGAGTCTTGGAGTTCGGGGGTGAACCAAGGGGCGTTCTTGATGTTTCGGGCGGTGATGTGTTTTCTGAGGGGGCTAGTGTGTCTGCGCATGTATAATCCATTCAGACAGGTTGTGGGCCCCTGTGTTGGGGTCGTTGGTGTGGGGGGGAGGTTATGAGCCAGTTGGGAGTTCAGGCGTTCTGTGGGGATCTTGTCCCACATGCGGTAGGGCATGGTGTGTTGGTGGTGGTGTGTGGTGTGTGGGGGGTTTGGTGAAGGAGAAGTGGATGCAGTGGGGGTCAGTCCAGTGGAGTTCGGTGGTGTGGGTGTAGGTTATGTGTTGGCTTGAGGAGAAGATTGCGTCAAGCGTGTGTCCTGCTCAGTGGGTGGGTGCTGTGACCAGTTGTTTGAGTCAGAGGTTGGTGAGGTTGTCTATGAGGGAGGAGGAGTTGTGGTCCTGAAGGCATTCTGATGGTGTCGGCGATGGTGTCACAGAAGGAGGGGCGTGGTCCTGGGGCTCTGTAGATTAGTGTACCTCTGAGGGTGGAGTTGTTGTTAATGTGGATTAGTAAGTGCATGTGTTCTGCGCTGTCGATTGTGTCTTGGGAGTTGGTAGTGACTTTAATGGTGTCTTTGTGCAGAATGGCAATGCCACCTCCTGGCTTGTTAAGGCGGTCTTTGCGTTGGAGTTTGTAAGCCATGGGGGTGGCTATGGCTATGTCGGGCTCTGAGGAGTGGTTGGTCCAGGTTTCCGTGAGGAAGACGATGTCAGGTGAGTGTGATGTGATAAGATCCCAGAGTTCTATGGCATGTTTGTGAAGGGAGCAGGTGTTGAAGAGCAGGCAGTTGAGGTGGTTGTGGTGGGTGTTGTTGTTGTGTTGTACGATGGTGTTGTTGCGGGGTGTGTTCTGGTTGTGAGGTGTTATGTGGTGGGGCTGGTTGGTGGGGGCAGAGCGGGTGTATATTATGTTGGGGATTTTGTGTTTGTTGGGGGCGCTGGGGTTGGTGTGGGGTGTGAGGGATGTGAAGCAGGAGAAATGACAGGTGTAGCAGGTGAAGGGGCCATGTGTGTGGGGGGGCTGGAAAGGGTGCAGGCGGAGCGGGGGCCTGGGTTGAGGGAGTGGAGGGTGAGAGGGGAGTAGGGCAGTCTGGGAGGGTTTTGGCTGTGGGGACCAGGGGGACTGGCGCTGGGCACGGTCCAGGTGCGGACGGGCACAGATGGGCTTGCCTCTGGCATGCCCTCTGCACGGCCGCCATTAAGAGGATGAGGTGGGAGGGTGGAGGAGCTGGGAGGAGGGAAGGGGCCAATGGGTGTGCACGGGAGTGGGGCCGCAGGGGAGGCAGCAGCAGGGAGCCGGAGGACTGGAGAAGGAATGGGTGGGGTAGAGGGGGAGAGAGGCGAGAGATGAACGCAGGGGGTCAGGGAGCACGGAGAGAGGAGCGCTTGAGGCGGGGGGCAGAGAAAGACTAAACAGGCTTATACAACGAATAATTACACAGTATACAATGGCCAAAACAGGCTAAGACAACGGATAACGCACAGTACACAGAAGGGCAATAAAAGGGCAGAGAAAGGCGAACAGGCTGATACAACGAATAAAACACAGTATACGATGGGCAGAGAAAAGGGCAGAGAAAGGCAGACAGGCTGCGACAACAAATAAAACACAGTATACGATGGGCAGAGAAAAGGGCAGAGAAAGGCAGACAGGCCGAGACAACGAATGAAACACAGTATACGATGGGCAGAGAAAGGGCAGAGAAAGGCAATCAGGCTAAGACAACGAAAAATACACAATATACAAAGGCATTGACATGTGAAAAGGCAAAGATGGAATACTATGGAGCAAAAGAAGGCAAGAACGGAGAGCAGAGAATACCAGAGAAAACACCGAAGGATCACTTACATGGTCGTCGGAGTGAGGGCCTCGAACTGCTGTCCATGCGGCAGTTGGGGGTCAGGAGCACGGGGCAGGCTGGTGGAGCCAAGTGGACTCCTGGCCAGAACCAGGTCAGGGAGTCACACAAGACTCCGCGCAGCGGCCGCCATTAAGAGGGTGGGGTGGGAGGCTGGAGCAGCTGGGAGGAGGGAGGGGGCCAATGGGTGTGCGCGGGCCGCAGGGGAGGCAGCGGCAGGGAGCCGGAGGACCGGAGAAGGAATGGGTGGGGGAGAGGGGGAGAGAGGTGAGAGATGAACGCAGGGGGGTGGGGGGTCAGGGAGCGTGGATAGAGGAGCGTTCGAGGCAGGGGGGCAGAGAAAGACTAAACAGGCTAATACAATTAATAATTACACAGTATACAATGGCCAAAACAGGCTAAGACAATGAATAACGCACAGTATACAGAAGGGCAGAAAAAGGGCAGAGAAAGGTGAACAGGCTGAGACAACGGATAAAACACAGTATACGATGGGCAGAGAAAAGGGCAGAGAAAGACAGACAGGCTGAGACAACAAATGAAACACAGTATACGATGGGCAGAGAAAGGGCAGAGAAAGGCAATCAGGCTAAGACAATGAAAAATACACAATATACAAAGGCATTGACATGTGAAAAATGCAAAGATGGAATACTATGGAGCAAAAAAAGCCAAGAACGGAGGGCAGAGAATACCAGAGAAAACACCGAAGGATCACTTACACGGTCATCGGAGTGAGGGCCTCGAACTGCTGTCCAGGTGGCAGTTGGGGGGTCAGGAGCCCGGGGGCAGGCTGGTGGAGCCAAGTGGACTCCTGGCCAGAACCAGGCTCGGGAGTCACCTGGTTGGAATCCTGTCACAGATGGTGCCTGTGTGTTATATGGGGTAAATCCGTTCAGTAGTTTTTGAGATATTAAAGTAAAATCAAATATGTATATGTAGGAGCGTGAGCAATTCACAAATTCTCCATATCTTGTGCAGCGATCTGACAGCTCCCAAAACTTCAACCAGGAAGTGTTGGCAGCCACTTTGGGACTTGGACTTGGACTCAGCCAAGAAATCATGAGTGATGTAATATCTTGTTAATAAGCAGTGCATGGCAAGGCTGTGAGTTATAGTTACCTTAGGGCAAAAGTTATAGCTACTTGAACAAACTTTAACAGCTGCATTTCTATGGTTCTATGCATTTAAAATCTGAACCTAACTGTTCCTGTAACCTTTGTTTTTTTAGTGAATTTCTAAGGTTAAATTTAATTTTATTTCCTAACTATAACGCCCCTGTAACTAGGGTTTTTGGAATGTTAACAAAAATGTCCATCGCAATGCATGGTGGGGAGGGGGTTCAATGCAGGGCCTTGCCTGGCATTATGCTGCCCCCACCTAAGCTTGCCGCTTCTGCCACCCTTCTTCTTGCCATCAATTGTCCAAGTCAATGCTCCTGCTCCCCAACTATAGCCATGTGTGGCTTTTGTTCTGTCACTGCCCTTCCTGCCTGTCCTGAACAGTTATCTTGCTACCCTATCCACCTCCTCCCTACTCTCTGTTGTCCAAGTCCATGCACCATCTCCCCCTCCTGCCCTGCATGGTCTGATGTGCTGCAACAGCCCTACATTTAGGTTGATGTCCCTGACCACTCCTCCTGCCCTCAGTTTGCCCAATTATTTGCCCCATCATCGTCTTCCCCTGTCCTCACTTGTCTGTGTTGAGCCCCCTAGCCATCCCCATGATCCTTTGTGCATGCACCTGCCACCTCCCTCTTGCCTACCATGGCCTCTGTTCTGCCACTAACCCACCTGCTGGCCAAGCATGGCCTTCTGTGCTGCTACAGCCCCTCCCACCTGCCCTGTGTCGACATCTTGCTGCCTCTGATCCCCCCACCTTCTCACCGTTGTCTTTGTGTATGCCATTACAGACTCACTGCTGTCCTCCATGGTGTGCTGTGCTTATAGTGCCCATCCCACCTGCCCTCCATGGTCAGCTTGCTGCCCTAGCCCTGCCCCCTTGCCCCGTGTCCTCCGTTTTACATGTGCAGTCCCCTATCCCCTCCTTTCTGTCTTGTCCGGTCCATTGCTGTGCCCCCTCCCTCCTGCCCCTACTGCTGTCTCTCCTGTCTGTCCAGTATGGTCAGCTTGCTTTCCTTGCCTCTTTCCCCTCTGCTCTCTGTTGTCCATGTGCATGGCCCTGTTCCCTCCTCATTGCTTTCCAAAGGCCTTTCTGCTGTACAACCATCCAACTTGCCCTGTGTGGTGTACTTTGCTGCTGCAACACCTGACACCTGCCCTGTAAGGTCAGTTTCATGCCCCTTCCCATCTTCCTCCTGCCCACTGTTACCCGAGTCCATAACCCTACCCCATTCCTCCTGCCATCAGTAACCCAATGTACCATAGTTGCCCAAATTATGAACTTGGCAAGAGGGAGATTTGGAAAAAACCTGGGGAATTGATTTTTCCCACTGACTTTCATTGAAAAAGAGGAGATTTTAGGCAGGAGACAAATAAAATAACGCCCTTTTGAGCTTAAAAACATCAGAAATCTCCTGCCTGAATCTGGCCTGTTGGCATGTATGTTTGTACTGCCACTGCCTCTTTCTTCTGCCCTCAATGGTCTGTTATATTGCCCCAACCTCTCGTGCCTTTCCTGCATGGTTGTTTGTTGCCCCTAACCCCCTTTCTCCTGCTGTCCATGGTCTTTTCTGCTTCTACTGCCCGTCCGCCTGCCCAGCATGGTCAACATTTGCATCTGCACCCTCCTCTCTGCCCTTAATTATCTGAGTCAGTGCCCCTGACATCTGCCCCCCACAGTATTCTAATGAAAAACTAGATTGCTAACATTCTATGGCCCTGAGTTGTACTTTTTGATGCAAAACTGCTCTAACGCAGTTTTGCGTCAAAATTTTTAATGCTGACTAGTGGCATTTTGTAACATCAGCCCGGTGTCATATTTATGCTATGATGCTGGATGGCGCTAAAAATAAGTTAGAGCCATTTTTCCCGACGTTGACCATTGCACCTTGTCATGAGGCAAAATTACGTTAATGGAGGAAAAATGACTCTAATCACATGGGGGAAATGTATGCTAAAATGTCAAGTGCAAGAAGGGGGAATCACATGGGACTCACACAATGCATGTCAAAGAAGTGCAGACTCACACAATGCACATTAAGCAAGTTGCACCATGCTGATGTAAGCTACACATGTACCTACGCCTTGGTAGTGCCATGCACCATAGCACATACACAGCCTGGACATATGTTGAACAGGCGTAAAAACCTACATGTACATATGTAGCACATGGGATGGATGGCATATATAATCACTGTGCCACTGGTTGTGTCATCACAACATACCTTGCATTTAATCAACAGCATCTCACAGCACACAAGTCATTGCAACTGTCCCAACAGTACCCAGACATGTGCCGGTAGCACCACTACACAGCCCATTGACAACACATCCACATGAGGCAGCCACCACTCCATCATGCAGTCAGGGTGCCCCATGGGCCCCTGGGTGCAGGGAACAATGAACTGAACAGGCACTGGGGGAATAGCAGGCTGGTCCTCTATCATTGGTAACATGCCACTACCCAGGCCAACTAAACTGCAGTAGTGTTGAACCACACATCTTGATGCTGAAATGTGATGTGCCACTACAGAAAATATGTACCACAGGTAGAAAACAGTAGGTCACAACAATCACAGGCTGAGCCCACAACTTCTCTGACACAACCATGTGGGACACATATTAATGGGGAAATAAACACACACATACAACACATGGGGTATGACTGTGACAGGCAGGGGATGGTGTGTGGGCAAGTCCGGTGTTGGTTAGACTGCAAGTGCAGTGAACCCTTTGCAGTTGGCAGTGTGAAGCACACGTTGGGTTGGTCGCTAGAAATCTGTATACTCATGGTAGCTCTGTGGGGCACTTAGTACAACATTCTTGATGGATCAAATAGACTCAGTGCCAGTTTTGGTGTGCATTGGGTGTGACAGGACATGCTGCACTCTGCCCTGCCAATCAGGCAGTGGAAAGGGCAAAGGGCCAGGGCATGGGACCCCCTGCACTGCCCATGCCAAGTGCATGGGCTGTGCAGGGGCATAGCACACCACATCACCAACAACCTTTGCATGGAGGTTCACCGCCATGCAAAGGCTGGTAGAAATGTGGAACCAGACCTGGATGGTAGTGCTGAACGTAATACTGGCCTAGTGTCACAGGACAGCTGGCATTGCCAGTCTGTAAGCCGCTGGAAACCTGCCAGGCCATTTGGCCCATGGGGCATTCCACATTGACAACAGTTGCCACTACCACCTGTGCTATTTGGGGTGGTCAAATAGACAATGGCAGTCAGGTGCCCATAGGATGGATGCACTTGAAATGAGGGACCAGTATGACTACGTGTAGAATCACCTCAAACTATCTTCAGGCCCTGACCTAAGTACAACTCCTGTTAACTGGCTATGTCCATAGACTAATTTACCATCAGGCACTGTCACATTCATAATGATGTACACAGCAGAAGGTTTAGACCCATGCTGGCCATCCCTGGGTCTAACCCTGTGCATGTGTCAAGTTAGCTGCACTGCCACCATGCTACACTCATGTATCATAGTGCAAGGAGGGCTGCATTGAGGGGGAGGACATATGTGTGTAGGAAGGCAAACACACCTGAACAGACAGAAGATGAAATTGAACTCTGCTAGGCCCATGAGTGCTATGCATTGTAGCACACATACACAAGCATCAACATGAGGATCCATCAATGGTAACAAGAGCATAGTGTCCTGGCAATCCCATCCTTGGGGTGGTGCAAGCTCTGGGTGTATGTGAAAAATGTAAGACTGGGGCAGGGGAAAATTGACATGTGTGGTGCCATGGCAAGAGCACAGCAACACCCATTGCAAGGCCTCACCATGCAATTGGATGCATAGGGAGAGTTGACAACGACAAGATGATGTCAAGCCACAAAAAGGATAGACATCACACCTAGAAGAGATGATGCAGCCAATTGTGCCAACTGGGCCTCCCTTCATGTGACACGCAGGTGAGGCAAACGGCTGATAGACTGCAGCAATGATGTACAGGAACAATGTTTTGGAACTAAGATGACAATGAGCCTCAAATAGCAAGCCAGTGACTTGACATATCAACTGCCACAACACAGATAGACTGATTTTACACCATCTCATTGCAGAGGATGATGGCTCTCCTGCGGATCTGCCTGTCCTGGAGTACCCAGAGGACCTGGATGACCAGCTGACGACAATCAGCCAAGAGACCATCCAAGAAGTCCTTGTAAACCTCCAGACACCACCTACAGTCTCAAGGAGGAGTATTAATGTAGCAGCCATCCCAGCGGCCCCACCTAACATCCCAGTAGTATGACCTGCCAGCCTGGACAAAGCTGAGGGATCCGAGGACCCAGGGGCCTGCTTTGAGAGGACAGTGGTACGAGTCCAGTGGGAGCTGGCTAAGGAGGTGCTGGTGGGTATGCAAACTATGGCAGCCAGCCTAGAGGGTATGCGCATGTCCATCGTGCATGCTAGTGAACAGACTGCAGCCAACCGAGGCACACACTCCCCAATGTATGGAGACCAGCAGTGACTGCTGCCATGAGGGAGAGGCCACAACAACTGCCCTCCCAAACTGGCATCAGTGTGCTTGAGAACAAGATCAACTCCATGCAGCAGGAAATGGTCTCCCTCAGGGCAGAAACGGCTGCCTACCACAGGGATGTTGCTGCTTTACTCAAAAATCAGCAGTTACCCCTTGCTGCAATGATGCCACATGTTATTTCACAAATGGCAGCTGCCGGGAATCGGAAGTTCACAGCTCCAGCCACTGAAGTGTGTGGCCCCCTCTACCTCCCCACTACCACCATCAAGGGTAGAGAAGACACCACACACATCAGAGTATGAAGATGTGGAACAGATCGTCTTCACCCCTAGGAGTTCCCGGTAGCACCAGCCCATGCCACATGGACAGTGTTTTCCTTTGTCCTGTGCTTGACTTCAGTCTTAGCACAGTTGGAGAAAAGCACTCTTCACCAACACACTGTTGACCTTTCTGCTATGGACTGCAATAGGCTCTCACTTTTCAATTGGCAATTCATGTTCCCCTGCACTGAATGACACTTTACCCAAGCAAGCCCCATGACATGTCCCTCAACTCTGGACTTGTGTTGTGTCACAACTGGATGGATTTCAGTAATGGGGTCAAAGACCTGGACATTGTAAATATTGCACTATGACACTTGTAAATAAACACCTCCTATTCAATCAGCATGTCTTTGTGTATTGTGGCACATCTACTATGTTTAGGAATTGTGATGTGGGTAACATGTCTTTAGTCACAGAGTGTGAGTACATGAGTGCAGGAATATGGGGGCACATACCTGTGCAAAAGGTACCTACATGATGAACGTCAGTGCTAATCTCATTCCCTGCAAGCACTTCACTGAGTATGTAAAAAATGTTGAACACATGTATGCTTCACCCACTACATATGGCAGGAATGGCTGTGCATAGTCCTCAGGCAATATCCTTAGCTGGTAGTACCGGTAGAACACATTGGTATGAAACAGAGGTACTTAACCTCATCTGTAATTTTCACTGGTCAGTTTAGCAGTATAGATATGAAATGTAGGCTGTTGTCAGATGTCCCACAGAGCCCAACATTCCAAAACAGGATCCAAACAATGACAGCTGAAATACCACACCTACCTGTCCAATATGTGATTAACATAGTCACCTTAAGTTGTGGGCACACTGGATGGCAGATACATAGAAAAGTAGATGTGCTGTAGCTGCCAATGTGACAGCTCAGTTGTAAGAAGGCGATGAACAAGTCAAGAGAGGGATCTGGAGGCAGGGCGGAATCTCTAGGCCAAGACACATTTTTCACTGTACACTCATGGGAAGACCCTGAGACCCAAGTATATGACACATGAAGTAAGGGAGTACCCAAAGATTTTTTATAAGAATTAAACTAAACTAAAAAGAATGAAGAACACCTATCCTAACTTATCCTAACTATACATAACCAACAACTGACCCTAACTACCCTATGCTAAACTTACCTAACACATTTAACAACACACTCTAAACATTGCCCCAACCTCTTATATCACAAGACACATGCAAGATAACATATACTAAACAACACATACACTACCTATATCTAAACAAATATATATTTTTTGGTATTTAAAAAAATATATATATACTGTATATATATATATATATATATTTTTATCCATCACATAAATGCCCTAACATTACTCACAACCCACCCATCCACAAAGTAACATGTAAAAAGTAGAAAGCCCACGCCCTAACCCTACTTACCATAACTAAACTACTAACCTAATCTATCCTGACACTAACACCCTAAAACTCACTATAAAACACTAAAGCAAATGAGGAGAGAGGGGACAGAACTGGGGGTGACAGTCATTAAGCCAATTACAAATTGTCGCTCTTCAGATTTCGTTTTATGAACTTCAGTCTCTTAGTGTTCTTCCCTACCTCCATCTCCAGACTGTCCAACTTTTTAAGGACCAGTGTCACATCCCTCTGTAGCTCCTTTATTACATTCATGTCCATGGCAGCATGAGGTAGGCTGTGGCACAGATGTTGAGGGTATAGCAGCTGGGGACATCGTGATGGTGGCAGCTGTGTGTCCCCTGCACAGCTGTGGTGCTTGGTCCTCTCTATGTGGCCAGTGCGGGTCCCCTTTGGGTGAATGCCTGCCATTCCTAGCTGGATTTCTCCCTGCGATAGCAGTGTGCCATCCTCCAGAACCCACATTTCACTGTCAGGCTGTGCCTACAGCAGACTACCCTCTTCTGGAATGCCCACAGTTCCTCATTGTTCATGTTAGCAGCTGTTAAATTGAGACAGGCAACCATCAGTGTCAGCATTGTGTGGAGTATGTACAGATTATTAGCTTACACTCTACATCTAATTACACATGTACTCCAACTCACATTCCGGATAAAACAATTTCTGTGGTAAATACAATGGCAATGCTGACTTAGCATCATTTCATTGACATCAAAGCGACACACAACAAGCTAAGGAACCAAACCAAATTAGGTGTGCATTGAATTTATGCCATTTGTAACAATGCAAAGGCAGCATCAACTTCACATAGATCAGGGCCAATATTTCTCATCATCTGTGTCAATTTTCAACCATACATCACTAGTAACTTGAATATGTTATTGGGAGTATGGGATGCAGTTGGTAACCATAAGGGGTCAGTGTTTATAGGTACACATGCAAAACTGATCAAAATTACTGTCACCTATACTGTGATCATTGCATCTACCTACAAATGTGTTGTTCCTCTCCCCCTGTGCCTAAGGGGGGATGGCCATGCAATCCATCATCTCAACTGTCCAGGTCATCCACCAAGGCATGCCCACTCATAGATGGAGTCAGGGAGTGTACCATATATTAGGAGGGCTGCCAACTAGGAAGGTGGTATCCATAGCTCTCTCACATCTACATTCATGTGTCCAGATGTAGACACCCATCAATACCTGATCTGCCAATACTATTCTTTACACACCCATATCCATGCCAGCACACGTCTAGCCTTAACCTGTATGCACGCCTATTACATTTCTCATAAGTGTCACGTAAATGGAGTACAAAATATGGAGCATGCTGGGGGACAATTGCCCACCCAGTCCTACATATACATTGCAATACAGTGATGCACCAGTTTCTGTTCAATATGGTGCATCACTGTGTTGTGAGAATGACGGTGTGTCCCAGTGTCAATATTCTCACAGCAGAGCACTTCTTAGTCACATATGGGTCTACATGTGGGTTGTCATCACCTTCTTTACATGATGCTGCCCATTGAGCACCACAAGCCTCACAAGATATGACTCTCTGCTTGAGCATGGGGAACCCTTAAATGGAACACAATGTCACCATCCAGCCTACTTTGATATCTGATCACTTTACAGCTCATCACATCTAGCATTGTGTGCAACACACATGACTCACTCACACAAAACCCTCAGTCACTACACAGGACAGACATTATCACACTTACTGGATACATCTAGGTCCTCAAATCTTGCCACTTCGCCAATGGTGTAGGGGGCAGGTCCACCTATAAGATATGGATGGAAAACCATGCTTAGTGTCATATCACTGTCACTACTAGTGGACAACATATTACAGTATGTACTATTTTAGGGAAGTGAGCTAGATAGCCTGGTGTAAGACAGTGCAACAGACACACCACTGCAAACTCACGATGACACTGACACTCAGGTGAGTGAGAGCGACACATCTGCACCCTTACACTGGGCCTGAGACTCATGTAGTGCTCCACACTGCAACAACCATATGTGGCCAATCTATAGAAGATGGAACTCCATGGTATGAGGGGGAGTTGGGTGACAAATACATGGCACTACCCTGGTGCTCTGCAAGACAACTGACGCAGGTATTCTGGCTTGTCCTGCAAGGCACCCAGAGGCACTTTGTGATGGACATGCAGATCAATTTTTAGTCTGCAATCATCATGTATTGAGCAATCCATGACTGATGTGGCAAAGGTGTCTGATGGTATCAAATACCCCATTGCCAGTGCCCTCTAAGGTGGCAAAACCCCCTTTGCTAAAATAATGGCAGGGATCATGTGTGTGAAATGATGACAATGTAGCACTATACATGGATTGCCCTACTTTGTTGACACAATCCAGTTAAATATGGTATGCTCACTATGTCGTGGCATGTCATACATGACACTATGCTGGGGCACAGGTGTTGCCGTGGCCCCTAAAATGTGTGACTTATTGATGGTTGTGTATGACTCACAAAACATCTGACCTACATTGGTAAAATGGTAGGACATGTGAACTCCATGTCTGGACTGGCGCAGTTAGACTTCATTCTGGTTGCATGCAACCTGTCCACAAGCACTGCATGCAGCAGTCCAACACATCTGCTACTGTTATCCAAGAGTGGTGAACAGTAAATAGTATGCTAATGGGAGACTCACCAACAGGGCCACCGATCACCATACAAAGATGGTCAAGCAAATCCTGCTCCCTTGACACCAGAAGTGCCCAGCAATGCTTGAGGCTGGTGCTCGTTGTGGCTGTTGTGATGCGATGCGGATGGTACAACACCTTTGACCACCGGAGCCTCCTCACCTCTGTGTGATACCCCTGTATCACCTTGCCACCTGCTTCAATCATCAATGGGAAGAAGTGGCACACCAGCCAAATAAATGCCCCCAGCTCCTCCTCACCCATTCTCCCCAGACGTGGCCTACCCAACATGATAGAAATAATAGGAAAAAGAAAGGGTAGAGAGGAAAATAAAGGGAAAGGAGGGAGGAAAATGAAAGAAAAGTAACCCTCAAACAGCCCAACTATCACCAAACTAGCAATACCCACAACAGACTCCCAACAGTACAAAGGCAAAATTAGACACCAAATATGACAAATAAACACTTACAGTAAACAACTAAGACAATTACAAATAGAACAGATGACAAACAGGATGGCACACAGGAGACAAAAGCACAATTGGGACAGACAAAACTCTAAACACAGCCACACAGTCTAGAAAAAACACAGACTGCAAAGTGAAAGTTCACCCACTGTACCAATTCTGTAAACAGGATATCCTATTACATCACTTCCTGCCTCAAATGCGGTGCATTTTTATTATGATGCGTCAAACGTTTATGATGCTTACAGTCTGTGCGTCAATTTTTTTTTCTCGCAAATGCTTGAAAATTACCCCGAATCCATAGTTCAAAATATTTAGCATTGGTAACTAATTTCATGGGGTACAGTGTAGGAATTACCGCTCGGGCCAATTGCTGTATCATGGCTGTGAGCATAATCTTTCTACGCATATGCAGTGATTTTTGACGCATAGGCATCTTTTTTTACCATCAGGGCAAGTTTTGTCCTTTCATGCACATTAGCAAACATTGTTTGTTGTTCTGGAGGCACCATTCCCAATCCATGCATACAGCCATAGTACACTGTCACTGTTTGACACTCGTGCATACATAAAACTCAGACAAGGGATAGGGCCGGGATTAGGCTATTTGAATACATGTCCCAGACCATGATTTGATAAGTAAACAAATCACACCATACAATCTATTTGAGGATTCATTGTAGGCCTACCAGACACAATACCCCAGGAGGAAAGTGAGGGCATGGAAAGCAACTATGAGACAAATGTAGCCACAGGGAACTTTTCTGGTAACACAAAGACAGGAACCAATCAGGCTAACAGGATGGAGGCTCTGTCTGGAACTAACATGAACAAGGCAAATATACAGTGAGCAGACTCTGACTGGGAAAAGCTGGAACAACACTGTGGAAAATGAAAACTGTATTTGTGCTGTGGGCTGAAACGTTACACAATAACCCAAGTCCTGTGTTACACAAGTGATTTATACGGCAATGCACAACAAGGATATACATAAAATGGCAGCTTCTAAGCCGTTCCAGGCAGCAGCAAGGGCAGTGCAGGTTCAAATGGCTGGTCTGCATTGAAGTGCTCACAGGTGTGTGCATCTTCAGTCTCTCACAAGTCCTGTATGTGAGAATCAAGTTCAAAGGGACAACAGTACCTTTCACATGGGAAGCAATGGACAGGTGATTACAGGTCCTACAGACTACCAGGCAGTGCATTATCGGACCTGAAGTCCAAGCAGACAGATGAACTAGGACTATGGCATGCCATACTAAAGAGGGAAGCACACTGGAGTCAGAATGTGAGTCTGGGTGTGTGTCGATGAAGGATTATCAGGGTACAAATAGTCCAGTTACAGGGCCCTTTAGAGAAGGGTGGGGAGAGACTGAAAACATCCCTGTGCCAGGACTTATAACCTGGGATGGCATGCGCAGGGCATGTCTTGTGAGCAATGCTTGTCATACCTGGGGCACTCGTGCTATACATTTGCAGCTTACATGGACTTCTTGTCACACATACTCCTTGCAGAGATAGGTGATGTCACACTTACAGCTGTCAAGGGTCTGGTCATACATTCCTTTTACCAATGCAATAGCACATCCACTGCCTCATGTATGAAGCAGTTTTTTTACCTTATGATTGATGTTGTCTTAGTTGTGCAATGAACCATGTTGCCAATGTGGATGTGTGCCATAGCTGTGCTACTCTGATATTGCCCTTCAAACGTGAAATGGAGAGGATATATGTAATTTACACTGTGTGTGAAGTTGGGTGTACATTCATACCCATCAAATGTGATGTGGCTTTTTCAGTATCCTAATCTGTATATCTGCAATGCTCCATGAGTCTAAACTCTGATTGTGATTCCTAGGGATCATGTGATGCATAAATAATTACCCAGACCATGATTTAGTGATGAAGTGAGGTGTTTAATGACATATGGTAAGACAGTGGTGATGGTGACTAGAGTTAAAAGACGTTTTGTACAATGTGTTGTCTCCGACGCAATCCTGCTGCAGTGTTTGGATGGTCCTCCTCATGTTGATGGACAACATCCTCCTCTTCCTCCTCTTCAGGCATTTGTGGGTCTGGTTCATAGAGGGGAATGTTCCTCCTTACACAAATGTTGTGCAGGATGGCACAGGTCAAAGTGATCTTGCACACCATTTTATGTGAGTATAGGAGGCTGCCTCCAGTGATGTAGAGGCACCTGAATCTTGACTTCAGGATGCCAAAGGTCCTCTCTACTATGGTGCATGTCCTCCGATGTGCCTCATTATAGGCACGCTCTGTTGCAATGCTTGGGTTTGCAAATGATGTTATGATCCATGACTGGATCCTATCGCCCTGATCAGCTAAAAGAGAAAGTGAGTGAAAAATTGTGATGGAGCTTGCACCATGATTATCACTTTGCATGGCAGTTGTTATCTTGTGTTGTCTGTGACTCATCTGTGTTTCTGTTATTGTGTGGAATCCTAGGCTTCTAGGATGTACCATCAGCATTGGGATGTTTCATTATCTGAATTGGTGTTTGGCTGATTGACCAAATGACAGCGGTATTTTTGTAGACTTGCATTACATTGTGCATTCCCATGCATTATGTCATGTAAAAGAGGTGTCCATGTGTCTTAACTGGGGGTGACATGATACTTCCATACACAGAATCAATTCCACATTGGTGGTAACACGGTCTTATCTAATTTAACATATGCAATAGAATTTGTTCAACATCAGTGAAGCCCTTTGATTTGGCTAGGTGACAGTGTACAACACATCTCCATAAGTTGGCAGCACTGATGTGTTGACAAATGACAATGCACAAATATCCCATGTGTGACAAGTTCTATGCAAACCTATTTATCTGCCCTCACCGAGTTGGGTCATGTTCAAACATGTACCAACACTACTGAACCTGGTCTAGGTAAGCTGGCTAACTTTATTTTGGGGTTGAAGGTTTAAGTGTCAGAAGGTCCATATGCCTGTACATCTGTTGTGCATATGTGTAATTCTCTCAATCTGTATGTGTAGCAATGTGCACTTTGCAATATTGTCACATCAATAAGTGTTCTTAGCACAGTCCACTTGCTTATTGGCAGTGGGCAATGTCAGAGCAGGAGTGATGTGAGATGTTGGTACAGCCTCAATAATTCCATGTCACATTCATTGGAGTCATCACCATCATGCTATGTGTGTCATGGTGTTAGACCTGCAGCAAAACACATTGCATACCCCTTACACAGTACATATTGTTTGGAAGGGTGTGTGATTTAGCGTTACTGATGTGATGTTGGAAGATTCATCTTCCAAGTTGTACTGGCAGTTAAGGCCATGTCATTGTCACTGTGTGGTTTAAAATTGTTCCCATGTGTCTGTGGAGTGGCATCTGTTGTTCTTTGCATCTGTCATTTGTCCATAGGTGTGTATCCCATTGGATCAGAATATCAAACATGACTAGCAGTGTCACAACCTCAGTGTCTTCCTGGTCACGAGTCAATGTAGTGGTGTATGTGTTGTGTGTCCTACAGGGTTGCTGTGCAGTGTGTATATAACTAGGTTTCTATACTTACCAACAAGTAGGCCATTTCCATATCGTCCATCCTGGAAGTGTTGATTGATGGTGCAGTGGCGGAAGATGAATGAATCATGTGCACTCCTAGGATACTTTGCCACGATGTTGGTGATCAATCCCCGGTGAACCACAATTGCCTGCACATTGATGGAGTGTGTGTGCTTCCTGTTGTGGTATAGATGCTCGGTTGCAGCAGGTGGCACAATCCGTACATGTGTGCAGTCAATGGCACCAAGCACATGTGGGAAGCCGTTGATTTGGTAGAAGCCCTGTTTGGTCTCCAGCTGCTTTTGCTCTGTGTTGGGGAAGCTGATGTGGCGGGTGTGAGGGAGATGATGGCATCCAATACCTTGGGTAGGAAAGCAGAGAATGAGGGCTGTGAGATCTCGTCAACCAGGGCACCAGTGGTTTGAAAAGAGCCACTTGCCAACATGTGGAGGACAGCTAGCAGCTTGGTCTCTGGTGGAATGATGTGGGGTGTCGGCAAGCTGGGTGCCAACTGTAGCTCAATGTGGCGCAGCAGCTGCTGAATGGCTTGCCAGTTTAGTCTGTACCTCTGGATGTTGTCATGTTCCCTGAGGCCCAGAAGGGTTGTCTTGGTCCTGAATATCTTCTCGTGCCTTCTGTGTTGCCTTTGGGGTCCCTGCTGGTGTGGTGGAAGCTGCTGCTGTTGGTCCTGTGCTCTGCGTCTTCGTGCATGCTGGATCAATAGCACCTCCATGTCTTCCTTTTTGAGCTCTGATGTTGCTTCTGTGTGTTTTCCTTAAGTAGTGGTGTGTTTGCCTCATTTTAACGCCTGCCCTGACCCAGGCGTTATTTTTTTATGCAAATTTGGCTGTGCGTCATTTTCTGACTCCGCCTCCCAGCCGTGCGGCATTTTTGCGCAGTAGGATAAATATGGTGCACAGGTGTTTAAGTCATTTTTTGGATGGGAACGC
The DNA here is from genome assembly GCF_031143425.1 of Pleurodeles waltl. NCBI lineage: Eukaryota > Metazoa > Chordata > Amphibia > Caudata > Salamandridae > Pleurodeles > Pleurodeles waltl. The sequence continues at coordinate 829,451,276 of NC_090437.1, read as the reverse complement.
CTACCTTGCATGTCATTAACGCAAGGTGGTTTCACGCATCCAGGAAATGACGCACACAGCGGAATTTTGGCATTCACTGGCTCGGGCGTCAAAGTATAAATATGGTGTAAGGTTTGCGCTGAATTTGCGTAATTTTTTTTTTTCCGGCGCAGACAGAGTATAAGTATGCCCCTGAGTGTGCTAACCTTATTGGTTATCAAGAGCAGAATGTACTGAATCAGAATACTGACTGCCACCACTGCATATAACGTGTCAAAGCAGTATGCTGAAAGAGGGTTGCATGCCTCATAATTTGTGTTGCAGTAATTTACACTTACTAAGAATAGAATCCCCATAAGAAATGTTCTCAAAAGAAAAATGCATCAGCGCAATGTGGCCCACTGATTCTTGATTGGTGCTGAATAGGAGTGGGCTCTATCCTACCTTTATTAGATTGCTTCATGTCAATGGTACATTGTGTTTACAGTCCTGGATGTTTTTATCAATCAAATACGTATACTCTCTGTATTGCAGTCTTGGTTCAGGTCAATGAAACCAATGTAATATTCCTACTTTATAAAATGGTTTGTAAAAGAAAATCCCAGGTTGTTAAAAGTTTCATGCACATAATAGGGAGTCATAAGACAAGCCTTCACAGTCTACACAGTAGTGTAATTATTAAAACAGTAACTCCAGCCAATTTACTTTAGTTAGTGTGAAACAGGATCATTAAATGGCGTATATCTGGTCTCAAGGCGAGCCAAAAATCATTAACTGATTATGAATCAACCTGCCCCTAACACTTTTACAGACCATGCTCTGACAAAGCACTCATCACCTCCTCCTTTCTTGATTCTGTTATACCCATTTCTGCACTGTTCAACCAGGTACGTGTGACAAATGGGCGCTCTTGACAGAACATAGCGTCTGATCTGTTTACAGGTTACACTTGTGCCAGTGGGTATTTGTGTGATCGGGTGGTATCTAGACAATTTTCAATTTATTTTCATTGATTGAGCTTGTGTAGCTCACATAGGATTGCACTAGGGAGTGCTGAAGCAAAAAATATCGTGATACACTAATATCATGGACAAAATATCAGAAAGGCAGGGCATGTAGAGGAAGTATATATTTACTATACTTAACCACCAATTACGCATCTTGAAGATATATATTTCACCAAAGTACATAAACGTGGAGTTAGAAATAGAAAACATGTACGTACTTATTTTTAGTTTCAATATTTTATCCGTCTGTCCTTCTATATTGTGTCCATGATGTTTGGTGACATTGTTAGAGCTTTTTTATGCATCTGTGCTTTCATGCATTTTTAACAATTTGCAAAATGTAGTTTTACACCTGATCCTACATGTGTACACTATTTTTGTGCTGACTTCTCTAAAACAAGTTTTTTTATGATATTCAGAAGTGTTTAGCTGACCTTTGTTAAATATGCTGGATGCCGAGCCAGTCAGGTATTTTATTGAGAATGGATACCCCTATAATTTCCCCAATACGTCTCTCCTCACAATTTCTGCAGCACACAGTCATGTTGAGATGTACTTGTTTATTTCCAATATCATGATCTATGCTGCTCTCGATGAACTTTCCCTGGCTCAGTCACAATCTGTACCTACAACCTCAAGGTCCTTACACTGGTTCACTGTGCCTTATTTATTCATATAGCACAGTATTTTTCATGGATCTAGTTTGTTCCACCATCTCCTGATGACATTGCCATAAACGGGGTACAATTATTTATTCATTTAGTAGGCAAGTGCTTAAGTGCTAAGGCAGTTTGATGTTTATTGTTAATTATTCTCTAATTTGCTACAAACGTCATTTTTCATCACACCACAGTTGTTTTGCAGCACTATTAATTTAATATGCACAAATAATGTATAAAAACCCTTGATTTTGGGGTGACCCAAAGGACTTTCCCAATGGCTTAGATGCTTCCAGATTCTCTTTTGATATGGCTGCTCACTTAGGACTTGGAATAATTTTGACTTTGTACTACTCTGTATGCTCCATTTATGGAGAGTCGTCGTGGCATTCATTCTGTACTGCTTATTTTTGAGTTTTTGTTTGAAAACCCTTTAACTATTCTGCTGATCTTGAACTCAGTTAGTGAGTGGGCCTTTTTATTGACTGTACTTCTGATATTTTGAGATGCTGGGGAGAGCTTTAACTCATGGACACATTGCCTCATGAATTTGAGGTTAAACACCATCTCTGATTAATCGAATTGTTGGTATTTTGTTGAGGTAAATCTTTGGGTGTCAAAGGCTTAATGGTCCCCAATCCCCACACCATTGACAATCCTACCTTGATAGTATGGAGCTCCTGCTTCACAGAGTGCTTTGTAGATTTAGCACTCTCAGCTCTGAATCTAAGTGCAGTATTCACTACATTTAAGTGCAGTACAGAGCCTCAGTGATCAGCTCTGTTTCTCATGGCGAGGGGCTTTGAACATCACATTCTGATACTTTGTTTCTTCCTGATGCAGTGCAGAATGTAGTTATATTTTATTGAAGAGTAATGCAAAAATCTGCCTGTCATGCTCAGAAACGCAGTTATTCTGATACAGAGAAACAATTGAGTTGTAATTTTTTACACACAACTGACAGTAAAAACCGAGTCTTCGCCCCAATGAGAAAATGATTCCTGGATTTTTCAACAGAGTACATTGTCTTCCTGTCCGTCCTGAAGTTTAAAGACCAAAACGCGTTGACGCAACACTCTGGAGGAGTCCACTGAAAGGTTGAAATAAAAGGATGGAATGAAGCCTATGGGACACATTTCATAAAGGTCAACAGGATATTTAATCCCTTAACGGTGCTTCTGTCTCTAAGGGCTACCTAGTACAAGGCCTGTGAGAATATGACATAGCAGCCTTCTTTAATTTCTAGGAAGACTTAACATAAATTGTTTTTGTTTTGTTAGTATCTAATCTTTGGGTATTTGTAATGATGTGTTACGCTCCCACACATATATGTTTTTAAATATCCATATAATAAAGTAACTGAGAAATTGGGACTATACTCAGTTCTTTAAATAAGTAAAAGTAATTGCTAAAAAAACAATTGAGTGAAGGCGGGGAGCACATTATAAGCCCCTCCCTGTAATATAGCTTTTCTTTGTATTTTTTCTTATTGCATACCATTTTAACATATATCTTTTTCAGTCCACAGCATCGGATACCTCAAAGCCCATGAAAAAACAGGGACGAATGTGATTGAGGCATGGGTTATCTTAACGCACTGTAACAATCATTAAAACATATTTTTTCATTGTGAAGGCGCTCATACATTTTTTGCAAATTACTGCAACAGCAGTGTAGAAAAACATCTTCTATTATGTGACAAGTGAGGGGCCTACAGAGATACTCTACTTATATATGGTTTTAGCGCACCATTTTGTGTTGAAGTTCAGCTCAAAAATAACATGCTATCATTATTTTCGTGCCTAACTGTAATTGATAGTTGACAAGGATATAGAAAATAGTACAGCTCTACATAGGGAAAATAGCAAAGGCTCTCCTCCAGATGTGTTTTTCAGCTGATAAAAATATTGTTGAGGAATAAAACACATAATGAAGGCTGCTGTGCTGCCTGTCCATTTCAACGTGATGGTCACACTCTAGACCTCACTGTTATTTCATTTCATTGCTGGACAACTGCCTACGGTACTCATATTCCTTTGTCATAATAAAAGAGTACCAATGCTTTGTGAATTAGAGAGCGAGTGAACACTTCTCTGTGGACTAAATTGTCTTTGACAGTGGTGTAATGCAAAATGATGAAGCAATCCCCTGGAAAATGTGACCAGGGGCCCCTGAGTCTCTCATCCCTTATTGATAATCAGTGGCCTTGAGCTGAATGAGGGCCCCACCAAAGATTGCCCACCCCCACAACTGACTGGCAGTATTAAGATTTAGAAACAAACTCTGAAGAGTTCCAGAAATGCGTGGTTAAGTTGGTGTCACGGGTGAGGTAGAAAGCAGATTATTTCACATACAGGGTCACGCATTTTAACTCTTCAACCACCCTTTGTGGACAGCCATAAAGTAGGTCAGTTCATTAGATCTAGAGTAGCTATTCTTAATACTTCTTTATGAAGCAATATAAAGTGATGCAGGCTGCATTGTGTATGTGTTTTAGTTGTCTCTTCCATTTATTGTCAACAGAGAGGCTGTTATAAAGGACACCTTCTCTCATTCAGACACCCTCCAAAACGCCGGGTTAATGCAGTTATGAAGACATTTACTCGGTATTTCAGCTGGTAAAATCCAATCAGAAAAGCAGTAAAATGACTTTAGGAAGCCGTGGCACACAGTCTGTTCGCCAAGCATAAAAAAAAGTTTAGGAAAGTAACTGGCTTTCATTATTTCAAACAAAGCCTATCAATTTAGGGATTACAGAAATTGATTCTAATTTATATAGTCCCTTCTTTGAAAGTACCTGCAGTAAATCTGCCACTCCTGGATCATTGCAACTGTGCGTTTCAGCATTAAATCATCTGCAGTTTCTTGTAGACGGTGGCATTGCCCGTTCATTAGGACGTCAGGCATTACTGTAGATTGCGAAATTCAAGCCATAACTCCTACACTGTCACATTTAATTGGAATCTTGCTTGATTGTGGTGCAAGGCGGGACACTTGGAAACTCCATTCTTGGTTGAAAGGACCTTTTCTTTCTTCTTTCATCAGCTACGTTTCATTTTTGAGCAGCTGTATAGAAATTTAAAAATAGCACGTGTACCAGATGGTTTACTTTAGTTGGGAGTTTGTGATTCTGATTCCTCTAATCATGGCTAAAGATTCTAGTTTTACTGGGCGACGCTGTATATTGCGCTCTTATGTCCCTATTTTCACTGTTTTATAAGCGTTATCCTTACCACGAACATTTATAATAAAAAGAGGAAGCGCATTAGAAAAGTAACCGCATTTCTCCCGTGTCAACCATTTTAAAAGAATTGTGGTCGACTGGTGGATTTACAGAGTTTACAAGCTAATCTGGTGCATCGTGGCTGCGTCATCAAGTCCCTACTTTTCAACCCCGCTTCAAATATCTTTCAGCTGAATTGTTTATGAAAATTCCCTTGGTCTCTGTTCTATGTTCATCCAATGATTCAATTTAAATGGGCGTTGAATGAGAATTCGGGTTGATTTGCGCTCCTGCTTTCCCATTGTCGCTGCAGTTCCTCAAAACTTGCACCCCCTGCTTTTAACAAAACTCATCCCAGTTCTACGGGCCTTCACCTCCAGGTAACCGGTAGATACGTTAATGGTGTTTTTCTGTCGCGTCTTCCCTGGTTTGGCATTTTAGAGCCTTGAAAGCGCATCGGGTCAAGGGCCTGCCATGTTCACATCCCTCCTCCACATTTCCTCGAACAATAGACCTCTCCCTCTCGTTATTACATAAATACTTCCACAGATTCAATAATTGATGTATTGTTTTTTGTTTCCTTGATGTCATCAACATCAATGGATTGTGCTATCACAGCTGACGTGGGGTCTCTGGAGACTCGTGTATGTGTGGTCTTTGTTGATTTTGTGGCTCTACAAACCATGGTTCTACTCCTCCCACTTCGTGTTATGGCTGGTTATAATAAACCTATTCATATTAAGTGCTCCTCTGCGATCCTTGGTTTGAGTTGTTAGACTGTATAACGTAGGTGGTGAACTGCTGCTTCTCTGATGACATCACGAAACAAGTATTATGGATGACTCCAACAGTTATTTAAGTGTTTTATAAAGTGCAACATGGACCCTGGAAAAGGTCTCTTGGTGCTGTGGAAGGAAAAAGTAAAGATTCCAAAAATTGAAAGAAATGCCTCTTTTGTAAGAACCCACATCTTCAGTATTTTCCTTAAAACTATGGTGTTCTACAGTTTCTAAAGCCTCGATTCACAAGACAGGGTTTTTAAACCCCAAAAAACGTATAAAAATGTTTTAAAGCACTTTTATGACCCAGAAAATCTGCACTAGCAAACCAATAACATATAAGTGGGGGTTTGAAAGAGGCATCCCAATCCTATGGTGTGATTCACAATTAAATGTATAGGGGTGGGTGATGAGTTTGGTTTCGCTGGTGGAGTTCACAGAATTTTGGGCACCCAGCGTTCAAAGCAGAGCATGGAGTTCAGCAAAAAACACTCCGCGGGCCAGCAGCGGAGCGGAGTTCACCGGCGCACCGTGCTCATGGGCCTCTGCTCAGCCTGACATCAACTTCAGCAACGACAGCACCGGCTTCTGTGTGGCTGGACCACAATTTCTGGGGCAGCATAAATATTTTTCTGGCGCTCAAGGGGGTGGGGGGGAGGTGGTCTTAGTCCCCCACTGAAGAAAGAGAATTTACTCTGTTCCCATTCCTGCTTTGAAAAAAGGAAGCGGGGTAATACATAGCAGTAAAGCAGTTCCATACCTCCGTCTTCAATCTCTACCTCAGACCACAAAGTGTCCTGTGTGGAGCAGGCCCAGAGGACAGGAAGAGCAACTGTTCTCTGGCAGCATCCTGGGCCATCCATTTTGGGATTTGATGCTTAGACAGCAACAAAGTGTCCATTCTCCGCCCCTCAGAGGCTGCGGCCATTCACAGCGTCGCCTCCTATCCTCCTTTCTTTATTTCAATGGCCTCCGACTTCAATGGCCCATTGCCTTTCATTGACATGAACTCCAGAGAGGACACTGGTGGAAGGAGAAGACCTTGGTAAGGGTGTGCCGAGAGAGAGTGAGTTGTGACCATCCAGTCATCGATAGGCTGGAAGAGGCACCTAGCAAGCTTGGCTGCAGTCCTACACCCAAAGACCAAATTAGTCAGGCAGACTGACGCAGGAGGAAGAGGGGAGTGCCAAGAAAGAGAGCTGGAGGAGCATGTGTGAAAGCCTAGGCGTAAGCACAGCTCTTGCAAGTCCAGCCAAGCAGGAGCTGCAGCAGGATAACAGGGAGAAACATGTAACATCCCTGCAGAAACAGGTCAGTGCTGTGCTAATGTAGGGATGGATAGGGGAAGTAGTGCAAGGTAGGGGCCGGTGAAGGTCACAGCACTGCCAGAGTAGAGAGCCAAAGGCAATCACAGAAGAGGGGGAAATAGAACTTGGCTATGAAACTCAGCAAGCAATGTGTTTTTAAGCATCATTTTATTCAGGGATGTAGCTATCAATGGTGCAACAGGAGCAAGAATGCCCAAGAATGCAAGGAGCTCTCTGCACCAGAGGTATGGATTTTTTACTACTTGGTATTGGAAGAGGACACATTTTCCATGCTCTCACTGGGCCATGAGCACTTATTGTTAGCATATTGTTCTGAATGACAGTGTGTGGCTGTGTAAGGCTATACAAATCTTATTATTAAACCCAGTAGTAATCATACATTGATCTCTAAGGATGAAAGCCTGAATCAGCCCCACTTGAATGTGAACCTGTCAACTGCAGGTAGCAACTGATCTAGACCCAAAATATATTATGTATTTGAGAGGGGTGCTTGTATTTTATTTACAGTGTCAGGTTTCCAAGACTAGGCACCTCTGACCTTTAGCACAGATTACCCCATAGACCTATTGGTGTACCTACATGTAACACTAGTGACTGTCTACAAACATCGAAATTCGAGATGGTTCTTGAGTGCTTTGACACTCCCCCCCAATTTTGCACACTGTTTTCTATGACAGTAGACACTTCAGTAGCAGACAAGGGCAGTTTCTGTAAATGTTTGACAAGCAACCGAGAAAGAATAAGGTTTTTATCAAACTCCATTTCTGCTCCGTGAGCTGAGTGTGCCCGTTGACAGGTGGAAACCACCCAGCCTGACCTAGTCAAGTCAGAGTGGACCAGACATGGTCACAGGGTGCCCGGGGCAGCTGCTGCTGACAGGAGCCCACAATGGCCTCTCCCTCCAAATCTGTAATGTCAGAGTGACAGAGTTTAATGGGTTGTGTGTGAGGCAGATGGTCTAGAACTGTGGGTACAGGGACTGCGGAACAGATGGAGGCCTGGACCACGTGGTTGCTATCTCAGTGAGGAGAGAGAAAAAGAGAGAGAGAGAGAGAGAGAGAGAGAGAGAGAGAGAGATGGCACTGCTGAGGGCTGGAAACCCGACGTTGAGTGTATACAGTATGTGCACCTGATCTTTAGTCCACTGTATGTGTTCAGGCTGTGTGACAATGCTCGGTCAAATGCACTAAACCTGCCAAGATGGTACCAAGAACAACTTCGTGTTATCCAATCATTGCACTAGTCACAATGATAACGTGTCTTAATGTGAAGCTAAATGCCCAGTGTGTGTGTTGGGGGGTTCAAGCGCTTCGTGTATGAATAAGACCGGACGGCAATGACATTCTGCTGCACACAGAACTCTGTGGAATCCCATGGGGTAGAACTCTGCGAGCTCCGCCCACCCCAAGAAATGTATCAGTGCTTTGTTGTTGAAATTTTGGTTGCAAATCATTGATCAAGTGCCTACTGTGAGTTGTGATGGAAACTGATTTACAAAGAGGAAGTTGTCTTCATTTAGGAAGATCGCTTTGTGGCACCTCTTAATGGACAATTCCTGATCCAACTTATTAGTACAGAGGGTACATAGAAAATTGCTTTCCTGTTTGCAAAACCAGTTGCCCATCATTGGTTTCACAGTAGGAATAATACATCAGACCCATGGTTCCCTCATACTATGTTAAGAGATTCCATTACAAGATTCACCTCTTCATTTTGTTCAAGAACTCTTTAGGAATAACACATTTTATTTAGTCCAATGATCTCAAAGTTCTTCTTATAAAAAAAACATATTTGGCATATTTTCTGCTTCAAATCGATGGATTATGTGTATAGAAAAAATTATGCATTAAACAAACTATTTGAAACATTTTGCTCCTTCACCAGCAGTCAAAGCAATTCCAAAAGCATTATAGAAACATAGCCAACTCCTAATTGAAAACTGAGTCATGGCTACAATATCTGAATAGAGCTTGCAATATACCTTTCACATAGGCCCAGATGGAAGGAATTGCTAAAATCCAGAGTAACTTGAACAAAGCGATGCATACCATCATTCTTTGAGAAAGTATCAGAAAAGGAAAGAATATTTGCAACACTCTAAGCTGGTAAAAACAGGCCTTACCAGTAACATTGATCTGTTGGGAGATGTTAAGTTCAGAATTGATCATGTGTATCTGAGTAACAAGAACCTAAGTGGCACTGATACCAGCATGCCAAAGCTTGGCATCCCAACTGCCAGGACAATTTTGAATGAGCATAATCTATTGTGTTATATTGATGGGTCCTCTCTTCAGGCTCCCTATACTATAGGTTACAAAGACCTGCTCCAGAGTGGGCTCCTCTGAGCAAGTTTATAGTGATCATTCTTATGAATTATTCTCTTCTACATCTGGGTAGATTTCTCAGTTATATGATGTGGCTGATCATATATTTGTTGCCCTTTTGTCACTCCTCAGAGGACACAACAGAGTATATACTATGGCTGATCACATAACAACCATTTAGTGCATAACTCCTCCGCTGTGTACAGGGTTTGACCAGTCTCTGCTGTCCACTCATGCGACCAAAACAATTCCCAAATAGGCCACATGTACTCACTCACTTTTATATTCATCAATATAATAGTTTCTAATGCTTAGCCATCCTATCTCTCTCTTCTTCATGTAATAAACTAATGCATAGGCACAGCAGTAAAACATGAGAAAAACACTTTTATGCTCCTCATAAATGACATTAAATATATGCCCATATAGATACTACATGTCTGACACAAACTGTCCCAATCATAGCACTCGTATAGAGTAGCATGCACAAACGTGCTTTGGAACCTCCTCATGGTTATAAAAATGCAACTACAATACAATGCAACATCTTGGAAGCAGTATGCAGCTGCAACAGATTTCTAGTGATTTATCCCTCATATCAGGTATCTCTCCATTCTGGTGTTGAGGTGGGTTCTAGCCTTGACTACTCCAACAGATTAAATGCAAGTTTTGTCAATCAGTTGTCTTTAGCTATTCCAAAGTTGAATGCCTATCAGAATACAGAAATAATACAATGTAATCATGTCATTGAAACATGGGCAGGTTTTCATCATTCGATTAAAAACAGATCACCCCAGAACTGTTTACATTGCTTACTTCACCACTCATAATCCTGGCTAGATTGGCCACTGAAGAACATGGTGGGCAATACTCTAAAAGATATGTTATGTTATAGGATTTAGAGAGCACATAGCTGCCACAACAATGGGGCTTCCCAGCAGTGACCTATAAAATGCGCAACTGCGGAAGCCAGCACCCCAATAAGGGGTAGAGAAACCTGATTGAGAAAAGCCATGTCTTGAGAGGCTTCCTAAAAAGTAGATGATTATGGATGTTTCTGATAGAAAGAAGATGTACTTTCTAGAGAGAAGGGACCAACGCACGAAAGGACAGCTTCCCTCTCTGGCTCTCCTGACTCAGGGAACAATAGTGAGGTTAAGGTTGGCAGAATGCAGGGAGAGAGTGGGAAAATATGATAAGGTAAGATGGCTCAGAATCGGGGGCCCTTGGGAGTAAAGAATCTTGTGGGTAATGCAGAGAGCCTTAAAATGAATATGCTTATCCACGGGTGCCAGTGTAACCTGCCCAGAAGACCAGAGGCAGAACATGACTTTGGAAAGGAGAAAAGCAACATAGCAGCATTTTGGGCATGCTGTTCGAGGCAGATGGTTTCTTTGTAACATATTTATTGGCACCCAGGTATTGAATGTTACAGTAGTTCAACCAGGGTGAGATAACTGCCTGAATGATAGTTTGATGTGTCCGAGGATTAAAAGGCCCAGGATCGGCTTAAGGCTTCCCAGGAGTCAACCTATTTAGCTTGGACCTCAAAGGTCAGAGTATTACCCATCCAAACTCTTAGATTTTTGATGGAGGACTTAGGTTTGGGTGGAGGCCCACGGGAAGAAGGCAACCAATGGTCATCCCAGAAAAGAGTTTGTTTGACTAAAAGAAGAATCTTGGTCTTATTAGTGTTAAGGCGTGGGCAGTTGTTCATCATCCATCCAGCCACCATAACCAAAACTTTGTGAAAGTTCTTCCTGTCTTGCGATGGGTTGTGGGATATTGAAAGTACAAGCTGGGTGTCATCTGCATCCAATATCAGAGTAAGCCCCTGGCTGAGTGCATATGTTGAACAATATGGGGCTTAATGACAAACCCTTATGGGCGCTGTTGCTGGAGCGCAAGGGGAGGTCTTCTTCCTGCCTCAGGTTCAGAAACCGCACGCACTCTGGTGAGACACCACAACTCATCCCACTGCCACTAGAGTTTGATTGGGTCTTTGGACTCAGTGCGGAGTGTGGTGATCAGATTCACTCAACATAAATCAATAACATGAGAAACACGAACAATTTTAAACACCATGACCAATTTGGCCACAGAAACAAAACTTCAAACTGAATAAAGTTTAAAAAATGTATTACAACCACAAAGCCAATATAACGTAAATGGTGCACAAAACTAAGTTATAAACATACATGAAAACCATAGACCAAAACATCTAAGGAGATTTAGCTTACTTAACATCAATACTATCAAACAGTCCAAAAGAATAACACACATGACTTTAACTATAATATGCACATCAAAATCAGATTTCAAAGCCAATGAAGGGCACATCAGTAAACTCAATTAATAACAATCGGTTTCGTGGCTGGGCCATCCTTATCCCTAATACGAATCTGTACTTGCATGTGTGAGGATGGGCTAACACATGCAGACAAAACAAAAGAAGAGACAGAAATAATTTGGAAAAATCATCTAACTAGGGTAACTTACTATAAAAATACACTGGTGTGATCATCTAAGCTGAAAAGGAAACAAGGAAAACAACAATACAGGTTATATACTCTCCACGTGGGACAGCAAACAGAAAAGATTTGTCAATCCAGATCGCTCACAGCTTCTCACCATCAGTACACAGTAGCATCAGGGACAGTGCAGAACAGGAGCTGGACATAGGGCGACATCAAGTTTGCAACTATTCCGTATTTTCTCAGAGAAGATGCAAAGTCATCCCGATGAATTCATACAGTTCCGCCAAAATATAACACTTGTTCATCAATTGAAACTTTTCATCTCTTTCCCAGGGTGCACAGGATGATTCTAACAGTTCTTATGTGAATTTAATAAAACTAACGGTCTTGTTCGACAGCTAGAAAAAAGAATGTTACATTTGTTAACACAACCATGAATTCTAAAATCAAAACAATAGGACATTTTCTAACACATCAGCAACCTAGGAAATAATTTGGGTCAAAGGGAACATAATGAATTAGCATTTTTGCACTACTTCTGCAGAAATGAATCTTCAGGCCTAGTTTAGCTAAGAAAACTAAATACATAATAATGCAACTAATACCAAATATCCACAGCAAATTATTTCATTGCAATCATTTTCTATTCATACTAGAAACAGTTTAAACATGCATTTATTTTTCTGCACACGTGCAACTCACATTAATAAGTTCATTTAAACCAATATAAATTTGATTAATTCATGTTTGCTTAATGCTCATAATATGTTTTCATCTCTACTGTTTCTCTAAAAATAGCACTTTTAATATAATTCATGTCAGTAGTTCACTCAAATATGAATGTACAACATCTTTCATGGCAAAACGCGATGTAGAAAAGAAATAGAGGTCACAATGTCTGCCATAACTCAAACACATACCTTATTGCATTTCATGTTAAAGTTATATATTAGTCAATAAATGAGGACTTGTAAGTCGCTATATGCTGACTTCTTTACCACTAATATATTAGTAAAATCTGATCTCTATCACCGTATTGAGGTGAATGGGGTTGCGAGCTATACTGGGGAGAAATTACCTGAAAGGAGCACTAAGAAAGAAAAGAGGCAAACCAAGAGAGTGTGACACCTCCTATGCCAATATTCCTCAAGCACGCGAGTAAGATTTTGGTGAGACACTGCATCAAACATGGAGCTCAGGTCCAGCAGGATCAAGGCTGAGGATCTGCCTTTGTCCAAGGTACTACGAAGGTGCTTAGAAACAGCAAGGAGTGCTGTGCGCAGGTAGAAAGTCACTTTGAGATGCATGTAAAAGGCGGTTATCTTCTGGAAAGCTGGTTAGGATGTCATTGACATAACACTCCATAACCTTTGCAAGAAACGGTAGGAGGGAAGTGAGACAGAAGTATTGGGGCTTGGAGGCATCTAAAGATGGTTTCTTAAGAAACAGGATTACTTTAGCATTCTTCCATGCACCAAGAATAGAGGCAGTGGCCAGAGAAAGATTGACCAGTTCTAAGCAGGGAGGAAGAAACTGGTCCTGGAGTTTAACAAAAATGTCCGGATTGAATGGGTCATCTAGAGAGCCAGATTAAACTTGGCTGCTAAGAATATGAAAGGAAGGAAGGCATACAAAGTGAAACGAGCTAATCAGTGTCCCCTGTGCAGTGCTTACCCAAAAACTATGCATAACTTCACTTAAAAACTATTCTTCCCAATTATTTTGTAATTGTTGTGTTACGAAAGATGTATTTGCAAACAATCAGAAGGAATGCATAATTTTATAACAGTTCTTTTATCACTTCTTATTTTACAATTGTGCAATTTGCAAAGGAACTGAAAATGTTCCTCTAAAAACACACCCAATCTGAAGTTACGAGTAAGCATCATGCCTATGTATATATGGTGCTGCAGGCATGGGCATACATTTAACCACTTTATGTGTTCTTAGATTTGGGGAGTGGATTATATGAATTGAACAGGCAAATAAGATTGTAGTTTTTAAAGGAAAGCAGAAAACTGTAGCTTTGTGTCTCTACTGGTCTCTGGTAAACCTGAGTAAATGCAAGAAGAACATCAAACTTGAAATTGTAGGGTTATTGTCTTTATGGCTCCATGCGTTCAATGGACTGTTCAATGTACATTACTGATTATTTTTCCATCTGATTACACAATTTAATACAGATGGCCCTTTTCAAAGAACTCAATAAAGGTTCCACACTCAAGATATTCTTCAGTATTCTGTACGTTCTGAGATATTGTTGTTTTGCATTTCTACATATGTGATAGTTGAATAGTGGGATCAGGGTGGCCTGATATGTTTGTATGTGCTACAGCAAAATGCAATGAAAGAAAAATGACAAAGGGAATGTGGAGAAAAGTAGGTTTAGCTTCTTCAATAAATGTCAGTGGGATCCCTTTAAATGTATTTCAATATAATGCATGTGTGAAACGGTGAGTGACTGTCGGTGAGTCCTGCAGAAGCAATTGCCACAGCCCCTGTCAGGGTGAACTACAAAAGTCACTAAATTGACTCCTGCTTACCCCTAAGTAGCTTGGCAGAAAAACAGTCAGGCTTAACTTTGAGGAAATGTGTAAAGTATTAATGCAGCACACAAACATTAGTAATGTGAAAATACAACACATGAAAAACCCCACACTTTTGTGGAAAATAGATCGAATTTTAATACATTATTTGACACCAAAATTACAAACATCTCATCAGTAGAACAAAAGTTATGAATTTCTAAAGTTTAAGGTAAAAACTAGCACCTAAATGATCAAAGTGCCAACCGTGGACACCCAGGCCCATATTTATACTCAGATTGAGCTGAATTCACGAAAAAAAAAAATATGCTAATTCAGTGCAAACCTAACTCCATATTTATACTTTGGCGCAAAAGTTATGGACTTTACGTTGTTTTCTGGAGGGGAAAACCTACCTTGCATCAATGAGATGCTGGTAGGGGTTCCCATCCAGAAAATGACGATACGGCCTTTGTGCCATATTTATCCCTGTGCTAAAATCCAGCATGGGGGCCTTAAATAATGAGGCAAAGCTTACTTAGCGCCATTATTTAACGCCTCGGTCTGGGCAGGTGTAAGGGGACCTGTGGGCAGATTTACATGGTCAGAGACCATGGAAATGCCCCACAGGTGCCTTTTCCTGGCCCCAAGGACACCCCCACTCACCCCCACAAACACCAGGAGGTCACCTAAGTATGGGGGACCCATCCCAGGTAAGTCCGGGTGAGTATTTTTTTTTTTTTCCCAAAACCGCTCGGGGGCCCTGACTTGGGGACCTCTGTACAGCCCTGGGCATAGCCACTGGGGTGGTGGGCATGGCTCCTGTCTTTACTAAGGCAGGAGCCATGTCCATGGGGGTTGTGCACCAGAAAATGGCGCTACACTGCTTAGAGACAATTGTTTTGTCTCTAAACAGTGTAGCACCATAATTTGGCACACAAGCCCCGGTTCCCCCTAAGCCTCCCTGGCCCTGTTAGCGTCCTTTCCAGTAACTCGTGTCCTAAGGTAACTTTAACTCTCCCTCCCACCATGCACAGTTTTTTCTTCAATAATTTGACTGCTAATACTTAATCGATATTTTTATTGACATCATGCAAGTTTTCATGAGTGATGTAATAACTGGGGTATTTAGCTATGCATGGTGAGTTATAGTTACTTCAAATAACTTTAACTGATTAATTTCTATGGTTTTGTGTGAGTAAATTCAGAACCTAGCTCTAACGTCCCTGTAACCTTTGTTTTTTTAAGTCAATTGATATTTTTTTTAATTCTAATTCCTAACTATAATGTCCCTTTAACCTTTATTTTTTTCAGTGAATCTCTGTGTTTTTTTAACATAAAGTAACTTTAATTACTATGCGTTAATCCAGCCATGCATGCTCTTCGTCTGTGCATGGTGGGAGCTGGCTGCAGGGCCTGGCATGTCCAACCCCATATAACCACCCAACCCCACACGGAGCACGGCAGGAGTTAGCCACATGGTCTGTCTCTCTGAGTGTGAGGATAGGTGTGAGAGGGTTTCTCTGGGTGTGAGAGTGTGTGTGATAGAGTCTATGTGGATATGAGAGTGGGTGTGAGAGTGTCTGGATGTGAGAGTACATGTGAGAGGGTGTCACTGGGTGTGCGAGTGGGTGTGAGAGTGTCTCTGTGAGTGGGTGTGCAAGTGTCTGAGTGTGTCTGTGAGTGGGTGTGTCATTGTCTGTGAGGGTGTGTCAGTAGATGGGAGAGTGACTCAGACAGAAGGGAACCTCACCTGCCTTTTTATCCAACAGGAATCCACAGTTATGCACAAAATATCTACCCAAGTGGAGTTTTTTCTGCCTCCTTGGGTAAATGTCCAGTACGTATTCTACACTACAGCTGTGAAGAGGGCCACAAGGAGATATCTTAATTGACATGTGCATTTGGCAATGTGATTGTGAATTGTGCGTCTTTCCCCAAAATTCTGTGATAACACGAGTCCTCCTATTGAGAGGCCAATTCACTAATAACACCGAAGGTTACAGGGATGTCATAGTTAGGATCACATTTTAAATGTACAAAGCCATAGAAATGTAGCAGTTAGAATTATTTCAAGTAACTATAACCTGTGCCCTAAAGTAAAAATAATCTGAGCCCTCACTGAGAACAGGAATGTGCCATATCTTGATAGATAAGGCACCTTTATGCAGCGAAGCAAGTTGTCTTGCTGCCTTGCGCTGCATGAGAGAATGATAAATCTGCCCTCTCAATTTTACAGGTTCACAACTTTCACAAATCCAAACTATGATATGATTAATCCTCATTTTTAGTTTCTGTAAGAAACAGAAGGAGCCATTTGTCCAAATAGTATCTTGAAATAGTTTTGGCTTAGTCAGGTGGCTCATCACATGCCAATTGTGTCTACCTGCTTTGCCATAATGCTCCGGGAGATGTAACTCATGGAGACCCCATTGTCAGTTTTCAGATTTTTAATTAGCCTTATGATCAAATGCTAAATGCCACCAGTCAGGAGGCTTCTTGATTCTTTATAATTTTTGAGGTCATAAATGTAGACAGAAATATCACTACATTCTTGACTAGCTCGCCTTAGCCCTTTTTGGTAAGCAAATAAAGTCAATCAAACAGGAAGATTTGATTGTAAGTAGATGTATAAATTAGACGAAATGCCAATGTGGAATGACGCTGGATTCTTTAAGCTATTTTGCTTCTGGGAGGAGATTTTAACAACAGACCGATGCACGTAATTGAATTTGAGAATGAAGGATTTTCTTTTAGACAACTATTCAATACCCTGATGCAGTACTTAATTATACCCTGATAGTAGTGTTGTCATGTGGGCTCCACTCCCCACTCTAGATGTGCTCGCTGTAATCAGGCTATAGACTTAAGTGACCTGTATAATGATCATTTGCTGACAACAGGTGTTGTGTCACTCTGGATCTGATGTCAATCGCCCAGCAGTCCTATATTTATTCATGAGGTCGCATGACCTCAGGGCATAACATTAATCACGGACTTGGAGGGTCCATTGAAGAACACCCCTGGAGTCCAACATTACATCACTCCCTAACCATGGTTAACAAAGACGCATAAAACAGACAACATCATGTCAGTTGGCAGAACTGATCCCAAATCAGCAGCTACAAACAGAAAGGAAGAAACAAAAATGGCAACCAAAAATGATATATGGCAAATGCTGATCTGATACGTGAATAATAAAGACACAAATTGTCCCTGTGGGGGAAATGTAAGCCTTAACTTCCACTGCAATAGTTAAGGGAAATCTTCAATCAATAGGTTTATAAATGTATTTAGTAATTCACAAGGAAAATATATCACTTTCAATAAGAATGAATTCTTTGTTCAAAGGATCAATCTTAAAAGTAGGTGCTCCTAATAGTGTGATGGGGTAGTGCAAGTGCTAAACGTGAATGTAAAGTGTTCAAGTGTTATACAAAATGCAAATATGTATGTGTGATTGATAAGGATAATTGGATATAAGGACCAACGCTCTGTGTAGGAGTGTTGAAATCCTAGCTCATTGAAAAAACAGTCCCTTGTATTCATTGTCGATGTTTCGACCCACAATATATTACTTACATACAGAACATCATCAGGGCAGAAGCATGTAAAGGAGACACCTGATAATAAAATAACCATGTATCAATAAAAATGTAGGAATAGAAGAACTTCTGTTTAAAAAGCCTTTTGATGTATAGTCTATGGTCATACCAGAAACATGTGGCTAGAAAGCTCACAATAAGTGATGTGTGGAAGGCCATTAGGGAAACATCATCATGGCTTGTGTCTGAATTGGCAAGCTGCAAATAAACATATTTTGATCAATGGCCTGGATAGTTTGAGACATCGTGCATGGTTCCTTGGGTGGGGACTGACCAACTGAGGTAAGTGACCGACACTGTCAGCAGATCTGTGTGGGCCAGATTGTCTGGAGAAAATGATCTGGTGTGTTTTCACTGAGATTGATTAGGATAAAAGAAACAGTGCTATAAAAATGGTATTCTGCAAGATACCTATAACTATGGGTCCGGTGATGGAATGTTACAAAATTGGTGGAACTCACCCCGCAGGGTGTGAATTCAGCACTACCAAAAACCTGTAGGCTTAAAAGATCTTTAAATGAGTAGTGAATAATTGTGCATCTATCTCAGGGGAAACATAAATGATATATCTCTATGTTAGTTCTAGCTACAATGGGGAGAGGTGCAACATATTTTCAATGAATACTAACAATTGTGTATGCGCACCAGCAAATCACCCTTGTGGCTCAATTAGTGTCACCACAACAACGAGGATAACAAAAATGTACATATTTGAATGAATCAGTCATTACAGAAGCAAACAACGTTTGAGCTACCTGTCCATTAGAATTTTGGCAGTGGTTTTAATCGTTATAATAAATATTGACAATTTTGTATTTTTACCAACTTCGTGCTCTAATTGTTTCGCCACGATAACAAGAATAATAAATAAGCACAGGCTTGAATGAGTTAATTACCTTCAAGAACAAAAAACAGTGCTTGAGCTAATTGTCCAAATGAATTAGGCAGTTGAAAGGAGGGAGAGACCCTAGCGATCGGTGTAACTTGAAAAAAGAATAGGAGAAGTTCAATGTCAAATTCTATCGCCACTTGTTGTAAATCTAATACGTGTGTCCGTACTTACTGGAAGAGGTCCGCACACCAGCCGGAGTTAATCCTTGCCAGGGTGCGCCGAAGCAATGTGCAGTCTATTAATTGCACAACGTGCACGTACATGGTGGGAGCGGCGTCCCAAGGATGAAAATAGCCACATGATGGCTATCCCTTTACCCAACACTGTCAATGTGAAAAAGTGGGTAATATTTAGTATTGGTAGATGTCCGAATATAAAAATGAAAATTGACAAACATCGTTGACGAATGGTGTGTTTGTATATAGCATGTGGTTGAAAGCCCGTTCAATTGAAAAATTGAAAGGTCAG
Source organism: Pleurodeles waltl (assembly GCF_031143425.1). NCBI lineage: Eukaryota > Metazoa > Chordata > Amphibia > Caudata > Salamandridae > Pleurodeles > Pleurodeles waltl. The sequence goes on along the minus strand of NC_090437.1, from coordinate 829,432,010 downwards.
AAGCCTTAGAAAGATCCTATTTATAACCAAGGAATCTGAAAATACTGAATAGATATTTCGACATGAGTGGTTGTTTGTTCAAGAGATGTGGTTAATAGACCATTTAATGGAAATAGAAGTTGAAAAATCGCATGAGTGGCAATATTGGCTACTGCACAAGTTAAAAAGTCAAAACCTTAAAAGGATCACAATTATCGCAAAGGAGTCTAGGTAGGAGGCTATGTCTTGTCCTCATGAGGGACAGAATCTGTCTCGACCACTCTTGACAATCTAATGTCATCTAATTTGCAAACAATCCCTAAAAGTAATGATAATTAATGTAGAGAAATAAGTTAAAAAACATATATGTCTGTGCCAATCCAACCGGTCCTTGAATCCCCCTCTGTGTTCCAATCAGTTGGATCAGATGAAGGCAGCTTGCCTCAAATCCTCGATCGTGTTAAGGCCATGTATGATTGAACCAAGTTTGTCTATCCATAGCAGTTCTTTTTTGGATAGAGGATTGGGTTTATCTCCTTCACCTGGGCCAAGAGTGATCTGTTCTTCCACCTGCCACCTTATGTCCTCACAGGTGTGGTGATGTTGTTGAAACTGTTCGACAAGTGGTGCTCCTGCTGCTCTTCATTGATGCTGCATCTATGCTGTAGGATCCTGAATTTGACCTTCTGTATTGTTTGCCCTATGTATATTAGATCACATGGGCACCCTATAGCATAAATAGCGTCCTGGATATTGCAATTAGAAAAAAACGATCAATGCAATCTTGTCATTCCTGTGGGTAACCACGTTCGTATTCTTGCTGGATTTACAGGCCACACGTTAGCCACACTTAAGGAGGCCTATTACCACTGGAAGTCCCCATAGATTACTTCAAAGTGATTTTGGGCTGCTTTGGTAGAGTTGTCTTCACCAGGGAAGCCTCTAAATTCCTGCCTCTTTAAAAGCAAATAAAGGTTTACCCTTGGTTGTGAGGTGATCTGCCAATCCTCAATGCCATTTTATGATCTTTTTAACCTCATTACTAGCTAGGTTGAAGGTGGTTACACAAACAATCCGTTCCATGGTGTTTTCTTTAACACATGGTTCTAACAGAAACTCCCAATGGTTTTACCAAGCTCTTTTTCTAGCCTGTCTCACTAGTCGACAGGGGTACCCCCTCTCTATGATTTTTTGTATGAGGATATCTTACTCCACTAAAAGATCTTGCCTTCTGATGCAATTCCTATGGATATTTAAGAATCGTCCAAGGGACAGATTGTCCCTCAAGCTTCTGGGATGGCTACTTGTTTATCTGTTGGTTTTCTATAGAGTGAGACGGGCACTTGTTCTTACTCTATTCCAACACATAGATCATGAAAGGGAATACTTTTTGACTTCTGTTCGTTTGTACACTGTATACCTGTGAATTGGATATTGAGCCTAGTATGGAATAAATGTAGCTCATGTAGGGGAACCATCCAGGTTAGGAAGACATTGTTATATATCTTTTCCATTTAAGTATGTTGCTGCTAAATGGGTTATTTTTTGTAAAGATTTTAGGGGTCATTACAACCCTGGCGGACGGTGTTAAAGCTGCGGTAATACCGCAAACAGGCCGGCGAAAAAAAAAGGGAATTATGACCGTGGCGGAAACTGCCAACATAGACAGCCACTTTAACACTCCGACCGCCACAGCGGTACAGACAAGCAGCGCGGCGGTCACCGCCAACAGACAGGCGGAAGACAATGTACTGCCCACACGATTACAACCCACCAATCTGCCACCTTTTCCGGGGCAGATTCACCATGGATAAAAACACAGCGGAAACAGCTTTTGCAATGGGAAAACGCTCACCTTAACACACTCCACGAGGAAGGAGGACACCATGGAGCCGGAACTCCAAATACTCCCTGCCCTTGTCTTCCTGCTCCTCTACGAACACCAGCAACGGCAGCGCCGAAGACAACGGTGAGAACTGCACCTACGACATAGGGGATGGGGGAGGCAAAAGTCAGGGGGACACACGCGCAACACCCCCACCCCCACCCCGACCCTCGCACATTACAACACACACACCAATGCATTTCCAAACATCACAGTAACAACCCACAACCCCCCGGAAGAATGCAAAGACAAAAGGAAATGAGTTCAACCACTGTAATGTATCAAAACACAGTAACCAAATATATACAGATATATATACACATTCTAGAAATTATACAGTACGATTAGTAGTGCAGGTATACACATATCAATGTCCGTGGACCACTGGGCCCACAAATCATGGGCGAGGCCCACACTAGATACCTGTCCACAAACGGAGAGAACACTGCAGGGGCATCAGATAGAAATACAACAGGCACCTCAGGGGGAAGGGAACGGGGGGGGTACCTCAGCCGGATCACAGCACCACGCCAGATCCACGACGGGGCTCCATGCCCATTGATGTATCCTGGGGAGTGCAAAGCCACAGTCTCTCAACTCTCTACAGTGGGTGGATTGCCCACTGTACCATCCTGGGGAGTGCAAAGCCACAGTCTCTCAAGTCTCTACAGTGGGCGGGTTGCCCACTGTACCATCTTGGGGAGTGCAAAGCCACAGTCTCTCAAGTCTCTACAGTGGGTGGGTTGCCCACTGTACCATCTTGGGGAGTGCAAAGCCACAGCCTTCAAGTGGATGCATGTCTCCACTGGTTCTGGAGGGGGACTGGTGCCCAGAGTGCTTCATCCTTCCAAGGACAGAGGTAGTGGATGCATGTCTCCACTGGTTCTGGAGGGGGACTGGTGCCCAGAGTGCTTCATCCTGCCAAGGACAGAGGTAGTGGATGCATGTCTCCACTGGTTCTGGAGGGGGACTGGTGCCCAGAGTGCTTCATCCTGTGAAGGGCAGAGGTAGTGGATGCATGTTTCCACTGGTTCTGGAGGGGTACTGGTGCCCAGAGATCATCACGCTCCCCGCGACGGTCCCAGTTCCGTCACTGTCCCAGCTGCACATGGGCTAACAATGCTTGAGTTGGCGGTCCTTGCCCTGTTCAGCGGTCCATTGCCATGGCGGTCTTTGCCCTGTTCAGCGGTGCTTGACTTTGCTGTCTCTGACCAGTTCAGCGGTGCTTTGCCATGGCGGTCTTTGCCCTGTTCAGTGGTGCTTGATTTTGCTGTCTCTGACCTGTGCAGCGGTGTGTGGCATGACGGTCCCTCAGTGCCCAGCGGGGCTGTGGCTGCCGGGGCCCTCTAGGGCACTGACGCTGGCGGTGGTCTCCGGACCTGTGACGATAGTGGTGCCCTCCAGGGCACTGACTCTGGCGGTTGTCTCCGGACCAGTGACGATAGTGGTGCCCTCCAGGGCACTGACTCTGGCGGTGGTCTCCGGACCAGTGACGATAGTGGTGCCCTCCAGGGCACTGACTCTGGCGGTGGTCTCCGGACCAGTGACGATAGTGTTGCCCTCCAGGGCACTGACTCTGGCGGTGGTCTCCGAACCAGTGACAATAGTGCTGCCCTCCAGGGCACTGACTCTGGCGGTGGTCTCCGGACCAGTGACGATAGTGTTGGCGGTGGCGTCCCGGCCGGCGGGGAGGATGGCGGCCTTCTCCGCCATGCTGCTCTTACCAGACTTTGGAGACTTCTTCTGCCCCTTCACCACCTTGGGAGGAGTCACAGCTGACTCGGCACTCCCCCCGGGGACCCTTGTGAGCTGTTTTGCTGGCAGGAGTCTTCACCATCTCCTGTCGGGCACTTTCCAACTTAAGGTGCTTTACGGGGGGTGGACTGGCAGTGCTTTGGCTCCGTGTCACACTGGCTGCCCTGGAGGCCGGTGCACTCCACAGACCTCTAACACCCACCACTGGTACCGGACTTTTTTTTAGCTGAGGTGCTACTACCGGACCTATGAATTGGAGGGGTGGGGGTGGTGGCACAGAGGTCAACGTTGCTCAGGAAAAGTTTCTGACGAACACTGGGATGGGTAGCTGGAGGGGGTCTGGGAGTGGAGGAAGAGGAGGTGGCTGTAGGAGGGGTAACTTTAGGTGATTTGGGTGCAGGTGCAGGTACTGGAGGCTGTCGTGAGGTGGATGGATGTTGGGTGTGTGGGTGCCCGTGTTTGTGTACTTTGGGAGGGGGCGTCACAGACACACTGGGAGTGGACACAAGGGACGTGTAAATGGTAGTGGGGGTGGTGAGTGCAGGTGAGCGGGGTGTGGTGCTGGGTGTTCTGGTGCGAGTCCTAGTGCCTGTAGATGTAGTGCATGCAGGTGAGAGTGTAGACGACACTGGGAGGGATGAGGGAGACGAAGAGGAGGGGGACACAGTGGAGGCTGCCATCAGTGCTGAGGCCAGAGATTGCAGGGTTCGATGATGGGCAGCCTGACCAGAATGAATGCCCTCCAGGAATGCATTTGTGTGTTGCAACTCCCTTTCTACACCTTGGATGGCATTCACAATGGTAGACTGCCCAACAGTGAGTGACATGAGGAGGTCAATGGCCTCCTCACTGAGGGCAGCAGGGGTGACAGGGGCATCGGCTGAGGTGCCTGGGACTAAGGTGATGCCCACCCTCCTGGGTGAGCGGGCACGGAGCGAAGGCTGAGGGGCTGCTGGGAAGGCGGTGCTGGAATGGGGGGTGGCGGCTGTACCTATAGAAGTGGGGAGCACAGATGGTGCCGCCACCACAAGGGAGCTCCCATCGGCGGACAAGTCCGTTTTGCTGTTTGCTGATTCGGTGACCGACGTGAAGCTCCCCTCGCCCTCCGTCCCACTGGTGTATTCAGAGTCCATGGTGTGGCCCTCCATGGCCATGTGGGATGCAGCACCCTCATGCTCCGGTGCCACTGTACCTCCGCCTGATGATGCTGATGCACAAAATAACAGGGAGAGCACAAAAGGGCGGCTGGAAACAGAAGAAAGACAGGTTGAGTGCATGGCTTATCGCTAGGCTACTGCCAGGATCCGGAACATCAGGGGGGTCATGGTGCAACGGGCACCCCTCCCACGTTGGGAGGCCATCCCCAGCTGAGCCTCCGCCGTCTTCTTGCTTCAGTGACGAATGTACTCCCATCTTTTCCGGCAGTGGGTGCCCCCGTCTCTGGTGGACCCCCAGGGTCCGGACGTCCTTGGCAGTGGCACGCCAAATGTCCTTCTTCTGGTGGCCGCTGACCTACATGACAAGTACAGGGGAAGAAGAGAAGTCATTACCAACTGCACCGTCGAAGTGAGTGGCCCACATCCCTACCCTTGCCATGTGGCACATACATTCACAGTCCTTCCTGCTCGCAGAACTCTGCCCCCTTCCTACTGACATCCAGCCCTCTCCACCCAGGCATAGCCCATACAGCGTGCTCCCTGTGTACTTACCTGTTGGTCTGGAGGACCGTAGAGTAGCGTGTACTGGGGGAGGACCCCGTCCACGAGCTTCTCCAACTCCTGAGCAGTGAAGGCAGGGGCCCTTTCCCCAGACGCAGCAGCCATTGTCTCTTCCAGACCCAGGTCACAGCAGCACTTGCAGTGTAGGTCCTCTCCTGTCGAAGATCAGGTATCGAGTTATTGAACAGATAGAAAATGGCGGTCACGTCCGCGGCGGTGCGTATCATCACCGCCGGCGCACTTCATCATTGGCTCCTGGGACCCATAGGGTTCAATGTTAACCAATGCTGCATTGCGCCGCGGTCTACGACCGCCTACCGCGACGGTGTACAATGCCAGCGCAGTTACCTCACATCCCATTGTCCCAGTTTAGAGGTCAGGCAGCCGCCATTTCAGGGGTCCACATTGCTTCATTTACTACTGCGTTACACATGCCTAGGCCTACACTCAACACACATAGAGGAACAGTTTTGTATTTGGTGTCGTGTTCTGTGTAGCTGTGGGTACATACCTGAGAATTTGTTGATTCTGTGGTCGCTGTTGTCCTTCTTAGGCACCGTCAGCTGGGACATTTGAGGAGATGGCGGAATCCTCCGGTGTACCGACCGCTGGTGGACCTGTTAACAATGGAGGAGCGACATTTGATCATCACCTACAGGTTTGACCGTGCAACAATCTAGGAACTGTGTACCCAGTTGGTGCCAGACCTGATCTCACCAATCCGCCATCCCACAGGAATCCCCCCTGAAGTGCAGGTGCTATCAGTGCTCCATTTCCTTGCAAGTGGGTCATTTCAAACCACTGTGGCCATGGCATCAGGGATGTCCAAGCCTATGTTTTCCAACGTGTTGTCCAGAGCGTTGTCTGCCCTGCTGAAACACGTGGGGAGCTACATCATTTTCCCTCAGGTGGAGGATTTGGCTACAGTTAAAGGTGACTTCTATGCCCTGGGACATATCCCCAACATCATAGGTGCTATTGATGGCACCCATGTAGCTCTGGTCCCCCCGGCAGGTGTGAACAGGTGTACAGGAACTGGAAGAGTTATCATTCGATGAATGTACAGATGGTATGTTTGGCAGACCAGTACATCTCGCAGGTAAATGCTATGTTCCCTGGCTCAGTGCATGACGCCTACATCCTGCGGAATAGCAGCATCCCGTATGTGATGGGTCAACTCCAGAGGCACCATGTGTGGCTATTAGGGGACTCTGGTTACCCCAACCTGTCATGGCTACTGACCCCAGTGAGGAATCCCAGGACCAGGGCAGAGGAACGCTACAATGAGGCCCATGGGCGGACTAGGAGGGTGATCAAACGCACCTTCGGCCTCCTGAAGGCCAGGTTCAGGTGCCTCCATATGACAGGTGGTTCCCTATTCTACTCACCAAGGAAGGTGTGCCAGATCATCATCGCCTGCTCAATGCTTCACAATCTTGCTTTGCGACGCCAGGTGCCTTTTCTGCATGAGGATGGTCCAGATGACGGTGTTGTGGCAGCTGTGGAGCCTGTGGACAGTGATGAGGAGGAAGCAGAGGAAGAAGACATTGACAACAGGGAGTCAGTCATACAGCAATATTTCTAGTGACACACAGGTGAGATTTTTTTTTTTACTATTACATTCACTTTTACACTTCTACCTCTATCCTGTCTGTCAATTTGAAGCAGTATTTGGTAACTGAGTTGTACATTTCCATTACAGTTTCACAGGTGTGGTTACCAACGTGTGTCATCTGCTTGCATCCTTCATGGACTTGTGATGTGTGACATAGGTATGTTGACTTTAAAATTTCAAACGGATTTTGACATTGTCATAGCTAATACACATTTTCTAAATCACAGACTGACTCCAGATTGTTTTGTGGTTCAAGGGTGTTTATTTAAGTGCTCAATAATGGAGGGGGGTTGTAAAATGGTGATGGGTGATGGTGGAGGAATGTTCATGGTAGAGTACATTCTATTCGTCTCACAGGTGCTTTGCCCATGTGGGCATAGGAAGTGGAGCTGGGGCAGGGTAACAAAGTGGGACAGTGGGTGGAATATCAGGGTGGTCTCATTTCCTGGCGGGGGTCTTGCCATCGTGCTCTGTCCTGTTCCTGGATCTCAGGGACCGCTTGCGGGGTGGTTCTCCGTCTGCAGGGGGTGGGGTGCTGGTGTGGTGGTCCTGTGGCGGGGCGTCCTGTCCACTAGCGCCGGCGGAGGTGGTGGGCAGTTCATCGTCCAGGCTAGTGTCAGGGGCCCCTTGGAGTGCCACGGTGTCCCTCATGGTCTTTTGTATGTCCTTCAGCACCCCTACGATGGTGCCCAGGGCAGAGCTGATGGTTCTGAGCTCCTCCCTGAAGCCCAGATACTGTTCGTCCTGCAGGCGCTGGGTCTCCTGAAACTTGGCCAGGACCGTAGCCATCGTCTCCTGGGAGTGGTGGTATGCTCCCATGATAGAGGAGAGGGCCTCGTGGAGAGTGGGTTCCCTAGGCCTGTCCGCCCCCTGTCGCACAACAGCCCTCCCAGTTCCCCTGTGTTCCTGTGCCTCCGTCCCCTGGACCGTGTGCCCACTACCACTGCCCCCAGGTCCCTGTTGTTGTTGGGGTGGTGGGTTATCCTGGGTTCCCTGTAGTGGTGGACACACAGCTGATTGACGTGTCCTGGGTAGAGAGGTATGGGCCCGCTGGGTGGGTGCTGTGCTGGTGTTACCAGAGGGTGGAAGGTCAGTGTTGGCCTGTGCCTGTGCAAGGGGAACCGATTGTCCCGAGGCCCACGATGGTCTGGGCTGGTCATCTGGATCCAGTTGGCCATAGCTGCTGTCGTCAGTGTGGGCCTCTTCTATGGGTGGAGTGGAGATGTCTGGACCCTCCTGTCTGGTGACGTTATGTAGTGGTCCTGCAGGGGTATAAGAGCATGATTATTGCATGTGTGTGTGTCATGGTGTGCAATGGGTGGGTGTGCGTCTACACCAGGGCAAGCATTCCTGTGTGGGGGCTTGTGTAATGATGGTTGGGGGGTTGTTGTGGGTATGTGCAGTGAGCATGCTTTAGTGAGGGGTGACCATGCTTAGTTGTGTCATGCAGGGCTTTGTGTTGGGATGGGTGGTTTGTGTTATTAGTACATTAGTGAGGAGTTGGAGTGATAGGGGAGGGGGTGAGGGTGGGGGTCCGTGATAGCATGCAGGTAGGGTGGGGGACATGATAGTTAAGATTTGACTTACCAGTGTCCATTCCTCCACCGACTCCTCCGAGGCCCTCTGGATGCATGATGGTCAAGACCTGCTCCTCCCATGTTCTTAGTTGTGGGGGAGGAGGTGGGGGTCCGCCTCCAGTCCGCTGAATCGCGATGTTGTGCCTGGAGACCACTGAACGCACCTTCCCCCGTAGGTCGTTCCACCTCTTCCTGATGTCCTCCCGATTTCTTGGATGCTGTCCCACAGCGTTGACCCTGTCCACGATTCTTCACCATAGCCCCATCTTCCTGGCTATGGAGGTGTGCTGCACCTGTGATCCAAATAGCTGTGGCTCTACCCGTAAGATTTCCTCCACCATGACCCTGAGCTCCTCCTCGGAAAACCTGGGGTGTCTTCGGCGTGACATGGGGTGGTGTAAGTGATGTGTGGGGTGGTGTATGTGTTGATGAGTGTGGTGATGTGTGGTGGTGTGGGGTGTTTTGTGCGTGGATGTTGTATGGGTGATGGTGTTGTGTGCCTGTGTGTGGTGGGGTTGTCTATTGCTGTGCTCTCTGTCTGTCGCCTTTGTCTATAGTTTTTTGTCGTAGGGGTTTGTGGGTGATGTGGGTGTGTGTTTTATATAGTATTGATTGTGTGGACATGGTGTGTGTATGTGTATCAGGTGTGTGTATTTGGAATTGTCCAATGTGGCGGTGTTTTGGAGATGTGTGTATATTTTGAGCGCGTCGGTGTGTACCGCCAATGGAATACCGCGGTTGAAAGACCGCTGTGTGGATTCCTGGGTCGTGATAGCATGGGCGTGTTTCTGTTGGCGTGACGGTGGAGGAATTGTTTTCGCCAGTTTATCCCTGACCTTTGGTGTGGCGGACTTGTGTGGGTGTCTGAATTTTGGCAGATTCCGAGATGTGTGTCATAATAGCTGTGGCGGAATTCCGCTGCCACGGCGGTGCATTGGCGGTCTTCTGCACGGCGGTAAGCGGCTTTTACCGCCAATGTTGTAATGACCCCCTTTGTGTATTTCAAAATTAGTCATGTAGAGGTTAGCCAAGTCGGGCACAAAGCCTGCACCCATGGCTACTCCCTTTGTTTGAATATAGAAGAAATGATTGCAAGTAGTTTTTCGTTATGGAAATTTCCATGAGTTCAACATTGAACCAGCTGGGTACAAGTATGGGTAGTTCTCCTGTGTCTATCAGGTCTAAAAGTGCTTCCATCTGTGGGATATTTGTGTATAACACTTGCATATCCATGGTAACAAATAGATCAATGGTTTTATTGAATGCGTTGCCTTCAATCATTGTAATGAATTGCATCCTGTCCCTAATATAAGAGTTGGTCAAGGGTACCCATGGTTTGAGAAACAGGTCTAAATACTAGAACAGTGGTTCCAGGACTGATCCACAACCTGATACGATGGGTCTACCAGGAGTGTTATTTAATCTCTTATGGATCTTTGGTAGAGTGTAGATTGCCGGTATTCTAGATTGCCCTCTGTTGAGAATTTGGTATTTATTTTTACTCAGAAATCCCAGTTCCAAACCCTTCTAGGTGGTTTTAGCTACCATCAGTCTCAGATCCCCGGTGGGGTCATTACTAATTTTTTTGGTAGCAGGTAGTGCCATTCATTCGATTGAGTATCTACGTGCAGTAATCAGACACGTCTTGTATGACTATTCTTCCACCCTTGCCAGTTGATTTTATTACCAGTTTAGTGCTCTTCCTGATGTTATTGATGGCTATGTTTTTGTTATAAGTAAGACTGTACTGTACATACCTCCTTTCTCTGCTCAAGGAATCTATGTCCTTAATCTCCATCTTCTCACATGCCAATATCTCACTTGGTATTGTGTGTGACTGTGGCATGAATGTGGGCGGTAGTTTTAGACCAGCTGTATCTTATGTGAGGGATGGAGCTTGCCCCGCAAAGAAGTGGTTAAAGTGAACCTTTCTAAGTAATATTTGCATTTCCAACTTATCACAAAAAAGTTTGGCCTAGTTGTAGGGACAAAAGAAAGGGCCCAGCTGAGTACAGAGATTTCTTCAGGCAAAAGTGTTTGTTTAGAGAAATTGAAAATGAGAGCCATGTTGTATGGGACAGGAGTAGTGTCTGGGGTGGTATTGGCAATGTTATTATCTACAAGGAGTACTGTTGACATCTGGTCTGGCGGTCCCCATGTGACTCCTGGTAGTAAGTTCCTTGTCCCCTGCCTCTCCTTCTGCCCGTCCTCCCTCTCTAAGGTCCACTCTCTCCGTATCCCCTGAGTAAAAATGTGAGTGGGTCAGACTGGTTCGCTACTGAACTCGGGTCAGGAATCTCGTTATCTGAGCTTTCAGACAACCAAGGTATCAGTGAAGATAACATACTTTCAGTAGCTTCCTCAGCCTCTGTTGATGTATCTCTTGGTCTCCTCTTGTTTATATTAGACTTCTTTTAGGTATGGGTATATGAGATGTTTATCATTTTTGCTATGTCTTTAGCAAGTTTGTCCATCTTTCTTTGTTGTGTAATGAAACTGAACTCCCCTCTGATTTTTTCTAGGGCCTCTAAGGCCTCTTTTGCTTTGTTCAGTGCTGTGTCATCTAGGATCTCTCTTGTTACGTCAGTAATTTCTTTCTCTAGCTGTTTTATATGCTCTAGGACTGTTTCTGTCCTCAGAACCATCCAATGACAAGAGTATTGCTTGGCTATAAAGCTAAAACGTCTCTGACTATGGGATGTTTTATGTTTATTTTTGGTTCATTCCTAACTTGTGATGTTAGACTGCAACTACCCTTTCATTAGGTGACCATGTAATTGAGTTCTTATTCATTTCTTCTTAATTCTATCTAATTTGGTAATCTTCTCTTGAAGGGCATCTACTATCCTCGTTGGTGTTTTGCGCAGGAAAGAAGAACCATTTAGTATTTTCTCAATGTAGTCTTCTCTGTAAGGCAGGGTATCTTTGTCTGACATATTCTATAGTGATGTACCTTAGGAAATATTATTTTTGCGCAGCCTAGCGACTGCCAAGTGAAATTCTTAAGAAAAAGGGCCAACCCAATAACTCTAGTACCTGGGTAAGACAATTATAAAGACACAAATGGTCCCTGTGGGGGAAGTGTAGCACTTGACTTCCACTGCAGTAGTTACAAGAAATCTTCAGTTGATAGGTTTATACATGTATTTAGTAATTCACAAGGAAAATATATTACTTTCAAAAATAATGTAATTCTTTGTTCTAAGGATCAATCAAAAAAGTGAATATAAAGTGTGCAAGTGCTATACCAAATGCAAACATTTACATGTGATTGGTAAGGACAATTTTATAATAGCCAACAATCCATGAGGGGTTGAAATCCTAGATCAAATTAAAAAACTAATACATGAGGCCTCTTCCTCACGATTCCATCACAAAGTCTTTGCACTGCCGGAACAGGTTCTGGTTGCTTCAGAGGTTGTAGTGAGGCAAACCCCTCCAAGACTTCTCATCAATTTGAGAATACCCTTGATTCTTTTTGTGATTGTTTTTAGTGCACTCCTCAACCCCTCTTCCTAGGCTAGTCACTTCCACTGAGAGTCGGTGTGGAGTGCCTTGACCAGAGGTTGCATGAGCAGCAAGAAATGAGTCCACAAAATCTCCTTTATTTTTTGGTTCTCTGTCTTGGTCAGCAACGTACTCCACACAGGGTGGTGCAGAATGTTATTCTTTACCCATCTGCTAAAACAAAGCATGCTGGATGTTACCCATGTAGTAGTGTGTGGTGGTAGCTGACATTCCCTGAGGAATGCATATATGGTCCTTCTGTGCACGGCAGGTCAGCCTGACCAATGTGGATCACATTGATAAGCATTCTCATTAACCTCTTGACTACCCCATTTGCTTGAGGTCAACGAGGAATGATTTTACGATGTTTGTTACTTCGAGACACAAGGTAATATGCAAACTCCTGCCCATTGAACAGTGGTTTGTTGTTGGTTCACAGTTCTTTTATCACACCATTTTTTGTTTTGTATTTGTCTCCATTGCTGAGGTCGATCCTACCACGGCCACTTCTGGATACCTGGAGAAATCGTCGATGATGACTAGCAAATTTTTGCTCTCAGGTAGGCTCCCAAATGTGGCACTTGTGCTGTGCCATGGTATTGGAATAAGCCTAATGATGATGGGTTGCGTGGGAACTGGAGCCCCCATGGCTTGGCAGAGTGAACATTGTCTAACTTTGTTCCAGCAGGTCATCCAGTCCAGGGTACCAAAATTTGCTGCACAGCTGTTTTGTTTTCTTAACAATGCCTTGATGGGAGCAGTGCATTAGGTCACCAGTGTTCTGCGCCAGCACTTGTGACATACCCATTTAAAGCCCTCTTAGCAGGCACCCTTCTGTGATGACAGTTAATTCTTTCTGTACATGACGTATGAAGTCAGAGTTTGTTGAGCTGTCTTGGCCCTTTGCACTGTTCCTTTCATGACGGCGTTCTAGTTTCCCAATTGTACCACTGACATGAACAGTAGGCAGGGGCAGGTGTCCACTTCTTTTGCTTGTATGATGTCAGTGAGATTCACAGGGAGTAGTTGGGACCTCTTCATGACCAATCTGACATACTCCTCCGTTTCGGCTGCTTCCATTTTCTCCTGATGCGTGGCTGGTTAAGCATTCTTTGACAGGTAGTCAGCAGGATTGTGTACCAAAAAAATAGTACTCTTGCAGCTGGAGGGTCAATTTTTCATTCATCTAGGGTGAGGGGGCATGCAGATCATCCTTTGAACAGTGGGATTAAGGGCTTGTGTTTGCTCTAAATCAGAGGCTGCATAGGTAAATATGGAAATGGCTGCAGCCTCAATTACTTGCAGTTGCTTTTTTATCAATGTGGGAATAGCGTTGTTCTTTGGGGGTAAGCACTCTCCTGGCATACACAATGGGGGTGCACTCCCTGCATAACTGTCTTTGTGACAACACGGCCCCCAGGCACATGGGGCTCACATCAACCAACAGCTCGGTCTAATTCGGAGGGTCAAAATATGCAAGGCTGTTGTGCTTGGAGAGTGCTTGTTGGCAGCTTGGAACACCTGTTTCTGCTCTTCACCCCACCTCTAAGGCATGCAAGATTTTCTCTGAATGGCCCTGTGAGCAAGGTCAGAGGTTGCATAACGTGAACACAGTGAATGACCATGCCTAGGAATTCCTTACATCAGCTGCGGTGGTGGAATCTTGGCCACATGTATGAAGATCCGGTTTTGCAACTCGCAAACTGGGAGTTTTAGCAACTCGCTATTTGTGAGTTGCAAAACTGGTTTCGCAATGGGGTCACAAATGACCTACCTCATGAAAATTCATGAGGTAGGTTGCAATTTGCGACTCCATTGGGAATGGCGGCACTCACAGGGATGGTGACCTGCTGGAGACAGCGGACCACCATGTCTGTGACTGCTTTTAAATATAGCATTTTTTTTCTTTTTTTTAAGTGCAGCCCGTTTTCCTTAAAGGAAAGTTTTCTTTTCATTTTTTCAGAGCTGAATTTTTTTTTTCATATGTGATAACTGCGATTGTCTTGTGACCGCATTCGCAGTCACAAAACAATCATACATACCATTTAGATTCGGTATTAGGAAGGGATACCCTTTACACACCCCTTCCCAATACCGAATCGCAAAGCCCAAACTGCGTTACCGAACAAGTTACCAAATCGCAGTTTGAGCTTTGTACATCCCAAAAAGCATTTTTCTAGTCGCAAATGGGCCGATTCTGCAAATTATCCCCTTTGCGACTAGAAACATGCTTCATACATCTGGCCCCTAGTGCTGACTGGATGTTGTAGACTTTTCTGAGAAACAATATGTCTGAAAAAATAGATTTCCTTCTCTTTGTGTATCATGTGTCCCCTGTCTTGGAGCCATTGGAAGACAGTACATAGCTGATCCAGATGTTGTTCAAGGGTCGGAACATGCACCAGGCTATTGTCACTTATGCTGAAGTTCTGGGGAATCCTGCCAGCACCCCTTTGATGATTCCGTGGAGATGCTAAAACTGAGGTGTTTGTGTTGCCTCAGACCAAGGTTTGTGGAGAAAGTTGTGACTTGATGTGACTCAGGCTCCAGCAGTATATGGGGTGTCCTTGACATCAAAGAGGTCTACATGGTTCAGCCATGTTGCTACCACAAAGGGTCAATCAGCTTTCTTCAGGACCAAAAAATATTCTAAATCCCAGTATAGTATAGTAAAGACTTTGCTATCAAAGACCATTGTAAACCAAGGACATCTCTTTGTTTTTGATCTTGCTCAAGTCCTTGCTTATTAAATATTACCTGTGGGATCTATGAGGCAGTTTTATCTCATTACACAAAGCCCTTGCCTTCCACATCCGAGGTACTCCACTTACAAACATGTTAAGCCCACCCACTCACACTAGATGATGTGGGTGTGGGTCCAAGGATGAAGCCGGCCACAGGTGGGACCTGTGAGTAAACACCCAACAAATATATCCAAGTAATGTGGCGAGAGCCCATATTTACCTGGGTGCTGTTCTTACACTCAGCTTAGGGTGTTTGGATGGCCATGCACTCAGTAGCAAAGAAATGGGATTGAAGCGAGTTGGGTTTACCTTCTTTTGCAGATATTTCATATTACAGTATGTGCATATCTATGCATATTCACACATCCCCTGGCTGCTGGGGCTTCCTTCCCACAGTAATAGGGGACACCTATGAGGTAGGCCCCTTAACTCGTCTTCAGCCTCTAGTTTTCCGAATGCCTCTGCTTTGGGCTAGCGGTATAAGGCTACACACTCGCTACAGGTTGAACTGACTGATGTGAAGTTGGGCCATCCATTCTTTCACACAGTCTATGCCTTTGAGGAGAGGCTTAAACTCTCCCAGTAGGGATCCCAAGAAACTGAAGTGGATGCCACATGCAACTCAGATTAGATATAGACATTTGGCTGTGTGACACCTGAGGAGTATTCTCCCCCTCTCTTAGTGATATAGAGTTTGGCTTTGTTTGCCTGCACCTGGTATTAAATGTTGGTCGTAAACAATCCTGCAATTGGAAGGCAGTGCTGCCGTGTCAACTGTACACACTCAGGTGTTGACGAGATGGAGTAGGCAAGTATTGCATAGTGCCTGTGGCATGATGTTCATTGGCACCTCTGTGTCCATGAGAATTACTAGGGGCTGGCCATCCATCAGGATTCGGCACTTGGGCATGGAATTAACATGTCGCTGAGACAGCTCAATTGCATGGAGTAGGTGCATTACACTATCTTTGTCATCGTCATTCATGTCTTCATCATCTGGTGGGGGTGTAAGAATGTCCAGGACATTGACCACTTCCTCTTCTGTGCCTTGAGATTGAATGGAATGGCATACCTTGCCGTAATGAGACATCTTTCCACACACCAAGCATTTTTTTCCTTTCACCGGGCACTTTCTGCAGGGCTTGCTTACCTGTGTCATCATTGGGTGGTCATTCTTGCTTGCAGATAGGTCCTTTTTGACTTGGTTGATAGGCTCCACCTTTATCGATCACTGTAGAAGAGCTTCCATGTGGGAAACACAGGATTTTGACAGATGTTTTGACCTCCCTAGTATGAGAATATCAGCCATGGACTATCCAGGGTCTTGTAGGATTTGCTCTCTGAGTTTGGTACAGGAGCAGCCCTGAATAAATTGTGCACAAATGTCATGTTGCTCATCTGCAAGGGTGCACATGCTCACAAGTTCCTTAAGGCAAATGTGAAACCCATCTACAGATTCCTTAGGGGCGTGTTGGACATAGCCGAGCAAGAATTATTCCAATTCAGTATTTGTTAGGAGTTTGAAATGCATTGTTAGTGGGTGGTGTATGTGCAGGGGGACCCCACTTTACTACCATCTTGGAAAGCTTGGAGGATGCCTCCATTGCCAGGTGTAGAATCATCGGACGTTTCCTGTCATTTTCGATGCCCGCTGCCGCAAAGTACATTTCCAGCTTTTCGGCCCACATTTTCCATTTTGCAGCTTGAGAGAATGTGGTGCCGGTCAATGTGAAGGGTTGAATGGTGGGGACTGAAGCCATATTGCTGAAGACTAGAGGGATGCAGTATGACATTGACAGTTGAGTGTTGATAATGCATGCCCTGTGAGCATGCACCCCTGCACTGGCCAAGAATTGTCGGACAAATCATGCACTGTGCAGACTTCTGTGGGGTCTCAGTGGATTGACAAGACTATTCACCTGCACCCTCTCTCTTTGTTTGCCAGTCCTATGTGGTGCTCTCACCTGCTGGTGAACTGGGGTATGCTTTACTGAACGTGGAGTCCTCTAGTGCACCCTCACTTCAATTTCCTTACATCTCATATTGGTTCCTCTGGGTCAGTAGAGGGAACAGTGCAAAAACAGGTCAGTTTTGATTGGAAAAATGTGATGAAACCATGTTGCGTTTTGGGTCATTTCCTGTAGCAGGCACTAGGGTACCATTTTTATTGGAGGATTTAGGGGAAGGCCGGGTGGAAAGAAGTGTGTAGCTCCCCACTGATTCCAGAATTTTCCATCACAGAAATGGGAGGAAATATGTTTTTTTTATTCAAAGTTTGAGCAAAAACAGTTTGGTGAGAGCCACGCAAGTAACCCCATCCGAGATTCCCCTACATGTCTAGTTTTAAAAATGTTGAGATTTGCTAGGTTTCCCTGGGTGCCTTCTGAGCTAGGGCTGAAGATCCACTGCTACTCACTTTGCAAAAAAAAACAGATCAGCTTTGAGTGGAAAAATTTGATGTATCCATGTTACATTTTGGGTCGTTTCCTGTTGCAGGCACTAGGCCTACTCCCATATGTTAGGTACCATTTTTATCAGAGAAAATGTGGGAGCATAGAATAGTAGGGTATTTGTAAATACTGGTTGGATTTCACTGCATTTGTGCCTTCCAAATGTCAGCCAGTGTTTAAGAAAGACGACATTTTGAAAAATTCAATCTAAACCACATGTACTACCCACACGTTCAAAGTTGTACAAATAACCACTAATCCTAAACTCCAGAGCTTGTGTCCATTTCAAAAATACATAGGTTACCTTGATATCTATGTTTCACTCTACATATTTCAACACATGAATTGGTCTATCCCCAATATACAATGAAAACCATTGTGCAGTGCAGCTCAGTTGTTGGTTCTGGATAACACGGTTCTTGGAGGACCTACAAACCATAAATATCACTACAACTAAAAGGGTCTAGCAAACATAATGGGACATTGTTTTTGTAAATTGGTCATTGTGACAAAACGTTGCAGATGGAAACATTGTCACAAATGGCTATTTTTTCCTACTCATTATCAATATTTTTTATTTCAATACATAGAGCCTGATTTAGATCTTGGCAGTCACACTGCCAAGCAACGTCACCAGTGGACCAGAAAAGACCATCAAGTCGCTGGTCTTCCTCCTGCTATATTTAGATGTATTGTGACTAAGCTGAAGACTGCCAGAATGGAGTCCACTTGGTCACTGAAACCGCATCCAGAAACTGACGCGGCGGACTCCAATGCTGACGATTAGGCTCTCTTTTGCCATCTTAATGGCAGGATCACACAGAGTCTATTTAGAGCACACAGTAATGCTGGCAGTGTTTCAGCAGCAGGACCATGATGGCGATAGTTTGTCGTGGGACCTGTTTAGTATCGTACTATGGCTGTGGACATTGGTTGGATGCAAGCAGCCCACACTGTTCTATATTGGACGATTGTGAACACCTGCAAAACACACGATAAAACACACTCCATTTCAGATCATGATCCTTTGCCATCACACTGCAGCAGACCATTTGGATGTAGGAATTTCCATACAACAGACATGTTTTTTCTCTGTTTTTCTCTCCATCTGTGTCTTTTGTTAAGATTATTTTTGTGGATTATCCTTATTTTTTTGGGGCACTAGTTTTTTTCACAATTATTCACTATGGCAAGGAGGGAAATTCATGTTTCACAGAGAGAGAACTGTATGTCATGGTGGGCGAAATCATCAGAGTAGAGCCACAATTGTTTGTTGCACAAGTACAAATTACAACAATATCTCAGAAAAGGCAAATGTGGTCCAGAATAGTGGACAGAGTGAATGATGTATGTAGCTATCTGCGCACACAGAAGGAGATTAGGAAGAGGTGGAATGACCTGCGGGTGAGAGTCCAAACACTGGCGGTGGATGTCCCTTCCCCCATTACAACTCTTTACCTGGGAAGAGAAGGTCTTGTAGATCCTACATACTGAAGACTTGACTGGAATCCCTGGTGGAGTGGACTCTAGTAAGTTACACTTAGCAATGTTTCAACAATCAGAAATGGAGTCCTGCCCTTAAGTTAGACGTTTAGAATGGTTCAACACCCTTAGCAAAACAGTTATAACTGAACTTGACTACAAAAAATATCTTGTTTCATACTGACTAAAGTTACCTACACAAAATATCTTGTGTCATACCAATTACTACTATCATGGTTAAAGCTCTCTCTTTAACAATGTGCAAAATGTGTAGTCAGAATGTGGTATTCCCCATGGATCATCCCTTGCATCTGCTCAGTCCCTTGCTTTCGACCAATATATGTTGTTGTTCTCCCAAAAACAGGTCCAAAAGTCCATTCATCTGAACACAAAGGTATAGTGTATGCAAGTGGTACTTACAGTTCTTCACATCATACACGTATGTGTGTACATGTTGTAAATATGTGTTTATCTCCATTATAGTGATTTAAACTGATATGTGTAACCCATTTTGAAGCAAGTATTGTCTATGGTGTCCACAGATGACTAAAACTACCATGATGGCCTGATTTTGGAACTGCAAAACAATAGTGCAAAGTAATGCTGCTCGATCTTCCTTTACTTCCAAGTGTGCACACATCTTAAACCCGTGTGCATTTGACAGTCACCATGTCATGCTGTGGATTAAAATGTCACTTGTTGTGTATCTCAACCATGTTGATAACTTCTCATAGCTACATTTAAGTGATGCCACTGCTCGCAAAACTCATTGTCTGTTGAATCCAAGAATTCCAACAGTGTGATGTGGCATTCTGAATAGAATAGCAGCTACACACAATTTACTTTTTACTATCCATATGATGAACAATGACAGTTTCAAATTTAGGTTGAACCCCATTAATTCTAATGTTTTGTAGCCTGTGCTTTGGATTGGTCCAGTGCACTAACCTGCTCACCACTTTGTTGGGTTGAATGTCTGCTACACATAATATACAAGTCAGAAATAACATGTTTCAGGACATCTCTACAATGTCTGCACTGGAGTTTACATCTGTTTAAATCAGTTTCCATGTGTAAAACAATGAAACTCACACAAAGGCCTATTCACTATCTCAATCTGTGTCTTCTTTTTTAGGTTGGCCCATTTGTATATAAAGACACATATCATGGACAAACTAGGTATTAATTACATGTTCTCTGCATCCTTCTCAGTTCCAATCCCCTGGGCCAGTGGACCATCGTCTTCCACCAAAGACACCGCCACTCCAGACCAGGAGCAAGACTTCAGTGAGAACTCCACTGTTTCAAGTCCAGATGATCTGGAGGCAGATGGTCCCTCTGGTTTGGCTGGCCAGACACCCAGCCAATGCCTACACCTCCAACCCCATCTGCAACACCATCTCAGGATGAAGATACCTCCACTTCCTGTGTACAGAGGAGATACACACTAATCCTATCCCCCTTAGTCCCAGCTGCTGTTGAGCCACAACACCACCTCCAGTTATGCAAGGACCCAGTGGGATGGGGCACACTGCTTCAAGGGCACAGGGTAGTGGGTGTAGGGGTCCTGGGAGGGACTCTGTGGGTCACCAAAGTGAGGCCATTGGCATCTTAGTCAGCAAACCACAGTTGACCAAGTCTTGGGAGCAGTACAACAGTCCAAAGATGTAATGGGCTAAGTTTTAACTGAGCTCGAAGGAGATCAAGGAGGTGCAGAGGGAACTCATGTTGGAAATACGCAACCACAATGAAAACATGAGCTTCCTCACTGAGGTGCTTTTTGGCGTCTACCATCAAATGAGCAGGGCTTTCCCCATTCCATCTGCCCTGTAGGAAGGTAGCCTCTTTCTAGCCTTGTTACCCCCACTTTGTGCCTGTTTGTGAGTATATGTCAGGGTGTTTTTACTGTCTCACTGGGATCCTGCTAGCCAGGGCCCAGTGCTCACAGTGGAAACCCTATGTTGTCAGTGTGTTTGATATGTGTCACTGGGATCCTGCTAGCCAGGACCCCACTGCTCATAAGTTTGTGGCCTATATGTGTTCCCTGTGTGGTGCCTAACTGTATCACTGAGGCTCTGCTAACCAGAACCTCAGTGTTTATGTTCTCTCTGCTTTTAAAATTGTCACTGCAGGCTAGTGACTAATTTTACCAATTCTGATTGGCACTCTGAAACATCCTTATAATTCCCTGGTATATGGTACCTAGGTACCAAGGGTATTGGGGTTCCAGGAGATCCCTATGGGCTGCAGCAATTCTTTTGACACCCATAGGGAGCTCAGACAATTCTTACACCGAACTGCCACTGCAGCATGAGTGAAATAACATCCACGTTATTTCACAGCCATTTTACACTGCACTTAAGTAACTTATAAGTCACCTATATGTCTAACCCTCACTTAGTGAAGGTTAGGTGCAAAGTTACTTAGTGTGAGGGCACCCTGGCACTAGCCAAGGTGCCGCCAAATTGTTCAGGGCAATTTCCCCGGACTTTGTGAGTGCGGGGACACCATTACACGTGTGCACTACATATAGGTTAATACCTATATGTAGCGTCAACATGGTAACTCCAAACATGGCTATGTAACATGTCTAGGATCATGGAATTGTCACCCCAATACCAATCTGGTATTGGGGGGAAAATTCCATGCATCCCCGGGGCTCCAGGATAGAACCTGGGTACTGCCAAGCTTACTTTCAGGGGTTTCCTCTGCAGCTACCGCTGCTGCCAACCCTCAGACAGGTTTCTGCTCCCCTGGGGCCTGGGCAGCCCAGTCCCAGGAAGGCAGAACAAAGGATTTCCTCTGAGAGAGAGTGTTGCACCCTCTCCCTTTGGAAATAGGTGTGAACGACCTGAGAGGAGTAGCCTCTCCTGGCCTCTGGAAATGCTTTGAAGGGCACAGATGGTGCCCTCCTTTCATAAGCCAGTCTACACCGGTTCAGGAATCCCCCCCAGCCCTGCTCTGGTGCGAAACTGGACAAAGGAAAGGGGAGTGACCACTCCCCTGACCAGCACCTCCCAGGGGAGGTGCCCAGAGCTCCTCCAGTGTGTCCCAGACCTCTGCCATCTTGGATGCAGAGGTGTGAGGGCACAAAGGACACCTCTGAGTGGCCAGTGCCAGCAAGTGACGTCAGAGAGCCCTCCTGATAGGTGCTTACCTTTCTCTGTAGCCAATCCTCCTCTGAGGGCTATTTAGGGTCTCTCCTGTGGGTATCTCAGCAGATAACGAATGCAAGAGCTCACCAGAGTTCCTCTGCACTTCCCTCTTCGACTTCTGCCAAGGATCGACCGCTGAGTGCTCCTGCAAAACTAAAACCACAACAAAGTAGCAAGAAGAGCACCAGCAACATTGTAGCACCTCATCCTGCCGGCTTTCCCGACTGTTTCCTGGTGGTGCATGCTCCTGTGGATCGATGGAATCTTCCCCCTGCCAACGCAGGCACCAAACTTCTGCATCACCAGTCCTCTGGGTCCCCTCTCATCCTGACGAGCATGATCCCTGGAACACAGGAGCTGGATCCAAGTGTCCCCAACAGTCCAGTGGCCCTTCTGTCTAAAGTTGGTGGAGGTAAGTCCTTGCCTCCCCACACCAGGCAGTAATCCAGTGTACTGCGTGAACTGCAGCTGCTAGGGCTTCTGTGCACTTTTGAAGACTTTCTTCATTCCCAGCTCCGTCCTGCATTGCCCAACTCGTTGAGATGGACTCCGACTTCGTGGGACTCCCTTTTGTTGTGCTGAGTCGACCGTTGTGCTCAGATCTTCTGAACACCTGTTCAGGTGCTTCTGTGGGTACTGCCTGCTTCTGCGTGGACTCTCCGTGTTGCTGAGCAACCCCTCTGTCTCCTCCTCCAAGGGGCGACCTCCTGGTCCTTCTGGGCCCTGGCAGCACCCAAAACCTTTAACTGTGACTCTTGCAGCTAGCAAGGCTTGTTTGAAGTCTTTCTGCGTGGAAACACCTCTGCATCCTCCAGCACGCTATGGGACATCTTCTGACCAAAGGAAAAGTTCCTGGCACCTTCCGTTGTTGCAGAATCTTTGGCTTCTTCCACCTGGAGGCAGCCCTTTTGCACCTTCATCCGGGGTTTAGTGGGCTCCTGCCCCCCTGGACACTTACGTGACTCTTGGACTTGGTCCCCTTCCTTTGCAGATCCTCAGGTCCAGGAATCTGTCTTCAGTGCTTTGCAGTCAGTTGTTGCCTTTGCAGAATCCCCTATCTTGACTTTACTGTCTTTCTGGGGTAGTAGGGTAACTTTACTCCTACTTTTCAGGGTCTTGGGGTGGGGTATCTTGGACGTCCTTAGTGTTTTCTTACACTCCCAGAGACCCTCTACACACTACAATAGGCCTGGGGCCCATTTGTGGTTCGCATTCCACTTTTGGAGTACATGGTTTGTGTTGCCCCTAGGCCTATTGTCTCCTACTGCATTATATTGTGTTCTACAGTGTTTGCACTACTTTTCTAACTGTTTACTTACCTGATTTTGGTTTGTGTGTATATTTTGTGTATTTTACTTACCTCCTAAGGGAGTATATCCTCTGAGATACTTTTGGCATATTGTCACTAAAATAAAGTACCTTTATTTTTAGTAACTCTGAGTATTGTGTTTCTTATTATATAGTGCTAAGTGATTTAAGTGGTATAGTAGGAGCTTTGCATGTCTCCTAGTTCAGCCTAAGGTGCTCTGCTATAGCTACCTGTATCAGCCTAAGCTGCTAGAACACCTCTAATCTACTAATAAGGGATACCTGGACCTGGCACAAGGTGTAAATACCACAAGGTACCTACTATAAGCCAGGCCAGCCTCCTACATGCCCCATCTGTGACATCTGGCCTAAGTACACCACTGCCGGTCACAGACATGGAGGTCATGTCACATGAGAAGGCTGCTCCTAGCACCCCTGTCCCTGCACCTGTGACCGTCTTCCTACCCAGAGGGGACGGTCATCCTGACCAGCAGGATAGGATGGCAAGACCACCACCACCACCTCCAAGATACACAGATCCTAATTTCCTTCGGAATGTGTCTACCATTCACACTATGGACTATTTCAGGGACACATTTACCTTTTCTGAGTGCACCTGTATTTTTTACATTGGACTCCAAACTGTTTTGGCTCTACTACCATAATTCCATCCATCATGATAGACTTGTATGGTTAATTTCCTAATTTTTCGATTCATCTTTATGTTCTCTTGTATTTTATTTGTCATGTCTGTTTTCCACCATCAAGTTGTCAATTCTTTTGAATATTTATTTGCAAATGAAAAATAGAAATGACAAAGAGGTAATGTGTTACACTTTTATGCAAACAAAACAAAATAATTCATAATGTATTGGGAAGATACATATGTAGCTAGCACGTCCTTGATGAAATCAGAGCTGAGTTACACAAACCATACATAGCCCCAATAGTCTGGAGAGTTTGAATGCCTTTTTGAATGGCAGGAGTAGTTGGTATTTCTTCCTACAGCCATCCCGCAGTGAATCTAGAGGGACCATGCAATAGGAAGGCACTGCTATCAGATTTTTTTTTTTTTTTAGGAGAAGGTTTCTTATCTAAAAACACCTTATTCTCCTGACCAGTTAATATGGTAAAGAGCACTGCCTCAAATTGTGCGGTGGTTTTCAGAAATATTCATTTATGTGTTATCATCATAATCTTAAACTGAATTCAGGAGATCACATCCAAAAAGGTCAGAATTTGTCCACCCAATAATGAATCTGTTCTGACCTGGGGGCGTTACATATACTTTGAAGAAGTTTCCCACCCTTAGGTGTGAAATCGTTTTATTCCTGGGTTTTAAAGGTTTTGCCCAATGATTTGTTGATCGCTGTCTAAATGCCTTCCGAACAACGGCACGCGTTTTAATCTAAAATAGTCATCTAAAATAGTCATGTAACAAAAATGACAACTTGAAAAAACATTTCCTCTTATGCTGTATGAGCAATTCATGTCGCCCTAGAATGCATTTTCACTGTAACCACCACTTTCAAATATCAAAGAAGAGCCTTTTAAGCTATATAGCCATGGAAACTAGACATGTTCTGCTTTAAGTTCATTATGTTGTGAGCTTGCAGAAGGGAAAAGGCTCTCTGTTTTGGGTTAAAAAGGTATAAATAGAAAAGACCCTCTGTTTTTGGGTTAAAATGTGTAAATGGAGTGCATTCCTGAACTTTTGAGGTTACATTTGGTTGCAATGGATTCCCTATGCAGTCCAGAATAGAAGTTCATTTTTGAGAATATGTTAGGGATTGTTTACATCATCTGTGAATGAAGTAGAAAAAAGGCATCCATTTTTGGTTTAAAAATATTTGACCTGCTTTGCAAGGCCTATCAAGCAGAGGCCCTGACTGCTAGCGGGCTGGCCCATTGGTATCACGGGAACCATATCTAAATTTTGGTCGAAAATGCATACAGTTGGTC
Source organism: Pleurodeles waltl (assembly GCF_031143425.1). Classification (NCBI taxonomy): domain Eukaryota; kingdom Metazoa; phylum Chordata; class Amphibia; order Caudata; family Salamandridae; genus Pleurodeles; species Pleurodeles waltl. The sequence continues at coordinate 829,406,873 of NC_090437.1, read as the reverse complement.
CTTTTGTAAAGGTGTTTTATGTTGCTGAAGGGAAACATGTTTAGTTGTGTCATATTCGTGGGCGGTGAGGTGGAAAGGCTTTTATATTTCAATAAAAGTGGCTGCTTGAGAATGAGTTGTCAGGCCTATTAAGAGGAATAAATGAGTGATTTGCTGCAATTGGCTTAGGGATAGTCACGTGTTTGTTTGAGGCAACCTTTGCAACCCTCCCCTCAATTGTTTTTTTAGGCTGGTCTTGTCACAAGGATAAGGGATGAACTAATGCCAGCTTGTGGTGTTGGCATACAGGGACCTTGTTTTGCCCTGGTTAGGGCCTGGAAGGAACATGAACATGAGCTGTCTGCTCAGTTTCACCCAGTAGTTCACAACCTACTATCCCAATGCTCCTAGTTCACACACATCATTAGGCTTACAGCACTGTCTGCCACATCAAATTCGGCTTGCCCACAAAAGGGAGGATGAGAGGCCAGTACAGCTCCTTTATGGGAAGAATGAACACAATTACATATTGTTACCCTTTTCCTTGCCCACCACCGAGAATGAATGCATTAAGTAAACGTGATATGTTGCAGGTCACAAACAATCAAGAAAAGGGATGACAGTAAAATCCTGAAGGGTAAACTTTGCTCTGAAAATGCTGGAGGCACCTTACCGAGTTAAAGATGCAAAATTACCAGCTCTTGTTCAACATGGGATGTTGTGGCAGTAAGATAGGAACTTTAAAAAAAGAAGCTATGTGAATGGGACCACAGGCACTGGGATGCAAAGGCAAAAACTGTGGAAAATAATGACACAGGATATTGTGACTGGGATCAGATCATGAAATGCACAGGTACTTAAACTGGGGCTATTGGCAATGGGATACAGACAGTAAGGGGCATATTTCCAAGAAAGTAATGCATCTGTCCCGATGCGCCACTTTTCTTGTTTCACCCATGCCCCACCTAATGACACCATGTTGCGCTGTATTTACAGTATGCCACAGTAATGCAATCGCTAAGACAATAGCATCAACATTTTTGATGCTATTGTGGTGCTTTGTGGCATTAGTGTCAAAATGTTGACGCTAGTGCAGCAAAGCACAGGGAGGCCCATTGATTAAAATGGGTGAGTCATATTAACATCTGCTCCAAACAGGTATTCAAAATGACGGAAAAAATGGCACAGTGAAATGTTGTAAATTTCACTGTTCTATTGTTCCGGACCTACCTGCGTCGGAATGCCCCCCACCTTGCATACATTATGCGTGATGCAAGCATAAAGTGGCACAAGGGTTTACAAAGGGGTGCAATGAAAGCATTGCACTCCTTTGTAAATACGGCATGGAAGAAAGGCCTCCTTAACACAGCCTTATTGTACTCTAGGGCGGTGGAAGGTGGCTTTAGGGGCTTGTAAATATGTCCTTGAGACTTTGGTGCATGAATCCTGTGACTGCAAGGCACTGACATACACACTGGAAATGAGAGACAAAGATGCTAGGCCCTGGAAGAACAACACTGGAGGTAGAAAATATGAACACTAGACCTTGTAGCCTTGCAGGCAAGTAAACTGGAACTAGAAGTCACCGATACTAAGACGAGGAAGCACAGATAGTGGGACTTGGAGACTTGCTCATGGACATTCAGTCAGATTACCAAGGCAGAGACCCTCTGACCCATATCACAGCGTCTCCCACAATTGACATCGATAAGACATAAACAAGGCAACCCACAACTACAGTTCACATACAACCAGTAATGTTGGGGGGACCCAGAGCTGGCTTTATGACGGTGTAAGTGGTGGGGCTGCAGTGAGTGCTTTCCTGGATGGCGGGGGTGCTGACCTCATGGGGGCGCTGTATTTAGCAATAACTTGCCAACCTAGCAATTTAAAAGCACCTGCTGAAAAGTTCCTTATGCGTCCAGCCTTCAGGAAACAATTAAAATATCCATATAACTCTTGTGACGTTCCTTGTGTAATGTTCCTGCTAGGGAGAGAGATGGGAATTTCGTCTAGCGGTAGCTATGACTCGCCATAAAATAGCACCGAGGGTCAAAATGCCTGCTGCAAAGAACAGAACTATGGAGCTGATTTATGGAAAGTGGTGCTGCACTGAGAGCAGCGCCACCTGCGTCCCTTAGCCCCCCCTACCAGCACCATGTGTGTGCCGTATTTAAAATACAGTGCATAATGGTGCAGGGTAGGGGGCAATAGCATCATTCAATGTGACACTATTGATGTACTCTGCAGGAGTAGTGCTAAAACGTTGGCGCTACTCCTGCAGAGTACATAGGGGCCCATTCTAAATAATGGAAGCCCCCTTTTAATGCCTGCTCTGAGCAGGAGTTAAAAGTGCAGTAAAAAATGGCACAAGGAAACATCATAGATTTCCTTGCGTACTTTTTTCAGCCTCCCCTAGTGGGGGAGCGCCCCCTTTGCATACATTATGCCTGGCACAGGCATAATGTAGTGCAAAGAGTTACAGAGTGGCGCATGCATGAATTGCGCCACTCTGTTAATACGGTGTGGGGATTTTGGCCTCGTTGGGCCACATTAACGTAAAAAATAATTACGCTAATGTGGCGCAAAGTGGTGTAAGGGGATTATAAATATGCCCCCATATTTTATGTGGATACTTCAGTGGATTAGTAAAGCCAGCCTTTACAAGCGCTTTGAAACAAATGAATACCTGTGAAAGAGGGGCTATGGAGATATGATGGGCATATTTACCGGATGGTAGTAAGGGAATCCGAGAAGGTGGTCATAGGGTGTGCGGAGGAGGCGCTAAAAAGGCTGTTGCACAGGGTGATCTAAACTACTTATGAGGTTCTACCTTGGAAGACCCCATAAGAACTGAGTACATGACCCCCCACAATGTCATTAAAAGTTTACTTGTATCTATTTGATTACATTGTCTATGCTTTTCCAGTATGTATGTTGCATTTTATGGACAAATAATGTTTAAGAATCGCAAAGAGCTCAAAATCGAGTTGATTAGATGGGTGACTTTCCCGATATGGAAAAAGGCTTACTTCCATCCCACCAAATCTATCAGCCACGGGCATCAATTCACTAAAATGCCAGCAGTGTCGGATGTGTCATCACACATCTCCGTTATAATAATGGAGTGCCAGGGCTGCCTGCTTTTCTCATCCCCAGCCTGTCTCCAAACTTGCATTTGCTGCTGAGGGGCTAGAGAAACTTGAAAGAGGGGAACTATTGAAAGTTAATGGGCTCTTTAGCCCTGCTTAGTTTCTGTGTCTGCGGCTGCATTCATGACAACTGAGACCAGAGGTGGCCAAGGTATCAAAGGGCAGGTATTCATAATTAACACCCACAACATCATGGTCACCAATGTTGCTTTTCTAGTGAAATCTTGCTCAGAATACAGTATCTCTACAAACAGAGCAGTCAGGCACGACAGTGTACCAATCAATTATTAAATGTCTTATTGGAATTACTGCCTTGCTGGTTTTTGCTTTATCTAGTTATTTTTTGACGTTCCTGAAGAATAAAGAGAAATCGACAACACGTCAGCACTCAGTTAATCAAAATATTATGGCTAATCTAAAAAATGAACATGTGAAATTGTCATTTTCGCATAGCTCCTCGGTTTAAGCAATGGAATCCTTTCGCTCGCCAGAACTGTGTTGATGGAAAAGTCACAGAAACCACATTATTAATAAGTACACCGGCCACAAAACAGAAATCAAGAGCACCTGCGAGCAGCGAATGTGAGCTTCTTGCTTCCTCACCTAAATGTCAAGAGGCCTGCGTGGTAAAATATGTTACATTGAATAAATACTAACGTTAAAAGCTAGAGTACTCCGCCAGCTGCGGAATGTCCACTTAATCACTATATTGTTTTTGAAAAGATTTAGTTAAAATCTCCAAGTTAAACAAAAAGAAGGGTGCTGTGTTTTTAAAACATATTTTAAGGATTTGTGAGTTCCAGTCAGAGGAAATATACACCCATGTGCTAATTTACCAAGTGGTCATATGCCACAGGATGTGTTTAGTGTAACTTTCCTAGCTCGAAATTGTTTTCCCTAAACCTTTTTTTCATGGAGTCTCAGCAGTGGGGAAAATCTGAATTTTAATCATACGTTTGTTCACTTTCTGCTATATAATGAGAGCCTTTAAACCTGGAGAGAATTACACGGAAACCCCGTGAATATCAATTCACCAAAATGCCAGGGGTAGCAGAGGTGACATCACACAACCTTTAAACCCACACCTAATTACATCACAGGAAATTATATTACACAATTTTTGAACTGCTGATAATGCAGAAAGTGACAAGTTGCAATTTTGTCTCGCATTACATCACAGACGGTGACATTGTGAGTAGATAATAAAATATAAATATGATGTACGATTTTAGTTTGCATAAATCCCAATACTACATGCACAATGATAGTCCTGCCCAATGTTATGTTATGTTATATTGTTCAGAATACTGTTTTCAAGTATACCAATTAAGCACATAATACCAACTTTTAAACTGCTAGATTTAACAAACGCCAGGACTTAGTTATTAACTCCTGCTGAGCTAATTCCCACCACACCAGTTAGACGCCATCATATACCCTCATCATCCAAGTACATCATCCTCTCAGAACTTTCCTGACTCCATGTGCTGCCGTCTGCTGGCATTAGTTCATAATCACCCTTTGCCACCTATCAGGTTTGTACCTGGCACCACCTAATTATTCTTCCTTCTCTGCCGCTTGACCTCCCCTGCTACCACTTTCTCGTCCCTTGTCTTAGAAGTACATAAATAAATCACCATGGTTCTTCCAGGAGGTTGCCCTTTCATGATAACCTAGCCCTACTTTCTGGGGCACCATCATATACCCCAGAGACTTTACTGACAGAGGGCAAGTATAAAATGTATTGAAGCATTATTTTTGTTTTCGTTCAGATAAGCAGGCGATTTTATGTAACTGTTCAAAATGGCTGCAGTTGAAGTATTACAATTGCCTTTTTGGTTTTACATCAGAATAAGAAGTTGAGGGGAGCCTGGTTACCTTAATCATAACAAAGGCCATGTCTCTATTTTCAATGTGCTTGCAATTATAAAGCTTGGTTTAGAATGGAGGAGTCACCCCCATAGGTCTGCACCAGTAACCTGCTAACTAGAATGGCATTAGTTCCCCAGCGAACAGACAAAGAGACATTCAGCACCCACATTCCACTGCACCTCAAGAAGTTTCACTTGCTCCTCATTCACAAGCGCAGCCAATTCAAAATTCCCACCCACAAATACAAAGCCCTACACAGCACAGGGCTAAAATACCTGAACAGCCGCATACACTTTCACCAACCCACCGGACACCTCACTCTCACTCGCACACATTCCCTGCATCCACAAATGCAAAACTGGAGGTCACTCATTCTCCTACATCACACCCAAGACATGGAACAACCTCCCTCAACATACCAGAGCCTCCTCACTTCTTGCGTTCGGCAAAAAGCTGAAGACCTAGCCCTTCGTATAAGCACCTTGAAGACTACAAACCTACACACCTGCCCAAGCACCTGCATACCCTCTTAGGTGATTTGTACGCTATACAAACCAATATAACATAGCATAAACTTTCACTCATGTCACAAGAACAGATTGTGTGAATAGGGTGATCACCCGTCTGTAATTTTCATGGACTGCCCATAATTTCGCTCTGATGTCCGTTGTCTACGATGAAAGGCTTAACGGACAGCATTTGTCCATAATTTTAGCCTTTCCCTTAGAGGACAAAACGTAATTAGGAGAGATCAATTTTCCCATCTGGACTGAAAGACAAGGAGTTTCCTGTGCTCTGAGGGAGGGAGGGGCAGACAGATAAGAAAAAGGCCTACTTGCCAGAGTGTCTCCTTCCCTAAAAAAAAAAAAGCACATTTGCGCAACTGGTCAATTTGCAAATGCAAAGGGGCTTAAAAACTTGCATTGACTTTCATCAAAGGAGTCACTTGAAGCTTTCTGATGAAATCTGATGATATTTTCAGAGGTACTGTAATGGTATTCCAAGGTGAGCTGTGGATTGTGTAGTTTTAATGAACTGTAATAAAAAATGTTAGTACTAGGTATAAACTGTACATTGTTCAAATCTGTATTTAGAAGGACTTTTTTATTTAACTGAAATGTATTTGCACATTTTGTATTCGCCTATATTATGATGTGTGTAATGCATGTATAAAAAAAGGGCTTACACATTCACAGTTCTTTCGGGGACCAGGTACTATCAAATATTGGCAAAGTCAATAGGTCTTGTCTAAGCAATAATTATTGGTTTTGCCAACGTGTTTTAGCCATGTTATACACCAGAGTGGCTCATGTTCAGCATGGCTAAAAGTTAGTTGCATAGTGGTGTAGAATGGTGTAGAGTGGAGTAGAGTGGCATAGAAGCAGTGGAGTAGAGCACAGTGGTGCATAGTAGAGTGCAGTATGGTATAGTGCTGTAGTTTGAAGAACAGTGGCATAGAATGCAGTGGTTAAGAGTGCTGTGGTTGTAGTGGTGTGTTGCAGATTAGAGTGGCAAAGTTTGCAGTGGAGCAAAGTAGCATACAATAGAGTGGCATAGAGTACAGTAGGATAGAGTGGTGCAGTGGCATAGAGTGTAGAGTAGGCTCGCATGGCATAGAGTGCAGTGGTGTGGAGTGGTGCAAAGTGGAATAGTTTAGAGTGGTGCAATGCAGAGTGGAGTATAGTGCTGTAGAGTGCAGTGGCACAGAGTGGAGTGATGCAGAGTAGAGTGGCATAGAGTGCAGTGGCATAGGGTGCAGTGGCATAGATGCAGTAGTACAGAGTAGAGTGGTGTAGAGTACAGTATTCGGACAGTGAAATGCTGCACAGTAGAGTATCAGTGCAGTGGTGTAGAGTGGAGTAGAGTGGTACAGAGAGCAGTGGCATAGAGTGCAGAGTAAAGGGCAGTTGGATGTAGTGCAGTTGTTTAGAGTGCATTGTCATAGAGTGCAGTGGCAAGGGGCAGAATAGAGTGGCAGAAAGTGCAGTAGTGTAGAGCGGTGCAGTGGCATAGAGTGCAAAGTAGACTCAAGTGGCATAGAGTGCAGTAACGTAGAGTGATGCAGAGTGGAGTTATGTAGAGTAGTGCAGAGCAGAATGTAGTGCTGTAAAATGTAGTGGCATAGAGTGGAGATATGGAGAGTAGAGTGGTATAGAGTTCAGTGGTATAGAGTGTATTGGTGCAGAATGCAGTAGTACAGAGTAGAGTGGTGTAGAGTAGAGTGGCGGCCAGTGCAGTGTTGCAGAGTGGAGTGTCAGAGTGCAATGGTGTGTAGTACAGTTGTTTAGAGTGCATTGGCATAGAGTGCAGTGGTTTAGAGTTCAGTGGGGCAGAGTGGAGTGGAGTGCAGTGGCGTAGAATAGATTGTTTCTGAGTAGAGTGCAGTGCCATAGAGTGGAGCGGTGCAGGGTAGGGTGCAGTGGCATAGAATGCAGTGGTGCAGAGTGTAGTGGCGTAAAGTGGATTGTTTCACAGTAGAGTGATGTGGCGTAGAGTGGAGAGGTGCAGGGTAGAGTGGAGTTGCGTAGACTGGCATAGATTGTGATGGCACAAAGTGGTGTAGAGTGCTGTGGCGTAGAGTGCAGTGGTGCAGAGTAGATTAGAGTGACCGAAAAGTGTATTGATGTAGAGTGCAGGGGTAAACAGTTGAGAGTTACAGAGTAAAGTGCACTCGCATAGAGTGTATTGGCCTAGAGTGCAGTGGTGTACAGTGCAGTGTTGCAGAGTGGCATAGAGTGGATTTATGTGGACTAGATTGGTGTTGCTTAGACTGGAGTGGTATAGCGGGCAGAAGCACAGAGTGTAGTGGTTTAGAGAGGTGTAAAGTGCATTGGCATACAGTAGAGTGGTACAGAGTAAAGTGGTACAGAGTAGAGTAGAGAGGCATAGTGTGAAGTAACAGAGTATAGTGGCAAATAGTGGAGTGGAGAAGAGTGCAGTGTCCCACAGTAAAGTGGCATTGAGTGGTGTAAAGTGGAGTGACGCAGAGTAGGGTGTAGTGGTTTGGAGTGGCGCAGGGCAGAGTGGAGTGGAATATGCATAGTGTGGTAGCACACTGCCACTACAGAAAACATGTTTTTGATTGAAATGACTATTACATTTGCACAGACATACAGTTTTTCAAATAAAGCTATACAGTGCACAGACAGTGATGTGTGTAAATTGCATCACCAAATGCAATGATTTGTTTTACTCATATAAAGGTAGTTGTTTCCAGTACGGTTCAGAATGAATAAAAATGTGCTTCATTTGTACTCCTACTTCTGATGTATTCTGAAGTGTATTTAAATGTTGTCATGTGATAGGATAGAAAAAACTCTTTCCTAACTTCAGTATCTAGCAAGATTAATGCATAAATCCACTCACTTTGAAGTCAGAGAAAGAAAAGTAAACACTAAGTTCCCACTGAAGACAGAGCCTGATATTTTACCTTGTTCTTTGAAAGCACAGCAAATGTGGTGAGATAAGAACAATATTTACAGGCCTGTTTACATAAAGGGAGCACTCGGAAGGATACTGTAAATAAGGTTTGGACAAGAGAAGGGCCAAACTCAAGCTGCATAGCATAAAACAAATAAAGCAAGTATATTGAAAGCAACAAAATGTGAATTACAAACCACAAAGCCAATGGCAAGCAACGGGCAGAATGCATTCCCAAGGAAGATCTATGAATGTACTTAAAGTGACAGCCATGGGATACTTTGTGGGGAAAGTCCAGTATTTTAGTCCAGTCCGCATCTTGCAGAGGGTTGGCCACATCAATCACACAGGTAGAATGACGAGAAGACCTGGAGTGGTCTCCATGTTGCAGTAAAGGTCTGTACACCAATTATATCAGTTTGCCACCAGTCCCTATTGTGTGGAGCTTCTGGCACACCTCGCGAAGGGTTAGTGTTAGGTTGCATACATGAAAGAGGGCATTTAATGATTGTTTAAGGTGGTTATTTAGTAAGGAGTTGACCAGGGTGAAGATGGTAGTCTGCCACAAGAGTTTAGCTCGCCGTCCAGAAACAAATCTCCCAATTTTAAGACACCTGCAGCATGCCACTGATGGAGTTGCTGTGAGCATAGCTCTCCTGTGCAAGTGGGACGGCTTAGCAAAGGTAGAGCAGGAGCACAGAGTTTCTTCATGTCAGTGAGTTTACAGGTTATAGCAAGGAAAGAGAAAGCTGTGCATAATAACTCCGGATGGTGATATGTAGGGCCATATTTATACTCCGTTTGCGCCGAATTAGCGTCGTTTTTTTCGACGCAAATTCGGCGCAAAACTAACGCCATATTTATACTTTGGCGTTAGACGCGTCTAGCGCCAAAGTATGAGTAAAGAGCGTCATTTTTTTGCGTGAACGCCTTCCTTGCGTTAATGAGATGCAAGGAAGGCGTTCCCGTCTAAAAAAATGACGGCGACGCAAATGAGTCGTATTTATACTCCCGGGCAAAAATCACGCCCGGGAGGTGGCGGGTCAAAGAACCCCGCATTTGCGCCACTATTTAACGCCTGGGTCAGGGTAGGCGTTAAGGGGCCTGTGGGCTGAAAATGAGCCCACAGGTGCCCTCCCCTGCCCCCAGGGACCCCCCCTGCCACCCCTGCCCACCCCAGGAGGACACCCAAGGATGGAGGGACCCACCCCAGGGACATTCAGGTAAGTTCAGGTAAGTATAATTTTTTATAATTTTTTATTTTTTTTGTGTGGCATAGGGGGGCCTTATTTGTGCCCCCCTACATGGCACTATGCCCAATGACCATGCCCAGGGGACATAAGTCCCCTGGGCATGGCCATTGTGCAAGGGGGCATGACTCCTGTCTTTACTAAGACAGGAGTAATTTAAATTGCGTCTGGGCATCGAAAATAATGGCGCAAATCGGGTTGAGGCGATTTTTTTGCCTCAACCTGACTTGCCCCATTTTAAGACGCCCTAACGCCATTTTCCCCCTACGCCGGCGCTGCCTGGTCTACGTGGTTTTTTTCCACGCACACCAGGCAGCGCCGGTCTGCTTGCGCCGGCTAACGCCATTCCATAAATACGGCGCCCGCATGGCGCTTCAGAATGGCATTAGACGGCGCTAAATTTTTTGACGCTAAACTGCGTTAGCGCAGTTTAGCGTCAAAAAGTATAAATATGGGCCGTAGAATGGTTAGTAGGAATCAATAAGCAGTAAGCCCTCCTTAAAAGTCTTTACAGATAAACCCCATTTCATACAGGGGGGTGGGCAGCAAACCAGCGAGTCACCCATTGGACCTGTGCAGCTGAATATTAGTGTTCTAAGTCCAGAAGGCCTAATCCACCCACAGTCACAGTAACTTTAGAGTGTAAAGAGCTACAGCCCCAGTGACCAAATCAGAAGTGTGGCATGTCTGAAGAAGGAATGAAGGATGAGCAGCGGAAGGTTTGAGAAATAACACTATCATCGGGCTATTGCCATGTGGCCCACTATAGAAAGCAAAAGACTAAAAAGCAAAATGGGCTCGGACGGACCGTGACGCTCTGCTGAGATTTCCACCCTGCAAATCAGTGGGAGAATGGTAGATATAAATCACTAGGTATCAAAAGGTAACTGGTTCCCAGTTCAATCTAAGGTCTAATTATACAGAAAGGTGAAAACAGTGCATATGTCAAAGAAACACTAATTACATTTTAAAAAATGTACATTTTGTTTGTGCAATTTACATCTCAAATATTTTGACGTTTCTATGTGTACTTGACACTTAGGGATAACCCAGATCAATAGTTTGGCTTTTGCTCAATTTCAAAACCATTTTAAGACATGGACAAAGCAGGCAATTGCCTTGCACAACCTTGCAAGTGATCTGGCCCCTGGTCACCCTTCACAAACACAAACAGCAGACCATTCTACCAGAAGAGTTTGCCGAGGTCGGTGGGTGCTGCTTTTTCAGCCACTTCACAGTGCTACTTCTGTTTCTCTCCTGTCTGCAGAGACACCTCCCCAGGTGCCCAATACCTTCTGATAGTTTTGGTGGACCCATCTTGTCTAATTTTAGGAATTGACCCACTTGGTTCTTCTCATCCTTATTTATCCACTTCTTAGCAACAACCCTTTGAATCAGTTGTTGTGGACCTCCCATTTGATCTTCAATTCATCCTCCTCTTTTATTATCTTTGATTGATAGTCCTGGCTCCTAGTTATGAGATAAATGTAGAGTCCCAGACATACACTCTTCTGCTGTGACACTACAGACAAGTTGTGGGTACCTCACATCCTGACATTAGGTGTGAGACTGTCGCCTACCATCTGCCCTGCCTCATTAAATATTTTTTAGGTTGAAAGTCCATGGGTGGTTGGGGTGAGCCAGATGTTTTTTTTCAATTTGTTGAAACTAGCATAAGGTTAATTACCTTAATGTTTCCCAAACTGTTTGCCAGGGTTTTTAAAATGTTCAGAAACATAATCAAAATGTTGCTGTTACTTTCTCTTCAAGAAAGATTTGAGTAGATTTGGGTAGGGGTGATGGCCTTGACACAGTGCTGAAGGGCATTAATTTACTATTGAACAAGGACGTAATGTGACACCTTCATGTAGCATACCAGCAGGCAATCACAAAAAGACCACAGTGAATAAGTAGTGCTATGTCAAAAAAGAGTAAATAAATGAACAGAGTGCTTAGTGAGGCATGGCCTTCTTGGGTGTGTCTGTAAAACTGACATTTGTTCTTGAATTTATGTCCTGAATTTTGACCCTGAGACCTGAATTTTTTACAGTTGTGTCCAAAATTTGCCTCAATGCCAGGTGGTCACCCTATATGTGAATGCCATCTAGTGTACTCTGACAGAACACCCAGACACAGATGTCTTTCTTTTTTAGTTCAACCTCATGCCAAGGTATCCATTTGTTTCGGCTGTTGTTCAAGGGAGGAAAAATGAGGATGTCCCACAAGAAGTACATTTGCTCTGAAAAATGGAAAAGTAAAATGGGCGTAGATATGAGGAATAGTTTTCTGTTGTAAGTAGCATTTGTTCCTCCGACTATCTTCTTTGAAATAAATTGTCAAGATGTGAAAAAAACGGCATCTATAAAAGCACTCATGAAAATCTGTTGTTATAGAGCATAGTGTTTTGCTTTCACTAAATGATGTAATTAATATTATTAATGTTTTTTGCTGTTTCACAATTTATTCGTATTCATTTTACCAATTAGGTTAATCTTGCAAGTAATGAAACCTATGATCTGTAAAGTAATGAAACATGATCTGCAAGTCAAACAAATGTCAGGGATGATCAATTAAATCACTAAGCAACCTTGTCAGCTGACATGCCCCGAAACCATTTACAATTCTCAGATGGAGTCTGTAAGTACACAATGGCAATGCCTATGTACTATGACAATTGTGAAAAAGGTGACATTTTTGAAATAGTCCCTTATTTTTGCAATTTTAAAATTTAAAATTAAAAAAACTCTCAAACCAAATGGCAACTAATAATCTATTCATAACCGAAAATGAAAGCTGTAGTACAATATTTGTTACATTCATATTCATGTGTCTTTAAATGATAGGAAAAACATAAATTTCTTGCTTTAGTGGTTCAGACTTGAATTCAAGAGCAGGAATGTCAACCTTGCTCATACTGCAGACTGAGCCCCTGAACCATCCTCCTTCATACAGAAGAAACAATTTCCAGACATCAGGACTGGCCAAGATACTTTATAAAGATGCACTGTTGCATGCAAGTTGGTCTTTTCAAGTATAGTGAATCACACAAGACACAAACACAGAGCTTCACACAGCACCAGTACGTGACAACACGCTCTGAGCCTTGTTTGAGTGTTGCTCTATTATTTTCCTGCCAAAATATACCCTGAACCATGTGTGGTCAGAGAAGCAAATGCATGCATTAGGCCCTTATTATGAGTGGCCTGTTTTTGGTGCAATATTTATCACATCTAATAAATTTTGACTGCACAAAAGTCATAATATCTCAGGTGTGATATGTAGAACTATTCAAGTTTTAGGGGGAAAACGTGTGGATTTTTGTGATTACTGCACCAAAATATGCATATTCCTGTAGTCACCAGGCAGTTTTCACCAAGAAAATTTAGGCCCTCATTATGAACTTGGCGGCAATCACCGCCGACCGCTGTGCTGACAGTGAGCAAAAGACCGCCAGTGGCGGTGAACTGCACACCACTGAATAATATGCCAAAAACACAGTCTGCTAAAAAAATAACAACCTCCACACACCGCCAGGGCCAATGATGGCGTAAAGGCAGGGCACAGCACCCCTCCACACCCCCGCCCACCAAACAATGATGCACAAATCAGAGCGGCGGACAGTGGATGTCGAACGACCATTGGCGGTAACGACTGCCAGGCACAGAAACAGGACCTGCTAACAACAGAAGCACACATTGGAAAATATGTATAGCACACACCTGACACACATCCACGCCACAATAAAACACACACATACACAACACACAATCCTTTGCAACACCGACAGCACCACAGAAATCGACACCACAACACACATACAAACAACCAGCACACAAGTTACACACACAAAACCACCAGCCAAAAATCAAACACAGCATATACACCGTCACAGACCCCATACACAGCCACACAACAGCACCGTTACCAACACACCCACAACACACCACCCACAACACACACCATGGCACTCCACAAGCACCCCCGCTTTACCGACAGGGAGCTGAGGACCATGGTGGACGAAATACTCAGGATCAAGCGGCAGCTCTTTGGGTCACAGGTGCAGCAGACGCCCTTGACCAAGAAGATGGAGCTATGGCAGAGGATTGTCAACAAGGTCAACGATGTGGGAATCCATCCACGCACAAGGGAGGACATCAGGAAGAGATGGAACGACCTGCGGGGGAAGGTGCATTCCATTTCATCATGACACAACATCGCTGTACAGAAGACTGGAGGTCGTCCCCCACCTCCTCCCCCCGAATACACCTACTGAGAGGAGAGGGTCTTGGCAATCCTGCACCTCACTGGACTCTCTGGAGGAGTCAATTACACCTGGAATACATGTATCACCCCATCCCTCTCACCACCGCCATTCCAACATCCCCTGCCCACAACACCCAGACACTCCTACCCATGTTCCCTGCATGCCCACCCCCCCACAGATCACAATCCAGCCCCCTGTGCACAGTTACAACCCAGGCATGAAATGGCACGAGCACTACAACACCCAGAATGCAACACCTCCTCACTAAATGCATCCAAAAGAACACAAAGGGACCCGGCATGCTACCACACGAGAATGGAACCACTCCTAAGCAGTGCTGCAAGGGGCAAGTAAGTGCAGAACACCCACATCTCTATTCTCTCACACACAGGCACCACCACCCATGCCACCTGGATGGAGATGTCAAGGAGTTCCAGTCCTCCACCTGAAGATGAAGGCCCCACTCAGGAGAGTGCAGAAGGATGCCTGGACACAGAGGAAATCCTTGGGCCATCCCACAGCCCTGGACAGTCACCCTTCAGAAGCTCCACCCAGGACACCAATGACACCCCTAACACTCAGCAACCACCATCAGCTCTGGCACAACACCCCCACACCAGTGTCTCCAGGCCACGGACTGGCTGGCCACAAGTACAGAGGCCTGAGTCTCCACCCACCACCAGGCAGGATGATGAAGGGCCCAGTGCAAGTGGGACTGGCAGACCAGTGCAGAGAAATGCTGCTGCCCAGGAGGCCATTGCTGAGATCCAGGGAGCACATCACCATTCCCAGGACAGGATGGCCTAGATCCTGGCATACTGGGGGAGAATCAGAGGCTGCATGTGGCACACCATCAGGAGGCCATGGAGCAATGGAAACAGCTCAATGCTACCATGGCCTCCATTGCAGGGGTGCTGCAGCGCCGGTACCACAGCCACATGAGTCCACCACCCACCGGCAGACCCTTTCCACTAGCCAGGACAATGCCCTGCCATCCACATCTGCAGCTGCTAGTGGACTGGTGGCACTGTGAGAGGACTCACAGGACACCAGCACCCCTCCCCCTGCAGCCCAGCTTCCCCCTTGCAAACGTGGCCTCCGACCCAGACATCCCTGTGAAACACCACCCAAGACCAAGCCTACCGACAGGAAGTGACTTTGCCCTGAACTGTCTCCCTTGTGTGCCACTGAGCTACCTTGTTGACATGCCACTGCCATATCACCATTTTCCAATGGCCCCATGGACTATGCCCCTATGCTACCAACAGCTGTGGAAATGTACCTGGGATATTGTAAACCATGTGCTCACTCCCTTCCACTGTCCCATCCGTCATGGATGTTTTGTCTGAGAATAAATACACTTGTGCACACAAAATATCTGTCCTTCATTAATATGACCACTCAAATGGAACTGTGAATATATTAGCCAGTTACCGTCATACTGCCGTTTTCATTGCATGAGGGAGGTCTAACAGACTGTAGTGTTTGAAGTATGTCACACTATACAGTACATTCCATTGCTGTAACACACATCTCCCCCTTCATTCATGAAGTTTACACATCAATGGTAAGGGACACCACAGCACTTTGCACATGAGTCACCCTGAAACAATGCAGTAAACCCATTGGCATCATAGAACAGTACCTGATAGCCACTGGAAGTATAGCCAGATTAGCTGGGTCCTGGAGTTGATGTCTTTCCCCTCCTCTTCCTCATCACTCTCATCCATCCTCTGAGGTGGCAGGGGTGGTTGGAAAGCATCCTCCTCATCCAGTAGTGGGATAGCTTTCCTCACAGCCAAGTTGTGCAGCGTGCAGCATGCCACCACTATCTGACACACCTTGTCAGGGACATAGCACAGGGATCCTCCAGAGAGATGGAGGCAACATAATCTTGCCTTCAGGAGTCCTATGGTCTACTCAATGACCTGTCTAGTGCGACCATGTGCCTCATTATAATGCATTACTGCATCTGTTCTAGGATTCCTCACAGGTGTCAGGAGCCATTGCATGTTTGGGTAGCCAGAATCCCCTGGAAAAGTGGGCGAAAGAGGGTTGAAACACACACTATCTACTTGCATACAGCCTGCCTATCAGCTACCTAACTGATCCAGTGTCATACACACTCACCTATGAGCCAAGCTCTGTCCCCCTGTAGTTGTCCCATCATGTGTGGCACACTGCTGTTCCTCAGGACAAAGGTGTCATGGACTGATCCTGGGAACCTTGCATTGACATGAGTAATGGACTGATCAGCAGTACACACCAATTGAACATTCATGGAGGGAAAGCTTTTCTGATTTCTGAACACCTGTTTGTTTACTCTTGGGGGTAGGAGGGCTATGTGGGTACCATCAATGGCACCTATCACATAGGGGATATTTGCAAAAGCATAGAATCCAGATTTGAAGGAGGTGAGATCAGCCCTTTGGGGAAACTGGACATAACTTTGCAGGTGTTGCACGAATCGAGAAAATGAGTCAGGATGTTGCTGAACATTGGCTGAGATACCCCGGCTGCTATGCCCACTGTAACCTGGAATGAGCATGTGGCCAGAAAATGTAGCACAGATAGTACCTGCGCAGCTGTAGGTATGGCATGGGGATTCCTATTAGCTGGCATCAGAACAGGCTCCATTTGTGCACAGAGTTCCAGGATTGCAGCTCGATTCAGGCGGTAAGTGATGATGATGTGACGTTCCTCCATGGTGGCCAGAACAACCAGGGGTCTGAAAACAGACGGGGCCCTCCCTTGCCACATGGGTCTGTACCTATGGGGGTGGAAGAAAGACACATTGAGTTGCGGCAAACACTTCAATTACATTGTTCCACATTCATCTTGTACATGCAACACTATTGTCCCTCACAGGCGCAGAGAACATGGTAATTCTGCCAGGGTAATGTCTGGTGAGGTGTGTATGTGTCATTGCATCACAGTGTCGGCACACTTCCCACTATGATTCTATGAAGAGGATCACTGATCATATCAGTACTCGACGAAGGTAAGAAGGAATGGAGCCATGGATTAGGACCCCGGACAGACTATGAAGGCGTGGTGGATGCAAAATGGCAGCCTCCTGCCCTACAGGTAGTGTAGTGCAGGAAGTGACTTCATTCCACTGGCGTTAGTTGTCATGGTGGTAGGCGATGATCACCGCCGTTCACCTGTTCATTGGATTTCCTTGGTGTCTATGGGGAAGCAGGGCCTATCACGATCACCACCAGTGGTGACGGTGCACACTGCCACTGAAAATACCGCCATTTTCATTTGCCCTTGCCGCTTGACTCCTGCACCTCGAGAGGGACGGCACTTCACTGTGTGAGCTGTTGTGTTCTGAGTCTGGTCCTCAAGATGGGACGTGCTACAGGGGAATGCACCCCGGCCTTCACCACAGAGGAGCTGGAGAAGCTGGTGGACGGGGTCCTACCCCTGTATGCAAAGCTGTATGGGCGATCAGAGGCTCAGGTAAGTTGCTATTTGACATTCATGAATGTGTGTGAATGTGGCAGATGCCTGTCAGCATTTTTGTTGGCTGTGTGGATGCTTACCCGTAATGTGTCTGGCAGTTGTGTGCTTGGCTATTGTCAATATGTGTGTCTCTATGGGCCATGTCAGGTCAAAGTGGCACAGCATTTGTCTATGGGGCACCCACACTGACATCTGTTTCTTCACTCTGTGTGCCCCATGCAGGTCAGCGCCCATCAGAAGAAAGGATTCTGGCAAGCCATCGCAAAGGAAGTGCGGACCCTGGGGGTCTACAACCAGTGGAGCACCCACCGCTGCCGGCGCTGGGCCAGGAAGACTGGAGAAGCCCAGCTGGGTATGGCCTCCCAACGTGGGAGAGGTGCCTGTCGGACCCTGACCCCCCCTAATGGCCCACAAACTGGCGGTGGCTTATCCCGATTTGGATGGGCGCTTGAAGGCAGCACAGCAGCCACAAGGGGGTGAGTACCAACACTACTGTGATGCTACTGTGCTGAGTGTAGTTAGGTGCCATGGGGTGCATGCAGTGTAGTGTCAGGCACATAGACCGGTGTGACCCTGCAGTCCTGCCCCCCCTACGTCCATTGGATAGTGTCCTTAGGTAGATATGGCAGGGATTGTAGGCCTGTGAGGGGTCCCCTGTTTGGGCTATTGGTTTAGATGTTGCCTCATGGATTTGCAGATTTGTGGTCTTGCCATCGTCTCTCATTGTATCCCAATGTAAAGTGTAGAGTGCCAGGATGGTCATGTAGTGTACTGTCAGATCATTCCTACCAGTCAGGGGCATATTTATGTCAAATATTGTATCTGCTGGGGGTTAGTGCCTGAGATGGTGGTGTTGTATGTGTGCAAACAGAATATGTGTGACCTTAATTTGACATACTTCTTTCTTGTTTTGTCCCCCTGCCCCTCCGTGCTCTTGTGTCCTTGTGTGCTTTAGCATCATCTGGTGAGGGAGCTGAGACACCAGCGAGAGGGGATGCTGCAGCCCACGGTTCCCAGGAGGCAGAGTCCACCCATGTCAAGGGGACCAGTGGGTGGGAGGGCGAGGGGAGTACCACGGGGGAGGCAACTACCACTGGAGGTAGTGACTCCGACACCTCCTCCGATGGCAGCTCCCTGGTGGTGGCAGACCCTACTTGGCCCATTCTTTATCATCTTCCGCCACCTTCAATGCCCTCCCAGTAGCTCCCCAGCAAGTATTCCGTGCCTGCTCACCCATGAAGGTGGGTGTCTCTTTTGCCCCAGGCACATCATCTACTGCCCCTGTTAGCCCTGCTGTTCTCACTGAGGAGGCTATTGACCTCCCGAGGAGCACCTCTGTAGGTCAGACAACCAGTGTGAATGCCATCCAGGGGCTGGCATCAGAGATGCAGCAATGCAATGCATTCCTGGAAGACATTCACGGTCCCATGTCTGGCTTACAGAGATCTTTTCTAACTCTGGCCTCCTCTTTGACAGCAGCCAGAGTCCCTGGTCTTTCCGTCCCCCCTCCCACCACTCCCTTCTCCCATCCCAAGCACACATCCAGAAAGCCATGCACCCAAATCAACACCCAAGTAGCAGGCAGACAAACACAAGCACCACACGTCCCACCACATGCAGGCACACACCCAACATTCCAAGGCAGACACAGCAACATCCACCTCCCCCACTGCGTCCATCCCCTTCCTCCCAGGACACAGAAATTCTCCCAGACATCAACTCCACACACATTCACCAAACATGGGCATACTGTACAGGCACCTGCATTCACGCACAGCAAACCTACACCTTATACCACCACTCCCTCAACCTCCACTCCCAAACCTGTCTCCAAGACCCCTCCAGCTGCTCCTCGAAAGCTTTTCCTCTCCCTTGTAGACCTGTTCGAACCCACTGGCCCACCTCTTCTTGTGCCCAAACGTTCCCTTGGCCTCCAGAAACCCACTCCTTCTTCATCCAAGTCCTCCCCAGTCCACCCTACACATTCCGTGCCCCTTCCCCAGTTAGGAAGAAGGCCTGTGTTGCCCCTGGTCCCTCTGCCACCCCCGGTACAGGTTCACTTCTCCTCCTTCCTACAGCAAGCTCAAACCCTCTCCGCCTCCAGAGCCTACGCCCAAGACTCCCCCTTCCAGACTGGAGTCCCGACCCCCACCACTCCCTGCCCCTGAACCCTGAGGTGCCTGGCTGTCCCACTGATGCCTCTTCTCAGTGGAGTTTTCTTTTCTATCGTAGGAGTCAAGTGTGGGCTTTGTTTGCCCTTCCGGGACATTGAAATGGACTTACCAATGGCCTTGGTTGAACAAATTGGATTTTGTTAGGAATAAATTATGTTGCCACCAGACATGTTGGTGCTATATTGACCCGTTGTACAGCGTTTCACTGTGGGGTGTGGGGGTGTGGTGTGCATTGGTGCAGGTATTTGTTGGCTTGTGCCTTGGAGGTACTTTTTGGATTGCGGTGGTGGGAGGGGTTGGGTGTGCGTTAGGGTGTGGGTGGGGTGGGTGGGTGGTTGGTTGTGTAATTGTGTCCTTTCCTTCCATGGGTGCTAAGCTGAGTTAATTAACGTCATCGTCTTCATCAGCAGTCACGGTCCTGGAGGAATATGGCAAGGAGGAGCCCTGAGATTATTTCCAACTGTTGCTCCATGTCGGTGTCGGCGTGTTCTGTGTGCCTCCGGTGAGTGTTTCCCTTCATATGGGCCGTTTCTGCCAGGCTTTGCGTGGCGGTGGTTCCTGTCCCAGAACTGATGGCGGTGTGTGTTTCATTATATGGTGGTTTGGTCTTTCTACTGGGCTGAAGATGGCCTCCCCCATTGTCGGCGGTGAGTGGATGGGACACTTGCTGTTTCTCCTATGCTTCTTTACTTGGTGGTCTGCACCGCCGGCCTGTTGGCAGTAGTTACTGCCACCGCTGGCAGTGTGGTCTTTCCCACCTGGTTCATAATGACCGCCTTAGTCAGGTTTGACCTGTCAAAATGCACCTTGGAAAATTGTGGGAGCTGTGGTGCTAGTTGCAAAACTCATGTGTAGGTCGCTCCCCCTGCCGCTGCAGCTCCACCAGCCCAGGCTCCTGACACCTCCCAGCAAGACCTGCTAAAAACAGTAAGTACTCCCCCTGCACATCCCCTCGCCCAGCCCCGCGCTACTCACCTCTCTTCTCCTGTACCTCTGTCTTCTGCCTTCCGCTCCCTCCTCCAACCTCTCTCCGCACCTCTGCTGTCCTTCTTCCCTTCGCTCTCTGCTCCTCTTCTGCAGCCCTCTTGCTGCGTGTTCTGCTCTTCTTCTGTGTCCTCCTTCTGTATTCTTCATCTGTGATCTTCATCTGTGTTTTTTTGTTTCTTCTCTGCACCCTGTCCTGCGTGTTCTTCTCCTCCTCTGTACTTTTCTCTGCGTGATCCTTCTCTTCCTCCGTGGTCTCCTCCCATCTTCTGGACGCTTCCCCTCTGCTTCTCAGGTCTCTCCTCTTCTGCCTGACTCCTCTCCTTGACTCTTCTCTCGTCCCTCCGGACTCTTCTCTTCCTCTTCTTCTTTACCCTTCTTCTTGACTCTTCTCTCTTCTGTTCTTCACTCTTCTCTCCTCTCCTCTTCTCTTCTTCCTTACTCCCCTCCTCTTCTGCTCTTCCATACTCCCCTCCACCTTTGTTCTTCCTTACTCCCCTCCACCTCTGTTCTTCCTTACTCCCCTCCACCTCTGTTCTTCCTTACTCCCCTCCACCTCTGTTCTTCCTTACTCCCCTCCACCTCAGTTCTTCCTTACTCCCCTCCACCTCTATAACCCCCCCTCCCCTATCTTTTCTCCCCTCCCCTCTACCTGACCCCCCCACCCTCCACTTTCCCGCCGCCACCTCCTGCTCGGCCCCGCCCCCGCTCCCATTCGTCGCCCCCCTCCCTCCCCCCGCCCCCAGCTGACCCCTCCTCCCCCCCTCCTCCCTCTTATGGCGGCCGCTGCGTGGCAGAGTTAGCGACCCTTGACCCAAGGGTAGGTCGCTCCCCCTGCCGCTGCGGCTCCACCAGCCCAGGCTCCTGACACCTCCCAGCAAGACCTGCTAAAAACAGTAAGTACTCCCCCCGCCCAGCGCCTCGCCCAGCACTGCGCTACTCACCTCTCTTCTCCTGTACCTCTGTCTTCTGCCTTCCGCTCCCTCCTCCAACCTCTCTCCGCACCCCTGCTGTCCTTCTTCCCTTCACTCTCTGCTCCTCTTCTGCAGCCCTCTTGCTGCATGTTCTGCTCTTCTTCTGTGTCCTCCTTCTGTATTCTTCATCTGTGATCTTCATCTGTGTTTCTTCTTTCTTCTCTGCACCCCGACCTGCGTGTTCTCTTTTCTTCTGTGTCCTTCTTCTGTGTTCTTCATCTGTGTCCTTCTTTCTCCCCTGCACCCCGACCTGCGTGTTCTTTCTTTTTTCTTCATCTGTGTTCTTCATCTGTGTTCTTCTCTCCCCTCTGCACGCCGTCCTGCGTGTTCTCTCTTCTTCTGTGACCTCCTTCTGTATTCTTCATATGTGTTCTTCATCTGTGTCCTTCTTTCTCCCCTGCACCCCGACCTGCGTGTTCTCTCTTCTTCTGTGTCCTTCTTCTGTGTTCTTCATCTGTGATCTTCATCTGTGTTTCTTCTTACTTCTCTGCACCCTGTCCTGCGTGTTCTTCTCCTCCTCTGTACTTTTCTCTGCGTGTTCCTTCTCTTCCTCCGTGGTCTCCTCCCATCTTCTGGACGCTTCCCCTCTGCTTCTCAGGTCGCTCCTCTTCTGCCTGACTCCTCTCCTTGACTCTTCTCTCGTCTCTCCGGACTCTTCTCCTCCTCTTCTTCTTTACCCTGCTTCTTGACTCTTCTCTCTTCTGTTCTTCACTCTTCTCTCTTCTGTTCTTCACTCTTCTCTCCTGTCCTCTTCTGTTCTTCCTTACTCCCCTCCTCTTCTGCTCTTCCATACTCCCCTCCACCTCTGTTCTTCCTTAGTCCCCTCCACCTCTGTTCTTCCTTACTCCCCTCCACCTCTGTTCTTCCTTATTCCCCTCCACCTCTGTAACCCCCCCTCCCCTATCTTTTCCCCCCTCCCCTCTACCTGACCCCCCCACCCTCCGCTTTCCCGCCGCCACCTCTTGCTCTGCCCCGCCCACCCCCGCTCCCATTCGTCGCCCCCCTCGTGCACACCTCCCCCAGCTGACCCCTCCTCCCCCCCTTCTCCGTCTTATGGCGGCCGCTGGCGTGCCGAAGGAGCGCCAAAGGCAAGCCCGTCTGCGCCCGTCCGCGCCTGGACCGCGCCCAGCGTCACGACCCCTGGCCCCAGCACTCCCAACCCCCGCAGCACCGCTACGACCCCAACACCCTCCACGCCCTCAACCCGGGGCGCTCCAGCACCTGCTTCCTAGCCAACCCGAAACGTACCCACGGACCCTTCGCATGCAACACCTGCAAACTCACCTTCCACCGCGAAACCACCCCGCCCGCCAGCCCAAGCAACAACAACCACCTCAAATGCATCCTGATCAACGCACGCTCCGTCCACAAGCACGCCATTAAACCATGGGACCTCCTGGACTCCCCCGCACCAGACGTCGCCTTCATCACTGAGACCTGGATGAACGCCTCTTCGCCCCGAACATCGCCATAGCCATCCCCGACGGCTACAAGATCTCCAGGAGAGACCGCACCAACCAAGTCGGTGGAGGAATCGCCATCGTCTTCAAGGACTCCATCAGCGTCACCACCTCCACAGAAGACACCACCCTCGCCGCCGAACACCTACACTTCCAGATCCACACAGACCGCAGGACCACCCTCAGAGGAACTCTCATCTACAGACCCCCTGGTCCTCGCGCCCTCTTCAGCGACTCTATCTCTATCACTCTATCATCTCCCCGCACGCCCTTGCCTCGCCGGACTAAATCCTCCTCGGTGACCTCAACTTCCACCTGGAACAGAACAACGACCCCAACACCACCGCCCTGCTGGACAACCTTGCCAACCTCGGCTCAAGCAACTGGTGAACACCCCCACCCACATCGCCGGACACACGCTCGACCCCATCTTCTCCGCCAGCAACCACGTATCCTTCAGCCACTCCTCCGTTATACACTGGACCGACCACAGATGTGTCCACTTCACCTTCCGACGCGAGACTCGCCACCTCCGCACACAATCCATCCCACGCCGACATTGGAACAAAATCCCAGCGGAACAGCTTCTCTCCACTCTCAGCGACAACCAACCCACCTTCTCCACCGACCCCAACGACGCAGCCCTCAGCCTCACTCACTGGATCACCAACTGCGCAGACAACCTTGCTCCCCTCAGACGCCTCCCAAGACAGACCAACACTAAGAAACCTCTCTGGTTCACAGACACCCTCAAGGAATCTAAAAAAAACTGCTGCACCCTCGAGAAAGCCTGGCGCAAGGACCACACCGCAGATAACATGTCTGCCCTCAAGAACGCCACCCGCGAACACCACCAACTGATCCGCACCACCAAAAGAAATTCCTTCACAGACAGACTGGACAAGAACACTCACAACAGCAAAGAACTCTTCAACATTGTCAAAGAGCTCTCCAACCCTAACGCCAACGCCATCACGCCCTCACAAGACCTCTGCAACTCCCTCGCCACCTTCTTCCATCGTAAGATCACCGACCTACATGACAGCTTCGGACACCAGACCTAGCCAACCACCACAGAACCTACAACCCCAGCCATCACCCTCAACGCCTGGACTCTCATCAACACGGAAGAGACCAAAGCCACCATGAACTCCATCCACTCCGGTGCCCCCTCGGACCCCTGCCCACACTTCATCTTCAACAAAGCCGACGACATCATCGCCCCGCATCTCCAGGCCATCATCAACAGCTTGTTTGCTTCTGCCACCTTCCCCGAGAGCTGGAAACACGCAGAAGTCCACGCCCTACTGAAGAAACCTACGGCGGACCCCAGCGACCTGAAGAACTTCCGCCCCATCTCGCTCCTCCCCTTCCCCGCCAAAGTCATAGAGAAGACCATCAACAAGCAACTTACCAACTTCCTGGAAGACAACAACCTACTCGACCCCTCTCAGTCCGGATTCCGAGCCAATCACAGCACAGAAACCGCCCTCATCTCAGTCGAAGATGACATCAGAACTCTGATGGACAACGGAGAAACATTTGCCCTCATCCTCCTCGACCTCCGGCTGCCTTCGACACCATCTGCCACCGAACCCTAATATCCCGCCTCCGCTCCACCGGGATCCAAGGACAGGCCCTGGACTGGATCACCTCCTTCCTCTCCAACCGCTTCCAAAGAGTCTACCTCCCACCCTTCCCCTCAGACCCCACCGAGATCATCTGCGGCGCCCCACAAGGTTCCTCGCCTACATGAGCCCCCTCGCCGACATCGTACGCAAACACAACATCAATATCACCTCCTACGCCGACGACACTCAGCTGATACTTTCCCTCACCAAGGACTCCACCAGCGGCAAGACCAACCTGCAAGATGGAATGAGAGACGTCGCAGAATGGATGAAACTCAGCCGTTTGAAACTGAACTCAGACAAAACGGAAGTCGTCATCCTCGGAAACACCCCGTCCGCCTGGGACGACTCCTGGTGGCCCACGGCCCTTGGCACCGCACCAACCCCCTCAGACCACGCACGCAACCTCGGATTCATCCTGGACCCTCTTCTCACCATGACCAAACAAGTCAACGCCGTATCATCCTCCTGCTTCCTCACCCTCCGCATGCTCCGAAAGATCTTCCGTTCGATCCCCGCCGACACCAGAAAGACCGTGACCCACGCCCTCGTCACGAGCCGCCTGGACTACGGCAACACCCCATACGCAGGAACCACGGCCAAACTCCAGAAACGCCTGCAGCGAATTCAAAACGCCTCCGCCCGCCTCGTCCTCGACATACCCCGCAACAGCCACATCTCCGCCCACCTGAGACACCTGCAATGGCTTCCCGTCAACAAAAGGATCACCTTCCGGCTCCTCACCCACGCACACACAGCCCTCCACAACAAGGGGCCCGAATACCTCAACCGTCGCCTCAGTTTCTACACGCCCACCCGTCAGCTTCACTCCGCCAACCTCGCACTCGCCGCCGTCCCTCGCATCCTCCGCACCACGGCAGGTGGGAAATCCTTCTCCTACCTGGAGGCCAAGACATGGAATTCCCTCCCCACCAACCTCAGGACCACCCAGGACCACCCCGCATTCCGGAGGCAACTCAAGACCTGGCTCTTCGAGCAGCAGTAACCCCTTCCCCCTAGCGCCTTGAGACCCTCACGGGTGAGTAGCGCGCTTTATAAATGTTTTTGATTTGATTTGATTTGATTTGGTAGATGTGGTAAAAGTAGGGGCGGGTGGAATGCCTCATTCCGCCCATAGAATTGGCAGAATTTGGCAACTCCGTTTTACTCTTGTAATGCAGAGTTCTAGCCAAATCCCATCAATTGCTGATTGGCAGATTTCTTTCCCGTGAGGTTCCTGAAATGTGAATGAGATTTGGCACTCCCTAGCTCCACCTATTGGTGGAACTCCACGGAAGAGTTTCTATGTGACTCTGTGGAATTCAGTGAAGTGAAACTCTGCGAGTACCGCCTACCCCTAGGTAAAAGGAGTTACTGCACATCAGAATTTAACTAGCAGCTCATGATGAGGGCTTACGTGTGTGCTTTTCTTATTGGGTGACAGTCCATTTTGACTTAGCAGGACAGGAAGAGAAGTGGGGCTAGGAGCTTGGGCTGCTGAAATGTTTTGCATTGTACATTAGGAAGCCCAGCTCTGTTCCTAATTTTCTATGCAGCATATCTCAGCAACCCGATCTCCCAATCTGCTGAACCACATATTGCTAATATTACTGGTATAAATGGACAAACACTTTCAGATCCACTATTGTTAATACTAAACAAACCAGAGAGCAAGGGCACTAAGCAAGTGAGCAGCTTGTTCTCCTACAAAAAGGAAGGTTTACAGGAGAAAAAATGCCCAGCTTCCCAACGTTGACTGCTAGATGTTGGAGCGATGCGAGGGAGTAGTCATGGCTGGTGGCATGCAGTAGTTACTACTCATTGCCCTACTCTTAGTCCTCACCAGCCTTATATTTGCTGTTGAAGGTTCATGGGTGAAACAAGCGATGGTAACTTCTGTAAACTATGGGCCTCATTTTGTAGAAAATGGTGCAGCGCAGTGCCACAAGCAATATTGCTATGCCAAGCTAAATTATTTCCAAAACACAGGGAAACACTGTGCTTACAAGAATACAGCACATCCCTGTGTTTTCCCCTGCGCCAGCACTAAATCAGCTCCTTAGTGCCATCGCAGCCACCCGTGCACCATGATGCAATGATGCCTGCGTTGCAGGGGCGATCATTTATGAAAAGGAAGGGACACCTTCATGCACATAAACAATCATTAATGGTGTTTTACTCCTTCTATGTGTGCTGCAAAATGCAGCACACATATGAAGAGAAAAAAACAAGAAGAAATAAAAGTATTTCTCCTCGTTGTGCCACTCTAATGCAACTCCTGGGGTGGTGTTAGTTTTTGGTGCTGCCTCACGTTTACAATTTCTTGTAACTCTGGGACAGCGTCAAAAAGCAATGGGTTTTGTGTGGGGATTCCCACAGCAACAGCCATTTAATGCCCTTTTGCGCAGAAACTGAATTGGGTGGTCCATATTTACAAGGCTGCGCTAAGCCACGTAAATTGGCTTAACACAGACTCGTAGATATGGAGCAGGGCTCCAGTGGCACAAGGACCTTGTAAATGAGCCCCTAGATCTGTTGTTTCAGAAAATCTATTTTCTTTACTTTCCTGGCACTGAACTTGTTATCTCTGAGTCAACGGTCACAAGGGAAGTGTTAAGGGTCACAAAGGGCAGGGCAAGCTGCTACCTTTGGAAAAATCCAATTGATGTCCATGGGGTACCAGGGAATTCGCACTGATTCTAGGAAATTCTGCTTTTGTTTCAGGCAATAGTTTAACTTGAAAAAACATTACTCCAGTATTGGAGAAAAGCATATTTTCAATCAGAATTCTAAGGAATTAGGGAACAGTAAATTGGTGATTAAATGCGCAAAGGTGACACATCACACATCACTTATTAAGTGATTTTCCACAGGTCGAGAACTCATTCGAGTGTATGGTGGGTCTTTGTCCAATTAAGAATCAGAAAGGTATTCAAAACCTGCTCTGATAAGTTAAGAGTGAATCTTTCAATTTATTTAGAAGTAGCTGACGAGACTGAAGTACTTTTGTGTTGGTATAATAAAAAATATTTGGTTCATTGTTGAGACAGAGAGAAATTGGGAAGGAGCAAGTTGTGACGTAACAGTGTACTGAGCTGGTATTGGTCAGTCGGTTTGAGGTCATTCTGTGATTGGTTAAAAATCGGCAAGAAGTACGTAGCTATTGATGGATTATACTTTGAACCGTACTATGATTGGATAAAAGTGGGGCCAATGTATTGACATACACGAAACAGATTGTAAAATAATTTGAACATTGCTGTTTACCATTTAACAGACCCGTTATAAGAAGTTTTCGTGAACATTTTTAAAGCTATTAGGAGAATTGTGAGAGGTGATGTGGTGATTCCAGTCAGAGGGAATACCAGCATAACATCTGATGATCGAGCGAAGTTTACAAACGTGTTCGACTTCAAGAATGGAACAGAGTGACTGAAAAGGAGGAAACATTGAGACTCCCAAGGTGAGAATCATTTGCTTTGGGAATTCTTGGAAAATTGAGGGATGTCTC
Organism: Pleurodeles waltl; assembly: GCF_031143425.1. Classification (NCBI taxonomy): domain Eukaryota; kingdom Metazoa; phylum Chordata; class Amphibia; order Caudata; family Salamandridae; genus Pleurodeles; species Pleurodeles waltl. The sequence continues at coordinate 829,378,734 of NC_090437.1, read as the reverse complement.
ATGTGAAATTAAGCCTCCTGCTAGACCTCTGCAGTTTGCGGCACTATGTGAATGGGAAAGAATGGCATTGAAACTTGACAAGGAGCAATATGAAAGAAGGGCTTCAGAGAACTATACAGATGTGATTTGGGATCACAGAGCATGGGTATGGCGGAAAGGTATAGCTGAAGGTACTAGGTTGTATCCCTTATGTACCAAAGAACAATTAAATAGGGAAAAATATTGTGAAAGGCCACCAAGAAAGAAATTAGAGTGAAAGTGAGGTAAGGAATGACCCAAAGATAGATACTGATTCATATTCTGGAGATGATGTCCTGGAAGAGATGTTGCTCAAACATCCGCCACTGTAAATAGAACCTACAACTGTTGGTACCAGGGGTAATGTAGCCACTGCCACAGCTCCTGAAGATACTGAGATTTCACAAATTGCTAACCAGATGCAATTGATAATGCCTGTTAATGTACAAACTGTAATGACCCAGCCGATTCTGCTGCAGTCAGTGATAGCTTATTGATAGCTTAGCCAATTGTTGCAGAGCTTGTTATTGCACAGTTTGTAATCCAACAAGCAGTTACTAGTGCTCCAGCACAAATCTGGATGGCTCAGACAATATCTCCAACTGATGCACCAGTTGATCTGGTCACAGTGGCCCAGACTATTGGATTAGTTGCCCAATCGACAGTACTGACACGGATTATACCGATCACAGTGACTCAGCATCCAACTGGGAATACATCTACAGCTAGTTTTATCCCAAATTCACAGAATTCACTAATCGTTGTGTTGAATACACCACAAATTATTCCAGCCTTAGGGGAAGGTAGTCGGTTTGTCTTTATGACACAGACTTCAAATTTATTGAGATGATAACATTTTTGAAAGGAAGAATTCCGCCTAAAGAGCTGGATTATGTGAAGATGAATGGAATACAACAGGAAGTTTAGGAAACAGTGCATGAATTCTATAAGTGATTGATGAAGGCTTTTCCGCAGATACAGGGCAGGCACATTTGGATCCAGGAGACATGGGGTTTTTCATTACATCTGTGCTTGGCTTGAGGACTGAGATTTGTCAGTATATACATCAGATAGTGATTTGTTGTCAGACAAAATCTTTAGATGAAATCTGAAAGTATTCACAATATTGTAGTGATGAGCAGGGGATTAAGCAGTGAAAAATGAATGAGAAGTTTATGTTGGATCTGAGTACGTTTGCGCAACACGGTTTCCAGAACTTGTCGGGTGCTGAGAATGTAGCTGCCATTCAAGGTATGAGAGGAGTATTGTAAAATAGAATTGAGACAGGAGGGCATGTGTTGCCTGGTAGAGGAAGAGGTATTACTATTGACTTGGGTACAAGTGTTGATGTTGCGATGTGGAAGAAAATGACTGCTCGTCATGTGTGCAATGAGGTGGGGCAGTTGAAACACAAATGTAGGCTCAATCCAGATAGAAATCAAAATAATCAGATGTAAGATGAAAATCAAGTACAATTGCCAAATGTTTCAACGTGAACAGTGCAAATCCCAGTACAAAATCAACTCCAAATGATACCTATGCCACAAGCTCTTGTAGTTCAGCCTGTTGTGAATATTTTTTTAATGAGAACCAAATGCGATGCAGGCTCAAAATTCCAATGTAATTCAACAATTTTCCATGGTTGATAACAGAGAAATGCTGAGCTCTGGCATGTTGCAATGACTGTGCTCAAAGGGGGAGTCAGATTGCATCCTGGATGCAATCTTACAGGTAGACCAGAGTGGACCATATCTAGAGGGAAACATGAACCACCAAGTGTCATTTCTTATTGACATAGGAACTACCAGCGAACAGGGGAAGTGCCAGACCTATCCTTCTCGGGAAAAGAAATAAAAGTTATGGGTGTTGCAAATAAGCAACTTGCCAACCTGATTTCTGAATAGGTACCTGTAAAGATAGGGGCTTTTGCCGAAAAATATTTTGTATTGTGTGATTTAAGTCCTGCAAATCTGCTAGGGAGATATTTGTTGTGCAAGTTAAATTGTGCCATAAGTTGTAATCAAAATGGAATTGAGTTTCAAACACATGTTGATGACATGGAATTTAAAACTAAATGGAATTGAGTTTCAAACACATGTCAATGACATGAAAATGACCCAGGGAAACTGCAGAGTTCTACCCATGTTAGTTCTAATTGACTTGCCAATTAATTAATTGAAAGGGTTAAACCTGAAGTGTGGGATGTGACAGGAATGAACATTGGATTGATCAAGGGAGTTGAGCCAGTTTGAATAAACATAATGCCAAATGCAGCTTTATGAGCTAGACATAAGGCCTTAAAGACAATTTTCTTATTGATTGGGAGCCAATGAAGGGTTTTCAGACCTTCCTTAATAGAGGCTTGCCTGACAATATTTAGAATAAGCCTAGCAGCTGTGTTTTGCATCATCTGCAACTTATTTATACTTCTCTTATTCATGTTTAGATAGAGGGAATTACAATAGTGTAAGTGGGAGGTGATAAGAGCAATAACAACAGTTTGGCGTAAATCATAGGGAATGAAAGGGAATATCTTCCTCTGTGTTCTAATTATATAGAAACAGGTATTAGATGTAAGACTGGTTTGAGCATTAAAAGTCAGGGAGTTATCAACTAAAACACCTAGATTATGTGCAGTTCTAGAGGAGTGGGAAGGGGACCACACTCCATGTGCCACCAGATATCAAACCATATTGTTCTCAGGGTCCCAAATACCAATACCTCTGTCTTTCCGGCATTGAGCTTGAGCTCATTGTTGCTCATCCATTTCTCAATTTCTCAATGCAGGACAGAGGTCACGTCATTAGAAATTGTCACAGTGTTTTGCGTATCATCTACATAAGATTGAACTTCAAAACCAAAGGATCGAATAAGGGAAGCCAATTGTGCCACATAAATGTTAAAAAGAGTCAGACTCAACAAAAGAGTCGACAGAGATCAGGGGGCCACCGCACGGGAGACTAAAGGCATCAGCCCTAAAATCCCCACAATTGACCACTTGAAATCTATCAGTTAGAAAAGAGGACAGACTGCATGTCCGTCTATCCCAATCTCCCTCAACCGCTGATTCATTCACACATGCCACACTCGGTCAAATGCAGTGGACACCTTTGATTAACTAAATGCTGGAGAAGGGCATTTTGAGGGAACTAATTGGGAGCCCATCTAACTAATCAATTATGGGATTATGGAAGTTGAATGGCAAGTTTAGAATTGCACAAGATTTGCGGAAAATAAATGAAATTGTTATCCCATGATGTCTCGTGTTACCGAATCTAGACACCATATTTTATCAGATTCCAGGCACAGCTGAGTGGGTCACAGTGATTCTTTTTTGTCAGGCCTTTTTCTCGATACCATTACATGAGCACAGTCAATTCTTACTCTCCTTTGTGTTCAGATAGAAGGTATTAACGTGGTGCGGTGTCCTACAAGGGTACGCAAAGAGTCCATCTCTTTTAAAGCAGATGTTGAAAAAGAATTTAGAGTCCCTAGACTATCTGGAAGTTCAGTTCTCATTCAGTACATTGACAATCTACTGGTTCCATCAAGTACTAAATAAAATTGTCAGCTAGATTCTGTAGCTTTATTAAATCAGTTGGTTTAGAATGGACACAAGATGGCACCCAGCAAATTGCAGTACTGTCAGAAACAAGTGCAATATCTGAGCTATATCATTGAGAAAGGTGTAAGGAAAGTGTCCAGAGAGAGTTGAGATAATTTTGACAATGAATCCTCCAAAAACACAGAAGGAAGTTAGGATGTTTTTTGGGAATGTTGGCTTCTGTAGACAGTGGATACTCAACTTTCCCCTGGTGGCAAGGCGTCTACTGAGGATGACTCATAAGGCTGCAACTAATCTGATTCCATGGGACAACAATTGTATGAAAGCTTATCTGAAGCTGAGAGAAAGCACTGGAAGTGCCAGATTATATAAAATAATTAATTCTGTTTTGCAATGAGAGGGAGGGCTGCGCTTTTTCAATGCTAACCGAAACCCATGGCAGTTACAAAAAAACAATTGCATACTTTGCCATGACTCTCGACCCTATGGCAACCCCTTTGCCTAGCAGTCTGAAAGCAGTGCCCGCAGTAAGTGTGAGTTTCGAGAAGTGTGAAATCATTATGATGGGATTTCTTTTGACTCTGTTGGTCCCGCTTTCGGTTGAGGTGTTACTAACAAGAACTAAAACACAGTACCTCACAAATTTGAGGCTCACAAAGTATGAGCAACAAGTTTGGTCTGGAAGTAACACGGCGCTAAGGAGATGTCAGGTTCTGAATACTAGCACTTTGTTGCCCATACCTGGACCGGACATAAAAGACAAGCTCCTGATTAATGCGGATGATGTTCTTTTTGTGGACGGTTCATGTTTAAGAACATGCTGTATGTACCATCCAAGAAATAGTTGAAGCTTTATGGCTACCAGATATTTCTTCAGCACACGCTGCAGAATTAGTTGCCCTTACTAGAGCTTGCAGTCTGACAACTAAAATTAGAGTAATGATTTATGCTGATAGCCAATATGGATATGATGTTGGCAATGACTATGGGCCATCGTGGTCACAGTGAGGGTTATGACCTCAGCTGGTACACCCATTAAAAATGGGCAGCAGGTAAAAGATGTTTTGGAAGCTTTGCAGGAACCAACAGAAATTGCCATTGTGAAATGTGAGGCACTTATGAGCGATTGTAGCTATGTCACCATCTGAAACAGGTACGCTGATGAAGTGGCGTGCTACTGTGCAACTATGTCATGCACTTACAATGGATCATACATGACAAAGAACCATGAAGGGAGTCTTCTTGCTGTGATTTTGAGAACAGCTGACAATTGGGATGAACTGAGACGAATGCAAGAGAATCTTCCTTCTGCAGAGAAACAAGGGGGCATATTTATACTCCGTTTGCGCCGAATGTGCGTCAAAAATTTTGACGCACTTTCAGCGCAAACGTTGCCCCATATTTAAACCCTGACGCCCGATCCGGCGCACCAGGAAAATGGCGCTATGTGCGCCAGTTTTTGGAAGCGGCACCCCGCCCTGCGTTAATGACATGCAGGGTAGGCGTTCCCGTCCAAAAACAGACGCACATAGCGGTGCGTGGTATTTATGCTCCAGGGCAAAAATCACTCCCGCGCGGCAGGCGGCGCTAAAAAATGGCGCAAAGCACGAATAGCGTGAAATTTTAACGCCTGGGTCAGGGCAGGCGTTAAAATGGGGCAAACACACCTGTACTTAATCAGAACACACAGAACAAACAACAGAGCAGCAGAGCAGCAGAGCAGCAACAGGGAGACATGGAGGTGCTTTTTCTTCAACGTGCACGTAGACGCAGAGCCCTGCAGCAACAACAGCAGCCACAACAACAACAGCAGGGACCCCAAAGACAGCGCAGAAGGCAGGAGAGGATATTCCGCCCACGAACAACCCTGCATGGCCTCAGGGAACGAGACATCATCCAGAGGTACCGGTTGAACTGGCAGGCCATTCAGCAGCTGCTGACCAATATTGAACAGCAATTGGCCCCCACTTTAGTGACTCCACGCACTATCCCAACCGAAACAAAGCTGCTTGCCGTACTTCACCTGCTGGCAAGTGGCTCGTTTCAGACAACTGGTGCCCTGGTTGGTGGAATCTCACAACCATCTTTCTCCGCATTCCTGCCTAAAGTAGTGGATGCCATCATTGGACTGACACCCCGCCACATCTGCTTCCCTAACACAGTGCAGAAGCAGCAGGAAACAAAACAGGGGTTCTACGCCATCAGTGGCTTTCCGCACGTCCTTGGTGCAATCGACTGCACACACGTACGCCTTGTGCCACCTGCTGCGAGTGAACACCTCTACCGCAACAGGAAGCACACACATTCCATCAACGTGCAGGCCATAGTCGATCACCAAGGACTGATCAGCAACATTGTGGCTAAATATCCTGGGAGTGTACATGACGCATTCATCTTCCGTCACTGCACCATCAACCAACACTTCCAGGATGGACGGTATGGCAATGGACTACTTGTTGGTAAGGACAAAAATCTACTTATATACTCACTGCACAGAAACCCTCTAGGATAAACAACCCATACACCACAATAGCAACACCTAGACAGGAACACACTGAGGTACTCACATCACTAGCCATGTGTCACAAGTCACCATTGAACCTCTCACACATTTGAATTTACTCCACAGCTTAGTGTGAAGACATTCATGACTGTGGTTGCCTAAATGTCACCTTGCAAATTGGAAGTCTCACAATAACCTGTACACTAATACAATGCATAACTCTTAAGGGATGGGATGGCCTGGCTATGTTCATATGAACGTTTCTAATACCCTTTCATGTTTCAACTCTGCATGGAACTATCATCACACCCCCAGTGAGGACACACGGACACCTGTGTCACAAGTCACAATGCAAGGGAGGGCACACTGTACTTGAGAAACCAATACATCCTGCTGACAAACAGTTAGACAACAAACACTTGCTCAGCCAAGGAAAAAAAACAATGCCAAAGTTTCCACCAACAACCATAGGTTGTCACATTAGTACACAAAATAGTCACAGACAACACAACACAACTACTGCCATCAAAGATACGTACAACAGTGCCTCCTACATCTAATTGATACCATTCTGTGTTTCTCTTTCAGCTGATCAGGGGTATGGCATCCAGCCTTGGCTAATGACACCATATGGGAACCCAAATACTGCTGCTGAGCGGGCATACAATGACGCCCACAAGAGGACCCGCAGCATTGTGGAGAGGACCTTTGGGATCCTAAAGTCAAGGTTCCGCTGCCTTGACATCACTGGCAGAAGCCTACTATACTCCCCAGAGATGGTCTGCAAAATCATACTCACTTGTGCCATATTACACAATATTTGTGTACAAAGGAACATTCCCCTCCTTGAACCGGACCCAGACATGCCTGAGGATGATGATGAGGAGGATGCTGGCCTGCAACAGGAGGGGGAACAACCTAACACCGCAGCAGGAGTGCGTAGGCGCCAACAGCTTGTGAACAATTTTTTTACTTAAGTTATTATAATCACTTGTATTCCACACTTGTAAATAAACACAGATAACAAACACCACATCATGCTTTGGCCTATTCATTTCTGACCACCTTTAGTTTGAAATAGCTGAAGATGAATGTCGTCTCATTGATCAAGAATGCCATTAAAATTCATCACACCAAAAATAAACATCACAACTGTATGCACAGACGGTAGGATGTGACATGTTACATTACCATACACAGAGCCCAACAAGAGTACAAATGTGACAATTACACATGCCGGATCCAAACAACTGAAACAGTCTCTCATCCAGCCCAAAATTGGAGATCATTTGAAAGTCACATCACACGTGTTCAGAGACAGGGTGGGACCATCCATATGTACGTGAACATGTCATCAATGGCTTCTCTCAAGTGAATGATGTGAGAAATACACAATTGCAACAACATCAGCTGCCACTAACTCAGGAGGAGACCTTGAAGTTACAGTGACAACATACACACAGACAGGTCATACTGGATCCACATTCCCACACACATGTACACATATGTCATACAACCAACCTAATATTTGAAAGTAGACCATCACAGTTGTGTCCCAGTTTGAACCTAGCAGGAAGATTGTAACATGACACTAAACCAGTTTATGCAGAAAGGGACACAGACAAGCAAAACAATCTTCGCATTATCACATCGTGAACGCTGAGAGTCTTGCAAACTTAGGGGGTCATTCTGACCCTGGCGGTAATTACCGCCATGGCGGAGGTCGGCGGTAGCACCGCCAACAGGCTGGCGGTGCACCGATGGGCATTCTGACCGCGGCGGTTCAGCCGCGGCCAGAAACGGGAAGTTGGCGGTGTACCGCCGACTTCCCGCTGCCCTTGAGAATCCGCCATGGCGGCAGAGCGCGCTCCGCCGCCATGGGGATTCTGACACCCCCTACCGCCATCCTGTTCCTGGCGGGTCTCCCGCCAGGAACAGGATGGCGGTAGGGGGTGCCGCGGGGCCCCCGTAAGAGGGCCCCACAAAGAATTTCAGTGTCTGCTTTGCAGACACTGAAATTCACGACGGGTGCAACTGCACCCGTCGCACCTTCCCACTCCGCCGGCTCCATTCTGAGCCGGCGTCCTCGTGGGAAGGGTGTTTCCCGCTGGGTTGGCGGGCGGACTTTTGGCGGTCGCCCGCCAGCCCAGTGGGAAAGCCAGAATGACCGCCGCGGTCTTTCGGCGGGAACCGCTTGGCGGGCGGCGACCGCCGACCGCCGCGGTCAGAATGACCCCCTTAGTCATATGAAAATGGTATGCAACTTAGCTCCAAATCATCATTACTGCAAACGTCAAATGGGCTAATGAGATGAATGAATGGTCAACAGTCAGTCATACCATATGGCCTTACATTCGCCCGCTGCTGCAGGTTTGCCAGGATATGATAAAAATACTCCATGGATACAGTAGCTATTCTGGATGGTCAAATCCTAGGGTGCTGGGGGCCTAACTCCACCTCTACCACCCCCAAAACATACAAGAATCATGTACTTGTGAACTAAACACATGCATAAGGCACATGTGTGGCCTCCATGTCACAAGTCCTACACAAATATGAAACACAAAATCATAATGGGACATGGTCAGCCCCATAAAAACTGAAAGTGACTCTCCCACTCCCTGTTAGGACTACAGATAAAAGCATCCCCATCATAAAGGTGGGGACATTTTGGAGACGGAATCCATAATGGTATCAAAAACATCATTTCAAAATAGCCATCAGCAATTACACCAAATATGTTGTCAAATTTGGTCAATACATTAGTTAACGTATCCCAAACATCACAGTGTGAAGGCCGTCTATACATAAAAGTACGGACATTTGTCATATACAAACACAAATGTGTCTCACATCGCACCGTTTTACCATGACAAATCACCTTTCCAAAGCTAAACACATGAAGACATTTGGATAAATTTGCTCCATATTCTACGCATACAGCATGGCCGTCATAATTTGTTCACGTACATGAGTGCACACAATGCAGAGTCAGATACAAATGTATCCAAAAGTGTCTTGATATTTCACCTTCAAATTATTATTTACATCCACAATATTTTTGACTCTGCATCATGTGCACTACTGTACGTGTAAAAAAAAACACGCCCATGATGTATGCGTCGTGAAATTGACGCTACATGCACAATATGTTGGTCATTTCATGTACAGTATTAATTATTAATATTCATATCATATTTTTTCACTCCGCATCATGTGCACCACTGTACGTGTAAAAAAAATGACGCCCATGATGTATGCGTGGTGAAATTGACGCTACATGCACAATATATTGGTCATTTCATGTACAGTATTAATTATTAATATTCATATCATATTTTTTCACTCCGCATCATGTGCACCACTGTACGTGTAAAAAAAATGACGCCCATGATGTATGCTTGGTAAAAATGACGCTACATGGACAATATGTTTGTCATGTCATGTACATTTTAAATTATTAATATTCATATAATTTTTTTTCACTCCGCATCATGTGCACTACTGTACGTGTAAAAAAAATGACGCCCATGATGTATGCGTGGTAAAAATGACGCTACATGGACAATATGTTGGTCATCTCATGTACAATTTGAAATATTAATATTCATATCATATTTTTACACTCCGCATCATGCGCACTGTAATGCGTCAAAAAAATATGACGCACATCTGTGTATGCGTGAAAATATGACGCATTACGCGAAAATAAAAACGGCGGCCATTTTATGCAGGAAGTGATGTAATAGGATATCCTGTTTACCAAATCTGTACTGGGAGTTGACTTTCACTTTCACTTTGCAGTCTCAGAGTTATCTAGACTGTGTGGTTGTGTGAAAGGTGTTGTCCTGTGTTTTACTGCTTTAGTGTCCTGTGTGCCTTGTATTTTGTCTTTGTGTCAATCTTTTATTGTTGTCTAACATTGTCTCAGTCTGTTTAGTGTTATTTTGTCTATACCTGTGATAGTTTGTATTGTCTGTGGGAGTCTGTTGTGGGTAGCATAGTTTGGGGGGTTAGTTGGGCTATTTTTCTCCTTCTTCTTTTTCTTTCACACCTCTACCTTTCCCCATTTCCCACTTTTTCTTTCATTTTTCTTTTGTACTTTTTTACACCTCTCATCATGTCAGGTAGGCCTCGCCTGTCCAGGATGGGTGAGGACGAATTGGGGGGCTTCATATGGCTCGTAAGCCATTTCCTCCCACTGATGCTGGAGGCTGGGGGCCGTGTGATACAGGGGTATCACACGGAGGCGAGGAAAATCCGTTGGGAGAAGGTGCGCCATCACCTGGTCCGGGTCTACGGGAGTCTGAGGAATATACATCAACTCAAGCACCGCTGGGCAGATCTGATCAGCAGGGAACAGGACCTGCTGGACCACCTGGGACTCCGGATTGGTGGCTATGTTGGTGAGTACTAATCAATTACATGGGAATAATAGGAATGTGTGCATGAACATGTGATGATTGGTAGCCAATCTGCAAAATAAGTAGCTGACTGCGTGTTATGCTAGGGAAACCTAGGCCCATGGGTATACACATAAATCCCCATTTTTGCTACACATGTACACCCAATAACAGCAGTAAAATGCAACATCTATTTGTATTTTGCTAAGTAGCCCCCTCTCTGCGTCACAAAATGATGCAAATGCTGCGCTACAAAGGTATACATATGTGTCCAAATGTGTATTTGTTGCAGGATGTGTATGAAGACCTATGCTACCAGGCCGATGCCTCATTTTTGCAACACATACCAGATGGCTGTAGCTGCATGGAATGTACTGTTGCATTTGTGTCTGAAAAGCAACACGTGAACTGCTCTATTTGTACTCTACTGGTCATAATGGCCAGTGAGTACGTCATGTAGAAACAACATAGCTACATATGTAGACGCCATAGCTAGACCGAAAATTGCAAACACACGATGATGCTACACATGTGTGTTGCCTTCACGTCACATGAAGTTAGTCATGTTGTCCACACATATGTCACATGTGTGTCTGGTTGCTGTGTGTTGAACCTGTCCACATAGCCTGTTTGATTGTGAGTGGTCATGCAGTCCTCATGGAACCAGTTGTGGAATGTTTCTCTCTGGGATGCACATGCTGAGATGTATGGATCACATGATTGTTGGGGCCTACTAATGGAGGATTAACTTGGACGACACATGACTGTCCTGGCCACTGCATGAGTGTAGTAGGGTGTGTCACTGGAGCAGGAGACTCATCCAATGATAATCTAGAATACAAAGTCAGCCAGGCAGGATGAGCATGTGTGAAAGTGTATCATTACCATGTAATATTCACACACTGTCATTGTAACAGGAATTATTTGTCTGTTCACCCAGTCTGAGTATAATCTTCCTTTCATGCTTTACAGGTGGACCAGCCCCATACACCGTTGGTGAGGTGGCCCATTTTGACGACCCCGATACCTACAGTGAGTGTTGCCTAAGTGCTATTTACATTGTTTGGAAATGAAGCATGATGGATTACTGTGTGTTCAGGATAATTCATGATTTGATGTGCTGGCCGTTCATTGGCTTTGTTGTTTTGGTGTGATATCAAATTGGAATAATGTTTCTGTAAAGCAATACCTAGTCATCTCTCAGATTGAGGGGCAGTAGGTCATTCAATTAGTGCGACAATTGGGAATGGCATGACTCATTTTGAATACACTGGTCAATGTTAGACTTGGTCAGGAACTTGCCATTAACTGAGTCAGCATATCAGACTGACAGTCTCCCAGATAGCTTAGGCACATGGCTTCGATGACAAGTGCTTCTTCCTAGTTGAGGATGGACTGTGTACACTGTAGGTCGGATCTTCCGGGGGCATGTACTTCCACAAGGTGACCTCGAAGTGTGTGTGACTTGAGTGCAATGGCCTAGGTGTTCTGTTGAATCATGTGAATGGGTGTTCTACCTCCTCTGTGTGTGTTGTAAAACATGCCTCACTAATAGTATGTTATGTTGGGCTAAGTCATATCATTTTGACATGTGTGGACCTGGGATGTGACAAGGTTGGGGCTGACTCCAACGTGTTGCTAGCCCTTCATAGGTGTTGTGTGTGAAGGCACATGCTTGTTGAACTTTCTGTACACTCCTGGTTGTGCATTGATCATGGGATTGTTGTTTGTTCTTCCCACACCACCCACAAAGACTGGGATGTTACTGTGAAACAGGGTACCTAGGACTGTAGCAACCAGTATGTTACACGTACTTAACACCTTTTGTGACTTGAGTTTGTACCTAGGTCCAGATGTAGCAAAATGTCTACACATTGCAAATAGCATAATTTGATGTTAGTGAGTTGCAAACGTCTGTTTCCTAATCCGAAATGTTTTTGGTGGTCATGTACATATTAGCAAAATGCTTTTGTAAATGAAAAAAATAAAGGAGTTTACCAGCCCTACTTGCAAATCACAGTGGTAGGCAATCCCATTTGCTAACGAGTACGTGGTTGCAAAGTGAGTAGCTGTTATCATCCACTTGAAGTGGATGCTAACCAACTTGCTGACTGGAAGGGCTCCTCATTGTGAACCTTCACCTTTGTGAGTGGACCAAAATACTCCTGCACAAAACAGCCAGTGGTCTAAGGGAGCAATAATTATTGTGTAAATTACGTAAAAACCAATTGTTGTGAATTTAAACAAATAGCAGCTCATTTTCCTTTCAGATAAAGGGCCTACACTTGGTGAAAAATAACTTGCTTCATTTAAAAGCAGTCACGTCTATGGAGTTCGGCTGTGCCCAGCAGGCCTCCATCCCCGTGAGTGCCCATAGTTGCTAAGGTGGTGCAAGTTGGAACCCACATCATTGATGTTCATGAGGTGGGATTTAGGGACCCCATAGTGACTCGCAGACGGTGTCAGAGACACCGTTCAGCTTTGCAATTTGCTAGTTGATTTCCCATCAATTCCTACATCTGGCCCATAGTGTCGACATATGATTCATGGCCAGGGGTTCAATCTTAGCACACAACTATTTCGAAATGCCATTGAGTGAGGAGTGTGATTCTTATCACATAGAATGACATATATAGTGAAGTCAGTATGCGGACGAGCTGGTGCCATAATGTATAATGCCTTAGGTATGAATTGTATGAGTAGTTTAGGGTGATGTCATCCATCATGTAGAGACATGGATATGCTATATGCCCTTCAGTATGCATGATTCACATGTACTTCCTCTGAGCCTTCCCGTGAACTATGTTGTAACAATTGCTGCAACCAATACATTGCTAGTAATGGACAAATTACCCATTGTGGTATTCAACCCACTGTAAATTCTATGCTCAATATTTGCCTTTTCTCTTCACAGCTGCAAACCTGAGTGCCACAGCTCGCAACCAGTTTGAGCGCCGGGCAATGAGGTACAGCCACATCCTGCAGGTGCAGTGTGGGTATCGGAGGATGGCCCGCAGATACAATTCGGAACGGGCCTCCGGGGCGTGGTATGCCACACCACAGGCTCCCCCAACGGTGCCCCCAACAACCCCCGCCACTACATCCACCAGGTCTGGCCAAGTGGACCCAGCAACGGACCAGGCATCCTCATCCAGACCTGGACCCAGCCGTGTGGTGGGAGCAGGGCAGTCTTGTGCCCACACCACTCCACCAACACAATCCACCTCAACCGGCACCCAGACCTGCACTGACCCTCCGATCAACCCATCGGACTTCCACGCATTGTCAAGGAAATTGGACAGGTTGATTGGAAAAGTTGACACCCTGACGGAGGACATGGCTGAGGTGAAGAAGAAGGTGCGCTCCATCCGGCGAACACTACGGAGGCCAAATCTGTAGACATTTTGCCCTCCAGAACTTTTACCCCTCCCCTCTCACCTCTTTCCTATTTCATACTGTTAGTTGGGTTTGGGGGGTTAGTTATAGGATAAGTGTAGGAAATTAGCTTAGTTAGTGTTAGGTAAGAGGGTGGGGGGTCCTTCTTCTTTATATCTTATCTTTTTGTGTGGGTGGGTGGGTGGGGGGCAATGTTGGGATTCCTGTTTAAAGAAAATAAAAAATAAAAAAAATAAAAAAATATATAAAAAAATAAAAAATAAAAAAATATATGTTTGTTTAGGATAGTGTAGTATGTGTGTAGGTTAGTAAGTGTTGTCCTGCATGTGTCTTGTCTCATAATGGTGGGTGGGGGGTTGATGTTTAGATCGTTTCGTTACATGTGTAGAGTAAGTTTAGCTTAGGTTAGTTAGGGACAGTTGTGGGTTAGTAGTAGTCAGGTTAGATTAGTGTAGGTTTATCTTTCACTTAGTTACCTCTTTTATTACTTATTGGAAATAAAAATTTTGTTAACCCTTTATCTGATGCGTTAGGTGCTACCTTTTCATGGCCTTGACATCAGTGTAGCAGAAAGTTTTAGTATGACATTTGTGTCCTATGCTCGCTATCCCCAGGCTATTGAGGTTTAACATGCCAGCTACCCGTGTGCTAACTTGGTAAGTATCCACCATGTGGGAGAGCCACCATTGGTAGTGTGCATAGATCATCAAGATTTGGGGTTGGTATGTATCCTACTTCACAAAGAGTGCTTCCAGAGTTGATTTTGTAGGTAAATAGATAGGTCGGACAGCATTGTGAAGTTCAGGGAGAGCTTTGTAGATGAGTATTTGTTCACACTCTTGTCTTGTTGCTGTCATTGCTGACCTACATCATGTGTGTACTGCTTGAGCATGACTTTCCTTCATGGTAGTATACGCTGTAAGGGTGATTGATGCAGTGTAATTTGGTTATCATTCCTTTCATTTTACAGCATAATTTCTTGTTTTAGTATTGCAAGGTGCCTACATTTCTCAGCCACCATTAGTTGTCTAGAATAGCTATGGATGGGGCATCATTCTGTCCAACACAGCATGATTGTGTGTGCTTAGTCCCTACATCAGTTATTTTCCTCAGTCTAGTAAAGCTATGATGCAATCCTGGCCACTGCACAGATGTTTCAGTATACATGAAATCAGGACAGTAGTATAGAGAATCGACATGGTTGCCACACAGCCACTTTGGAGTTATGTACTGCACAGTTGAAGTGTGAAATGACACAGAGACACAATAGGTGTGCAAGTGATATTTATTTTTAGGTGGAGTAGTGCAAAAAGTCCATTAACAATGTTAGGTGAGTCCGTTCTGGTGTATTCTTAAATGGTGATCCTATTTACAGGGTGTGGATGATGCTCCTGACATGCTGGGGTGATGTCACAGACGGTGCAGAGGAACAGGAATTGCCAAATGGTAGGAGAGAAACATTTACAGCCAATGTGGACAAGTTAAACAGTGGATTGCCGAACAGTCATTGAGGGTAGTTGGAGTGAGGCTGGCATGTGTCAAAACGTAGGACCTTGGTCAGAGTAGGCCATGGTGCAGGGACTAGGGCTTCCGGGTACTCTTGCGAGTGAATGTTATCTGTTCCATGTCTTCTTCTTCTGATGTGTGTGTTGCCTGGTGTGTCCTTGTTGTTGTTGGTTGTGAAGGGGCAACACACACCTCAGTGTCAGAAGACATGGAGGCAGACATCCCGGGGGCTGATCCCTGTCCAGTTATGAAGGGCAGTACTGCAGCAAGGAGGGCGTGCTGGTTTTTCAGAATGGCAGCCACATCCCGATGGTAGGCAGCCAGGTCGGCCCTGAGGGGTTCGATGTTGCATTCGTGCACACGCTGACTGGCTTGCTGTTGGAGTTGTTTGGTCAACTGGATGACAGCTGTGCAGATTGCCTTCTGTGTTACTAAAAGTTCCTCCAACAGCGATGTTCTGGCTTGCATTGCAGCTGCCTGATCAGCAGTTGACAGCATGCACGAACGCACCCCCTCAAGGCTGGCTGCCATAGTTTGCATCCCCACCCGCACCTCCTTGGCCAGCTCCCGCTGGACCCCAACGACTGTTCTTTCGAAGCTGGTGCCAGTGTCGTCAGAGTCCTCAGCTGTGTTGGAGCTGGCAGGTCTTACAATTGGGGTGGCGGGTGGTCCTACTGTGGTGGCTGCTTCTTCTTGGCTCCTCCTTGTTACTGAAGGGGGGGTTTGGAGGCTTTCGAGGACCATGTCAATGGTCTCTTGTGTGAGGTTGATGGTCTCGTCATCCATGTCATCAGGGAACTCATGGACAGGCATATCGGCAGGAGATCCGTGTTCCTCTGCAAAGAAACAGGGTACAATTAGTGTGTCTGTGTTGAGATCATTTAGCACTAAGATACAAGCCTTTGGATGCCTTAACTTTGTACTCTGATTTTGTCTTGGTATCTGCTGTCCGTCATAGGGCATTGTTGTAGGCCTATGGCCCACCTGTGTGTCACATGTATGATATAGAGCTATCAGACATGCCTGCCAGGTCATCTCTAGGTGTTGATTTGTAATTATTTCGGAATATGCATTTTTTTGTCCTACTCCTCCCTCGGTGTTTCACTATTGTTATGGAGGGACATTTGTTTGGGTGGGCTCTCATTATCCTACATGTGATTCTTGGCTTTCTAGGCAGCAGGATAGCTAATGGTGTGGGGGACTAAGTTTGACCCACTTGTAAATAACTCTGTCACCCAGATATTCTATTTAGCTCAGACAGACTAGCAGTGCCTCTGGTCTCCCACAACAGAGGAATGTTTAGAAGTCCAAGCCCATGACATCTTTGGGACTTCTCAGGGAAGTGGTGGTCACTCAGGTCCTACACATTTCTATCTTTTCCGGTATGTTCCCATACACAAATGACCCAAACAGTATTTGTTTGATATGAAGTTTCATTGTACAACTGACTTGTAGGAATTTAGGTGTGAGCCCCAATAACCAAAACAATACACACAGTTAGAACTGAAATAGTCCGCAGGAGAGTAATACATTGGTACACAGCTATCATGGTGCCTAACAGTTTCTACTCTCCCTCTGCTTGTTCTATGTATAGCACAGCATGTTAAGTTTGGAGCTTGGCTGTCTGAATCACAGGGGAGACATCATCCCTCATATCAGAGGAATGGGCTGGGATCTGGTTGTGCATCAGCAGCAAGGCAGGCAGCATCTAGATGTGATTTTCTGTTTGTAAACTCCCCCATGCGTGTCTTGGGACGAGGAAGTGAATTTAAAAGACATATGTCATTGTGATGACAAAGTTTCCCTACGCAGGAATGGCAAACCTTAACCCCTACCACATCTATCATCAACGAACCAGACGGTATCCTTGACTGGGGCACAGAGTGAATATGTTCTGGCAAACTCCAGTGCAGAAGTAGGCAAAACAGGGTGATTTGACTAATTGCCAACACCTTAGGACTGACTATTTGTTACATTAACTGATAGGAAGGGCAATGATATTCATTTAGTGCAAAGTGCTCTGAGGCACTTAGATGTGAGCAAATGAGTATAAGTACATTCAGGGTAAGATAAGTTAAGTTGCAGTTGTTGTATTTGCTACTGCATTACAGGTAGGGACCTAGTTGATGGGGAATAGTTTGTGCAAAACAAGTGCCTGGATGTGGATTCAGGGTAGTGTCCTTCCCACCTGTCACTGGTTTCCCTTGGCTCTCTTGTTGTAATTACAGGATGTCCCCGTGGGACTGTAGTGGTGGCAGTATTTTGTCGTGCCCCGGCTATGGTCAGTACTGGGCATTCCCCCCTGCCGTGCCCCTTTCCCCATGCCACTTCATATATGTGCTAAGTTACATGCATTGTGTAGTAGGTATCCCCCCCCTGCTTACAGTCCCCATTATTGCATTGTAATTCCCCATGCGACTTACCCTGCATGTGCGTAGTGTCGTGGTAGTCTGCGCTGTCCAGTCCTTGTATCCCTGTGACGATCTCCTCCGGGATGACGGCTGCGACCATCTCCTCCATGTGGTCCAGGGCCTCCTGTTGTGCTGGACTCCCCCCTCCAGTCTGCATTGCTGCCTTCCTGTTCCTGGCCATTTTCTCTTTGGTCCTACGTTTACAGTCATGCCAGCGTTTCTTACACTCGGTGACTGTCCGGCGTTCTTCAGCCACACTGTTTATCTTGTCCACAATTTCTTTCCAGATGGCCTCTCTCCTACTGAGTGGCAATTTTGAGGATATGAAAAGTTGGTGCTGGTGTTCCGTCACCTCTTTCACCAGAATTTCCTGCTTCCTGCTCCTGCTGAAGCAACACTTTCTTTTTTTTAACATGTCCTGGTTCCTGTATGCTTCCTCCTGGCTGGTTCCTGGTCTGCTCTCATCCTCCTGGGGTCTGTTGGGGCATCTAGGATCCATTTTGGGTCTCCTCTCCTGTAAGTGCAGTTTTCGCGCAAAAATGTCACGCACTAGCGTGAAAAAAAATGGCGTTTTTCATGATTGCGCTGTCGTAAATCGACCCACAGTGATTTACGTCACTTTTACGTGGGTTTCCCTTCCCTTACGACAGACCGACGCTGTGTGCGTCACGAAATAATGACTCCCACCTGTTGGTTGCGCCGCCGTACGTCAAAGTATAAATTTGACGCCCGAATGGCGCATCCAAATGGCGTTAGACGGCGCAAATTTTTTTGACGCAAAACTGCGATAGCGCAGTTTTGCGTCAAAAAGTATAAATATGGCCCAAGGTTCGATCAGAATGGGTTGTGGGATTGATTCAAAAAATGTATGAGTGTCAATGGATGAGAGACCAATATTACCAGACAGCCTACTTGTCCCAATGATGCGTTATCTACATGGTCAGGCGCAGTTAGACAGGAACGCTATGGTCAGAACCTTCAGGCAAAAGAAAAATGTAGTTGGTGTGTGACATGTCAGCAAATGAACATTAGTAAAAGAACACGTCCCACTAGATTTTTTTTTTTTTTTAGATGTCTGTTTGCAATGGATTGAGGTACATCTTAGTGATTGTCTGTATCTTTTCCAGGGGGGTGGAGGTAGGTGTGGCAAAATTATTGTTGAGGGAGTTGATTCCTAGGTACGGAATGCCTGTCTATCTTGAATCAGATCGAGGTATTCACTTCACCAGTGAGATTATCAAGATGTTATGTGCAGCATTACGGATTGATCAGAAGCTCCATTGCATTTATCGTCCAGAAGCTTCTGGAAATGTGGCACAATTGAATATTGCCATTAAATCCAGATTGGTGAAAGTTTGTATATCTACATCCTTGAAATGGCTTGACGCCTTACCTTTCGTACTAATGAGACAGCAAAATACTCCTGATTGAAGAACTGGTTTGTCTCATCCAAGTTTTGATATGGAGAACAATAAGATTACCTGCAGTTCCAGCTAGTGCACTTGTCACTATTACAGATTACATGGTACTAGATTGTTGCAAAGGATCTGGCTGATGTGGTGCGCTTTGTGCCTTGGCAGGTTGAAGCTGCGACTGAATACCCAAATCAGGACCAGTGTCACAACCTGAGTCCTGGTGACTGGATTCTAATTGAGAAACATGTGAGAAAGTCATGTTTGGAGGCCCATTGGAAAGGCCCCTATGAGGTCATATTGGTCACAAACACTGCAGACAAGAGTGCAGGGATTCCAAATTGGGTGCATACATCCCACACCCAAAGAACAAGGAATCCACATAAAGAAATAGATCTGCCTGATTCAGTAGAGTCAAGAGCACTGGTGTATGTACCACCATCAAGTGTACGAGAAGAAACACAAGATTATGATTAGGAGTGTGCAGAACTCACAGAGTTCTACTCTGTGGAATTCTGCAGAGTTACATAAAAACTTTATGAGATTACGCGAAGTTCCACCAAATGCCAAAATGCTGTATTTGTGATTGTGTTTGTGTTAATTATTCAATACGCAAGCTTGATACTGCTCACAAATTAGGTGACTGCCACCCAGCCCTTACGAATTAAGAGTGCACGCATTTCTCTGAGAACGAGTGTCTTGAGCAGATAGAATACAAATTCCATAGCTGCCGGCACTAAAGGGCATGCACAGCGGGAATAAAGTGACAAGCTGAATAAGGTATAGCACAGAATAATACATTTCACAGCCCAGGTCATGCCACATCTATTTGTCATCTGCAACTGCTGCCATGTTTATGCGGCGGTGCCATTCTTCCATTGTTGTTATATCCGAGATGCTACTGTATATTGTTTCGTGTTAACCGTCATTATCAAGACAACAGTGGTGACCCTGCCTTCTTAAATGTGGGACGCCGGTAGGCAAA
The DNA here is from genome assembly GCF_031143425.1 of Pleurodeles waltl. Lineage (NCBI taxonomy): Eukaryota > Metazoa > Chordata > Amphibia > Caudata > Salamandridae > Pleurodeles > Pleurodeles waltl. Next base: position 829,358,535 of record NC_090437.1, on the reverse strand, counting down.
TTCAATGAGTGAACCTTAAAGCTTTGGGCAAGCTATTTCACTCAGCGGTAGAATACACTTAAATTCATCCAATCTATTGCTCCCATCCTCTACTGTCTCATAGAAGCAACTGTACTCTTAACCAGAGGCATATAGACACCCCGGACTTCACTGATTATCAAACCTCACAGATAACCCAACACATGCTGTGTCATAGCATAATGGACACTGGCTGGAGGCTCCAACTTTTAACTCAGCAACTTTACACTTGCTGACGGTGGGCCCTTTGACACAGCATGAAGGGCGTGAAATTTGACACCTGACTCAGCACTCTGCATACGTTTTCACTTCTCCTCGATTCATCACTTCACAACATTTGGGCTAAAAACTGAAACTGATAAATCAGAGCCCATTGCAAGAGGCAGCGACAATGTCAAAAAATGTTCAGAAAAGTCGCGTTTTGACATTTTCTTGTTCCTTTATGAATACATAGCACAAGGGAGATATGCTGTGTGACACGTGTCAAAAAAGGCACATAAGTGTTGCAGTCTTACCAGTTACATGGGAAACTCCCCATTTTCTGCTTCTGCAGGTGCAGGGCCTGTCAATGCTTTTTTTCTTGAAGTTAAGAGAGGGCGGGAAAAGTGGTAGTTCCAGCTCAGATCTGGGACAAACCAACTTATCTGGTAAGCTTAGTCATCACTATTGTAGAAAACTTACAAATTGTGCATCCCTCTCCCCGACTCCTTGCCGTCCTCATGTACCTCAATGAACCCAGCTCTTCTGCCCCCACCCTCACCCTCAGTGAACACTCACTATTCAGGATTCATGCTGGACATGTCATGCTCTCATTCCTCCAGTTCTGTACAGTTCTGATTACCTCTGAGGCTGAGGTCCCTTGACACTCCTTTCCTTAAAACCAATGGAGAAGCAAGTGAGCTCGCCATGTCAAGGCTTTGGCAGGTTGTTAAGGAACAGTAAAGGAATGCATTCCCTTAATTTTTTGAGACAGGACACAGGCCATTGAATTAGTAAAAAGCCTTGCCTCGGAACTACCAGAAAAACTGCTTCCAAAACAACAGCCAAATATTTTGATCTCATCTCCTCCATTGGCGTTGAACTGTAAAAGATTTTTATTGCTGACTTGACAAGGAGGTGGGTGGTAAACTGTGCCATGCGCGACTGGAGGAGTTTTTGTGCCTAACTCAGTGCTCCGAGCAGTGCTCGAAGCAGTCAAACTCTGCACACGGAGCGGAGTTTACTGTCCACCCATAATTGTGATCAAAGACAGGAGGAGGAAGTTGGGGGTGAAGAAACTCAAAGAGGTGAAGTAGTCCAATTGCCGGATATCTCACAGAGTGATGATGGAGACATAACAGCTATGGTTATTGGAGACGAATACCCTGAAACAGCAACAGGACAAGGGGAGCAACTTGAAGACCCAGGAGAGGGACACGTTCTGGGAACAAGTACAAGGAGAAATCTGAATGGTGAGAGTTGACCTAAAAGTGTCAGAAAGAAACAAATATTTAGTGCAAGTCCTGAAAGAAGAAGAAGAGTTAAGTGGTGGCAGTGATGCAGAAGGAGAAGGAAATGCACTCAGAAGATCAAAAAGAGCCAGAGTGGCTTGTCAAAAATATTCATCACCTGAATGGACATACTATCTGAGCCAGACCCTGAACATTCCTGTCTCTGACTGGAGTAAAGAATTGCCAGAACCACCCTGGAACAGGTTGGTCAAAAGAGACTAAAGAAGAATTAGATAAAGACTTTAAAAAGGCACTGAATGAACTGTGACATTGAATGAACTGTGCAAACCAAATATTTGCTTGCAGATTAGTTAGTGCCAAGATTACGAAGAAAAAAAATGAGGGATAACATTTCAGGAGAACAAGGAGGAGTGTTAAGGATTGTCTAACGAGGATTGTGTTATTAACATTGAAAATTAATGATAACTGACTAATTGTGAAAACTATTGAAATTGTTCAACCAAATAAGTTTAGTTTAGTTTAGTTTATAGATTTGTAGAGCGCATGGCTACCCGGGGGCATCCCAGCGCTAAAGTACACCATGAATGTCGGAAGAGCCAGGGGAAGCAGATTAACTGGGAAAGAGAATGGTTTTCAACTTCCTCCTAAAGAGAAGTTCAGAGGATTCCTGACGGCATTCAAAGAGCAGGGCATTCCAGAGCCGAGCAGCCCTGATGGAGAACGAATTACCTCCCCATGATCTCTTGACCGAAGGGATGTAAACCTGTCGAGAAGAACGAGATCTAAGAGGTCTAAGGGGCGAGTAAAGAAAGATCCGTTTAATAAGGGAAAGGGGACCCTTATTGTGTAAGGCTCTGTGAACAAGACACAGAGCTTTAAACTGAATGCGCTGCTTAATCGGGAGCGAATGAAGAGCTGCAAGTGCTTGTTTAGCGGAAAGATGCCTTGGGGTATTCATGAGAAGTCTAGCTGCCGCGTTCTGCGTAACCTGCAGCCTCTTTATTACATAATCTGGAGAACTAAGATATAGAGAGTTCCCGTAGTCCAGGCGTGAGAGAACTAGGGCTTGTACAAGAATTCTTCTGGCAGCGAATGGCAGAAGTCCAAGAATCTTCCTGACACTTCTAATTAAGCCGAAGCAGATCGAGGAGATTCTTTTAGCTTGTGGCTCCATAGTAAAGCGTGGGTCAAGCAGAAAGCCGAGGCTTTTTATTTGGGTTATTGGAGGAGGCAGGCTGTTAAAAGCCTCAGAGTACATAGCCAGAGGGGCGGTAGGGGCGCCATTACCTATAATCATTACCTCTGATTTGCTGTCATTAAATTTCAGTTTCGACAGGGTCATCCAGTCCCCAATATCTTTCATGCAGTCGGCCAGGTTGGCAGAGGGGGAGTCCCTACTACTATAGAGGGAAACCACCAATTGCGTGTCATCAGCATAAGTGACCATAGAGAGGTTATAAGGAGCGACTACTCTGGCCAAGGATGACAGATAGATGTTAAACAAGGTGGGGCTTAAAGATTAACCCTGCGGGACTCCACAAGATAGAGACCTGACGTCAGACAAAAAAGAGCGATCCAAAACTTGAAAGGATCTTCCCGTGAGGAAGGAGGAGAGCCAGGCAAGGGCTGGACCTCCTAACCCTATCTTGGAAAGTCTATCAAGGAGAAGAGTATGATCGACAGTGTCAAATGCTGCACTAAGATCAAGGAGGATAATAGCAGCATGACCACCTTGATCTAGAAGTTGCCGAGCAGATTCAGTTACAGTAAGGAGTGCCGATTCTGTACTGTGATGGGTTCTGAAACCCATTTGAGAAGGATGTAAATGATCGTGGCTCTCAAGATGCCTGGTCAATTGCAGGTTCACGTGTTTCTCCAGAATTTTTGCCAATATAGGAAGAAGGGCAATGGGTCGATAATTATCCAAGACAGAGGGATCCAGCTTAGGTTTTTTTAAGAGAGGCTTTATGATTGCATGTTTGAGGGAACTGGGAAGAATACCAGCGGACAATGAATTATTAAGTATTTCTGTCAAAGGACCAACAACAATATCTGCTGCCTTCAGAAGAATAGAAGGAGGGGCCGGGTCCAAGGGAGAACCCGATTTGATATTAGCAAGAAAATTCCCAATCAGAGTACCTGTGAGGGGGGAAAAATTGGTTAACTGGGTCATACCCGTAGGAGAATTCATCTCCTGCCCCATGAGATTATTCTGAGAGGGAGATGGAGGAAAACCGGAGTATATCTTGTTAATCTTGTCTTGAAAGTGAGCCGCTAATACATTACTATACATAATAGAAGCTTCCACCGGGGAGGGCGGCATAGGGGGTATAGTGAGCTCCTTAAAGATCTGAAAGATTTCTTTCTGAGAAGTGGACGAGTTCTCTATTCTACTGCTGTAATATAGAGCTTGTGTTGTCTTAATATTATGATGGTAAGATCTAATAGCTGATCTATAGGCTTCTTTAGCAGAAGGATTATAATCTTTTCTCCAAATTCTCTCAAATTTTTTACAGTTCTTTCTAAGGTCCAATAGAGAAGACGAAAACCAGGGACTAGACTTATGAGCAGGTTTTTTCACCCTCAGTTTGCAAGGCAAAACTGAGTTTAAAGAAGTAGAAATCCATTTGTTAAACAGGTCCACCGTATTAATGGAGGCATGGTCACTGGCTAAGGGAGAAGCACAGAGTGCCATATGCCAAGTGCTAGGTACCAACTTCGACCAAGCACGACCCATTGTGGTGCACCTGGGCTGTGTCTCTCTAGGAGCATCATAGGGAAACGTAAGTGACACTAAATAGTAATCGGTCCAGGGTAGAGGTAGAGAGGAGGAGAAGGTAAGATTAGGGATATTACAAAAAAAAAGGTCTAAAGTATGGCCTTTCGTGTGAGTTGGACCAGTAACATGCTGGTCCATACCCATAGAGGTAAAAGAGGCTAATAATGATTTAGCTGATGGACAGTTAGGATTGTCTAGGTGGATATTAAAATCGCAGAGGACGGTTAAGTTAGAGGCCTTCCCAATAGAACTGGCCACTGCCTCCGGGATAACTTCTAAAAAGACTCCACACGGGCCAGGGGGGCGATAGAGAAGGATTCCTGAGAAAGTATAAGTAGACGACAAGCGCAGAGAGAAGAACATACTTTCACATCCTGGAATTTCCAGTGGGAATGTTGAGCATTTAATGGAGATTTTGTGAATAATAGCTATACCGCCACCTCTCATATGAAGTCTGTCTAAATGAACTATAGAATAGTTAGGGGGTAAGGTACTGCATAAATCTGCTGAAGAATCTCCATTCAGCCAGGTTTCAGTGAGAAACAAGGCATCTGGTGATAGCTCTTCAAGGAGCATGTGAATATGTAAGGAGTGTGCCGCTAGGGAGCGGCAGTTAAGCAGTAATAGCTTACCTAATTGATGGGAGGAGGTATTGGAAGGCGAGATGAAATTGGGAGCCCAAGAACAACTGGAACAGGGGGGACACACAGACAACTGGTTAGGCCCTACAGGAGTGGAACATATCTGGGTGTTTCTAAAAGCATAAAGATGTGAAGCTGAATACCTAAAACGAGCAGCATCTCTGGGCCCTGGGCTCGTCAGGGCGGGGCCAGTGGCTGCCCTAGTTTAAAAAGAGCATGGGGAGGCCTGACCTGGCTCCAGCACCAACAACTAGACCGGCAACCAAGATGGCTGCCGGAAAATGGCACCTTAATGGCTGCCGAATAAAAAGTAAAAGGAGATGCACCAGGAGCCCCCAAAACCGGGCACCGGTGCAGAAAAAGAGAGTAAAAACCACAAAACCAATATTTATAAAAGTAGCACCCCTGAGGACTGAAAAAACGGAGTCCTTTGGTTAAAAGTTCCCAACAGCAGATCGACCCACAGTAAAAAGAGTAAAAATACTAAATAGCAGAAAGAGACTTTATAACTTATTTTAAACTGTTAAATCTCTAAAAGGCAATAAGGCTAAAATAAGATAGCCGTTCCAAAAATGCAGAGTGTACTAAATAAGCTACATTGCCGTTACTAACAAATTATTTGTGGTAGATCTGGTTATAGAGACGTGTACTGCAAACAGAAGTAAAGTTGCTGTATTTTTAGGGGTTGTATTTACACTGATTGTTTTGGTATGGATAGCCATAGTTTTAGTAATTCACTTCACACCAGACACAGAGAAAAACGTATTTTATTTTGTAAATACAACACAGAAGCCAATAATTGATGAACATGAGTCGAAGACATCATTTGTAGACTGCATGGATGATGATTACTCCATGAATGTATAATCTAGATTGGTACAATATACTAACGATTTAGCTGTAAAGGACTGCTATGTTTGTGTTCACATGCCATCATCAGCTAACAAACACGTTTCCTATTATCATATTCCACTTACTTATGCGACATCTTGCAGTACTTTTCTTAGTTTAGTATATTCACAGAGACATCTCTGTATGGTGATATATGAGAGCTTGGCCCTAGTCCTCAAAGGATCTTTAGCCGTCCCACCGAGGCAGCAAGATCTTCCTCACTGAATTAGAATCATGGCTCTCTACCTTTGAGGGGAAAGCATATTCAATAGTCTCTGACACACAAGAGAGATAGACTGCCTCTTTGAACCCTTTACAACAACACAGTATCAGTCTTGTAATTTTTGCACCCCTCATCCTTGTAAAAGAGAGGGATACTCCGCTACACTTCAAGTGCTATGAATAGCATATGAAGACTTAGAAATGGTGGACCTTCAACTGCACTGCAGGAAAAGAGGGTGCTGGGGGCCTCTGCAGTCAATGTGGGCACATGAATGTCCCCAACAGTCAACTTGACTGTTTGTTCCTTGTCAGTGGTATGCCTGATGATGTTAAGGCTACTCCCAGAACTCATAGATCACTTACGTTATATCAAGCATAAGGATGCATCGTTTAAAGGAGCTACAAAGGAGTTCATGGATTCCTTGATGGAGAAACACTTTTAAAAAAACAAGGTAATAATTTTCTTCCTGAAGTGTTTGACTGTTGAAGCCTTCGATTGAAATGAGTTCCGTTGACAGAGTTAAACGCTTCCTGGTCGCCTTAGTGAGAGGAAAGGGGAGAAAATAAGAGCAACCTGGAAACTAAAGCACGCTTTAGAAAAGCGTAGACAGAAAGGAAAGGACGCACATTGGCATGCCAATCACATTAAACTGATAAATGATGTAAAGATTAGGGAACGTGTTTCTCTTTGCAAGCTGAAACATCAGTAGCCGGGGTTTACCTATATTTAAGGAATAGAAGCATAAGGTGCCATATCTTTCAATCTTAGCTTAGCGTTAATGAGAGGCCGAATTATATCCACAAATAAATAACCCGTATTTCATTTTGAATGCATTTACAAGGAAATAGAAATGAAACCACTTACTATAAATGAAAACGTCCTTATTTCAAGATGAGATAAAACACGCAAAGTTAATTCATGCCAAGTTAATTTATTCAGTGTATCTGTCAATAGGACCCAAGCAAAGTGCTACAATAATATTTCACTTGATTTCTATCAGGTAGTTGGAACACTACCAAGGAGTGCCACCTGGAAAATATTTCTTATTTTAACAGCGTGCACTCTGATGTGATGGGATATCAAGCCAAGTAAATGAAACGATGGCATCCCTACGCCTGAATAGATAGGACGCTACGTAATCTCACGGGGAGAAAACAATAACGTTGCGAACAATTAAGAGCTTCCCTGCACTGAGCAATTTGGTTATGTTTCAAAACAAACGGTAGTATGTTTCATAAGAGAAATGGAAATACCAATGTGCACGAATACTTCGTCTGTATTTTAATGATGGTATAGCATGCAAAGCATAATTGGTTTCACTTTGTTGCTTCTTAACAGACCTTCCGAGGCATTCAAATTATTTTCACCAAACATGTGCAAAAAGTCTTTTAGACCTTATGTGATTAATCATTTTACTGTCTCCCCCACCTTACTGAAATACTGTTGTTTACAATACTAATACTTACCTTAGGCTTTAGATCAGTCCACTGTTTGTCATTCGTTGGCTTTTTTAATCATATAGAGAGACCATCAATACAAAAAAATACTAGTAATCTTTTAAATCATCCCCGCTGTTGATGTTCTAGTTCAATGTCCAAGAGGCTGATGCGCGGGTGCCAACGCACGTTTCGCACAGTCGACCACCCAACTTCTTCAGAGGACTTTAAAGTTATTCTACAAAGAATAAAACACCAGAGGGGGAGACACTATTGATATCCCGAAAGGCAACACAATTTCCTCGGGAGGGCGAATTCACAGATTGAAGAATGTAAGGCTCAGTGAAGAGCCCTGTGGTACTCTACACTTCAGGAAGAAGGTGTTGAAAAACAGGATTTGTCGGCTACCTGAAGGATCCTCTCCATAAGGAATGAGGTAAACCATTTCAAGGCCATTCCTGTGACTCCTGCTTTATTAATTTTTTCACCTAGAATGTCATGATTTACAGTGTCAAATGCTGCACTTAGATCAAGGAGTATAATGGCTGCTGCACCTCTTTTAATCTAACAGCATCTTTAGCTCCTCCACTACCGTCAAGAGGGTGGTTTCTGTGATAATGTAACATGTTTCTCCAGTACCTTGCTCAATCCAGGGAGCAGCAAGATGGGTCTATAGTTGCCTATGCCGAGAGTGTCCAGGTTAGTTTTTTTCAAAAGGGCCTTTACCACTGCATGCTTCCATGAAGGTGGTTCCGCTCCATTTACTAAAGAAAGATTTAACATTTCCAGCAAGACCGGAAAGATGTGATCTGCCACTTTGGAAAGGAAACGTGGTGGGCCAGATTAAGCAGGAATTCTGATTTACTTTGGTAAATAATACTGCGAAGCTATCCGGGGTGATACCAGGGAAGTCAGAAAGGCAGGCTTTACCCTTCTCTTGTTTGCCACTATTTCTATTAGATTCTAAATCTATATAAATATCTTGGAAGGAGAATTAAATGTCTGTGATTTTTTTTAGAAAAAATCTTGAAAAGCCATTGCTGCGGGCTTTAGTGGGCTCAAGTGTGGGACTATCTGATATTGGCTCCATCAGTGATTTCACAATCTGGAACATTTCTCCAGAAGAGTTAGAAGCACTATTAATTTTTAATTCATTGTAGGCAGCTTGGGCAAGTTTAATTTCAATATAGTATCTCCTCATTGCCTCATGATGATTCAATTTACGTAGCTCGTCAGAGGTGTTTCCTCCACTTCCTCTCACATCTTTTACATTCTTTCCTTAGCACCAGAAGGTGGAGGGTGTACTTTGGAGCGGATTTGTCCTTGGTACATTGATTAAGAGTCTTTACAGAGATAACTTGGTCCACAGAATGTTTAACCCATTGGGTGACCTTTTCATTAGTTAATAAAGGCTCCTTGCCTAAATCAGGTATAGAAGTACTAAGGGCAGACTTCCATTTCTCACTATTCAATTTCATCCAGCTGTGTTCTCTCCGAGTGACTGGCCTAAGTGGCGGAATGTAGTGTTAACGTGTCCCTTTATGAGTAATTTATACACTTGGGGACTCGTTTTAGGCCAATGAATCTTTCGACCCTGGTTGAAGACACCTTAGGACGAGATAGCTAATCAACATGTCAATCAATATGTCATTAATGTCATCAATATTTATTATAACAAGACAATTCACTTTAGTCAAAGACATTTAATAAGACTCAGGAAACCACCATGACCTTTCAGCCATGAATAACCACACCAGTTTATTACATTTTGTGATATTTATTCCCTATTGATTACAATTCTACTAGCAAGTTTATTAATCTCAAAACCAAGAAGCACAATAGCATAGTCACAATATGGCAACTCTGATAAGATTTCATCAAAGCAAGAGTCACGAAAATTAGAACATAACACGGCGTCAGAATAGATCAACCTAAGCAGAATAACGTTAGTGCATTGTTCAACAAAGTATAGATTCAGTCATTTGTCTATTTGCGTCCATTTGGTGAACCCCTTAACTAACCTCGAATTAGCATTGGCATGTTGGACTTCATGCAAAACAATTTAGTAACATCAATTTAGAAAAACCTCTAACTATGGTCTCTGTCAAAATAGCAGTTGGTACCTAGAAAGGAAAAGCAAACAGACAATTACAACATCATTGTCATATAGTTACCCTCCGTATTGGGTCAGGACTCAGATTCTGTCTTCGTCCTCAGGACATCGGTTGATTCGCCATCGGTCAGGAACTCAGCTCAGGCAGGAAGGGCAAAAGGGTACTTCCCTCATAAGGAGGTAAAGTATAAAGGGGCAATCTAAGGGCAAGGTTGGCTCCAAGAACCAAACAGCAAGGTCTCTATGCAGAGTGACAAAGTGTCTGGATCATAGCAAATCGCATCAGTATCTCCCTAACTAACTAAGTCATTTCCGTGTGTCAAGGGTTTTATCCCTTTTTCGTTGTACAGTCCCCTAAAAGCTCATTGGTTAATGGGTTGAACCCCAATATCTCCCTCCAATAGAGTTTCGATTCCTTCATTAAATTTGTCACCCCATAACTGTTCTCACGTAGTTTATTGGTTCTTATGATTGACGTCTTCAGGGGGTAGAATGTCCGGTATGATTTCATCCTCTTGTGATTCTTTGCACATCTTTAGTCAGTGGCTCCATTGTCTGTACCAGTTCAGGCGACCTTGTACCAGGTATAAATCTACACTGTTGCATTCGGCTAAAATGTTTCTACAAGCAAGTCGAATTTCATGAGAACGGATCTACTGCAGTTACATTCAGCTTCTAGCTTTGGAAAAACAAGAGTTCATGTCCTTTAGCAAGTCAGCACACTGCACGTTAGAAAAACACATTTAATATGAGAGCCAGGCAGCTAGGCCTCGACTTATGCGAACTAAGGCCTAATGATTTATTAGCAGAACTTTTAGCAACATAACCTTCAATAATTAGTGTAAAACTATGTCTTAACATAATAATTCATCATTATTAGTCATTTTCATTAGTACCCGTATATATTGGTGGCCACTCCCCGTGGGCACATTTCAAGCAGGCATTTTTGCAAAATACATTAGTACATTTTCTATGCGGCATTATTATACATTAGTTCATAAACATTTCATGCTAATATTGATTATATAAGCTACGCTCTCTCAGTAGCATGGAGTACTCAGCACCAGGGGGATAAAATGGTCTGACCACATCACAGATAGCGGGTCCAGAAAATTCAAGTGTGGGTCATTACTGAAGATAGGGCTGATCAAATTGCCTTTTTCATGTGTTGGGCTGGACACATTTTGTGGTAGTTGAATTGTGGAGAGAAACTGTATTAGCCCAGAGGATTGGTAACATTTGGGGTTTCCCAGGTCAACATTAAAATCGCCCAGTATAATAAAGTTATGTTTATTAATTGACCGACTGGGGATGGCATCAGGAAAAGCCTACGCAAAAAGACTACAAGAGCCAAGAGGACAATATAGGAGCATGCCTGATGAGGTGAAAGTTGGGGTCAAGGATAAGGCAAATGCCATGTTTTTACAGTCAGGAAGATGTAGGGGTTCATGGGAGTAGCTAAGTGCCTGCTTGAGTAAACTTACTTCCACATTAGGTCTAGATGTTGGTGCTAGTTTGGCCACTCCCACCGGATAATACCTGTGACAAAAGGTACTTCTCTTCTCATCGTTTACATTCGTAGTGATCCTCTATATATAACTCCCTGGGCATTAGCATGCAGTGCTTGTTTCTCTTTTTACACCAGGTGTTCAGTGGTGGTTTGAGCAGCGGCAATTTGACTTTCTATTAATACATATAATTTTGATGTTGGAGTCCTGATGAAGTCAGCTGTGATATCCATTAAGCAGACAAAACATGTGTTGGCCTTTGTTTTGGATGCTGCTTGTTGATGAAACCTGTAAGAAAGGCTTTTACTTTGGAAGTTGCTCTTTGATGAAACCTGTATGAAGAATACTTAGAACATTTTGCCAAGCCAAATAAACAAGAAATGAAACTAACCTTACTGGAGGACTCAATTTGATATTTTACTGTAGTGCCACAGTGGAGTGCTTGAAATTTGGAATTCCTTGGATTTCTTACTGTGCTGACGAAGTTGTCCCCGCCAAATGAGCCAAACCTAACAGACCCGCGAAACAAGCCAGCTGGTGCACATTGAAACTCAGAACCACAAAAAGCAACTGTAAAGAACCTGAGAGGAGATGGTGCACCGCCAAGGATCCCAACGACCAAACCACTTTCAAGAGCACACTCAGCCAAAACCACAAACGCCTGAAGAAACCCAGAAAACACGCTTTAGCCACTCGCATACAAACCAGCTCCAATTGTCAACATTGTCAGTGAATTCTCCAACTCTTCAGCAATGGGAAACAGCACCACCCCCTCCAAGGACCTATGCAACTCCCTCACCAACAACTTTCACCACAAAATATCTACCATTTACAGAAACTTTGTGCCCCAACCCACCACTGCCGACACCATTAGCCTTCTTGACTCTACAGACACCCCCAACAAAAACAAAATCACCAACTGGAAACAGCTTCTCAGTCACAACATTACCAACATCATGAGCTGCATCCATTCAGGATCCCCCAAGAACCCATGCATTCACCACATGTTTAACCTCAGCAAAAGCACCATGGGCAGCAAACTCACAGACATCCTTAGGATATCCATCATCACAGCCACCTGTCCTAAAGACTGAAATCACAAAAGAGACAAATCCCTCCTCAAAGAAACCTCAGCTGACCTAACCCCCTGTTCCATTTCACCAGTAAAAGTACTTGAAAAAGCCCTTAACCAACAACTCACAGCATACCTAAAGACAACAAACTCCTGGAAACCTCTCAGTCCAGTTTCTGCTCCAACCACAGCATCAAAATTGTATTAATCATGGCCATGGATGATATAAGAAACCTCCTTGACAGAGGAGACTCAGCTTCCCTGATCCTCCTCAGCCTCAAAGTGGTCTTAGACACACACCCTGCCCAACAGGCTATACCAGATCGGCATCAGATGCAATGCACTGAATTGAATTACATCTTTCTTTTCTGACAGAACGCAGAGAGACCTACTCCCTCCTTTCACCGCAAAGTCCAAGGACATCATTTGTGGCATCCTCCAGATATCATTCCTAAGCCCCTGCCTCTTCCATGCCTACGTGACCCCCTTGACTGTGTTGAAGCAGATATGCTAATTAGAAATTATTAATGAATGTTTATGTGTTTTTCTTAACATGAAAACTAAACGCAGAGAAATTAATGCGCGCATTTGAAAATGTGCCCACGAAGAGTGGCTTCCAATATTCACAAATTATATTAAAAAATGACTAAAATGTGTGAAATAATGAAAATGTGTAATAATAATGTAGTAGTATGTCATAATAAGATATAAAGCCAATCTTTTGCATTGTAGAGTTAACTTAGATGAAGTTGTGGCCTAGTAACTAGGCCTCATGCAGAAGCTGAATTTCTAGCGCACTGCAGAGAAGCTGGTGCGTTGATCTGTCCATGAACCGCGTATGTTAATAAAATCTGCTGAGTTAGAATTTTCTGCAATATACCGACGGACAGGAGATGATGGAACTAGACATGTAACAATTTTGGTGTAAGACAGACTCAATGTACTTTCTCAGGGCTTGAACAATAGAAGCACTGACTGAAGAAAAAGATGCAACATTTTCGATACCTAATGAGCCGGATGAGGAGGACATCGTATAGTAAACCAATCAACGAACTGAGAACGGCGTAGTATTAGAATTCATTGATTTGCAAAATTCATATTATTGCTTAGGGTAATAACTGGTGATTGACTGACTAATTAGGAATTAGGGGGATGGACTGGAAAACCTTAATAAAAAGTCATGACAGAGGGCAAAAAACTTTAGATGGTGGAGATGATGAGATGAGATGATGTGAGGGGTGGAAGCTGATGCCAGAAGATGCGATTTGAGAATCTGTCATTGGGCTCATGCTCTTGAGAGCCTGATGCATTGCTGATTGATTGATGATCTGAAGATGAAGACTGAATTTGTTGCTGATCCATTCTGTGGATAGGAAGCTAAGACAATGTGACTGTTAACTTTTTGTGCCTTTCTTTCTAGGTACCAACTGCGCTGTTTGAATAATTTTTCTTTTAACTAGATGTTTTCTAAATTCATGTTCTAAATTGTTTTTGCATGAAGTCCCACATGCTAATGCTAATTTGGGTTAGGTAAGGTTCTTCTGGGTGACATTGACAGTGACAAATGATTGACGAACTGATTGCTGAACTCTGATATTAATGTTGTTATATTCATCTTTGTTAGCTTATACTGAAGCATTAGAGCAACTACCTCAAACTCAACACCAACAAAACAGAAGTCCTGCGATTTAGCAACACCACCTCACCTTGGGATGACCCCTGGTGGCCCAACAACCTAGGACTCCTCCGCCCCAAGGAGCATGCCTGTAACCTAGAAATCATCATTGACAATAAACTCAACATGAAGAACTAGACCAAATCAGTCTCCTATGCCTGTTTCCTCACCCTCTGCATGCTCTGTAAGATCTTCAAGTGGCTCCCTATCACCACCAGAAAACGTCACACAGGCCCTTATCACCAGCCACTATTGGTAACGCTATCTATGCCGAACTCACAACACACCTCATGAAAACACTTCACATCATTCACAACTCAGCAGTTAGACTCATTCTAGACCTCCCAAGAGAGACTCACACCTTCCCTCACCTAAGGAATCTCCACTGGCTCCCTGTACACAAATAATGCCACTTCAAACTCCTGACACATGTCTATATAGCCCTGCACAACCAAGGACCTGCATGCCTAATCCACCGCCTGAGCTTCCAGTGCCCCACCAGATACCTGTGCCCTTCCTCTCTCTCTCTCCCTCACGCATACATCCCGTATCCGCCACAGCAACTACGGAGACCGTTTCTTCTCCTACCTCGCAGCAAAATCCTGTAACAGCCTCCCTGTCCCCCTAAATAATTTTCCCTCCATCCAGGAATTCAGAAGGAGTCTCAAGCCCTGGATATTTGACTGAGGCTCCACGCATCAGATCCCACTGCTTGGATACCTTCACAGGTGATAAGTGTGTACTACTAAGCCTGTTTGATTGATTGATTGATTATCGGGATACTTAAACTAAAATGCCATAGAATGAAGGTAAATATTAGACTTGGCCAAAATTTAAATTACTCCTGCATAATTGTTGTAAATGGGAATTTCGTGTCACTCTTCTTACATGAAATTTCCACAATTACGCACTAAGCCATTTCACATAATTACATGCCATTCATAGTAAACATTTTCCACAAACGCTCAATTTGCTGCAATAATTTACCACACATGCAGGGAACACCAGCTCACAAGCAGCTGTTGCTTTCTTTTTAAAAGTGCCCTTGTGCTAAAAATTGAAGCGAGGTTGCATTTCATGCTAAAATATAGGGTAAAATGCAGAATTTGACTTTTGCATAATTACAAGTGATTTTGTGTAATTTTGCTGTAATGTGGCACGAACTGAGCACACACCTAGTAAATATAAGAAGCATCAAAATCACATTGTATAATATTTTAGTAGGCTGACTCTGTGGTTTTTCCTTACTTGTTGACCTTCTCCCTGACACTTTCTCACATGAACTGATCCAACACAATCAGAGTCATTCTCTTTTCAAGTATGAGCTTCATTAAGCTATAATATGGCACACCATGGCGGTCATTATGCCAATAGCATCAACAGTTTTGATGCTATTGTGGCACTTTGTAGGATCAGCACCAAAAATTATGGCGCTAATCCTGCATACTAAAGGGAGGTCCATTGAAAACAACGGGAGCGTCATTTCAATGCCTGCATTAGTCAGGCGTTAAAAATTGCACTAAAAATGGCACAGGGAAAGCTCGTAAATTTCACTGTGGCATTTTTACGGGCCTCCTAATGGTGGAACACCCCTTTTGCATACATTATGCCTGGTGCGGGCATAATGTGGCTCAAGGGATTACAAAGTGGAGCAATGCATGCACTGCATCACTTTGTGAATATGGTGAGAAGAAAAGGCAATCTTAATGCCACATTAGCATTAAAAATTGACGCTAATATGACACAAGGTGACACAAGGGGCTTGTAAATATGCCCCAAAGTACAATAGGCAATATCAAATCAAGTGTTGTGCTCACCTACGTATTGAGGCATAGTGACGGTCGACACTATTCTTGTTTTTAGTGTAATGAGGGATCTACTCTCCCAACGACAGGTCTACAAGTTGATTGTTGAGAAAATATAGTTTATTGATCACAAAAGTTCCAATCACCCATGTCATCTTTCCCAGGCCTCTGGCTCTAGTTTACCCTCTGAAGATGCCCACCTTACAACCATTCTAATTACATGAGGTTATGTACCTTCCGAGGATTACATCACTGAAGCTGCAGCTTTCCTTGAGAATACCACAGAATGCTCATCACAATACTGAATACTGTGTTCTAATGTTGTGCGAGGTTGATCTATATGAACAGCAATTCTTACCCCTTAGGTAAAAATGCATTTGGTGATTGTCTAACTAAACTGTCGGTCTGATAACTAAACAGGTGTCAGATGGTCAGATTTCATAGAACACATACCATTGTTAGATATTACACACATTGCCGCCACCCCGCTGACACAAATGAACAATTTGGCGATTAGGTGCGAATTTCATATGTGTTATTAACTGATTATAAATTACTATTAGGCTAGGGCGTTGGTCTGGTTTAAGCATTACTTCACCTGATTGAGGTGAATTCAACCTTGTAAATATGCATTATAACCTGCAGAACTTTTTATTCTCAGTATGAGTACCGAGCTCGATTACTTGTCTTGACTCCCTTTGTAATATACATCACATTTCCCTCCCTGATTTGCATGCGCTACGTTTTCAGGGTGATTTGTTGTGATGCAACAAACATTGGCTTAAGACTTATCTAACAGAGACTCGAGGAAAGGTCACCTTTAAGCAGTATTCCTTTAACTAAGAAACAACAAGCAGTAACAGATGATGATTAGAGAGAAAATTTGGAAATTAACACCTGGCAGTGCAATTTCACTTGTTGTGAGTTATTGCACCTCTTCATATTGCCTGGCTGCAAGTTTGCCCCCGGAGGCATGGATCCCACGGCAGGTGTCTTTCTGTGATTATGAATGGACTGGAGCGAATTCAAAGGCTCTGTGAGTGCTATGTAAGTAACGTCCTACGCACAAGATTTAAAAAAGATTATAATGTAGGGAAAGATAAACATGGACGTAATTTAGAGGTCGCCAGGGGTCGCAGCTGCGACTTCTGGCTTGCCCTTTGCGACCCTTGGCACTCAGTTTGCGACCCCTGGCCCTAAAAATGGTAATTTCAGTGCCAGGAACACTGGGGGATGTCAGTTGGTGCTCCAATCTCTGTTTTCTGTCAATTTGTTATTACACTAATAGCGAATAATAATGTATTTTTTTTCCTATTAGTGCAATAAAAATGGAGTACAATTAGCTAGAATATTCCCATCTATGGTAGCTGAGGTGAGTAAAACATGGGTTTAAGTGTATTTTGTGTGCATGCTTGCAGGTGAGAATGTGTTTATATGAGAGTGTATGTAAGTGTGAAATGTTATGTATGTGTAAGTGTTTCTGTATAAGTGAAAGTAAGTGGTCGAAGGCATGTGATGTCACTTCCCTACACCTAGCATTTCGGTGAATTGACGTCCATGCAGATAAAGAAGATATAATCGTTCCCATGTTGCTTTCAAGCATGGAACTTGATTTTGGGAATCCAATATATTGCTTTCTCTGCATAAAAAAGGTCTAGAAATCAGTCCCAAAATATGCATATTCCTGTAGAGGACGAGCAATCATACCTTTCGTCTTCCCCAACTGTTGAACTAATTGGGTATACTGAAAGATCATCCATGTTAAAGTGTACATGAACATGGTTACTTCCAAATGACTTTACAAACTATATAACTGAGCCACCAGCGTGGCTTTCATTAGTGCAGCAGGTACAGTAGCACTAGGGAAGAGAGGCATCACAGTCACAATGACGGTTTTTACAACTTAAACGGGGGGGAGGGGGGCTGGGAAGTTCTCACCTTTGCTTGCTTTATGACTCAGGGCATCTATTCATCTCCAATTCTCCACATCATTGAGGGAAAGTTGAGTTCACATTAAGTAGCAGATGAGAAGCTGCAGTAGACCAGAGCTCATTCTAATGCTGGGGGGGCACGGTGGTGGGGGAAAGACTGCCCATACAGCGTTGAATATGTTTCGAATGAAGCAGAAGTTTTGAGGCTTGTGATATATCAAAGCTTGCTGATGGTGAGTATCAAAAGGATAGAGCACATACTATGCAGCACTTTAGTCCTTCATAACTGCAGAAGATGTTACATTATTTTCTCTAATGCAGATGTCACACAGAGAAGCAGCCAGGCCATGCGTTGGGAAAAAACTGACTCCAGAGGAGGGCCCTGCATTATATCTAGAATCTAGAACGAGAGTGTTCCTCATTTCCAAAATATCACAGCAAGTTTGGACCTGTGCATCTCAGCAGAATTTGAACTCATACACTGGCTCATGGTAAACAAGTGTTTACTGCAGGCAGGTCGCACCCCGCTCTGCCTTTCGCACTCCTTCCCGTTTTCCTTGCTGCTGCCTCCTTACTTTTCTTTTTTCCCGCCGCTGCGCCCCCTGTGCCCCCTGCGGCCCCTCCCCCATCCCTTCTCCTTCTCACCGTTCCTTGCTGCTGCCACCTTTTTTGCTTTTTCCCGCCGCTGCGTCCCCTGCGGCCCCACCCCCCAGCCCTCTCATTCGCTAGGACCTCCCTCCTCCCAGCTGCCACTCCCACCCTCCCCTCCTCTTATGGCAGCCGCGGCGCGGTGACAGGGAGCAACCTTTGACCCTGCTACTGCAGGCAGGTCGCTCCCCGCTCCGCCTTCCGCGCTCCTTCCTGTTTTCCTTGCTGCCGCCTCCTTTTTTGCTTTTTCCCCGCCGTTGCGCCCCCTGCGGCCCCACACCCCAGCCCTCTCATTCGCTAGGACCTCCTGCCTCCCAGCTGCCACTCCCACCCTCCCCTCCTCTTCTGGCAGCCGCGGCGCGGTGACAGGGAGCAACCTTTGACCCTGCTACTGCAGGCAGGTCGCTCCCTGCTCCACCTTCCACGCTCCTTCCCGTTTTCCTTGCTGCTGCCGCCTTAGTTTTCTTTTTTCCCACCACTGCGCCCCCTGCGGCCCCACCCCCTCCCCCCTCCTTCTCACCATTCCTTGCTGCCGCCTCCTTTTTTGCTTTTTCCCGTCGCTGCGTCCCCTGCGGCCCCACTCCCCAGCCCTCTCATTTGCTAGGACCTCCCGCCACCCAGCTGCCACTCCCACCCTCCCCTCCTCTTATGGCAGCCGCAGCACGGTGACAGGGAGCAACCTTTGACCCTGCTACTGCAGGCAGGTCGCTCCCCACTCCACCTTCCGCGCTCCTTCCCGTTTTCCTTGCTGCTGCCTCCTTAGTTTACTTTTTTCCCACCACTGCGCCCCCTGCGGCCCCACCCCCCACCACCTCCTTCTCACCGTTCCTTGCTGCCGCCTCCTTTTTTGCTTTTTCCCATCGCTGCGTCCCCTGCGGCCCCAGCCCTCTCATTCGCTAGGACCTCCCGCCTCCCAGCTGCCACTCCCACCCTCCCCTCCTCTTATGGCAGCCGCGGCACAGTGACAGGGAGCAACCTTTGACCCAGCTACTGCAGGCAGGTCGCTCCCCGCTCCGCCTTCCGCGCTCCTTCCCGTTTTCCTTGCTGCTGCTTCCTTAGTTTTCTTTTTTCCCGCCACTGCGCCCCCTGCGGACCCACCCCCTTCCCCCCTCCTTCTCACCGTTCCTTGCTGCCGCCTCCTTTTTTGCCTTTTCCCACCGCTGCGTCCCCTGTGGCCCCACACCCAGCCCTCTCATTCGCTAGGACCTCCCGCCTCCCAGCTGCCACTCCCACCCCCACCCTCCCCTCCTCTTATGGCAGCCGCGGCGCGTCTGCGCAGCGGACGCGCCGCTTGCGCGCCAAAGGTGCACCAAAGGCAAGCCCGCCTGCACCCATCCGTGCCTGGACCGCGCCCAGTGCCAGAACACCTGGCCCCAGCAACAGCACCCCGCCAGCTTTCACTGCAACGCCGACACCCTCCGCGCACTCAACACCAGCCGAGACACCACCTGCTTCCAGGCCTCTCCAAAGAGCACGCACGGACCCTTCTCCTGCCACAACTGCAGCTTCACCGGCAACAGAGCCCACATACCTACTAGGATCAAGACCAACCACCTCTGTTGCATACTCCTCAACACCCGCTCAGCACGCAAGCACGCCATCGAAGTCTGGGACCTGCTCGACTCCACCTCCCCGGACGTGGCCTTTATAACCAAAACTTGGTGGAACGACTCCTCTGCACCCGACATCGCCATAGCCATCCCGAACAGATACAAAGTCGCGCGCCGAGACCGCACCAACAGAACTGGTGGAGGCATAGCCATCGTCCACAAAGCCACCCTCAAAGTCAAAACCACCCTGGACGACTCCTTCAGCGCCGCCGAACTCCTTCACTTCCAAGTCCACACCGACCCCAACACCACGCTCAGAGGAACACTCATCCATAGACCCCCAGGACCCAGGGCACCTTTCTGCAACACCATCGCCGACCTGGCCAGCGCCCACGCACTCGCCTCCACAGACTACATCCTCTTCGGGGACCTGAACTTTCACCTCG
Source organism: Pleurodeles waltl (assembly GCF_031143425.1). Taxonomy (NCBI): domain Eukaryota; kingdom Metazoa; phylum Chordata; class Amphibia; order Caudata; family Salamandridae; genus Pleurodeles; species Pleurodeles waltl. The sequence goes on along the minus strand of NC_090437.1, from coordinate 829,338,348 downwards.
AAAACAACAATGACACCAACTCCACCACCCTGACAGAAAACCTCGCCAACCTCGGCCTCACACAGCTCGTCAACACACCCACCCACACAGCCGGTCACACCCTCGACCCCATCTTCTCCACAAGCAACCACGTCACCTTCAACCATACCTCCGAATTCTACTGGACCGACCACCACTGCATCCACTTCACCTTCAAGAAACAGAGAGATCACCACCTCACTGAACAACCACCACGTCGTCGATGGGGCAAAGTCACCGAATTTCAACTAACCAACGCCCTAGCCCAGAATCCACCCGTCAACCCCACCGACCCCGACATCGCAGCACACAACCTCAAGCTATGGATCAATGACTGCGCTGACCGCCTTGCTCCACTCAGAAAACCCTCCAACAACCACATCAACAAAAAAAGCCACCTGGTTCACCGACGACCTCCAAGCCTCCAAATGCCACTGCCGAAAACTCAAGCAAATATGGCTACTCGAACGCACTCTAGACAACCACACGGCACTCAAGGATGCCACACGCAAACACCACCAACTCATCAGGCTAGCAAAAAGATCCTCCTTCAAAACCTGCCTAGAAAACAACACCCACGACTGCAAAGAACTTTTCAGCATTGTAAAAGAACTCTCCAACCCAAACGCCACCCCCTCCCAAGAACTATGGGACGCCCTAGCAACCGCCTTCCACCAAAAAATCACAGACATCCATGACAGCTTCAACTCCCCTCACACTCCGGACACTCCTACCCCACCCACCACGAACTCCACCCGCTCCAGCCGACTGACCTCCTGGACCAACAGCAGCGGCGACGATACCCGCAAGACCATGAACTCCATCCACTCCGGATCGCCATCAGACCCCAGCCCACACCACATCTTCAACAAAGCAGACACAGCCATCGCACCACACCTACGGAAAGCCATCAACATCTCTTTCGAAACTGCAAGATTCCCGGAGAGCTGGAAACACGCCGAAATCAACACCCATCTCAAGAAACCAAAGGCGGACCCCAAGGACCTGAAAAACCTCAGGCCCATCTCTCTGCTCCCTTTCCTGGCAAAGGTCATCGAGAAAATCGTCAACACTCAGCTCACTCAATACCTCGAAGACAACAACATCCTCGACCCCTCCCAGTCCAGCTTCAGACGCAACCACAGCACCGAAACCGCCCTCCTCACCACCACAGACGACATCAGAAGCCACCTCGACAATGGAGAAACATCAGCCCTCATCCTCCTAGACCTATCAGCCGCCTTTGACACCGTCTGTCACCACACCCTAAAATCCCGCCTCCACGCAGCAGGAATTCAGGACCAAGCCCTCGAATGGACCACATCCTTCCTCACCGGCAGAACTCAAAGAGTCTGCCTCCCCCGTACCAATCCAAAGCCTTCAACATCATCTGCGGCGTACCCCAGGGCTCAGTCCGACGCTGTTCAACATCGTGTTTAAAAAAGGAGCCATGACAGTCAAACAGAAGACCCAGGTATTTAGAAGTAGCTGTTTTTTCAAGCTTGTACCGGCTTAATCCCCAGGTTGCAACCCCCTTCAGGGATCTCTTACCTAAGGTCATGATTTTGGTCTTTTTATGGTTGATTTGCATCCAGTTCTTATGGGAGTAATCTTCCGTGGCTTTTAGGAGATGTTGCATGCCTACCCTAGTTCTACTGAGTAGTACAACGTCATCAGCATGTAGGAGGTTTGACAGTTGCATCGTCCCCAGTCATAGTGGATGGGAATTGATAGAAAAGAGTACAGTTGAGAAGTCAGCCATTAAAAGGCTGAATAAAGTTGGGGTCAGAACTCAGCCCTGTTTTAGGCCTCTTGTTGTTGGAATCCTCCTAGAGAGGCTTGATCCATTGCCCAGTTTAATCCTGACCTACGTACTAGAGTACAGGTTCCCAATGGCTTTCAGGAGTTGCAGTGGAATTTACCAGCTGTTGAGTTTCCCCCAGTGCTTACTTTGATTGATACTGTCAAATGCTGCTTTGAAATCGATAAAGCAGAGGTACAGTGGAAGATTTGCAGCCATTGAAGAATCTAGTATGAGAGATAAAGCCATGATATTGGATTTCTTGCCTGTATTATGAGTAAACCCAGTTTGATTTGGGGGAATTATTGATTCTCAGCCAGCCCAATCAATAAGATGTTCAAGGAGGAGCCCGGCAAAATATTTTGCTTCATTGTCAATAAGCGCAATTAGTCAGTAGTTTCTGGGGACTGTTTTATCCCCACCTTTGTGTATTGGAGAGATGATGGATCCCCTCCATGATTCCAGAATTGATTCATCAGCCAAGGCATAATTGGAAAGGGGGGCCATGATTTCTGTGGGTCTGATGTATAGATGTGCTGAGGGAACCTGTTTGGACCATGGGGGCCTGTCTTTCTCCCTCTGACTATTTGTCGTTGGTTTTCTGCTGGTCATATTCACTAACTGCACTCCTGGCTTTGTGAGAATCTGAGTTATCAGACTGGGGAGCGTGGTCCTCTTCACTTTTGTATTGATGGAAATGATCCTTCAAGAAGGATGCCCAATCAGCCTCCAAGTTGTTTGATTCCAATTTAGGGCCATTTAGATTCTTTAGAGCGTTTACCCTGTTCCAGAATTTACTTGCATTTTTATGTTTCATGTCCCTGACGGGAATGTTCCGTCCTGCGTCCGCATACAGCCTGCTTCATGTTTCATTTTGCTTGTCTCAGGTTGGTAAGGTAGCGTTCTTGTTCTGGAAACCGACGGACCAGCTGGAATGCTTGGTTGACCATCCTCTTTGAGTTTTAGACTGTGTGAGGTGTGCAGCTTCTTTATGGCAGACAGGATTGTTCTCCTAGTAGTTCCAACATTCCTGGCAAATTACTGGGTGTATGAGTGAATTAATGCCTCTCATTTATCTTTGGCTGGCCCTTCTGATGGTAAGGAGGATTTTAGGTGATTGGCCATTTCTTGGGCCAGAATACTTAGAAAGGCAGATGTCCATTTAATTTTTTTTAGCTGGCACAGATGTTCTGAGTCAGGTACAGCATTGCCCATATTTACTGCTGGAGTATGGGTAAAGACCACTTCTTGCAGTAAATGATCGCTTTTAGCCCTTCGACCCAATTTAAATGAAAGCACCATTTGCGTAAGTGATGTGGAGACCCAGTTAAAGTATATTAGTTAGTTGCCACTTGTGGCATGAAACGACAAGAAAGGTGAGTATCGTCACTAAACCATTTAAAGCTATGAGTCCTAGGTGCTCTAGAGATCCCAATAAAGCTGTTCCTGTTACATTCCTTCTTGTTGCCTTTGTCAGCAATTGCTTGGGGATGAATCACTGATGTCCCTGGACTTCAATGATCTCATTAGTTCCAGCCCCACCATGTAAATTCATATTGGAGTCCCCATTTTACTGTTAGTGGACGGAGCAGGTAAGGGCAGGCCAGTTGAGTAATGGGATCCATCAATTGTTTGGACATCACCTCCTGGTTCTTCCGTCTTGAGGGCATGTACATGTTTACTGAAATTACCCCCTGCTTTTTTATTATGTGCAAAAAAGGGAGGAGCACTGTTAGAAATGTAGCAGCGTTGGATGAGAGGACCTCACAAATTGCATTAGGGCACCTGACAGGTACACCCCAATGCCACTTTTCCCGTGGTCAGATTTGCATTCCTTGATAGCAGGTAGGAAAGCATGGGAGTAGCCTGAGATAGAGACTGGCTCCAAGGCCCATGGTTTTTAGTAGGGCAAGACCGGAAAGCTCTGGAGTTAGTTTAGTGTTTCTGCTTCTTCCAGCTTGTCCTTTAGGGCGGGAATATTCCAAGAACAAAGCCATTCGTGAGCCCCTTCGTCCCCAGGTCCAGAGATTCAATTTGTTGCTTGCTTCTGATTGAGTTTGAGCTACCCACCGCCAGTTGCCTCTCTCGCTACTTTCCCTCCGTTTAAGAACGTGATGTGTGGGCCAGACACTCCCTGTAGCTTTGGATATTTTGCCCAGAGATGGCCCCCTTGCACCCACAGAACGCAGTAGGGGGCCACAAGCTGCCTTGCGTTATTGTCCAATGCAACTGTTCGTGGCTTTAGGGGGTATGGATATTCAAGAGCTGGTGCCCCTTCCAGATCAATTCCCCATTTCTTGAAATGTTTGCTTTTCTAAAGGACTGCCTCAGCCAGTTTAGTGGACTGGCAGGTGACTTTGGTTGTTTCATTGGCCTTCCATGGCTAGCGTTCTATGAATTCCACTGATTTGATCATTTCGGAGGTGATCTTTGTCAGGGCTGGACTCTGCCCTAAAAGTTTTAAAATGTTTTCTCAATAAAAAATGTCCTCATTTCCAAGTGATTGATATATTGGCTGGAATAGGATTGTGCAGCACTTTCCCTTCACAGGAGTATACTTAGTGTGAGTCTCTTCTGTACTACAATTTTCCTCCTCACCAAATGGGGAAGAAGGGATGTAACAATGTCTCCAAAATGATAGAGATTGATTGTGTTAGGGTCAGATCTAGTCATCCTCTGGACCAAATGAGGAGATTCCAGATGAAGAATGACAGGGGAAGTCCGCCTCACAACATACTTCGGGGACAGCTGTTTAGGCTCATTGGCATATAGCGCCCCTGTCGTGTGGGAGCTAAATGATTGTGACCCTCCCCGAAGAGAGTTAATTTGTGTTTCTTTCACTTCTTGAGGACCACCAGCTACCCTCAGCCAAGATGAGCAGTTAATCTAGCCCAGGTTGGTCTGCCCCTTGACTTTGGGAAAAGAGCTTTCTTGGTGCTGGTTTTGAGGGCGAGCATTCCTTATCTCAGTAGCACCCTCTGCGCTGCATTTCTCCCCCATTAACTGCTTGGCTTCAATGAGGTTGGCTCCTGTTCATGCTTCATAGGCTGTATTACATCTAGGGCTACATTGTCACTAGTTAGAGAAGTATTACCAGCAATCTTACATCCATGGTTGAGCCGATTAGATGCCATGTAGGATTGCAGCCACACAGTTTTAGGGTAATGTTTATTATGTGATTTCCTCTTCTGAGTCCTTTTGGACTTTACCTTCTTCCCTGTATGGCAAAGTTGCTCTGTTGCGTTATCCTTGCTCTTTTTTCCTGTGCTTGGCACTATTTGCAAGTTACACGGTGGTGCAGCCCACCCCTCCCCAAGGGTGTTAGCGTTTCTTCCCAGAGAGGGGGGGTCCTGGGCATTTGGGGCCACTACTCCAGGTAAGGTGCTCCTTATTTCGGCCTCGCTATTTTGCATGGCGCCATGTGCACTGTTGCTCCCTCCTTGCGAGTGTGTAGGGGCTATGAGAGAACCCCTTTCAGATTTCAGTTCTTCTAATACACCCCCTAGTACATTTGGTAGCTGGCTTAGTGTATCTAAAACTGAAGAGCAACAGCATCTTGGGATGAGGTCACTGGTTTCTTCATGTGCTTGATGAGGTTGTTGAGTTCTACAATGTGCTTGTTGATGCCAGCCTCATAAACTGCCACTGAGCTCAGGATTTCGACTTGCACGTCCATCTTTGCTGAGTGGTAGGTGAGAGTATCAGCCATTGTCTGGATAGTCTTACGCATTGCTGGCCAGGTGCCTTCTCCCACCTGGCTTGCGGTCCTATTGCTAGCTTCGGGAGAGAAGCTCCTGAGGTTATGATGTGGATCCGGGGTGCCTGGGTTGCTAGATTCTTGGTGTGCAGTCAGACACTCATTTTTCCTTCTCTGATATGTATGAGGCTAGGAGCTAATTCCATTCTTCCTGTGTTAAATCATCAAAGTAAACCCCTATTTTTGGTTTGGCTTCAGACTGGCAATTCCCCAGCTTGTCAGGCACGCTTCCACATTCGGTTGCCGTAAAGATTGTGCCGCAGTTGGTTAATTGATTTGGTACATTGAAAGTCCTGCCTTCCTGGACTGAATCCCACCTCCCCTTGGGTGATTAAATTGATTTGAATAACTTTAGCCCAATCATTTTGCCCACCTGGCGATGAGATTCTTTCATCTGACAAGCTGTTACGGGCCCCTCATTTCATCGCCACCCCTGCTTTACTGCTTTTGTCTTTAACTTTTTTTGTCCTGGGTTTTAAAATGTCTTGATTTGGTCCACTATGGGCCAACTTTGTGGCTATCTTTCTGTGTTGGAAAGCCACTTGCAATGCCACTGAATGTCTTCTCTGTATCATCTAATGCCAAGGATACCAAGTGCTGTAGTATTTTAAGGTTGCTGTGTTGAAGCAAAGATGGAGATTGTAACTTGGGTTCGATTATCACTATAGGTGTTAGTGGGACTCGGAACCCAGAGTTCGAGGTGGTTGCAGAGTAGATGGTGGCTCCTCCATCTTTCAAGAACTGAAACTTTTTTGTTATTTTAGGTTGGCCGGAAATCCCAGTTGTGGCTATTGCAAGACCCATTTGAGCGCCAGCGGGTTGCATATCCATAGAGGGGGGGGTTCCCTATGAAGTATTTTCTGTTTTTCTGCTGTGTTGCGCCAGGGACTTCCTTGGCTTACCTGACATCATTTCAGCCAGCGTCTGATCATCTGTGATAATGTTAAAACATTGTCACAATTCGATTTTATTAAATGAAGATTTGTTGAAAGGCCTAAGCGGGTGGGGCTTGCCAGACACCCTGCAAGCGGCACTCAGCGCTACACGAACTACTTCCACAAAGTGTTAGGGCACACACTCGTAGCAGCTTACTAAAAATGTCACTCTCGCCAGAGACAAGTTGCTTCTACGATACCGGATAACTTGCTGGATTTCTTGCCCAATTACTTGTTACTGAATTGCAGAATTGATAGTACCTAGTTGCTAGGTGCTAGTGCTGGATTCTGGTTGTTTGAGGCTGGCTGTGGTGCTGCTGTTCTGATGTGCTGCTCTGTTACTGTGTTGCTGATGGCCCAGGGAGTGAAAGACTGGTGGGAAACTGGCTGGCTGTGACTTCAGATGAAGCCACTGACCTGCAGCTTGCATGCTGCTTGCGACCACTGGCTACTTGGCTGCATGGGCTTTTAGGGCTTGGCTTTTGGAACTTCCGGGTTGATAGGGCTGGAGGGCAAATGACTGTGCAAGTACCTGTATAGTGCTGCCTTATTGTTTGAGACAGTCTTTCGCTATCCCACTCTGGGTTTCTCAGACTCTCAGTCTCTCAGCCTTTGAGCCTTTCAAGGATTATACATTTTGAGATTCAAAGTATGCAAAAATACAGCAGCAGAAATAAAGTAGAAAGGAATTTGGCAGCAGATGATGAATAGGTAAGTCCCTCCTTGCAGTCTTCCCAACTTAGACCACAGCCGCAGCCCAAACCTAGCCTTTGCTGCTGCCTCCACAGCCCACACCTATTATTTCCTCTTCCCGGGTGCAGCGTTGTCCTGCACTCTGCTATCATCTGCGGCCCTCCGCAGGCCTCATACGGCCTTTGTGGCCTCCTGTGCCTTCTGTGGCTACAGCGGGCAGGGGGCAGACGGATGAGCACAACCTGGAGATTGAGTGGCAAAGGACTTATCGCTCGGCTCTGCGCTATGCTCAGTTCTGCAACTCTACAGGCGCAGAGGGCTAGAGGATTCTGTGTTGTGGCGCCAAGGTCCTTCCGACTGGTGAACAGCAGGTGGAGGACGGCAGACAGGTTCACACAGGTTACTCCACCTCCGCGCCTCCACAATGTCTACAATGCCTCTGCCTCTGCTTCTGCTTCCGCTTGCTTCTACTTCTGTGTGAAGGCAGGTGAGGTTTAGAGAGATACAGAGGGTAGATCTGTAGGCGGATCGTCCGATAAGTCAGTCTGTTAGGGGTCTGTTATTCATCTTTCCCAAACACAAACCTAAGAAATGATCACTGTGCTGTTCCTATAACATCATATTACATTTCACAGTGGCACACATCTCATCTACTACACAATGCTCTCCACTCAACTACATGACTCACCTGTCAATGAGAAGAATTAAAGGGCCTTCGGATTTGAGAGGTACAATTGCCATAAGAAGTTGATGAAGGAATTAAGAGCAAGGGTAGGATTTTTAGGATTTTAAGTGACTATTATGTGTTGTTTCTGTTGACCTTTTTACTTTTGATGATTAACTATATGTGATTTGTGTGGTATTCCATCTTTATCAACTCATCTCACCATAATATTGTGGACAAATGCTTTTGATTGCAACAAAATCATGGACAACAATAGTTAAGGCATGCATGTCATATTTTTAAAGTTAAAAATATAATTCACTTGAATACAATTTGTAGTAATTTGTTTTATTGCATTGTATTATGTTTTTATTTCACTTTATAATTGCAAAATGTATATTTAATTTTAAAGAATATTTTAGCTATAATTTTATTGCATTTGTTTATACATATCAATTCATGTTAGTAGATTATTGAATCATTTAACTCCTTATTGGTATTTGTTTGTTTATATTTTTACATTTGTAAGTATGAAAAACATTTTTATTTTAGGTTTTGTGGGGGTGTATGGTGTTTTTGTGCGTAGTGTTATTTTTAAAGTGTATATTCATTATTGTTAATTGTTTAATGTTTCAAAGTTGTCATTCTTGACAATGTTATGTTTTTACATGGTTTATAATTTCACAATCATTTATTTATTTTTATTTGGGAGATGTGGAATTCACTATGGATTGGGGGGAGTAGTCTTTTAATTAAAGTACACCTTAATCGATATTAGCTGATTAATCTAATGATTCTGTTAAATTTTAATTAACCGTTTTTATGTAACATATTTCTTTAAAAAAAAAATGAATTCTGAGATTATATGTTAAATTTGAGAATTATGTGTTGCATTGTATTATTGGTTGTGGTAGATATTGGGGTAATGTGTTGGTACAGTATTTAAATGTGAATACAATATTAAGAATAAAAAATAAAATATGTTCAAGTCATAGGTTTTTAATTGTAAAACTAATTGTTCAGAATTATAACTGATATTATTACTTTTCATTTAGGGCTGTTTGTTTTATGGGAGTTGAGTGAAATTTAATTTATAATGATTTATTTAATAATTTGAAGAGTTTATGTGCACTTTCGATATTTTTATCATTTTTACAATTATTGTATTTGTTTTCGAATTGTAGAAAATGTACTTCAAATTTTGTATTTACAATTCTAAAATATGTTTTAATGGGTACCTATATAGTTTTATTTGGATTGTGTGCATGTGACTCCACCCCAATTGTATGTTCTTTCCCCAATGTTTTTTAGACTGGCGTTGGAGTAGTAAATCTGAGCTCTCCCATTTTGCCCTTTCCTAATTAATTGTTGGAATATAGAGAGAATAGTAAATGCCTCTGCCCCCCCCCAAATTCACCTTTACCCAATATTTGTTAAACCAGTTTTAGAATAGTAAATCTAAAATTCCCCTACCCCAAATAATGCATATCAGGATAGTAAATCCTACTCCCTTTCCTATTTTACCCTGTGTTTAGCTAATATATTTTATACTGATTTTATTTAAAAGATTTTAGTAATTTTAATTATTTTTCTATTTTTTAACTATAGATGTTGTTATGTGTTTAGTATTTTAAAAATACAAATTTTGCTACATATTTTTTTATACTATGTATAATTGTTTGATACATTTTAGGGTTGTTTTTATTTTTATGATGCATTATGGTAATTTATAATTTATAAAAATAAATCTGTTAATTTATAGTATTTTAATTGTTTCATGTTTACATATTAGGGGCAGATTTGCAAAAGTCTTCAAGCTTACAATAATCTTAAGAAAAGTTTAAATGCATTCTTAGTTTAACAATGATACTGCAGTTCACAAAAATGGTTAAGTCACTGAGAGTATCCTTAAGATTTTCTCAGGATTTTCTCTTATGCTCATGCCACTCACAAAAATGTGTAGCTTTTGTTAATGAACCACATTGGCAAGTACAGTAACTTATGCCACTGGCATAAATTATGGTGTGGGAAAACTGGGCTGACTGGAGAAGCCCCCTCGCTTTTCCCCCCAATTTTTAGCTGATACTGACTGTGCCCTGGGCACTGCCAGTCCCAGGGCCAGTGCTGTGTTTAAAATGGGATATGCAAACTAGGCCTAATGATAATTGGCTCTGACAAACTTCCTATAGGTCCCTATTATATGTAGGTCATGTAGATTTAGGGACCCCAGCATAGATAGGGCACCCTTGGGTTCACTGCTCTGGTCCCTGGTCTGATTGTGAAGGCAGGCCTGCTTGCTGTCTGCTTTTAGTTAAAATGAACCCCAAATTCAACTTTGGAATCAAACGTACTTCCAAAGTCTCAAACTACCTTATTTTTGCATATAAGTCACCCTTAAGGTCTGCCCTAGCTGCCCTAATGGGTGGGTGCAGTGTACATGTAAGCAGAGAGACCGTATAAATGATGTTTTATAAGCCCCGGTGAGGGAAAAACAGCCACATTTATTTTTCCCTGTTCTAGTCAATGGGCTCCATAGCCTAACATAGGAAGAATTTATTTTCAAATATTAAAGTCTTATTTCGAATAGAGATGAGATAAATATAGCATTTGTGGTACCAAATCACGTTATAATAAATACAACAACTTGCAAATGTTGAATTTAATATAACTAGACAGGGAGCTATCAAATTCAAGCTATCAAGCTATCAAATTCAGCCATGTAGTGCTCTTTCCTGATTGGCCAGGCTACCTTAATGAGGTGTGAAGTGGCCTGGGCTGAGACAAAAGATGTCGCGCCGCCGCGTGCGGCACGAGCTAAACATACGGCTCGGGCCGCGGCACGCGGTCTGAAGACGTGCCGTGTCCCCAGCCTGCTGTGCACATTACGAGTCCCCAAATTGGGCATGGGGCCTCGTTCTTTCTTAGCGCTTCGCGCTTCCAGGCAGTTCTGACCTCCCCCACTCACCTGCTCTTCTTCTCTTCTTCTTTTCCTGTCTTTCATTGTGCCTTCCTTTATGTTTTTTTCCCTTTTCCCATATTACCCCTCTCTTCCCAGCATGCCTTTGTTCCCTACTCTCTATGGCTCCTAGTCCATTATGTTCTATGTGTTTTTCCCTATCTAAGATGGTGTCCTTGTACTTACTGTTGGTCGCTTCCTGTTTATTGGTATTTAAGGGCTGTGATTCTTTCTCTTTTTGCACTGCAACACTTTCTGTTTGGATGGTGTCTTCGCTCCTGCTTCCTCGTATTCGATACTGGCTAACGTTTGTTCCAGTGTTTTTTCCTGTACTTTTGCTCTTGTATTTACCTATTCATTTGCTCCATTTTCAGGAACCTTTCGTTTTTGGAGTTTTTTTCCCCTTTCAGGGTTTTTTTCCCTCTGGCACTACTTCTGAAGGACACGGCCTGCTCTTGGCGTTTCCATTGCCTGCAGCACCGTGGCTACCAGAAAGAGTCGCCCCTACCTGGGCCAAGGCCGAACATTCAGGAACAAGATCCTCGCCACTCGTTCTGCGGACTCCAGTTTAAAGCAGCGTGTAAGTCGTGACAAAGGAAGCATCTGGTGGGAGGTGAACTGCTGCAGCAGATGGCAGAGGGGGATGGGGAAGAGTAGCCAAACTGGCCTTCAAAGGGGGAAAGCCACTTGGGACAGAAACTGGACCTCTCCAAGTTCCTGTTTCCCCAGACAGATGGGAGCTCCACCGGTTAGAAAGGAGAGGGGGTGGAAGAGGTGTGTTAAGGGAGACTTGGCCACAACAGTGGGTGGACTCAGTCAGATCCAACCTCCAAGGATGAATTATTGCCTTCTTGGATTTTTAGATTATGTTGCTTTTTCAGATTTATTTTTGCCACACTTCACAGGAAGTGGTCACCCCAGAGGGTGGTGGCCTGCACCCCATTGGACAGGACCACTCCCTGCTTCCCAACCCAGGAACAAGAATAAATATAGCAGCCCCACAATTCAGATCCCTGCAGGAAGATGTGTGCACAATGCCTCTGACCACCTGCAGTGGTGGTGGCCAGCTAGGTGAGTCTAACTTTGCTACATATATTTTTCAGTGTGTGACTACAAGCAACACCCCTCCCAGAGGATCTAAGCTGCAAATAGCATAGATACTAAAATTAGGTCACGCATGGACCACATGGGTTTTCTTAGAGGTGCCTCACTTGGTTGAAGTGTGTTGTAGTGTTTCTATATGTCGTATGTCTTGTATTTGTTTTTCTATGTGGATTACAAGTGCCATTGGGCAGGGCGATGGTGGCAACAGCACGACATCCCTGAGAGATGCATTTAGCAAGTTTTACTCTTTGATCTTTTCTTCCTTCTACAGGTTTGTCCAGCAGAACAACAATACCTATGGGTATTATTTAATTTAATTTAGTTGTATATATTAACCACACCACAAAGCATGTAGTAATAGTGCTTTCATTAGTGATAGGGGTACAAGGAGTGACAGTAGGGCGTTCACCTTGGTCCTGATGAGGAGTCTAGTGGTAGACTTCGAAACATGTAGACCATTTAGGAGGTAAGGTATATAATATACCCCCCACCCAACACCTCTTTTTAACTATACCACCCCTGTAAGATGTCTTAAAATTAGTTAATATCATCCAGAGGGCGATATTTTTAACTCACTAAGACCCTACCACTCCTATCACTTTTAGCATTCACATTGTTGAAACCAACAGTGCTCCCATGTATTCTGTAAGTCGCAGCACACCTCGTTCTGTAGCAGAACGGGAGGAAGACCAATGATGGAAGCATGCCACCAAGGGGTAACCCTGGTTGGTGAGGGTTTTTCACACAAAAAAAAGTTTTTTCTCCATGTGGAAGTTCCTTCGGACTAGGCCTTTTTGTACAATTACCGAAGCTCTAAGGAGGATAGACCCAGTCCCATTAAAACCTCCTTCTCCCCTTTAGTTAGAAGAAATCCAGAAAGACCAAATGTTCCTTGCTCATTGTGTGAGAGAATTTCAAGAACTGGTCCTGTCTGTTTAACCACTGTAAGAATGTCACTACTTGTGTCTAATCCCCTTTCCAGATAACCAATATGTCATCAATATATCCTTTCCACAATATTATGTTGTCTCTGTATGGATTGGTAGAGTTTAGGATTCCTTCTTTCTCTAGATGATGGACATAGAGACCGGCCAGACTCGGAGCCAAGTTGCTTCCCATGCTGGTCCCATGTTTCTGAAGATTCCCATTTTTTCAAACTCAATTTCTTTTTGGGTTAGGGCCCAGAAACAGTATTCCATGATCACACTCCGTGGTGTTTGGTAGTCCCAATCTACATCAAAGATAACCTCCTCAATTATGTGTAATGTGTCAGAGTGAGGAAGACTTGTGTATAGGCATTCCACATCCAGTCCAAATAGTATCAAATTTTCTGGATCAAAAGGTCTGTCTTTCAAAAGACACAGTACGTCCTTTGTATCCTTAAGGTAGGTATCTGTGTTTTGGACTATGGGTCTTAAAAACGCTTCTGCAAGACTGAGGTTCCAAATTAGAATTGATACCTGATGTGATGGGTCTAGCAGGAGGTGATTCAAGGTTTTTGTGAATTTTGGGGATAGTGTAGAAATAAGGAATTACTGGATTTTTATTAATTAGGAAATCTTCTTTCTAGGAAATCCAGTTGTGCTCTAAAGCTTTTTCCACCATACTATGGATCTTTGTCTTTAGGCAATTAGTAGGGTCTTCCCTGAGTTTTTCATAGTTACGTGTGTCACCCAATTGTCTTAAACATTCTTTACAATAGTTTTCAAAGGTCTGGATTATGATAGAATCCCAATAATGAAGCATACCACCAAGAGGTTTTTCTAACACGAAAATCCCTTTTCCTATCCATCCTGTGGTAGTTCTTTTAGCTGGGCCTCTTTTGTAATGTAGTACAGTCATTGACAGCACTACAAATCCCAGCAGGCACTGTTCCAGCATAAACTCACCCACAACTCTGCCCTTCACCACTATGGCCCTTCTCCCTGTACTCAACTATTGAACTGCACTCACCTGATAGAATGGCATATGTATAGTCTGTGTGAAGGACAGGCACCAACAGCAATGCTAAAGCCAGAAGGCACTTTGGGGGTTATTCTAACTTTGGAGGAGTGTTAATCCGTCCCAAAAGTGACGGTAAAGTGACGGATATACCACCAGCCGTATTACGAGTTCCATAGGATATAATGGACTCGTAATACGGCTGGTGGTAAATCCGTCACTTTTCCGTCACTTTTGGGACGGATTAACACCTCCTCCAAAGTTAGAATAACCCCCTTTATATCCATTGCCAAACATCAGCCCACTGTGCATCTGTTCAAGTATCCCTGTACGTGAACTTGCAATGGAACTGTACTGACCTGAGAGGATAATCAATTCATATTGGGTGTATATCTTGAAGTAACATGACTTTATATCCAAGGAGGGCCTGTCCCTGTAACTCCAAGAACCAGGCCAGTGTCCATATTACAATGTTCATCTGTCTGTGAACTCACAGATGGAGTTTACCCACTTGGGAGGGACCATGATATAGATCATGGTACACTCTGTGATGTGGCTTACCACCTAGATCCATCCTGAGCAGCTATGTGAAGATGGCAATAATGTGAACAGGAAGGACAGCTCAAACTGTGTGCCAAAAACATTAAAAACACATCAAAGGCACCAAAACACATCATTTGAATGGTATTGGCAGCGGATATATTCCCAAAGCACTGACTACGCGATGACAACTATCACATATACAACAAGGTTCTGGATCTGCCTGCATGACAGTTAACTAGGTCTTAAGCTGAGCTAAACCACATAATATACAGCCACTGTTTTCACTGCACTACAGGCAAGATATAAGTCGATGACCATCCCTTCAATATAGCAAATCAGCAAATCCAATGTGTATATGGCCATAGTCAAATGTCACTGTTAACTATTGGAGGTAGATGTCACAATACAACTTGTAACATTCTGTCTCTCATTAACAGGTCTACCTGCAACTTGGAGCACAGAGACCACTCAAGAGACTTCCACTACCCCCATGGATGAAACCCTCAGTGAGGACAACACTCCTGGATGCGTGGACGTTGAGGGCAGTTCTGGCCCATCAGGGCAACCTGGTCAGACAACACCTGTCAGACACACCGTGACCAAACCAAATCCTCCCAGCCCGGTTGCGTCAACATCTCAGGCAACCAGTCGCCCCCAAACCTGTGTCCCAAGGACAGTGGCAAAAATCTTGTACCCCCCAGTCCAGGATCCTGAATCACAGCAAGACACCTCTGACAATGATCGTCCTCGAACCAGTAGTAGAGGGAAAGCTGCACCAAGGACGTAGGCATGTGTGGGTAGGGTGCATGGGAGGGATGGTGTGGGCCAGCAGCATGAGGCTGCTGGGGATTGTTCTGGCCAGGACACCATCACCCATGCCTTGGGAACATACCAACAATTCCAAGTCGTGATGGGCCACGTACTTGCTGAACTCAGGGAGATCAAGAAGCTACAGATGGACTTCTATAGGGTAATTCATGAACAGTGGGAGGCCCACCATACCAACATGGCCTCCCTAATAGGGGTGCTGAGAGACATCAAGACCACCCTGAGCAGGGATCGTCAACAACACCAGATCCCCTCCATTGGTCAGTCTATTCTAACCCCTTCTACATCTGTGGCAACTACTGGAAGGGGGGCCCTGCCAGTGGAGGGACCTGCCTCAGATACCCCTGTCTTTGTAGCTAAAGCACCCCCTGCAAGCAGGAAAGTCCACCCAAGCATCCAGGAGGTGCAGATGGCAAGACACAAACCACTGCCAGAAAGTGAGCTCTTCCTGATGAAACTCTGTGCCACAGATTCACTCTGTTGACTGTTGTACAAACACTTTCCATTATCCATGCTAGTAAGACACTGGACTTTGGACTTCAAATCTTGTGGCATCTACTATAATGATTACATCAACCATGACTCAACCCTTTACTGTCAATTCGTTTTTTAGAGCTTTACCTTTATTTTGTGTGTGCATGTAAATAAACACACCTAAAAAACATGCCTTCTAGTAATTTGTCATGATTGTGAGAATTTGATTGTTAAATCTATTTGATGCCAATGATGAATACATAAGATGGTAATGGAAGGAGGGATATGTCACAGGTAGTGCCATGCAAAGGATTACTACTAACCCAATGGCTAGTAACACCGAACATTTTATTGCCCTCTACAGCACATAGGCTGCCAAAATGACTGGACTGTCATAGCCAAGAATGGCAGAACTATGTTGAGTCAGGTTAGATATCTCAAGGTACCATTCTCCAGACCACAGAAGGAAGGGCTATGTCAGACCTTGTCCCGTAGAATAGGCTAACAGATTAGTGGATGTGGTCACCAGCTTGAGTCTTATCACATACCAAAACCAGGTCTACCAACTTGACATACACCATGACACAGTCAGAAGGCAGTACAACAGTTCCTAATAATACGTCCACCCTATTACAATGAACAAGCATCTGGTGGTATGATACAAACCTATGCAACACAAAAGAATGATGGACGGAGTGCTGAAACATTTCAAGCACTCACCCCCAGTCACAGATATGGGTTTAATCCATTGCTCCATCTGCTCACCATGCCACCCCAGTTTGGACTCAACCATATGCAAATCAGTCTTGACCCTGTTTTCTATGGGAACAGTCCAGCCCGAACTGCCAGGCCAGGTCTTCCTTGGACCAGAAACAAGCATCCTGGGACCGGTTTCAGAGTATCACCCTTCATCAGCCAGGCTAGCTTGAATCCAGTGGCACAGTGAGCACGGGACCCAAGTCTGGGCATACCATTCCCACTTAGGGCAACTTCAGCGACACATAAGGATGATGGGCAGAGTGCTGAAATGTTTCAAACACTCACCCCCAGTCACAGATCTGGTTTCTTTTGCTCAGCATGCCACCCCAGTTTGGACCAAGCCATATGCAAATCAGTCTTTATCCTGTTCCTTATGGGAACAGTGCAGCACAAACTACCAAGCATCCTGGGACTGGTTTCAGGCTATCACCCTTATTCAGCCAGGCTAGCTTGATCACAGTGGCACAGTCAGCACGGGACCCATGTCTGGGTATACCCTTCCCATTTAGGGCAACTTTAGCAACACAAAAGGATGATGGACGGAGTGCTGAAACTTTTAAAACACTCACCCCAGTCACAGATCTGGATTTAATCCCAGCCATATGCAAATCAGTCTTGACCCTGTTCCCCATGGGAACAGTCCAGCCCGAAATGCCAGGCCAGGTCCTCCCTGGACCATAAACAAGCATCCTTGGATGGGTTTCAGGGTATCACCCTTCATCAGCCAGGCTAGCTTGAATCCACCCTTGTGTGTCCAAAAAACATTTCCTTTGTGACCTAGGACTTACCCATGCTCCCCGTACCACACCCAAAAGGTTTGCATCCATCCCCAAGGTCATCCCTTCCACCTCCAAGTCCTCCCCTGCCCCCCTGAAAGACTTATACCCCTACCCCCAGAAGAAGCCCAGCCCTCCCAAAATGTAGCCCCTCTTCCAAATCCAATCCCCCCAACCTCGGATAATCCCTGTGGTGCCTGCCCCCTTGAAGCCCCTTACTGTGGAGGTTACATGGCAGTCAGGAGTCAAGTAGTGGCACAACACTGTGCTATGACTGGACATTCATTGGACCGGCCAATGGCCTTTGAACATTGTTTTTGCCTTATTTGTTGTTAGCATTAAAACCAAAGAGTTGATTTTGTTGGGTATATCTTTGTCCTGCAATTTCTTTACTAGGTTGATATTGCTACTAAGTGACTTTGGTTGTGTGCCTCCGGTTTTGTGTGTTTGTGCCTGCTTGCTGCTGCGTGTGTCATTGTCTTCTGTATGGAGTTTGTGTGCAGTGCTGTTGTCCCCACAGGGAAGGGTACAAGTTGTGTGTTAGGTCATTGTGTGTATATGCAATGTTGGTTTCATGGCATTGTGGACTTTTTGGTAAGCTAAGTATTTATTTTTGTGTGGTCCAATGTAGGCATGTCTGGTGTTGGACTTTTCCCCTGATATGGCTATTATTTTCACATGATGTGTGTATTCTTGGGTTTTGCTATTGCAGACATGGAGTGGATTAAGATGTTCTAGATTGCTTAGCATTTGGGTGTGCATGTGTCCATTTAGGTGTGAGTCCCTTGCAGCTACTTTGTGTAGAGGTATGTCCCATGGTGTTGGACTTGTATGTGCTTTGTTGACTTGCCCTTCCCCATTGTGCAGCTGTGCTTGACAATTGGTTTTGGTATTGTTTGTCCCGAGATCCATGTAGGGCAATTTCCTGTGTGCATATTTTTTGAGGGACCTGTTCAACCTGACATGTGTCCCAGTGCATCCTCCTTCCATGTATGCTCCTGATGGTCACATCCCAACTGTGCAGGTATTGTTGGTATGGTGCACTTTGTCTATTTTATCTGTTTGTCTCTCTGTCAATTGTGTATGCCATTGTGCTTCCATTGTGGTGTGTGTCCATTGCAGGGATGTTTCATGGTGATGTTGTATAGTCCAGGTAACATCAATAGATATGTGTGTTGTATGTGTGGACAGACCCTGGCCTGTGTTGAATGTGAGTGTGTGATTTATATTTGTTCTGTAGGTTGTTTTTGTTGATGTGTGTAACTATGTTGTGTAGCCTTCAGTATCCCTGTGCCTGAGCTGTGTAGCAGTGTGTATTTGTGTATTGTTGCAGTGCAGTGTCAGTGTACTGGCCAAAGTGTGCGTATTGTGAGTGTGTAGGTGTCCATGTTGCTGTATGTCAGTGAGTGTGTGTGGTTTAAGACGTGTACCTGCTGCCCATGGCATCCCCCTCCATGATGTGTTTGCCGGTGCTGCAAACTGTTTTTAAGGTTAATGATACAGGTAGGTGTCGTCGCCAGCAACGTTGATTTCATTGTCTTTCGGCGAGCATGAACAGTGGCATGATGTCCACGAAGGGCTCCATGGTAGCTCGGGACATGTGAAGCTGTCTGCAGGTGAGTGTCTGCCGTTTTACTGTCCGTTTCCGCCAGCTTCTTCCAGGTGGTTGGACCACCAGGGTCACATTGGAGGTGTGCAACCTCGTAATGATTCCGGTGGAAATCAGGCTCAGCCGGCCAATGTGTGCTTCCGGGTGACCGTTGCAGTCTGTGCTGGCTGGCCGTAGTGGTGGTCCCCTGGGGGTCTTCTGTTTCTATGACTGTCATACTCGTAATACGGTGGTCCTCTCTGCTAGGCTGTTGGAGGTCAGACCGCCACCACCAACTTAGCAGGTCACAGGACCGCCAAACTCTTAATGAGGTCCTTTATCCCTGTCCAGTGCAACCTTTTGCTTTAACCCTATAAGTACTAGCTTTAATTTTAATCATTAAAAAGTCATATCTCTGGTTCCTTACATTGCATTTTTGTCATTTTTGTGTCATTTTAAAGGTAACAATATTTCCTATTTGTATAAATTGGTGTTGGATTTTTATTGTGTGCTGTGTTTTACTTATTTACTGTTTTGATTATATTAAATTCTTTGAACACCTGTCTCCTAAGTTAAGTCTAACTGCTCATGAGCCAAGCTAGCAAGGGTTCAGCAAGGATTAATTTACTGAGACCTTGACTGGTCCTTGTGGAGGTTTATGGCCTAAGTGTAGGTGCCTACCTGCCCATACAAATAATCCACTTTCCAACAAATGGCAATTATTTAGATATGTTTTTTCACATTTAAAAAAAAATCTGAAATACTTTTTTTCCTTCCAAGCAAAAACATTTTTCTCTGACACTTCTGTTTTTATTCCATCACTCTGTGGAACATGTGGGAACTGGAATACTTCATACCTGATCTACTACAGTTACTCTACCATTTTGCACATGTAACTTAGGGCTGATATAAGCAAGAAGGAATGCATTGAATATTTTTTGTGAATTTTATTAACTTTCAGAGAATGAGAGTGCTACCTAAAAATCTTAGATCACAAAGAGACATATTTACAATCCCCTCACTGTTTTTGACACTCCAGTGGTGCAGTGTGCTGGCCAATATTTACAAGGTCATGCAAAGCTACCTTGTGTGGCTTTTCATGGCTTCGTAAATATGACCCCCTTTCATGCATTACTCTGTGTGAAAGGAGCTTTCCAGGGGGGGAGCATGCTGTGGGTATTCCCATGCAACACCCATGGCATTTGGCGCATTACCAGATTTACAAGGCTGGGAATGCATCAGATTCCATAAAATTAGTGAAACAAGGAGAAATATCTTTATTTCTCCTCGCTGTTTCCTCTTTCTATGTGTGCATTCTGCAGCACACATAGACCAAGGAAAATGCTATTAATGAATGTTTATGTGCAGAAAGGTACTCCTTCCTGCACATAAACAATCATCCCTGCAATGCAGGCACCCTTGCACAATAGTGCAAGGGTGCCTGCATTTGTGCAAGGCTGACAATTGTGTGCCAGGGCTGAGGAAAATACAGAGATGCATTGTATTGCTGTAAATATAACACATCCCTGCACTTTCCTAATGGTGCAGCTCAGCACTGCAAGATGGCTTGTGGCACTGTGCTGCATCATTATTTTGTAAATATGCCCCAACATGTGGACACCCCTGCTATTATCCTCCAACAATATTTCTCAATAATATTGAATGTGTCCAGTGGATAACCCTTGCTATGTCTCACTTTTCATACTTTAAACTCTATTAACTTTTTTAAAAGTTTAGTAAATCAGCCCTTTAGTGTGTATTTATTAAATTATAAGCTTTTTACATTTTTTTTTTAAATCAACTCATATTTAAAACTACAATTATATATGTATACTTCCTAATATAGTGCAAATATTTTGGACTATAATATTTTGGTAGTTGTAAATTTAGCATTTTGCAGTCAGTGTATATAAAGCTACTATTTGGATTTTTGGTATATGTTTGTGCCACAATACTTTCGTGGTTGACAATGTGTCATCCAAACATTTTGGCCCGTATTTATACTCCGTTTGCGCCGAATTAGCGTCGTTTTTTTCGACGCAAATTCGGCGCAAAACTAACGCCATATTTATACTTTGGCGTTAGACGCGTCTAGCGCCAAAGTATGGGCAAAGAGCGTCATTTTTTAGCGTGAACGCCTTCCTTGCGTTAATGAGATGCAAGGAAGGCGTTCCCGTCTAAAAAAATGACGGCGACGCAAATGCGTCATATTTATACTCCCGGGCAAAAATCACGCCCGGGAGGTGGCGGGTCAAAAAACCCCGCATTTGTGCCACTTTTTGACGCCTGGGTCAGGGTAGGCGTTAAGGGGCCTGTGGGCTCAAAATGAGCCCACAGGTGCCCTCCCCTGCCCCCAGGGACCCCCCCTGCCACCCCTGCCCACCCCAGGAGGACACCCAAGGATGGAGGGACCCACCCCAGGGACATTCAGGTAAGTTCACGTAAGTATAATTTTTTATATTTTTCAATTTTTTTTGGGTGGCATAGGGGGGCCTTATTTGTGCCCCCCTACATGCCACTATGCCCAATGACCATGCCCAGGGGACATAAGTCCCCTGGGCATGGCCATTGGGCAAGGGGGCATGACTCCTGTCTTTACTAAGACAGGAGTCATTTAAATGGCGTCTGGGCGTCGAAAAAATGGCGCAAATCGGGTTAAGACGATTTTTTAGCGTCAACCCGACTTGCGCCATTTTAAGACGCCCTAGCGCCATTTTCCCCCTACGCCGGCGCTGCCTGGTCTACGTGGTTTTTTTCCACGCACACCAGGCAGCGCCGGTCTGCTTGCGCCGGCTAACGCCATTCCATAAATACGGCGCCCGCATGGCGCTTCGGAATGGCGTTAGACGGCGCAAATTTTTTTTACGCTAAACTGCGTTAGCGCAGTTTAGCGTCAAAAAGTATAAATATGGGCCTTTGTGTTTCACACAGCAACAGTAAATCTTTATCATATTGTTTTGTATAGCAGCACCACTTATTTTGTAATGCAGATTTGCCTGCTGCTTAGGTTCCTCATTATTGGCATTAGTTGGTCTGATGTCACATCCTTTTGTCATGGATGCATGCTACCTACTACCATGTTGTGTAGCAAACACCATATGACAGCAGTGCGATATATCTTTTACATTTTATGCATAAGGCCTACTCGTGACTATATATAGAAGTCTGGAGTAGATTTAAGAAGAGTGGTCTTGCAATTAGAAGTGAGTCATTAGCAGATATATGTCTATTCTATAATACAGTGATGTGATGTTTATTGCTATGTTGTATTCATTCAATGGTAGCAGGTGTTGTCATAGGAAGGGTTCATCAATTTCAGTACTAGTGAGAAAAGGTATAGTAAACCATAAACAATATGAATAGTTTTGTGACCTGTTCCTCTGAAATGAAAAACTTTGTTGGCAAAGAAATATCACCCACAGTTTGTGACATGCTTCATCATCAGGTGAATTATTGCCTGAATAGGATCAACTGTTTTCGGACACTCCTATGTAACTATGGTCTACAGTTGGGGAGATGCAGAATGAAAAGGAAAAAGGATATGATTGCATAGTAGGTCACCCAAATCAAATTTTATTAGGTGAACCCCTGACAAGATTAAAAACATAAAATGGAGAATGCAGAGGAATGCTTATTATTCCTGCATCACATGATAAAATGCAATTTTTCAATGTGCATTAAAGCCATTATGGGTCATTGGCCTTCCTCAGGACCTGGATAGGAACTGTCAAGCCTACCTTCACTAATGTAAGTAAAGTACATGGTGTTGGATAGTAGTGTAATACTCAACACATAAAAGTAAGAATACTCACAGATTTTTCACAAAGTATAGGAATTTTCTGGAAGTGAAAGGGAATGTAGGGACAAAATCATAAAACTTTACATGAATGGAAGCATATAATGTCATTGCAACTATACATACATACTATGAATGCACTAGGTGGTATAGCTGCACATTCATGGTGAATTTATCATACAAAAATGGTGCACAATAGTTACCTAGTTTACCCTATTGATATGGGTATTTGGTCCTAAAAGGGTATGGAGGTGGCAACTCCTTGTAGTTGCACACTGTGATGGTTTACAAGGTAACCATCAACAAATAACAGTCAAGGAAGAATTATCATGCCTCATATCATCATTGACTAGTGCATTTTGCTTTGGTGATATGCATGATTATCTGGTACATGGGCACTGTGTGTTGAAATAACCTATTTACATGGAAATGTATAACCATCATGAATTTCACCACCAGTGATGTGGTGGAATCAATATTCATACTGGTCTTTTTTCATAAGGAATTCATCTTGTCTGTGTTCAGGTGATACATGTGGAGATCACATCCCTCAATCATACTAAATGGTTTGATTCTGGTTCTTTACATCCTGGGCATCCTCCTGTGACACAGAATTATGGCACTTTGTCAATTACAGCTTGCAACCTCTTGCATCACACAGTCAAATAGGATCAGTGTTTGCACCACACAACAAATGCTCTGAGGAAACCTGTATAGCTTTAGTGTTGGTCCTGAAAATTAAATTAATGTATATGTCAGTTGGACAGATGTGCTGCTCCTGGTCATAGGAGAGGGTGATATAAAAGTTAACTACTTGATCCTCAATTGTTCTGTTCTGTATGTGTGCCATAGATTAATGCAAATTAGATAAAAAATTAAATGATGTATATGCTGGTATTGGATGTGCATATTCATGTATGAATCATGCTGGTTTGCTTTAGTTTCTCAATTATCAATTCTCTGAGAAGAATCTGATGACTTCTACTTTAAGCTGGGGATGAATGTCATGATGGTAATTGTGTAAGTCAATATAGATATATTTGATTCTAATTGGTAATTGGATAATGATTTCAGTAGCTGTATCTCAGTCATTTAATATTTGTATAAATGTAAGAGTTATGGTGTCATGATGGATAGGTACTCACTGGTGTGGCCTCAAAAGGTAATAATTAGTCAAACGGAATGACAACATCCAGTCTTGATCCAGACATTCCTATGGCACATAGTTACTCCATTGTCACTGTTTAAATTGTTGATCGGGCCAATGAGTCCAATAAAAAAAAAAATGTCACAATACACCCGAAAGTAAAGTTGAGAGATACAGATTTTTGCTTTGGGGCTCGCTATGTTTTGGTCAGCCACTAAATCTCTCTCTCACCTGGCCATCTGTCAGAAGTAAGACTAAGGAAGGAGGAAAAGAGATCCACTGCAGTCTCCTTCTCTCAGCATAAAAGCAGTGGTAGCTGAAGATCTTTGAAAATGATGGGGGATAAATATCTGGCCCATACTGCACAAACCAGGCAACATGAGCACGTTGATTCCTCCAGGGGAGATTTGGAGGTTAATGCAGAGAGCATTTTGAAAATACAGCACCAAATAGTGCTTTTGACAGTACCACATGTTTCATCTACATAGATAATAGGGGCCTCATTACAAGTTTGACAGTCTGGCAACAAGACCGCCGCAGTGGTGGCTGCCAAAGACCGCCATGTTGGTGGTCACACAAACCGCTGTATTACGAGTTACACAGCCAAGCCCGCCAAAAGACAGCCAAAATCCCAAAACCACAAGGACTCTGGAAAGCAGGAAAGAGGTGATCCAACCACCAGCACCAGAAGCCTGTCAAACATGCACCCAATCTATTACAAACCGTAAATCACAGTAGTGGTTCTTCCATTGCGGAAAAACAATGGCGGTGCGAACCAAGGTGGTCACCACAGTAATACACAACACCACATTGGATAGTTTGAATTCCACACACCAGACACTCATCCACACACCCAACACACCTACAAACTGCACTATAAAACACAGCCCTTCACGCCTCACACTCCTTTGCAACCAAATCGCCACACCCAGCAAGATAAATATCGCAAAACGATTAGGCATCCCCCCATACTTCAAATACCACTCATCCCACACCTGCACAAAATACCCAGCACATAAAATAGTATCCTACACATCAGGCACCAACCACCACCCACTCACAACACAGCACATCTCATCATTGTTTTCATCACTTTTTTGTGACATCCAGAATCACCATGTCCCCACAAAAAATCCCTGTTTCACTGACGAGGAGTTGAAGGTCATGGTGGACAACATTATCAGAGTAGAGCCACACCAATTTTGAGCCCAGGTCCAGCAAACATCTAATCGCCAGGAAAATGGAGATGTGGCAAAGAATAGTTGACAGGGTGAGTTCTGTAGGCAGCTATCAACGCACAAGGGAAGACATCAGGAAGAGGTGGAACAACCTCAGGAGGAAGGTCCATTCCATGGCTGCCAGGCACCAGCTGACGGTCAGCAAGACTGAAGGTGGTCCCCCACCTCCTCCTCCAACATTTACATCATGGGAGGCGAAGGTCTTGGCCATCCTGCATCCTGAGGGCTTAACAGGAATACCTGAGGGAGTAAAGCCAGGCAAGTCACAACACCTATGACATCACTCAAAAGTTTTGTCTTGCATGCCCACTGATCATCTTTTGATATCTTAACTGCCAACCCACTCACCACCCATGTGTCTAACTGTCCGAATACTCCTGTTTGCCATCCCACATCAATTAAACCCACCTGGGGGCACAGTGTCTGTGTATGGTAGGGGTAGCACAGGGACTGACAGCAGTACAACTCCCAGCAGGCACTGTTTCACCATTAAGAAAACCAGAAAAGTGGATGGCAGTTACAGCAATACTATGGGCATCTGCCACTACAATACTACCAACACACAGCTACAGCAATGTCCTCTTCTAACCTGTCCCTTTACCTCCCATCACCTATTGAAATATACTCACCTAGGTGGAATACACATATGGAGAGTGCTGTGCTTGGTGTAACCTGAAACATATAGCCAGATAAATTGGTTACTCCTAATTTGATGTACAAGTCAGTTTCTACATTACATTGTGCAGCTGTCTGTTGGCTCTATACTGAACTACTGCTAACTGGGAGGTAACACCAGCTGTCAAGATCTGAGTCCATGAACAAACATACAGTTTTCAAGATATTCTGACATCCTGTAGCAAGATGTATGATATAGGAATTGTTTCTATTCCGCATAGCTGTTCTCCAGATTGGAAAGCAGGTGTCACTGGCATATCATGGGATCAAGCAAAGCCTTTCTGCACATGGCTCAAAGCATATCTACCTGTCAAAGTTTGATACCGCATGTTACATTACAATCTGTAACTGTCTGTTTCAAATCTTCAAAAGGTCTACTTGCCATTGGGACCATGGAGATGACACCTGAGACAGCCATTTACTCCGTCGATAAAGCCCTCAGTGATGAAAACACCCTTGGATGTGTGGACAATGAGGAGGACTCTAGCTCATCTGGGATACCTGTCAGTCCTGAATTGTCAGCCTCACCCTTCCCACAATTGGCTCCACCCAGCCCTGTTGCACCTACATCCCAAGCAACCATTCACCCCCAAACCTGTGTCACTAGGACAGTTTCTTCCATCATGTGCCACCCAGTACGGGTACCGGAGTCACAACTAGAATTAAGGACCTGCCACCAGTGGTAGTGGTCAAACTATGCCAAGGGGGTAGGCAGTTGGGGGTAGGGTACATGGGAGGGATAGTGTCAGCCAGCAGACTGAGGCAACAAATGGCCATGACACTATCCCCCAAGTCTTGGGAGATTACTAACAGTCCCAAGGTATGATGGGCCAGGCACTTGCCATGAGGTGGGAGATTAAGCAGCTGTAGAAGGACAACCACTAGGAAGTAATGAAACAGTGGGAGGCCCTCAATGCCAACTTGGTCTCCCTAACAGGGGTGGTGAGATACATCAACAGCACCCTGAGCAGGGTCCGCCAACAACACTAAACCCCTTCCACTGACCATGTAACATCAGCCCCTTCCACATCTGTGGCAGTCAGAGGAATGGAGGCTCTGCCAGGGGTAGGACATGCCTCAGACACCCCTGCCTCTGTAGCTGAAGAACTCCCCCACAAATGTGGACGTCCACCAAAACAACCAGGAGGTGTAGATGCCAAGACTGCAACCACTGTCAGGAAGTGATTCTCTAATTACTGGTTCCTCTGGTGTGCCACTGATATACCCTGTAGACTCTTCTACGGCCACTGTCCATTTTTCATGGATAGTAGGACATTGGACTTGACACTCCAAATGTTGTAGCAGCTACCCTGATAAAAACATCCACCATGATTGAACCCTTCACTGTTTGCACTTTATTGCCTTGATCCCATTCATTTTAATTTCCTGTGCCCTTGTAAATAAACACAACTAAACACAATAAATGTTTCAGAGTCACATTTCAACTATTTGAAACAGTTATATGTGAATTTACTTGAGTACACATGATACACTCAAATGTAGTAAATGTGGGAAGAGGCAGGTCACATGTACTGTTGATTCTGGGCTCAATGCATACACAGTGATCCAAGTGGACAATCATCAATCCCCATTTATAGCACTGTGCAGCACACAGGCAGACCACATGCCAATGATCATGCAGTGAAGTACATCCTCATAATTTAGTGTATCAGCATAGGTGTTAGTAACTAACATCCCACTGACCACTGAAGTAAGGGACACGTCAGACTTTGTGACTGGGAAACAGATTGGTACAATTTGTCATCAGTTAAACCCTTATTACATACCCATATCATACCTACCAAATGAATATACCCCAGAATACAGACAGAGGTCAATACAACTGTCCTCAGTCATGGAACCTTCCACTTACCATTGTCAGGTATCTGTAGGCATGCTATTCTCCTATGTCAGTCTTGACACACATGCACAGTGGCCTGCAATGATGAAACACAGTGACAGCTACATACAAGTAAGAGAGTACCATTATCAAACCAAAGAGAAGGTAGAGTGAATGGACTGCACAGGAAGACATTTGTGATAGACCCATGATAACACACATGACACCATTTGACCCACATACAATGGCAAACAGGTGTATTGTGTGGAACAGAACACTGCCATCCCACTGTCCTGACAGCTTGGGCATTGAACGCAAACACCACCAATATAAAGTCAGACAGTACCTGCATCAATCCATGTCCACTTCACATGTCAGATCAGCTAAACCCACGTGCCAGCGACAATTCAGAAATGTCCACATGAAGATACCATTGTGAAGAGATCTGGAAAATACCAATTTAAAACAAGGATTTTAGGCAGGTAAGGGTCACCATGACCTAGAAATACATGTCCCCAATACAATAGTTACTTAAAATTTGCATTGTGACAGACCATAACAAAGAAGATCATCACAATAGTTTAAATCCATTTACCATTTTGCATTAAAAGTTGGGCTGTGTATTACAAAGCAATGAATAACATGTCTGGTGGTCATTGAATGATCTTTCTTAAACATCCATAAGCCCACCACTACCCTACTGAGTCAATCAAATTACAGAACAAAACATACCTACAGTCAGGTGAAGTAGTGATTGATGAGATCTGCCCGGATGTCTCCACCTTCATCCTCATCACTGTCATCCTCACTTGGCATTTCTGCATTCTCACCTGGTGGAACTGCTGGCTCCCCCTCATCAGGGATGTATGGGATCTGATGCCCCAGGGCGAGGTTGATGAGCATAAAGCAGGTCACAATGATCTGACACACTTTGGCTGTTGAGTAGAGGAGGGCTCCACTAGACTTATCAATGCTATGGAATCTTGCCTTCAGGAGCCCAAAAGTCCACTCCAGGACATGCTGTGTCCTCATTGAAGCGCACTTTGCCTGACACGGTTGGGTATCTCACTGCTGTCGTCTCTGTCCACCACCCCCTTTCTATCACTACCCTCCCTGTAGCTCCCCACCTACTTGGCCATGCCCACGTATCCAAAAGGGTGGGGGTCTCCTTTGCTGCAGGCACCTCTGCCCCAGCTCCTGTTAGCCCTGCTGCCCTCAGTGAGGAGGCTATTGACCTCCTGAGGTCTATCTCTGTTGGTCATATGGCCATCATGAATGCCATTCAGAGACTGGCAAGCCAGATCCAACAAAGCAATGTGTTCCTGGAGGGCATTCACGTTGCAATCTCTGGCCTACAGAGATCATTTCAGGCTCTGGCCTCCACACTGACGGCAGCCAGTCACCCCTTGTCTACCATCCTCCCTCCACCTTCCTCTTCCCAGTCCAAACCCCCCACTTCCCTGACCCAGGCAAAGCACACAAACAGACAGGCATGCACCCACCTCAACATCCAGGGGTAGCACAGACAAACATAAGTACCACAAGACACCCCACCGGAACGCACACCGGCAACATCCACCTGCAGACACAGCAACAGTCACAACCTGCGCTGACACCCCCACCAGTCCCAGCATCACAGACATCTGACACACCTACTGACACTACAACAACATTCAGTGATCCAGCCACCACATCTCTCCTACCTGCAGACAGCACACCAGAAGATCATTAGACATCAACCTCAGTCACCACACTCTCAGACACCCCAACCACTGCTCCGCCTACATGCAACATATCCACTATACCTGCAGTCACCACCCCAACCGACAGCCACCAACCCACTATGGCATCCCCCAGCACCTCCACCCCATCTCAGCCCAAGACACATAAACGCCCTCACTCACCCACCCACCCAACAGACACCCACCACCCAAATGCACACCTCCCAAAAACACGCACCCAAGACATCCATACATAAATGTCAAACAACCACTCCCTCACCCTCCACACCCAAACCCCTATTTGATGACCAACCCCATGTGTCAAAAAAAGTTATCCTTTCAGAGTTTGACCTTTTCCCTAATCTTCCCCTGTGGCACCCCTAAAAGAACTGTTTCGCTCCCCAAGGCCTTCCTTCCACATCCAGCACCTCCACTAACCCCTGCCAACACCCATGCCCCTCCCCCACCATAAAGAAGTCCACCTCTCCCAAAAAGGTCTAACCCCCTCCTAAACCAAAGCCTAAAGCCCCTCTTCCAAGCCCAAACCCCACCTCCCTGGCCCCAAGAAACCCTAAAGTGCCTGCCTGCCCCTTTGATGCCCCTACCTGTAGAGAGTACATGGCAGTGAGGAGTCAAATAGGGGCACCTTTATGTGCCTTTGGTGCTAATCAGATGGACTATGGACTGGCCTATGGCCATTCCTATTTATTGCACGATTGAACACATTCAAGCCAACTAGCTGTTGGTCTTTTGATTAAATATTTGTCCTCAATTTCCTTTCCTAGGTTTGAGTTGTTCCTGGCTGTCATTGGTAGTGCGCCTGTAGTTGTGTGTGTATGCTGTTTGTGCTTCATGTATAGTTAGAGCAGTATGTGAGGTTGTGTGCAGTGCTTTTTCCCCCAGGAATAGGGTGTGTGTTGTGTGCTGGGTTATGTATATGTAGAAAGGTATGTTGTTGTCATGCTATTGTGTTGTGTTCGTGTTGATATGTGTTTATTTTTGTGCAGTATGGCTTTGTGTGTTTTGACTGTTTGAGTCTGCGTATATTGTGCATGGCATAATGGGCTCAACGTGCTGCGTGTGTGATGTGTGTGTCGATTGCTAGGTTGTATGATGGTGTAATTGTGTGTGTTCCATCACAAGTGGTTGTTCATTGTTTTATATGTGTGTCAAGTCCCTGGCCGGTGTTGGTTGTGAGTGTGTGACGTGCTCATATTGATGTGGTTGTAGTGTTGTTGTGATGTGTGGGAATGTGTGAGACTGATCCTGTGCTGTGTTGCTGTGCGTAACTGTGTGATATTGATGTGTTGTGGTACTGTGAATCACACTGTCAGTTTGACACAGAGCCTATCATTAGCACTGCAGCTCTGATGTACTCTGCTGGAGAGCTGAGAGACACAGTTTAAGGGCGAAGCTCTCTATCATAAAGTTGATACATGTGTTAGACAAAAGTATCATTCTATGTACATGTGATGAGTTAACCGAGAACACCTGGCGCATCATTTAAATGAAGATTTTGTGGTCTGTCACTTGGAAGGTTTGGAGCTGAGAAGCACAACTTAAGGTCATTAGTATGACAGGAAAAATAAATCAGGTTGGGCACTACCCAAATACCTACCTGGATGAGCCACCCCTGCATAAAAGTAACAAAATGTATCTACTCCAGGGCGTAGAATTAGCAACCCCAATCTGGCAGTCAGCAATCCCAATACAATATCTGCAATAGACTGCTTGTGGGACAACATGCTCCCATTGGATTAGATGACACATATTGTCAGACTAAGCAAGCAATCCAAATGCTGCATTTATCATTATAATTTAACAAGAAAAATATTTGTATTAATATTCTTCCTATTTCTTTTTTATCTCTGCTGTGCTAGTTTGAAAGATAGGAATTACTGAATCTAATGAGATATTTTAGTATCAACAGCCTACATTTTGTTCTACGACTCTGATATGTAATAATAATGAAGACTGAAACGTGTTTCCTATATTAGGCAAAGTTTGCTACAAAGAGCTTCATCTTCCAATGGTCCTTTCTACAATCATCATTTCTGTTGCATTACTGGTACTGCTGCAGCAGCAACAGTCCGCTCTGTGTCAGGGTAACAATGAGGGCCAGCATAACAAAGCATCCTTAGCACCCCGTCAGGTACATCTCACTGCTATCAGTGTCATAACCATACTCTTGAAAAGTGTCCATCGTTGATTATCATAGCTCAACATTGTCAAAAGTGACCTTTGAATATTCAGAGACAAAATCCTCATCAGATAGTTATATTGTAGGAATTCTATCAGAATACCATTTCAAAATTTTCATCTGAAAGAAATATTGTTTTCTAAATACCATCTACAAACATATAAACCCCTATATGTGCCATTTTCTATTATCTCCAATGGGGCAATATTTTGTAAACACTATTTAGGACACAGTAATTATGTTAGATGGTATTTGGTTATGATATTCTGGAATCATACAATTGTGAGATATATACGTTTTCTAATAAGCTCATCTCCATCATGTAATTTTCTCTTTTGCAAGCCTGGCTTTACCAGCCCATCAACTTCCTGACACCACTTCTGTTGCGCTGCCTACCTAACATGTGTTAGGCTTCAGACACCTAATGGATGTCAGAGCCTGGTAAGTCAATATCCATGTCAATTGCTAATAGTCTATGCTTCTTTCCATCTGCATAGGCGTGAGTGCTGTTAAATTTGATTTTCTAGCAGAATAGGAACTGCATGACTTTATACATCTTTAATTTTGGATACTTCATTGGTGTATATGTTGGGGTCCAGATCCAGGATTTATTAACTGTTTTTTAATGTCAGCGCAGGTTTGCCACATGGCCTGTCTCTGTCAGTGGGTGTGTGAGTGGGTGCGTTAGTATCTGAGTGGGTCTGAAAGTGGGTTGTGAGTCTATGAGTGGGTCTGAATGGGTGCATGATTGTCTGAGTGGGTGTGTGAGTGGGTGCCTGAGCCTCTGAGTGCATGTATTAGTGAATGAACTAATGTATGAATGTGTCTGTGTTTTTCCATGAGCACAAATATTTTGTGAATAGTTCATGGAAATTTGCGAAAATTTGCAAAAAGTCATGAATATCAGGCGCTGTGATGGAAAATATTATTAAACCTACAATTTGTCTGTAGATCACACCTATATCACATCCCTGGAGTCAGGGAACCTTCCCCCTGAACCCTTATGCCGCTTTCAATTAGAATTTTGACCCCCGGGGACCATGTCCTGTGAAATAAAATGGCAGTCGCAACTTTCTGGTCAGTAGTGGTCAGCCAATTGGAATGCTTCTTTTTGCATGTGTATTTGTGAAAATTTGTGAAATTCTTGAAGTATTTGTGGCCAGGGCTATACATATGTATTTGACATTAAATATCTCCTAAACTACTGAAGGGTTTTAGAACAAAATAACAAAAAGCACAATCTGTATTTGGTGTAATCCCGTTCAGTGGTTCCGGCTGCAGACATGTTCACAGGTTCTATGGGAATTAACTTGGTAAATGCAACATTTTTTTAGCCCCCTTTTAATCGGTCCCCGCCTGACGGATCACCCCAAATATTCCTGTGTGCAACAAGAATTACCAGGCCAATTCTTTTTTGAAAATTCTGTGAAGATTCGTCAAATGATGCCAAAGATATAGGCAAGTCAAAAAACGCTTTTTCTATAGAAACATGGTCCTAACTATAACTACATACTTCCTATTGGCGCTACCTACTGGCACTCATCACTAGGTAGGACTTTCTTTTACCATAGGTAGAGCATTTTTTTATTTTGCCAATAACTTTGGTGTCGCTTGACGAATCTTCACAACATTTTCAACACGTATACTTTGGTCAGTTCAGCTGCTGTTTACAATGTTTTGGGGTGATCTGTCAATCGGGGGCCGAGAAAAAGGGTGTGGTCCCAAAACACTTTTTCCCATTTTAAGTCAATAGGATTTTGAAAAATTTTGAACGCAACTACAGCCCGGACCTCTGGTTGGAATTACACTGAACTTCACAGAAAGCTAGCTGCTTCACAGAAAGCGTACTTACTTTTTGTGAATTGATGTATATCTATTCAGTAGTTTGGGAGAAATTAGAGTTTAAAAAATATAGATATCCAGGGACGCGGATCTTCTGCAAAGCAAACTGTCCCCGTGCTGATATCTGATTGGCTGCCAACACTTCAACAAGGAAGTTTTGGCAGCTATCTTGGGAATCAGCTTCAGCTGAGTTCCAGAAAAAGAAGTTAAAAAAGTAAGAAAATGGGCCATGGTAGAGCCAGCCCGGACCACTTAGCTCTGGTATTAGGGTCCGGATCCAGGATTTTTCTGAGATAAAAAAATAAAAAGGACGGTCTCTTGCCCTTTTGTTTTATATGAACCTTGGGTGCACCAGCTCCAAGGGGCATTTAGAAATAAGGGGGCACACGCGCCCCTTCCGTGGGCTTGAATTAGCCCCAAGGGCCACCACATCTCCGGGGGAGGCCTGATGACCTCCCCACAGCCCTAGGAACTGCCACCTCCTCGGAGCCTGAATAAATTAGAATGCTTGTGGACTGCCACCTCCCTGAAACTATTTCCTTGTTGGAGGCGGGCCATGCGGTCCCCCTCATGGACCCAATAATGGCCCTAAGGACTGCCACCCACTAGGGCCTAGCTTTTTGCTGTGACTTGGTGGGAGCTTTGACAGCAGCAGCCAAGTTACAGCAAACACTCCAAAAGTACCCCTGTGTGCTAGAGCAATGCTGGCTCCCGCAGGAGGTGGGGAGCCAGCTGGGACTGTAGGGGGCCTTGAATTTCCACCCACGGTTCCCAACACACACTGGATGCCCTGGAGGGCTCCCAGGATTGATGGCACCCATTCCCCCCAAAAATAAATATTTAGGCTGTGCCCCAGGGGATGGGGTCCCTGGGGCCGAGATTGGGGAGATGCGGCCAACTCCCACTACACATAGTCAAAGACCGCGGAGGCTGTTGGTTGGATTAACGTATAGTAATGAAAATTACTTTCCATGAAAAAAACATAGTAATTCCCCTACATTCTTGGGCCCTGGGGACCCCATCCTTTGGGCTGGAATAGAATTTTAAAAAACATGGAAATTCAATAAAAAAAACAAAGGTTACAGGGATTTTATAGTTAGGCTCATATTTTAAACGTTCAAAATCATAGAAATTCACCTGTTATGCTTAGAGTTATTTCAAGTAACTATAACTTGCTCCCTAAGGTAATTACATGTATATATATGTAAATGTCTCCTGACACCCAATCATAGAGTGATATGTCATTTGTCATAGTACATACCACTGTTTCAGGTCACAGGAATGTCTGCCACTAACTGACACCATCCTCCCAGATACTCTCAGCCAGGACACAACAATCACTGGTTAACACTAACATTCTCACATCCTCTTGCTCTTAATGACATTTCAATATTCTTTAAGTGTATCCCCCACAGTACCATGGAAGCAAATGTGCTGATGCCCACACTTTGTTTAATATATTAGATTAATTCAGGGGAGGTCCTGCAAGCAGCAACTCAGCTCTATGCCATCCCTCAGTCAAGTAAGTTATGTAGCCATGCTACATATATCACTATGTATATCCTTTTTCATCTCATTGACTTCCTTTCTCTTCTCCAACAAAGGTATGTCCACTTAACCTTTCTTTGCATGTTACAGAGCCATGTTAAATGGCATTTAGCAGAATAAACACAAGCATGTAGTCACACTGTCAGAACTCTAAAGTCCATCCATATGGCATGCATCTGTGACACTTCCAGGCAATATAAAATCATATTTCTTATCCAGGGAAACACACCAAGAAACAGATTACCATGCATACTAATGTTATATCCTATTTGCCTCTGTTGATGTGCCATTTCTGCATGTAAGCGGCAGGACAAACCACCATGCTACTGAAGACAGTATGCCTCTAAACCATCTTAAATGTTGAAGTACAAACTGTCAGTTTCCTTGTTTTGCAGAATGTGGGGACAATCACCCTGACAATTATGCTATTTTGTCCGTGAGCCGAAGACTGCATACAATCCAGAGAGAAAACCCATTGCTCCTGCAAGCTGTCATCTGAGACACCCTCTCTACCAGAAATATTCCTCATAGGGTAATCATGTGGATTGTAGTTTCCAGGCTCCAGAAAAAAGGCTATGGATGCTAGCGTGTTCTGTGCAGGACTCATCCAGAGTCATCCTTGAGTCTGCAGGTTCTTCAGTTGCCTCCCATGCTCCACCATTCCACCTAAGTACAACTCCAGTCTTCTAATCATCTTCTCTAGAAAAAGACCCTGAGGTGAAGCAGATTTTCTACATTGAACCAGAGAGGAATTTTCGCTACAAACGTCTGTGGTATCAACCCTCCATGTAGAGGAAATCAAACTGGATGTCTCAGATGCCCTCCCAAGTGGGGTAGGTTAGTATGGGCAAAAGCTGCTCTCTGTGAAATTATATTCTTTGAACAATAGTACATGTGTGATATGCAGTCTGTGAAATGAAAGGAGAATGTGCAACATTTCCTCCCACCTGTAAGACCACCCAAGGATGATGAAAAGAAGAAAATTATCATGGAAGCATAGCAATAAGCCTTCAGGATCCGATAAAGTTGCACCAGGAGCATCTCTGTCCATTGAGAGAGGAGGAACAATTCCATGGTTACGCACCTCATACAGGCTGGTTCTCACATGGTCCCATGTCATACTGCAATGTAAGTCAGGCACTCTAGACAACTGGGGATGAACAACAACCTGTAGGTCCCATCAGCCTCACTAACTCATTTACTTCCAGTGCACAACCTGATTCCTAAACCAATAAGGCCTTAGTTGGTATGACAATCCTCCCATGGCCATGGACAGGTATTTCCACTCTCCTGAAGGCATCACCCACAAAACAAGAAACGCAAATATTTATTTTGTTACACTTTTGAATAAAATCAGATTGATTTAACTTTCCCATGTGTTTCATCTCACATGCATCCTGGGACTAGGAGTCTTTATTTGCTGCTCTTCACTCTTATGCCACCACACACACATTCCACTACAGGCACACCTACACAGTCGTAACACAGTTAGGCATATTCAAGTATGTTTAAAAAATATTTATTTCGTTAAAAAAAATTAGGTCTTGGTTCCTGACAAGGTGTAAAGAGGCAGGATGTAAACCACCCTTGGGAGTTGAGAAAAACAGCCTGAGTCCAGGGAGAGAGAATCAAATTGGAGGTGGAAGGGCAAATCCAAAATTTATACTGGGAACTTCTTGGAAAATGTCTATTCACTCTGTCCAATGGAGGAAAATGAAGCAAATTAAGGAAAATGTTCAAATGAAAAAAAACAAATATCTAGCTCCACAGAGTAAAATACAAATAAGAAAGAAATACTGTGTTTACCCAAATTTATGGATACCTCGGTCCCCCACCCTCACTGCTGCCCTGGGTTCAGGTCAAGATGTCCAGGCTATGTTCCATATCTATTATATGTACCACATATAGTTTTGCCTGGTGCAAACATTGTGTGGCACAGGGCAGGTCCAAACACCTCCTGAGGGTTAATAAATATTGGAGAGGTTTGAGTGCTAGAGGGAGAAAAAACACTTGGGTCCACACAGATATTGGTTGGAAAAGGGTGGGTTTGGTGATGAGTGAAAATAAACAATGTTCAGGAGGGCAGGAGGCAGCCGATCTTCTGAGGCTAGTCAGCTTCCACTTCAGGGAGAGACCTGGACTGGCCCTTTAGGGCACCAAACTTTGCCCGGTGGGCGAAGAAGGTAGGGGGTGAGGCTTGCCACTTTTCTGCCAACAGCATGTCTGAGCTTTAAAAACAAAAATGCTAAACAAATGGTTCTGTAGTGCACCCAGTAAGACCCCACTAAAATGCCCTTGCAGTGGACAGGGCCCTTGAGATCACCTGCCGAACAGCCAGCAGCTTTTTCAGGGCCTCTTGTTAACCAGCCAAAATGACCAACTGATACATTGGAGGTGGGGTGACATAAGAGGACACATCTTTGGCAGAGTGTTGTTATGATGGTCACTCTTAACAATAGAATAGGTGACAAGAGTGCAGTGTTTTGGGGGCCTGATCACAGGTGGTAGGGATAACTTCCGGCCACAGTGACAGAGTTCTGTTCCTGGGACACCACTGTGACAAGATGATTCCTTTCCAACCAGAGTCTTTTGGTATGTGAGCATATAAATCTCTCGAGAGGAATACAGACTAATTATTTCCATTAAGTCATACACATCATATTTCCTTGGTGTAAAACCCATGTAGTGCCTGAGGGCATACATTTGTATATATGTGCATGGTGAATTGGGCATCCCTTTGAAAGCTACTCATTATCTGTCATGACCAAGCTCCTGTGTGACAAGGTGTGACAACAGCATTTAATGCATGTAATTCAGAAAATGTGATAAATCTACACAATGGTTATTCTGAATATCTCCTCTTGATTACAATTTGTGCATGACAACATAGAACACAGTCAACATGACCAGCCCCCTGTAGAGTAGACTTGACACATTAACACAAGCAATCCCGGTCAGTGTTTGCTGCCCTCCCCAGCTTCTCTGGCTGCTGCTGCTGCCTTTGCTGGGAGGAACTGGGAGTCTTATGACTCCCAGTTCGAGGCCCTCCTCCACCCGCAGGCTCGTCCCTGTGCCTCATCCCTGGTGATATAGTGGTCATCACAGTAAGTATTTCCTTTTCTTTTCTTTCTCTCTGTCGCTCTTTCACTCTTGCGTTTTCTACCTTTTTCTTCTATCATACCTAGTTTTTCTCTATTTATTTTTCCTTTCTCCCCTCTCTCCCTGCCCGCTTCTCCTTCTTAATGGCGGCCACGCACAGCGGGCTTGGAGCTGGCACTCCGAAGTCCCTCCAAAGGCAAGCCCGTCTGCGCCTATTCGTGCCTGGACCGCACCCAGCGCCAGTAACCCTGGTGGCTCTTCGGATGAGGCCCCTTCTTTCCCCCCCAGCGCCTTGAGACCCTCACGGGTGAGTAGCCATGTTTACTAGCATTGATTGATTGATTGATTGAATCCACAGATTAAAGTGTGACTTTTTTTCAATGCAGTGACTACAACTGTGCTGCTGCTGATGAGCATGCAGCTGACCATGGAGGCATTGTTGATCTGTTTTCAGGACCCTCCCAGGCAGTGTTGTGAGCTGGGGATAACATATGTATCTGGGAGGACAGTTCCAGCCCATTCTTTGCCTTTAGACAAGGCCAGGAACTAAAGTCCTCCCACAGCTTCCAACACTCTGTGTACCAAAAGGTGTGTACATCTGCTGATGTCTCCCCATTTTGCCAGGTGTGCTGTGCTGCACAGCTGTGAATCTGGACCCCTATACAACTGAAAGTAGCTCTAGAGGACTTCCAGCCCCTTCCCTGGTAACCCCTATGGGGGCTTCAAGGATAGTTCCAAAAGTAGGAAAGAGGACGATTCTGCTCAGAAGCAAGAATGGCTAGGGAAAGCCAAGCATCAGTTCCCACTATGTAACTCCATGTTGGTGTTAATCCCTGTATACACTTCAAAACTCTATGTTTACATATAGGCTACACAGAAATCTTCCTCTTCTACATAGCTCTACATTAAATGGCCATAGAAACTATTGAAAAAGAAAGATGGTGAATGAGGCTTCATGCTTGAGTCACGGGCAGCATCCTCATGATATCATGCAACACTTTCCATTGAAAGTATACTATGAAAGAAATATGTGTGAATTGTGTAAATTAAGATGAGTGAGTTTATTCCTACATGTGTTAGGCATATTTCTAGTATGATATCAGAACATCATAAAAATATTTTTTGACAGAATCATTGTGTCCTGAATATTGTTTACATAAATACACCTCGACTGGAGTTAATAATGGAAAATGTGCACTTAATGGGACAATATTTGTGCTAATGATGTTCTGATATACATTTTTATTTCTTATATTGTGTGGCCTGATCAGAGGAAATATAACAAGTGTGGGGGATTATTGTATGCAGGTGTTAGATGGAATATGTACATGATTTAGAGATTAGGGTAATGCAGGCAAATACATAATAGTTTTACAAGGGAAAGTGTGGTTCTGGCACCATGGCTGTGGGCAACAGTGGTATCTTAAAATCATATGGGTGAAAAGTGCCATAGACTAAATTAACACTGTCCAACCACTTGGACGCAGAAACCAAACTAGTAGCTCAGGTCATGAGTGAGATCATTCATTGGCAGACCCTAACCTCAGGACAGAGGATGAAACCTTAGTTCAGGGCAATGTCTACTGATAAGCCCAGTTGCAGGACAATGTTGTGCAGCAAGCCGCAGTCTACTAAAATCCTGCACATTAGGTCTGGATGTATTGGATCACCATCCCTTGTAAAATCAATGCATCAGGAATGTGACATGAGAATCCAAAAAGTGCACTCAGTAATGCTTGCATGTTCATGTGTGCCCTATTATAACTCTTTTGAAGCATGATTAGTGAACCTCATAGGAGTATGAGGAGATAAAGAGAGGAGAATGCCTGGCATCACCTCAAACACTGCATCAAAAATATGTTATTCTGTTCATATGTGTTAGCATAGGAATGTTGAAGAAATGTTACTTTCATGAGAGTTTTGGAAGAGGACGATGATTTCAGTGAATGCCTTTCTGACACTGTTCCCCAGTTATGCATGGGGTCTCAATGTGGGTCAGGTAAACTTATTTTGGAGCTAAAACAGCGCTAACCTAAATTCATATTTATATTTTGACGCTAGACCTGACTAGCGTCAAAATATTTGAGTTAGCGCCATTTCTAGGACGCGCAAAACCACCTTGCATTGATGAGATGCAAGGTAGGTGTTCCCGTCCTAAACACAATGCTAACCCCCTATTTAACTCCTGATGCAAAAACCACGCTAACTAAGGAAGCATACTCAAAAAATGTCACTAAGCCCGATTAGCGTCACATTTTAAAACCTGGTCAGACCAGGCGTTAGAAAGAGGCTCACACACCACCACTCAAGGAAAACACACAGAAGGATCTTTGGAAATATCCAGGACAACATGGAAATCGTACTGTTCCTGCTTGGTAGACACCACAATTGTCTGTGAAGACAGCAGATCCCTCAACCACCACCACAGCAACCCCAAACACTACCATAGCAGCCACAAAGGCAGAGCAGAAGGAGGGAGAGGATATTCAGACAGCCGACAACCATCCTTGGAATGAGGGAACAAGATGTGGTCCGGATGTACAGACTCAACTGGGAGTCCATTATACGCTTACTCCACCATATTGTGCCACACATCATGGCAAGGCTGCAAACTCCCCATAACATTCCACCCATGACAAGACTCGTCACTGTCCTCCATATGATGGCGTCCATATCATTCCACTTAAGGGGTGCACAAGTGACTGGCATCTCCCTGTCATCCTTCTCTGTCTTTCTACCAAAGGTCTTGGATACAATCATAAGCGTCACACCCCACCACATCTGCTTCCCAAACACCCAGCATCTGCAGCAGGAGACCAAGCAAGGTTTCTATCAAATTGTTGGGCTTCCGCATGTGCATATATATATATGAACACATATATAAGAACCTCAAGCACATACATTATATCAATGTGCAGGCCATCGTGGACCACCTTGGGCTCTTCAGCAAACATCCTGGCAAAATATCCCAGCAGCGTCCATGACGCTTACATCTTCCATCATTGCACCACCAACCAGCGGTTCCAGGATGGCCAATATGGCAATGGGCTACTCATATGTAAGCCACCATACCAATCATTACACACAACACATCAGCCATCTAGGACAAACAAGCTAAACACCACACTAAATACACATGGGCAGGGCCACAGAGATGTACAGGCAACACCACATATGCAACATGCCACACTACACTGTATGCATTGCATGTCACAAACACATACACCCAAATGTTCATAACACAGCCACACCCTGACAGGCACACCAATGTATGGACAGGTGTTGCCAAGTCCACTTTGCATACAGAGGCTGCTCACAAACCACTACATGTGTCCACAGATCTCACACACACATTACACCAAACAAAGAAGCGCACAGGCATGCCAATGGCACAGACTATGGTCATTTTGAGGGAGTCACACATAGGCACAGTCCCACATAAACCATGGTATGCAAGCCTCTGGCAGAACCTAAATCAAATGCCACCCAAGTGGTACCATAACCAAATATATATCAGCTGCACATACCTGACATACCTGTAGTGTGCATATACACCTGTCTGCTGCATTGTGTCGTACACAAACAAATACAAAATTACCTGCCATTAAAGACCATGGGGCTGAATCATGAAACGTGGGACAGCTCCTTTTCCAGTGCCACCTCACATGTCCCCATAGTACCCCCTAACAACACCATGCCTGTTGCAAATACCAGAAACGGTCTACCATGGTGCTGAGTCTGTAAAAACAACACTAACAATCATGGATGTCATAGTAGGACTTGTTAGGAGTATAGAGGACATACCTGACCTTACATGCAC
This sequence comes from Pleurodeles waltl, assembly GCF_031143425.1. Lineage (NCBI taxonomy): Eukaryota > Metazoa > Chordata > Amphibia > Caudata > Salamandridae > Pleurodeles > Pleurodeles waltl. The sequence goes on along the minus strand of NC_090437.1, from coordinate 829,296,585 downwards.
TGTACTAAGGGACCCATGTTAAAAATAGGTGTGCGCCCTCCTAAGGCCTGCACTGCGCATGTGTAGAAAGTGTCTGTCAGAAATCATGTATTAGAAGCTAAGAGATACTACTGCACCAAATTATATAATCCTACTAATGTGTTATACACACTCAAGTACACTTGATGGCTGGCACAACCATAATCTGCCACAAAGGGTCACAATGTGTCACATTGCATGCGTAGTGCTGCATGGTAACATGGATGGCACAGTCTGGCTTTGTAGGGCAACTATGGTGTTTCAACATCTGACACCACTGTAGTCCTAGGAGGTGGTAGGTTCCATCTAACAATAGAACACCTCTTCAAATATGGACCACAAAACTCATTTAACTAAACTAACCATCTTTTGGGATCAACATAAATTTACCCAGGCCCTTGAGCCACTACCCAAGATTGTCATGTCCATCAACAAAGTCCAATTAAACCATTTCACAAGAACAGGAACATACACTATACCACAAGCATGTCTATGTCACCACTCCAACTAAAAAGTGCAACTGCCATGGTATGTTCCAAACCACTATCAACACTTACCAAAACATCTTCTCTCTATCCCTTGCAGCTGATCAAGGGTACGGCATACAGTCGTGGGTGATGACCCCATTTGTCAATCCCACAATGGTGGAAGAGCGGGCCTACAACGAGGGACACAGGAAAACTCGCAATGTGGTGGAGAGGACATTTTGGCTCCTGAAATCCAGGTTCAGGTGCCTGGCCCTGACAGGAGGAAGCCTCTTGTATGCTCCACTACTTGTTTGCAAGATAATTCTGGCATGTGCAATCCTCCACAACATTTGTGTCTTGACAAATACCCCCTGGGATGGATGGGGTTATGTCCCCAACGAGGAGAAGGATGACGATGAAGCAGATAATGTGGAGGGGGAGCAACTGAACAATGCTGCAGTAGTTCGTAGGGGACTCCACATTATTGAAAACTTCTACACATAGTCACTATACTATAAATATCACATTGTAAATAGTACGAATAAATCACTTTGCACCTGATTCTTCTTGGTCTACTCATTTTCACAACATACACCATGGAAATGTGACTTAAAGCTCAGTGAGCAGGTAAGTAACACAAAGGTGACCAGTATGGTAGCAAAATCGTTTGTGATGAAAGAGGGTCTACTAACACCATCTCACATATCAGTGACACGCAATTTGCAGCCATGTGAGTCCTGAAGATCTAAATCTATGCACCTCTACTTATCTTGTTCCGTCAAGTGGACAAAGTGCTAGTACCTAGCCCATTCACCACAACAACACCATGCATAACATAATGTATGCAAAGGGGGCACACATAAGTTAAGGGCTGTCAACAAATGGATATCAAGTTATGTAGGAACAGAACACTGTCACAACTCATGGTGACAGTAGCTTTGCCTGCATGGTACATGTGTGACAAGGGTGGTACATCATCACCTTTCAGTAAATGTCTTTCAGTAAATGTCCACAGATTGTAACCAATGTCCGATGGTGAGCCTGCACCGTGTACCCATGGGATTGTGTCCTGGCACTGCCATTGGACACAACCCTGGCACATGGTGGACTGTACCTCACTTATGGCACACACATGTGGAGTGCGCAGTGGGTTGCCTGACTAATTTATCAGTTATGGGTGCACAATCACTATCCAAACACATGACCCATAGTCATGAGCCATGGATTTATTGGGACAATGCACCACCAAATTTTTATCTAGGTCGAATGTGGACAGAGTGTCTAATTTTCACTATGTACATGAGGTGCACACTTGGCACACAAATCTGCTTTCTTGACACATGCATAGAGCAAATCCAAGCAAACATGTGAAGACTGACGTACAGGTGTATGTCCGAGGTAGCAACAGGTTTGCCAATATCAACAATTATTGACGTGTCTGTATGTATACCTAGTATGCTGTAAATACATCACACAGCACAAAGCAACACACATCACACATGGTCACTCATGTGATAGAACACATGCATAATAGAAACATTAACAAATTCTCCCATATATGTTGTGGACTCCAACATCGCAATCAGGTTTGCGATGTACAACTAGATGCAGCACTGTTGGAAAATGCCTGAGACACAACACCAATCTGAGTGTGAGTAGACCTAGCCACATATGTAGCAATTGGCAAATGTACTTTACAGCACTGAGATGGTTTCAAACCTCAATATCATTCAGTCATGGTAAAAGTTACCTAGGTTGTTTCATGCTGGAATTAATGTATACCCTTGTTCAATGGAGGTTGTGGATGGACAGCTTTGAGACACCCACAGATACTTGCAAATATAACACAGGAGGTGAAATGTAGACACCATAAGTGCTGTGGCAGGAGTAATGTTGTGTGTATGGAACTCAAGGCATCTCACAAATACCATCAATGGAACCGTAAGTAGGCAGTAGAAGGAGATGCGTACATCTTCCAATTACACAAGTCACATGCTGCATCATGTCCATTTATGACCAGACAATGTTGCTGTAGAAGATGTGTACAAAGTGAAAGCAGCCTAAAGAATGGGAGCAATCTAAGTGACAATACATGCCTTACTAGAAGTGCAGGAATACATGGAGAAGGGACACACATAGACCAACACTGACCATACAACACAACAATGTCTAAATGTCAACAGTTCACATATCTACAGAGAGAGTGGCCAAGTCAGTACAAAACCCAGTCATGTTGGGCAGTAGTATACTATGGTATTTGCCTAACGCAAGCCAACATGACAGGAAGCTGGGAAAGGCAACACCATCTGTACCCTGGCATGTTTCCAATATAGAAGGTCACAACAGCCCAACCAGCTGCCCAAGGAAACAACTAAGGACATCAAATAATGTCACATGTTCCACATGTAAAAGCACCCGAGCTCTGTACATGAGAGTGGAACTCTGACATCAAGTACTGCAGAGGAACATGTGATATCCTGGTCTGTATGACCACAATTGTGCATGTGTCTGTCTGCTGGGGAGTGTGCATAGTTCTGCTTTGCAGAAATTATGAAGTGGCTAGATCCCTGCTCAATAAACCCACACACCACTTCTCTTGGTACATTAATGAATTACATTGTCAGGGGCCTGATGCATGTGAACAGGTGGCTGAGTAAACTGGAACTTCATCAAAATGCCCCTTCACATGCAACTATAGGTTTGTGTTGCCATAGAAACTCACACTGAGGTGGCACTGAGGTGACTGATTTGTTCAATGCCAATATGTGTCAATGCAGGAAGATAGTATTATGAGGTTTCACATCCCATGAACACATCACTGTTGTCATATGCTACAGATATTACAAAATACATGTCAATACACACACACAACATATACCAGTCTTCACCAACACATGTGTATATAACATCTCCGGCAACTAAGATGCATGGGGGACAAAATGGTACACGTGTAACAGTGCAACATGAAGTAAAATCCAACAACACACCACAGAGTGGACGCACATGCACACGCAAATCTGCACGGTTTATGTGATGTCATTGCAGTCCAAGTCCACTGAATACTGTGAATAGAAACTGTCATGTTTGTCACATTCTTTACCATGTGTTGGACATAGGCACCATATATATTGTGTTGTAGGTATGTGTACATTTGTATCTCAGACATAACAATGTATTCCACGCACAAATTAGTATACATACACATTGTACACACACAGCACACATGTGCTAACATGTATGTGGACACAGTGTACCCACACATGCATATATTGACAAGGTATGAGTAGTCACATTCATCAGACTCATAAACAAACCTGTGGGTTCCACATACCATTGTCACCATAATGACAGTACTAGACATTCATGCACATGTTGTCATAAAACATATACAACATGCTTGCACAGCCAAGTAACATGTTAAGTTAATCAGGGTGCACTCAAGGCCTAGAATGCAAACATCCATGCAAATTCATCATGCGTCAAAAATATATGACGCAAATGCATAAACTACACATTGCAAAGTTTGTCAAATGACACCTGGGCCCTGAGCTGCAATTACACATACACACGCCTCTCAACACACCATGGTGTATAATCTACGCATGACCGTCATGCATCAAAATTTTTCACGCATACGCATATACCATATAATACCGCTAAGCTAAAAGACACCTAGCCCCAGAGCGTCTATTGCACATCCACAGGCCTTTTCACGTTAAAGGTGTGTAAAAAAAAATGATGCATGAATGGAAACGTGACGCACACGCCAAGGAAATGATGAAACAGACCATCCTGCCTCCAAACATGGCACAGTGAATTCACTTTCAATTGCACTTCACAGTCTTATTGTTTGTGGCTGAGTGAGGGTGTGTGGAGAAGGTGGTGTAGTTGGATTGGTGTATTTTGGAGTGTTTGTAGTGTTTCTTGTGCTGTGTCTTGTAGGTGTTGTCCTTAGTTGTCTTCAAACTTGTCTGTTGTAGTGTACTTGTACTTCATTTTGGTGGTCATTCTGAACACGGTGGTAAACACCGCTGACCGCCGTGGCAGCGGTGAACAGAAGACCGCCATTGGCGGGGAATAGAAACCCTCCATATCATGAACCAAAATCCAGAATCCGCCAAAATTCACCAGTCCACCAGTCACATCCCACCCTGCCACCGCCGAGCACACCCATATCCCGCCCTCCACATAATGATGCACAAATCACCTTGGTGGTCAGTGGAAGCCGAACGACCATTTGCGGTGCAGACCGCCACGGGCGGCAAGTGGACCCAACAGCAAGAAGTGCACATATTGGATAAGCTAGAAACCCACACACCTGACACATATCCACAACACCATAAAACACTCACATACACACCCCACAATCCTTTGCAACGAAAGTAGACCAACGAAGACAGAGATCACCAGAAGCAAACCCCGAATGCTACTATACACGAGACTCACACCGACCCACAGAAGAGCACCCTCACCACAATTCCACGCCCAACACCATTCACCACACTCACCATGCCACCCCCCAAACATCCACGCTTCACAGAAAGGGAGCTAAGGACCATGGTGGACGAGATCCTGAAGGTGATGCCACAACTGTTCAGGGCTCAGGTGCAGCACACACCCATCGCCAGGAAGATGGAGCTGTGGCAGACCATTGTCAACAGGGTCAATGCAGTGGGACACCATCCACGCACCATGGACAGCATCCGCAAGAGATGGAACGACCTGCGGAGGAAGATCAGGGCCATGGCATCCAAGTACCACATTGCAGTCCAGAAGACTGGGGGAGGACCTTCACCAACACCACCCGACTACACTGACTGGGAGGAAAAGGTACTGGCCATCCTGCACCCTGAGGGACTCACTGGACTCACTGGAGGAATGGACTTGGGTAAGTCGTCTACATTTACCCATATCCATCACACCTGTAATGCATGCACCACCCCACCAACACCCACCAGGACCACTACCCCACCCAGCCCACAGGCACTGAATCCACTCCCCCTGCATGCCCACAAACCCACTAACAGGCCCACATCCCTCCCCCTGTGCAGAGCCGCCTACCCCTGCAAGGATTCACAATGGCACTACACCACCCACAATGCAACTCCACATCCTAAGCAAAATGCAGTGCAAACCTCACAAAGGCACCCTGCATGGCCCCAAAATGTAACACTTGCACAAAACAGCCCAGCCCTGTGCACCCCATGCAATCATGCATTTGTAACAGACATGTCCATTTCCCCCAACAGGCACCACCACCCATGCCACCCTGACGGACAGGACAAGGAGTAGCAGTGCCCCCCAGGGAGACAGAGGCACCTTACAGGACACTGGGGAAGGATCCCTCGACACTGAAGAGCAGACTGGCCCCTCACACAGTCCTGGACTTTCACCATCCAGCAGCCCCACCCAGGATACCACTGACACCCCTACCACCCAGGCAAGAACATCAGCCCAGGGCAACAGTCCCCACACCAGTGTATCCAGGCCACAGACTGGTGGAACACAGGTACAGAGGCCACAGTCACCCTCTATCAAGACGATGGAACCAGTACAAGTGGTACCACCAGACCTATGAAGGGGACAGAGGCACAGGGGGCTAGGCCCAGTGGTAGGACCTCAGTGGCCCAGGGGGGAGGCCACAGGATGGATGCTGTAGCCCAGGACGTGATCTCTGAGGTCCTGGGGGCCTACCAGCAAACCCAGTCTGAGACCCACGCAGGACAGGAGGCCCCCACTACAGCACAGGAGACAGACTGGACAATGACAGCATCAGCAGCAACATTCCACAAACTACCCTCAGAGGAAACACAAGGCACAACCATGTCATCCCCTCTAGGTCAACATCAGGCACCCAAACTGACCCTCAGGCCAATATATGGGACTGGAACCCCTGCCAAAAAACAAGGCCCCCTCCAAGAAGTGACTCTGCAACAATCTGCCCACCAACCATCCCACACATTCAACCACCAAACAGTGCTAACAATCAATAAGAACTCATGTAAGCATTGATGAACCCATCAATACTTACAACAAGGCTGTCACCATGTTGGCATTGAGGACAACCATCCATGACCAACTGCCATCACTGTGATTTGCACTATTCAATCCCTGCCCCAAATAAAACACATATCACACCTGTAACACTGCCCCCGTCATAATGTGTGAACAAATTTAAGTATGGATGCAACTGGCTGATAACTACTTTATTTGTAATGCGTAGCATGAAAGTACACCTGTGTGCCTAAATGTTGTAAAAAAAAAGAACCACTAAATTGTATTTGGTACCATGCAGACCTGGGCCCAGTTGCAGATAGTAGATTCAAACCCCTCTAGATGGCAAAGCACACTGACAGTATGTGTCACAAACACCAATGTCATCTCTTAGTCCCACATAGTTACTGGAAGTAGAGTTGTGTCAGTTGGGTCCTGGAATTGACATCTTCCCCTTCCTCATCATCACCATCACTCTCCTCCCCTCTCTGAGGAAGCTGGTCAGGATTTACAGCACCATCCACATCCAAGAGGGGGACAGAATTTCGCACTGCCACGTTGTGCAGCATGCAGCAGGCCACCACTATTCTACACACCTTTTCAGGCCCATAGGCGAGGGAACCCCCAGAGATGTGCAGACAATGAAATCTAGCCTTCAGAAGACCTATTGTGCACTCTATCACCCTCCTAGTACGTCCATGGGCCTCATTGTGATACCTCTCTGCATCTGTCCCAAAATTCCTCACTGGTATCAAGAGCCAACGCAAGTTGGGATATCCAGAATCCCCTAGAAAAATGTGCAAAACAGAGCAGTCATTGTCAAGCCTCTGAGTCAGACAGCCTGGCTGTCTGCTAGGTGGCAGTTACTGACAGAAACACCTACCTATGATCCACTCTCTGTCCTCTTGTAGTTGTTCCAGCTTGTGTGGCACACTACTGTTCCTCAGCACAAAGGAATCTTGGACTGAACCGGGAAACATGGCATTCACATGTGAGATGTACTGGTCTGCAGTACATACCAATTGGATGTTCATGGAGTGAAAGTTCTTTCTGTTTCTGTACACCTGTTCACTGACTCTTGGGGGAATGATAGGTATATGGGTGCCATCGATGGCACCTATCACATGGGGTATGTTTGAAAACGCATAGAAGTCAGATTTGATGGCAGGGAGGTCATTACTTTGGGGAACCCTCACATGGGACTGTAGGTGTTGTACAAATGCATTTAGAAATCTTATCAGTATCATGCTGAACAATGGCTGTGAAAATCCTGCACCCATGCCCACTGTCACTTGAAAGGAGCCCGTGGCCAGGAAATGGAGTGCAGAGAGCACCTGCACTTCAGTAGGGATGGCATGCAGATTACGATTTGCCAGAATCAGTGCAGGATCCAGTAATGCACAAAGTTCAAGAATAGTTGCACGGGTGAGTCTGTAATTGATTATTATGTGACGCTGCACCATGGTCCGCAAATCAACAAGTGGTCTGTACACCGATGGGGCCCTTCCTCGCCACAAGGGTTGGTACCTAGGAGGGATTTGAAACACATGTGAGGAATACACATACATAGGCACACATTCCCATTCATTGTGCACTGCTGACTTGATTGTTGGGACTCAAAAGTAAAATGTTCTTGACAGAATTTCATCTAGAACATAATGAGTGAACAGGGTTTGTTATGTGTGGTATTGTTAATGGTCACATGCATAGGTGTGTTAGGTGAAAAATAGGGCCTGAATTGTGCAGATATCTTTTTATTAATGCGTAGTTAAGGCCAAAATGTCTGCCCCCTGTAATCCAGAACTGTCATTGTGGAAGTAACCTCATACCGCTAGCGGTTGACGTAACAGCGTAAGGCGGTATATTTACCACCGTTCGCACAGTCATTGGTTAACATGGATGCCAATGGGGAATCCTGGCATATCATGATCGCTGCCGGCGGTGAAGGTGCACACTGCCGCGGTATGTACTCAAATTCGTCACCCCAACTTCACTTGACTCCCTGATCTCGTGCGAGCAGGTGCTCCACTGAGTGTACTGCTGTGTCCTGCCTCTGGTCATGGAAGTGGCTCGTGTTGCAGGTGAAAGGGCCCCAGCCTTCACCCAGGAGGAATTGAAGAGGCTAGTGGACGGGATCCTGCCCCTGTACGCCAAGCTCTACGGACGGCCAGAGGTACAGGTGAGTCGGGAGTTTGGGGGCAATGGCTGTGTGTAATGGATGGTGTTGGAAGTACATATGTGTGCACCTCTGAACCTGCATGGGCCATGGTTCATGCCATGCTGCGTGCGTATGTCCTGTAAGTCTGTTAGTACTGTCCGTCCCATAGTGGACGTATAGCCAGCTGTACATATTTTCCAAGTGCCTGACCTCTGTGTTCCATTTCTGTGTCTCCCTTTTAGGTCAGCGCCCACCAGAAGAGGGCACTTTGGCATGCCATCGCCGAGGAGGTGCGGACCCTGGGGGTCTACAACCGGTGGAGCACCCACTGCAGGAAGAGGTGGGAGGACCTGCGCACTGGGCGCGAAAAATCTGTGAGGCTCAGCTGGGGAAGTCCTCCCAACGTGGAAGGGGTGCCCGTCGGGCACTGACCCCCACTCATGCTATGCATACTGGCGGTGGCGTACCCAGACCTGGATGGGCACTTGAAGGCTGCACAGCAGTCACAAGGAGGTGATGACTCATGTCACAATCTTAACCCTTGATGGATGTCTGTGTGTGCCTTAGGGTTTATGCTGCTTAGTTGCAGGGACTCTGACTGAAGTCCATCTACATGATGGCACCCGTAGGGTGTAGTGGTGTTTGGGTCAGGTCTCCTACACATTGGGTCCTTAGGTAGTTCAGGGGATGGGTGTAGAGCAGGGTTCTGGTCACTAGTCAGGGGCATGGCCATGGGCATAGTGGAAGGGGCTACCTGTTGGGGGGGTCTTCTGAGTGGGTGTATGTCTGGCTACTATGTTCACTCCTTTCAGATATTTACAAGTGTCTCTCCTGTTTTGTCTCCCCATCCTTGTTCTCTTGTGTTGTTTGTGTACATCAGCAACATCTGGCGAGGGAGCTGAGGCACCGGCAAATGGAGATGCAGCGGCCCACGGTTCCTCGGAGGCAGAGTCATCCAACGCCAAGGTGACCAGTGGGTTGGAGGGCAAGGGGAGTACCACAAGGGATGCAACTACCACTGGAGGTAGTGACTCCGATACCTCCTCCGATGGGGACTCCCTGGCGGTGGCGGACCCTAGTGGGCACCCCCCTACAGTATCATCTTCCGCCAACCCCCATGCCATCACCACCCTCCCATTTGCTCCCCACCGAGTTGCCCATGCCCGCTCACCCTGAAGCGTGGGCCCCAGACACCTCCTCCCCTGCCCCAATCAGCCCTGCTGCCCTCACAGAGGAGGCTATTGACCTCCTGAGAACCATCTCTGTAGGGCAGACAACCATCGTCAATGCCATCCAGGGGCTAGCATCAGAGATGCAGCAGACCAATGCCTATCTGGATGGCATTCAAGGTGCTGTGTCTGGCCTACAAAGATCATTTCAGGCTCTGGCCTTCTCTTTGATGGCAGACAGTTTTCCTGGTCATTCTGTCCCCCCTCCAACCTCCTCTACCCATTCCAGCACCCCACTCCCTTCACCCGTCATAAAGCACACAATCTGACACGCAGTCAAGCACCTCAACACACAAAAAGCAAACTTCTAAACACAAGCACCACACCTCCCACCACAAGCATTCACACAGCCAACATACACACGCACACACAGCAACATCCACTTCCCCTGGTGTGCCCACCTCTTCCGCCTCCCTGTCTGTCCCCTCTACATGCACACCCCCAGGCACTGCACCTTCAGTCACTGTTGCTGAGCCTATTCCTGTACTCACCACAATAGCAGACATCCATACATGCACCTCAGACACCACACCTGCACTCACCACAACTACTGTAGTTGACACATGCAGCACACTCACCAGACTTGCAGGCATCCACACAACATACATCCACACTGGCAGCCTGTCTTCTCCCACTGTGTCCACCCCCCTCCTCCAAAAACACACAAACGGACCAAGACACCCACCCATCACACATCCAACACACCTCAGCATACTGTCCAGTCACCTGCACCCACAACACGCACCCCCATACCACTTATGTCCACACCCTCTGCCTCCACTTCCACGCCCTCCTCCAGGCCCAACCCAATTGCTCACAAAAAACGTTTCCTCTCCCGTGCTGACTTCTTCCAACCCACTGCCCACCCCGTCTTGTCCCTAAGCGTGTGCGCCTCTTTGCCCTTTCCAGTCCTTCAACTTCACAGCCCGCCCCTGTCCGCCCTTCACATTCCCGTGGCCCTTCCCCAGAGAGGAAGAAGTCCTGTGCAGAGCCAATTCCATCTGGCTCCACCCGGTCGAAGCACACACCCCCACCTTCCAAGGCCAAACCCAAACCCCCTCCACCTTCCGAAGGCAAGTCTAAGCCCCATCCCCGTCACAAATCCCCACCACCTCTTGCCCCTGTTCCCTGAGGTGCCTGGATGCCCTATTGTTGCCCCATTAGGTGGAGTAACGTGCACTTTTGGGAGTCAGGTTGGGGCCATTGTAGCCCAAACACATCTGGCACTATGGACTGGCCAATGGCCTTGTTGTGAATAATTAGCTCTGTGAGCTGCAATAAATATTTATGTGTGGCCTGTGTTTTGGCGGCACACTCTTAAACCCTGGTCTCTCGTTTCATTGTTTGTGGGTGTGGGGCACTTGTATGTACTATGGTCAGGTTGGATTTGCCTTGTGTCGGGTAAGTACCTCTTGCTGTGGGGTGTATGGGTTGTGCTGCTGTGAAGGGTTGTGGGAGCGTTGCAGGGTGGGTGGAGTGGGTGGGTATGTAACTGTGCCCTTTCCTCCCCTGTGTCATAGGTTGCAGTACTTAACGTTGTCGTCTTCATCGGCGGTCTCAGTCCTGGAGGTATATGGCAAGGAGCAGGGCTGGCATGATCTGCAGCTCTCTAGCCATGTCTGCTTCGGCATGTTGTTAGTGCCTCCGGTGAGTCTTTCATTATAATGGCTTCGTTTCTGCCTGGCTTTGTGTGGTGGTGGTTCCCGCCCCGGAACTGATGGCTGTCCAGTGGTTCATTATTTGATGGGTGGGTTGGGCCTTTACGTCGGCCTGTGGGTGGGCTCTGCTGTCGTTGTCGGCACTCCTCTACTGGCGGTGGGTGGTTTTCAGGATGTCTGTGTTTCACTTGGTTCATTATTTGGCGGTCTGGACCGCCCTCTGTTGGCGTTTATTACCGCCGGCGGAACGGTTTTGACCGCCGTGTTCATAATGAGGGCCCTTGTCTCTGTATTGTGGGGTGTTTGTCTGAGGTAGAATATTTGTTGGGGTAGTTGGGTTAGGGGTTAGGCTTACTTTTTTTTTGTTTAGGCTGAACTACATTTGCAGTACGTTTGGGAAGGGGAGGATACGGTGGATGTCTGCGGATGAGCTGGGGGGTTCATCTGGCTTGTACAGCACTACCTCCCTTTGATGCTCTAACTCGGTGGCTGGGTAATACTTGGATACCCCACGGAGATAAAGTGGCTGCGGTGGGGCAAGGTGCTCCACCACTTAATCAGGATCTTCAGCAGTGGAAGGAATGGCCACCAGCTGAAATATCGATGGGAAGATCTGGTGACGAGGGACAAGGATCTGCTGGATCATCTTCTAATTGTGGTTGGTGGAGCAGTTGGTAAGTCTCACATTTCCATACAAAGTCCTTACTTGTTCATGTACATGAACGTTGCAGATACAGTTGAGTGCTGCATGTAATGCCTGTGGATGTGGACGTATGCTACCTGTATGATGAGCCCCAGCACCACCTTAGACCTGCAAGTCAGATGTACAGTGATGAAGCCGATGCTGGGCAGATGTACCATTTTCAATGCACAACCATTACAAAGTGTTGTGATGCATGCATAGGGCAACTCGGTAATGAGCACCAAATTAGGCCTGCGCCACGCATCATGTATGGAAGGGGGTCCCAAAACCTTTATGGCTGGCATATGTATAAGCCACAGAGTAAGTTGAGAAATCCCTTAGTACAATTATACCAGCACTCTGAACGGCTGCCGAGAGCAGGTGTCATATGGGGGATGGAAATGTATGAGATGGGGCCCCAATGCTCTCAGTAGAAGTCGTGAGGATCTGTTGCAACTCCTGCTGAGTATATCATTTACCTACACAGAAATAGATCCATTTAGACCCTACCTGCATCATGCTGTGCCTTAATTCTCCTTACGCGCACACATGATAGTGGGTGCAGTGAGGGCCACAAAGACTGTATTAATGCAATTGGTGCTGCACCCCTGTTGTTCTATTGACCCCTTTGTGTCATTGGCCAAGGCCATATAAGGAAGCTTGACCATGCACTGGGTCCAGACTACTAGCACTTCCCTGTTCCAGTTCCTTGTGTATCACATACACATTATAGTTTATCTATTACCACACACATGTGCAGAGTCAGTTCCACAGGCCTGCCGCTTCTCACAGACAGTATGAGGCTGTCCTGCATCTGCTCCTTCACTGGCACATCACTCAGTAACCTACACTAACAAATGCCTCCTTGCACCACAGAGCAAGTGTTTCTGTGTTGAGGCATTTTCTATTCCCATTTCCTTAACCCTCTCTAGACAAGTAATGGTATACCATGACAACAATGCCTGGCCACACTCTATTGGCAAGACATCCATGATTTCAATAAGTCAATGTGCAGGTAGGTACAACTATCTTCACATTAGTATATTCCCATTGCATGATGGCACACTCAGATTACTTACTTCCCTGAAGGATGTATCACGTCATTACTCCGCACCTTGTAATACCCACATAACCCCTGGGCGGTAGTTTGTCCGTTTGCTGTGACAATGAGGTAGATGTCTATGACATCTGAGGCAGCCCCATTTTCTGTGGGTGTCACAATGGGAGAGCCACTGCAACAACCATTGCATACCCCTCAGATGCAATATGCAGTGTCAAGCAGTCCCATATGGTCATGGAGGTGTAGAGCTAACAGACACCTGCATGACAATGCCATGTTTAAATGGTGCAGTGAGAAGCACCACAGGAGTGTCAGGGACAGTGATGGTTTGTAGGTGTGTGGGTCTACTGTATCCGAGATTATGGGGGTCATTACAACCCTGGCAGTTGGTGATAAAGTGGCAGTAATACCGCCAACAGGCTGGCAGTAAATACCGCCAAATTATGACCATGGCGGAAACAGCTCAGACAGATAGCCACTTTAACACACCGACCTCCAAGGCGGAATCAACAAGTACCACGACGGTAACCGCCTACAGCCAGGCGGAAGACAATGTTCCGCCCCCTATAGTATGACAATCTAATCTGCCACCTTTTCCGGGGCGGTACCAGCAACATCAAAAGCCTGGTGGAAACAGAGCTCAGAAGTTAAAGGACTCACCTATGGAGACTCAGGGAAGAACCAAGCCGCAATGGAGCCTGAGCTGAATGTCTTCCCCATGCTCTTCTACGTGCTGCTCCACTACGAACACCAACTACGGCGAAGATGACCATGGTGAGTACAGCTGCCTAGCACACAGGGGAGGGGGAGGAAAGAGAGAGTGACACACACACGCAACACACACATCCCCAACACCATACACGCAAGCAGATGCAATAACATAACATATTTACCCACTACCCCTGAGGAATAATGCAAGGACAATTACAGTAGATTAAAACGTGTGTAATAAGATAAAACAGTACCAATACGTGCATCCAAATCAAAAAGTATATACATATTTACAAATGTAGGGACACTGCCCAGAAGCATCTGCCTCCTTCCTTCCCGCAGGGGCTGGGCTTCAGTTAACTTGGCCCTTATATAAGTTTCTATTGGTGGTTACATATGGTGTTGTGATAGGTTGTTGGGGGCTGGTCTTTCTGTGGGCTTAGGCATTAGAGTTTTAGAGTTGGGCTTGTGATTGGTAGTAGGGCCGAGATTCTGATTGGTTCCTGGTTTTAGGGCTGGGCTTGTGATTGGTAGTAGGGCTGAGATTCTGATTGGTTCCTGGTTTCTAGGGCTGGGCTTGTGATTGATAGTATGGTTGAGATTCTGATTGGTTCCTGGTTTTAGGGTTGAGGGTTGTGATTGGTTGTCAGGATTAGGGGTATGATTGGTGATTAGGGCAGGGTCTCCAATTGGTTGTTTGAAATAGGGTTACAAATCTGATTGGTTAGAGTTAGGACTAGGTTTCTATTGGCCAGTAGCGCTATTTAAGCCTAGGGCTCAGGGCGTCTCAGCCCGGGCTTCGAGTATAAGAGCGGAGAGGACAAGGGCAGCTGCCTGTTTGGGCCTGTTTGGGACTGGTAGGGCCTAGGGCCAGAAATGCTGCCCAATTTCCCATTTATCAAAAAGGAACTTACTCCCTACATATCCATCAACATGCAAACACATTATCTGCAAAGTCATCCAAATCCTGCATCACAAACTGACCGCATACAAATTGCAATGTCCCATCATCCTACACAATACCCCATTTACAACACCTATATACATATCCAGCACAACTGCAACAGTAAAACACACTTCATTCTCACAGCAAACACTACTCTGTCCACTCCCACTAACACAACCTGCCATCACCCACACAACACAAAACCACACTATACATTACTTTCAGCCTTCCAGATACACACTCCCTGGTCATACAAACCAACAACACTATCCTCTATTTGCTCCACACAGACCACCTTTCATCATGACAATTTCTAAACCCAGCCTTCCAGCACACCATCTACAAATGCCCTTCCCCTCTCTTTACCACCAATTACACTTAACCATACTATCCTCACACTCCACTCCACCACACATATTAGCTCTTCCAGTCATCACAGCTAACACAAACTCCCCTGACACATATCCATCCCCTCTTACACACCTCATACATTCATCTCCAAAACACATCAACACCCCCTGTAATACTCTAATTCCATTCACCGGCACTAACTCACATACAAATCCCTCACCGAAAACAACTACAATATCCCCTCTCACTATTCCACAAAAACAGTACAGACCACACACATCAGCGCATCCAATCAACACAAACTTTCATTATACTTATCGTCACACCCACTCCCACCCTCATGATTACACAAAGAATACAAATTCCGTCCAATCTTTACCCCTACATTATCATTCTTCATAAACATCTACCACAAGCACCCCACCCCAGCAACTTTCATTCACCCGCCTCTCCTCCATTGCACAATTTAGAGCCTTACATCATGAGCCACATGCCCCACCACCACCCCTAACCCATACTCCTTCCACACTAAACAGACACAAACAAAATAAACAATATGACACTCTTAACAACTTTGCATCCCCTTGTCTATTACATAATAAGGCAACCCTTCAAAAAACAGTACACTATTCATGTCTCTCTCAGCCACCAAGTCTACCACCCACACACACAGACACAACAAAATGCCTCCTAAACCTGCTGGAAGAGGAACACTGCATTGAAAAACAAGACAATTGTAACCCTCACACAGTTACCACAACTAACAACACACCTGCTGCAAGCTTAAAATATACTGCTTACCCTTCTCCTAAGCAAAACAACACCGCCACTAACACACTTTTTCTAAACAGCCAGCTCATAAATGCTCGGTCACTCTAAAAAAACAAGCACCACATCTACGGCCTGCTCACAGACACACAACCTGACTTACTCTTCATAACAGAATCATGGTTGGGAGAAGACATGGTCCCAGTGTTGCATGAAGCCCTTCCTCCGGACTATCAAACCATCATACAAAATCGTATAGGCAAGAGAGGAGGTAGACTAGCTATTATATTCAAACAGGCAATAAATCTCAGTAAAACATACAACATTTCCATACAAGGTTGTGAAACCCTCTTCACCAGATGCCACCCTACTCCAACTTCCTCCTATAACTTTTTCCTCCTTTACAGACCTCCACCTAACAACTCCACATACCCAGAAGCTTTTCTAGATACAGTCTCAAACCTTATTACATTATACTCAAACCTATGCATTCTTGAGGACCTAAACATTTGGTTTGACAAACCGAATATGCCCCATCCAAAAGCTATCACCACTGAACCTACATCAAATTGTACACGATCCCACACACATCGCTGGACACATCTTAGATGTCATTTTTGCTATGCCTCAACTAGTTACCGTTCATAGCATCATGCCAATCACATGGTCAGACCACCATTTGATAACTTTCCAACATAAAACTCCACAAATCAACACACCCCACAACTACTTACATACATGCACCTATTGACCTTCGAGCAAACTAAATTTTTATGACTTAGAAACACAACTAACAGCCAACACAGATCTTGATACAATTAACTATGTTCCAAAACTTTATGAGTGGCTACAAGAAGCTTTTGATATCCTAATACCACTCAGAAAAACTAAACACGACAAAAGAAAACCAACACCTTGGAGAAACACAGAACTTAAAAAGATAAAGCAACAAATCAGAAAGTTGCAGCGGACCTGGCTCAAAACAAACAACAGTCAAGAAAAACTGCAGCTACACAAACTTAACAGAATATATAAACCATCAATCAAACAAGCTAAAAAAAGGTACTACTCAAACAGAATTCAAAATTCTAAATCTGCAACCAAAGAATTTGATAAAATTCTCAATGAGTTTTGAAAACCTACATGTATGGAAGGAAGTCATCCCACAACTCAAGATTTCACAAACAAACTGGCAACTCATTACACAACCAAGGCAGACACATTGGATTCCTATTTAAAACAGAAGAAACCATCAGCACCAACCCCTTTCCTATAATACCCTCTAAGAATAAACCAACCCAGCCTCTACAGTCCTTCAAACAAATATCACAAGGTGAATTTATGGATTTGGTCAAAGCAAGCAGACCTTCCGGTTGCCCTTCTGACTCTTGCCCACCACACATCTTCAAGAAAATTCTTTTATCTACTTCTGCTGCCACACCTTTAAGAATAATCATCAACAACTCTTTAACTAATGGAATTTTTCCTGTAGTCCTGAAAAAGGCATACATATGACCGTTATTAAAGAAAACAAACCTAGACCCGCAAGACCCCAACAACTACAGACCAATCACAAATGGACTTTTCCTGGGCAAACTAATCGAAAGAGCAGCATTCACCCAGATGTCACAATTCATTGAAGACAATTCTATACTTTCAGACTTCCAAACTGGTTTCTGCCCAGGAAGACAGACTGAATCGGCACTCATAGCAATCTGGGATGATCTTAAAAACACAGTCGAAAGCAATGGAGTTGCTTCACTACTTCTCTTGGATCTCTCGGCTGCCTTTGATATGGTTGACCATGATACCCTAATTCAAAGACTCCAAGAAGCTGGCATAGAAGGGACTGCTCTCGACTGGATTACATTCTACCTTCAAAATATAACTAATATCATCTATTTGCCCTCCTTCTTGTCTGAACCCTATCTCACAAAAGCAGAGGTCCCCCAAGGATCAATCATCTCACCTTTGCTTTCCAACATCTACATGATATCATTACCAGAACTGATCAATGATTTTCATCTCACATGCTACAACTATGCAGATGACACACAAATACTACTTAAATTAGAATGCTCCAAAAACATAGAAAACTCACTAATCTTCAGTTGCCTCAGAGCCGTTGATCAGTGGATGACTTTTTAGCCATCTCAAACTAAATGCCTACAAAACAGAAATTCGCATATGTGGTGACTGGAAAAATTATGACCCACTGTGTGCCTGGCCTGACGATCTCGGGCCACCTCCTCAATTATCCAAGGAAGTTAAGAACCTTGGAAACACCATGGACTCCAAGTAAACAATGAATGCCCAAGTGGACAAATTAGCACAAACAATCTTCATCACCTTGAAGACTCTACGATGCATCTTCCCCCACCTCAGATTTCCACACAAGGTGCAAGCTACTACATCGCTTGTACTATCCAAACTGGATTATGCCAATGGCCTCCACCATGTATCATCTCTATCTATAATGAAAAACTACAAGGTATTCAGAACTCCGCAGCCAGGCTACTATTACATGGAAAGCCACAAGCCCACATCTCCCCTGCCTTGAGAGTACTACATTGGTTACCCTTTCCCAGAAGATGCACCTTTAAGCTGCTTTGTATCACCCACAAAGCTATACATGGAACAGGACCACTTTTTATCAGAAACAAAATAACCAAATACATTCTACAAAGAAACTTCCACTCAAGATTGGCACCCCGCCTTAGAAAACCGCCATACAAGAAAAAGACTATGGGTGGTACATCCTTCTCCGTTCTAGCAGCAAAACTATGGAACTCATTACCCCCAACTATAAGAGCCACAGATAACTATCTTGCCTTTAGAAAACTACTCAAGAGTTGGCTCTTTCCTTCATAACCACCATATTCAAACAGCTATGGACTGCATATGCCTATGTTGATAAATATTTTTTATCTGATTATGTGTATATTCTAGTTATATATAGTTCTTTAGAAAATATGTATCGCTACTATGACATAACAACAAATTACACACATAGGGGGTCATTCTGACCTCGGCGGTAAAAGGCCCTTACCGCCGGTCAGAAGACCGCCATAACACCGCCGCGGCCGCGGTTAACCGCCACGGTCATTCTGACCCCCAACGGCCAAACCTCCAAAAATCCGTCCTCCACTGCAGCCCGCCACATCAGCGGGCAGCGAGAAACTGGAGATGACCAAACCTCCACCGTCACGCCAACAGAAATACGCCCATGCCATTACGACCCACGAATCCACACGGCGGTCATTCAAACGTGGTATTCCATTGGCGCTACACACCGCCGCGGTCAGAATACACACACAGCACCAAAACACAGCCACATTGGACAATTTGAAATACACACACCTAATACACATACACACACCACTCCCACACAATCAACCAACTATAAAACACACACCCACATCACCCACAAACCCCTGCGACCATAATTACTGAGAGAAGGAGAGAGAGACACAGCAGACAATCCATAGCAAGACACACTGAGGCACACTACACCATCACACACACCACATAGTAGCACAAAGCACCACTCACCAACATACTTATCATCACATACACCACCCCACACCTCACCCACACCACCCCATGGCACCCCAAAGGCACCCACGCTTTTCGGACCAAGAACTCCAGGTCATGGTGGAGGAAATCCTAAGAGTGGAACCCCAGCTCTTCGGCTCGCAGGTGCAGCACACCAGTATAGCTAGGAAGGCGGAGCTATGGCAGCGGATCGTGGACAGGGTCAACGCGGTGGGACAGCATCCCAGGAATAGGGAGGACATCAGCAAAAGATGGAACGACCTACGGGGGAAGGTCCGATCGATGGTCTCCAGGCACAACATCGCGGTCCAGAAGACTGGCGGCGGACCCCCACCCACCCCTCCCGAATTCACATCGTGGGAGCAAGAGGTCTTGAACATCCTGCATCCTCAGGGCCTCGCAGGAGTAGCCGGAGGAATGGACTCTGGTAAGTCCAATCTCAACTACTATATCCCCCCCACCCCACCAGCATGCCAACCCACACCCCCACCCTCACCCCCAACCCCCCAGCACACATCCTCCCTGACAATGTCTCACCAGCACAACCCACCCATCCCAACACCAACTCCTGCATGCCAACACAAATCATGGGCACCCATCACCTAAGCATGACCACTGCACTAACCCCCCCCCCCACTAACTACCCTCACAACACCTCCCTCAAGGGAATGCCTGCACTGGGGGACAAGGGCACCCATAACACGCACGCTATTGCACACACAGAAACAATAACCAAACTCTCTTACCCCATGCAGGACCCGAACGACAACATACCAGCCAGGAGGGTCCAGAAGTGTCCATCCCACCACCGGAACAGGCCCACACTGAGGATAGCAGCTCTGTCGACAGTGAACCTGATGACCAGCCCGGACCATCGGGGACCTCTGGGCAGTCGGTTCCCCTCAGGCAGCCACAGGCCACACCAGACCCGACCCCCTCTGCCAACACCAGCACAGCTCCCACCCAGCGGGCCCATGCCTCTGTCTCTAGGACAGCTCAATCAGCGGTGTGTCTGCCACTACAGGGCACCCAGGCTAACCCAACACCCCAACAACAACAGGGACCTGGGGGCAGTGGTAGCGGGCACACCGTCCAGGGGACAGAGGCCGGGGGAAACCGGGCAGCTCGGAGGGCTGCTGTGCGACAGGGGGGGGAGGAGAGGCCCAGGGAACCCACTCTCCAAGAGGCCCTCACCACCCTCATGGGGGCATACCACCACTCCCAAGAAACGATGGCGACGGTACTGGCCAGGTTCACTGAGATCCAGGCACAGCAGGAGGAACGCTACATGGGGTTCAGGGAGGAGCTGAGAATCATCGGGACCGCAATGGGGACCATCGTCCTGGCCCTCCACAGGATAGAGGACGCGTTGCGGGACCATGGTGCACCACACAGGGCCCCTGTCACTAGCCCGGACCAGGAACAGCCTACCACCTCCGCCGGCGCTAGTGGACAGGAGGTCCCAACACCTCGACAGCCCCCCAGAACCCCACCTCCTGCTGAAGAACAACCACCCCGTAAGAGGAGCCTGAGACCAAAAAAAAAGACAGAGTAGGATGTCAAGACCCCCGCCAGCAGGACATACCCCCTCAAGTCTTCCCACTGTCCCACATTGCCACCTTGTCCAACCATGAACTGCCTATGCTCCATCCTTCCACAGGCAAAAGGACAATGCACCTGTGAGACTGAGAACTGGACTCTGCCATGGATATTCCTCCACCCCCACCCATCACCCTTAGAATCACATGTACCGATATCTAGCACTGTAAATAAATCACATTTTGCACACAAATCTGTTTTGAGTCATGCTGTATTATTAACAAATGTATTACATATTACTGTTCAATTTCTGTTCTGTCAATTAGTCATGACAACATACCAATGTCAATACGCTGTATTTCATGGGCGAACCAAGCAGAAGTCAGGTACTGAGTCAGACAGCACTGAGAAGGGAAGGGAAAGGCAAAAATTAATGACAAACATCTGTGGGGAACTACAGAAAGTACAGATGCAGGAGGCTATAAGCAATTGTGAAATGGCGTGGGTGATTCTTACCTGTGTGTTACTGGAAATACTGTTGTATCACTCTGTCCCTATTGTCTGTGTCGTCCTCAGAGTCTTCCTCCTCTTCACTCTCCACAGGCTCCACGGCTTCTACAACACCACCATCTGGACCATCCTCCTGCAGGAAAGGCACCTGGTGTCGCAAAGCCAGGTTGTGGAGCATACAGCACGCCACGATGATATGGCACACCTTCTTTGGTGAGTACATTAGGGATCCACCTGTCATATGCAGGCACCTAAACCTGGCCTTCAGGAGCCCAAAGGTTCGCTCAATCACCCTCCTAGTACGCCCATGGGCCTCATTGTACCGTTCCTCTGCCCTGGTCCTGGGATTCCTCACTGGGGTCAATAGCCACGGCAGGTTGGGGTAACCAGAGTCACCTATTAGCCACACACGCTGTCTCTGTAGCTGTTCCATCACATAGGGAATGCTGCTATTTCGCATAACATACGCGTCATGCACTGACCCTGGGAACTTGGCATTTACATGGGAGATGTACTGGTCAGCCAAACAGACCACCTGGATATTCATTGAATGGTAATTCTTCCTGTTCCTGTACACCTGTTCATCGTCATTTGGGGGGACTAAAGCCACATGGGTCCCATCAATTGCACCAATGATGTTGGGGATGTGTCCAAGGGCATAGAAATCAGCTTTCACTGTAGGCAAATCACCCTCCTCTGGGAAAATGATGTAGCTCCGCCTGAGTTTCATCAGGGCAGACAACACTCTGGATAAGATCTTGGAAAACATAGGCTGAGACATCCCAGATGACATGGCCACTGTTGTCTGGAATGAGCCAGTTGCAAAGAAATGGAGGACAGACAGAACCTGCACTAGAGGGGGAATTCCTGTGGGTTGGCGGATGGGGGACATCAGGGCTGGCTCCAGCTGGGCACACAGTTCATGGATGGAGGCTCGGTCAAGTCGGTATCGTAGTATTATGTTGCGTTCTTCCATTGTGGACAGGTCCACCAGCGGCCGGTACACGCGAGGATTCCTCCTTCTCATCGCTAGTCCCAGCGGATGGTGCCTAGGAAGGAGAATATGGAGTACAGAGTCAATCCACTCACAGGTACGTACAACACAGCTTGCACAGTACAGGTAAATGTATGGTTTGATATGTTTGTATGTGTGCCATTGCAAGGCCTAGGCCTGTGTGACGCATTAGAAATTAAGCCATGTGGGCCCTTGAAATGGCCGATGCCTGACCTGTGAAGTGGGACAATGGGATGTGAGGTCACTGCGCTGGCGGGGCACACCGTGGCGGTAGGCGGTCGAAGACCGCTGTGCGAAGACGCATTGGTTAACATTGAAGCCTATGGGTTTCAGGAGCCAATGACGATGTGCGCCGGCGGTCGCGGGACGCACCGCCGAGGTACGCACCGCCGCGGGCGTGACCGCCATTTTCTATCTGCTCAATCATTCGAGACCTGATCATCCACAGGAGAGGACCTATACTGCAAGTGCTGCTGTGAACTCGGTCTGGAAGTGACAATGGCTGCTGCTACTGGTGAAAGGGCCCCCGCCTTCAGTTCAGAAGAGTTGGAGAAGCTCGTGGACGGGGTCCTCCCCCAGTATGCGCTACTCTATGGTCCTCCAGACCAACAGGTGAGTACACTCAGTGCACATTGAATGGGTTATGCCTGTGTGGAGGGGGGGATGTAAGTTGGTGGGGTGTGGAGGGAATGAGGAGTGCAACGCACGACAGATGAGAGAATGGGAACCATGACAAGGTTGGGGAGGGGGGGGCATGTACTCCAAACATGCAGATATGTGACGGTTTCTCTTTCCCACCCTGTACATGTCAAACAGGTGAGCGCCCACCAGAAAATCGATATTTGGCGTGCCATCGCCAAGGAAGTCCGGAACTTGGGGGTCTACAACAGACGGGGCACCCACTGCCGCAAGAGGTGGGAGGACATCTGCCGCGGAACGAGGAAGACCGCAGAAACACTGCTGGGGATGGCCTCCCGACCTAGGAGGGGTGCCAGTCGCACCATGACCCCCCTGATGTCCCGGATCCTGGCGGTGGCCTACCCTAATTTGGATGGGCGCTTGAGGACAGCACAGCAGACACAAGGGGGTGAGCATCCGCACATTCTCCTATCTGTATGCGCATTGGAGGCGTCTGGGTGGGGGAGGAGGGCTGTGGGTGACATTAGGCCAGGGCGCTCTCTGTAGTGTAGTCCGCTCCCTTAGGCATGGCCCTGTGCCCCCGCCCCCCACCTCTGTAGGGTGCCAAGTGCAGCTACCCATGCTCCAGCATCACACATGTGCACGTGTGTTGCCCCTAGACCTGTTTGCCTAGTCAGAAGTACTAAGTAGTGTACCCCAAGTTCGCGACTTAGTGCACGAGGCACCTGTGTCTGTCCTCTCCGCAAAGGGTATTGCTAAGGCATGCACTCAACTTTGTTTCATTTCTCCCCCCACCCTAAATCTTTGTCTTCTTGTGTTTTAGCATCATCCGGCGGAGGAGATTTGGCGTCGGAGCAGGAGGGAGCTGCAGGTCACCAGGCCCCGGTGGGCACTGACACAGACACCGAGGGCACCAGTGATCCGTAGGGCGAGGGGAGCACCACAACGGGGGCCGGTGGAGACACCAGCGACACGGACACGTCCTCGTTTGGGAGCTCACTAGCGGTGGCGGCACCATCTGTGCCCCCCACAACAACAGGTACAGCCGCCACCCAGCGCACCAGCGCCGCCCTCCCAGCAGCCCCTCAGTCTTCGCTCCGTGGCCGCTCGGCCAGGAAGGCGCGCGTCTCCTTCGCCCCAGGCACCTCAGCCCCTGCCTCTGTTACCCCTGCTGCCCTCAGTGCGGAGCTCATTGACCTGGTGAGGACGGTCATTGTTGGGCAGACTACCCTTCTGAATGCCATACAGGGGGTGGAAAGGGAGGTGCATCGGAGCAATGCCTACCTGGAGGGCATTCATTCGGGTCAGGCTGCCCATCAACGAGCGTTCACTGCTCTGGCCTCAGCACTGACGGCAGCCATTGTCCCTGTCTCCAGTCTCCCTCTTCTATCTGCCTCCACCCTTTCTCTGTCTCCTGTACCTCAACCTATCCCATCCACACCATCAGACCAGCCTGCACACACCTCAACACCCAAGGCCAGCTCATCCAAACATAAGCACCACAGAAAACACAAGCATTCACCCAAGCAACACACAGATGCAGACATATCAACAGTCACTACCACCTCTGTGTCCCCGTCCTCCTCGTCTCCCTCCTCCCTCCCTGTGACGTCTACACTCACACCTGCATGCACCCCAACATCAGCCAGTTCTTCCACCACCAGCAAACCCTCCACTACAGTCCGCACACCTGCAGTCACCACCCCCACTGGCATTTACACGTCCCCTGTGTCCTCTCCCACTGTGTCTGTCACCCCCTCTTCCACGACACATAAACGCAGGCAGACACCCAAACAACAGCCAACCACCTCACCACAGCCTACGTCCCAGTCACCTGCACCCAAGGACAGCACACCTGGCTCTCATACAACCACATCCTCTTCCTCCACTTCTCTCACCACTACTCCTACCCCTTACCTTGGTCCCAAGAAAAATTACCTCTCCAGTTTTGACCTCTTTCCCTCCCCCGACCCACCCCCTCCAACTGGGAAAAGTCCCAAGGGCACCTCAGCCACCACCAGCCCAACTTCTACAGTGCAAGTGGTGCATGGCATGTGGAGTCCACCCTTTGGCGGCAGTAACACTTCGGTGAGCAGCAAGGGGACAGCCAGCCCCCCCCAGGCAAGAGGACCAGGAAATTGAAGGGCCGCCGTGAGCGGACAGAGACGGCTGCCCCCAAGGAGGTGACTCCGGCCACTTCACCGGCCACAGCAGCCAGGGGAGGCAAGGGCCCGAGAGCCCCATCTAAGGAGCGGAAGGACAGCAGGGCGGAGAGGACAACCACCAGGAGCGCGGAGCAGGAGGGCCCCACAAGCCCCATCCCGGCTGCAAGGGACGACACCAAAGGGCCCAGGACTCACTCCCCGAAGGGGCCTGACACAGCACGGTCGGAGGGCGAGTGAGCAGGGTGTCCAGGCCAGGTATGACTCCCTTGACATACTGCAAGAGCACCGCTGAACAGGGCCCCGCCATGAAGACAGGTACCGCTGAACAGGGCCCCGCCGTGCAGAAGAGCACCGCTGAACAGGGCCCCGCCGTGAAGACAGGTACCGCTGAACAGGGCCCCGCCGTGCAGAAGAGCACCGCTGAACAGGGCCCCGCCGTGAAGACAGGTACCGCTGAACAGGGCCCCGCCGTCTCAAGCACCGCTCCGCTGGGCCCTTCCTGTCAAGCACCGCTCCGCTGGGCCCTTCCTCTCAAGCACCGCTCCGCTGGGCCCTTCCTCTCAAGCACCGCTCCGCTGGACATCGCCATGTCATGCACCGCTGCGCTGGGTCCCGCCGTCTCAGGCACTGTTTATGGTTCACTGTGCCCACCATGCCTCCTCCTTGACCAGTGGACTCTGTAATCCACTTGAGAGACTGTGGCTTTGCACTCCCCAGGATGGTCCAGTGGGCAACCCACCCACTGTAGAGACATTGAGAGACTGTGGCTTTGCACTCCCCAGGATGGTCCAGTGGGCAACCCACCCACTGCAGAGACTTGAGAGACTGTGGCTTTGCACTCCCCAGGATGGTCCAGTGGGCAACCCACCCACTGTAGAGACATTGAGAGACTGTGGCTTTGCACTCCCCAGGATGGTCCAGTGGGCAACCCACCCACTGCAGAGACTTGAGAGACTGTGGCTTTGCACTCCCCAGGATGGTACAGTGGGCATGGTGGCTCCTCGTGGATCTGGCGTCGTGGACTCATGTGGCTGTGGTGGCTCCCCCTTCCCTTCCCCCTGAGGTGCCTGTAGTTTTGACATCAGATGCCCCTGCAGTGTTCTCTCCAAAGGACTCAGGTCTCGTGCGTGGGCTTTGCCCTTGTTTCGCAGAACCTAGCCCACGGACATGTTAGATTCGTAGGATGTGCAGGACTTGTTACTTCAGTGATACACTGATGTGTATATCTTTTTGGTTTTTGTAAATATTTTTCACGGTTGCTCAATTATTTCCAGGTGCTTTTTTTGTACATGAAAATTTATTCCAAATTTGGTTGTGTCATTGTATTTTTAAAGGGTCTTTGTGTGGTGTCACTGTGACTTCCTGCTCTGCATTGGTGTGTACATATTGGGGGGGTCGCATATGTGTATGCCCGTAACCTTTCTTCCTCCCCCCTCCCGTGTGTCGTAGGTGCAGTACTCACCGTTGACGTCTGCGCCGGAGTTCATACTCGTGGTAGATGAGCAAGGTAGACGAGAGCAGGTATGATGTTCAATTCGGGTTCCATGCTGTCCGGATTCCGCGTGGAGTGTCTCGAGGTGAGCGTTTTCCATTGGAAATGTCTGTTTCCGCCATGTTTTTATCGGCGGGGCTCCCGCCCCGGAAAAGGTGGCGGATTGGTGGGTCGTGATAGGGTGGGCGGTACATTGTCTGCCGCCTGGCTGTTGGCGGTGACTGCCGCGCTGTTTGTTTGTTCCGCCGTGGCGGTCGGAGTGTTAATGCGGCGGGCTGTGTTGGCGGTTCCCGCCAGGGTCAGAATTGCATTTTTTTGACCGCCGGCCTGTTGGCGGGTTGGCCGCCGCTTTATCACCGACCGCCAGGGTCAGAATGACCCCCATACTCTTTAAACCTACGTGTGCATATATGTGTGTATTCATGTGTGTATGTAAGTGTGTGTGTGTATATATATATATATATATATATATATATATATATAGATGTGTGTATGTTATTCTATGCTTAACATGTTCATAGGTCATTATATAACTCCTAGATAAGTTGTTAAATTAGATACTTATGAATCCCTGCTCTCATTTTATATCACACTTTGTCTACCCATCACCATATGTCATGTCTCTATCAATCTATCCTCCATTCCCACTCTGACTCATCCCAAATCCATTCTACTACTTTCATCTCCTAAATAACCCAGTCTAAGCTCTTCCCTCCTCTTCCACATCTAACTCACCCAAACCTTACTTTACTACCATGATCTCCCAAACAGCCCTACTAAATTATCCCTCATTTATCTCACTATGCTTCTATGATCTCCCTAACCCTTTGCACAGACTCTTCCCTCTCCATCCCCCCTTACTCATCCCAAGCCTAAATCCTATTACCATAAACTCCCAATTAACACTTCTGGATTCTTCCCTCCTCCACCCCTCCATTACTCCAGTCAGTCCAACTAACAAACTCACATATCCGCGGCTCAAATTAACTCATAATAATACAAAAACTGTACTCATATTTCTCTATACTAATACACCACTAATTCCTTTTGGGTTCCGGAGTAGCGTGCTACTCACCAAAAAGCACTTTGACGCCTCGTCAGGGGTAGTAAGTGCTATATATATACTATTACAATACAATACAATCTCCACTGGTTCTGGAGGGGGCATTGTGCCCTGTGATCTTCATCCTGGGGGAGGATGGGGTGATTGGATGGCATGTCCACTGGTTCTGGAGGGGACATTGTGCCCTGTGATCTTCATCCTGGGGAGGATGGGGTGAGAGTAAGGCATCTCCACTGGTTCAGGAGGGGGCATTGTGCCCTGTGATGCAGATCTTGGGGAGTGCATGGTCACAGTCTCTCAGGTAGGTGTCACGTCATACCCACTGGATTTGCAGGGGGCAGGCTGCACAACAGCCCATGGACGCAGGTCTACAGAATGTTCGCTGGCGGTGACGGCTGTTCAGTGGTGGTGGTGCTGCTGCTACTGCTGGTGGTGGGGGAGGCAGCAGCCCATCCCCTGCAGCCTTGGACAGCTGCCCACTGCTGCTGGTGGTGGTGCTGGTGGTGGTGGGGGAGGCTCCAGCCCATCCCCTACAGCCTCGGACGGCCGTCCACTGGAGCTGCTGCTGCTGGTGGTGGTGGGGGAAGCTCTATCCCATCTCCTGCAGCCTCAGACGGATGCCCACTGCTGCTGGTGGTGATGGGGGTAGGCTCCAGCACATCCCCTGCAGCCTTGGACAGCTGCCCACTGGTGCTGCTGCTGGTGGTGATCGGGGGAAGCTCCAGCCCATCCCCTGCAGCCTCGGACAGCTGCCCAGTGGTGCTGCTGCTGGTGGTGGTGCTGGTGGCAGTACTACTGGCAGAGCTGGTGGTGGTGGCGGGGGAGGCTCCAGCCTGTCCCCTGCATCCTCGGTCGGGTGCATCACCATGGTGGGTGGTGGGGTCTCCGACTGAGTCCAAGCACCAGGCCCCTTGTCCTTACTGCCTGCTGGTGCAGGCCCCTTGCCCTTCCTTCCTGCAGCTGGGGCTGACTCCTTGCCCCTCCTTCCTGCAGCACCTGGGGCTGGCTCCTTGCCCTTCCTTCATGCAGAACTTGGGGCTGGCTCCTTGCTCTTCCTTCCTTCAGCACTTTGGGCTGGCTCCTTGCCCTTCCTTCCTGCAGCACTTGGGGCAAGCACCCTTTCTGTCTGACTGGCTGGTGGCCGGGTTCCTTTCCTACCAGGAGTTGCTGGGGACACTACTGTGCCCGTGGACTGGGTGTCTGAGGTACTTGCTTGGGTTTTGACCACCCTGGCCTGACGTGAAGGATGGGGGGTGGAGGGGCAGGGGAGAGGTCAAGGGTGGAGGGGCAGGGAAGAGGTCATTGGTGGAGAGGAAAAGCTTCTTAGGGACAGTGGGGCGGGAAGAGGGAGAAGGTTTGGGAGTGGAGGAAGAAGGAGTGGTTGTAGGAGGTGTCAGTCTGCTGTGTTTGGGTGAAGGTGCATGGGCTGGATGCTGCTGTGAGGTGGATGACTGTTGGGTGTCTGAGTGTTTGCGTTTGTGCATTTTGGGAGGAGGGGGCACAAACACAGTGGGAGAGGACACAGGGGATGTGTGCATAGATGTGGGGTTGGTGACTGCCAGTGAGGTGTGTTTTCTGATAGGTGTGCTGGTGATGGGGTAGTGGATGAGGATGTAGTGCATGCAGGTGTGAGTGTAGACACAACTGGGAGGGAGGTTTACGAGGAGGAGGAGGGGGCCACAGTGGAGGCAGTGGATGTTGGTATGTCTGCATCTGGATGGTGTTTGTGTGAGTGCCTGTGGGATGACGTGTGGTGCTTGTGTTTGTGTGTTGTCCTGTGTGCATGCTGGTCTGCCTCTGTGCTTGGGATAGGTTGGGGTTGAGGGGAATGGGATTGGGTAGAGGAAGCTGGAGGGTGGAAACAGGGACAATGGCTGCGATCAGAGAGGAGGCCAGAGCCTGGATTGACCTCTGTTGGGCAGCCAAGTCAGAGTGAATGCCCTCCAGCAATGCATTGGGCTGTTGCATTTGAGCTGCCAGCTCCTGGATGACATTTACAATTCACTTTCTTTGCCGACCGGGACAGACGTGGCTGATCCCTTATGTTATGGGTAATAATAGGTTGGACATTTAACTCCAATATTATGGAAAGACAATCATTTTAAAGACCATGCAAAAATTGGACGAAACGCGTTGGCTGATTGCTCGTTTGTTCAAGAAAAAGCAATAATAAAAAATGAAGATTTTTAAAAGACAACGTTGTGTTACTGGACTTTACTGACTTTGCGCAGTGGCGCACTATCCATATCTTTTGGCATTTACAATGGTTGAACTCCAACAGAGATGGATCGCAGGAGGTCAATAGCCTCCTCACTCAGGGCAGCAGGGCTAACTGGGGCACTGCCTGCGGT
Organism: Pleurodeles waltl; assembly: GCF_031143425.1. Taxonomy (NCBI): domain Eukaryota; kingdom Metazoa; phylum Chordata; class Amphibia; order Caudata; family Salamandridae; genus Pleurodeles; species Pleurodeles waltl. The sequence goes on along the minus strand of NC_090437.1, from coordinate 829,266,214 downwards.
GCCTGGGGTGAAGGAGATGCCCACCCTCCTGGGTGAGCGGGCATGGGAAACTTGCTGAGGGGCTGCTGGGTGGGCGGTACTGGTACGGGGTGGCGGCTGTACCTATAGCTGGGGGCGGCACAGGGGAGTCCACCACCACCAGGGAGCTTCCACCGGAGGAGGTATCCGTGTTCGAACTGTCCCCTCCAGTCTCCGCCATGGTGCTCGCCTCGCCCTCTGTCCCACTGGTGCCCTCACCGTCGGTGGATTCGGCCTCCTGGGTCCTGTGGGATGCAGCTTCCTCCATCACTGGTGCCTCTGCTCCTCCGCCAGATGATGCTAATGCACATAAGGACAGCATGACAAAACAAAAAGGGGGGAAGAGAAGAGACAAAGGATACATTTGGTCAATGGCGGCACCAACACCACCGTTGGCGTACACAACACACTCACACACAAGGAACAGCCCTACACACTAGGCAATGCACTACCAGTTACAATGCTAGTCACTAGGCCATGGGTAGGGTCACTATTGCCAACTGCAGCATACCTGAGACCCACACACCCCTGCCCAGTAGTGGATGGCTACTAGCTAGGTTGGAGAAATTTCACATCAGAACCCTGGCCAACATGGGACCTACTCTGGAATGTCAGGACTGGCCTAGGCCTAGGGGCACACATAGGCCCACACCCCCACCCGGATACCACCCCAACAGGCATAAGTAGAAATAAAGGGCACTGTACTCACCCCCTTGTTGCTGTGATGCCCCCAAGCGCCCATCCAGCTCCGGATAGGCCATCAGGGGGGGTCAGGGTTCGACGCGCTCCCATTCCTCGTCTCAGGTCCTCCCACCGTTTCTGAAAGTGGGTACTCTGCCTGCTGTAGACCCCCAAGGTCCACACGTCCTTGGCGATGGCACGCCATACACCCTTCTTTTGATGGACACTGACCTGCAGAGACAATACACACAGGGAAAGGTATTAGTCAGACCGTCCTGCCTGTTACACTCATGGCCCACCATGCCCCTTCCCATCCCCATTAGCACAGACATGGCCCAGCATGCATACTGCACGCTGCCCAGGGCCCATCCACCAACCCCCCCCACACGAGGCCTTCACACACAGCATTCCATGCATTCATTCCCCATGCATCGTACTCACAATGTACTCACCTGTTGGTCTGGAGGTCCATACAGCAGTCGGTACTGGGGGAGGACCCCATCCACCAGTCTCTCCAACTCTGCTGAGGTGAAGCCAGGGGCCCTTTCCCCAGTCACATGCGCCATGGTAGGTTCCAGACACAGGTCACAGCAGCACACGCAGTGTAGGTCCTCTCCTAATTGAAGGTCAGGTAGCAAGTGAGTGAACAGATAAAAAATGGCGGTCACGTCCGCGGCGGTGCGTACCGTCACCCCCGGCGTAGATCACCATTGGTCACTGTACCCCATAGGGCACAATGATAACCAATGAGTATTTGCACGATGGTTCCCGACCGCCTCCAGCAACTGCGCACAATGTCAGTGGAATTACCTAATTTCCACCTGTCCCTCCATACTGGACAGGCGGACGCCATTTTAGGGGGGAAGGCCATGGATCCTAACTGCGTCAGAGTTCCCAATTTCACATTCTGGGCATATGTCACCAAAATATTGTAACAATCACAATATGCATTGAACTGTAGTGGTAACAATGTACAGATAATGACCAGCTGCTCACAATTTTACCTCATAGATTGCAACAGCTGCGGATGAATAGGAGATGGAGACATCCCCCCATGTAGACCCCTGGTGGACTTGGCAACAATGGAGGACAGGCACGTTATCCTCACCTATAGACTTGCCAGGGCCACAATCACAGAGCTGTGTGCCCAATTGGAGCCTGACCTGATATCTGCTATCCGTCACCCCACTGGGATCCCTCCTCTTGCGCAAGTTCTATCAGTGCTCCATTTTGTGGCAACAGGTTCATTCCAAGGGACTGTGGGGTGGCAGCAGGAATGTCACAGCCAATGATCTCAATAGTCCTGACCAGAGTGTCGGCTGCCCTGATTAAACACATGTGCAGCTACATTGTTTTCCCCCAAGTGGAGGATTTGGCCACAGTGAAGGCAGACTTTTATGCAAAGGGACATATCCCCAATATCATTGGTGCGATTGATGGGACACATATTGCATTTGTGCCCCCCCGCAAAATGAACAGGTCTTCAAAAATCGTAAAGGTTATCACTCGATGAATGTGCAGATGGTGTGTTTGGCGGACCAGTACATCTCCCATGTCAATGCTAAGTGTCCGGGCTTGGTGCATGATGCTTTTATCCTGAGGAATAGCAGTATCTCAAATGTGATGGCCCAACTCCAGAGGCACAGAGTGTGGCTAATAGGTGAACCCTGGTTCCCACCCAGTGGATATTGGTGTATGGATGTGGTGTGGGCCATATGGCATAGTGTGTGGCTAACAGTTGTCCCTCGATATTTGCAGGTGACTCTGGTTAACCCAACCTACCATGGCTGCCAACCCCTGTGAGGAATCCCAGGACAAGGGCAGAGGAACATTACAATGAGGCACATGGACGAACAAAAAGGATTATTGAACATACATTCAGCCTCCAGAAGTCCAGGTTTCGGTGCCTCCAGCTAACAGGTGGATCCCTGTGCTACTCACCCAGAAGGTCTGCCAGATCATCGTGGCATGCTGTATGTTGCACAACCTTGCCCTGAGACGCCATGTGCCTTTTCTGCAGGAGGAGGAGGCTGGAGATGGCCGTGTGGCAGCAGTGGACCCTGTGGACAGTGAAGATGAGGAGGCAGAGGATGAGGATGAAGACAACAGAAGTACAGACATTCGTCAATACTTCCAATGACACACAGTTAAGACAGTGTTATTTCACATTTCATTGACAGTTTGATGTGTGACATTGTCACTTTCAGGTTGTGAATTCCTACGTCTATGGCCACTCACTGCACCCATTGGCATCTCTTTTTGCAGATGTTGGTGCCCCACTATTGCTCCTGGTGTGTTCACTGCAGCCAAATACAGGTCTTTCCTTTGTAAACATTACTGTACAGTTGAATTGCAATTTATGAACCTTGTTAAACAAATACATTTTGAAATCTTTTGACATACTCCATACTTTTATTTTTTCAAAGTGTGTTTACTGCAGTGCTCTGATGAAAAAGGGGGAGTGCAATGGGCTGGGGTGATGATGGAGGAAAGTACAGGTTAAAGTCCAGTCTATTTGTAGCACAGGTGCATTGTCCAAGGGGGCATATGAAGGGGAGCAATGGCAGTTCAAGGTGGACAGGGTGACAGAGTGGGACACGAGGGTGACAATCAGGAGAGTCTTATTTCCTGGGGGGGTCTTGGCAATAGTCTCTGGCTTCGGCCTGAATTGCAGGGAACATTTGTGGGGTGGTTCTCCTTCTGCTTGGGGAGGGGTGCTGGTGGCCTGTTGTTCCTGTGGTGGGGCCTCCTGTCCACTAGCTGCAGCAGAGTTGGAGGGCTGTTCAGTAGTCTGGCTAGTGTCAGGGGCCCGCCGGTGTACCACTGCCTCCCTCATGGTGTTAGCCATGTCTGCCAGCACCCCTGCAATGGAGACCAGGGTGGTGTTAATGGACTTCAATTCCTCCCTAATCCCCAGGCACTGTCCCTCCTGCAGCCTCATGTTCTCCTGCATCTTGTCCAGGATCTGGCCCAGTGTATCCTGGGAATGTTGGTATGCTCCCAGGATTGCGGTGAGTGCTTCCTGGAGAGTCGGTTCCCTGGGCCTGTCCTCCCCCTGGCACACAGCAGTCCTCCCAGCTTCCCTGTTGTCCTGTGCCTCTGTCCCCTGAACCGTGTGGCCACTGACCCCAGGTCCCTGATTGTCCTATGTTTGTGGTATGCCCTGGGGCCCCTGTAGTGGTGGACACACTGCTAATTGGCATGTCCTGGGGACAGAGGTATGGGCCCACTGGGTGGGTGCAGTGGTGGTGTTTCCTGAGAGGGGAGGCTCTGTGGTGGTGTAAGACTGTGCCTGGGTAACCGACTATCCGGAGGTCCCTGATGGGCCAGGTTGGTCATCCAGATCCAGGCGACCAGAGCTGCTGTCATCACTGTGGGCCTTTTCTGTGGGGGGACTTGATGATGCTGGCACCTCTTCTCCAGTGACATTGGCTGGGGTACATGTGGGGATGTAAATTCAGTGTTATTGTTTCTGTGTGTGACATATTGTGCATGGGTGGGTTGCCCTCTATGGTTGTTATTGCACTGGCAGCTTTGCCTTGTGTGAGTTGTTATTTGGTGGGCTAACTGATTGTCTCTAGTGTGCATGCTGTAGTGATAGGTGTCCATGCAGGTCTGTGAGTGGTATTCATGCATTGGTATGGCATGCAGGGCTTGGCATTGGGATGAGTGGGCTTTGATGGTGGGGTGTGTGGGAGGTGGTGGAGTGATGGGAGTGAGGGTAAGGGTGGGGGAATGTGATGGCATGCAGGTGGGGGGGTGATAGTAATAGAGAGTTGACTTACCAGAGTCCAGTCCTCCAGCTACTCCTTCCAGGCCCTCAGGATGGATGATTGCCAAGACTTGCTCCTCCCATGTTGTTAGTTGTGGGGGAGGAGGTGAGGGTCCACTGCCAGTCCTCTGTACTGCGAGCTGGTGTCTTGCTGCAATGGAACATACCTTCCCCTGTAGGTCGTTCCACCTCTTCCTGATGTCATCCCTTGTTCTGGGGTGCTGTCCCACGGCATTGACCCTGTCCACGATTCTCCTCCATAGCTCCATCTTCCTAGCAATGGATATCTGCTGCACCTGTGATCCAAATAACTGTGGCTCTACCTAGATGATTTCCTCCACCATCAACCTCAGCTCCTCCTCAGAGAATCTGGGGTGTTGTTGTGGTGCCATGATTGTAGTGTGAGTGGTGTGGGTGAGGATGTGTAGGGTGATGTGTTGGGGTGTGTGATGTAAGGTGCGTGGGTGGTGTATAGGCGATGGTGGTATGTGGCTCTGGTTGTGTGAGTGCTCTTGTCTCTCTCTGCTGGCAATTATTGTGATTCGTAAAGGGTTGTGGGTAATGTGGGTGTGTGTTTTATAGTGGTGTGGGTGTATGGGTGTATGGGTATGTGGGTGTGTGGGGGTGGTGTGTATATGTGTGTCAGGTGTGTGTAGTTTGAATTGTCCAATGTGGTGGTGTTTTGTTTGAGTGTATGTATTTTGAGTGCAGCGGTATGTACTGCCAATGGTTTACCGCCATTGAATGTCCGCTGTGGTGATTCGTGAGTCATAATGTTGTGGGCGTAGTTCTGTTGGCGTAAAGGTGTGGGTTTTGATACCACCAGTTTATCACTGACCTTTGGGCTGGCAGATTTGTGTCTGTGGCTGTATAGTGACGGATTGGTGTGTGTCATAATATGGTTAGCGGATATCCGCGGCGGTATGTTGGCGGCAGTCAGCATGGCGGTAAGTGGGATTTACTTCCAATGTCATAATGAGGGCCTATGTGTGATTGACTGATCATAGATGTTTGTTAATTGCTCTGCCCTACCACTAGGATGACATGCTCACTCAGCCTAACAAGTTACAATGTCGTCCATTTACAGGAAATGTACAAATCACAATAACCATTGTTTTCCATCCAGGTCTTGCATGAGAACCTGCACTTTAAGCCGTAGGAGAGGCTGCATGATCCGAAGACCCTGATGCATCCACTAAGTGTCATCTTGTACGTCATGGGAGCTAATCCAGGGTTTGGTGTGAGTCAGTCTGAAGTGTGCCATGCCATGAAAGATGGTTTTGCCTGACCAATGATCTGACATCATTGGAGAAAGGATGGTGTGTAGGAAAGTACCATCTTGCCTGGCATGTTACCCCCATTTTTTTCTTGTGTTTCAGTTTGTATTTGCCTGCCTCACTGGGATCCTGTTAGCCAGGACCCCAGTGCTCATAGTTGTGGCCTGAATGTGGTCCCTGTGTGGTGCCTAACTGTGTCACTGAGGCTCTGCTAACCAGAACCTCAGTGCTTATGCTCTCTCTGTCTTTAAAATTGTCAGTGCAGGCTAGTGGCCATTTTTACCAATTCTGGAACACCCTTATAATTCCCTAGTATATGGTACCTAGGTACCCAGGATATTGGGGTTCCAGGAGATCCCTATGGGCTGCAGCATTTCTTTTGCCACCCATAGGGAGCTCAGACAATTCTTACACAGGACTGCCACTGCAGCCTGAGTGAAATAACATCCACGTTATTTCACAGCCAATTTACACTGCACTTAATTAACTTATAAGTCACCTATATGTCTAACCCTCACTTGGTGAAGGTTAGGTGCAAAGTTACTAAGTGTGAAAGCACCCTGGCACTAGCCAAGGTGACCCACATAGTTCATGGCAATTTCCCCGGACTTTGTGAGTGCGGGGACACCATTACACATGTGCTCTACATATAGGTCAATACCTATATGTAGCTTCACAATGGTAACTCCGAATATGGCCATGTAACATGTCTAAGATCATGGAATTGTCCCCCATGCCAAATCTGGTATTGGGGTGCAAATCCCATGCATTCCCGGGGCTCCAGCATAGATCCCGGGTACTGAGAAAACTAGCTCTCTGGGGTTTTCACTGCAGCTACCGCTGCTGCCAACCCACAGACATGCTTCTGCCCCCCTAGGGTCTGGGCAGCCCAGTCCCAGGAAGGCAGTACAAAGAATGTCCTCTGAGAGAGGGTGTTACACCCTCTCCCTTTGGAAATAGGTGTTAAGGGCTGGGGAGGAGTAGCCTCCCCCATCCTCTGGAAATGCTTTGAAGGGCACAGATGGTGCCCTCCTTCCATAAGCCAGTCTACACCGGTTCAGGGATCCCCCAGCCCCTGCTCTGGCGCGAAACTGGACAAAGGAAAGGGGAGTGACCACTCCCCTCTACATCACCACCCCAGGGGTGGTGCCTGGAGCTCCTCCAGTGTGTCACAGATCTCTGCCATCTTGAATGCAGAGGTATGAGGGCACAATGGAGGCCTCTGATTGGCCCGTGCCAGCAGGTGACTTCAGAGACCGCTCCTGATACGTGCTTACCTGACTAGGTGGCCAATCCTCCTCTGAGGGCTATTTAGGGTCTCTCCTGTGGGCTTCTCGTCACACAACGAATGCAAGAGTTCACCAGAGTTCCTCTGCATCTCCCTCTTCGACTTCTGCCAAGGGTCGACTGCTGACTGCTCCAGGACGCCTGCAAAACTGCAACAAAGTAGCAAGAAGACTACCAGCGACATTGTAGCACCTCATCCTGCCGGCTTTCTCGACTGTTTCTTGGTGGTGCATGCTCTGGGGGTTGTCTGCCTTCACCCTGCAAAGAAGAAATCTCCTGTGGGTCGACGGAATCTTCCTGCTAACACAGGCACCAAACTTCTGCTTCACCAGTCCTCTGGATCCCCTCTCATCATGACGAGCATGGTCCCTGGAACACAGGAGCTGGATCCAAGTGACCCCAACAGTCCAGTGGTCCATCTGTCCAAATTTGGTGGAGGTAAGTCCTTGCCTCCCCATCCCAGACAGTAATCCTGTGTACTGGGTGAACTGCAACTACTAGGCCTTTTGTGCACTTTTGCAAGGAATCCTTCATGCACAGCACAGCCTAGGTCCCCAGCACTCTGTCCTGCATTGCTCAACTCACTGAGTTGACCACCAGCCTTGTGGGACCCTCCTTTGTAGTGTTGAGATGACCGCTCTGCTCAGTTATCTTTAACCTGTGTTCAAGTACCTCTGCGGGTTCTCCCTGCTTCTGTGTGGGCTTTCTGTGTTGCCGAGCACCCCCTCTGTCTCCTCCTCCAAGGGGAACCTCCTGGTCCTTCCTGGGCCCAGGCAGCACCCTTTTTCTTCAACCGTGACCTTTGTAGCTAGCAAGGCTTGTTTGTGCTCTTTCTGAGTGGAATCAACTCTGCATCCTCCAGCATGCCGCGGGACATCTTCTGTGGAAAGAAGAAGTTCCTGGCATCTTCCTTTGTTGCAGAATCTTCAGCTTCTTCCACCTGGAGGCAGCCATTTTGCACGTTCATCCTGGGTTTAGTGGGCTCCTGCCCCCCTGGACACTTTCATGACTCTTGGACTTTGTCCCCTTCCTTTACAGGTCCTCAGGTCCAGGAATCCATCTTCACTGCTTTGCAGTCAGTTGTGGTCTTTGCAGAAACTCCTATCACAACTTTAGTGTGTTTCTGGGGAAGTAGGGTCACTCTACTCCTACTTTTCAGGGTCTTGGGGTGGGGTATCCTGGACACCCTTAGTGTTTTCTCACACCCCCAGTGACCTTCTACCCACTGCACTAGGCCTGGGGTCCCTAAGTGGTTCGCATTCCACTTTCTTTTTTATATGGTTTGTGTTGCCCCTAGGCCTATTGCATCCTATTGTATTCTACAATGTTGCACTACTTTTCTAACTGTTTACTTACCTGATTTTGGTTTGTGTGTATATTTTGTGTATTTTACTTACCTACTAAGGGAGTATATCGTCTGAGATATTTTTGGCTCATTGTCACTAAAATAAAGTACCTTTATTTTTAGTAACTCTGAGTATTGTGATTCTTATGATATAGTGCTATATGATATAATTGGTATGATGGGAGCTTTACATGTCTCCTAGTTCAGCCTAAGCTGCTCTGGGGAAACATGTGCTGGCATGAAATTGTGTGAAATGGGAATTGTCATGGCTGGCCAGTTAGTCACTGGTGTCTACCATGATAGGTCTCAGGCCAGCTGTCTATGTACATAGCATGCCTGTTTACAGCCACTTTGTCACAGCACCATTGTCAGCACAGTGTGCCGCACATAGCTTACACTTACTGACAACATTACAATGAGGCACATGGACGAACAAAAAGGATTATTGAACATACATTCAGCCTCCAGAAGTCCAGGTTTCGGTGCCTCCAGCTAACAGGTGGATCCCTGTGCTACTCACCCAGAAGGTCTGCCAGATCTTCGTGGCATGCTGTATGTTGCACAACCTTGCCCTGAGACGCCATGTGCCTTTTCTGCAGGAGGAGGAGGCTGGAGATGGCCGTGTGGCAGCAGTGGACCCTGTGGACAGTGAAGATGAGGAGGCAGAGGATGAGGATGAAGACAACAGAAGTACAGACATTCGTCAATACTTCCAATGACACACAGTTAAGACAGTGTTATTTCACATTTCATTGACAGTTTGATGTGTGACATTGTCACTTTCAGGTTGTGAATTCCTACGTCTATGGCCACTCACTGCACCCATTGGCATCTCTTTTTGCAGATGTTGGTGCCCCACTATTGGTCCTGGTGTGTTCACTGCAGCCAAATACAGGTCTTTGCTTTGTAAACATTACTGTACAGTTGAATTGCAATTTATGAACATTGTTAAACAAATACATTTTGAAATCTTTTGACATACTCCATACTTTTATTTTTTCAAAGTGTGTTTACTGCAGTGCTCTGATGAAAAAGGGGGAGTGCAATGGGCTGGGGTGATGATGGAGGAAAGTACAGGTTAAAGTCCAGTCTATTTGTAGCACAGGTACATTGTCCAAGGGGGCATAGGAAGGGGAGCAATGGCAGTTCAAGGTGGACAGGGTGACAGAGTGGGACACGAGGGTGACAATCAGGAGAGTCTTATTTCCTGGGGGGGTCTTGGCAATAGTCTCTGGCTTCGGCCTGAATTGCAGGGAACATTTGTGGGGTGGTTCTCCTTCTGCTTGAGGAGGAGTGCTGGTGGCCTGTTGTTCCTGTGGTGGGGCCTCCTGTCCACTAGCTGCAGCAGAGTTGGAGGGCTGTTCAGTAGTCTGGCTAGGGTCAGGGGCCCGCCGGTGTACCATTGACTCCCTCATGGTGTTGGCCATGTCTGCCAGCACCCCTGCAATGGAGACCAGGGTGGTGTTAATGGACTTCAATTCCTCCCTAATCCCCAGGCACTGTCCCTCCTGCAGCCGCATGTTCTCCTGCATCTTGTCCAGGATCTAGCCCAGTGTATCCTGGGAATGTTGGTATGCTCCCAGGATTGCGGTGAGTGCCTCCTGGAGAGTCGGTTCCCTGTGCCTGTCCTCCCCCTGGCACACAGCAGTCCTCCCAGCTTCCCTGTTGTCCTGTGCCTCTGTCCCCTGAACCGTGTGGCCACTGACCCCAGGTCCCTGATTGTCCTATGTTTGTGCTGTGCCCTGGGGCCCCTGTAGTGGTGGACACACTGCTGATTGACATGTCCTGGGGACAGAGGTATGGGCCCACTGGGTGGGTGCAGTGGTGGTGTTTCCTGAGAGGGGAGGCTCTGTGGTGGTGTGAGACTGTGCCTGGGTAACCGACTATCCGGAGGTCCCTGATGGGCCAGGTTGGTCATCCAGATCCAGGCGACCAGAGCTGCTGTCATCACTGTGGGCCTTTTCTGTGGGGGGACTGGATGATGCTGGCACCTCTTCTCCAGTGACATTGGCTGGGGTACATGTGGGGATGTAAATTCAGTGTTATTGTTTCTGTGTGTGACATATTGTGCATGGGTGGGTTGCCCTCTATGGTTGTTATTGCACTGGCAGCTTTGCCTTGTGTGAGTTGTTCTTTGGTGGGCTAACTGATTGTCTCTAGTGTGCATGCTGTAGTGATAGGTGTCCATGCAGGTCTGTGAGTGGTATTCATGCATTGGTATGGCATGCAGGGCTTGGCATTGGGATGAGTGGGCTTTGATGGTGGGGTGTGTGGGAGGTGGTGGAGTGATGGGAGTGAGGGTAAGGGTAGGGGAATGTGATGGCATGCAGGTGGGGGGGTGATAGTAATAGAGAGTTGACTTACCAGAGTCCAGTCCTCCTGCTACTCCTGCCAGGCCCTCAGGATGCATGATTGCCAAGACTTGCTCCTCCCATGTTGTTAGTTGTGGGGGAGGAGGTGAGGGTCCACTGCCAGTCCTCTGTACTGCGAGCTGGTGTCTTGCTGCAATGGAACATACCTTCCCCTGTAGGTCGTTCCACCTCTTCCTGATGTCATCCCTTGTTCTGGGGTGCTGTCCCACGGCATTGACCCTGTCCACGATTCTCCTCCATAGCTCCATCTTCCTAGCAATGGATATCTGCTGCAACTGTGATCCAAATAACTGTGGCTCTACCTGGATGATTTCCTCCACCATCAACCTCAGCTCCTCCTCAGAGAATCTGGGGTGTTGTTGTGGTGCCATGATTGTAGTGTGAGTGGTGTGGGTGAGGATGTGTAGGGTGATGTGTTGGGGTGTGTGATGTAAGGTGCGTGGGTGGTGTATAGGCGATGGTGGTATGTGGCTCTGGTTGTGTGAGTGCTCTTGTCTCTCTCTGCTGGCAATTATTGTGATTCGTAAAGGGTTGTGGGTAATGTGGGTGTGTGTTTTATAGTGGTGTGGGTGTATGGGTGTATGGGTATGTGGGTGTGTGGGGGTGGTGTGTATATGTGTGTCAGGTGTGTGTAGTTTGAATTGTCCAATGTGGTGGTGTTTTGTTTGAGTGTATGTATTTTGAGCGCAGCGGTATGTACTGCCAATGGTTTACCGCTATTGAATGTCCGCTGTGGTGATTCGTGAGTCATAATGTTGTGGGCGTAGTTCTGTTGGCGTAAAGGTGTGGGTTTTGATACCACCAGTTTATCACTGACCTTTGGGCTGGCAGATTTGTGTCTGTGGCTGTATAGTGACGGATTGGTGTGTGTCATAATATGGTTAGCGGATATCCGCGGCGGTATGTTGGCGGCAGTCAGCATGGCGGTAAGTGGGATTTACTTCCAATGTCATAATGAGGGCCTATGTGTGATTGACTGATCATAGATGTTTGTTAATTGCTCTGCCCTACCACTAGGATGACATGCTCACTCAGCCTAACAAGTTACAATGTCGTCCATTTACAGGAAATGTACAAATCACAATAACCATTGTTTTCCATCCAGGTCTTGCATGAGAACCTGCACTTTAAGCCGTAGGAGAGGCTGCATGATCCGAAGACCCTGATGCATCCACTAAGTGTCATCTTGTACGTCATGGGAGCTAATCCAGGGTTTGGTGTGAGTCAGTCTGAAGTGTGCCATGCCATGAAAGATGGTTTTGCCTGACCAATGATCTGACATCATTGGAGAAAGGATGGTGTGTAGGAAAGTACCATCTTGCCTGGCATGTTACCCCCATTTTTTTCTTGTGTTTCAGTTTGTTTTTGCCTGCCTCACTGGGATCCTGTTAGCCAGGACCCCAGTGCTCATAGTTGTGGCCTGAATGTGGTCCCTGTGTGGTGCCTAACTGTGTCACTGAGGCTCTGCTAACCAGAACCTCAGTGCTTATGCTCTCTCTGTCTTTAAAATTGTCAGTGCAGGCTAGTGACCATTTTTACCAATTCTGGAACACCCTTATAATTCCCTAGTATATGGTACCTAGGTACCCAGGATATTTGGGTTCCAGGAGATCCCTATGGGCTGCAGCATTTCTTTTGCCACCCATAGGGAGCTCAGACAATTCTTACACAGGACTGCCACTGCAGCCTGAGTGAAATAACATCCACGTTATTTCACAGCCATTTTACACTGCACTTAATTAACTTATAAGTCACCTATATGTCTAACCCTCAGTTGGTGAAGGTTAGGTGTAAAGTTACTAAGTGTGAAAGCACCCTGGCACTAGCCAAGGCGACCCACATAGTTCATGGCAATTTCCCCGGACGTTGTGAGTGCGGGGACACCATTACACACGTGCACTACATGTAGGTCAATACCTATATGTAGCTTCACAATGGTAACTCCGAATATGGCCATGTAACATGTCTAAGATCATGGAATTGTCCCCCATGCCAAATCTGGTATTGGGGTGCAAATCCCATGCATTCCCGGGGCTTCAGCATAGATCCTGGGTACTGAGAAAACTAGCTCTCTGGGGTTTTCACTGCAGCTACCGCTGCTGCCAACCCACAGACATGCTTCTGCCCCCCTAGGGTCTGGGCAGCCCAGTCCCAGGAAGGCAGTACAAAGAATGTCCTCTGAGAGAGGGTGTTACACCCTCTCCCTTTGGAAATAGGTGTTAAGGGCTGGGGAGGAGTAGCCTCCCCCATCCTCTGGAAATGCTTTGAAGGGCACAGATGGTGCCCTCCTTCCATAAGCCAGTCTACACCGGTTCAGGGATCCCCCAGCCCCTGCTCTGGCGCGAAACTGGACAAAGGAAAGGGGAGTGACCACTCCCCTCTACATCACCACCCCAGGGGTGGTGCCTGGAGCTCCTCCAGTGTGTCACAGATCTCTGCCATCTTGAATGCAGAGGTATGAGGGCACAATGGAGGCCTCTGATTGGCCCATGCCAGCAGGTGACTTCAGAGACCGCTCCTGATACGTGCTTACCTGACTAGGTGGCCAATCCTCCTCTGAGGGCTATTTAGGGTCTCTCCTGTGGGCTTCTCGTCACATAACGAATGCAAGAGTTCACCAGAGTTCCTCTGCATCTCCCTCTTCGACTTCTGCCAAGGGTCGACTGCTGACTGCTCCAGGACGCCTGCAAAACTGCAACAAAGTAGCAAGAAGACTACCAGCGACATTGTAGCACCTCATCCTGCCGGCTTTCTCGACTGTTTCTTGGTGGTGCATGCTCTGGGGGTTGTCTGCCTTCACCCTGCAAAGAAGTAATCTCCTGTGGGTCAACGGAATCTTCCTGCTAACACAGGCACCAAACTTCTGCTTCACCAGTCCTCTGGATCCCCTCTCATCATGACGAGCGTGGTCCCTGGAACACAGGAGCTGGATCCAAGTGACCCCGACAGTCCAGTGGTCCATCTGTCCAAATTTGGTGGAGGTAAGTCCTTGCCTCCCCATCCCAGACAGTAATCCTGTGTACTGGGTGAACTGCAACTACTAGGCCTTTTGTGCACTTTTGCAAGGAATCCTTCATGCACAGCACAGCCTAGGTCCCCAGCACTCTATCCTGCATTGCTCAACTCACTGAGTTGACCACCAGCTTTGTGGGACCCTCCTTTGTAGTGTTGAGATGACCGCTCTGCTCAGTTATCTTTAACCTGTGTTCAAGTACCTCTGCGGGTTCTCCCTGCTTCTGTGTGGGCTTTCTGTGTTGCCGAGCACCCCCTCTGTCTCCTCCTCCAAGGGGAACCTCCTGGTCCTTCCTGGGCCCAGGCAGCACCCTTTTTCTTCAACCGTGACCTTTGCAGCTAGCAAGGCTTGTTTGTGCTCTTTCTGAGTGGAATCAACTCTGCATCCTCCAGCATGCCGCAGGACATCTTCTGTGGAAAGAAGAAGTTCCTGGCATCTTCCTTTGTTGCAGAATCTTCAGCTTCTTCCACCTGGAGGCAGCCATTTTGCACGTTCATCCTGGGTTTAGTGGGCTCCTGCCCCCCTGGACACTTTCATGACTCTTGGACTTTGTCCCCTTCCTTTACAGGTCCTCAGGTCCAGGAATCCATCTTCACTGCTTTGCAGTCAGTTGTGGTCTTTGCAGAAACTCCTATCACAACTTTAGTGTGTTTCTGGGGACTCTACTCCTACTTTTCAGGGTCTTGGGGTGGGGTATCCTGGACACCCTTAGTGTTTTCTCACACCCCCAGTGACCCTCTACCCACTGCACTAGGCCTGGGGTCCCTAAGTGGTTCGCATTCCACTTTCTTTTTTATATGGTTTGTGTTGCCCCTAGGCCTATTGCATCCTATTGTATTCTACAATGTTGCACTACTTTTCTAACTGTTTACTTACCTGATTTTGGTTTGTGTGTATATTTTGTGTATTTTACTTACCTACTAAGGGAGTATATCGTCTGAGATATTTTTGGCTCATTGTCACTAAAATAAAGTACCTTTATTTTTAGTAACTCTGAGTATTGTGATTCTTATGATATAGTGCTATATGATATCATTGGTATGATGGGAGCTTTACATGTCTCCTAGTTCAGCCTAAGCTGCTCTGGGGAAACATGTGCTGGCATGAAATTGTGTGAAATGGGAATTGTCATGGCTGGCCAGTTAGTCACTGGTGTCTACCATGATAGGTCTCAGGCCAGCTGTCTATGTACATAGCATGCCTGTTTACAGCCACTTTGTCACAGCACCATTGTCAGCACAGTGTGCCGCACATAGCTTACACTTACTGACAACATTACAATGAGGCACATGGACGAACAAAAAGGATTATTGAACATACATTCAGCCTCCAGAAGTCCAGGTTTCGGTGCCTCCAGCTAACAGGTGGATCCCTGTGCTACTCACCCAGAAGGTCTGCCAGATCATCGTGGCATGCTGTATGTTGCACAACCTTGCCCTGAGACGCCATGTGCCTTTTCTGCAGGAGGAGGAGGCTGGAGATGGCCGTGTGGCAGCAGTGGACCCTGTGGACAGTGAAGATGAGGAGGCAGAGGATGAGGATGAAGACAACAGAAGTACAGACATTCGTCAATACTTCCAATGACACACAGTTAAGACAGTGTTATTTCACATTTCATTGACAGTTTGATGTGTGACATTGTCACTTTCAGGTTGTGAATTCCTACGTCTATGGCCACTCACTGCACCCATTGGCATCTCTTTTTGCAGATGTTGGTGCCCCACTATTGCTCCTGGTGTGTTCACTGCAGCCAAATACAGGTCTTTCCTTTGTAAACATTACTGTACAGTTGAATTGCAATTTATGAACCTTGTTAAACAAATACATTTTGAAATCTTTTGACATACTCCATACTTTTATTTTTTCAAAGTGTGTTTACTGCAGGGCTCCGATGAAAAAGGGGGAGTGCAATGGGCTGGGGTGATGATGGAGGAAAGTACAGGTTAAAGTCCAGTCTATTTGTAGCACAGGTGCATTGTCCAAGGGGGCATATGAAGGGGAGCAATGGCAGTTCAAGGTGGACAGGGTGACAGAGTGG
Organism: Pleurodeles waltl; assembly: GCF_031143425.1. Lineage (NCBI taxonomy): Eukaryota > Metazoa > Chordata > Amphibia > Caudata > Salamandridae > Pleurodeles > Pleurodeles waltl. The sequence continues at coordinate 829,250,411 of NC_090437.1, read as the reverse complement.
GACACGAGGGTGACAATCAGGAGAGTCTTATTTCCTGGGGGGGTCTTGGCAATAGTCTCTGGCTTCGGCCTGAATTGCAGGGAACATTTGTGGGGTGGTTCTCCTTCTGCTTGGGGAGGGGTGCTGGTGGCCTGTTGTTCCTGTGGTGGGGCCTCCTGTCCACTAGCTGCAGCAGAGTTGGAGGGCTGTTCAGTAGTCTGGCTAGTGTCAGGGGCCCGCCGGTGTACCACTGCCTCCCTCATGGTGTTAGCCATGTCTGCCAGCACCCCTGCAATGGAGACCAGGGTGGTGTTAATGGACTTCAATTCCTCCCTAATCCCCAGGCACTGTCCCTCCTGCAGCCTCATGTTCTCCTGCATCTTGTCCAGGATCTGGCCCAGTGTATCCTGGGAATGTTGGTATGCTCCCAGGATTGCGGTGAGTGCTTCCTGGAGAGTCGGTTCCCTGGGCCTGTCCTCCCCCTGGCACACAGCAGTCCTCCCAGCTTCCCTGTTGTCCTGTGCCTCTGTCCCCTGAACCGTGTGGCCACTGACCCCAGGTCCCTGATTGTCCTATGTTTGTGGTATGCCCTGGGGCCCCTGTAGTGGTGGACACACTGCTAATTGGCATGTCCTGGGGACAGAGGTATGGGCCCACTGGGTGGGTGCAGTGGTGGTGTTTCCTGAGAGGGGAGGCTCTGTGGTGGTGTAAGACTGTGCCTGGGTAACCGACTATCCGGAGGTCCCTGATGGGCCAGGTTGGTCATCCAGATCCAGGCGACCAGAGCTGCTGTCATCACTGTGGGCCTTTTCTGTGGGGGGACTTGATGATGCTGGCACCTCTTCTCCAGTGACATTGGCTGGGGTACATGTGGGGATGTAAATTCAGTGTTATTGTTTCTGTGTGTGACATATTGTGCATGGGTGGGTTGCCCTCTATGGTTGTTATTGCACTGGCAGCTTTGCCTTGTGTGAGTTGTTATTTGGTGGGCTAACTGATTGTCTCTAGTGTGCATGCTGTAGTGATAGGTGTCCATGCAGGTCTGTGAGTGGTATTCATGCATTGGTATGGCATGCAGGGCTTGGCATTGGGATGAGTGGGCTTTGATGGTGGGGTGTGTGGGAGGTGGTGGAGTGATGGGAGTGAGGGTAAGGGTGGGGGAATGTGATGGCATGCAGGTGGGGGGGTGATAGTAATAGAGAGTTGACTTACCAGAGTCCAGTCCTCCAGCTACTCCTTCCAGGCCCTCAGGATGGATGATTGCCAAGACTTGCTCCTCCCATGTTGTTAGTTGTGGGGGAGGAGGTGAGGGTCCACTGCCAGTCCTCTGTACTGCGAGCTGGTGTCTTGCTGCAATGGAACATACCTTCCCCTGTAGGTCGTTCCACCTCTTCCTGATGTCATCCCTTGTTCTGGGGTGCTGTCCCACGGCATTGACCCTGTCCACGATTCTCCTCCATAGCTCCATCTTCCTAGCAATGGATATCTGCTGCACCTGTGATCCAAATAACTGTGGCTCTACCTAGATGATTTCCTCCACCATCAACCTCAGCTCCTCCTCAGAGAATCTGGGGTGTTGTTGTGGTGCCATGATTGTAGTGTGAGTGGTGTGGGTGAGGATGTGTAGGGTGATGTGTTGGGGTGTGTGATGTAAGGTGCGTGGGTGGTGTATAGGCGATGGTGGTATGTGGCTCTGGTTGTGTGAGTGCTCTTGTCTCTCTCTGCTGGCAATTATTGTGATTCGTAAAGGGTTGTGGGTAATGTGGGTGTGTGTTTTATAGTGGTGTGGGTGTATGGGTGTATGGGTATGTGGGTGTGTGGGGGTGGTGTGTATATGTGTGTCAGGTGTGTGTAGTTTGAATTGTCCAATGTGGTGGTGTTTTGTTTGAGTGTATGTATTTTGAGTGCAGCGGTATGTACTGCCAATGGTTTACCGCCATTGAATGTCCGCTGTGGTGATTCGTGAGTCATAATGTTGTGGGCGTAGTTCTGTTGGCGTAAAGGTGTGGGTTTTGATACCACCAGTTTATCACTGACCTTTGGGCTGGCAGATTTGTGTCTGTGGCTGTATAGTGACGGATTGGTGTGTGTCATAATATGGTTAGCGGATATCCGCGGCGGTATGTTGGCGGCAGTCAGCATGGCGGTAAGTGGGATTTACTTCCAATGTCATAATGAGGGCCTATGTGTGATTGACTGATCATAGATGTTTGTTAATTGCTCTGCCCTACCACTAGGATGACATGCTCACTCAGCCTAACAAGTTACAATGTCGTCCATTTACAGGAAATGTACAAATCACAATAACCATTGTTTTCCATCCAGGTCTTGCATGAGAACCTGCACTTTAAGCCGTAGGAGAGGCTGCATGATCCGAAGACCCTGATGCATCCACTAAGTGTCATCTTGTACGTCATGGGAGCTAATCCAGGGTTTGGTGTGAGTCAGTCTGAAGTGTGCCATGCCATGAAAGATGGTTTTGCCTGACCAATGATCTGACATCATTGGAGAAAGGATGGTGTGTAGGAAAGTACCATCTTGCCTGGCATGTTACCCCCATTTTTTTCTTGTGTTTCAGTTTGTTTTTGCCTGCCTCACTGGGATCCTGTTAGCCAGGACCCCAGTGCTCATAGTTGTGGCCTGAATGTGGTCCCTGTGTGGTGCCTAACTGTGTCACTGAGGCTCTGCTAACCAGAACCTCAGTGCTTATGCTCTCTCTGTCTTTAAAATTGTCAGTGCAGGCTAGTGGCCATTTTTACCAATTCTGGAACACCCTTATAATTCCCTAGTATATGGTACCTAGGTACCCAGGATATTGGGGTTCCAGGAGATCCCTATGGGCTGCAGCATTTCTTTAGCCACCCATAGGGAGCTCAGACAATTCTTACACAGGACTGCCACTGCAGCCTGAGTGAAATAACATCCACGTTATTTCACAGCCAATTTACACTGCACTTAATTAACTTATAAGTCACCTATATGTCTAACCCTCACTTGGTGAAGGTTAGGTGCAAAGTTACTAAGTGTGAAAGCACCCTGGCACTAGCCAAGGTGACCCACATAGTTCATGGCAATTTCCCCGGACTTTGTGAGTGCGGGGACACCATTACACATGTGCACTACATATAGGTCAATACCTATATGTAGCTTCACAATGGTAACTCCGAATATGGCCATGTAACATGTCTAAGATCATGGAATTGTCCCCCATGCCAAATCTGGTATTGGGGTGCAAATCCCATGCATTCCCGGGGCTCCAGCATAGATCCCGGGTACTGAGAAAACTAGCTCTCTGGGGTTTTCACTGCAGCTACCGCTGCTGCCAACCCACAGACATGCTTCTGCCCCCCTAGGGTCTGGGCAGCCCAGTCCCAGGAAGGCAGTACAAAGAATGTCCTCTGAGAGAGGGTGTTACACCCTCTCCCTTTGGAAATAGGTGTTAAGGGCTGGGGAGGAGTAGCCTCCCCCATCCTCTGGAAATGCTTTGAAGGGCACAGATGGTGCCCTCCTTCCATAAGCCAGTCTACACCGGTTCAGGGATCCCCCAGCCCCTGCTCTGGCGCGAAACTGGACAAAGGAAAGGGGAGTGACCACTCCCCTCTACATCACCACCCCAGGGGTGGTGCCTGGAGCTCCTCCAGTGTGTCACAGATCTCTGCCATCTTGAATGCAGAGGTATGAGGGCACAATGGAGGCCTCTGATTGGCCCGTGCCAGCAGGTGACTTCAGAGACCGCTCCTGATACGTGCTTACCTGACTAGGTGGCCAATCCTCCTCTGAGGGCTATTTAGGGTCTCTCCTGTGGGCTTCTCGTCACATAACGAATGCAAGAGTTCACCAGAGTTCCTCTGCATCTCCCTCTTCGACTTCTGCCAAGGGTCGACTGCTGACTGCTCCAGGACGCCTGCAAAACTGCAACAAAGTAGCAAGAAGACTACCAGCGACATTGTAGCACCTCATCCTGCCGGCTTTCTCGACTGTTTCTTGGTGGTGCATGCTCTGGGGGTTGTCTGCCTTCACCCTGCAAAGAAGAAATCTCCTGTGGGTCGACGGAATCTTCCTGCTAACACAGGCACCAAACTTCTGCTTCACCAGTCCTCTGGATCCCCTCTCATCATGACGAGCGTGGTCCCTGGAACACAGGAGCTGGATCCAAGTGACCCCAACAGTCCAGTGGTCCATCTGTCCAAATTTGGTGGAGGTAAGTCCTTGCCTCCCCATCCCAGACAGTAATCCTGTGTACTGGGTGAACTGCAACTACTAGGCCTTTTGTGCACTTTTGCAAGGAATCCTTCATGCACAGCACAGCCTAGGTCCCCAGCACTCTGTCCTGCATTGCTCAACTCACTGAGTTGACCACCAGCCTTGTGGGACCCTCCTTTGTAGTGTTGAGATGACCGCTCTGCTCAGTTATCTTTAACCTGTGTTCAAGTACCTCTGCGGGTTCTCCCTGCTTCTGTGTGGGCTTTCTGTGTTGCCGAGCACCCCCTCTGTCTCCTCCTCCAAGGGGAACCTCCTGGTCCTTCCTGGGCCCAGGCAGCACCCTTTTTCTTCAACCGTGACCTTTGTAGCTAGCAAGGCTTGTTTGTGCTCTTTCTGAGTGGAATCAACTCTGCATCCTCCAGCATGCCGCGGGACATCTTCTGTGGAAAGAAGAAGTTCCTGGCATCTTCCTTTGTTGCAGAATCTTCAGCTTCTTCCACCTGGAGGCAGCCATTTTGCACCTTCATCCTGGGTTTAGTGGGCTCCTGCCCCCCTGGACACTTTTATGACTCTTGGACTTTGTCCCCTTCCTTTACAGGTCCCAAGGTCCAGGAATCCATCTTCACTGCTTTGCAGTCAGTTGTGGTCTTTGCAGAAACTCCTATCACAACTTTAGTGTGTTTCTGGGGAAGTAGGGTCACTCTACTCCTACTTTTCAGGGTCTTGGGGTGGGGTATCCTGGACACCCTTAGTGTTTTCTTACACCCCCAGTGACCCTCTACACACTGCACTAGGCCTGGGGTCCCTAAGTGGTTCGCATTCCACTTTCTTTTTTATATGGTTTGTGTTGCCCCTAGGCCTATTGCATCCTATTGTATTCTACAATGCTTGCACTACTTTTCTAACTGTTTACTTACCTGATTTTGGTTTGTGTGTATATTTTGTGTATTTTACTTACCTACTAAGGGAGTATATCGTCTGAGATATTTTTGGCTCATTGTCACTAAAATAAAGTACCTTTATTTTTAGTAACTCTGAGTATTGTGATTCTTATGATATAGTGCTATATGATATAATTGGTATGATGGGAGCTTTACATGTCTCCTAGTTCAGCCTAAGCTGCTCTGGGGAAACATGTGCTGGCATGAAATTGTGTGAAATGGGAATTGTCATGGCTGGCCAGTTAGTCACTGGTGTCTACCATGATAGGTCTCAGGCCAGCTGTCTATGTACATAGCATGCCTGTTTACAGCCACTTTGTCACAGCACCATTGTCAGCACAGTGTGCCGCACATAGCTTACACTTACTGACAACATTACAATGAGGCACATGGACGAACAAAAAGGATTATTGAACATACATTCAGCCTCCAGAAGTCCAGGTTTCGGTGCCTCCAGCTAACAGGTGGATCCCTGTGCTACTCACCCAGAAGGTCTGCCAGATCATCGTGGCATGCTGTATGTTGCACAACCTTGCCCTGAGACGCCATGTGCCTTTTCTGCAGGAGGAGGAGGCTGGAGATGGCCGTGTGGCAGCAGTGGACCCTGTGGACAGTGAAGATGAGGAGGCAGAGGATGAGGATGAAGACAACAGAAGTACAGACATTCGTCAATACTTCCAATGACACACAGTTAAGACAGTGTTATTTCACATTTCATTGACAGTTTGATGTGTGACATTGTCACTTTCAGGTTGTGAATTCCTACGTCTATGGCCACTCACTGCACCCATTGGCATCTCTTTTTGCAGATGTTGGTGCCCCACTATTGCTCCTGGTGTGTTCACTGCAGCCAAATACAGGTCTTTCCTTTGTAAACATTACTGTACAGTTGAATTGCAATTTATGAACCTTGTTAAACAAATACATTTTGAAATCTTTTGACATACTCCATACTTTTATTTTTTCAAAGTGTGTTTACTGCAGTGCTCTGATGAAAAAGGGGGAGTGCAATGGGCTGGGGTGATGATGGAGGAAAGTACAGGTTAAAGTCCAGTCTATTTGTAGCACAGGTGCATTGTCCAAGGGGGCATAGGAAGGGGAGCAATGGCAGTTCAAGGTGGACAGGGTGACAGAGTGGGACACAAGGCTGACAATCAGGAGAGTCTTATTTCCCGGGGGGGTCTTGGCAATAGTCTCTGGCTTCGGCCTGAATTGCAGGGAACATTTGTGGGGTGGTTCTCCTTCTGCTTGGGGAGGGGTGCTGGTGGCCTGTTGTTCCTGTGGTGGGGCCTCCTGTCCACTAGCTGCAGCAGAGTTGGAGGGCTGTTCAGTAGTCTGGCTAGTGTCAGGGGCCCGCCGGTGTACCACTGCCTCCCTCATGGTGTTAGCCATGTCTGCCAGCACCCCTGCAATGGAGACCAGGGTGGTGTTAATGGACTTCAATTCCTCCCTAATCCCCAGGCACTGTCCCTCCTGCAGCCGCATGTTCTCCTGCATCTTGTCCAGGATCTGGCCCAGTGTATCCTGGGAATGTTGGTATGCTCCCAGGATTGCGGTGAGTGCTTCCTGGAGAGTCGGTTCCCTGGGCCTGTCCTCCCCCTGGCACACAGCAGTCCTCCCAGCTTCCCTGTTGTCCTGTGCCTCTGTCCCCTGAACCGTGTGGCCACTGACCCCAGGTCCCTGATTGTCCTATGTTTGTGGTATGCCCTGGGGCCCCTGTAGTGGTGGACACACTGCTGATTGGCATGTCCTGGGGACAGAGGTATGGGCCCACTGGGTGGGTGCAGTGGTGGTGTTTCCTGAGAGGGGAGGCTCTGTGGTGGTGTAAGACTGTGCCTGGGTAACCGACTATCCGGAGGTCCCTGATGGGCCAGGTTGGTCATCCAGATCCAGGCGACCAGAGCTGCTGTCATCACTGTGGGCCTTTTCTGTGGGGGGACTGGATGATGCTGGCACCTCTTCTCCAGTGACATTGGCTGAGGTACATGTGGGGATGTAAATTCAGTGTTATTGTTTCTGTGTGTGACATATTGTGCATGGGTGGGTTGCCCTCTATGGTTGTTATTGCACTGGCAGCTTTGCCTTGTGTGAGTTGTTATTTGGTGGGCTAACTGATTGTCTCTAGTGTGCATGCTGTAGTGATAGGTGTCCATGCAGGTCTGTGAGTGGTATTCATGCATTGGTATGGCATGCAGGGCTTGGCATTGGGATGAGTGGGCTTTGATGGTGGGGTGTGTGGGAGGTGGTGGAGTGATGGGAGTGAGGGTAAGGGTGGGGGAATGTGATGGCATGCAGGTGGGGGGGTGATAGTAATAGAGAGTTGACTTACCAGAGTCCAGTCCTCCTGCTACTCCTGCCAGGCCCTCAGGATGGATGATTGCCAAGACTTGCTCCTCCCATGTTGTTAGTTGTGGGGGAGGAGGTGAGGGACCACTGCCAGTCCTCTGTACTGCGAGCTGGTGTCTTGCTGCAATGGAACATACCTTCCCCTGTAGGTCGTTCCACCTCTTCCTGATGTCATCCCTTGTTCTGGGGTGCTGTCCCACGGCATTGACCCTGTCCACGATTCTCCTCCATAGCTCCATCTTCCTAGCAATGGATATCTGATGCACCTGTGATCCAAATAACTGTGGCTCTACCTAGATGATTTCCTCCACCATCAACCTCAGCTCCTCCTCAGAGAATCTGGGGTGTTGTTGTGGTGCCATGATTGTAGTGTGAGTGGTGTGGGTGAGGATGTGTAGGGTGATGTGTTGGGGTGTGTGATGTAAGGTGCTTGGATGGTGTATAGGCAATGGTGGTATGTGGCTCTGGTTGTGTGAGTGCTCTTGTCTCTCTCTGCTGGCAATTATTGTGATTCGTAAAGGGTTGTGGGTAATGTGGGTGTGTGTTTTATAGTGGTGTGGGTGTATGGGTGTATGGGTATGTGGGTGTGTGGGGGTGGTGTGTATATGTGTGTCAGGTGTGTGTAGTATGAATTGTCCAATGTGGTGGTGTTTTGTTTGAGTGTATGTATTTTGAGCGCAGCGGTATGTACTGCCAATGGTTTACCACCATTGAATGTCCGCTGTGGTGATTCGTGAGTCATAATGTTGTGGGCGTAGTTCTGTTGGCGTAAAGGTGTGGGTTTTGATACCACCAGTTTATCACTGACCTTTGGGCTGGCAGATTTGTGTCTGTGGCTGTATAGTGACGGATTGGTGTGTGTCATAATATGGTTAGCGGATATCCGCGGTGGTATGTTGGCGGCAGTCAGCATGGCGGTAAGTGGGATTTACTTCCAATGTCATAATGAGGGCCTATGTGTGATTGACTGATCATAGATGTTTGTTAATTGCTCTGCCCTACCACTAGGATGACATGCTCACTCAGCCTAACAAGTTACAATGTCGTCCATTTACAGGAAATGTACAAATCAAAATAACCATTGTTTTCCATCCAGGTGTTGCATGAGAACCTGCACTTTAAGCCGTAGGAGAGGCTGCATGATCCGAAGACCCTGATGCATCCACTAAGTGTCATCTTGTACGTCATGGGAGCTAATCCAGGGTTTGGTGTGAGTCAGTCTGAAGTGTGCCATGCCATGAAAGATGGTTTTGCCTGACCAATGATCTGACATCATTGGAGAAAGGATGGTGTGTAGGAAAGTACCATCTTGCCTGGCATGTTACCCCCATTTTTTTCTTGTGTTTCAGTTTGTTTTTGTCTGTCTCACTGGGATCCTGTTAGCCAGGACCCCAGTGCTCATAGTTGTGGCCTGAATATGGTCCCTGTGTGGTGCCTAACTGTGTCACTGAGGCTCTGCTAACCAGAACCTCAGTGCTTATGCTCTCTCTGTCTTTAAAATTGTCAGTGCAGGCTAGTGACCATTTTTACCAATTCTGGAACACCCTTATAATTCCCTAGTATATGGTACCTAGGTACCCAGGATATTGGGGTTCCAGGAGATCCCTATGGGCTGCAGCATTTCTTTTGCCACCCATAGGGAGCTCAGACAATTCTTACACAGGACTGCCACTGCAGCCTGAGTGAAATAACATCCACGTTATTTCACAGCCATTTTACACTGCACTTAATTAACTTATAAGTCACCTATATGTCTAACCCTCACTTGGTGAAGGTTAGGTGCAAAGTTACTAAGTGTGAAAGCACCCTGGCACTAGCCAAGGCGACCCACATAGTTCATGGCAATTTCCCCGGACTTTGTGAGTGCGGGGACACCATTACACACGTGCACTACATGTAGGTCAATACCTATATGTAGCTTCACAATGGTAACTCCGAATATGGCCATGTAACATGTCTAAGATCATGGAATTGTCCCCCATGCCAAATCTGGTATTGGGGTGCAAATCCCATGCATTCCCGGGGCTCCAGCATAGATCCCGGGTACTGAGAAAACTAGCTCTCTGGGGTTTTCACTGCAGCTACCACTGCTGCCAACCCACAGACATGCTTCTGCCCCCCTAGGGTCTGGGCAGCCCAGTCCCAGGAAGGCAGTACAAAGAATGTCCTCTGAGAGAGGGTGTTACACCCTCTCCCTTTGGAAATAGGTGTTAAGGGCTGGGGAGGAGTAGCCTCCCCCATCCTCTGGAAATGCTTTGAAGGGCACAGATGGTGCCCTCCTTCCATAAGCCAGTCTACACCGGTTCAGGGATCCCCCAGCCCCTGCTCTGGCGCGAAACTGGACAAAGGAAAGGGGAGTGACCACTCCCCTCTACATCACCACCCCAGGGGTGGTGCCTGGAACTCCTCCAGTGTGTCACAGATCTCTGCCATCTTGAATGCAGAGGTATGAGGGCACAATGGAGGCCTCTGATTGGCCCGTGCCAGCAGGTGACTTCAGAGACCGCTCCTGATACGTGCTTACCTGACTAGGTGGCCAATCCTCCTCTGAGGGCTATTTAGGGTCTGCCTGTGGGCTTCTCGTCACATAACGAATGCAAGAGTTCACCAGAGTTCCTCTGCATCTCCCTCTTCGACTTCTGCCAAGGATCGACCGCTGACTGCTCCAGGACGCCTGCAAAACTGCAACAAAGTAGCAAGAAGACTATCAGCGACATTGTAGCACCTCATCCTGCCGGCTTTCTCGACTGTTTCTTGGTGGTGCATGCTCTGGGGGTTGTCTGCCTTCACCCTGGAAAGAAGAAATATCCCGTGGGTCGACGGAATCTTCCTGCTAACACAGGCACCAAACTTCTGCTTCACCAGTCCTCTGGATCCCCTCTCATCATGACGAGCGTGGTCCCTGGAACACAGGAGCTGGATCCAAGTGACCCCGACAGTCCAGTGGTCCATCTGTCCAAATTTGGTGGAGGTAAGTCCTTGCCTCCCCATCCCAGACAGTAATCCTGTGTACTGGGTGAACTGCAACTACTAGGCCTTTTGTGCACTTTTGCAAGGAATCCTTCATGCACAGCACAGCCTAGGTCCCCAGCACTCTGTCCTGCATTGCTCAACTCACTGAGTTGACCACCAGCTTTGTGGGACCCTCCTTTGTAGTGTTGAGATGACCGCTCTGCTCAGTTATCTTGAACCTGTGTTCAAGTACCTCTGCGGGTTCTGCCTGCTTCTGTGTGGGCTTTCTGTGTTGCCGAGCACCCCCTCTGTCTCCTCCTCCAAGGGGAACCTCTTGGTCATTCCTGGGCCCAGGCAGCACCCTTTTTCTTCAACCGTGACCTTTGCAGCTAGCAAAGCTTGTTTGTGCTCTTTCTGAGTGGAATCAACTCTGCATCCTCCAGCATGCCGCGGGACATCTTCTGTGGAAAGAAGAAGTTCCTGGCATCTTCCTTTGTTGCAGAATCTTCAGCTTCTTCCACCTGGAGGCAGCCATTTTGCACCTTCATCCGGGGTTTAGTGGGCTCCTGCCCCCCTGGACACTTTCATGACTCTTGGACTTTGTCCCCTTCCTTTACAGGTCCTCAGGTCCAGGAATCCATCTTCACTGCTTTGCAGTCAGTTGTGGTCTTTGCAGAAACTCCTATCACAACTTTAGTGTGTTTCTGGGGAAGTAGGGTCACTCTACTCCTACTTTTCAGGGTCTTTGGGTGGGGTATCCTGGACACCCTTAGTGTTTTCTTACACCCCCAGTGACCCTCTACACACTGCACTAGGCCTGGGGTCCCTAAGTGGTTCGCATTCCACTTTCTTTTTTATATGGTTTGTGTTGCCCCTAGGCCTATTGCATCCTATTGTATTCTACAATGCTTGCACTACTTTTCTAACTGTTTACTTACCTGATTTTGGTTTGTGTGTATATTTTGTGTATTTTACTTACCTACTAACGGAGTATATCGTCTGAGATATTTTTGGCTCATTGTCACTAAAATAAAGTACCTTTATTTTTAGTAACTCTGAGTATTGTGATTCTTATGATATAGTGCTATATGATATAATTGGTATGATGGGAGCTTTACATGTCTCCTAGTTCAGCCTAAGCTGCTCTGGGGAAACATGTGCTGGCATGAAATTGTGTGAAATGGGAGTTGTCATGGCTGGCCAGTTAGTCATTGGTGTCTACCATGATAGGTCTCAGGCCAGCTGTCTATGTTCATAGCATGCCTGTTTACATCCACTTTGTCACAGCACCATTGTCAGCACAGTGTGCCGCATATAGCTTACACTTACTGACAAGATGGTACAGATGTGGGTGACAGCTGCTGAGGTCTCTTGGGGGCTTGTGTAGGAGACACATACACCACAGGTGCCTCAGTGCCCTTCAGATATAATGAGTCAGTAGTACTGCCAGGAGCCAAGGAGCCATACTGTGGCGTACAACAATTAGGTGGTCATTACAACCCTGGCGGTCGGTGTTAAAGCGGCGGTAAGACCGCCAACAGGCCGGCGGAAACAAAAATGGAATCACAACTGTGGCGGAAACCGCCAACAAAGACAGCCACTTTAACACTCTGACCGCCGCAGCGGTACAAACAAACAGCGCGGCGGTCACCGCCAACAGACAGGCGGGAGACAATGTACCGCCCACAGTATCACAACCTACAAATCCGCCACCTTTTCCGGGGTGGATTCACCGCGAACAAAAACACGGCGGAAACAGGACTTCGAAGGGAAAACGCACACCTCTACACACCCCACGAGGAACCAGGGTGCCATGGAACCAGAGCTCCACATTTTCCCGGCCCTTATCTTCTTGCTCCTCTACCAGGAGCACGGACGCCGGCGGCGAAGACCACGGTGAGTACTGCACCTATGACACAGGGGAGGGAAAAAACAGTGACACACACATGCAACACGCAACACTCACACCCCCACCCCCACCCACAACAACACACACACTAATACAGCATGATACATTACAGTTACACCCCCCCAAACCCCTGGAAGAATGCAAAGACAAAAGCAAATGAGTGTAACCATTGTAATCTATTAAAATCCAGGACGCAAAAATAGATATATACACTATAAACAAATATATATACACCAAGAATAGTAGTCCAGGCATTGGTCCATTGACGCTCGTGGAACACTGGGCCCACACTGCATGGGCGAGGCCCACAGTCAATACCCGAATATGACGGAGAGAACACTGCAGGAGCATCAGATAGAAATAAAACAGGCACCTCAGGGGGAAGGGAAAGGGGGGGCACCTCAGCCGGTTGAGTGCACGACGCCAAATCCACGAGGGGGCCCCATGCCCACTGTGCAATCCTGGGGAGTGCAAAGCCACAGTCTCTCAAGTCTCTACAGTGGGTGGTTTGCCCACTGTTCAATCCTGGGGAGTGCAAAGCCACAGTCTCTCAAGTCTCTACAGTGGGTGGTTTGCCCACTGTTCAAACCTGGGGAGTGCAAAGCCACAGTCTCTCAAGTGGATAACAGTCTCCACTGGTTCTGGAGGGGGCATGGGCCCAGAGTGCTTCATCCTGCCAAGGAATGAGGTAGTGGATGTAAATCTCCACTGGTTCTGGAGGGGGCTTGGTGCCCAGAGTGCTTCATCCTGCCAAGGACAGAGGTAGTGGATGTGATACTCCACTGGTTCTGGAGGGGGCTTGGTGCCCAGAGTGCTTCATCCTGCCAAGGACAGAGGTAGTGGATGTAAATCTCCACTGGTTCTGGAGGGGGCTTTGTGCCCGGAGTGCTTCATCCTGCCAAGGACTGAGGTAGTGGATGTAAATCTCCACTGGTTCTGGAGGGGGCTTTGTGCCCAGAGTGCTTCATCCTGCCAAGGACAGAGGTAGTGGATGTGATACTCCACTGGTTCTGGAGGGGGCTTGGTACCCAGAGTGCTTCATCCTGTCAAGGACAGAGGTAGTGGATGTGATACTCCACTGGTTCTGGAGGGTCTTGGTGCCCAGAGTGCTTCATCCTGCCAAGAACAGAGGTAGTGTATGTAAATCTCCACTGGTTCTGGAGGGGGCTTTGTGCCCAGAGTGCTTCATCCTGCCAAGGACAGAGGTAGTGGATGTAAATCTCCACTGGTTCTGGAGGGGGCTTTGTGCCCAGAGTGCTTCATCCTGCCAAGGACTGAGGTAGTGGATGTAATTCTCCACTGGTTCTGGAGGGGGCTGGGTGCCCAGAGTGCTTCATCCTGCCAAGGACAGAGGTAGTGGATGTGATACTCCACTGGTTCTGGAGGGGGCTTGGTGCCCAGAGTGCTTCATCCTGCCAAGGACAGAGGTAGTGGATGTAAATCTCCACTGGTTCTGGAGGGGGCTTTGTGCCCAGAGTGCTTCATCCTGCCAAGGACAGAGGTAGTGGATGTAAATCTCCACTGGTTCTGGAGGGGACTTTGTGCCCAGAGTGCTTCATCCTGCCAAGGACAGAGGTAGTGGATGTAAATCTCCACTGGTTCTGGAGGGGTCTTTGTGCCCAGAGTGCTTCATCCTGCTCGTGGCTGACTCAGTAGCGTCAGTGCCTTTGGCGCTCATGGGCCAGCGGTGCTTGTGGCGGCGGTGTACTGTTCAGCGGTGCTGGTGGCGGAGGTGTTGTGTTCAACGGTGCTTGTGGTGGAGGTGTTGTGTTCAACGGTGCTTGTTGCGGCGGGGTCCTTGGCAGCGACTCAGCTGCTGGCGGTCCTTTCTGGCCAGCGGGGCTGGTGCCGGCTGTCCTGTCTGGCCCAGCGGGGCTGGTGCTGGCGGTCCTTTCTGGCCCAGCGGGGCTGGTGCTGGCAGTCCTTTCTGGCCCAGTGGGGCTGATGGCGGCGGCCTCCTGGGCAGCGGGGCTGATGATGGTGGCCTCCTGGGCAGCGGGGATGATGGCCTCCTGGGCAGCTGGGATTATGGCGGTTGCCTCCTGGGCAGCGGGGCTGATGGCGGTCTTCTCTGCCGTGCTGCTCTTCCCAGACTTGCTGAGTTTCTTGTGCCCCTTCTCCACCTTGGAAGGTGTCGCAGCTGACTCCACACTCCCACCTGTACCCCTGGGAGCGGCTTTGGTGGCTGGAGTCTTCTCCCTCTCCCGCCCGGCACTGGCCAACTGTTGATGCTTGACAGGTGGGGGACTGTCCGTGCTGTGGCTCCTTGCCACACTGGCTGCCCTTCTGCCTGGTACACTCCAGAATCGGGTGACTACTGGCACCACTGGTCCCGGACATGTTGTGGCTGAGGTGCTAGGTTGGGACCTGGAGAGTCGGGCCCTAGGAGACTGACGGGGTGGGGGAGGTGAGGGAAAGAGGTCAAGGGTGGACAGGAAAAGTTTCTTGGGAACACTGGGACGGGTAGCTGGAGGGGGTTAGGGAGTGGAGGAAGAGGTTGTGGTTGTAGGAGGTGTACGTTTGGTGACTTTGGGTGAAGGTGCATGCGCTGGAGGCTGTCGTGAGGTGGGTGGCTGTTGGGTGGGTGTGTGCCTGCGTTTGTGTATCTTGGGAGGTGGCGTCACAGACACACTGGGAGAGGACACAGGGGACGTGTTAATAGTAGTGGGGGTTGTGACTGCACGTGAGTGGGGTGTGGTGGTGTGTCTGCTGGTGATGGAACTAGTGGCTGTAGATGTAGTGCATGCAGGTGTGAGTGGAGACGGGACTGGGAGGGAGGAGGGAGACGAGGAGGAGGGGGACACAGTGGAGGCACTGGATGTTGGTGTGTCTGCATGTGTGTGATGCTTGCGTGAGTGCCTGTGGGATGTGTGGTGCTTATGTTTGCCAGAGCTTCCCTTGTGTGTTGACGTGTGTGCATGCTGGTCTGATGGTGTGCTTGGGGTAGGCTGAGGTACAGGGCTGTGGGTCTGGGTGGAGGAAGTTTGAGGGGGGAGGCTAGAGACAGGGACAATAGCTGCCATCAGTGCTGAGGCCAGAGTCTGAAAAGCTCGCTGAAGGGCTGCCTGACCAGAATGAATGCCCTCCAGGAATGCATTTGTTTGTTGCAATTGCCTCTCTACACCCTGGATGGCATTCAAAATCGTAGGCTGCCCAACAGTGAGGGACCTGAGGAGGTCAATGGCCTCCTCACTGAGGGCAGGAGGGGTGACTGGGGCAGGGCCTGAGGTGCCTAGGGCGAAGGTGATGCCCACCCTCCTGGGTGAGCGGGCACGGGGCAAAGGCTGAGGGGCTGCTGGGAGGGCGGTGTTGGAAGGGGGGGTGGCGGCTGTACCTGTAGATGCGGGGGCCCATCTGGGACCTCTGGACAGTCGGTTCCCCTGACACAGTCACAGGCCACCACAGAGCTTCCCCCCTCTGGAAACACCAGCACAGCACCCACCCAGCGGGCCCATACCTCTGTCCCCAGGACACGTCACGCAGCAGTGTGTCCACCACCACTACAGGGAACCCAGGCTAACCCACCACCCCAACAACAACAGGGACCTGGGGGCAGTGGGCACACGGTCCAGGGGACGGAGGCCCAGGAACACAGGGGAACTGGGAGGGCTGCTGTGCAACAGGGGGAGGACAGGCCCAGAGAACCCACTCTCCACAAGGCCCTCTCCAACATCATAGGAGCCTACCACCATTCCCAGGAGACGATGGCAACGGTACTGGCCAAGTTTCAGGAGACTCAGCGGCTGCAGGAGGAACAGTATTTGGGCTCCAGGGAGGAACTCAGATCAATCAATTCCACCCTGGGCACCATCGTAGGGGTGCTGAAGGAAGTCCTCAACACCAGGAGGAACACTGTGGCCCCTGACGACTAGCCTGGACGACCACACCAGCACCCCACCCCCTGCAGAGGGAGAACCACCTGGCAAACGGTCCCTGAGATCCAGGACAAAGACAGAGAACGATGCCAAGACCCCCGCCAAGAAATGAGACCACCCTGATTGTCATCCTTCTGTCCCACCTTGTCACCCTGTCCATCCTCAAACTGCCCCAGCTCCACTTCCTATGCCCATTTGGGCGATGCACCTGTGAGACTAATAGACTGGACTCTGCCATGGACATTCCTCCACCATCACCCCTCACCAGATTACAGCACCCTCCAATATTGAGCACTTAAATAAACTCCCTTAAAGTACAAAACAATCTGGAGTCTGTCTGTGATTTCAAAATAGTGTATTAGTAATTACAGTGACAAAATGCTCTTTCAATTGTAATGTCAACATACCTATGTCACACAGCTCTAGTCTATGAGGAAACAAAGCAGATGTCACACAGTGGGACCCACATCTGTGAAATCGTAAGGGAAAGTGACAACTCAGTGACCATACACTGGGTGAAAATGACAGACAGTAGAGAGGTAGTAGTGTTAAAGTACAGGTAGTAGGCAGGGTTGTATACTTACCTGTGTCTCACTGGAAGTATTGATGGATCACCGAGTTCCTGTTGTCGATGTCCTCTTCTTCTGATTTCTCGTCTTCACTGTCCAAAGGCTCCACAGCTCCCACAACACCTCCATCTGGACCATCCTCCTGCAGAAAAGGCACCTGTCGCCGCAAAGCTAAGTTGTGAAGCATACAGCAGGCCACGATGATCTGGCATACCTTCTTTGGTGAGTAGAATAGGGATCCACCTGTCATATGGAGGCACCTGAACCTGGCAATCAGGAGGCCGAAGGTCCGCTCTATAATCTTCCGAGTTCGCCCATGGGCCTCATTGTAGCGTTCCTCTGCCCTTGTCCTGGGATTCCTCACTGGGGTCAGTAGCCATGACAGGTTGGGGTAACCAGTCTCACCTGCAAATGGCGAGGGACAACTGTTAGACACACTAACCTGTAGGGATATCCCCAGAACCAGACATCCATTCCCACTGACTTGCTTCCAGGTGCTCACTTAATAGCCACACACGGTGCCTCTGGAGTTGACCCATCACATACGGGATGCTGCTATTCCGCAGGATGTAAGCGTCATGCACTGAGCCAGGGAATTTGGCATTCATATGGGAGATGTACTGGTCTGCCAAACTCACCATATGCACATTCATCGAATTATAACTCTTCTGGTTTCTGTACACCTTTTCACTCCTGCGGGGCGGTACCAAAGCCACATGTGTCCCATCAATGACACCTATGATGTTGGGGATATGTCCCAGGGCATAGAAATCACCTTTCACTGTAGGCAAATCCTCCACCTGAGGGAAAACGATGTAGCTCTGCATGTGTTTCAGCAGGGCAGACAACACTCTGGACAACACGTTGGAAAACATAGGCTGAAACATCCCCGAAGCTATGGCCACTGTGTTTGAAATGACCCACTTGCTAGGAAATGGAGTACTGACAGGACCTGCACTTGAGGGGGGATTCCTGTGGATGGCTGATAGCTGACATCAGGTCTGGCTCCAACTGGGCACACAGTTCCAGGATTGTGGCACGATCAAGCCTGTAGGTGATGATCACATGTCTTTCCTCCATTGTCGACAGGTCCACGAGCAGTCTGTACACCGGAGGATGCCGCCATCTCCTCACATGTCCCAGCGGACGGTGCCTATGAAGGACAACAGCGAGCACAGAGTCAACCAACTCAGAGGTACGTACCCACAGCTTGCAGAACACGATTCATAATCCGAAATTTGCATGTATGAGTGTTGAGGCAAGGCCTAGGTATGTGTGACGCAGTTAAAAATTAAGCCATGTGGGTCCCTGAAATGGCGGCTGCCTGACCTGTAAAGTGGGACAATGGGATGTGAAGTAACTGCGCTGGCGTTGTACACCATCGCGGTAGGCGGTCGGAGACTGCAGCACAATTCTGCATTGGTTAACATTGGACCCTATGGGTCCCAGAAGCTAATGACGATGTACGCCGGCGGGGACGGTACGCACCGCCGCGGACGTGACCGCCATTTTCTATCTGTTCAATCACTCTATACCTGATCTTCGACAGGAGATTCCTACACTGCAAGTGCTGCTGTGACCTCAGTCTGGAAGAGACAATGGCTCGTGCATCTGGGGAAAGGGCCCCTGCCTTCACCACGGAGGAGTTGGAGAAACTCGTGGATGGGGTCCTCCCCCAGTACATCCTACTCTACGGTCCCCCAGACAAACAGGTGAGTACACTGGGAGCATGCTGTATGGGCTATGCCGGTGTGGAGTGGGGTGGATGAAAGATGGGGGGGGGAGATTGAGGCGTGCATGAAACGACGGTGAGTGCATGTGCCACATGGCAAGGGTAGGGATGGGGGCCAATGACTGTGATGGTGCAGTTGGTAATAACTTTTATTTTTCCCCTGTACAATTCATGTAGGTCAGCGCCCACCAGAAGAAGGACAGCTGGCGTGCCATCGCCAAGGACGTCCGGACCCTGGGGGTCTATCACAGACGGAGCACCCACTGCCGTAAGAGATGGGAGGACATTCGCCGCTGGAGCAAGAAAATGGCGGAGGCCCAGCTGGGGATGGCCTCCCAACGTGGGAGGGGTGTCCATCGCACCATGACCCCCCTGATGGTCAGGATCCTGGCGCTGGCGTACCCGGAGTTGGATGGGCACTTGAGGGCATCACAGCAGACACAAGGGGGTGAGTACACTCTCATTCTGCTGATTCAGCGCGCAGTGGAGGTGTCTGGGTGGGGGAGGTGGGCTGTGGATTTCCCTAGGCCAGGGCGAGTGTGCTAGTTAGGTCCCCTTCTTCTGGCAGACCCTGTGGCACCCCATCCCACCTGTGTACAGTCAGGCTCCTGTGATATCCATGTGTGAAGATGTCGGCCATAGCCTTGTAGGCCATGTCCCAGGGATTGAACAGTGGACCCCAAGTGCGCGGCGTAGTGCAGGGGGCTTCTGTGTCTGTCGTGTCCGCCAACGGTAGCGGTAATGCATGCACTCAACATGTCTTTCTTCTGTCGCCCCCCCCCCTTTTCGTGGTCTCCCTGTTCTTGTGTGCATTAGCATCATCAGGCAGAGGAGCAGAGCCACCGGAGCAGGAGGGAGCTGCATCCCACATGGCGCTGGAGGGCGAGACTACGGACTCGGAATTCACCAGTGGGACGGAGGGCGAGGGGAGCTCCACGGCGGGGACAGGAGCTGACACCAGTGATACGGACACGTCCTCTGATGGGAGCTCTCTTGTGGTGTCATCTAGATCCAGTTGGACAGAGCTGCTGTCATCACTGTGGGCCTCTTCTGTTGGTGGTGTGGACATGTGTGGACCCACCTGTCCGGTGACGTTGGGTAGGGGTCCTGCAGGGGTATGAAAGGATGTTTATTGCATCTGTGTGTGCCATGGTGTGCAATGGGTGGGTGACCGTGTAGCCCAGTGCTTGCATTCCTGTGTGGGACCTTGTGTGATGGTGGTTTAGAGGGGGTGTATGGGTATGTGCAGTGGCCATGCTTTGGTGATGGGTGTCCATGCTTTGTTGTTGCATGCAGGGCTTAGTGTTGGGATGTGTGGTTTGTGATATTGGGACATTTGTGAGGAGTTGGAGTGATGGGGCTGAGGGCGAGGGTGGGGGTATGTGATAGCATGCAAGTAGGGTGGGGGAATGTAATAGTTAAGAGTTGACTTACCAGAGTCCATTCCTCCATCTATTCCTGCGAGGCCCTCAGGATGCAGAATCGCCAAGACTTGCTCCTCCCATGTTGTTAGTTGTGGGGGAGGAGGTGGGGGTCCGCCGCCAGTCCTCTGAACCGCAAGGTGGTGTCTTGAGACCACGGAACGTACCTTCCCCCGTAGGTCGTTCCACCTCTTCCTGATGTCATCCCTATTTCTTGGGTGCTGTCCCACTGCGTTGACCCTGTCCACTATTCTTTGCCATAGCTCCATCTTCCTAGCTATGGAGGTGTGCTGCACCTGTGATCCGAATAGCTGTGGCTCTACCCGGACGATTTCCTCCACCATGACCCTGAGCTCCTCCTCAGAGAACCTGGGGTGTCTTTGCCGTGCCATGGGGTGGTGTGGGTGATGTGTGGGGTGGTGTGTGTAGTGATACGTGGGGTGAGATTTAGTGGTGTGTTGTGTGAGGTGCATGGAAGTTATGTGGGTGATGGTATTGTGTGCCTGTGGATGTTTGGTAGTAGTTTGTAGTGTCTCTCTCTCTGGCCTTCTTTCGGTATTTTGGTCATAGGGGTTTGTGGGTGATGTGGTTGTGTGTTTTATATTGTAATGGGTGTGTGGGAGTGGTGTGTGTATGTGTATCAGGTGTGTGTATTTTGATTTGACCAATGTGGCTGTGTTTTGTAAGAGTATGTGTATTTTGAGCGCGGCGGTGTATCGCCAATGGAATACCGCGGTTGAAAGACCGCTGCGTGGATTCGTGGGTCGTGATAGTGTGGGCGTATTTCTGTTGGCGTGACGGTGGAGGTTTTGTTTTCGCCAGTTTATCACTGACCTTTGGTGTGGCAGACTTGTGTGGGTGTCTCAATTTTGGCGGAATCCGAGCTGTGGGTCATAATGACCGTGGCGGAATTCCGCTGCCGCGGCGGTGTGTTGGCGGTCTTCTGCACGGCGGTAAGCGGCTTTTGCCACCAATGTTGTAATGACCCCCTTAGTCTTTTACACATTTAATAGATAACTAACCTCCAAATGGTTTTATGAAAAGTCTCTGATTCTTCCCACACCAGATTTCCAAGCAGTTTTCACAACATGGTCCAGCCACCATGATATTTGTGAGTGATGTAGGTCACATCACATATGCATATGATGTGAATGCAGTGTGAGTACCTGTTACTTTGATGGTGTCTGACATGCATGTTCAAATGATGTACAATGTTTCTGGATACTGTTACAGCACCCACTACAGTGCCAAACTCACCATGGGCCTAAGGGCACTGATACAGGCCCCATGTGTGTGCCATTTAACACATGTAGCAATACATTGCACAGGCTAGGGGGCTTCAGTTCTGGAATGTGTTGACAACTCTGATGTGCAGCTCAGGCTTCAAGCCAAATTTTCTGGGAAGATTCAAAAGTTGTACATGTGGGCACATCTTGTTGCGTATGCTCAGGTCAGGTCTTACAACAGGACACATTAGTGTTGTTTAACTAAACCTTATAATAGCAGGTGAAAAGTTACCTGACCACCTATCATATGGCCCACACCTTTTCTCCATGATGACTGGGCAAGCATTAATGTTTCACCAGGTGTGTTGAGGTGATGGATTGCATGCACAACCCCCTTTATGCACAGGGGCACAGGAAATCCAGACTTGCTGGGGCACGTGACCCTCACAAGTTAGAAGACACAAATGTGGATCATGGATAATTTGTCCACTCAGCTCTGAGCCCCGTTGTTTCAAGTACATTTCCGTCATCCCAGTGACATGCACATGATACTGATGATGGCTGGTAGGAAATAGTCCTAGATGAGGAGTATTTCATTTTTGAGGAATGTGTTTTGGACTGTATGTTTTATCTGTAGTTTCAGTGTACATTATGGGCCTCACTGCGACCCTGGCAGCTGGCGGTAAGCTGGCGGTAACACCGCCAATAGGCTGGCGGCTTTTCACCAGCTATTATGACTGTGGCGCAATAGCCACGCCCATACCGCCGGCCCCTCCACTATACCATAATCCCCAGGGCAGCGATGCAAGCACCGCTGCCCTGGGGATTATGAGTCCCCGACCACCAGCCTGGCCACGGCGGTAAACACCGCCATGGAAAGGCTGGTGGTAAGGGGGATTTGGGGTGCCCCTGAGGGCCCCTGCACTGCCCATGCACTTGGCATGGGCAGTGCAGGGGCCCCCAGGCATACCCCAACGCACATTTCACTGCCTGAATTTCAGGCAGTCAAATGCGTGATGGGTGCTACTGCACCCGCTGCACATCAGCATTGCCGCCGGCTCTATTACGAGCCGGCAGCAATGTTGATGTGACTTTTCCACTGGGCCAGCGGACGGTAACACTGTTACCGTCCCCTTGCCCAGCGGAAAAGTCGAAATAGGGAGCCATAAATACCACCAGCACTGGCGGTATTCTGGCGCCCGCAGCCTTGGCGGTCCTCTGGGAAGACCACTGAGGTTGTAATGAGGGCCTATATGTCTGTACAACCTCTACCGAATGCTGATACTGATGCTTGTTTCTCCTCACATTTCAGCTGCCAACATGACTGAGGAACAGAGGTGAGACTTCCATGATAGGGCCGACTGATACTGCCACATAATGGAGGTTGATGATGCCGACAGCTAAATGAGCGGGAGATTCCGAAGGGAAAAAGCATATGGGGAATGGCATGCCTTTCCCCACGGGGGACCTCCAAGACAGCCACAAAAGGACACTGGAGACAAGCCATCAAGGGTGCAGGAGGCCACAGCTGGACCCCAGCCCTCAGTCTCAGCTTCACCAGTGATAACGCAGCCACCACCACAGCAACCTGCAGCAGTAGTCCAGAGTCAATTGGAGCAGGACATGAGGAGGGACATTGGCCACATTTTGGCCAGACTGATCAGTTTGGAGAAGAATTCTGCAGAGAACTCCAAGTTATTGAGATATGTCAAGAAAATGTTTTTAAAGTGTCATACAACATCCCAGTTCATTCCCCTCCCTTTTACTGTTTTGTAAAGTTGTACATGGGGTTTTAGATGTGTAGTGTTAGGTTAGTGTAGGGTAGGCATAGGTTAGGTAAACTATAGTGGGGTTAGTTTTTTTTATACTTTTTTATTGTTGGGGGGCTGGGTGGGTGGTTATAATGGGGTATTTGTGTATTAAAAATATGAACATGAAAAAAAATATAAAAAATATATGGATTTGTTTAGACCATTGGTTAGGTTAGTACACGTGTGGTCATAGTTTATGTTGTCCTACTTGTATCTCATATCTTAAAGGTGGTGGGGGCAATGTTTAGAGTGTGGTGTTACATGTGTAACATAGGTTTAGAATAGGTTAGATAGGTGTGGTTTTAATTTAAGGATAGTTAGTATAGGTTAGTTTAGAATAGGGAAGGTTTTGGGTTTTCATTTGCTTAATGGTTTTAATATTAACTACTGTTCATCTTAGCCTAATTAGTTTTGTAATTGAATGGGTCTGGGGCTTGTCATAATTCCACTGGCCAAGTTGGGGGAATGGCCTAGGGTATGCATACTGTCTTGATTTCCCAGGTTTGCCATATGCATCCCCATGACCAAGGAGCCGTCAGAATGGCAGCAACTTACTTTCTACTAGTGCATACATTTGCCATCCTGTGTTTCAGGCATTAACAGTGTGTATTAAATCTTGATCTTGACCAGGTAAACATGGAACTTCACCTGTAATTGGTGGGGTCCTGCTAATTCAATGTTGGCAAGTGTGGTGCATCTTACAACTCCCAATGTTGGCACTGTATTCTGCAACACTGACAGGTGACCACCACTGATTAGGTTAGCTTTTCTCTTGTCCCACACAAATCAGTTGTACTGGCACTCTCATCTTGGTTAATTATAATTAATTGGGTAATGAGCTATACATGCCATATGCCCACTTCAAAGGATATGGGTTCCAAAGCATTTAGTAAACACGGGTAGTTGGTTGTTGCCCACAACACCATCATTCAGCTTCCTCTTGGTTGGATCCTATTGTGTGGCTTACTGTCTGACACTCATGTACTGATATTCCATACCCAGTGACATGGATTGACACAATGAAAACTTTTAGCTGAGTAAATGGATCACAGTAAACGTAGATATAATACATGTGTACAAGGTGCTATATTTACAGGTGCAATTGTTATTGAGATTTCTATACATTATCCATTTCCTAGATCCCATGAGTGAACATTTCCCATATGTAGCACAATCGGAGTCCAGTGTTGAGGGACATGTCATGAGACATGGTTAGGAGTAATGTGCATTAGTGAGGAGTGCCTAACATTGCCAAATGGTATGGTAGAGACAATGACAGCACTTAGCAGACATTTCTACAGTGGTTAGGTGACGAGGGCACATTTCATACTGTCACAAATCTAGCATGATATTAAGCCCAGAAGTAAGGAGAAATTGTCCATGTGGCACAGACTGGTGCTACCGGGTGCTTTTACTTGTCAATGTTATTCCTTCCACATCTTCATCCTCTGATGTGTGTGGTGCCTCCTGTGCCATGGCTGATGCTGTTGTAGAGGTTAAGGGGGCCACACACACTTCAGGGGATAGAGATGTGGATTCAAAGGACCCGGCAGTTGCCATTTGTGGCAACACATAAGGCATCACTGCTGCAAGGAGGAACTGCTGATTCTTCAAGACCGCAACAACATCACAGTGGTAGGCAATGATGTTCTCCCTGAGGGAGGCCACTTCCCGCTGTATGGGTCCAGGGTATTCTGTATGGTGCTGGCATTTTGGGAGGGCATTTGTCGTAGCCTCTTCTTCATGGCTGCAGCTATGTCTGCCAGAGACTGCTGGGCTCAACATAGCGGGGAGTGGGTGCCTCTGATGGCAGCTTAGTTGTCCTTATTTGGACTGAGGCACGTCCGCACTCCTTCTAGGCTGCCTGCCATGGTCTTCACCCCAACTGAACCTGTCTTGCCAGCTCCAGCTGGACTCCTGCCACTGTCCTCTAAAAGCTGTTCTCTGGCTGGTGGCATGTATTGGTGGCTGAGTGGTTCCTGTGGTGACCCCGCAATGTTGTGTGTCCTCCCTGCAACTGGAGGTGGTTTATGGAGTGCTCCTAGGACATCCTGGTGGGTCTGTTCATTGAGGCTTGGCAGCTGGGCATCCATGTCATCAGGGAAATCCAGGACAGACAGGTCGGCAGAAGGTAAGTCATCATCCTCTGCAATGAGATAGTGTAAAATCAATATTGTATTGCATCAGCTGTAGACATGGACCATCATGTATTTGCCACTAGAGACTCACTGGCATGCCACTGACCCAAAGTTGTGGTTGTACTTATATGTAGCACTGTGCACCACACATGGGTCAAGCTCACTAGTAATGGAATATGATGGAGCGCAATTCTGCACTCAGAGTGGCAGCGCCCGGCTGCATAAATTGCACAACGCAGAGATGCGTTGTATTCATTTCCGTACAGTGCACCCCTGTGTTGTCCCCTATGCTGGCACTACATAGAACTGCCTAGTTCCAGCGCAGGCATCCTTGCACCATTGTGCAAGGGTGTCTGCATTGAAAGGTTTGATTTTTTTATGTGTGGGAAGGTGTCCTTTCCTGCTCATACAGAATCACTCATGGCAATTTGGCTCCTCTGTGTGTGCTGCAGAATGTGGCACACATAGAAATGTTCAAACTAGGGGAAATACATGTATGCCTCCTCTTTGGGCCTTTCTGACACAACCTCTGGGATGGCCTTAAATACTTGCACTGCCACATGTTCACTGATACTCGTAAATCTGAGGCAGCATTCAAATGCAATGGGTGTTGCAGTGAGCGTACCACAACAACTCTCATTGTGTTTTGACACTGCCTCAGATGTTTCACTACTTTTATTCCAGGCGCCGGCCCAATATCTGACACCAGCCCGGAGGTGGGTTTCGCATGTCAAGACCTAGGAGTGATGCTTACATTTGTACTGCATTTCTTGCTTTTACCATGTGTGCTGCACTATGCAGAACACAGAGTAAGCGCAAATCACACTTTCAGGTTGTCTTTGTGCAGGAAGGTGTTCCTTTCTGCACAGAAACATTCTCCCCCTTAACGCAGCCATTCTTTCACTATGGTGCAGGGGTGACTGCACTGGCACACAAGATCTGATTACCATTTGTGCAGGGAGGTATACATGGGAGTGGTGTATTCTGATGAATATGGTGCATCCCTGCCTTTTTTAATATGATGGTGTGTGATGCTGCCTAATTTTACACAGCAGCACACACCATCATTTTCTGTTTGATCTAGCCCTCTAACTGGTCAAATGGGGAGATTGCAGCCACTTGTTCAGCTTCACACATGATGGTCACATATATGTACAATGTGTTGTATGCATTTATTCTGTGGCCAATCCTATGTGATGCATATGGTTGTGTGTGAGTTGTTGTGGGTTCAGCCTTTATGGGTTGTGTTCCACAGGTTGAAAGCTTTAGGGCAGATGTTTTCTCATTTGGCATGGCTCAGGGCAGCTGCCAGGTGTACACTGCAGCAGTTTCCATATGCAGTGATGTGCCATTTTTACCAGTATACAGTACAGCCCTGCAATTCCGCCCTGCGCCTGCACAGATTAGTGCTCCCTGCACCAGTACAGGCATTGTTGCAGCATGATGACAGGGTTGCTGCCTTGAACTGATGATTTGCTCATGTGCAGGGAGGTATCCCTTCCTCCACATGTACAAGCTATTTTGGGAGAGATGGCATTTCAATGTGTGCTGCAAGATGCAGCACACATGAGTATAGGCAATGTGACATTGAGTTAGGGGAGCATTTTGGCCTGATACACCACCCTGACACCCCCCCCCCAGGGTGGTATTGACTTCCATCCTAGTCTCTGATATCTACTTTGTGTTGGTACCGGGACTTTGACTATATGAAATGGGTGCTGTGATGACACAGCCACACTATTTGCACGTGCCGACCAGGCAATGTGATGCATATTTACATGGTGGAGTATGGTCAAAATGATTGGCCTATGTTGACGTTGTGTATATGTTGGTGTGCATAGCACAACCAAAGCTTCAGTACAGATATGGCTTAGGTGAGGATTGTGCATCTTTACTCAGAGCCTATGTGTCCTGATGCAACCCTTTAGCATGCATTGAGTGTGTCCTGTGTGCCTCCCCATTCTGGCATTAGTGGAGTTCCAGATAACCCCCCATGCAACTTACCCTGCATTTGTGGTGATTCCTGGTAGTCTGCGCTGTCCTGTCCTGCGATTCCAGTGACCAGCTCCTGCAGGATGACTGCTTAAACCATCTCCTCCAGCTCATCCAGGTCCTCCTGTGGTGCAGGACTTCCAACTCCAATCTGCAGTGCTGCCTTACGGTTCCTGGCAAGTTTATCCTTAGTTCTGCAATTGCAATCGTGCCAGCGCTTCTTGATCTCAGTGACAGCTCTCTTCACCTCTGTGACACTGCTTATTTTGTCCACTATTTGCTGCCATATTGCTTCTCTCTTCCCAACTGACAATTTGGAGGTGACAAATAGCTGATGTTGGTGCTCCATCACCTCTCTGACCAGGATGTCGTGCTCCTCCTCACTAAAGCAACACTTGCGCTTTCTCTTCTCCTTCTCCTGTGATTTTTCTGTACCCTCCTGGCTGTTACTTAGGTGTTTGGGGTCTCCCTGGGGACTCTTTCCTTCTTTTGCATTTTATTCTGACGCTAATGCGGTGTTAAAATCGTGCTGGCCCTTTTGCAACATGTTTACGTGTCGCAAAACGGTGTTGCACCATTTTTGCAGCATTAACATAATTTTTTCTTACGGCATTGTGCAACTGTTAGCACCTTTTTTATGGCACTATCCGTTTCTTAACACCATCCTACGTCATTTCATAAACATGGCACTAAGGAATGACGCTAGTCAGTGTTAAGAAAAATGATGCAAAACTGCGTTTGCGCAGTTTTGCATCATTTTTCATAGATATGGACAATAGTTTTTAGATGCCTATGCTAAAATAGAGTGCATAAATCATCACGATTTGCATGTTGATGGAGTGCCAGTGGTGACTGTTTCAGAAATGCTGCTCTCTGTGTTAAAATGTCACAGGGGTGTGATTATTGCCACTTAGGACCTGAGGGCAATGAAAATATACCATCTGGACCTTGGGCTCATGGCTTTTTCAGATTTCTTTTTTATCAGTCCCTCAGTTTCTTTTATTGTTGGGGATACTAAACCTCGAGCTAAAATATGTGAATCAGTGTCTTTTGTTATATGCTTATTTGGTTTCACCATATCGAGTTCTGAAATATAATTAATCCAGGATGGCTCATCAACTGGATTTGTTTGGATTTTTTTTAGATTTCCCAATGAATTCCCTATGAGATTACAGAAGGTCGTCACTTTCCCATCTCTTATGGCCAGTATCACAACTGTCCATTTTCTGTCTGCTTGCTTCTTGTCAAGTCACTCTTTATATTTGTTTCCTATATTCTTTTTAATATTGTTTAATCCGAGTCTCTATTAAGGCGTACTCTCCTTTGAAAGCATCTCTTGTGTTTTCATTTAGTTTTGCTCTAGCTATCTCTTTCAAATAGCGCAGCTTCTTCTTTATTGTATCTCCTTCATTTGCTCTATTATTTGCATAAAGCATAATTCCTTGAATTAATTGTTGATACTTCTTCATTTTGTAATGAAGAATCCGCACCGTATATACTCCTTTCTTACTTCGAATTTGATCACTGTTCTGCCAAACCTCTCTCACTTTTACTGAAAAACCTATGGACAAAAAAAGATGTTTATGATCACTGCCAAATAAATCTCCCATTTTCAAATCTCTTATCAAAGAGAGGTCTTCAGATGTAATTACTGGATAATCAATGAGGAATGATGTTCTATCTACTTGGTAATTTCCCATTCTACCCCTTAATATCATATTGAGGCATCTCAGAGCTGTAACCTTTTTTTCTAACATGGTCACTTTTGCAACGTTTTCTTTGTTATTTTGTACTGTACTATTTTACAATTCTTTGGATCCAGAAGATAAAATAGTTACAAAGCCATTGTATTCTTTCAGTAGTCTCTCACTATTGTACTTTATTTTAACTCTGACTAACAAGATCAGTCCTCCTGCTGGCAGCCCAAATTTGTCTTTCACAGCATTCACGTTATAGGTTAATCAGTCCTGAAATGCCACTTTCTCGCTTTCCCAGATTTCTTGCATGCCGCAACCTGGATATCCCTTTCTTTTAATTTTGCCTGCAGATTCATGACAACATGTCCGCCATTTTTAAAAATGTAATCCAGAAAAAATCGGCCCGGGTTAGCAATGTCTACCCAAGGAAAATGACTTCCCTCATGATATAAAAACACAAATCAAAAATGAAAATCTCTGGACATCTATTTTTTTACAGAGGTATATCAAGGGGCCAGGACTAGGGAGTCGCAGACTCCAGAAATCCAGGCAACTAAGCTGTGGGAGAATAAGGAAACTCCCAGCTCCCTGTTCCAAATATGGCAGTGACACTTAGGGGCATATTTATACTCTGTTTGCGGCGGATTTGCGTCGTTTTTTTTTACGCAAATCCGACGCAAAACTAACTCCATATTTATACTTTGGCGTTAGACCCGTCTAGCGCCAAAGATCTTGGAGTTTGCATAATTTTTTAGCGTGGACACCTTCCTTGCGTTAATGATATGCAAGGTAGGTGTTCCCGTCTAAAAAATGACTCCGAGGCATGTGAGCTGTCTTTACACTCCCGGGCAAAAATGACGCCCGGGAGTGGGCGGGTCAAAAAAAATGACGTCCAGCCGCTTTAGCGTCATTTTTTAACGCCTGGTGGGCTCGAAAGGAGGCCAGAGGTGCCCTCCCATGCCCCCAGGGACACCCCCTGCCACCCTTGCCCACCCCAGGAGGACACCCAAGGATGGAGGGACCCATCCCCGGGAACTTAAGGTAAGTTCAGGTAAGTATTTTTTTTTTTTTTTGGGTGGCATAGGGGGGCCTGATTTGTGCCCCCCTACATGCCACTATGCCCAATGACCATGCCCAGGGGACATAAGTCCCCTGGGCATGGCCATTGGGCAAGGGGGCATGACTCCTGTCCTTGCTAAGACAGGAGTCATTTCAATGGGGGTTGGGAGTCTAAAAAAATGGCGCTAATCGGGTTGAGGCGAAAATTTGGACTCAGCCTGACTTGCCCCATTTTTTGGCGCCCAAGCTCCATTTTCCCCTACGCCGGCGCTGCCTGGTGTAAGTCATTTTTTTTTACGCACACCAGGCAGCTCCGCCGGCTAACGTCATTCCATAAATAAGGCGCCCGCATGGCGCTTTGGAATGGCGTTAGCCGGCGTTACATTTTTTGACGCACAACTGCGTTGGCGCAGTTGTGCGCCAAAAAGTATAAATACGGCCCTTAGGGTGAGATGAAATGCAGGAGGGCAGGGGGAAAGCGAGGTCCACAGGAGCAACGGCAGTCTCCCTGAAGCTCTTTTATACTTCTGTGCCCTAAATGGCCTAGAGTCAATGTCTTGTGGCTGTTTCCAACTGACTTAAACATAAACATATGCAACACTCATGCAGTACTTTTGTGTGGTCATGTGTGGTGTGTGACTTTCACCGAGGCTCGGGTGGAGTAGATTTGAACTTCTTTAGGCCTGCTGCGGTTTGGTGATGCCAACCTTTCCATAGTTCCTAAATGAAGAAGGATGTAGGTCGAAGGACATGCCTTCTCAGTGCAAGCAGCCCACTTATGGAACTTCCTTCCTCGATATTGCTCTCTATTGATAATCTAATGGCTTTGGGAAAGCTCTCAAAATGTGATTTTTTTGCCCTTTAGGTCATGATTTCTTGATCTTTATTTTTTTAGAAGGTAGACTTCTTGTTCCATCAGGTAAGTTCTCACAGCACCAGGACACCTCTGACAGTGGCAATGCACTCTACATGTGAAATATTAATACTCCAAAAACAGGCTCTGTACTTAAAACATAGAATAGGTGTACAGATCTTCATTCATACTTACTGATTTGCATTTTTGAAATATTAATACAGGAGTCCTACTTCACTTATTCAAAAATACATTGGTAAATCACACATTATGATCAAATTTGTGTGTACATTGCAAAGTTACATTTCATCAATAGCATGATAATGTATACACAAATATTTATTTGCAGTTCTATACTTTACAATTCCCTTCGAAAAATGTTCTGCATTTTCATATGTGCAAATTACAGCCAGCTTTTGGTATAGATTGAGTGCGTGAAAGTAAGTAAATGCAGAGCTCCTGGTCATTTTCAGAGTGGAGCTGAATAATGGTAATACTGTCCCTAATATAATAGCAGTACTGCTGTTCCTACTACATGCTTGGCCTGATATAATATGGGCCTTTTCAGTCTCAGCATTCCCTAATGCACCTTGGTGCCATACATTTGGTTTGGTTGTGGTCATATTAGATGATTTGGTGTGGGGCTATTATGTTACTGGGGGGAAGTGTGGTCAGAGAGCTTGACCATTTAGTGCACAAAACCGAGGTTGATGGGTGAAACAGAATCTAACATTAGATTGTCTGTGTTCAGCGTTGACCTGTGTGAGCTGTTTCAGCCATGTTCTTTTTAATGTATATCGTTTTGAGAACATGGCTCTTATGATGCTGAATGGGCATTCTATACTTTTCTGTTATATTTCAAACATTCTGTTTTAAGCATCCAATGAGTAAATATTTTATTATGCCCAGGCATGACACTGTGTGACACGTCTTCAGTGGTGTCAGTGTATCAACTACACATACAGCATACCTGAGCACAAAAGGAAGAACTCTTGGAAGATATATATGGGAAAAGGGCAGAATCGGTAGGGAAGAGAATAATCCCCTGGCTTTCTATAGAAGAGCAGATTAGGTCCCACTTCTTAGTATGTAATATTAGAGGTATCATACCAAGCTTGACATTGACCAGGGCAGCTGGCCCTGATAATCTTCCTGCCATGATAATAAAGACTCAACCAGATTGGTGGGCTGAGTTCTTTGCTCGAAAGTTTTCTAGCATTCTAGATACAGGACAGATCCTAGAACATTGGAGAGGAGCTATTATTAGGCCCATTCATAAACGGGCTATGTGCAATTGCCTAAGAACTATAGGATGATAAATCTATTGGATGTAGGAGAAAAGGTGCTCGCAAAATTTGCTTTGGGAAGGCTTAAGGAATGGGTCGGAGAAAATGCAGGAACTCCGCAGGCAAAATTGGGTGCAGGTTATTATAGATATGGAGGAGACTCTGACAAAGAAAATATCTGTTAAAAATGGGCTAAGGCAGAGTTGTGGATTGGCTTCTCTATTGTTTTCCATATTTATAGCAGATCTACTTTCAGTCCTGGTGGTGGATCGCGGTGCCAGACTTAAAATGGATGGAAAACATGTTGCGTGGCTTCTGTATGCAGACTAGTTAGTAATATTAGATCAAACTGAGATAGGCCTGCGAAGAAAGTTGAACGCATTTAGGGAGTATTGTAGATATAAAAAAACTGGTGGTAAAAATGGAAAAAACTAAAGTGTTAAGCTTTGGTAGAAAAACTACAAATTCTAATTGCTCCTTAGGTGCCTCAACGTTGGGAATAGTGAAGGAATACAATTATCTAGGAATTTGGTTTGACAGTCCCTGAAATGGAATACTCATGTGGAGGTAATGAGAGTAAGGGTCCTTGCATCAATTGATGGTTTAAACAAATGTAATAAGAATTATGGAGAAATGTATAGGCCTGTCCTGAAAGCTTATGCAGCTATGATACCACACGTGTCAGTACGGAGCAGAATTGATATCTAAGCAGGAAGAAGGAGTGGGATGTGGAGGAGGGAACGTTTTTAAAACGTTTATTGTCCTCCATGACACATGCCATAAGAATGGAGACGGGCTTGGTGTCATGGAATGAACTAGCCAGAGTGGTAGTGATTAGATTTTGGCAAAGGCTGAATGCAGGGGAGGATCACAAGGTATCTCAAAGGTGCAAAAATGAAATTTAGAAAAGTGAACTGCAGTGGGTTAATGGGGTAAGGAAATGTTCAGAGAAAGTTAGTAGGGACATGGGAGTTAAATGGCATCCGCAGAATCTGCATATAGAGGTTGATAAAAGTGAGTTCAGGATAATGAACAAGGAACAGTCCCAAAATTATGATCAACAGTACCTTGAAGGCATTTTATGTGCACCTCATGGCAGAATGGAGATATATTACCGAACCGCCATCTGAGAAGTGAATTGTTACGGATAAGCATCGAGTGCAAACAGCTGAATTATTAACTGGCATGCGTTCTTTGGATTGCTTGTGCTATTGGAAGATTTATGATTGCGGTAAAGAATGTTTTTAGGTGCATATCGGATAGCATGTTTTATGATGTATGCCTTTATGAAATGTATTTGTAGTTGCGTGATCAAAAAAGTTTATTTACTCTTTTTATGAATGGTTTAATATATATATATATATATATATATATATATATATATATATACATATATATATATATATATATATATATATAACTTTAAGAACAAAAAGTCTAAATAAACATTTCTTTGACTGACTGACAAAAGGATGCATTTCAAATGTCCTACCCAAAGAGTTATGTTGCATTTATGTGGTTGTAACATGGTGAGTAGTGCTGAAAGAACCAAAGTGATACACTAAATGAAATATCTGTGGTCTGTTGGATGAACGTACAATGTTTAGTCTGATGTGTTCTGTTGCATTTCTGCAAGGTCTTTATGGCGTGTGTCATTGGCAGCAATAATTATTTATTTATGCACGTATGTGTGTATGTATATATTTATGCATGTATGTATTTATTTATTGTTATTTATGGTTAAACAGTGCATAAATACAAATGAAAGTAAACACATTAATAATAATTGCTACCTATATCTTGTAATAATAATACTTCTTTTTACAACACATACTCACAGAAATAGTTAATTACTAGGTTCCATTCAAAGTAACGTCTATTAATTATAAACTCATTTGCTCCGACCTGCCATTTTGCACACCATTCAACTTATATATGCTCACATGATAACTATGTATTGAAGCCTTATGGGTCTACAACCATCAGACGCTACCAGATCACCTTTTTTCAGAAGGTAACTAAATGTTATAGATATGTATTCAGATCCTCTTCAATATTAACCCCCCCCCCCGGGGATTTTACTGTCAAAATATATTTTGACTCAAGTTTTCTCAATTATTTTTCTCTATTAATGCCTCTATTATTCCTTAGTATAGAGTCAATCACATAGCACAGCAGAACTGAATCATTTCTCACATGTACTTCCATGAAATGCCTAGCCACAGGGTAGGTTACATCTGTATTTTCAATATTTTAATTACCCTAACAAGTTGTACTATATGGCTATGGACTTGGAGTGTGTGTGTGTATATATATATTTATATATATATATATATATATATATATATATATATATATATATATATATAAATATATATATGTGTGTATATATATATATATATATATATATATATATATATATATATATATATATATATATATATATATATATATACACACACACACTTAAGACACCAAAGGTTACAGGGACATTATAGTTAGGCTCACATTTTAAACACAGAAAACCATAGAAATGTACCTGTTATAGTTAGAGAGTTAGAGTTAACTCAAGTAACTATAACTAGTGCCCTAAGGTAGCTATAACTCGTGCCCCCCTCTCTCTCTCTTTCTACTATGAAATGGAAGAGAGAGAGAGCGACTGAGAGGACCGCGGGTGTAGCCTCAATGCCCCTGCGGTCACAGCCAGCTCCCCACATCCTGCGGCGGCCAGCACCGGCTATTTCAAGCCGGGACCGGCTTGAAATAGCCGCTCTCTACTTCTAGGAGCAATGTTTTCATCTGTATTCCGCACATGCATACTTGTGTGGAGGGAAACAGATGAAAACTCCGCTTTCTGACAGCGGGAGCTGTTTGACAGCTCTAGCTGTCAGAAACCAGACTTTGTTTGCTTTTGCATGGTGTGTGTGGTAAGCTCCCACCAGGCAAAATCAAACAGCTATGTCCCTGGGGTGGGCAACCCAAGACATTGCAGGGGCTGGCGGTCCCCAGAGCCATCAGTGGCTCCTTAAGTGGGTCCGCACAGCACTCCTCCAACTAGCACAGCCCCAGGGAGGTAGTGGTCCCCGAAGGTCAGGGGTCCGAAAGGAACCCCTTCACTTTTTATCATAGCCATGGAGAGGTCCCTGAGGCTGCTGGGGGCCGCACCCTATGTTATAATTGTGCCCCATTGGGTGGTCACGCGTATCCGGGAGCCCAACAAAAAGAACCACATAAAATATAATCCTCTTCTTCACCATGACTTCCTCACGGAGTCCATCAATCTCCATCATATCATGCCCACTCATTTCCATAATTTACAGGTTTCCATAATCCTTACCTAGACTTTTGAAGGAACACCACTCCTGCTACCAAATACATGTCCTTTCCTTCACAACAAACAGTTCTCTCGAGTCCAAATTACTTCCCTCGAAAAAAGAAAAAAAAAGTAATTTGGACTCGAGGGAACTGGGACCAATATACTTGATAGAACCCATCGAAATGCATTGTAGTGAATGGCAGGTTTTGAGGGTTAGAAAAAGGACAACGTACAAAGGGTGATAACAGATCTTTTTACAACACATACTCACAGAAATAGTTAATTACTAGGTTCCATTCAAAGTAACGTCTATTAATTATAAACTCATTTGCTCCGACCTGCCATTTTGCACACCATTCAACTTATATATGCTCACATGATAACTATGTATTGAAGCCTTATGGGTCTACAACCATCAGACGCTACCAGATCACCTTTTTCAGAAGGTAACTAAATGTTATAGATATGTATTCAGATCCTCTTCAATATTAACCCCAATATTTTTACATGTCCTTTCCTTCACAACAAACAGTTATCTCGAGTCCAAATTACTTCCCTCGAAAAAAGAAAAAAAAAGTAATTTGGACTCGAGGGAACTGGGACCAATATACTTGATAGAACCCATCGAAATGCATTGTAGTGAATGGCAGGTTTTGAGGGTTAGAAAAAGGACAACGTACAAAGGGTGATAACAGATCTTTATTGCAATATAAATCATTTGTTGATCATACCATACTGATTTTAGGAATTGTCGTGTGTTCTAAGGTGACTTTACCCTGTGAAAAAGCCTTCTGCTGGGATTTCATGAATCATGTTTGGGAGTAAACTGTTTTCTCATGATTTTCCCATAGTGGTTATAGAAGGTGCTCCAGAAGCTAAAATGAGTGCCTATTTTCTGTAAATTCACACTATCTTTCTCAGCTACATGAGAACATAGTCTGACATCTCAGTAAAACATGTCCCTCCAAGAGTCTGTCAGTTGATTCCTTTGTGTTCTACTGCAGCCTCCCAGAGTGTTCTAAAGAACAACTAGAACACTAACAGTCTTACTTCTGAAAAAAGTGTGGCACACCTTGTGCCATCTTGATTGATCAAACGGGTAAAACTTAAAACATTTAATTTAGATAGGAACAAAATGAGGGGGTTCATTTTGTCATAGAAATCATGGTTATTGCAGTAAGAAGAAAAATTAGGACGTGCCTTAAGTGAGCTTTCAAATATATTCCTCTTCAAATTCATTAAAACATTGTGACATGCACTTTCAACTCAAGCAGCAGGCTGCCAGTTTACTTCCTGGTGAACAGCAGTTTTACTGAAGTGTTGTAATGAGTAACTATAGTGCTAACATTCTGAATTTATACCAAAGCGTGGCACATCTGAATGCCTTCTTGATGGAAACAAAATGGAAAACGGAGAGCTTTTTCAACTGAGAATACTGCAATAAATGAGGAAATTAGGGAGCTTCATAACAAATAAGTCTCCCAAGATGGCCAACAGAGAAAAACGAGCCCAAATGTAGCACAAAGATCTCCCGAATTTAGCCCAGGCATAGCCCAATGACAAAACTGTGCAAAATACTTATTTTTTGTTTTTTTGAAGTTCAATAGAGTGCAGGGAGGCATGCCACACTTGTGTATCAAATAACAATTAAAGGATGTTAGCAATCTAGTTGTTCATTAGAATATTCTAGGGAGGCAGAGGTCAAGGGCACAGACTCCAATAATTGAGAGCAGGCAGAAGGCAGAGGAGGGAGTGGCAGCACAATGGACCATGGAGGGCAGGGGACAGGGGTCTGGGCAACAGACCATCCATGCAGGACAGGCATGAGAGGCTGTGGCAAAATAATAGACCATTGAGGGAAGAAGGAAGAGGCAGTGCAGTACAACCATACATGCCAACAGATCCGATTCAGGCAGGAGACTCCTGATGATTTTAAGCTCAAAAGGGCTTATTTTGTCTATCTTCTGCCTAAAATCTCCTCTTTTACAATGTAAGTCAATTGGGAAAATCAATTTTCCAGGTTTATTTTTTTCAAAATCTCCCTCTTACCAAGTTCAACATGTTGACAATAGTGGCATATTGGATCACCGATGTCAGGAGGGATGAGGTAGGGACATGGACTCAGATAACAGAGGGCAGGAGGGAGATGGGCAGAAGAACCAAACTGACCTTATAGGGCAAGTGTCAGGGGTTTCAGCAGCCCAATACACCACACAGGGTGTGAGACAGCAGTACAGCAAAATGGACCATGGAAATCAATAAGTTGGGGAAAGGACCATGCACTTTGACGACAGACAGCAGAGGGAAAATATGCAAGGGCAGAGAGCTTACCATAGTGGACAGATAGGAGGGGCAGTTGCAGCATAACCGACCATGAAGGGCAGGAGGGAGGGGGCAGGGACATAACAACAGACCAGACAAGGCAGGAGGGAGAGGATAGGGGCCTGCACAAGGAATATGGAGGGCAGAGGCAAGGGGCAAGGGAGGAGCAGCAAGATGTCCATGAACTGCAGGCACGATTGGCACTGGAAGCACAATACACCATGGAGAGCAACAGTGAGATTATAGTGGCATGCAAACAGAAAACAAGGGAAGGTGATAGGGGGTCAGAAGCATCAAGATGACCTCACAAGGCAGGTGGGAGGGGCTGTGGCAGCGCAGAAGACAATGCATGACAAGCAAAGGGGTAGTGGTAGCACAACTGCCTTGGTGGGCAGGAGGGAGGGGGCAAGGGCATGCACAAAGGCCATTTGAGGACAGGGGAGGTAGGGGCTCAACACAGACAAGAGAGGGCAGGGGAAGAGACGTCACATCAGACCATACAAGGCAGGTGGGAGGAGCAGTTGCAGCACAACAGAGCATGGAAGGCAGAAGGGAGTGACAGCAAAATGGACCATGGAGGACAGGCAGGAGGGGCATGGAACTTGGATAGACAGGGAAGAGGTGCTAGGGACAGGCATCAGATATCTGACCATGCTAGGCAGATGGGAGGGGCAGTAGCAGCTCAATAGAATACTCAGAGTAGATAGGAGAGGCAGAGGCAGGTCAATGGAACCTGGTTGGCAAAAGGAAAGCAACAGGGGAATGCACACAGTAATCAGAGGGCAAGGGAAGGAGGTTAGAGGCCACAAGATAAGCACAGAGGGTAAGCAGAAGGGCAATGATGAGGCCTAGAATTAGCCAATGAAGGACAGGAAGAGTGGGCAGGAACACCAAGGTAATGGAGGGCTGTAGCAACACATCGGGACCAGGCAAGGAAAGAGGGAGTGGGCTGATACACAGCCTCAGGCAACAAAAGATAAGGAGGAGGTGGACGGGTCAGCAAGTTAACTGTTCAGGGCAGGTGGAAAATGCAGTGGCAGAACAATGGCCACACAGGGTTCTAAAGAAGGAGCATGGGCATAAACTTGGAAAATGGAGGAGCTGGGGCAGGAGGAGCATGCTTGGGCTCGGGCAGCACAATGCCAGGCCGTCCCTTCAACCTTGCCCACCATGCATTGCGATGGGCATCTTACTTAACATTAAAAAGTCCTGTAAAGTCACTGAAAAAGCAAGGGACATTAGAGTTAGAAAATAGAACAAAACAATCTTAAAAATTCACTAAAACACTAAAGGTTACAGGGAAGTTATAGTTAGGTTCTGATTTTACATGCACAAAAAGATAGAAATTCAACTGTTATAGTTGGAGAAATTTTAAGTGACTACAACTCATGCCTTAAGGTAACTATAACCTGTGCCTTCACCTATGCATTGCCAATTACCCCAGATATTACATCACTCATGACATCTTCTATGACACCATCAATAATATCATTGTAACATTTGCAGTAAAATTATTGATTGGAAAACTGAGCATTGCGGGGTGCAAGTTATAGTTACCTTAGGCCATGCGTTATAGTTATTTGAAATATCTCTGACTATAACAGCTGAATTTCTATGGTTTTGTGGGCAAAAGTGCAGATCCCAAAGGATAAAATGTGTCACAAGAAAATGAAATATCCAAGAAGGAACTGACTCAAACAGATGGACTCACCAAAGAACAAAAATATATATACATAGTGGGGGGTTGGCCACAGAGGTAGTTAATTTTAAGAGGGAATACTTCTAAGGTGACTTGTGGGTACATTTTGGAATAAATCCAATGCTGGTAACAGTGTGGATTTATCATTCTGAGTTGTTTGATACCAAGCAACTCAGGATTTAGAGTAGCCATCATGTAGCTGTGAAACTTGTATTGACCAGTGTCCAGCACATGCATGTAAACTATGTCCCAAGTTTGGCTAGAACACTGTAGGGGCATATTGCTCATGCATCTTTGCCCACACATATAGTGTAGTGCAGCTTGCTTTAGTGCTGGAAGGCCTGCCAGAGGGGTAGCTTCCCTATATTGCATGTAGTGTATAGTGGGGAGGGCGCACAGGCTGTGCGCCAGGTTGAGTTTGCATTTTAGGATTGCACCAGGACACTCAGCGTGCAATGGCAGTGCTGGGTGCATCAGGATGCATGGCCGTAGAGGCTGGCACAGTCTGTGCTGCTGCCCTCAGGGGCCTACCCTTAGTACCCCGTGCCCTGTGTACCTAAGTACAATTTACTAGGGACTTATGGTGGCAGCTAAAGGTGTTGCCAAGTGTGTCACTACATCACAACAGTTTTGGGAAAGAGATCTGACCCAAGGAACCTGGTTAGCAGGTGCCCTGGATACTAACAACTTTCGGACCACATCAAATACCAGGCAAACATTTGAGGCTCACCATGACAAAATAGGCCTTTTATCACACTACCTCCCCTAACAAAAGAGGATGAGACTACCCTTTCTCTAGTGAGTCTTCATCATCTAAGTGGAAGAACCTGGAAAGACCATCTGCTCTGGCATAGGCAGTACCAGGTCTGTGTTCCATATGAAAGTCCATTTCCTGTAGGAAGTTAGACAACATAGCAGTTTGAAATGTTCACCTTTCATCTGTTTTAGCTGTCTGAGAGGCCTGCGGTCAGTCTGAACTATGAAGTGAGAGGCAAACAGGTATCGCCTCAGCTTCTTCAGGGCCCAAACCACAGCAAAGGCCTCCCTCTCTATGGCATTCAATTTTTGTTGCCTAAGGAGTAGTCTTCTGCTTATATAAGCAACAGGCTGATCATGTCCTCTGCCATTTTTCGTGCTAGGACTGCTCCTACCCACAGTTCTGAGGCATCTGTTTGGACAATAAACTGCCTGGAGTAGTCTGGATCTTGTAGGATAGGAGCAGAGCACATATCATTCTTCAGAGAGTCAAACGCCTTTTGACAACTCACTGTCCAGTTAACCTTTTTGGTCATTTTCTCAGAGGCTAATTCTGTGAGGGGGGGCAACTATGGTGCCATAATCCTTCACAAATCTCCTGTAATACCCAGTCAAGTCAAGGAATGCCCTGACCTGAGTCTGGGTTGTGGGAGCTTCCCATGCAAGAGTGGTCTGAATCGTGGGTTGGAGGGGTTAAACTTGGACTCCACCAACCAGGTGCCCTAAGTAAAGAACTTTACCCTGCTCTATCTGGCACTTATTGGCCTTGATAATGAGCCCTACCATCTGCAGAACCTCAAGGACCTTCTCTAGGTGTATCAGGTGATCCTGCCAGGTAAAGCTATAGACAGCTATGTCATCTAGGTAAATGGCACTAAAGGATTGCACCCCCGCAAGGACCTGGTTCACCAAACTTTGGAAGGTGGCAGGTGCATTCTTTAGTCCAAACAGCATAACAGTGAACTGATAATGCCCACTAAGAGTGGAGAATGCTGACTTCTCTTTTACTCCTGTGGTCAGGCCAATCTGCCAGTAACCTGATGTTAAATCAAAAGTACTCAGCTATTTTGCTGCCCCTAGTCCGTCTATGAGATCACTAGATTTTGAGATTGGGTATTCATCACTTTTGGTTACAGAATTGAGGCCCCTATAATCCACAAAAAACCTCATCTCCTTGTTCTCTCCTTTGGAGTGAGGTTTGGGGACTGCAACTACTGGGCTAGCCCAGGGACTCCCTGAGGGTTCCATGACAACCAAATCCAACATCTTTTTGACTTCTGCTTGTGTGCTCTCCTTGGCATGGTCTGACTGTCTGTAAATTTTGTATTTGACAGGCAAGCTGTCACCAGTGTCCACATCATGGGTACACAAATCAGTCTTCCCAGGGGAGATGGAGAATAATTCAGCATACCGGTTGAGGACTTGCCTGCAATCAGCCTGTTGTTGATCTGAGAGGGTGTCTGATAAGACCACTTCATCCACAGTACCATCTGGTGGATTGCAGGAGAGAAGATCAGGGAGAGGCTTGTTCTCTTCTTCCTATCCCTCATCTGTAACCATGAGCATTGTCACACCAGCAATGTCATAACAGAGTTTTGGGCGGTTGACATATATCATTTTTGGGGGATTTTTGCAACTGCCTAAGTCCACAAAAAGGCGACTTCCCCTTTCTTTTCAAGAATGGGGTAGGGCCCAGACCATTTGTCCTGGAGAGCCCTCGGAGCAACAGGCTCCAACCCTAAACTTTCTGCCCTGGTCAGAACTCCACCATAGCAGCTTTTTGGTCATACCAGAGCTGTTGCAGCTCCTGGCTGGCCTGATGATTTTGCCTGGCTTTTTCCATGTACCAACCTAGAATGTGGCTCTTTGAGAGGTTTCTCCCAGCCTTTCCTTACAAGACTTAATGGTCCCCTAACACGTGCCCAAACAAACATTAAAATGGAGAGAAACATACTTCTACCCCTCCCTCAATGACTGATGTTGCCTCAGTGGGATTACTGACATGGTCGGGCTCCAGCTCTGATTCCATCTGGAGATTTGCAACTGCATTTACTGCAGGTTGGCTAGAGGCATTCTTTTTGTTTTTAAAGCTAGGGTCTCCAGTTTGGTCCAGGCTATTCTTGCAGTCATAGCACCAAGCCTTGCTGGGATCAATGTTATTTCCTTTGTATCCACCCTTAGACTATGAGCGGTATCTGGGCCAACCCTCCTGTGCAGATTTTTGGGAACCTTGAGAGAAACTTTTTGTTTTGACTCCCATCTTTCCATTGGGGGACTTTTTGGCCTCTTTCTTTTGGTCTCCCCCGCCAGTGGTAGTTTTGGCAACCCTTGTTGTGTCCCAGTGATCTGCCTTCTTACCCAAATCTTAAGAAGAAAGTGTACCTTAGTCTCCCAGGTATTGGTGTAGCCACTCAATGTAATAATTACTCAGCAGATGCTCTTTCATGAATAGGTTATACAGTTCATCATAATCGTGTATCTTGTTACCAGCTAACCAACCACCAAGTATTTTTACTAAATAGTCCCCAAACTCCACCCAAGTTTGGCTCTGGGTTTTTCGAACCTTCCTGTACTTTACGCAGTGCTCTTCAGTTGTAAATCCAAAGCCCCCAAACAGGGTACCCGTCATGAGGTCATATGATTTAGAATCTTCCTCATTCAGTGCCAGGAGCCTATCCCTACACTTTCTTGAGAATACCTAGTACAACAGTGTGCCCCAGTGTTTCTTCTCAATTTCCCACCCAATGCAGGATCTTTCAATGGCAGAAAACCGTTTAACTATACCATCCCCTTATGTGTAGGGAGGGACAATTCTTTTTCTGAGTTCAAGATTGAAAGGTCTCTCTTTCAACACTTGGATCCTGCTGTCAGAGATGGCTCCTAGGCCCAACTCTTATCCCTTTGTTTCTATTTCCAGAAGCTGACTCTCTAAGGCCAATCTTTTGGTCAGCCTGGCTAACACCAGGTCTTCCTCTGTGGGTGCACTTATGCTAAGGGAAGAGGAGCTACCCTCATCCCCATGGTCCACATGGTTTTCTCTCCATCAGAGACTTCACCATCTACTTCCTCTGTGGAGTGGATTCTTTCATGCTGAGCTACCGGAAAGCTAAGCTGCTCAACTTTAGCATGTTTTCCAGGGGGAGTTTTGTACAGCTTGCAGAGCTTCTTTAACAGGCATAGGTGTATGCCATGTAGAAGGCCAGGTCAGGCTCCTGGCTCTGGGTCTGAGGCTGACATGTTATTTTACTAAAGTTGGGACATTTTTAGAAATTTGGAACCCCTTTTGGATAAGGCCAACTAAAGTAATGACTTTTAACTCTAACTATTGTTCAAGGGACCTAACCAGGGACCTGGCAGCTTGTTTGAAATTTTGCAAAAATTCTAGCCAATTGGAAAAAATGCAATTAAGCAAAAGATAATCTGGAGAGTTATTCATGTGCTCACAAA
Organism: Pleurodeles waltl; assembly: GCF_031143425.1. Taxonomy (NCBI): domain Eukaryota; kingdom Metazoa; phylum Chordata; class Amphibia; order Caudata; family Salamandridae; genus Pleurodeles; species Pleurodeles waltl. The sequence continues at coordinate 829,206,882 of NC_090437.1, read as the reverse complement.
TTGACAAAGTGGAATCAGCAAATGCAAATTTATCCCACTGCCAAGACACCAAATGTATGAGGCTGGCAGTCTATGTAGTGTGCAAAACCAGGCACACTGTGTAGGATGTCTGGGCAACCAGACATTGGTTTGCAGAGGTAAAAACTAGACTACCTAATGCTCTAATTTCCATAGTAGCTTGGTCAAGCAATTAGGCTAATCTTGGAGAAGTGCAAAGCATTTGTTGTACTCACAGTATCAATAAAGCAAGACACACACTCAAAAAAAACTTGAGACCAATTTACAAACATACTTCAGATTTTTATAATTTTTTTAAGACCAAGATCATCAAAATTGGCTAAATTCTTTTTTAAGGTATGAAATTTTAAAGTTAAGAAAAAGTCTCAGTTCTGTGCATAATTACGCACCATAAGAGTCAATGGAGAAATTCTTTAAAAATGCATATAAAATCAGGTAATGTGTTTACCAATGTCTCCGTTTGCAGGTAGGTTGAGGTCATTGGTGGGCCCTGTGGACCATATTGAGAAGTTAGGGCGGCTCCCAGCTTTGGTAGAAGAAGCTGTTGTTGTTGGAGCTGATGCAAGGCCACTGCGGGGGACCACTTGCAAAAGCACTGCACAGGTGGACTTCAAGGTGAGTCTGGTGGGTCCCTTTGGACTGTCAAGTTTGCAAGGGCTGAGGGACCCTTAGAACACAGCTGGATCTTCAGTGCAGAGCACAGGGCGGATGGGTACTGAGCAAAACAGTGAGGCAGGAGCTGTGTGCAAAGGTGCCCTTGGAAGAAGGGGATAGATTGCTTTTATGGTCACCTTCAGGTCAGTAGGAGCAATCTGGTGGGAGATCCTGGTGTTTTCTGAAGGCCTTTGATTGGGGCTTCCTTCTGGTCCTTTTTCAGTCCTTAATGAACTGTCCTTCTTGGTGTACAATGTTGAGTGACGAGTACCTGGGGCTATTGAATGGTTCAACCACTGGAGATTGCAGTGCCACAAAACTTGGCACACTTGAAGGTTTTGTCCTCATGGTCTGTTGGGTGGAAATTGGTCTGGCTGCATTGTCCAGTTCCTTGGTCAGCAGCCGGTCCGTGCACTTGACTTCACCAGTCTTTCAGTCTTTGTTGCAGGAGAGTGATGCCTTCACTCTAGAGGGATATCTTTGGCAATTTTCAGAAGTGTGGGGGTCCTCTCAGGTTTTTAGAGTCATCCGATGTCCGAGCACCCCCTCAGTGGCAATTGTTGAGTCCTGGGAGCAACAGGCAGGGTTTGGAGCCTTCTTCTTCAATTCTTGAGCCTTCGGTCTTCTTTGTTGCTGGTGTTCTTGGGTCCTTGGAATCTGAATCTCTGGCTTAGCGGTGCCCACTAACTACTATATTTAGTGTGCGTATAGGGGAGTTCTTAGTAGTGACCAATGGGTCAGCTACCTTAGGGTGGTTACACCCACTAAGTAACCACTTCCTGTGGGAAGAGGTCACTTCCCTATCCCTGATAGGCTACTTTCCTATCATGCAAGATGATAGAAAATGAAATAGAGGGATCACCTTGCATTCAACATCTTAGGGGTGATGCAAGCTGGGGCTGACTACTACTCCTGTCTTTTGTGTGCTTTTCCACCATTGCTCCCACCAAAAGTGGGAGGTTTGCAATGGGGGTGGCCATCTGCTGCTTGCAGCAGGCTTGAGGGTCATGTTTCAAAGGCAGTAAGACCCTTTGAAGCTTCCTGGCAGGGCAGTGCACATTCCTGAGGAAGAAGGTGTGACACCTCTACCCAGGGAGGGCTTTGTTCTGTGACCCAGAGAGCTGGAGCTCTCACCGCAGGGTTCCAGAATCTTGTCTGGTGGCGGTAGGCTGGTTGTAACCAGCCAGCAACCTTGCCAGGATTATTAGCTTTTGCAGGGGGCACCTCTAAGGTGTTCCGTTGAGTACATTTTGGAATAAATGCAATTCTGGTACCAGTTTGGATTTCTCATTCTGAGTTGTTTGATACCAAACAACCCAGAGTTCAGAGTAGCCATCATGTAGCTGTGAAACCTGTATTGACCAGTGTCCAACACATGCATGTCAAATGGCTGCTCGGTTCACTTACTTTGTCCCAGGTTTTTAAAACCATATTGCTCATACATCTATGCCCACACATACAGTTCAATGCACCCTGCCTTAGGGCTGGAAGGTCTGCCAGAGGGGTGACTTGTCTATATGGCATGCAGTGTATAGAGGAAAGACCATTTTGGTTGCACCAGGACACTCAGCCTGCAATGGCAGTGCTGGGTACATCTGGATGCATGGCCCTAGAGCGGGCCACAATCTGTGCTGCTGCCCTCAGAGGCATAACCTTAGTACCCTATGCCCTGGGTACCTAATTACCACATAATAGGGACTTATAGTGGCAGCTAAAGGTGTTTCCAGTTGTACCAATGCATCACAACACTCTTGGGAAAGGGATCTGGCCCAGGGAACCTATTTAGCAGGGGCCCTGGTCACTGACAACTTTGAGACCACATCAAATACCAGGCAAAAGTGGGGGCTAACCATGACAAAAGGGGCCTTTTTTCAGAGGTTATGATAGAGATTCCCTGACCTCATGAGGTGCATAGGAATGTGATACAACACTAAATAATGCATTGGAAATGCCGATAAACTTTTTAAAATGTTTTCCTGAAATTCGCAGATCCACCCACGGATTTACACCAGGAGCCATGCTGAGCCCAGTGGGTGGATCCGCTGACCTCGAAAAAGTCAAGAAAGGGTTTATAGGCATTTACAGTTGAATATTTGCTTATTTTTGCCACATTTCTATGCAGCCCATGGAGTCAGGGAACCTCTACACTGACCCCATCATCTCCATTCCACCCCACATTACAGCCCTAGGGGCTGTTTCCCGATAAACAAAATGATGGCTGCAAATTCCCTGCCAGGCTGTGGCCAGCCAATTACATTCTTGTATTGGCGTCCGGTGGATGGAGGATTCACATCCCTAGAAATAAATATTTCTGTTTCCTTTAATAACTCTAAAACTACTTAACAGATTTACACCAAATCACTACAAGAACAATCTGTGTACCAACATCTAGATTCCTGCCAAATTTGGTGTAATTCCGTTCAGCAGTTCAGGCTGTAGGCATGTCTAAAGACCTTAAGGGAAATTGCATGGGGAAAACGTGTTTTAGGACCACCCCTCTTTTTCTTGGCCTCCTACTTGATGGAGCACCCTAAAACCTTTCACGCAGAAGCTGAACCGACTTTCATATTAGTCTTGAAAAAATTGTGAAGAATTGTCAAACAGCGCCAAAGTTACTGGCAAAACAAAAGGACACAGATCTACTGTGGCACACTGCTAGCACTCACAAATCAATGGCACCTCTGCTTTACTGGCTGAGATTAACCCTTTACTGTGGCAACTTTAAAGTTGGGATCATTGCTGTGCCTGATGTACCTGCAAACATGGCATGTTGCACATCCAACTCTTGTGATCTAAGGAAGTGCTAATAGGAGCTTTTTGGGAGTACCAACACAATTGGTGATTACTAGCCTCACATTGTAGCAACCAATCAATCAAATAATTTCTTAATCGCACTACTCACCCGGTAGGGTCTCAAGGCGCTTGGGGTGGAGGGTGCCGGTTACTGCTCAAAAAGACATGTTTTAAGATGTTTTCTGAAGGTAAGGCGGTCCTGAGTCTTACGTAAGTTGGTGGGGAGGGAGTTCCAGGTCTTGGTGGCGAGGTGGGAGAAGGATCTGCCACGGAGTTGGTGCGTTGGATGCAGGGGACTGTAGCGAGGACGAGTTCGGCAGAGCGGAGCTGTCAGGTTGGTATGTGGAAGTTTACTCGTTTGTTGAGGTAGGCCGGTCCAGTGTGGTGGAGGGCTTTGTGAGCGTGCACGAGGACTTTGAAAATGATCCTTTTGTTGATGGGCTACCAGTGTAGGGATCTGAGGTGGGTGGATATGTGTTTGTGGCGAGGGAGGTTGAGGATGAGATGTGCGGCTGCGTTCTGGATTCACTGGAGTTTTCTTTGAAGCTTGGATGTGGTCCCTACATAGAGGGCATTGCTGTAGTCCAGTCTGCTGCTAATGAGGGCGGGGGTGACTGTTCTTCTTGTTTCTAAAGGAATCCATTTGAAAGTCTTGCGTAGCATGCGAAGGGCGTTGAAGCAGGAGGATGATATGGCGTTGATTTGCTGGGTCATGGAGAGAGATGAGTCCAGAACGATGCCAAGGTTGTGTTCGTGGGTGGTGGGTGTTGGGGGTGGTCTGAGGGTGGTGGGCCACCAGGAATCGTTCCATGCTGTCTTGTTGGGGCAAAAGATGATGATCTCTGTTTTGTTTGAGTTTAATTTGAGGTGGCTTGCTGTCATCCATTTGGCGATGTCGAGGAGTCCGGCGTGCTGGTTAATCCTGGAGGTGGCTGGGTTCCTGGTGACAGAGATGATGAGCTGGGTGTCGTCAGCGTATGAAATGATGGTGATGCCGTGGGGGCGGAGGATGTTGGCGAGAGGAGCCATGTAGATGTTGAAGAGGGTGGGGCTGAGGGAGGATCCTTGGGGGACCCCACAGATGTTCTTGGTGGCTGCAGCTCGGAGAGGAGGAAGGCAAACTCTTTGGGTTCTTTCGGAGAGGAAGGAGGTGAGCCAGTCCAGGGCCTTGTGGCGAATTCCAGCGTCAAAAAGGTGTGCTCGGAAGGTTTGGTGGCATACAGTGTCAAAAGCTGCAGAGAGGTCTAGGAGGATGAGGGCGACGGTCTCGCACTTGTCCACTCTGGTCCTGATGTCGTCTGTGCAGGCGATGAGGGTGGTCTCAGTGCGGTGGTTCTTGCGGAATCCAGACTGGGAGGCGTTGAGTATGTTGTTTTCTTCTAAGAAGCGAGACAGATGTGCATTTACTATCTTCTCAGCAGCCTTTGCGGGGAAAGGGAGAAGAGAGATGGGTCGGTAGTTTGTGAGGTCTTCGGGTCTGCTTTGGGTTTTTTAAGAAGAGCGTTGACTTCGGCGTGTTTCCAGACATCTGGGAAGGTTGCGGTGTCGAAGGAACTGTTGATGATGGCACAGAGCTGGGGAGCGATGATTTGGCTGGCCTTGTTGAAAATGTGGTGGGGACAAGGGTCTGTTGGGGAGCCTGAGTGGATGGAGTTCATGGTTTTGCTGATTTCGTCGTCGTTGGTGGGGGTCCAGGTGTTTAGTTGGTTGGTGCTGCAGGGTGTTGTGGTGTTGGTTGTGTCGGTGGTGGTGATGGTGGGTGCTCATGATGTGAAGCTGTTGTGTATGTCTGCGATTTTGCGGTAGAAGTAGTTGGAGACGGAGTTACAGAGGTCTTGGGACCAGAGCTTTTTAGCAGTGGTGTCTTGGATTCTACCATACTCTTGAACCCAAAATGTAGCATTAAGTGCACCCCTTTTTCCCCTAATCTTCAGGGTACTGAAGTGGAATAAATGATTACTTGGGAGGTATTGTGGGGCAGAAAAAATAAAGAATCTCATAAAAAACAATATATGTCAAGCCAGTACTTATCAGAAGAAAGCATTCAGGAAATTGTAGAGTGCCACAACAAAAATAATCAGACAGAATTTATAGAGGACTTCAGAGAAGACTAGACACTGCCAAACTGAAAGTGATTCCCAGGTTGTTCTCAATGTTTGGTACACACTCAGTGGATCTCACATTTAGGCTGCTCTCCCCCTCCAGTATTTGGCTGCAGAGCACAGCATTTGTTTAAACTCTCCTTGGAGCTGTTATCAGCCCAATGCTAATAGTTAGACGTGTTGCAGAGTTAGAGTTACTGATATATCTTACTCAGTGCCTGATAAAAATTATTTTTCCCCCAACAACCTTACCTGTGTGTGTTACCTTGACTTAGTTGTGTGACAGCGTTCCTCCTGCTGTGATAGAAGATCAGTTCCATTCCTTCTGTGGTGGCATATACTGCTGTTGTATGTCACTGCTGTCTTTGCATTGACTGTATGAACCCACTCATGCAGAAGGAACACTCACTTGTGTTCAGTTCAGTAATTGAAATCCTCTTTGAGAGATCTTCCCCGGGTCTAACATAAAGTCCATCTTCCAAACAAAGGTAAAAACACATGCCAGTTCCCTGTGATGATTCTGGTCAAGGTTTGAGATGCTCAACCGCCAACTACAGTTATAATGGTTTCTAGCATCAAGTCCATCAAAGGCGCTGGGCCTACAGTGAAGTACCCACAAATGTTACCACATTTTCTTTGTAGTGTCATAATTCTGGTTCTTGAGATACCATCGACTGTGTAGCAATGTTTCCAGATTTAAGGAACCTTGGACCAGATGTACCATTTACTGCTCGCAAAACAGTGGTCCTACTTTATCTCTAGTACTTTTTCAATCTGTAAAAAATGATCTGTAATGACCTCTGTACAAATTGGTTGGTTAGCAAAACTGTGATTCTGAGTATGTCACAATTCAGCTTACTGCAATAATATTTGTGAGGTAGGTTGCAAATTGTGACTCACTTCAATTGGATGTCATCAGAGGGATCAGCAGTCTGGCAGACTACCTTGTTGGTGATTGCATTTCAACAATGCAGCCAGTTATCATTAGGGGGACTATTGATATGTATGAATAGGAATTGCGATTTGGAATGGATGCCTACAACACGTCCCTTCTAATTATCAATTTCTAATCCATTTCTAAATCCATTTTACAAGCCCAAAAAGTAACTAAATCCTATTATTACATTACAAGTAGCATTTTTGCAATGGCAAAATCTGAATCGTAGCATTAATTGCCGCAAAAGTGCTTTGTTTATATGGCCACTTAGTCTACCCTCATTTTAAGTTACTTGTATTTTACATCCTTTGTCACACTTAGAAGTATAAACTAAAAAGGATTATTTTGTGTGGATCACAAAAAAGAGAAGAAAGAAGCCTGGCTGACCTGCGACTACCGGTGATGGTGCTTCCCATGAAACTCATAAAAGGAGAGGCAGTATGTGTTTTTCACCAATTCTGAAGTTTTTAAAAGGACTTTGAAGTCTTTAAAGCTTTGTTCCCTTCCTCTTTGTCCGACTAATAAAACATAAGTTTTATTACAACCACATTTGTGTTTCTTGGATATTCTTTTTGGCTAACGCAGCTCGTTTTTCAGCATGATCTCTAGCGAAACCCCATTAAAGCCAAAGAGCGTTATACAACACTACACTGTTGAGTTTACAATTTACTGAATTACGCGAGCAGAATATTTTATTTTGCATTTAGCAAAAGTCTTGAGTGCAAAGCAAGCAGGTTTGTAGTCTGAAGTGTGAGCCTCCCACACTGTTAGCCTTCAAAGCAGACCTGTCTTACCAAGGTCTCAATTTTCACAACAGGATATCTGGTTCCCTTTATGAGGACACAGCTATGTTAATTTGTTCTAGTGGTTAGTTGGAGGGGCAAGCAAACTATTCACAGCACAAACACCAAAATCCCATTTAAGCAATTGTTTGCTAATAGCTGTTGCCCGATTGGCAGATTTGCGTTGTAAAATAAGATTTGGTTGGCTAAAGATGTTTAGTCTAGTAAGCACTTTGGTGATTGAGTGTCTTTTAATGGATAAAGGTGGATTATGGGCAAACCTCTACAGGCTGTCAAGGAGCACTTAGAGTGGCGAGGCAGAGAGCGCAGAGGGGACAAGGTGAAAACAAACTGACACCCTGGAGACTGCCGCAGCAGCGATGTTTTGTATAAATGATTTGGTGTATGTAACACTAAACTATATTTGCGAAAATGCATACTTAAAACCTGCATTAAATACGTCATAAGCATCACAACTGGGCTGAACTATCAAAACCCTGTAAGCTAGGCAATTAATTTTAAATCCTCAGCAAACTTTCATTTCTAAAATTACAGAAAAAAGTAATCATGCAAAATAGTATGACGAAGCTATGTGTATTGCTTGCTCCGTTTAAAAATGATGCTCTCCTCGCTGGAAGCACATAACTAATACATTTTATAATGGAATTACAGAAATGATAGAAGAAATCTACCACTACTGATGGAATTAAAAAGTTTTGAAACCAATCTACAATAGTTCTTTATTACACAAATGTTTGGATCTTCACGTGCCACACCGTGTCTACTGTTTCCATTACCCGAAGCCTTACAAGCGATTGGCCTATAGTAAGAGACCATAAACTGCTGAAAAGATAACGGAAAGTGGAAATCCCTCTTAAAATGCACAGAATAGTGCTAAAAACAGTCCTTTAGAACATGTCATTGGTAGAGAACCGACTTCCAGATTTAGAGATCACTTAATCGCTTAATTTGTAAAGCCAACAAATAGAAAATAAGTGCAGGTGTCCACAAATTGTCTTTGGAACTCGCCTCCTTGTTCCCCTCACTGGTGCTGCCCACTTTCGTCACTTACACTGATCACTGCCTCGATACAGAATGCCAATGCTAAATTTCAGTAAGCAAGTGATCGAGTTCTTCCCCTATAAATCTTTTCTCTAGGCGTTTTTCGTATTTCTGAGGTTGTTCAATTCCTTCACATATTCTCACATAAATTCACAAATTACAATTGGCACATCTGTGCTCTGTGGAGAGGTCAAAGACTTACAGGTGTGTTTGCAAAGGAATAGAAAAATCCCTGGGTTTTTGCAGAGCAAGACATAGAGTTTATTTTAGCCTAGTAATGGCGGAATAGGAGGGGTCTTGATTATAATCATTGATTTGTATGTGAACGTGGAGCGAGGATATGGTCATGCTAACTTTTTTAAAGTAAATGAATGAAGGAGAGTGGTTTTATTTTAGTGTTCTGTATGTGATTGTTGGGTGCTCATACGAGCGGGTAAGCCCTCCTAAAGTTTTTGCTGTATGTATGGTAGTATGTTTATGGTATGGTTATAGCACACACACAGCCAAAATGCAGAGGATCAAAGGCAAACACAAAGTGATATAATGACATTAGAGGAAGCTAGGTTGTCGGTGGTTACTGCATTGTGATGTGGTGTTCTTTAAAGATTTGTGTCTCCTAAATTAGAGCATCACTAGGGTGGTCCTGAAGGATATGAGGATATTGTTCCAGATCCTGGATGTATAGATGGAAACAGCCTGCTGTCCTCCATACAAATGAACTTGTGATACAGCCATGTTTCCATGTCTTTTGGGGATACAGCTGTGTTAACTCCAGTGTGTGCAAAGCACTCTAGCCATATTACATTATTGATGTAATCCTCTCAGCAATTAAATTCCATCACAATAGACAGACAATCACAGAAAGGAGAATTGTCACATCAGCACTCCTGTACTTATCTCACTACAGAATTACAAACGGTGCCCCTCACTATAGGGCAGTGGTTCCCAACCTTTTGACTTCTGTGGACCCTCATTTTTTCAATACTGGAACCCGGGGACCCCCACTGAATCATTATTGGAATCCGGGGACCCCCACTGAGTCATTACTGATAGTTGGAACCTAATATTATTACATTTTCTAAGCAGTCGCGGACCCCTGAGGAGGCTTCGCGGACCCCCAGGGGTCCCCAGCCCACAGGTTGGGAACCACTGCTATAGGGTGCTTCATATATTCATTGCTGAACAATACAGGGTGGTGTTCAATGCAGGATGTACATTGTGACTATGGTAGCACAAATGACTAAGTATATCTTCACTGCAGCACTGCTCAGAGTGATCATCACTTTAGAATGGTATAACATGATACCCCTCTGCAGCCATGTTCAACATGACCCTCACTGCTTGCAGAATTCCAGAAACAGCTAATGAGTTCATTTAGACATCCTTCTCATCAGTAGATGGCACGTATGAGTGTTCATCACGTCAACTAACTGAGCATTGTACAACACAGCTGTAGCAGCTTTGTGAGCTTTGGCAGCCATCTTGGAAGAAATGAAGTTACAAGTTGGCAACCCATGCCTATTAGCTTTAGAAATGCTTACACTGAAATTCTACCAATACTGCCAAATCCAATTTTAGATGTGAAAAAGCAACGTGATACTGATTTGTTTGATTTCAATACATTATATATATGATACACTTACTTATGGAGGCTTTTAGTCAGCTGCCTTCATCCATTGGTCTACTGTTACTCATATTTTTCTTCCACTTACTAGTGCATACAGCATTGACCAGTCTATGAGCTCACTTCAACCACTGGCTACTTTTCAGTGAGTGATGACATTTTACTTTTTTTTGCAAGAAGAACATCGACACGCAAAGTAGTTCCTGGTATGCCAGAGGCTACTGTATCAATGAGGGCTTTTTCAAGACCAAAAATATATTTCTGCTTTTAAGGCGTTTTTTGGTATATTAGCGGAGACCAGATAGCTCCTTCAACAATAAAACATTTGCAAAAGAAATAACAAATCAAAACAAGCTTAGTCAAAGCAAAAATGTTGATAGCCAATGACGAACGGCCTTGACTTTGCCAATGGTTGTTGTTTTTTGAGGGGGAAGTGAAACCATTATCTCTGTCATATTGTTTGGCTGTAGGTCGGTAAGTCTAGTGAGAGGCTGTGCTGTTGGGGTCTTGAAGTTCTCCAGACTGTCAAGGTGTTAGAGTTTCAACAGTAATGCACTTGTATTCTCTCATCCATTGTTGGGTGCTCTCTGTTAATATTTACAAACTACTTTTGAGGAGGGGAGGGACAACGAAGCCAGGAAGTACTACATCCAATCTGCAGGGATCAACACCTTTGACTCTAGAGTCTCTTCACTCACATTTAAAATGGTAGAAATTTTGTCATGTGAGGGAATTAATTTCTATTTCTACTAAAGACACTGGAAGGAGGGAAATTGAATTTTCTTCAGACTAATGCATTCTATCATCTATTGAACATATTCACCATTTTTACCAGTTTAACCTTCCCACTGAACTGTGACATAGCCAGAGAAATGCATAGCTTTGGACCTAGCTCATAATAGTGGCTTAGCCATGTTTTTACCTAAAAAGGCATGTTTAAGTCATTAGTAGTAATCATGTCTGAAATATCTAGCCTGTAATTCACTTCAGATCTGGAGATGTATAGGAAGCAGTTAAAAGAGGTTTGGTCTGCTGTGTAGCCGCTGAGGTACACTGTGGCCTAATGACAGATGCGCAGGTTATCACATCATAGTTAAAATAGTTAATTTAAAAAAAACATTCATAGATTCACAACATAAGTTCAGCAGTCTCAGATGCTTGAAAGAGCAACAAGATATCACGAACAGTACCTGACCTCAACTTGGTGACAGATACTCGGGAATAAATAAGAAACAGTAAGGAAGTGAATCAAACAATTGATATATATTAGTTCTTTAAGTGCCAGTCGTGTTTAGAGACTTAGAAACATCATTGTGCTAAATTCAGTAGAGGACTAAAAGATTATTGTTTTCAGTCTCTTATTTAAGTGGCAAGTACAAGAAAATGACTGTTATGGTGGACTTTAATTAAATTATCGCAATGTAAATTAAAGATTTATATAGGCAAAGTTAGGCATATTACTGGGATGCACGGAGAAGAGCCACCACATCATTCCAAATAGGAGAAAACAAACATACAGACAATTAGTAAAGTAAGTGGATTCAGTTTCCTGGAAGTCGCTGTTAATTTCCTGGAGATCTTCCTGGTGGAGTCAGTGGCTATGTAAGGGAACCTTCACAAGTTCCAACCACGTTGGAAGGATGATACGGGCTTGTATAATGGTAAAACTGCCATGTAGTGACTGACAATAACATGGCCACCTGGATTTTTCAAGACAATGTGACTGGATCAGAGCCAGGAACTAGTGTCCAATGTTGCTTTGATACTACCTCTTCCAGAATCCACCTCCTTTTATTGATCACTGAATAATCAGCCTTGGCCATCTTGTCCAAGTAATGTTCACCAAGGGCTTTAGGGGTCCTCAGAAAATTATCTGTCTGCCTTGTATGTATTTTCAACCAGTAGTCATAACTGTTCTGCTGCTGGGTACTGGTAAGGTTTGTGCAGGTACTGACATTTTGAGAGGATTCCAGGAACTAGTCCTGACCCCTTGACATACCTCCATAAAATAATTGTTGTCCAGAGATTTTTATTATTGATTTGTTTTTGTTCTGGACAATATGGGGCATATTTATACTCTGTTTGCGCCGGAATTGCGTCGTTTTTTTTTATGCAATTCCGACGCAAAACTAACTCCATATTTATACTTTGGCGTTAGACCCGTCTAGTGCCAAAGATCTTGGAGTTTGCGTCATTTTTTAGCATGGACACCTACTTTGCGTTAATGATATGCAAGGTAGGCGTTCCTGTCTAAAAAATGACTCCGAGGCATGTGCGCCGTATTTACACTCCCGGGTAAAAATGACGCCCGGGAGTGGGCGGGTAAAAAAAAATGACGTCCAGCCGTTTTAGCGTCATTTTTTAACGCCTGGTCAGGGCAGGCGTTTAGGGACCTGTGGGCTCGGAAGGAGCCCAGAGGTGCCGTCCCATGCCCCCAGGGACACCCCCTGCCACCCTTGCCCACCCCAGGAGGACACCCAAGGATGGAGGGACCCATCCCAGGGAACTTAAGGTAAGTTCAGGTAAGTATTTTATTTTTTATTTTTTTGTGGCATAGGGGGGCCTGATTTGTGCCCCCCTACATGCCACTATGCCCAATGACCATGCCCAGGGGACAGAAGTCCCCTGGGCATGGCCATTGGGCAAGGGGGCATGACTCCTGTCTTTGCTAAGACAGGAGTCATTTCAATGGGGGTTGGGAGTTAAAAAAAAATGGCGCTAATAGGGTTGAGGCGAAAATTTTGCCTCAGCCTGACTTGCCCCATTTTTTGGCGCCCACGCTCCATTTTCCCCTACGCCGGCGGTGCCTGGTGTAAGTCATTTTTTTTTACGCACACCAGGCAGCTCCGCCGGCTAACGTCATTCCATAAATACGGCGCCCGCATGGCGCTTTGGAATGGCGTTAGCCGGCGTTAAATTTTTTGACGCACAACTGCGTCTCTAGGCACCAGGGATCTTCTTTTTATATATATGTGGGGAGTGACCCCTTAGGCAAGGGTCACTCCCCTGGGGGGCCGAAAGCCCACCAGAGACCAGGGAAGATTTTTTTTTTTTTTTAAAGAGGGTTGGGTATGGCCATACCCCCACCCTAAATAAATGGGGCCAAAGTTGTTCTGCCCACCGGTGGGCAGATGGGGCAATTACCCCTGATCCACTCCCCGGGAGGACAGAAAGCCTGCTAGATGCCAGGGACTTAAAAAAAAAATAGTGGGGTGGTGGCTACCAACCAGTATGGGCATGGTTATGCCCCCACCCCAAATGAAGGGGTAACAGTCTTTTAGCTCTCCCCCACACATTAAAACATCTTATCCCACGGCATGCAATAGGATAGTTGATTATTTTTGAATTTTGGTTTTACATTTGGGCCATGAGAGCTTGTCTAACTCTCAAAATCGTCCCACTTGGAAAGGTTGAGGGCTGCCCTTTTTGGACTTTGGGACGCTGCCATGTGGAAAAATCCACAAGACCTAAACATATCTGAAAACTAAACACCTGGGTGAGCCCAGGGTGATGTGTTTCACATGCACCCCACACCATTTTCTTACCCACAATGCCCTGTAAATATCCAACTTTGCAGGAAATCACACATTTTTCCCACATTTTTGTGATGGAACCTTCCGGAATCTGCAGGCATCCACATAATTCCTACCACCCACCATTGTCACATCTATACCGATAAAAATTCTGTATACTTGTAAGCCTAAAAATGTTTTTTTTCAAACTGCCCTTTGGACCCGCTTTGGTTCCCCCTCAATTTCAACATGTTTTTGGCTCCTCCCTGTCACAGGCACTTGGTCCACCTACACGAGTGAGGTATCATTTTTACTGGGAGACTGAGGGGCACGGTGGGTGGTAGGATATTTGTCCAGGTGCGGTGATCCCACACAGAAATGTGGGGAAAATGTGATTTTTTAGCTAAATTTGAAGTTTGCTGAGGATTCTGGGTAAGAAAACACTGGGGGCTCCACGCAAGTCACTCCTCCCTGGATTCCCTCAGGTGTCTAGTTTTCAGAATTGTTTGGGTTTGATAGGTTTCCCTATATGGCTGCTGAGCCTAGGACGAAAAACTCAGGTGCCCCCTGCAAAAACAGAAAGTTTAGTATTTGATAATTTTGATGTGTCCACATAGTGTTTTGGGGCATTTCCTGTCACTAGCACTAGGTCTACCCACACAAGTGAGGTACAATTTTTATCGGGAGACTTGGGGGAACGCTGAGTGGAAGGAAATATTTGGCTTCTCTCAGATTTCAGAACCCTCTTTCACCAAAATATGTGGAAAAGGTGTTTTCTGGCCACATTTTGAGGTTTACAAAGGATTCTGGGTAACATAACCTGGTGGGAGCCCCACAAGTCACCCATCTTAGATTCCCCTATGTGTCTAGTTTTTAAAAATGCAAAGGTTTGGTAGGGTTTCCTAGGTGTCGGCTGAGCTAGAGATCAAAATCCACTGCTAGGCACTTTCCAAAAAACACGTATTATAAAATGTAAAAATATGATGTGTCCATGTTGCGTTTCCTGTCGCAGGCATTAGGCCTACAGGTACCATTTTTATCGGGAGACTTGGGGAAACACAGAATAGTCTTATTACCCCTTGTCTTTCTCTACATTTTGTCCTTCCAAATGTAAGACAGCGTGTAAAAAAGATGATTATTTGCGAAATGCCCTGCAATTCACATGCTAGTTTGGGGACCCCGGATTTCAGAGATGTGCAAATAACCACTGCTTCTCAACACCTTATCTTGTGCCCATTTTGGAAATACAAACATTTCCTTGATACCTATTTTTCACTTTTTATATTTCACCAAATGAATTGTTCTATATCAAGTATACAAGGAAAACCCATTGCAAGGTGCAGCTCCTTTATCGGCTCTGGGAACGTAGGGTTCTTGATAAATCTACAAGCCATGTATATCCCTGCAACCAGAAGAGTCCAGCAGACGTAACTGTATATTGCTTTCAAAAATCTGACATCGCAGGAAAAAGTTACAGAGTAAAACGTGGAGAAATAGGGCTGGTTTTTTCAGCTCTATATCAATATTTGTTTTTATTTTTAGATGTTATTTTCTGTAGGAAAACCTTGTAGGATCTACACAAATTACCCCTTGCTGAATTCAAAATGTTGTCTACTTTTCAGAAATGTTTAGCTCTCTGGGATCCAGCATTGGTTTCATACCCATTTCTGTCACTAACTGGAAGGAGGCTAAAAGCACAAAAAATAGTTAAAACTGGGTATGTCCCAGTAAATGCCAAAATTGTGTTGAAAGATGTGGTTTTCTGATTCAAGTCTGACTGTTCCTGAAATCTGGGAGATGGTGATTTTAGCACCACAAACCCTTTGTTGATGCCATTTTCAGGGAAAAAATCACAAGCCTTCTTCTGCAGCCCTTTTTCCCCATTTTCATTATAAAAATGAAATTGTCACTGTATTTTGGCTAATTTCTTGGTCTATTTCAGGCGAACCCACAAACTTTGGGTACCTCTAGAATCCCAGAATGTTAGAAAAAAAGGATGCATATTTGACGTGGGTAGCTTATGTGGACAAAAAGTTATGAGGGCCTAAGTGCGAACTGCCCCAAATGGCCAAAAAAAGGCCTGGCACCTGAGGGGGAAAAGGCCTGGCAGCGAAGGGGTTAAAAAAACAAGCAAAGCTTCAAAGCCACTCAAGTTCTGGCTGTGGGTTGGGAGATCAGAGAAATAATGGTCAACATTAATGAAATTCTATTGATCCACAATAATGAAATTAAGATTTTTCTGGTGAGAATGTACAAAGTCATAATTTGTCTTTGTCAGCCTAACAAAAAGAATGAGCTGCTTATCGTGTTCTCAGATGATTTGACTCCCAAAGTTCTTGCTGCCAAAATAACATCACAGGGTGCATTAAATTCAGCAGGAAACATTTTTTTTAAATGTCCTAAATGGTTTAGATTCTAAATTTAATGACAAATATTGTGATGCCCCAGAGCTCCGCAAATCATTGGAGTCAATAAGAATGCCTGATGTTGTCTGAACATTTTTTACATCATTGTTTAATATCAGCAAAGCAAAACTGTTACAAACGAAAGTTCTTGAGTTTGGAACAGAAGCCGACAACATTGATGATGGCTTTGAAGGCAGAAGCAAAATAGTGGAAGACAATCCAATGCAAACGTACTGTCTATTCCAAATCATGTTTTATGAATTACATCACACCACAAAGAAAACTCAGCTACACAGGAGGACTGCACACACAATCTATAACAAGTGCAAAGGTAGAGAACTAATCACTTCAATTAACAGAGATGGTGTATCACCATTGTGTGACATAGTACAGAGCAGGAACTTGTTAGCAACTCATGCTGTGAAACCTTGTGAAGCCGACAGAACACCACTTTCAAGTCACTTTACCACGAAAGGATTTACAAGTGCTGCCCTTGATAATTTTTATTTAGAAGACAGCTCTTCTTTGTCTGGAACATCTGGCACACATGGCACTGCCAGGGTGTGTTTTCAAGACGGTGCCAATGAAGTAGCTGCTGGAAAATAAGCTGCCCCAGCTGTAGGCATACAAAAATGAAGCTGTAAATGTATAACCCAACTGCCCTGCCAACGTGTGCAAAATCACTACAAGCCATCAACACATTCCAGTCCACCAGAAAGTTTCAAAGTGGCTGAGGACATAGATCTTCTGCTACCTGATGCTGGGATCTGCAAAGTTGATTTAACTGAATTTATCATATCACTTATTTGGTGCGGACTGAAGGATGAAGAAAAGCCAGTTCCTCAGTGGGCTGAAGAAGTGTCAACATCAGGACAGTGCGTGCTCTACGGGCGACTAAAATGCAAAAACCCATTCTTTATGCAAAGGCATAATTCATGCATTATGTTTATATACAGTTTGTTAACCTTTTGCATTGCAGATGTTAACCTTGAAAACCACTATTAATGATGTTTGTAATAACTGTTCATTTGCAAGGTATTGCTGCAGGCTTACCAAGTGTGTCAGGGTGTGGTCCCTTTCTAGGACCTTCTAGAAGCTTTCCCTGCCCCATGACTGGGTGTGGTCTGTGGGCTGGGCTTGACTCTATATAAGGGAGTCAGCCCAGCTCCACGTGCTCACTATTCAGAGGTCCCGGTGCAGAGCAGCAGCAACTTCCTGAGCTCCGGTCCCGGAGGCCTACAGTGATATTTCCAGGACTGCCCTCATTATAGTAACGATCCTTTAGCAGGGCGGTAAGGCGGAGGTCGGGCTAGGCCCCCGACCCCCGCTTTCAAAGACATTTGAGTTTTTGGGCCTAGTTGTGAAACTCCTTGTGTGCGTGATTGTGTTTTCATGACATTCACATATTCTTGTTTGAATCGGCAAGGTGCGTGATTCATTTCCTGGCATTTAACTTTGACATTCAGATCAGCAACAGTGTGCGCTATCATTTCATGATATTTGCATTGTGTATTTCGAATCGGCAAGGTGCGCGATTCATTTCCTGGCATTTAACTTTGATATTCAGATCGGCAACAGTGTGCGCGATCATTTCATAATATTTGCATTGTGTATTTCGAATCGGCAAGGTGTGCGATTCATTTCCTGGCATTTCACTTTGACATTCAGATCGCGATCATTTCATGATGTTTGCATTGTGTATTTCAAATCGTCAAGGTGTGCGATTCATGTCCTGACATAAAAATTCCTGACATTCAGATCAGCAGTGTGTGCGATCATTTAATGACATTAGCACTGTGAAACTTCAAATCGGCAGAAAGTTGTGTGATTCTTTTCTGGCAGTAAACTCTTGATTTTCAGATCGGCTGTGCGCACGATCTTTTCATAGCTTTGAATACTTTGGTGTGCAGTGTTTGTTGAGGTGCACACATTTATCCTGAGCTTTTGGCTTTCTCAAAACGCTTAATTCAAAATGCGACATTCTTTGTGCTAATTAAGCTCCTAGTACATTTCCTGTTGTTTTTTCATGTAATGTTCAGATAGCCTTTGTCCTTCTGTAAAAATGCAATGTTTATTCTGAAACCATTTTGAAGAAGGTTCTTGTATTCTAGACATTATATGATATTTCCTAAAAAGCTCAAAGGAAACTTTGTATTAACCCATTCTTGATTTTTCCAGGTACCTAGATTTCTTGAGGCCTAGTTATAGTCATGTCCTAAGTTATCCATGATTACAGTATAAGAATTCTTAGAACCATAGTCTATTGAAAATCAATGTGATTATATCTTGACATTGTGTTGTTTAACCTCTTGCTTCCTACAGGTCTTCTTCCCAGCTGTTCCCTACCTAATCCCCTTGTCCCCCACTTGGACTCTCTCAGGCTCCGTGGTATATCTATTGGAGTTTTGGAGCTGTCTAGTGGTGGACATGTTGGGAACATGCGCAGGTCCTGAGAAGCTGGTCTCCCTGACAAGAAGGTTGGGTTTTTACCAGTAATAGCGTCTCAGTCATAACCCTCCCAACAGTATACACAGCTCCAAACATATTCCAAAATGTGCATGCTCAGCTTGAAGACCAGCCTATCCTGACAATGTTCTGCAATGATGTTTTCTGTATTGTAGCTAACATTTTTATGAGCAATCCAGTAGAATTTGATGATCTTCATCCAAAGATGGGTGTTTTCCACGTGACAAAATTGGTCTTGTGGTGTGCAGGAAGTTAGCTCGCTGGATGTGGCATAGACAATGTACTGATTGAGGCTGAAATCTTTGGAAGCAAAACTGCCCAGTCAGTATTGAGTGGAACTTATTATGTTTATTCATTACAAGGTATGCTCATCACATCTTAGGCTATAGAAACATTGTGTTGGAATGCTTTCTGGAACAAGAATGACAAATTTGGTTTTGCATATCTTATCTCAGAAGTAAACAAGGCACAGGGTGCACTTCATTCAAAAGACATAATGAAAAGCTAGGCAATGTTCAATTCACTCAGTTCAAAATCAGAAAACCTAAAACCAAGTCGGTAGGGTTTGTCAAAGAAAGTGAAGAAAAATCAGAATTTTGGAAGTACTGGGGAAATGTTTTACACATAATAGCGCTAGTGAACAACTTTATACATGCAGATTAGGAAGATGATTAGGAGATGCACATGAAGACTGTGGAGTCACTGATTACATTGTTTTGGGAATTTGATTGCATAAACTATCTGAGATATGTGTCCTGGTATTTGGAAAGAGTGAAGAAACTAGAGGTGGAAAAAACATTCCTATACGGAAAATTCATACAAAGACATTTTGTGGTGAAAGACAGAGAGAGAAGGTTAAATTATGTGGCTCCAAATATGAAACCGTAAGAGATGATTCCAGCGATCACACAAAAGCTCCAAGGGAATTGTTGGTCAAACACATAAACGTGATTATGTTGCTCAGTGGCAGTCCTTTCTATTTGCAATGTTTTCAGAGAGATGGCAAATTCAAAATTAATGGACCACAATGAAACTGTACCTCACCACGAACTTCTGGTAAAGAGAGGGGAACATTTTAATAAACATGTTGACAGACTTTTTTTATTTCATGAAGCAGCAAGGAAACCCCTTTGACATGACTGACCCTCTGTGACTACACAAGTTCATGATCAAACAACATATAGATAACGATATAAAGACACGTCTACGAGATGCCCTGGAACATGGATTGACACTATATGCAGAAGTGAAGCAGGAAAGATTTGTTCTGAAAGAAAAAAAGCTGTTTGACATAATCACTAATGCTAAACTTCCACTCTTTAATTGCCATAGTAAGAGTTTCGTCCAACCAGCCACTGTGAAACAGGTTACAAAAAAATAACTTTAGCAAGCACATAGAGCAATGGATGTAGCAAAAGAAAGGGGTGAATTTATCAAGGACATTCTGTCGCATGATCTTCTTCCAACAAACGCATTACTTTAAGGAGATGCTGCAACCAAATCGGTTAAAAACTCCAAAAAAAGTTCACCTAAGGAATTTCAATTCAAAATGGTGTCCTCATTGAAAACTGTTATTGTTGTGGACTATATGTCACAATTCTAAATGGTTAAGATTTCATCAGTCAAAGAATGTGAGAAATCAGACAAAGTCTACAAGTGGAGTGATTGACCTTGCCAGCATCAAAAACTGGACAACTATACTTGTACAAATTGATATATTCTGGTCGTCAATATCGAACAAGAAGCACTTGGAGATGTTAACTCGTCGAAACATTGCTAATGCCTCACTGATCACTGAATTTCCAATTATTGCAAGTGGATTGTTAATGAGGAGTTGGTTCCTGCAGAGATATATTCAAAAGGTACAGGCCATATTGTTCAAGAACTTAATAGCAAACTGAAGGAAGCTGACCTTTGTGTTGTGCCACATGTTAAGTCACACAGATGTTATTATTGTGCTACCTAGATTTGTTGCTATGTTCATAAGTCAAGGATTGTCAAAGTTATTCATATGTTATGGAACAGTTGAGAAAAGACACTTATTCCCGCTTCATGTTCTGTACAAGAAACTTGACCCAGCAATGCCCAGTGTTCTTATGAAGGCACATATTCTTACGGGCGATGACACTATGGACAAAATTAGGACAAAGTTTGGGCCTTTAACTGCTGAAACTGTGAAGTTTCTAAAAGGATTTGCTGAGACAGAAGAAGATTGTGACTTTAAAGATGTAGAAAAATACCTTGTGCATGTGTAGAAAATGAGTTTGGACTGTCACACATTTGACAATATTCGGTACAGTGAGTTCAAGGGATCAGTCCCGGTCAGTGATCTTCCACCCAGATCATATTCTGTGCATCGACACATTAAAAGAGCGTTTTACTTGATCAGAAATATGTAAATGTTTTGGATCATGCATATGTAGAGAAAGATCCATGTGAATTTGGTTGGGAAGATATTGAGGGGGTGCTAAAACCTATGAAATTTCTTAAGCCTCCACCCACAGAGCTTACACGTGCATGTACTTGCAAAACCTGTGTTTCAAAAAGATGTCCCTGTCAATATGCTCTTCTCAAATGTGCAACATTCAATTTTGCAAATGTGGCATGAATGATTGCCGAAACAAATAAAGTGAACTATGAAAATGTGTCTAAAACAGGAGTGATAAACATTTGTTTTACTTATTCAAATCATAAACATTGTTTTGTGTATACATAAAAGGATTCTATATATGTCTCTTCTTCCTCTATTATAGCTGCCATTTTAGAAAATGGATCAAGGGTTGCTCTGAGGAGGAATTTTCTGTCTCTATAAGACTACTGGAACCCCAAAACCTATGTTTTGACACCAAAATGAAGTATATAGGTCCTATAGTTCCTGAAATATTACATCATCACTGTAACACATCCACTATTTTTAAAAATGTTGTCCAGAAAAATTTTGCTTGGACCAGCAATGTCTACCCAAGCTAAATTACTTCTCTAATGATCCAAATATACAAATCAAAAATGAAAATCTCTGGACAACAATTTTTGTACAGAGGTATATCAGGGGGCTGGATTATACTGGAAACAAGGACACATGTGGAACAGTGCTAGGGCCTGTAGGCAGACAAGAAGAGGTAGGAATAGGCAGCAAAGGTACCTCAGCAGACACAGAAAGGTATATACTTGAGACCAAAAGGCATTAAGGAGGCAGCCTCAATAGGAAAGAACCTCCTACTGCAGGGTTTGGTATTTCTGGTGGTGTGCCTGCTGCTGTCCCTCCATTCCCCACCTCAGAACTGAGATCAAAATGCCTCATTGGAGGTAAATGTTATTACTTGTACTTATGCTTTTTTGAAACTGAATAGACAACTGATACTGAGCTTCCAGGAAGCTGAAGAAAACGACTTTATGCAGGGACACGACTTTCAGAAACGCTGCAGTGAAGAGGCGCTTGCTCCGGTTCTATTTATATAATGTACGCAGTCCCTACTTGTGGTGTTAGGAGACATGCGTATGCAAAAGAAATGTCTAGAAAATCCTAACTTTGACCGGGGTTTGCCTGAGGTTGTTTTGAATGGGCCTCATAAATATCAGCATGCGTGTATGTAATCATTGGGAACCATTTGGGTATCTATTCAGATGATAGGCAGGTGCGTGCGACCCCTAGACGACAGCCTTTTTTTTATAAACTTTTTTTGTAGATACATTTTTCATTATCGCCATAGGTCTGCAATTACAAGTAAACTACACAACAACTGGATAAGTCCAAAATGTCTAATTAGCAGTCTGAGGTTTTTCGCTGACACTAGGGCACATGGCTTTATGCGCTATCAGTTTTGATCTGGTCACGGACTTACGTGAAATGTTCCCGCGCGGCCACCCAGAGTCTCAAACAACTATCCGATATTTGCGCAACAGTAAAGCGATCTCTTTCCTCAATGTTTCAGCTGCTACAACATAAAAACATCACATTTTAGTTCTTGCCAGGTACACAGGCACAGCTATTTTATGAGCCTGGAAATATCATGTAACCCCGAGAGGCTGCAACGGAGCCATGTGTAAGTCATTTTGACTGACATGGGAAGTAGGTGGTAATCTCCACTACCAGAGGGTCTTCGAAAAAACCCAGTGGTGACATAAAACGTTACATTTCACAGGTACTTTTTTGCTTTTGGTAAATAGGTACATCATCTGTCAATATTCCTTGAGATGTTAAGAGTCAAAGGTGAAGATTTAAATGCATACATGTCTGCTAGGTATATTTTCTTCATGGACTGATGCTTCCTTCTATTCCTGCTGACATGTAAGTTCCGGTATCAAGGAACACAATGCCGCATGTGGAAAGCAGGCAAATGAACTCCGAGCGAACGTTAAACCGGGCTCCAACTTTGCGTTAAGTAGATCTTTAGGAACGAAACATGAACTAGGTATTGTACTAAATCGTGGAAGCAAACAGTATTTTACCACCTGCCCAGGTGGTGCTAATTTGCACTGACTTGGTATTGAGCGCCATATTACATATTTTGCTCGTCATTGTGAATTTCTTTCTTTGGGGGTTAGTGCTGTTTTCCATATCTTTGAACTTATTGGTAAATGAAATACCACACTGGCAGAAAAATGCATTATTTACTTTGTTTATTTAATCCTTTAAAGTACAACTTTTAACATTATGAGGCCTTTTCAAATATTATATTTTCACTTCAGTAAATCTATATGTAAATGTACTCTTACACTTTGTTGTAACTTTACTACTTGTGGCTAGTCACCACTTATGCTTGCAACATTAATACAAAATGTGTACTTGCATGTTTCAACTCCCTGAATTCATGGGGTGGATCCTAATTTAAAAGCATAAAGTTATGTATAGTAGACATTTTTCATGAATAACTGGAGTGCTTCGCTACAGGGCAGAGATCAACCAATAGTAAAATATTCGGAAATGTAAAGTAGGTTATCAAAATTTAAAAGAAATAGTTGAAATATTTTTATGATACACTTATTGCAAATTAATTTAACATATCCATTTTAATTATAGAGAAAAATAAAAAACAAACAGCACAACTAACTTCATTTTGAATTATATATGTAATTAAATTGATTAGATTCAATTAAAATATTTATACAATTATTAAGAAACTCCCACCCAAAGAGAATTCTTTTATTTATTTTTATCATTATAAATGTTAATAATAGAATTAAATTAAATTACTCATTTATTAAAAAAGGTGTGTCTTTCGTTTTAAACTGAACAACACAATTGAGAGGTTTTAACATAAATAATATTTATTTATTGCTTATAAGGTTCAAACACAATTTGAAAATATATTTTCTAAAAAAGTCAAATTTAAGTAATTTACTTTAACATTACTTTCGGTGGAGTTCAAGTGTAACTTACTGCCTCCATTATTTTTTGGAGCTGGATGTACTCCAGGTTTTCTCTAGTAACTAGAAAAGTGCATTTTGTGAATGACAATAGGCTTTGTTTTTGTGGGTGGGTGCATGTTCCTCTCTATACTCCTTACTCCTCCATTACTTTACCCTTTTCTACTAAAATGTGAGCATACATGTGCAGAAATCTCATACAGAAAAGATAGGAGAGGTGTGGACCTCCACACCAAGGTTAGTGAATAATAATTTCTAATGTGTGAGCAGTACTGTTGTAGTACTAGAAAACCTACTACAAAATGCAGTTAATGAATAGGCACCATTGTGTTTTTTTCTTACTCCCATGACGGGTCTGCATTTGTCACAGCAGAGATTATTTAACATTTCCTGGCCAACTCTTTTTTTTATATATTTGATCATATTATTTTGAGCATTACAAAAGGAGAAGAGTAGTAGTACAATGGCCTTTGTTATCAGTGGCCTGACCATAAAGTACCATGGTGGGTATTATCAATACCGCTCAGCATTGCCACACCATTTGAAGGTCTTTGTGGGTCCAACACCTGGAAAGGGTCATGTCATGCAGATATTGGTTTTAATGCACTAATTCCTCTGTGAATATGCAAATATTGTTCTTTTTTCAGAGATATGTTCTTCCAGGTTTTACCTGGTATACTTGTCTCTGGTATCACATCTGGTAACACCCTTGCACTGCAGTGCATGAAGTTGAATGGAGAATAGATGGTTTAATATTTAGGAATTTGTATAGGTATTTTTTTTTAAACCAACAAGAAAATAATTGTTGGTGATTCCCACCAATTCAGGGGTACCTATCAAGATTTGTTGATCACGGTGACTACCAGATTTTTCAGACTTCTTTCATTGGTATTTTTAAAATTGGTATACCCTTCTGTGAGGATAAAAAACTGCAGTGCCATGCATCATCCTCTCTTCTCCTCTTTCCTCTTGCCCTTCTCCTAGCTGCTCCCCTTACCGTTCTTTCCACTCTAGGGCTTTGGCACTGCTGCTTGAAGAACCAGTAGATGTAACATAATGACCAGTATATGCAGTGCTGAAGACAATCCTTCCCCATGTCATGGGGCACCACAGACTCACTAAGAGGATTATCTTCTGCATTGCAAAAGATTGTATTTCTCTTTTGCTTATAATGCATATAGTTGATTAAGGCAGGTAAAATGGATCTAGGACTGCAAGTAAAAGCACTAGAGCGGATCTATGTCATGCATAACAAGAAAGCTGCTGGAGTGTGGAATTTGCATCTGAGGCTGAGAGGGAGTATCCTTGGTCACGTAAATTAAAGTTCGCCACTTGGTATGGAGATATTCTAAATAGGCTTGAGCAAATCTATTAGACAGGAAGGCCCTGACTGCAAATGAGGCATGACACAATGGGCTTTAACCTCTGGTAAACAGATCCCTGAGTGCAGTAAATACTTTTTATTACGCGGTTTTCTGGGGAGATTGGCAAATTACTTGCGGGAAGAAGGGCTTATCACACCTATGTCTGCATTGATAGTAGTTTTACTCATATTTTCTCCAAATATATTTCAGCAGATTTATCTGTAGATATTTATTAAGAGAATATAAAGGGCATGTAGACATTACCAAAAAACCCATAATTTCGATCACTGTACAATCCCCGATTTGCACAGGGCTAAGAATTATCCCCAAAACTCAGAATCACACTAATGTTCAGGCGGTTTTCATTGTTGTGCAACCATAAATATCTCCTCAGATAAGACAAAGTTTGTGCAATAATACAGTGCTTTTTAATTTTTAAGAAAAACTACATAGAAGGGAAGACTGGTCTTTCAAGGTTGTCTATTGTCCTTCTCCCCCTTCCACCCATCTCTTCACTAACTCACACCCCTAACATGACATCAGATATTGTTATATCACGCTGTTTCAGTGTGTATACGTTCTTCTAATATTTCCATAGTACTATAGACATAATAGAGAGCTCATCTCCCAAAGCACCAGAGACCTAATAGAAGTCTAACCTTTCAAATGCAGAAAACGTCATTTCTTTTATTTCTTTTATTTCTTTTGTGAGACACACGTTACAGCAAGACTATCCTTGAAGGCAAGTGCCACTCTCTTGATTGTGACCATATTTTGCCATGCACAGAACTGCCTATTAAGGACTAGTACATTTGACAGCATTAGGACGTCTCACCAGGTCAAATCCGTGTCACATTGCAGTGCGAGACGCCACTCTTTAACAGTGCTCTCCATGATGTTTGTAACATTGGTGCTCATCTATGGGTTTTCAATTTTTGCACATACCATTCTTGAAAATCAATGTCTATTATAAGCAGAATTAAAGAAATACAAATTATATGAGGAGTATAGGCATTTTTATTCGGCCATTAAGAACAATGACTTTTTTTGCCACCAGGCAAATTGTTTTTATATTTAACTGCTGTAAGTTGGACACCTCCAGAGAGAAGTATACTCCTATGTATATCAATGCTGTATTGATGTTATTAATGCTTATTGAGAGAAGTCTGCAAGCGGCACTGCTACATTAATTATTACATTCATTTTGAAATCATGCTACATTTTGATATTATACCTTTTACATTTTTTCTACATTTAATTTCCAGGCGTATTACTAAGATTATTTGTGAAAACATAAAAGTATGCCCAGATGTAAATCTCAGTCCATACTTTTATGTCTTTTGTTCATTAATACAGAAGCATGCTACCAGTATATAGCCCTATCTTAACAGATAGAAAAAGGGCATGTATTCCGATGTGCTATCATCTTAGCTAGCGAATCTATGAAAAGGGCAAAGAGAAATGAGAACACCAGACAGGCTTGCTGTGTTATGAGATACTTAATTCGAGCCCATTTAGATCAGTTGAGCTTGGCCAGGTATTATAAATGAGCATTAACATAGTGGAAATGAGTTGAAACCAATGAGTCCATGTACCCTCGTGTACCTTCTACAAAAACATTGCCAGTTCACCAGGGCAAGAGCTTTCTCAACAGTCACCACCATTACAGGCAAAAGGAATCTGGAAATGGTTGCAACGGTCCAGCTCTTCTACTAAATAATTCATGGCTGCGGCTGAAGTACAGTGGCCATGCATGGAGGCACTGAGGTGTAAACAGTTTGCTCCAATGATTTCTGATATTATTTCAGCAAGTCTTGTAGAAAAAATAAAAGCATTGGCAAACTATAAGATACGCACTGTCTGATTTGTGTTCACTTTCAGAAATATTAAAAATCTACCTTCTTGGAATGTATCTAGACCTGTTCTCCCTGTAGAACACTATTGAGAAATACTGTGTGGTGATGCATGTGTGCCAATTACATAGAAATTTCCCCTTTTTAGGGGTGCTCTAGATGGGGTATTTTGCGTGGGAGTTGCAAAGGATTGTGGTGTGGGAAGGGGTGTGTTTTATAGTGTGGTTTGTAGATGTGTCAGGGTTGTAAATGTGTGTCAACTGTGTTGTTTTCAAATCCATCCAGTGTGGCGTTGTGTATTACTGTGGGGCTGTGAATCGCCATGGTTCAGACAGCCATTGAAAGACCATCACACCATGACCGCCTCTGCAATTTTGAGCTTGTAATAAGTTCTGTGGTTGGTGACGGACTGTCAGTTAGACCACCTCTTTCCCGCCCTCCAACGTACTGGCAGTGTTGATTTTTGGCTGGGTTTTGGTGGGCCTGCCTTTGTAGCTCGTAATACGGTGGTGTATAAGACCACCAACATGGTGGGGGCCACTACGGCGGTCTGGCAGTCAGACCGCCAGTCGTAATCAGGTCCTATATGATAGTAATTACTATAAATTTTTCATTCTGTGTGTTTAGATCAGTTATGTTATTGTAAGGCATTGCTCTTGATATCTAATACATTTCATACGTCTGTGTAAAGGACATTAGATGTTTTTGGGGTATCAATTAGATGGATTTCACTTTTGCACTTTAAAGGTGATTGGTTTAAACAGTCACATATAGTATTCCTGGGCCATGAATGGCATACCTTGGAAATTATTTATGTATTTGAGGGCCAGATGGGCCTACCAAAAATAATGTTTGCGTATTTATATTTTTCATGAAGATTTAAGGCTGTTGAGTAGGAAAAGTACTTATGTCAAGCAGTGTCATATATTATACTGTGGGATGATTGCAATTATTTGCAGTATTTCTTTCATTTTCACGATTTATCATTTATGATACATTGGGAGTATGATATAGCATTAATAATGATAATGTGTTTGTTCGTTGCAATGATTACATCATCTCACTATTTTTGTTTATGTAGTGCCTATTTACGATATTTGTCTAATCCATTATATCGTACACCGATGTTTGGTGTGCTGTGGCAATATACCTTTGCAGTATGTTTTTCATTGTTATTACGTGATTCATTTATATGTGATACAATTAATGCGTTGTTTATTTCCACAAGACCCCGAACACTGGTCACTATAAATATGATATTCTCAGTTATTAACTGTGAATACCCGCTTATATTTTTGGTCATGTTTACTTGACAAAGACTTCCTTGAGGCCAAAATGCACTGTTCGTCTGTTTGCACAAAAAATCTCTCCCTCTCTCTCTCTCTCTCTCTCTCTCTCTCTCTCTCTCTCTCGAGAGAGAGAGAGAGAGAGAGATAGATAGATAGATAGATATGTACATATGAAAACAAAACCCTTTCAAGGTTAGAATGATGCATAAACTATGCATAGCAATAGAGAGAACTTTGGGTAGTTCCCAAGTTTAGGTGGAGAGAAGCTCCAGTAAAGAGCACCCTGCTACACCAGCAACACTCTGGATTTGCTCACCTCAAATGTCTGTTTTTCTAGCAAAGTTTTTAAGCATAGAATTGGCACAGTGCCATCCATGCAGAGCCAGAAATTGACAAAGGGGGTCATTCTGACCCCGGCGGTCTCTGACCGCCGGGGCCAGGGTCGGTGGGAGCACCGCCGACAGACTGGCGGTGCCCCGCAGGGCATTCTGACCGCGGCGGTTCGGCCGCGGTCAGATGCGGGAAACCGGCGGTCTCCCGCTGGTTTCCCGCTGCCCTGCAGAATCCTCCATGGCAGCGGAGCGCGCTCCACCGCCATGGGGATTCTGACACCCCCTACCGCCATCCTGTTCCTGGCGGGAGACAGGATGGCGGTAGGGGGTGCCGCGGGGCCCCTGGGGGCCCCTGCAGTGCCCATGCCAGTGGCATGGGCACTGCAGGGGCCCCCGTAAGAGGGCCCCACAAAGTATTTCAGTGTCTGCTATGCAGACACTGAAATACGCGACGGGTGCAACAGCACCCGTCGCACCATCCCACTCCGCCGGCTCAATTCTGAGCCGGCGTCCTCGTGGGAAGGTTGATTTGCCCTGGGCTGGCGGGCGGCCTTTTGGCGGCCGCCCGCCAGCCCAGGGCAAATCCCCAAATACCCTCAGCGGTCTTTCGACCGCGGAGCGGTATTTTGGTGGGGGAACTATGGCGGGCGGCCTCCGCCGCCCGCCGAAGTTAGAATCACCCCCAAAGTCTTTTGTCATTTGTACAGCAAAATCTTTAAGCATTGAATTGGCTCAGTGCCATCTTTGTCGAGCTGTAAAATGACAAAAGCCTTTCACCACTCCAGGCACAGTATTACAGCTTTGGGTTGATAAAATACCATCCAAGCCAACCTGGAATAAGCAAAAGCAACCCCTGACACATGTTTCAATGTCATTACATCTCTTCAGAGAGCTTTAGATTTTCATTTGCCTATATCTTTGGCACCCTTAGACAAATCTTCACAACATATTCCAATAAAAGTGCCCTCTAGGGTCTTGTTGTGCATGAAACGTTTCAGGATGATCCATTAAGCAGGGTAGAGAAAAATTGTGAATTCCCATGTTAATTCCCATAGACTATTTAGACAATTTGACAGTAAGTTCGCTTTTGGTTCATAGATCACACGTTTTGTTATTTGATGTAAATCCATTCAGTACTTTTGGAGATATTAAAGGAACTCCAAATTTGTACACCTGCGCGGAGCCTAAGCACAGATCTCATGGTTAGATATGATTGTCTGTCAGCACTTCAACTAGAAAGTGATGGCATTCATTTTGGGAATATACATGATAGCATCCCTCTGGAATGAATTTTTAGTGAATGGCAGTTTTTGAGGGTCACAAAAAGGAGAACGTATAAATGGTGATAACAAATTTTAGTTACAATATAAATCATTTATTGATGGTACCATACTAGTTTCAGGAATTTGAGTGTTTTCAAGGTTGGTTTTACACTGTGTTGCCCCCCGGCCAGCAGCAGGGGCTGCAAAACTTTTATAGAAACAACATGTTGTCTCTATAAAAGTGGGCGGGGCCGCTGTCATGACGTGGACGTAGGGAGAGTGCACACACTCCCCACCAATGCACAAGTATGTTTGGCCGGCCATCACTGTGTTGCCGGGCTGGAGAGAGCCTGCACAGTCTGGGAGCCTGTGCCTGCAGCTGCGGCGGAGGAGCAGAGCGGATTGAGAAATGTGGCACGGGAAAAAAGGTAAGTTTAATTTTTCTTCTTTTTTTTTGTGTCCCCCCACCGGCCTGGCCACGCGCTGGCACTCCCCACCCCTTTTCCTTCCAGTGAGCCATGACTGCCGCAATTTCATGAATAATGTTTGAAAGAAAACATTTTCTCATGATTTTCCCATAGATGTTAGGGATGGTGCTCCAGAAGTGAAAATGAAAGCACATTTTCTGTAAATTCACCCTATCTTTCTCAGCCACATGAGAATAAAGTCTGACATTCTCAGCAAAACATAAACTTTCAACAGGAACAGTCTGCCAGTTGACTCCTTTGTGTTCTACTGCAGCCTCCCAGAGTGTTCTAATAAACAACTAGAGCGCTAACAGTCTTACGTATGACAAAATTGTGACACACCTGAAGCCATCTTGGTTGATTCAAACTGATAAAACCTAAAACATTTAATTTAGAATTTAGGAAGGAACACAATGAGGGGGTTAATTTTGGCATAGAAATGATGGTTAGTGCTACATATTAGGACATGTTTTAAGTGAGTTCTCAAATATCTTCCTCTTGTATTTCATTAAAAGATTCTTACTTACAGACTGAAACATACACTAGGAACACCAGCAGTAGACTGCCAGTTAACTTTTTGGTGAACAGCAGCATTACTACAATGTTCTAATTAGCAACTAGAGTGCTAGCATACTGAATTGATGCTAACAGTGTAGCACATCTGAATGCCATCTTGATGGAATCAAAGTTGAAAACCGAGAGCATTTTCTACTGAGGATACTGCAGTACATGAGGAGATTAGGGAGCTTCATGACACATAAGCCTCCCAAGATGTTTTTTTGCAATTTTACATTGCACAAACCTAACCCACAGGTGGTTTACATGATCATCGGTTACATTACACAAGGACACATTCATTTTGGTTTCAGGCATGGGGAAATTAACTCATATGCTCAGATTCACAGGATGTCGAGCTGACGCTGAAACTCCAACCTGGTCCTCCAGTTGCAAAGTCTGCTGCACCGGCCATTACGCCACATCCTCTCCCCTAAGTGAAACAAATAATCAAGTAATCAAGTGGAGAAAAAAAACATAATGATAGCAGATAATTTAAAAGTGCTTTCTCACTGTTGGGGATATCAGACAATGGTGGTCATTCTAACCCTGGCGGTAAAAACCGCCAGGGCGAATGACCGCGGTAGCACCGCCAACAGGCTAGCGGTGCACCGCTGGGCATTCTGACCGTGGCGGTTCTGCCGCGGTCAGAAGCGGGAAACCGGCGGTCTCCCGCCGGTTTCCCGCTGCCCTGCAGAATCCCCCATGGCGGCGGAGCACGCTCCGCCGCCATGGGGATTCTGACACCCCCTACCGCCATCCTGTTCCTGGCGGGTCTCCCGGGCGGGTCTCAATGGCATGGGCACTGCAGGGGCCCCCGTAAGAGGGCCCCAAAAAGAATTTCAGTGTCTGCCTAGCAGACACTGAAATTTGCGACGGGTGCTACTGCACCCGTCGCACTCCAGCAACTCCGCCGGCTCCATTCGGAGCCGGCTTCATCGTTGCTGGGTCTTTCCCGCTGAGCTGGCGGGCAGCCTTTTGGCGGTCACCCGCCAGCACAGCGGGAAAGCCAGAATGGCCGCCGCAGTCTTGTGACCGCGGTGCGGTCATTTGGCGGTAACCGCATGGCGGGCGGCGACCGCTGCCCGCCGCGGTTAGAATCAGGCCCAATATGTCTTAATTTTAGTTTTTTAGAGCACTAAGCATCATTTATATTTGAATAAGACCCTCTCATGACAGCAGGTGAGCAATACCTTGGTAATAAATATAGAATAGAATTAGCAATCTAGTTGTTCATTAAAAGCCTGTGGGGAGGCAGAGGTCAGTGGAACAGACTCAGATCATTGAGGGGAGGGAGGAAAGTGCAGTGGCAACAAGTTGACCACGTTGAGCAGGATGGAGAGACAGTGCCTTCACAACAGACTATGGAAGGCAGTGGAAAGGGGGACAGGGGAAACAAACCAGACATGCAGGACAGGCAAGAGAGACTGTGGCAATATAACAGACCATTGGAGGCAGAAGGAAGAAGCAGTGGCAGTACAACCATAAGTGCCAACAGACCCTATTCAGGCAGAAGACTTACAATGTTTTTAAGCTCAAAATGGCTTTATTTTATCTGCCTCCATCCTAAAATATCCTCCTTTTCAATGGTTCCAAAATCTCTCTTACCAAGTTCGAAATCTTGGCAAATATCGTACCTTGGATCACAGAGGGCAGGAGGAATGGGGTAGGGACATGGACGTGGATAACGGAGGGCAGGGAAAAGATGGGCAGGCATGCCAAACTAGCTTTACAGGGTAGGTGTCAGGTGTTGCAGCAGCACAATATACCACACAAGGTAAGCGGGGCAGCAGTGCAGCACAACTGACCATAGAAAGCAATAGGGAGGGAACAGGGCCATACACATGGACATCAGAGAGCAGAGGGGAAAAGGCAAGGGCAGCAAGCTGACCATACCAGCCAGATACGAGGGACAGTTGAAGCATGACCGACCATGAAGGGCAGGAGGGAGGGTGCAGGGGCTCAACAATGGACCAGCCAAGGGCAGGAGACAAGGGGGTAAGAGCAGCCAGTTGGCCATGGAGGGGAGGTGGGATGGGCACTGGAAGCACAACACATCTTGAGGGGCAATGATTGCGGGGCTAGGGGCATGGAACTTGGACAGGCAGGGTAGGGGTGCAGGGACAGGTGACAGCCATCTGACAATGCTAGGCAGGTGGGAGGGGGAGGGGCAGTGGCAGTTCAACAGAATACTTACAGTAGATAGGAAGAGCAAAGACAAGTCTATGGAACATGCTAGGCAAAAAGGAAGGAGCAGGGCCTTGCACATGGACATCAGAGGGCAAGGGAAGGAGGGTAGGGGCAGCAAGCTAAGCACAGAGACTAGGCAGGAGGGCAATATTTGGAGAACAGAATTGAGCAATGGATGGCAGGAGGAGTGGGCAGGGACATCAAGCTAAATGGAGGGCAGTAGCAGCGCATCGGACCAGGCAGGAAAGGAGAGAGTGGACTGCTGCATGATCTCAGACAATAGTGGGAAGAAAGGAGGTGGATGGGGCAGCAAGCTAACTGTTCAGGACAGAAAGGAAGGGCAGTGGGAGAACAACACCCACACAGGGCTGTAATGAGGGAGAGGGGCATGAACTTTGACAAGGGATGGCAAGGAGGAGTGGGGGCAAGACCAATAGACGTGGATGAGAGCAGCACAATGCCAGGTCAGGCCCTGCGTCCAACACACCCACACTGTGCATTACTATGGGCACCTTACTTAACATTTAAAAAAAATCATAGTTATTCAGGGAAGAAAGCACAAGTTACTGCAACATTATAGTTAGGAAAAAGAATTAAAAAAAACCTTAGAAATTCACTATAACTTGTGCCCTATGGTTACTATAACATGTGGCTTCACCATGCACTGCTAATTACCTCAGATATTACATTACACATGACATCTTCTATGACATCAATGATAATACCACTGTAACATTTGCAGTACAATTATTGATGAGAAAGTGCATGGAGAGGGCGCAATTGATAGCTACCGTAGAGCACAAGTTATATTTACTTGCAATAACTCGAACGGCTGAATTTCTATGGTTGTGTCATGTAAAATCTGAACCTAATATATATGTATGAATAGGTATGTGATTTGTTTTTACCAATACATTCACAGACCTAGTCATACACTAATTTATTCATTCATTCATAGTAGCACTCAGTCACTCATGCAGCTAATAACAGAGCCACTCAGACACACACACCCACAGTCACACCCAGGCACTCTCACACCCAGAGACACCCTTTTCACACCTATTCTCACACCCAGAGAGACAAATCCTATGGCCATGTGTGTTTAGGGTTGGGCGGTTATGGGGGTTGGCCGCAAGGCCTGGCCATAGGCAGGGGTTGGGTGGTTATAGGGGGATGGGCACAGGGCCTGGCCACAGACCATGTCCTGCAGCCAATCTCCTCTGCACATGGCCGAAAGCTGTGCACTGGGGTGGGTGGTTTTAGGGCAGTGTGCAGTGGTGGTTGGATTAACGTACAGTAATTAAAATAACATTACATTAAAAAAGCCATAGAAATTCACTGGAAACACTAAACGTTACAGGGACGTTATAGATATGATTTATAATTTAAGAAAACATAGAAATTCACTTAAAAAAAAACAAAAATTACAGGAACATTATAGTTAGGTTCTGAATTTACTTATACAAAACCATAGAAATTCAGCAGTTATAGTTAGAGTTATTTCAAGTAATTGTAACTTCCACCCTAAGGTAACTATAACTTGCTCCCTCGCCAAGCACTGCTAATTACCCAGGATATTACAGCACCATAACAACTTCTATAATGTAATTAAAACTAGAAATGAACCATTAGCAGTCAAGTTATTGAAGAAAAAAACTGTGCAGAGGGGGATGTGATTTATAGTTCCCTTAGGGCGCGAGTTACAGTTACATGAAAAAACTCTAAGGCCCATATTTATACTTTTTTTGCGCTGCATTTGCGCCGCTTTTTGACGCAAAAGCGGCACAAATTTACAAAATCCAATTGTATTTTGAAAGTTTGCGCTCCTTTTGCGTCAAAAAGCGGCGCAAATGCGGTGCTAAAAATGTATAAATATGGGCCTAAGTGCTGAATTTCTATATGTATACAACCTAGCGGTGGTGGTTGCCAATAAGTTGTTATAGTTAGGACCTAGTTTCTATAGAAAAAGTATTTTTTACTTGCCTATATCTTAGACTGGTTAATGAATCTTCACAAAATTTTCAAAAAATACTGTATATGAAACTAATATCAGCTGCTTTCTGTAAAGTTTCAGGGTGATTCATCGGGCAAATACATGGGGCTGGCCTGCGCAGCCCCCCCCCCAGCAGCCCCAGAGACAACCACCACCCTGGAGCTAAACAATCAACTAATGCGGGGGTAGGCAGCCCCCCACAGCCTTGGGGACCTCCACCTCCCCAGGGCAGAACAAAAAGTAATGAAGTGGGGCCTTGGGGACCTACACCTCCCTGGGGCTCAACTAAACATTGAAGGGGGGGGCGCACAGCCCCACTTGAGGAGCCAATAATGGCCCTGTGGACTGACACCCCCCCAGGGCCAGCTCCTGCTGTGTCTTGGGGTGGCCATCCCTAGGACATAGATGTTTGCTCTGACTTAGTTTTAAATAAATAGAACTTGTGCCCTAAGGTAACTATAACTCCTGCCCTCACCATACTCTTTCTCATCAATAATTTAATGGCAAATGTAGCAGTGGTATTATCAATGATTTCAAAGAAGATATCATGAGTGATGTAATATCTGGGGGTAATTAGCAGTGCATGGCAGTGCATGGCAAGGGCAAGAGTTATAGTTACCCTAGGGCATGAGTAATAGTTACTTGAAATTTCAACTCTAACAATAAAAGCTGAATTTCTATGGTTTGTCCCTGTAAAATCTGAACCTAACTATAACATCCCTGTAACCTTTGATTTTTTTATTATGTGTTGCCACTAGGTAATTCAAGTTAGGGCCTTGTTTCCATAGAAAAAAAATTTTTTTTTGCTTTCCTATATCTTTGACACAGGGTGACGAGTCTTCACAAAATTTTCAAAAAAATTTGACAGTCACTTCAGCTGCTGTCTGGAAAGTTTTGGGGTGATCTGTTAAATGGGGCCGAGAGAAAGGGGGTTCAAAAAGGGAGCATTTTCCATGTTAATTCCAATACACATTTTGAACAGTGATAGCATCCAAACCACTGGATGGAATTACACCAAATTTGGCAGAAAGGTAGCTCTTGGTCCTGAAAGAGCCCCTTTTGTTGTTTGGTGTAAAAATGTTCAGTAGTTTCTGAGAAATTGTAGAAAATCCAAATTTGTATATACAGGGGCGCAGATCAGTTGCAACCCCTATGCGGAATATTGCAAACCCTCGCTCCACAAGGAATACTGTGATTGGTTGGCCGCTAACTGTTCAGAAAGTTACAGCCACTATTTTATGAACTGAGGCACATTCCCAGAGGATGAAAATAAAAGCTAAGAATAATATAAGGGGTCAGAGTAGAGGTATTCTGACTCCATGGGGGCTGCTTCCTAGCAGCAATGCAGACACCCTTATATTTTAGTTTACGGATACCCATTTTTCAAGGATGAGTGTTTATATACAATAAGGTATAACTTCCTATATATAAAGAATAATTAATGGTGTTTTGCTCTTACCATGTGTGGTGTAGAATGCACCAGACAGACAAAGAGGAACAGATGGAGAGAAATAATGTAATTTGTCCCTGTTCTACCACTTTCACCTCAATCATGAGGTGCTGTAGGAATGTGACACATTTCCAGGTCTGTAAATGTGGGAATGCATCATATTCTGACATGTTTCATCACTGCTGAATTCGAACTACCCACGAAACACCACTGAACACCGTTTCATACCATATTATACATGAGAGGGATCTATGTATAATAGCCCTTTAAAAGCCATGCATACAGTCATGCCTACACTAGGATATCTATGTACTTATTCATTCCAACACTAAGGGGGTCATTTTGACCTCGGCGGCCTTTTTCCAAGACCGCCGAGGGACCGCCGTGAGGAAGACCACCAGTGGTGGCGGTTTGCCGATCGGCCTATTATGACCGTTGGCAGCTCTCCGTCCTTTCATGGACGGAAAGCCACCAACAGCCATACTGGCGGGCGGTGGGGAAGTAGAGGTTGCTCCACCTCCACGCCAACAGAACCCCGCCCAGCGAATCACATCCTGTGATTCGGCGTGGCGGTGCTCTGTTGGCGGTGTGGTGTCGGCGGAGCAGCCCCCATGGCTGCCGTCCCCTCCCGGAGGATCATCAGACCAGGTAAGTCGATTGTCCGTGAGAAGAGGTAGGTGGGGGGGTGTTGTGTGTTGTGTGCGTGCATGGGGGTGTGCATGTGTGTATGTAGAGGGGGTAGGGGGTGGGGGAGACCCCTATCAGTGCCAGGGAAGGAATTCCCTGGCACTGATAGTGCTTACCGCCATGGATTTCATGGCGGCTTCAAACCCCATGAAATCCATGGTGGTCAGCCGGGTCCAAATACCGCCGCCGGGCTGGAGACCCTCGTCTCCAGCCCGGCGGGCGGAACGGAGAACCGGCGGATGACCATGGTGGTAACCGCCATGGTCATAATACAAAAAAAAGACCGCCAGCCTGTTGGCGGTCTTACCGCCGCTTCTCCACCTTCCGCCAGGGTCATAATGACCCCCTAAGTCACCTACGCATATACTCATCCAAATAGTAACATCCTCAGGTACAC
The DNA here is from genome assembly GCF_031143425.1 of Pleurodeles waltl. Taxonomy (NCBI): domain Eukaryota; kingdom Metazoa; phylum Chordata; class Amphibia; order Caudata; family Salamandridae; genus Pleurodeles; species Pleurodeles waltl. Next base: position 829,169,321 of record NC_090437.1, on the reverse strand, counting down.
ACTAATACTTGCACTGAGATGCCCAGAGACACAGTAATGCAGATAGCTGCAACCTGATGGCTACAATGAAAAATCCAGAGGAACACTGCTGCATGCAGGTACATTCACAAATACACACTGATGTAGACAATGACACACCCAAGGATGGACTTATGTATATACAGACACACCCAGGGACAGATGGATGTAGATGCTAATACACCCAAGGTCACACTCATGAATATAGTAACATACTCAGACACACAGCGAAGCATGTGATAAATTACCCAGGCATACACTGATCCATGCAGTTCCACACTGAAGTACACATTAATTTATGCAATAAAATACTGAATGAGACACCCAGACTCAGACTGATGCATACAATTAGAAAACTATGCCCACATTAATGCATACATTAACACACATTTACACACAAACCCATATCTAAAATACACTTATAAACACTCTTATATACCATAAGACATATGATCAGACACCAATAGATAAACTGACACACCAAGGAGAAAGTCATGTACGCAGTAGCACACATAGTGACAGAATTATACATACACTGATACAGTCAGTCACACAGTGATCTACACAGTAACACACTCACTCACGCACCCACTTATGCATCAACGGACACACCCAGGGCTAGTTGGATGCATATGGGGAAATACTGAGAGTCACAGTTCTGTATACACTAATGTACCTACAGACAAATTGATGCAAGTCATAAGATTTAGAGGCACACACAGATACAGTGAGATACCAAAGCACATACTGATGTATATATTGAAATAGAGAATTAGACAATGATGCCTATAAGACCAGAGGCTTGCAGAGTCTGCTTCAAACATTCCAGATAGTGAAGTAACTGTTTCTATTATAATTAAATGCTTATGATATATTCCTCAACAGTATTTCATGCAAATATAAATATGTTGATATTTTTGTTTTTTTTCCGCATACCTATTTGAAAACATACAAATACAATGCCAAAAAAAGAGAGACATAAGAAAATGAGGAAAGCATACTTTATACTTGCAACAGTGAAACAAAAGGGAGAATATGTGGATAATGGTGTTAAAGACAAAGGAGTTACTGGCAAGAAAACAAAAAGAAATCTAAAATTTATTTGTGGAAAATTGCAAAGTCTGCATAAGGAGGCTGATAAATAGAAAGGTTTGTAATCACCAAAGATGAACAAAAATCATGCCAACTGAAGAGTAAGGACACATTGAAGACCAGAGATTGCATAACCAGAAGATAGCAACAGTTCAAAGAAATTAGAGTTAAAATGATCCATGCAAGGGTAACCCAGAACTTACTGAAAAATATGGAGCAGTATAAAAAGAGAATGCAAGAAGTGAGACAAAAACAACGTGTTGAAGATACAGTATAGTTGATAAGGCATTTTCCTTTAAGAGGAAGCTTCTTCTTTTGAAATTCAAAATAATGAAAACACTAGAGAAAACAGTGTCATGTATGAAGAAATGCAGCCAAAGGAAAAGATGTATTAATAAAAGTGTTTTTTTGCAACATTTTTAGTGGTGAATGGAAGCATACCTCCAGTACAGAACCTTACTTTAAGGAAGAATGTTATTTGCAGGAGACCACGTTAGTATATGTAGATGATTCAACTGGTCGATATTATGAGATGCAGGACAGGAGTCCCATTGACAAAGAGGAGATTGTTCCTAGAAATATGGAAGAGGTGATAGCTGAAGAGGTTCAGGGAATTAATAGACAGGGCCCTGTTTAAAAATTGAACTGTAGGAGTATTTGCAGCATTCAGCAGCATTTAGCATTTATTAGGAATTTTGGTATGTGTCTTTTCACGTAGAAGTCACTGGATCTGGATGACCAACCTGGCCCATCAAGGACCTCTGGACAGTCGGTTATCCCAGCCACAGTCACACACCCCCCTCTGGAAACACCACCACAGCAGCCACCCTGCGTACCCATACCTCTGTCCCCAGGATACATCAATCAACAGTGTGTCCACCACTACAGGGACCCCAGGCCACACTTCGCACACAAGACAATGAGGGACCTGGGGTCAGTGGCAGTGGGCACACCGTTCAAGGGACAGAGGCATAGGACAACACGGAAACTGAGAAGAGTGCTGTGCACCAGGGGGAGGACAGGCCATGGGAACATACCAACATTCCCAGGATATGCTGGTCCAGATCCTGGCCAACTTGCAGGAGAACAGGCAGCTGCAGGAGGGACAATTACCAGGGGTCAGGGAGGACTTGCAGGCCCTTAACACCACCCTGGTCTCCATTGCAGGGGTGCTGGCACACATGGCCAACACTATGAGGGAGGCAGCCTCACAACAGAGGGCCCCTGCCACTAGCCAGACATTTGAACTTCCTTCCACCTCCGCTGCCGCTAGTGGACAGGAGGCCCTGCCACAGGACCAACAGACCACCAGCACCCCCCACCCAGCAAAAGTTCCCTGCGATCCAGGCAGAAGCCAGAGACTGTAGCCAAGGCCCCTGCCAGGACATGAGACTCTCCTGATTGTTATCCTTGTGTCCCACTCTGTCACCCTGTCCACCTTGAACTGCCATTGCTCCCCTTCCTATGTCCCCTTGGACAATGCACCTGTGCTACCAATAGACTGGAACCATACCCTGGACTTTCCTCCATCATCACCCAATCCCAATGCACTTGCCCCTCTACTTCTTAGCTCTTAAATAAGCACTTTTTGAAAAAATACAAGTATGGAGTATGTGAAATTATTTAAGTATGTATTCATTTAACCAGGCTCAAACATTGCAATTCAACTGTACAGTAATGTTCACATTGGAAAGACCTGTAGTTGGCTGCAGTGATCACACCAGGAGTGATAGTGGGCACCAACATCTGCAAAATAAGTTACCAAAGGGTTCAGTGAGTGGGCATAGAAGTGGGAAATAACAGCATGCCGGTGACAAAGATAAACAAATAAATATCAATGAAAGATGAAGTAACACTGTCCTACCTGTGTGTCATTGGAAATATAGTCTGATCACTGCAGTTCTGTTGTTCTCATCCTCATCCTCTGCCTCCTCTTACTCACTGTCCACAGGGTCCACTGCTACCACACGGCCATCACCAGCCTCCTCCTCCTGCAGAAAAGGCACATGGCGTCTCAAGGCAAGGTTGTGCAACATACAGCATGCCACGATTATCTGCCAGACCTTCTTGGGTGAGTAGCACAGGTAGGCACCGAAGCCTGACCTTCAGGAGGCCAAAGGTACGTATTATTATCCTTCTTGTACGCCCATGTGCCTCATTGTAACGTTCTTCTGCCCTTGTCCTGGCATTCCTCACCGGGGTCGGTAGCTATGATAAGTTGGGGTAACCTGAGACACCTGCAAATATGGAGGGACAACATTTAGCCACACACTATCCTATATGGCCCACACCATACCCATACACCAACATCCACTGGGTGGGAACCAGTGCTCACCTATTACCCACACCCTGTGCCTCTGTAGTTGGGCCATCACATTTGGGATGCTAATATTCCTCAGGATAAAGGCATCATGCACCGAACCAGGATACTTAGCATTGACGTGGGAGATGTACTGGTCCGCCTGACGCACCATCTGGACATTCATGGAATGAAAACTCTTTTGATTTCTGAATACCTGTTCATTTTGCCGAGGGGGGACAAATGCAATATGTGTTCCATCAATTACCCCAATTATGTTGCGGATATGTCCCATTGCATAGACGTCAGTCTTCTCTGTGGCCAAATCATCCACCTGGGGGAAAACAATGTAGCTGCACATGTGTTCAATCAGGGCAGACAACACTCTGGTCAGCACTATAGAGAACATTGGCTGTGACATTCCTGCTGCCAAGCCCACTGTCACTTGGAAAGAACAATTTGCCCAGAAATGGAGCACAGATAGGACTTGCACACAAGGGGAGATACCAGTGGGGTAAAGGGTAGCAGATATCAAGTCAGGCTCCAGTTGGGCACACAGCTCCTTGATTGTGGCCCTGTCAAGTCTATAGGTGAGGACAATGTGCCTGTCCTCCATTGTTGCCAAGTCCACCAGGGGTCTGTACATGGGGATATGTCTCCATCTCCTATTCATCCACAGCGGTAGCAATCTATGGGGCAAAAGAGTGAGGAGCCGGTCACAAACTGTTAATTTGAAATGTATAAGTGACATTTGTCCTGTATGTCCAATTGTGAACTGTGATGCAGTTTTAATCCAGGGCCTGCCCCCCCCCCCCGAAATGGTGTCTGCCTGTCCTGTGTGGAGGGACAAGTGGAAGTGTGGTAATTCCGCTGAGGTTGTGCGCCGTTGCGGGAGGAGGTCAGGAACTGGCGTGCAACGTCTCATTGGATAATATTGGCCCCTATGGGGTACAGTGGCCAATGGTGATGTACGCCGGCGATGGACCACTGCCTGCTCTGAATTTTTTTTTACTTATTTAAAAGCAGTCACAGAAAATGGTGGCCTGCTGTCTCCAGCAGGCCACCATCCCTGTGAGGGTGGCCATTCCCAATCTGGTCGCAAATTGCAACCTACCTCATGAATATTCATGAAGTAGGTAATTTGCGACCGCCTTGCGAATTGCAAACAGTGTAATGTACACTGTTGTACATAAGGTTTTGCGGCTCGCAATTTGCGATTTGCAAACGAGTCGCAAATTGCGAGTCGAAAAACTCGGGGTTGTACATCTGGCCCATAGTGAGTGCCATTCACAGTATCACTCATTTGTAGAGAAATCCTGTGGAAATGTGCTTTTCTTACAATCTAAATGATTGTTTTTCCTCACTGTTCAACGATGATTATATAGTACTGTGTTTATAGGTACTAGTATAAAGAAACTGAGAACAGGAAAGAGGCAAAATAAAATATTAAGTACATTGTTACATACTGATGTAGAATAATTAGTGCATACTCATTTGTTTTATATGTCTTATAAGCATGTTTCTAAAATATTTATACTCTTCTTTTTCTCAACAGTATTTGGTGACATATGTCAACAAAACTTTGAAGACAATAGGAGTGACAGAATTCAGTGTTTATTCTTAAGCAGTATTGTTTATGAGATGTCTTCAATGTTTTTTTCTGTTTATTAAGCAATACAGTATACGCTATACACAGACACAGTAGTGTGTCATGTAAGTACTCATGTAAGTGTACATATCATTCCAACATACACTCATTCACTTACTCGATCTGACAGATACAGTACATTCACTAATACATATACCACTCATATAGTCATTAGGTCACCCATTCATTACTGCTACAATACTTATATATATATATATATACACCACTCATAGATTCACTACCTAAATCCAAATCATCCACCCATTTACATCTCCATGCACCAACTACTACACCCTCTGTCACATTAAAAATGACCCATATATCCACTCACACACCAAACCAGTCACTCCTGCACCCAGTTACTCATGGATGCTCCCACTGATGCACCCTCTCAGTCACCCATACAGGTACTCACACACCCTCATACAGTCACTCATGCACAGTCACTCACCCATTCAGCCAGTAATAAACCCTACCACTCACTCATGCAGGCACTCATACACCCGCAGACTAACCCATCTAGCCACTCACACACCCAGTCACTCACCCATACAGCCACTCATGCACAGAATCACTTACCCAGACAGCCACTCACACACCCAGTCACTTACCCATACAACCACTCACGCACCCAGTCACTCATCCATAAAGTCAGTCCTGCACACAGTCATTCATTGACATAGCTACTCACGCATGCAGGCACTTACCCATACAATCACTCAAGCAGATAGTCACTCATACAGCCATGCATGTACCCACTGACTCACTGATACACTCACTCATGCACACACTCACTCATCCCTAAAGGCAGCCATGCAGCCATTCACTCACCCATACAGCAACTCATGCACCCAATCATTCACCCATTCAACTGCTCATGCACCCACTCAGTCATCCATACAGCCACTCTTACACTCTGTCACTCACTCATCAGCAATACATTCACTCACACACCCATTCACTCACATCTCCAGCCATTCATGCACCCACTCACCATGCAGTCACTCCTGCACCCTTTCGCTCACCCACACAACCACTAACACACCCACTCACTCACACATACTGCTAGACATGAACCGACTCAATTAACATACACTCACCCATGCATCCATTAATTTACCCAAATGTCAAACAAACATATAACACATAATTATTCTTTTTTGACCAGTATAGTGGTTATGAAAAGAACCATTCTTTATTTGTTTTTAACTTTTTCACTTTTTCTGTGTTTTTTAAAATAATTTTAGTTATTGTTTTTATATTTTATATGTAAAAACATTTTTAAACCATAGTGCTATATAAGAAAGAACCAAAACTTCCTTTGCAAACAGGAAAAAATCTAGGACTTGTCAGCATTGATGGCATTGAATATTTTTCCGATAGCTTGTTCCCCCATACACAATGTAGCCTTGCATTCGATGCAATGTTTTTCAACTCGAGCAAACTCAGGTACAGTGATTGGGGATGTACTATCCAACGCAGATCCAAATGATGTCCGTGTTTGTGGATCCTGGTTTGTACCTGTGCCAAGGGCAAGTTGTCTTTGCCTCTGAGCTCTTGCAAACCAAGCGCTATGCATGCTTTCAAGGTGTTTTAGCATGGAGGATGTCCCACAGGAGTATTTTCTCTCAGAGCCTCGAGACAAAATTTTGTTGCACAAGTGCATGTCACCTTCTTTTCTCCTTCCAGAATTGTAAAGAAGTTCCAGACAATACTCTCCCTCTTCTTTCTGGGAAGTTCTTCCTCTTCTGAATGACTGCTAGAGGCATCATCGTTCAGTGCTGGGCCAGCTGCAATATTCTTCTCTGTCTAACGATTTGAGAACCACCTCCAAAAAAAAAAAAAATTGTTTTTAAAAAGCAACACAGGTTTGCTCCAGTTGAAACACATCCAAATGATGCTCAAAAACGGGTGATACCTTTCTGTAGAAATAATTCAAGGCAGTTCAACCAATCATATTGTCTTTTTTGTAGTCACATGATGATCGCGACAGCATCACGTTCACACTGCATCTCCATTGCGACTCCGCCAAATAAAATTAAAACATGATTTAAAAGATCTCTATCTATATTCATACTAGTTTTTGTAGAATAATATTAATCCTCTAACTTCAAAAAATATTTAAAAGCATTTATATAGCAATTCATACTGTTAAAAATACGGTGGGTCCGCATTTTCACTGAGACCCCGTAAATGTGTTGTGGCAAGGGTTGTGTGTCCATCGAGACTCCAAACAAAGTAACAAATCCACCAGTAAACATTTGTATAAAATAGTGTTTTCTATGACTTTATAAATTAATCTCTTAATGTGATTCATACTTATGAAATGTGTTTATATATGTTTTAACAATATTAAAAATACTGTAAAGTCCCGACTGAGGTGAGAATATGCGCAATGGGGATGCAACTCCAATAAAACATTCAAAAGAAATACTAATGTATATGCCTATAAAATATGCATGTACATATATTACAGCCTTCACAAATAAAAAAATAAAAATAAAAATTACAAAATACTACACATACTAGTTTCCACAAAAAAAAAAATACAGATTAAGTTACAAAAATCAAAAGTTACATAGATTCCAAAATGCAAGCAAAAACAACATAGACATTAAAACAAGAACACATTATTACATGAATATGATATTTATTTACTAGAATTTAACAAACAATATATATTCACTTAAAAAACATAGGTTACAGGGTCATTATAGGTAAAAATTAGATGACAGTGATGTCATCAGTAATGCAATTTGAGATGTCATCAGTGATGTCACTGACTATGTCATGAGTGATGTAATATGTGAGGTCAGAAGCAGTGCAGTGCGGGGGCGTAAGTTATAGTCAGCTCAGGTAACTATAAATGCAGAATTTCAATGGTTTTTTATGAAACAAATGTGACCCTAACTATACATCCCGTAACCTTTAGTTTTGTATATATATATTTATATATATTTATACTGCATTACCCCAATGAGACCTGAGAGTTCTGCTCATGGAGGGTGGTGAGAGGAGGACACTAAGGCCCTCATTATGAGTTTGATGGACGGCCTTCGTGGCAACCAAGTTGCTGGACTTATTAGAAGTTTCCTGCTAGGCCAGCAGGCAGAAACCTCAGTTTCCGTTCGCCGGCATAGTGGAAAATAGGCTACAGCATTGTCTCTGGCTCGTAATTGATTAGGGGGCAATGCTGTAGCCCACAGGATGCACCAGCACCCTCGCAATTTTTGCAACAGTGCTGGACAGGGGGGCCCCCTCACTGCCCATACCAAGAGCAGAGGCAGTGGATGGCTGCCCTGTGGCCCCCTGCCCCTGTCCTCCACCAGACTTTTCATAGTGGTGAAACCACCATGAAAAGGCTGGCAGAGAACAGGGTCGTAAGCTGCAGGGCCTGATGGATTAAGATCTCCGCCACCGCCAGGCCACCAGGATCATGCATCCCAGGGGTGCTGGCAGTCTAACCGCCAGGGTCTTTATGTGGTGATCAGACCACTACAGCAGTGGCGGTCCTGACCGCCACCACTTACTAGAGGTCTGAAGACCGCCAGCCTTGTAATGAGGCCCTAAAACATGCTTCTAATTAGTTTACTTGACTTTGAGCTGTGACTAGTTTGCAGTAGTCATTTATGATAATTCCACTTCAAGGCAGGAACAACGCACTTGGCTGAGCACCCTTCCCAGGAAAACTGAATGAAGTAAAAGTCCATTGAAAAAGAATGCAGTGCTGCACTAGTGCTCAGGCAGGTGCAATAGCTCAGTAAGTCACGCACTCGCTGCTGCGACCCATAAGCAAACTGGAAGTCGTACATTGGAATCTTTGATCGGACATTCTACCTATCGTCCTTCAGAAGATGGGAATTATACGGTCTGCTTTACAAGGCTATGAACTGGCAGCGGTGTGACAGTAAGCGCTAGAATACAATCAGAGCTCTGGGAGCAATATGTGAATTATTTTTACAACAGACCTGCCTGCATCGTAGGCACCCTGGTGGTATGTACAGCTCAGGCAGAGGGCACAAGGCTGTGTTTTGCTGGTATTATGCCAATCCTTAAAAATAGGCACATACGAGGCTACACTAGGTGTCCAACTGTATGGATAATGGAATCAAATCTCCAAAAACTGACATCTTCGATATTAAACAGCTGTTCATCTTAGCATATAGAATTGTAAAAGTTGCAAGCCCTAAAAACTTGACTAGATTTATTTTGAAAAAATATCTTATTTCCCAAGGCTTGTTTATACCTTCTAAAATCCTAAACATATTGCTATTTTGGTATTTCAGCATCAAAAAATAAATTTTCCTTCTTTCTGCAGAATACTCACCCTCCTAAAAGTTCCATAAAGCAACTATTTATGCTCCCAGCGAACAGTTAATCATTTAAAGCACCTTTATGTTTGGAGCCCCACCGGGTACCATGAAGGCAGGTGTTATAGACACGGCACTGTGTTCAAACAAACAGGTGTCAGTGTTTTAAAGAATATTACAGCTCGCGACTGGTTGGCACTGTCAGGAGGCACAACAGTTCACGTCAGATAATACCTAATCAGTGCAAGTTACTCCTGCTTTGGAGAAAGGGTAATTTGTCTTTGGGTTTTATAGACAATAATGATAAATATAGCTAGTACCATCATAGTGTTTACTACTGCCAAATTAGTTAACAGCAAGAGAACAATTAGTTCTACCCATGGGAGCAGAGAAGGAAAAGCCCAGCGCCCAGAGCCATGCACCTCGGTGTACACCCTGACCATGCCCTCAGTGGGGTGAAGTCCCCCAGGGGAGCCCAGCTGAGCTGAGACATGGTGGAGTCACTGGCCAGCCCTGTGATCCATTGATAGCAGGACAGGGAAGCCTGAGCACTGACTGAGGAGGCCCATGGAGTAGATTCTGGAGCAAGGTAAGTGTCTGAAATCACGTAGGGGTCACAGGAGTGGAGGGGCAGTGGCTGGCACCACTTTTTACACATGTTTAGTGTTCAGAGCTGCTCCAGTGTTATGCAACTCACAGAAGTTTAGAATTTGGGAATTACACATGCATGTCTTAAACAGCCTGTCACATGTGTGGAGTTTTGCTCCAGTGTTACAAACACTAGAAACCAGAATCCTCCTGGATCACATTCAGCCATTCCCGGGACCACCTGTCTGCAGAGCAGCTTGTGTTACACTCACAATACGAGCTTAGGCTACTAAGATCAAACGTGTGGGCATAGCATAACTGGTCACTAATGGGTAGGGCTCCTTCCCTGAGTCAGTGCCGCACTATACGCAGGGGATCTAGAAAACTGTGGAGGGTCACACAGTCACATCTTGTCACCTATGTGCAGATCTGTGTGAGAGGTTCAGTTTTACACTGCCCACTGTGGCTTAGCCTGCTGGGGTCAACCAGCAGAGGTCTCCTCCTTGCCTCGACACTTATGTGCAGGAGATGTTACTCTGTGAACAGAATATCAGACACTTCTGCCAAGTGTGTGCCTAATACAGCCCGTCACTTGTGTGAACTGCTTCTCTGCTCTGAGCGGCGGAGTCACAGTTCACGCAGAGGCCTGGGTAGCTGGGTTGGCACTGCTTATCACTCGTGCATAGATTCACAGAATCAGTGGCAAACTGTGCACAGGAATCTGTCAGGGTCACACGTCTGTGCACCAATGACATCACTTATGTGCATATAAAATTCAGTGATTAATGGTGCAATATGCACAGGAATCTAGACTTCAGACCTCCTTTTCTTAAATAATGCCCCCGGGACCTGGTCCACCCCGGTGCTCTGTTCAAAAGAAGCTCAAGACCCTGCCTTTGTTTTTTGTTTTTTTTAATTTTCACCGGATTCGCGGGTCCGCCATGATTTTCAGTGAAAATGTTTAAAAAAAGGCTTTTTTGCCGTGGTTGGGCTCCTCAGGGACCCCAACAGCAGAGCTAAGGGGTCAGGGTGTCCCTACCCTGCCCCCTTTTGTTTTTGTTTTACATTTTTTCTGGGACTTGGCTGAAGCTGAGTCCTAAGATGGCAGCCAACACTTCTTAATTAAAGTGTTGGCAGCCAATCGGATCTCAGCACAAGATTGGCGGTATTTGCAAAGCCATTGCACCTCCAGGTACCTATATTTATTTATATTTTAATATCTCAAAAACCATTAAGCGAATTTACACAGATCAACAAAAGGATTCTTTATTGACCAAAAGCTACCTTTCTGCTAAATTTGGTGTCATTCAGTCCAGAAGTTCGGGCTGTGGTTGTGTTCAAAATCCCTATGGGAATTATAATGGGAAATGCACTTTTTTGACCCCCCCTTTTTCTCAGCCCTCACTTGACGGATCACCCCGAAACTTTCCAAGTACAACAAGATTCTCAGGAGCAGCTCTATTGTGAAGATTTTGTGAAGCTTCGTCAAACATTGCCAAAGTGCTAAAGTGCCAAAGATATCAGCAAGTCAAAAACATTTTTTGTTATAGGTAATATATTCGCCACTAGGTAGTCATAACTAGGACCTAGTTTCTATAGAAAAAGCATTTTTGCATTGCTATTAACTTTAGCGTCGTTTGACAAATCTTCCTGAAATTTTCCACAAAAAAAAAAAAACAGTGGTCACTTCAGCTGTTGTCTGTAAAGGTTGGGGTGATCCGTCAAGCATGGGCTGAGAAAAAAGGGGGGTCCCAAAATCATTTTTCTCGATTCATTTTTCTATAGAGAGTTTTAACAGCAAGAGAGCCTGAATCAGTGGACGGAATTATACTAAATTAGGCAGATAGGTAGCTGTTCGTCCCAAAAGAGGCATTTTTGTTATTTGGTGTAACTGCATTCAGTAGGTTTGTAGTTATTAAGTGAAAAACAAATTTGCATATATTGGGGCATGGCTCTGTTGCGGCTCCTGCACGGAGCATCACAGCTCCATGCGACCAAACCAGTACTGTGATTGGCTGGCTGCAACCTGTAGAGAAAGTTGCAGCCAACATGTTCTGAACCGGTGCACGGTCCTGGGGGTTGGAATTAAGGGATCAAAAAAATAGAAGGGGTCAGGGTAGAGGTACTTTGACCCAATGAGGCAACTGAATGAGTGTCTGAGGGACCCATTGTGAGTTTAAAATGGTTCAAAAGATTTTTTGTGGAGCTCATCGTGTCCCTCTGTGTAACGCCAGGATGGAGTTGCAAAATAAATAAAAAAATGCACATTCAGACACTCACTGACACTGCTGCACCCACTCACAGATCAACACAGACCCTGATGCACTCAGTCACAGTACCACTCAGCCCCTTATACACCCAATCACAGATCCACTCATACACTGATTCACCCACTCACAGACCCACTCAGTCAGTCAAAATAACTTTATTCGGCGTTTAGCCATAAAAGTATACATACATACATAAAAGTCATCATAAAATACAGTACTTATGGCATTCATAAAAAGCAAATCTATTAAGTCTAAGCTTACCGCCCAAGCTTACTAAAACAGTATAAGATAATAAATACTTATAAAAGAGTATATAATGATAAGACAATATAGTAATAAGACAATGCCTAATTTCTCTTAATAAATAGTCACATTACCAGTTCATATCGGTTTCTAATGGTGATAGCGGATTTAATAAAACTAAGAATAGAAATGCAGATTTGTTTGGATGAGAGGCTTTGGATGCCAGTCAATCCTTCTTTGTAGGAAGAAGTGTGCAAGTTACGCAAAATGGGTAATAAAAAGGATTTCCTGGGAACTGAGTAAAGTTTACAGAATAAAATAAAGTGGCAAGTACTTTGTTTCGAAAAGTTATCACAAGGGCATGGCGGTAGTGTTTTTTCCCACACACATTTTATCGGGAACGCCACTCTAAAATGGATCAGATTAAATCTAAAAAGTACGAGTAAAGAGTATAAAGAAGGGGTCCGGAACCAAACAAAATAAGGTTCTAGCAAGTCTGATGCCAGACCCACTCACAGGCAATGATGCATCTACTCAGAGATCCACTGAGACCGTCATGCACTCACTCAGAGTACCATTGAGACTCTCATGCACACACTAACACACTGACTCAGACCTTAATGCACCCACTCACGGTCCCACTTTGACTCATGCACCCACTCACAGACCCTCTCAAACACAATGATGGTCCCACTCAGAGACCAACTGAGACCCTCACACCCCCTACTCACGGATCCTGTCAGATCCTTACATACCCCTCACAGGCCCACTCAGGCACTTATTGAGCCACTTACAAACCCACTCAGACCCTCATACACCCACTCACAGTCTGATTCAGACCCTGAGGCACCCACTCACAGTCCCACGCAGACCCTGATGCCCTCACTCACAGACCAGTTCAAAACCTCATCCACACACTCACAGACCCACTCACACACAATGATGCGCCAACTCACAGATCCACTGAGACCATCATGCATCCCCTCACATGCCCACTCAGAAACTCATGCACTCACTCAGAGTCCAACTCAGTCCCTCAGGCACCCACTCACAGACCCACGCAGACATGAATGCACCCACTTACAGACCCACTTAAAAACTCATACACCCACTCAGAAGCCACTTACAGACCCAGTCACACACTGATGCACCCACTCACAGACCCACTGAGACCCTAATGCACCCACTCACAGACCCACTGAGGCCCTGATGCACCCACTCACAGATCCCACTCAAATCCGCATGCACCCACTCACATACACACTCAGACACTGATGCACTGCCTCACACACCCACTCAGACCCTCATTCACACACTTATAGACCAAGTGAGACCCTCCCACTCCCAGTCAGAGACCCACTCAGCTGCTCATCTACCTGTTCACAGACCCATTATGACCCTTACACACTCAGTCACAGACCCACTCACACACAAATGCACTCACTCAGACTCATTCAGGCCCTCATGTCCTCGGTCACACATTCACTCAGACACTGAATCACCCCCTCACAGACCCACTCAGACCCTTATTTACTCACTCACAGATGCATTCAGACACTAATGTGCCCACATACTCACACACCCACTCAGACTCTAACACCCACAGATCAACTCAGACACTGATGTACCCACTCACAGTACCACTCAGACTCTCACACACCCAATCACAGATCCATTCAAATGCTGATGCACCCACTTACAGACCAGCTGTAAACCTTGTGCACTCACACAGAGACCCACTCACACAGTGGTGCACTCACTCAGAGACCTACTGAGACCCTCATGCATTCACTCACAGAGCCACTTAGACACACATGCACCCACAAAGAGTCCCAATGAGACTCTCAGGCAACCAGTCACAGATCCTCTGAAACCCTCATGCACCCACCAACAGACTCACTTGCACACAATGACACACTCACTCACAGACCCACTCAGATACTTATGAATCCACGTATAGACCCACTCACATACTGATACACCTACTCACAGATCCACTGAAACCCTCATGCACACACTCACAGGTCCAGTCACACCTTTATGCACCCACTCAGAGACCCATTCAGACACTCAAAGCCCCAGTCAGAGACCCACTCAGACACTAACAGACCCACTCACAGATGTAGTCAGACTCTCACCCAGTCACAGACCCAGTCAGACTCTCACTCATCCACTCATAGATCCACTCAGAATGTCACATGCTCATTTTTAGACCGCATTAGACTCCCAATGAGATTTTGATAAATGTGTTGTGACATGGAGACAGAGAGAAAATAAAAAACATATGAATAATATATTGGTGTTGTGCTTTGAATATGAACTTTTGGTTTGCGAATTTGTGAAGGAGTCGCAAGTCCGAAATTTTTGTTAAAAATATATTCAGATTTTATTCTTAATTTAAAGAACGGTTGCAGTATAGGGTGTCTCTAAAAAGAGCCTTTGTGTTTATTGTGCTCATATGTTAAGTACACAGATGAGCGGATGCAGAGTGTAAAGTTGCAGAGGAACACTCTGTTGCCTTCTTATTTGAAGTTTATGCCATTTTGTCTATATATGCATCCATGTTAAACTGCAGGTTATTATTGTAGTTAGAGCCCATGTTATGGTCTCTGATGAATGAACAGTTTTACTAACATTTTTCCTGGCTTTGTCTCTCTTCAGACAGAAATCAGTTGAACACTTCAGTTTCTGTCTCTGGCATATTTTAAAGAACACAAAGGAACTGTGTAAGGGAAAGGGTGCATTAATTGAACAAATGTATCTTTCATTAGGATTTGGAGTCCTATCCCAGTCACTGTACCCAGGTTATTTCCACTACAGTGCAAAAACAAGAGGTGAGGTGGTTCACAATCTCTAATGTTTTCAGCCAATGGAAGCAATTGGTGCCCCTTTAACTCTCTGTGAGCATCTTAAGTAATATCCACATTAGGCAAACCTGGGTCCCTGTCAATGCCACTCTTTCTAGCATAATCACTAACCCAAAAAACATAGCTGTGTTCTGCAATCTACACTCTGAACATTTTAAAGGGAAAGAGCTGTTGCACGGAGGTGAAGGCTGCACCTGAATGAAGGAATTCTCAGAATTTGAGGTGGTTACAATGGAGGGAGCACATAATTTAAAAAGTAACACATTTGATTTGATGTTGTAAATACAGTGGCAAATAAACGTAGGTTGTGATGAAAAATAGTCAGTCAATGTGTGATTGGTTCTTATTTTTTCCTAAGGAAGTAATCCTATTTTGGATATGCTTATCTTCCGTAATAGTCAACCACACCTGCTACGGCACACATTAAAGCTAGTCTGCTGCTACTTTTGAACTACTGGTACAATACAGTGGTCTAGAGGAGGTTGCAATGGCAGCTGTGGAGAGAGAGTGTTGGGGAAGGGCAGCTCTAAAAACAGAAATACTTTTTTTTAAAGGGATGTTATGGTGCCAGGGAACTCAAAATAAATGAATTTTCCAATTCAATATTATCCCTGATTTTACAATGTAGATGACAGTGTACAAAAAATAATGTAAAATATATTTTTTAACCCCCGACTGGAGTTGCGACTCCATTGCGAAGTTAAAAGGAGGAAGGTGGGGGGCCACAATGGAGTCACGAATTAAGCAACACACAATAGGAAATTGGGCTTCTTACCGAAAATATAAGATACAAGAAAGGATTACCAGTCACTCACCATTGAGCAAGAGTAAAACATGAACAAAGTTTCTGATTTGATAACGAGGACAGTATCACTGAGAGCAAAGGTTCACAGGTAGCCATTACAGGTTGCTAGGACTAAGAGTGATATACCATTCGTATTCTGAGTTTTCATTGTTATACAAAGAAAACAGGCAAGGTGATATTGTGATACTATTTTACCTCTCAACAGAAGCTATTAACAGGTAGGTGCCTAAAAGTATTAGTTTCAAGGCAAGGTGTGTTTAGAAATAATAGAGATTAAAGGCCCTCATTACAACCCTGGTGGTCGGTGATAAAGCAGCGGGAATACCGCCAACAGGCCGACGGTAAAAAAAATTGAACTATGACCACGGCGGAAGCCACTTTAACACTCCAACCGCCACGGCGGTAGCAACAAGCACCATGGCGGTAACCGCCAACAGCGAAATGGAAGACAATGTACCGCCCACAGTATTACAACAGGCCTATCCACCACATTTTCCGGGGCGGTACCAACGACATCAAAAGCACGGTGGAAACAGAACACAGAAGTCAAGGGACTCACCTCTGGACATTCGGGGAACAACCACGACACCATGGAGCCCGAGTTGTACATTTTCCCCATGCTCGTCTCCCTCTTCATGCATTACGAGCAGCAAAGCCGGCGAAGATGACTATGGTGAGTACTACTGCCTAGCACACAAGGGAGGGGGGGAGAAAAAAGAGAGTAACACACACATGCAACACCCCCACCTCCACCCCCAACACCATACACAAATCCAGGTGCAGTAACATTACATATTCACCCCCTACCCCTCAGGAATAATGCAAGGACAAAAAGATTGGAAGAAAGTGAGTGTAATACAGTAAAATAACATGAATAAGTGCATCAGGATACAAACGTATATACATATTTACAAAAGGAGGGACACTGCCAAGTCCTCAATGTCCATGGGCAACAAGGCCACAACACATAGGCCAAGGCTCAACCTCACTCCTGCAACAACATGGAGAGAACACTGCAGGGGCATCAGGTCAAAAAAACACAGGCACCTCTGGGAGTTGGGGAATGGGGAGGCACCTCAGGTGGAAGATAGTACAATGCCACTGGTCCTGGAGGGGGCTACATGCCCTGTGCAATGTCCTGGGGAGTGCAAGGTCACAGTGTCTCATCTGGGTGTCACACCTACAGGATTTGCCTTAGACGGCTGCCCACTGGGGCTGCTGCTGCTGGTGGCGGTGCTGCTGGCGGTGCTGGCAGTGGTGCTGGTAGCGGAGCTGGCAGTTGGGGGGGTTCCAGCCCTTCCCCTGCAGCCTCGGACGGCTGCCCACTGGGCTGCTGCTGATGGTGGCAGTACAGGTGGTGGTGCTGTTGGCGGTGCTGCTGGCAGTGCAGGTAGTGGTGCTGGTGGTGGGGCTTGCAGTTGGGGGAGGATGCAGCCCTTCCCCTGCAGCCTCGGACAGCTGAACCACCATGGTTGGTGGTGGGGGCTCTGAATGAGTCCCGCACCAGGCCTCCTGTCCTTCCTGCCTGCTGGTGCTGACCCTTTGCCCTTCCTTTTTGCAGCAGGTTGTGCCTCCTTGCCCTTCCCTTTGGCAGCTGGGGGTGCCTACTTGCCCATCACTTTTGCAGCTGGTGGTGCCTCCTTGCCCTTCCCTTTGGCAGCTGGTGGTGCCTCCTTGCCCTTCACTTTTGCGGCTGGTGATGCCTCCTAGCCCTTCCCTGATGCCCCTGGTGCATGCACACTTCCAGTACTGCTGGCTGGTTCCCAGGATCCTCTCCCACCTGCAGTAGCTGTCGACACTACTGTGGCCCTGGATTTGGTGGCTGAGGTGCTCGCCTGGGTTCTGACCAGCCTGGCCTGATGTGAAGGATGGGGGGGGGGGACGGTAGGGAAGAGGTCAACGGTGGAGAGGAAAAGCTTCCTAGGGACATTGGGGCGGGAAGAGGGTGAAGGTTTGGGAGTGGAAGAAGAGGACGTGTTTGTAGGAGGTGTCTGTCTGCTGTGTTTGGGTGCAGGTACATGATGGGCTGGATGCTGTTGTAAGGTGGATGGCTGTTGGGTGTCTGAGTGCTTGAGTTTGTGTACTTTGGGAGGAGGGGCACAGACACAGTGGGAGAGGACACAGGGGACATGTGCATGGATGTGGGAGTGGTGACTGCCAGTGAGGGGTGTGTAGTAATAGGCGTGATGGTGATGGAGGTAGGGGATGAGGATGTAGTGCATGCAGATGTGAGTGTAGACACTACTGAGAGGGAGGTGGATGAGGAGGAGGAGGGGGTCACAGTGGAGGCAGTGGATGTTGGTATGTCTGCATCTGGATGGTGTTTGTGTGAGTGCCTGTGGGATGATGTGTGGTGCTTGTGTTTGCCTGAACCACTCCTGTGTGTTGTCCTGGGTGCATGCTGGTCTGCCTGTGTGCTTGGGATAGGTTGGGGTTGAGGGGAATGGACTGGATAGAGGAAGTTGGAGGTGGAAGGCTAGCAACAGGGACAATGGCTGCCATCAGAGAGGATGCCAGAGCCTGGATTGATCTATGTTGGGCCGCCATGAAAGAGTGAATGCCCTTGAGGAATGCATTTGTTTCTTGCAAATGGCCTGCCAGCCCCTGCATGGCATTCCCAATGGTTGACTGCCCAACAGAGATGGATCACAGGAGGTCAATAGCCTCCTCACTCAGGGCATCAGGGCTAACTGGGCAGGGCCTGAGGTGCCTGGGGCAAAGGAGATGCCCACCCTCCTGGGTGAGCGGGCACGGGAAACTCGCTGAGGTGCTGCTGGGTGGGCGGTGCTGGTACGGGGGTGGTGGTTGTACCTGTAGTTGGTGTGGCCACAGAGGTATCCGCCACCACCAGGGAGCTTCCATCGGAGGAGGTATCACTGTCCGAACTGTCCCCTCCTGTCTCCGCCATGGTGCTCCCCTCACCCTGTGTCCCCCTGGTGCCCTCACCGTCGTTGGATTCGGCCTCCAGGGCCCTGTGGGATGCAGCTCCGTCCGTCGCCGGTGCCTCTGCTCCTCTGCCAGATGGTGCTAATGCACAGAAGGACATGGTGACAAAACAAAAAGGGGGGGGGAGAGACAAAGTAT
Source organism: Pleurodeles waltl (assembly GCF_031143425.1). NCBI lineage: Eukaryota > Metazoa > Chordata > Amphibia > Caudata > Salamandridae > Pleurodeles > Pleurodeles waltl. The sequence continues at coordinate 829,150,097 of NC_090437.1, read as the reverse complement.
ACACTGGGTCAATGGCTGCTCCAACACCACCGTTGGCGTACACCACACACACACACACACACACACACAGGGAACAGCCCTACACATTAGGCAATGCACTACAAGTCACAATGCTAGTCACCACCCCATGGACAGTAATACCTAACGCCACTAACAGCATACCAGAGACCCACAGACCCCTGCCCAGTAGTGGATGCCTATTAGCTTGGTTATAGGTGGTTCACATCATACCCTTCCCAACATGGGACCTACCCTGCAATGTCCGGTCTGGCCTAGGGGCACCCACAGGCCCACATCCCCCACCCAGAGACCACCCCACCACGCGCAAGTAGTATATTTGGAAACTGTACTCACCTCCTTGTGGCTGCTGTGATGCCCTCAAGCACCCATCCAGCTCCGGATAGGCCACTGCCAGTATGCAGGCCATCAGGGGGGTTAGGGTTCGACGGGCACCCCTTGCTCGTTGGGAGGCCATCCCCAGCTGTGCCTCCGCCGTCTTCCTTGCCCAGCGTCTCAGGTCCTCCCACTGTTTCTGACAGTGGGTGCTCCGCCTGCCATAGAACCCCAGGGTTTGCACGTCCTTTTTCTGATGGGAGCTGACCTGCAGAAAAAAACGCATAGAAAAAAGGTATTAGTCAAACCCACTGGCCTGTTACACTCATGTCCCACCATAGCCTTCCCCTCCCCTCATGCACAGACATTGCCCACCATACATGCAGCATGCTGCCCAGGACCCTTCCACCAACACCCCCTTACACGAGGCCCTCACACACAGCACTCCATGCATTCATGTCCCATGCATCGTGATCACAGTGTACTCACCTGTTGGTCTGGAGGCCCATACAGTGTTCGGTACTGGGGTAGGACCCCATCCACCAGTCTCTCCAACTCTGCAGCAGTGAAGGCAGGGGCTCTTTCCCCAGTCACACGAGCCATGGTCGGTTCCAGACAGAGGTCACAGCAGCACTTGCAATGTAGGTCCTCTCCTGTTGAAGGTCAGGTAGCAAGTGGGTGAACAGATAGAAAATGGCAGTCACGTCCGCAGTGGTGCATACAGTCACCACCGGCGTACATCACCATTGGCACTGTAACCCATAGGGCCCAATGGGATCCAATGAGGAGTTGCACAGCGGTTTTCGACCACCTCCCGCAACGGCGCACAACATAAGCGGAATTACCTCATTTCCACATGTCACTCCATACAGGACAGATGGATACCATTACAAGGGGGAGGGCAGGTCATGGCACCTAACAGAGTCACAATACACATATGCACCATTTGGGCCTATACAATGATCTTGTGTTACAGTCACAACATGCAATGCTGAGCAGAGTTTTGAAATATGGGATACTGTTTGCCCCCTAGATTGCAACCACTGCGGATGAATCGGAGATCAAGACATCCCCCCATGTACAGGCCCCTGGTGGACTTGGCAACAATGGAGGACAGGCACATTATCCTCACCTATACTGTAGACTGGACAGGGCCACAATCACAGAACTGTGTGCCCAATTGGAACCTGACTTGATATCTGCTATCCGTCAGCCCACTGGGATCCCCCCTCTTGTGCAAGTCCAACTGTGCTCCATTTCCTGGCAAGTGGCTCCTTCCAAGTGACAATGGGCTTGGCAGCAGGAATGTCTCAGCCAATGTTCTCAATAGTGCTGACCAGAGTGTTGTCTGCCCTGATTTAACACATGCACAGCTACACCATTTTCTCCCAGGTGGAGGATTTGGCCACAGTGAAAGCTGATTTCTATGCAATGGGACATATCCCCAGCATTATTGGCGCTATTGATGGTACACATATTGCATTTGTCCCCCCCCGAGAAATGAACAGGTGTTCAGAAATCGAAAGAACTTTCACTCCATGAATGTGCAGATAGTGTGCTTAGCGGACCAGTACATCTCCCATGTCAATGCAAAGTATCCTGGGTCTGTATATGATGCCTTTATCCTAAGGAATAGCAGCATCCCATACGTGATGGCTCAACTCCAGAGGCACAGGGTGTGGCTAATAGGTGAGCCCTGGTTCCCACCCAGTGGATATTGGTGTATGGGTATGGTGTGGGCCCTAAGGGTTAGTGTGTGTCTTACAGTTGTCCCCTGATATTTTCAGGTGACTCTGGTTACCCTAACCTCTCATGGCTACTGACCCCTGTGAGGAATCCCAGGACAAGGGCAGAGGAATGTTACAATGAGGCACATGGGCGAACAAGAAGAATAATTGAAAGGACATTCGGCCTCCTGTGTGCCAGATCATTGTGGCATACTGTATGTTGCACAACCTTGCCTTACGTCACCAGGTGCCTTTTCTGCAGGAGGATGAGGCTGGAGATGGGCGAGTGGCAGCAGTGGACAGTGAAGATGAGGCGGCAGAGGATGAGGATGAGGACAACAGAAGGGCTATTATAAGACAGTACTTCCAATGACACTTAGCTCCTTCTCAGAGAACCTGGGGTGTTGTTGTGGTGCCATGGGTGTAGTGTGAGTGGTGTGGGTGAGGGTGTGTGGGGTGCTGTGTTGGGGTGTGTGATTTGGGGTGCGTGGATGGTGTATAGGTGATGGTGGTGTGGGTCTGTGGTCTTGTCTGTAGTCTTGCTATCTCTCTGGTGGCACTTGTTTGCAATGGTAAAGGGTTGTGGGTAATGTAGGTGTGTGTTTTATAGTGGTGTGTGAGTGTGGGTGTGGTGTGTGTATCTGTGTCAGGTTTGTGTAGTTTGAATTGTCCAATGTGGTGTTGTTTTGGTAGTGTGTGTGTATTTTGAGCGCAGCGGTATGTGTGCCAATGGTTTAGCACCATTGAACGTCCGCCACTGTAATTCGTGGGTCATAATGCTATAGGCGTAGTTCTGTTGGCGCAACGGTATGTGTTTTGGTACCACCAGTTTATCACTGACCTTTGGTCTTGCGGACTCATGTGTTTGGCTGTATAGTGACGTATTGTTGTGTGTTGGTCATAATATGGGTGGCGGTAATCCGCTGTCTTGGCGTTATGTTGGCGGAAGTCAGCATGGTGGTAAGTGGGATTTACCACCAAGGTCATAATGAGGGCCAAAGTCTATATCATACAGATGAAACTATATTAACTCATCTATAGGTAGAGATGTGCTGAAACATTTATTCAGATATATATAAATGTACTTAATAGTTTAAAAAATGAATAACAGTAGATGCTTGTAAATTATGTGTTTTCGACACAAAGGGTCTTATTTATGAGGCCTATGCCATGGGGTTGGTCAACACGTATCTTATAGTGCTGGTGTGTGTCACAGGGAAAGGGCATAAAAGTGCTGCATCTGCAAGATATGGTGCTTTGCTGTCCTCTCAACCTGGCTGTTGCATAAATTGCTATTTATTGCCAATGCAGCCATCCTTTATAATGCTGCAAGGCTGCCTGTGTTGTAGGCATGATTGGTTTTCTCCAGGAAGGGACACCTTGCTGCACAAACACTGACCATAAGAGATGTTTTTGTTTATTTCCATGACTGCTAAACAATGACATATAGACTAATAGTATCAGGTATACACTAATGCATAAGGTGTCAGGTTGACTGTGACACTAGTGCACCGACTAATAGACACAAATGCAAGTTCCTTCTTAAAAAGACATTTAGAAGCACAGACTGATAGCTATGGTGAGATAGCAAGGCAATTAATAAAAAAATATGTATAGTGCTTACAATGATGTTAAGTGATTGAATTTATGAAGTGTATAATATATAATCATATATAATTGAACAGTGTCATATGCAAATGTAAATCTGTTGCTACATTGTTTTCTGTTTTGGATATTTTTACTAAGAAGTGATAATCAAGATTCGAACAAAAAGAAGAACCAAAGGAACGTCTACGATATACGTGCAACACCGAAACAAAAGGCACACATGGGGAGATTATACTTAAAGTGAAAGGAGTAGCTGGTAAAAGAACTACAACATTTCTTAAAACTATATGTGGTAAACTGCAAACTGTGAAAAATGATGAAATGAAAAGGAAAGTTTAAAGTCATTGAAGAAGGTACAAAAGTCACATGAGATGCATAATAAGAAATCATTGAAGAAACCAGATAGGTTAAACAGAAGACAACTACAGTTAAAAGAAATTAGAGTTAGAATTTTCATTCAGAGTAATAAAGAATCTTCTTAAAAATATGAAGAAGTACAAAAGGAGAAGGGAAGTAGTGAAACAAAAAGAATGTGTGGATGCTGCAGGTGATAAGGCATTTGCCTTAAAGGGGAAGTTTTTTATTTTGATTCTCACGAGAATGAGAACGCTTGATTTAACAGTGTTATGTATGAACAGATGCAGCCGAAGGAAAAGACTGATTAATAAAAGTAAGTTTTATAAAATCTTCAGAGGTTAAACGAAGCATACCTCCAGTACTGAGTCTTCCTTTCATGAAAAAGGGTATTCATAAGAGAATACAGTGGGTGCAGTTGAATCAACTGGTAGATGTTATGAGATGAGGATGGGAGACATGTTGAAAAAAAAGAGATTGTTCCTAGATATGTGCAATAGGTGGCAGCTGAAGAGATTCAGGGAAGGCATGGACAGGCTCCTGCTTACAAATGGAACTGTAGCAGTATTTGTAGTATTTAGCAGGAATCAGTTGATTTGTTAAAGAGTTTTGTATACAAGTTTCCATACAGAAGTCTGCAACAAAAAAATTATATTTTTCAAGGTTTAGGTCCATGCAAACTAAGAAACTACAGTAATTTACAAGGACATTCATTAGCATGTTTGTCAAAGAAAGTGTGCCAAAGCACATTTCATCACTTTAGAATGTAAGCAGTTCACCAAAATACGAAGGTTAGTTAGAAGACTTTACTATATGAAGACTCCAGCATTAGCCTAGGAGACATGAATGAAGTACTCTTTCACGGTACAGTAGGAGAAGTAGAAAAGGTTTGAAAGGATGTGTAGTTTCAATTCTTTGGTCCTGAAGAGGATTCTAGGGAGAATGAGGAATTGATAGGTGTATGTATTGAGGAGAAAACCACAGTTATTGTTACTCACAATTTTGAGCAAGAGATTACAAAGTTTAAGGTATAAAACAATTTGGCAAGAGTTAACTGTTGTTATTAAAGTTAAACAAGCAACGTTATGCCTGGTACAACATAATTTTTATTATAAAAATGCTGATGTGGAACATGATGTACCAAATGTTGATGATGACAGTTTGCCAGCAAGTGGACAAATAGAAAAAGAAGATCCATCCTGAACAGAACAAATTTATGAGCACTATAGCATACATCCGTTAAATACCAAAGAAGTGATTGGTGATGCTACTGACCTTTCCCAAATGAAGCAAGCTAAAGGAGCTCCCATGAATGTGTGGGAAAGAAAGTTTAGAGACACAGTGTTTTCCCCACTTGTTTCCCACTGGAGCAGGAAGTTCATATGATGACAGTCCAGACAAATACCAGCAGTTGAATACCGATCAACACGATTATATTCGGAGGATCCAAGATTCAGACAGTGTATCCCTTACTTATTTCAACTTCTATTTGAGAGTGACTTGTCTGGCCGTTTGTATGTCATAAATTACATTCTAAAAACAGGAGTTAATCTAATTTAAATATTTCTGCCAGAGATTTTGCTAACAAACTTCAAGAAAAGGATGAAAACTTAGAATACAACTTGATTAATTTAATTGTGTGCCAATGTGGCACCAATGAAAATTGGTTCCATCGTCATGGAGAACTGAAGTGTATGCTGAAAAACCTGGGAGCACTGTGGTTTTTGACATTGAGTTGCACAGAGTATGCGTGGGATGACCTAATTTATTTCTTAGGAGAAACAAAACGCCAACCTAAATGATATCAATTTAAAGACACCTGGTTTATTAGATCGAGAAAATGTTTGCAGATATTTCAACCACCGGTTACAAGCTATGCTTGCTTTTTATCGGCAACAAAAGTAATCCTCCTCTAGGAGAAGAAACTGATTTCTTTTGGTGGAAAGAGTACCAGGCAAGAGGTGCTCCTCACATTCACATGCTACTTTGGATAAAAGACAGACCTAAATTTGGATCACAAAGTGATGAGTCTATGTTGTCTTTTATAGATCAGAATATCACATACCAATACACAGTGGTGATAAAGGTATCAGACAATGTTTTTTGCATTTCCAAACAAAGAGATGTGGGAAGTACTGTTGTCGTACATACAGGTCCAAAGAAAGTTTTTACACAAGAGGTCGATTTGGATTTCCATAACCTGTCATTTCAAAAGGAAGAGTGAACAGCTTTTTGTCTTCAGTCAGACTTACTCTGACATGGAAATCACCAACAACATATATAACTTAAAGGGAACTGAAGATTCTAATTATGTTAATGACTACAATCCTGTGACTTTAAGAATGTGGAATGCTAACATGGTCATACAACTTGTTGCAGACAACTCCATCGCTGTGGCTTGGGATGTCATATTGTACATCACAAAATCTGAAAAAACCAAGATGAAGGAGATGTGGGAGGAGATTTCTGCAGGGAAAACACTTAGGGGGTCATTCTGACCTCGGCGGTAAAAGGCGCTTACCGCCGGTCAGAAGGCCGCCCCAACACCGCCGCGGTCGCGGTAAACCGCCACGGTCATTCTGACCCTCAAGAGGCAAACCGCCAAAAACCCGACATCCACAAAAGTCCGCCACACCAACGGCCAGCGTTAAACTGGCGAAGACCAAACCTCCACCGTCACGCCAACAGAAATACGCCCATGCCATTACGACCCACGAATCCACCCGGCGGTCTTTCAACCGCGGTATTCCATTGGCGGTACACACCGCCGCGGTCAAAATACACACACAGCTCCAAAACACAGCCACATTGGACAATTTGAAATACACACACCTGAGACACATACACATAACACTCCCACACACCCAATTAACTATAAAACACACACCCACATCACCCACAAACCCCTACGACCACAAATCAGAGACAAAGCCCAGAGAGAGACAGCACAGAATAGAGAACATCATCACACAGAGGCACACTACACCATCGCCCACACAACAACCACGCACAAAACACCACACACCACTACACTCACCACACTCATCACCGCAAACACCACCCCACACCTCATCCACACCACCCCATGGCACCCCCAAGACACCCCAGGTTCTCAGACGCTGAACTCAGGGTCATGGTGGAGGAAATAGTTCGGGTAAAGCCCCAGCTCTTCGGGACACAGGTGCAGCACACCACCATTGCCAGGAAGATGGAGCTATGGCAAAGAATAGTGGACAGGGTCAATGCTGTGGGACAGCATCCACGAAATCGGGACGACATCAGGAAACGGTGGAACGACCTACGGGGGAAGGTGCGTTCCATGGTATCCAGGCACAACATCGCGGTGCAGAAGACTGGCGGCGGACCCCCACCTCCTCCCCCAGAATTTACAACATGGGAGGAGCAAGTCTTGAACATCCTGAGGGCCTCGCAGGAGTAGGCGGAGGAATGGACTCTGGTAAGTCTAATCTCAACTACTTCATCCCCCCCACCCACCAGCATGCCAACTCATACCCCCACCCTTTTCCCCACCCCCATCACACATCCTCCCTGCTAATGTCTCACCATCACAACCCACCCATCCCAACACCAAACCCTGCATGCCACCATAAACCATCGACACCCATCACCTAAGCATGCCCACTGCACATACCCATCTCCCCCACAAACCGCCGTCACAACAGCCCCCACAAAGGAAGGCCAGCACTGGGGTACACGGGCACCCACCCATTGCACGCTATGGCACACACAGAAGCAATAACCATACTCTTATACCCCTGCAGGACCCGAACGCCACCACACCGCCCAGGAGGGTCCAGAAATGTCCATCCCACCCCCAGAAGAGGCCCCCAGCGATGACAGCAGCTCTGTCTCCCTGGACCCAGATGACCAGCCCGGCCCATCAGGGACCTCGGGACAGTCGGTTCCCCTCAGACAGCCACAGGCCACAGCAGACCTACCTCCCTCTGGGAACACCAGCACAGCACCCAGCCAGCGGGCCCATGCCTCTGTCTCCAGGACACGTCAATCAGCGGTGTGTCCACCACTACAGGGCACCCAGGTTAACCCACCACCCCAACAACAACAGGGACCAGGGGGCAGTGGTAGTGGGCACACGGTCCAGGTGACAGAGGCCCAGGGAAACAGGGGAACTGGGAGGGCTGCTGTGCGACAGGGGGGGGACAGGCCCAGGGAACCCACTCTCCACGAGGCCCTCACCTCCATCATGGGAGCATACCACCACTCCCAGGAGACGATGGCGACGGTCCTGGCCAGGTTCCAGGAGATCCAGGTACTGTAGGAGGAACAGTTTATGGGGTTTAGGGAAGAACTGAGAAACATTAGTTCCGCAATGGGCACCATCGTTGTGGCTCTCAAACCAGATTGTCACCACATTGCGGGACCATGTGGCACCACAAAGGGCCCCTGTCACTAGCATGTACCAGGAACAGGCTACCACCTCCGCCGGCGCTAGTGGACAGGAGGCCCCGACACAAGAACAACCGGCCACCAGAACCCCACCTCCTGCAGAAGAAGAACCACCCCGCAAGCGGGGCCTGAGATCTAGGAAGAAGACAGAGTAGGATGCCAAGACCCCCGCCAGGAAAGGATACCCCCTGATGTCATCCCACTGTCCCACATTGTCACCCTGTCCAACCTTAAACTGCCCCTGTTCGACCTTTCACAGGCATATGGACAATGCACCTGTGAGACTGAGAATCTGGATTCTGCCATGGACATTCCTCCACCATCACCCATCACCGTTTTTCAACCATGTCCCAAAATTGAGCACTTTAATAAACACACTTATTGCACACAAATAATCTGGACTCTGCCTGTATTTTTGAAAATATGTATTAGACATAAACGTGCCAAAATGACCAGTTACATTGTGATGACAACATACCACTGTCACACAGCTGTAGTCCATGGGGAAACAACGCAGAGGTCACGCAGTCGGGCCCACATTTCTGAAATTGGAAGGGAAAGTCACAACTCTGTTAGCATACACTGGGTGAAAAGGACAGACAGTAGAGAGGCAGGAGACTGTAAGTAAATGTAAAATGCCGGTGTTGATTCTTACCTGTGTGTTATTGAAAATACTGCTGTATCACTGTGTCCCTGTTGTCTGTGTCGTCCTATTCGTCTTCCTCCTCTTCACTCTCCGCAGGCTCCACAGCTGCTACAACACCACCATCTGGACCATCCTCCTGCAGAAAAGGCACCTGGCGTCGCAAAGCCAGGTTGTGAAGCATACAGCAGGCCACGATGATCTGGCACACCTTCTTTGGTGAGTACATTAGGGATCCACCTGTCATATGCAGGCACCTAAACCTGGACTTCAGGAGGCCGAAGGTCCGCTCGATCACCCTCCTAGTACGCCCATGTGCCTCATTGTACCGTTCCTCTGCCCTTGTCCTGGGATTCCTCACTGGGGTCAGTAACCACGACAGGTTGGGGTAACCTGAGTCACCAATTAGCCACACACGGTGTCTCTGAAGTAGTTCCATCAGGTAAGGGATGCTGCTATTTCGCATGATGTACGCGGCATGCACTGACCCAGGGAACTTGGCATTTACATGGGAGATGTACTGGTCAGCCAAACAGACCACCTGGACATTCATGGAATGATAACTTTTTCTGTTCCTGTACACCTGTTCACTTTCTCTGGCGGGTACCAAAGCCACATGTGTCCCATCAATGGCCCCAATGATGTTGGGAATATGTCCAAGGGCATAGAAATCACCCTTCACTGTAGGCAAATCGCCCACCTCAGGGAAAACGATGTATCTCCGCATGTGTTTGAGCAGGGCAGACAACACTCTGGACAACACCTTTGAAAACATAGGCTGAGACATCCCTGATGAAATGGCCACTGTTGTTTGAAATGACCCACTTGCCAAAAAATGGAGTACTGACAGCACCTGCACTATAGGGGGGATCCCTGTGGGTTGGCGGATGGGTGACATCAGGTCTGGCTCCAGCTGGGCACACAGTTCCTGTATAGTGGCTCGGTCAAGCCTGTATGTCAGTATGACATGTCGTTCCTCCATTGTCGACAGGTCCACCAGCGGTCTGTACACGGGAACATTCCTCCATCTCCTCGCAAGTCCCAGCGGACGGTGCCTAGGAAGGACAACAGCGAGCACAGAGTCAATCAACCCACAGGTACGTTCCCACAGCTTGCACAGTACCCGATTCTCTATGCATTGAATGGCTTGTATGAGTGTCGATGCAAGGCCTAGGCATGTGTGACGCAGTAGAAATTAAGCCATGTGGGCCCTTGAAATGGCGGCTGCCTGACCTGTGAAGTGCGACAATGGGATGTGAGGTCAATGCGCTGTCGTGGCACACCGTGGCGGTAGGCGGTCGAAGACCGCGGCGCAAAGCCGCATTGGTTAACATTGAACCCTATGGGTTTCAGGAGCCAATGACGAAGTGCGCCGGCGGTCGCGGTACGCACCGCCGCGGTACGCACCGCTGCGGACGTGACCGCCATTTTCTATCTGCTTAATCACTCGAGACCTGATCATCCACAGGAGAGGACCTATACTGCAAGTGCTGCTGTGACCTCGGTCTGGAAGATACAATGGCTGCTGCGACTGGGGAAAGGGCCCCTGCCTTCACTTCAGAAGAATTGGAGAAACTTGTGGATGGGGTCCTCCCCCAGTATGCGCTACTCTACGGTCCTCCAGACCAACAGGTAAGTACACTGGGAGCATGCTTTGGGGGCAATGCCTGTGTTGAGTCGGGTGGATGAAAGATGGTGGGGAGGGGAGCGATTGAGGCATGCATCAAACGACGGATGAGAGCATGTGCCACATGGCAAGGGTGGGGATGGGGGGCCACTCACATCGAGCATGCAGAAAATTATGACAATGTTATTTCTCCCCCTGTACATGTGACATAGGTCAGCGCCCATCAGAAAATTGACATTTGGCGTGCCATCGCCAAGGACGTCCGGACCCTGGGGGTCCACAACAGACGGGGCACCCACTGCCGCAAGAGGTGGGAGGACATCCGCCGCAGGAGCAGGAAGACCGTGCAGGCTCTGCTGGGGATGGCCTCCCAACGTAGGAGGGGTGCCACTCGTCAATTGACCCCCCTGATGTCTCGGATCCTGGCGGTGGCCTACCCAGATTTGGATGGGCGCGTGAGGACATCACAGCAGACACAAGGGGGTGAGTACCAGCACATTCTGCTATCTTAGCGCGCAGTGGAGGTGTCTGGGTGGGGGAGGAGGGCTGTGGGTATCCCTAGGCCAGGACGATTTCTGTAGGCTAGGCCCCTCCGTAAGGCATGGCCCTGTGCCCCCGCCCCCCACCTCTGTAGGGTGCCAAGTACAGCTATCTATGGCCCTGTGTCACCTATGTGTGCAGTTGTCGTCCATAGGCTTGTAGGCCAAGTCCCAATGATTGAGTAGTGTACCCCAAGTGTGCGGCGTAGTGCAGGGGGCTTCTGTGTCTGTCCTCTCCGCCAACTGTGTTGCCAATGCATGCACTCAACATGTCTTTATTTCCCCCCCCTTTTTTGCTGCTCTTCCTGTTCATGTGTGCATTAGCATCATCAGGCAGAGGAGAAGTGGCATCGGAGCACGAGGGAGCTGCATCTCACATGGCCCTGGAGGGCCATGCTACCGACTCGGAGTTCACCAGTGAGACGGAGGGCGAGAGGAGCTCCACAACGGGGACACGTAGAGACATCAGCGACACAGACACGTCCTCGGAAGGGAGCTCCCTTGTAGTGGCGGCAACATCCGTGCCCACCGCAACAACAGGCACAGCCGCCACCCAGCGCACCAGCTCCGCCCTCCAAGCAGCACCTCAGCGTTCGCCCCGTGCCCGCTCGCACACGAAGGCGGGCATCTCCTTCGCCCCAGGCACCTCAGGCCCTGCCCCAGTTACCCCTGCTGCCCTCAGTGAGGAGGTCATTGACCTCCTCAGGACGCTCATTGTTGGGCAGTCTACCCTTTTGAATGCCATCCAGGGGGTAGAAAGGGAGGTGCACCGGAGCAATGCATACCTGGAGGGCATTCATTCGGGTCAGGCTGCCCATCAGCGATCGTTCAACGCTCTGGCCTCAGCACTGACGGCAGCCATTGTCCCTGTCTCCTGCCTCCCTCCTCCAACTTCCTCCACCCAGTCCCACTCCCCTGTTCCTCTGCCTATCCCAGACACACCTACAGACCAGCCTGCACACACCTCAACACCCAAGGGCAGCTCATCCAGACATAAGCACCACACATCACACAAGCATTCACACAAGCAACAGCCACATGCAGACATACCAACAGCCACTGCCTCCTCTGTGTCCCCCTCCTCCTCGTCTCCCTCCTCCCTCCCTGTGACGTCTCCACTCACACTTGCATGCACAACATCATCAGCCACTATGTCCATCACCAGCACACCCACCAGAACACTCCGCACACGTGCAGTCACCACCCCCACTGCCATTTACACGTCCCCGGTGTCCTCTCCCAGTGTGTCTGTCACCCCCTCTTCCAAACCACACAAACGCAGGCAGCCACCCACCCAACAGCCATCCACCTCACGACAGCCTCCGTCACAAGCACCTGCACCCAAAGACACCACACTTGACTCTCTTACAACCACATCCTCTTCCTCCACTCCAATACCCACTGCACCTACCCTTCCCACTGCTCCTAAAAAGTTTTTCCTGTCCAAAATTAACCTCTTTCCATCACCTGACCCACCCCCTCCATCTCGTAAGAGTCCAATCAGCACCTCAGCCACCACAACCCCTGGACCTACAAGGACCATAGCACAAGGTTATTGGAGTCCACCACCTTCAAGGGCAGCTACATCGGCCAGCAGTAAAGGGACAGCCAGCCCACCCCCTGTGGAAAAAAAACAAGAAAGGCAAGACCGGCGCGAGAGGCCAGAGACGGCAGCCTCCAAAGGTACTACCCTGGCACCGTCAGGGAGTGGGGTGCCACCAGGCACATCTATAAAGGGAGGCAAGGGCCACAGAGAATCACAGAAGGATGGCAAGGGCAGCACGGCCGACAAGTCCGGCAGCAGGCGAGCTGCCCAGGAGGGCCCCACCAGCCCCATTCCGGGTGTGAAGGAGGACACCCACGGGCCCGGGACTCCAGCACAGGAGGGCCCCGCAAGCGAGAAGTCGGATGGCGAGTGAACTCCATATATTGGCCGGATATGGTGCCCTGGAGACACATGTCAAGAACCGCTGAACAGGGCCCTTCAAGACAAGCACCACTGAACAGGGCACCGCCGTCTCAAGAACCGCTGAACAGGGCCCATCAAGACAATCACCGCTTCACTGGGCCCTTCAAGACAAGCACAGCTGAACAGGCACCGCCATCTCAAGAACCGCTGAACAGGGCCCATCAAGACAATCAACGCTCCGCTGGGCCCTTCATGACAAGCACCGCTGAACAGGGCCCTTCAAGACAAGCACCGCTGAACAGGGCCCTTCAAGACAAGCACCGCTGAACAGGGCCCTTCAAGACAAGCACCGCTGAACAGGGCCCTTCAAGACATGCACCGCTGAACAGGGCCCTTCAAGACAAGCACCGCTGAACAGGGCCCTTCAAGACATGCACCGCTGAACAGGGCCCTTCAAGACAAGCACCGCTCCGCTGGGCCCTTCAAGACAAGCACCGCTGAACAGGGCCCTTCAAGACAAGCACCGCTCCTCTGGGCCCTTCAAGACAAGCACCGCTGAACAGGGCCCTTCAAGACATGCACCGCTGAACAGGGCCCTTCAAGACAAGCACCGCTGAACAGGGCCCTTCAAGACAAGCACCACTGAACAGGGCCCTTCAAGACATGCTCCGCTGGGCACCGCCGTCTCAAGCACCGCTCCGCTGGGCCCTTCATCTCAAGCACCGCTCCGCTGGGCCCTTCATCTCAAGCACCGCTCCGCTGGGCCCTTCATCTCAAGCACCGCTCCGCTGGGCACCGCCGTCTCAAGCACCGCTCCGCTGGGCCCTTCGTCTCTACACCACTCCGCTGGGCCCTTCATCTCAAGCACCGCTCCGCTGGGCACCGCCGTCTCAAGCACCGCTCCGCTGGGCCCTTCGTCTCTGTACCGCTCCGCTGGGCCCTTCATCTCAAGCACCGCTCCGCTGGGCCCTTCATCTCAAGCACCGCTCCGCTGGGACCTTCATCTCAAGCACCGCTCCGCTGGGCCCTTCATCTCAAGCACCGCTCCGCTGGGCCCTTCATCTCTGCACCGCTCCGCTGGGCACCGCCGTCTCAAGCACCGCTCCGCTGGGCCCTTCATCTCAAGCACCGCTCCGCTGGGCCCTTCATCTCAAGCACCGCTCCGCTGGGCACCGCCGTCTCAAGCACCGCTCCGCTGGGCCCTTCGTCTCTGTACCGCTCAGCTGGGCCCTTCATCTCAAGCACCGCTCCGCTGGGCCCTTCATCTCAAGCACCGCTCCGCTGGGCCCTTCATCTCTGCACCGCTCCGCTGGGCACCGCCGTCTCAAGCACCGCTCCGCTGGGCCCTTCATCTCAAGCACCGCTCCGCTGGGCCCTTCATCTCAAGCACCGCTCCGCTGGGCCCTTCATCTCAAGCACTGCTCCGCTGGGCACCGCCGTCTCAAGCACCGCTCCGCTGGGCCCTTCATCTCAAGCACCGCTCCGCTGGGCCCTTCATCTCAAGCACCGCTCCGCTGGGCCCTTCATCTCAAGCACCGCTCCACTGGGCACCGCCGTCTCAAGCACCGCTCCGCTGGGCCCTTCGTCTCTGCACCGCTCCGCTGGGCCCTTCATCTCAAGCACCGCTCCGCTGGGCCCTTCATTTCAAGCACCGCTCCACTGGGCCCTTCATCTCAAGCACTGCTCCGCTGGGCCCTTCATCTCAAGCACCGCTCCGCTGGGCACTGCCGTCTCAAGCACCGCTCCGCTGGGCCCTTCGTCTCTGCACCGCTCCGCTGGGCACTGCCGTCTCAAGCACTGCTCCGCTGGGCCCTTCATCTCTGCACCGCTCCGCTGGGCCCTTCAAGTCATGCACCGCTGGCCCATTGGCAGAAGGGGCAGGCCCGGATCTGTGTCGGGCAGGGCTGCACAATGCACTCTGGGCACCATGCCTCCTCCAGTACCAGTGGAGTCTCTAATCCACTTGAGAGACTGTGGCTTTGCACTCCCCAGGATTGCACAGTGGGCAAGCCACCCACTGTAGAGACTTGTGAGACTGTGGCTTTGCACTCCCCAGGATTGCACAGTGGGCAAGCCACCCACTGTAGAGACTTGTGAGACTGTGGCTTTGCACTCCCCAGGATGGGACAGTGGCCATGGAGGCCCCTCGTGGATCTGGCGTCGTGGACTCATGTGGCTGAGGTGCCTCCCCTTTCTTTCCCCCTGAGGTGCCTCCCCTTCCTTTCCCCCTGAGGTGCCTGTAGTTTTTCTATCTGGTGCCCCTGCAGTGTTCTCTCCAATGGATTCGGGTCTCCTGTGTGAGCTTTGCCCATGTGTTGAGGCCCATTGGCCCACGTACAATGACTGAAACCCAATTTGGACAGGACAATTTACATATGTGTATATAGTTATAGATGTAGGAAATAATTTTTTACTTAGCCTTACAATATATTTGAATTTCATGATCATTTTATTTTGTCTTGGCATTCTTCTGGGGGATTCGGGGGGTGACACTCTGAGTTGTTGCCCTGCATTGATGTGTAGGTAGTTGTGGGTGAGGGTGGGTGTGTCGCGTATGTGTGTGCCTGTAATCTTTTCTCCTCCCCCCTCCCCTGTGTCGTAGGTGCAGTACTCACCGTTGTCTTCTGCGCCGGCGTTCGTGCTCCTGGTAGAGGAGCAGGTAGACAATAGCTGGTAGGATGTGTAGTTCTGGTTCCATGCTGTCCAGATTCCTCGTGGAGTGTGTAGAGGTGAGCGTTTTCCCGTTCGTAGTCTGTTTCCGCCGTGTTTTTATCGGCGGGGCTCCCACCCCGGAAAAGGTGGCGGATTGGTGAGTTGTGATAGGGTGGGCGGTACATTGTCTCCCGCCTGTCTGTTGGCGGTGACCGCCGCGCTGTTTGTTTGTCCCGCCGTGGTGGTCGGAGTGTTAAAGTGGCGTTCTCTGATGGCGGTTCGCGCCAGGGTCAGAATTCCATTTTCTTTACCGCCTGCCTGTTGGCGGGTTGGCCGCCGCTTTAACACCGACCGCCAGGGTTGGAATGACCCCCTTAGTAAGAAAGTGTATTCCTTCAGCTTGAAAATGCTTACACATAGAGAAATGGGGTTGTATGAAGCCTGTGACAGATTGAGTTTGGCAAGTTTGTTCCCAAAAACAAAAGAAACTGTCTGGGTAAGTCTTGGTCTATCTACTACAAAAAACAGAGTATTGAAGTATTTCCCTGAAATGCAGTACCCTGCACAGTATGAACCAGAAAATACATATATTGTAAAATCAAATGTGTTGGATACATACTGTCCAATTAAGACGTTCACATCTAGAAGACAAGTGCCTTTAAGAAATTCTTCAAAGTTATAGATATAGAAGTAATGTAAGTGAAAACATAGAAGGGAAATATGCAGTAGGTGGATGTGGCGAATGCGCAGTGAAACAGGAAAAAAACATAGCTTCCAAACACCTGAGAGAAGAAAATGTTTCCAGTCAGCACTTCTTCAACTATTCAAACACTGGCGTAATGAATTGGAATTATTCGGGGATTAGGACTGCTATGAATATTGTTTTAATGCTGTCAGAGATAGTATTCAGTGTCCCGTGTGCACAAACAACTTACAAATGTTAAATGATGAGATAAAACAGGAAGAAATGATTGCTGCTGAGGTAGCTAAGGATAGTTCTCAAAGCACCCAAAGTTCAGCACTTTCAAGTCAGGATCTTCTTAGAAAACCTTTAATTGAAAATGAAGCTGCAGTAACTATGAATGAAGTGAAAACTGCCATGGAACAAGCTAGACAGGAATCTGTACATGTGGAACAGTTTGTTCAACAACTCAATAACGAACAGAAAGAGATTTATATTGAAGTGAAAGACAAAATAGAACATGGATTGTGACATGAGAACAAGCAATGCAATTGCTCATCATTCAAGCTAAATACTATTATATATTAGTGGTCTGGATGGTACAGGAAAAAGCTTTTTAATCAAAGTTATCTCTAGTTACCTACAGAAAACTCTAGATTCAACCGTATTGTCTGTAGTTACAGCACCTACTGGATTAGCTGCACACAATATCAAAGGAATAACTTATGCTACCAACAAACTGGAACACCAGACATTATCTGTTGAAGCTTGTCATGAGGTGGCAAGATTTTTAAAGAAAGTGAAGCTTTTAATTATTGATGAGGCGAGCATGGTCTCCAATCTAATGCTTGCCTTTGTTCACCTGAAAATGCAACAGATATAAAAACTGATTACGACATCTTGGTTGGAGGAAAGCATTTGACTGTTTTTAGAGACCTACTACAACTTACTCCTGTAAAAGGACAGCCTGTTTTTAAAACTCTTTCACATGAAGAGACTCAAAACTCATTGGTAAGTATTGGCAACGTAAACATGTGGCAATATTTTCAGTACAAGGAGCTTGGTAAAAAATATACATCAAGGCTCTCCCATGGAGTATGGAAACATTTTAAAGGAGCTTAGCGTAGGAGTTCTGACAGTGGAGAGAAAACTGATGTTGAAAAGTCAACTTATTAAGAAACTGTTTTCCTCTAAGAAGACGGCAGCAGAGCTAATGTATAACTTTTTTAACGATGGGGAAACATCTTGTTTCTTTGATGCCTACACTTCAAGGCTATGCTGCATTTAATGAAAAATTACTAAAACTTAAGAATGAAATTATTTTGGAGATTACTACTATTGACAACATGGAACACCAAGGAGGAATAGCACTGTTGAGTGAAAATTGAAATGTTAGAGAAATCTGAATATAGGACTGCTGGACTACAGAAGTGTTTACATGTCTACAAAAACTGTAGAGTAATTTTAAAACATAATTTAAATGTAAAAAAAGGCTTTATAAATGGTGCTATGGGTAAAGATTTTGATTTTATTAATTTTCCTAACCGTGGTGAGGTTGAATTCTTAGCTATAACGTTTGCGTGAAGCAAATTGGACAATGTGTTGTACGCTTTTTGCTTGTGAAAAATTTGTATATCCAACAAAAATAGTTTCCAGTTTGCCTTGCATATACATTAACAATCCTCAAGTCTCAAAGCTTAAGTGTTGATGCTGGATTTATTGCTATCAGAAGTACAGTTCTTAAAGAAGGAATGTCATATATAGCATTATCACAAGTTCAAACATTATCTGGTTTGTTTCTAGTTTTTGATGAGTAGAAGCTTAGTGCAGATTCAAATTGTGTGAGAGTACACCAGTATAAGAAGTAAATATGTTCCTCATTTAGGACAGCATCCTCTTTATGAGAAATAGGTATGTTATACTAAGCAAAAACAGACAAAACAATCATAAAAGACTATAGACAAGATAGAAAGCAAAGCTACATAAGAATGTATGAAGAAAAAAACACTGGAAAAGGATGGAGATATTGTAGGTTACCAGTTCGATAACACTACTGGTGTTAACTGCTATACTAATGTTGTTCTCAATGTCCTCCTCCATAGTCCACATGTTGTAAATGCAATCCAAGAAAAGCCACTGAACACATCGATCGAAGCACTGTTTCATTGCCTTCAATACTTATCTTGTGACAGAAATGTAATACATTCTCCTCGGGAATTCAACAACTAGTAGATCTGTAGTATTTACTCTAAATACTCAAAGAGATGCACAGGAATTTATTGTTGTGATCCTTGGAGTTTTAGAAGAAGATGATGTAATTTTGGATTACATATTTGGACCTGGTTCTACATGGAACCATGAGTATGAAGATTGTTGTTTCTTATCTACCACTAAAATCCAATCTGAGCGATTTTTGTGCTTAACTCTGTCATATTCTAAAAGTGTGTCTTTTGATAAGCTAATTAAAAAGAGTGACCAAAATATGACCCGTCCAGGCTGTAAATCAAGTGTATTCTCTACATTATAAGGAGGTCTGGTAAATACATTATAGCAATGTTTCAATGATGCAAAGCAGATGGAACAAAATTGGAGACTTAATTTCTGGAAGGATATACTGTACTTTGGCTATCTTTTTCCATAGAAGTCTAAATATTACATATAGACATTTTACTGTATATTTAAAGGCTCAAACTGGATGGACCAAACTCAATCACAGTGGTCTGCAATTCAGACAAAAACTGCCTTTCAGACTTCCTAATTCTTACCTACTATTCCTACAGCCTAAGTTCTAAGCAACATTTCTTGGAAAAAATATAAGATATTTGCCCTCACTATAACCCTGATGGTCCAAAGACAGCCAGGGTCGCTGTGGCCATGTCACTGCCGACGGGCCACTGGTGAATACCGCCTCATTAGGAGTTTGGCAGTTTGGCCGAAGCCAAACTGCCGAGCCTCCACCCATCCCAACACATTACCATGTTCCGCCGGGCTGGAGGTGGGAGAACTGTAGCATTTTCTGCTGGTCGCACTGCCAGAAAAAGCTGGCGGTCTTGCATCCTGGCGACAGGAGTAAGCATTCCTGTTGCCACTATACACTCACACACATGCACATACCCACACAAATGTACTCACATACTACTACACACACAAACACCCCCACTCACCTACGCACTTGCGTCATACACCCCCTTCACACTAACATTCATAGACAAATACTGCACTCACGCACGTATTGACTCTTCCATTCCCAGGTCCATACATAGTTTCACCCCCGCACCGCATACATACATTCACACCCCCTGCACCACATACATACATTCACATCCCCCTACCCCCTGCACCACATGCACGTACTCAGCTGCTCTCCCCTTTCACTCACACAAAGATGTACCCCCTCCCTGTCAACTCACACAAACATGCATCCCCTCCCTCGTCCACTCACACAAACACTCATCCCCCTCCTCATCTACTTACATACACATGCACACATGCACTCACCCCTTCCATCGTACTCACACACTCAATCGCTCACACCCGCACACACACACACACTCATGCACTCACCCCCACACCTGCACACACCACTCATGCACTCACCCCCACCCCATCCAATCCACACTCACTCCGTCCTCATCCAAAAACACTCACTCACCCCCTCCCCGTCTGCAAACATTAACTCACTCACCTCTCTCATCCACAAATACCCACTCACCCCCAACCCTATCCACAACAATAATTCACCCCACCCCATCCACAAACACTCACTCACCCCGCAGCCCCATCCACAAAAACCCACTCACCCCACCTATCCACAAACATTCAATCAACCCCACCCCATCCACAATCACTCACACATACAGAAACACACTCACAAACACTCCCCCTCCCTCGCAGTCATGACATTCAGACATGCACTCAAACACGCAGACGTGCACACACACACTCACACACACCCTCCCCGATGATCCACTAACTTCATCCGTCGAGGAGGTAGTCTGGGAGGGAACGGGTCTTGTCATTTCCACCACCGGCAGCGTCTTGCCATCTGGACACCGCCACACCGTATGGGTTGTAATACGGTTTGTGGTCTCTTTTTGGCGTGGTGGTACTGGTGGCAGTATGCCTCTGCACCGCTGACCACCACCACAACTGGTCTCAGAAATCCACCCGATTTTGGGCAGATTTCAGAGATGAGTCATATCAGGGCAGTCTTAAGACCGCCAGCACTGGTGGTATTTCGGCATCAGCAGTCTTTGGAAAAAAACAACCTAAGTTGTGATAAGTCTTCTCTGTTGACATATATACTGCTAAATATATGATTCAGCCTATCAGGGATCTTGTCTTCTCAAAGATATCAAAAAATGAAGGGTGGATAAATTTAGCCAAAAGGATTTTTGCTAAAATAAGAAATGTACAGCTTTCTCACTACATGTATTTTTATGGTGTAAGACTTTATTCAGCCTATCAGGGGTGATGTCAACAAAAAGATATAAAAAAATAAAGGGTGGATAATTTATGTTCTTAGGATTTATGGAAGAATGTTACCTTCTTTCTACGTTGCTCATCACTATTTAAGACATAATTTTGCCTATCAAGGGTGAAGTCAAGCAAAGGATATCCAAAACTAACTGTAGTACAAACACCTTCATAAGATTTCACTATTTAAGACTTAATTTTGCCTATCAAAGGTGAAGTCAAGCAAAGGATATCCAAAATTAATTGTAGTACAAACACTTTCATAAGATTTCTAGAACAAATTGACTATATAGACTTCTGCTTATGTGGAATATGTCTCCTTAAGACATCATTTGGCCTACCAGGGAACATGTCACCAAAGAGGTATGCAAAAATAAACTAAGGATGAAATAATTTTATAGGATTTCAGGAAGAAAATGAACATACATTTTCTCACTCTGTGGATTATCAATCTTTAAGGCATCATTTGGCCTATCAGGGGTGATGTCTACAAAAGGATGTGGAAAATGTAACAGTAGATTATATTTGTTTGTAGTTTTGTACGAGCTATTATAATAACCAAATTGTTCTTAACATAAACATTTTCAGAAAATCAGTGAATGGGCACTCATGCACCCATTCACTCATCAAGTAATGTAAAAAATGTAGTGAGTGCAGTTCACAGTATCATTTACTTGTGGTGAAGTACACAGGGGACATGCTTTTTTATACAATCTAAATGATTGTTTTTTACCCACTGTTCAATGATGATCACACAGTACTCTGTTTCTAGGTACTAATATAAATAAATTGAGAACAGCAAAGAGGAAACTACATATTTTAGTAATATGTGATATACAGCTATAGCAATATTTAATATATACTGATTTGTTTTGTATGTCATATAAACATCATACTAACATATTTATATTACTTTTTAACAGAATTTGCAGACATTTGTAAAGAAAACTTTGAAGATAATGGAGTGATAGAAAACTATTTGTTTCTGACGTGTATTGACCATTCTTTATTCTTATTCAGTATTCTTCATGTGTAATACAGTGTTTTCTGGTTTCTGACCTATGCAGTATCTACCACATAAACTCACTCACTATGTCATATAAGTACTCATATAGCAGTATATACATCATGTATTCATTCGCTCACTCATTTATTCACTCATTCACACATATATATGCTACCACATGTTCACACATACACCACCCATACAGTCATTAAGTGATCAATACATCACTAATACACTCATCAGTCATATATTAGTTATGTAGTCACATACTCACACATAGATCCACTCATGCCCCCACGTACCTAACCATATAGTAACAACTTCACTCTCTAATTCACTGATAACCGTACTCTTACACCCACTCATTCATATAAACAACCACTTAACTGCACACACTCATCCACTCACTAGCTCAGCTATACAGTCACTCATGCACCCATTCCCTCACTCAATTCCTCACTCATGCACCCACTGAGTCATTCATATGCCCAGTATAACTCCCACTAATTCACCTATGTAGGCACATATGCACCTACTCACTCACAGATACAGGAACTACATGCATAATTTCTCTCACCCATACTCTCACTTATCTACCCCGTCACACAGCTAATCAGCCACTCATAAATGTAGTCACTAGCACATACACAACTGATGCAACCTATCATTAACACATACACCTACTTATGCACTCACTCACCAATACAGTCACTTATGCAACAAGTCGCTCACCCATACAACCACACATACACCTATTCACTCACTCATACAGCCACTGAGACACCCTAATTGTCATCCATACAGCCACTCACATATCCACTGATTCACCCATACAGCCAGTCATGCATCCATTCACTGACCCATACACCTATTCAGGCAGCAATTCACTTGCCCATACAGTCACTCATACACCCATTCATTCACCTGTAAAGTCACTCATGCACCCAATCACCCATCCATATAATCACTTATGCACCCACTCTCTCACACATACAGTCACTCATACACCCATTCATTCACCCGTAAAGTCACTCATGCATCCATTCACTCACCCACACTCCTACTTAGACACCAATTCATTCGCTCATACAGTCACTCATGCACCCATTCTCTTATCCATACAACCACTCATGCATCTTATCATTCATCTATACATCCACTCATGCATCCATTCACTTAACCATACAGAATTTCATGCACCCATTCACTCACTTATGCATTCACTCATTCAAGCATTCACTCACCATACAGCCACTCATGTACGCATTCACACACACATACAACCACTCATGTATCCACTCACTCACCAATAAAAACAATTACACACCCAGTAATTCACCCATATAGGCACTCATACATCCACTCAGCTATCCATACAGTCTCTCATACACTCATTCACCTATACACTCACTGCCTCATAAAGTCTCTCACTGATAAAGTCACTAACATACCCAGTCACTCACCCATACAAGCGCTTTCACCCATGTCATCAGTGATGTAATATGTGAGGTCATAAGCAGTGCATAAACTGCTGAATTTCTATGCTTTTGTACATGTTAAATGTCAACCTAACTATAACGTCCCCGTAACCTTTGTTTTTTTTTGTGTGAATTTCCATGTTTTTTAAAATTCTATTTCCTAACTATAATGTCCCTGTAATCTTCAGCTTTTTTTCAGTGAACTGTAATCTTTGGCTTTATATATATATATATATATATATATATATATATATATATATATATATGTAAAGTTTAATGATAATGTGTAAATATTTTGTTTGTATGATGTCTGTCTGACTTTTATTTACCTATTAGTCAAATGTTTTTATCTATTGCTTGCAGCATGGACACAATTTTTACTTATATTTGGCATGAGAACCCGGAGACAAATACGGTGTATTGTTTCTATCTCTGTTCCACAGTCAATTATAATGTGAGTATTTAATGGTTCACAAATTAGCACTTTTGCTAAGTGACAAAGGCCAGAAACAAAGCAATTTGAACCATCATAAAATGTACATGCACAAATTTATAACAAGCATTTGCAATGCAATGGGTCTTGCATTTGCTTGAGTTAGAGCTATTAGCATTGTAAATTCCTAAATGGACTTTTATTGGTATATAATTTGAAAATGAAAAGTGGAACAGTTGACAGAAGCAAGCTGATTCAAAGCACCATCGCCATGAGCGTGAGTATGGGAGTTATTGTCTCCCTGTGTGAATGTCTAGAAAGGATCGCGGCTGGGATGAACGGCAAACCGAAACTGGAGGAGGGGCCACCACCTGCTGTTACAGGAGGAAGGGTGATGTAGTGTGATGGCCAACAAAAATGTTCACTACGTGAAATTGTCTGTGGAAGGGAACTCAGGACACAAAGGAGGGACATTTCACAGAATGTACCAAAAAAAATGAAGCATTTAAAACAAGCATAAAAACAATGAATAGCAAGAGTGGGCGTGGTTAAAAGCCCACAAAGAGATTACAACAGGCCAGAGCGCTTGCGCACTCGACCCTAAAAAGCAAATGCAGGCTTTAAAAGGTTTGCTTACCAGAAGTCAACAACACTGATTTAACCTCTACCTCTGGCCTGGCGCCATTATAGACATTTCATTTTTCTAGGTCTGATCTGATTTAAACCCAAGTTAGTGTTTTCTTTACTACCCTTGAACAAATGATGTGGTCTACAGGTTGAAACAATGCGTCTGATGTCATTATTGATACCAGCCCCCTGCCTTGTAGGCAGATTTATAAACCCATATCTTGCTCAGTTTAGGTAAATCCATAGAATACTCCCATGGAGTTAATGATTTATCTTAGAATTCCAGGCCTTGCGACCTCCAAATTATAATTATAATTCAACAACCTCTGATAGTATTTAAATAATTGAATCATCAGGGCCAGTTCCAATCGTACTCCACTATTTATAGACCCTTTTAGAAGTCCTAATAAACTTTTCCAAATTAAGAATTCCTAAACTACATATATTCGCTTTCCAGCCCACCACCACCTGAAAGCTTGTTTCTTAGGAAACATAATTAGTTTTTTTTTTTTTTTTCTATATGAACAATTAAGGTCCTCATTTAGATCTTGGCAGATAGAATACTCCTTTACAAACATGATGGATATCACGTCCGTCATACTAGGATCCCCATAGGTTATAATGGGATTGTAATATGGTGGACGGAATATCCCTTACAGAATATTCCCCTTAGCCAAGTTCTAAATCAGGACGTAAATCATTAGGCTCACAGTATTTACCAAATCCTTTAATTTTTCACTGTAAACCTATTGGTGTCAAATTTAACAACACTGTGTCTTCAGCATAAAAAAGATGGGATAAAGCAACATCCACTGGTTTGGGAGGAATGCATGAACTGTCCCCAGAGCCTCTATGACATCTGCTGTATAAGGGGAAAACAGCAAAGGTGCCAGAATACAGCACTGCCACAGTCTGTTTGGTGCATAGATTTTCTGAGTCAGTGTCCCATGGCTTTCCCAGCTCGACCTATGTCCAGGAACCTCCGATGCAGTCTAATAAGCAGATTTAATACATCTGGTAGAATGGTCCTATCTGATAGTTTTTTCCACAGCCATAGTTTGGCTCTTTTTATTTTGTCAAAAATTAATGTTAGGCATATAAACACATTATAAACAGGCTGATTTTCTACTATCGATTTTAGAGCCAAACATCCATCTTTTGAGCGCCCTGCCAATGACCTCAAATGGGTAATTGGCATGATTTATTCGATCCCCACAAATTGTATCAAGCTACTTAATAAATGTTGAGCATAGATTTTCTTTGGTATATTCAAGAGGGTGATCATCCTATAGTTACCAGGTATATCTTGTTTTCCTTTTTTGTAAAGAAGGATGCTGAAACTCCCATTCAGGAGTACTTGCTTGTATTTTTCTCAATAACAGTGTTAAATAATGGAGCCAAAACGTGTGCCCACAAATTGAAGTCTAATTTCAGAATTTCAGTCAATAAACCAGCTTTGCCTTGGGATCGTGATGGCTTCAATTTCTTGATTAATTGTTCTTTCGCCAAAATTGGCAGTGGGCTCACAGCTCCAGCTGTGTTTTCCACCTTTCTTCGAATATATTGAACAGGGGCACTTGGCCTTCAACTGTTTCGCCCTATCCTTTTGTACTATACAACGCTTCCTCTGCTACTGGGTGTGACACAAATAGTTTTATGCTACCCATTGATTTTGCTATCAAATCACAGAATAGTTTCATCTTACCATTTCATAAAACAGCAATTATTTTACTCCATCTCTGTTCTTTCTCATGCCACACAACTCACCTTACTTACTTTCTATATTCTTTTCCTCTGGGCTTGATTTCCAGTTTAACTAAACACCTCTCACATGTTTTTAATAAAAATTGTCTTCGATTGATCTTCCTTAGGTGGATAATTCTTCCTGGCCCTCAGTTCTTTATTTATATTCGTATTTGATTATTTTCTTATAAGATTAATTAAATCTGTGTAGTCCTTAATTTTATCTTATTTATTACTTGTTATGTAATAACATAATAGCTCTTTTATCTGCTTAACTCTTTACCCCT
Organism: Pleurodeles waltl; assembly: GCF_031143425.1. Lineage (NCBI taxonomy): Eukaryota > Metazoa > Chordata > Amphibia > Caudata > Salamandridae > Pleurodeles > Pleurodeles waltl. The sequence goes on along the minus strand of NC_090437.1, from coordinate 829,123,545 downwards.
TTAATCTTAAGGACCAAACCATTCTACTTTGATTTTTAATTTTTGTAACTAGTTTTTCATGCCAAGCTGGTCTCTCCTTTACTTTAAGCTCAAACTCCATCAGTATGGGTTTGTGATCACTTCTAAATTGTTCTCCAACAACAAAATATTTTATCCAGTGGATGTTAAAGGAGTTAATTGCAATATCATCTAACACAGAGCCCACTCTTCAGTTATAAAATATTTTCTTCGCAGGCTGATCTTTACAAAATCTTCCATTTACTACAGGTAAGTTGTTAGAAATAGGGGTCCTGGTTGGCTAGGGTACACTAGGGTAGGCACCTCAGCCAGACAGGGACCACCACTCTAGTCAGGGCAAGGGAGCTACGCACCCAAGATAGCCCCTGCTCCCCCCCTTAGCTAGCTTGGCACTAGCAGCCAGGCTTATCCCAGAGGCAATGTGTAAAGTATTTGCACAATACACACAACTCTAGTAACCCAATAAATTCAACACAAAGAAAACTCCACAACAAGTTATATAAAAATATACTGCATTGCCTAAAGCATTATTAGACCAAAAACAACATGTATCAGTAGTATCCTGCTACACAAGCAGTTGTCACAACATCACACAAGTTACTAGTACTCTACAAAAGCAAGCAGCAGTCAGGTAAACACATAGGTTATTACTATTCTGCAACACAAGCAGTAGACAGGTCATCATTATCACCAGCAAAACTGTACTTCCAGTGTATTTATTCTCAATGTACCACCGGATGCCTCTCATATTTGTACCTATCATGTCATCCTGAATGGTTGGAGGTAGATAGACAGTGACAACTATTAGTCGCTTTCTCCTCTTTGCTCCCATATGATCTCCTAGTCTCCCTTAGCCCATTAATGTGATTACCAAGAAATCCTCATGTTCTCTTAGGATTCTCTCCATCTGGATATGTACCTTTACCACAATCATAGTGGACAGGCCACCTAGAGAGTGTCCAAACATCCCTCTTTTTGCCTGCAATGAATAACATTTATTTTCCTGGAATATCACATCTTCAGATTCCCATGTTTCTTGCAGGGCAAGTACTACATATTCCTTTTCTTTTGAAATTCTGTTTAAAAACTTCCCATTTCTTCTTAGTCCTGCAATATTCCAGACAAATATCCCTATATGCTTAGCATGAGGTATAATGTAGTTTTGTAACTCTGCCTTCGGGGAAAATTGTCAAAGCTCTCCAATCCCAGTCTTGAAGTGCTTCTTTGACTTCTGATAACTGGTCTTTACTAAGTATATTCTTCTTTCTTTTCCTGGTTTATTTATAATTAATCACTCTATCATTCAATTAATTTTCTCAGAATCAAATTTATTTTTCTAGATATTCCATTAGGCTTACTTAGCTGGCAGTGACCTATATTATTCCAGTTCTGCCAAAAGACATTTCTCCGTGGTATACCTTCACATTAATTTTCATACACATCATATCCTACGCATCTTAATTAATCAATAACTGACAGGACTAAATCAACAAATACCCTTGAACTTACATTATACTGCTGGACTCAATTGATCTACACTTGTCATGCCACTTTTTTGGGAGTAGGACTTATTTGGTATCTATAAAGGAGATGTTGACTAATTTTGTTGTATTACAGAAATTTGTCAATATCCTTGAGTGATTAAGAAATTGATCCTTTTCCGTATTGTGAAACATTTCAACCAGTTGAAGCTTAAGAGGCTCTTTTCAAAGTGAGTTAGGTTCCAAGTTAGAGACTCCTCCCACTTTCTGCTGATTAATATCCTGAGTCAATTTTCTGGTCCTACATTTTTTATGTCCCGCTCTCACCATGTCTTTGAAACTTGCACACTCTTTTCAAGGCACTCCCCTAAGGTCTTTTCCATGGCTCCCTGATTTTTTTTTAACCTATTATTCAATCCGATGTTATATAATAGATCCAACTGCTTACACATTTTATCCTTGGTTTGAGATCTAACAAGTGTGTCAGGATTGCTGTTGTAATTTCAATATTTATTTCAGAGTCTCTAACCATCTTTCTTCAGCTGGAGTATGGCTTCTAAAATCTAAGATAGTGCAACATCAGACCCTTGCATTTGTATAATAACAGGATCACTTGTGCTTTGTACAATCACTTTTGTTGGTTCCTTATGCCCTGTAATACTCAAACTGTCTCATGATATTACACTCTCTTCCTCCAGCGAACTATCCGGTGTATAAGATAGGAAGTGACGTCTTGATTGTGTTGGATTCTCTTTGTGCTCTTGGTTCCTGCAAAGGGGTGATCTATTTAACTTGGGGCGAGTTGTTCTTTGTAATGACCCCACCTCTATCTTTTCTGAGACCATAGTGCAAAATAGAATTTTCATAATGGCTGTTTGTGTATTCTCTGCAGGAAAAAAGTTCCAAAAAGTGATTTGTCACTAAGATTGTTGAATCACAACTGTGCTCTTGGTTGTTCCACCTCTGCACCCTCTAAATCCAGTGCTGTGATGCTAGACCCATATCTAAATTTGTAATTGGATCATCTTTATTATCTGTCACCATACCTTTTAAGACCCACTCCCCTTCATCATCTGGCACTGGATGGAATAGAGCATGAACTTAAAATTTCCTACGTGGATATTCTCTCTATCCCAGTTTCCCAAATTCTAGGTTGGTCAATTTTTGACTGCATGCTGGATATTACAATTTCTGGTATATGGGTTCAATTCTTTCCATCACAAATTGTGTACAACTGTTATTCTTCTTAGGGCTGGTTAATGTATACACTGTCAGTTCTAAGTCCACATCTGCTAACTGCCCAGATCTGTGTTCTTCTATAACATATTTTAGTAACATTTAATCTCCCATTGATTTATCTTTCTTGTGTTGCTGACTTTACCACTACTACAACTTGCATTGAAACAGGCACTGAGCTTTTTGAGCCGTTGATTTTAAAATACCGGACAGAGCATATTCCTTCACAGGACTATGGCTCTCATTACGACTTTGGCAGATTTTTTGTAAGACCGCCAAAGCCGCAGGCGCTGAAAAACCACCCTGTTACGAGTGATTTAAGAATTCCACCCGAAATCGTAATACAGTGTGGCGGTGTCCTGATGGTGGGGCGCTGCCGGTGGTGGAAGCACCTGGACCTGTCCCATCTCAGACAACCTGCTTGACAGTCGTGAATGCGGGGGGGGGTTTGTGGAAGAGTGTCTGCGTGGGTGAGTAATTGTGGATGGGGTAAGGGGGTGTGTAAGTGTTTGTGGATGGGGAGGGGGTGAGTGAATGAGTGTGTGTGTGCAGGTGTGAGTGATTGAGTGTGTGAGTGTGATTGAGTGGATAGAAGGAGTGAGTGTGTGTATGCATGAGCATGTGTATGTAAGTGAACGGTGGAGGGGGTGAGTGTTTGTGTGAGTGGATGGAGAGGGGGTGAGTGTTTATGTGAGAGGATGGGGAGGGGGTTTGTGTGTTTGTGTGAGTGAACAGGGAGAGCAGGTGCATGTGTGTCAGTGGACGGTGAGAGTGGGTGTATGTGGTTCAGGGGGAGAGGGGTGTGAATGTATGTCTGCGCTGGGGAAGAGGTGGGAGGGGTCAGTGAATGTCTGTATGAGCTGATGGGAGAGGGAGAGAGGGGCGAGAATGTGGGTATGCGCTGGAGGGGGGAGTGGGTCTGAATGCGTGTCTGTCAGCAGTGTTGGTATATGTAGGTCAGTGTGAATTGGTGTGCATGACACGGTTGCGTTGGTGAGTGGGTGTGTGTTTGTGTGTAGAAGTGTGTGAGTGCCTTCGTGCAGGTATGTAGAAGTATGTGTAAGTGTATTCTGACAACAGGAATGCTTATTCCTGTTGCCAGGATAGAAGACCGCCAGCTTTTTCTGGCAGTATGACCGTCAGTAAAATACTGGCGGTCTCCTGCATCGTAAAACCGCCAGCGGTAATACAGCATCCACCGTTCTGGAGGTTTTCTCAGGGAAACCGTGGTCACTCAGGTCTCACCCGTTTCTCTCAGTTACATTAGTCTCACATACACAATGACAAACAGAGCCAGCATAGGTTTAAACAATGTTTTAATAAAGCGACTGCAACTTAGATAGCAAAGCATGAACTGCAATAACCAGGCTGACACAGCATGTCAAGATTAAAATTGTGACAAGGAGAGTAAAGCATATAAATAAAGCTACCATATTGTCACTGGAGTCAATAGACTAATTCCTACCTAGGCTATACTATAGCACAGCATGTTAAGCTCTAATTATGCCCTTAAGGTTCCCCTGGGAAGACATCATCCCCCATACCTGAGCAAAGGCCTGAAGTCTGCATAAGCAGTTGTAGCAAAGCACTCAGCAATCAGCATACAGTTGTGGTTCTCTGGCTGGAATCTCCTTCTAATGTGTAAGGGACAAAGAAGTGTTTTTATAATAAAATAGCTGATGTTCTGAGAAAATGTCCCTTCATAGGGATGTGTGTTTTCTATGAATATCAGAGACAAAACTCCAAACCAAGTTCACCGTCAACCTATCTTACTGCAGCCTTGGAAGAAGCACAGAGTGAGCAAGAATGTCTTGTTTGAGAACAGAGTGCTGGCCTAGGCGAAAACAGTTAGATAGAGAGAAAATAAAACAAGACCGTAAAAGTGGCTATTGTAATAATAATAATGCGAGTCAATTAAATTATATCTAGGTTAAAGTGCACAGCGGCAGGCCTAGTATGTTAAAATAACGTGCACAGAGCTATAACTAAAATGGCTACACAACAAAATAAAGTGAATTAAAACAGCACATTCATTTATGCAGCTAATACATATTTAACATTCTAAACCATAAATGCAATATTAATAATCTATGTCAGTGTTCATGTTATAGTAAATTCAAAACAAAACAATTCTGTTAACCCATCGATGTAACTATAGTGTATAACTATATTCTCTATATCGGCAAATCACTTTTTAAAAATGCTTCTCTTTAGAAAACTATGATCGTTTTATGCAAACAATTAACATGATAAACCATAAGATGGAAATGAATTTATCTGTTAAAAATAAACTTACAAGGCTATACCACCTGTCTTTTGACTAGAAACCTACAGTAAATGCATGTTAATATAGCTTTCCAGTGCACCACTTACAACAAAACTATCAATACTTTGAGTAACAAAATGCATAAAATGTCAAACTTAAATGATCGCTGTGACATTACTGGCAAATAAAGACATCACACAAATTATAATTCCTCATTTCAATGAGACATCTCAACATTTTGGCGGTTATTGCAGGCAAGATCTTCTGGATTTCTCTAACTGCTTGATGTCACTGTCATATATGCATTGCCTAGTCACCATCTCTAACTCCTGTCTTCTATCTCCTCTGCTTCTTCTCATATTTTTCAGTTTCTTAATAAACTTAAAAGACCAATTGCAACTAGGGCATGCACGGCTATAATCAACATAGGCCTCAAGATGGTACCAACAATACCTTTCCCTAGGCTCTTAAGCCACTTTCCAACTGCTGAAAAACAACCACCTACTGCTTCCCAGGCACTTGTTGCTTCTAACACCTTCAGATCCTTTTTTAATTCTGTCATGTTTCAAAATATACTCCCTCAGCTCCTTACTAATATCAGGGATGTAAGCGCAACGCTGTTGATCTTGAACCATTTTGCAAACTCTGCCCTCCCTTGCGAGAAAAATTTATACTTTGAGATGGTTTTGTAAACCCATTGATGTTACAGCAACCATTGCTGTGCCTATTAACAAATAGGCAACTGCTGTATCTGTAGAAAGCTTAATTACTATTGTTGACAACTTATCTTATCATTCAGAATCACATACTGATGGAATTATGGCACCAGAATTATCACCTACAATCTCTTAAGCACTGGCACTTCTCTTAATTCTGGTGTTTGATTTCTCATCTCAGACAGGGGCATTGCAATTCTACACATGATAAATCTTTAGACTACTCCTAAATAACATGTACCATACCAGCCTTTTGACCGCTTGTAATAGGCATTTTCCCCACAAATTAAATAAATATCGGGTTGGCAGTGTCTTGTTGGCTAACATAAGATTTCAAATACCCTTAAAAAAACACAAATGTCTACATTCACTAGTACCTACATAAATTGTGTCAACTTTCAATTTATGTCTATATACAGATAATTTCCCTACATGTTGCCAATCTAAGGCTAAGAATCATTGGTGTCCTGCTAATGAATGAGCTCTTCTCTTTTCCAACTTGGTAACTCGGTTTCATAGTTCTTGTGTCTTCAAATTGTCGAATGAATTATTTTTCTACTGGGGTAAGAATGCAGGTCATGTTATTTCTATGGGCAAAAAATGTTCCACAAGTCAATGTAGGTTCTTAGAAACCTCCTACTGTGTCAATGTTTTTCCCTTTAGCGATGCTGCTGAAGTACTTCATGATAGGGACAATAGAGAAAACCACATCATAATTGGAATAATAATATTGATAATACGCCTACTGATATAAAAGTGGTAACAACTGGCTACAGAAAATTCCATAGGTTAAGGGAATATTATGATTTATGATTCCTTCACTAACTGATGACGGCAACTGGGACCACACACAGCAATCTCTAACCTCCATTGTGTTTACATATTCGTTTAGCAATCTATAACAAGCATTTGTGGACAAATCACCTTGGAACCATATGCAAGTAACTCTTTCTCCTTGCATCATTTGCGGCATTTGTATATCTAACCTTCTCTGAATCACTAAATGTGGGAAAACTCAGTCCAATGAACAATAATAATATGATTATTATGACTGTTACAACTAACACTCCTACACATATTTACCTAAGCGTGCTCCTTTTGTTTTCAGTAGACTCCATGACTTCTCTAATTGAAGACCAATAATAAAATTGAAAAGCAAAACTCAAAAATACAAATGTGGCTGTAGAATATCAGCTGTCTCTCTCAGTCCTTTTTATTTTGAGCAAAGCAAATATAAAAAAGAATAGTCTCTTGTGCCAAAAGGTGTAAATTATATCACTAAAAGTTAATTGATCTTTTAGAAACTTTTAGCAAATGTTCAAGAAGTCTCTAATAAAAGTTCAAGGGTTTCTAATAAAAGCACAGCTCGTAATCACTAATAATCACTTCTAGGATATAGGGGCTCATTATGACATTGGCGGTAAATACCACCTACCGCCGCGGTGACGGCTGTCAACAGACTGCAATGGTGGCTACCATCAGTCCACCATATTATGAGCACTGCCTGACTTCTGCTACAATAAGGGAAGAAATCCGGCAGTGCTCATGCTGGTGGATGGTGGTAAGCTGGCGCTCTGCCAGTAGAATACCACCAGCTGTATTTTGACCAGATATACGGCCTGGCAGTGTTCTGCTGGTGGTAGCAGTGCCCCTTCCTGTTCCCTGCTGGACGACCTCCTCGTCAGACATGGTAAGTCGGGCGTCCGACAGCGGAGGGGGGGTGAGAGGGTAGGGGTGTTGTGTGTGTGTCTGAGTGTGTGAGTGCATGTGTGAATGTGTCTGTGTGTTGTGTAGTTTGGGTGGTTGTATGGGTATGAGTGAATGTGTGTAAGAATGGTGAAGTGAGTGCATGTCTTCATGTCAGTGTGATTGTGTAAGAATGTGTGTGAGTTTGCCTGTAAGTATGCATGTATGATTGCGTCTGTGTTTGTGTATCGGGTGGGGGGGTCTTTGTGTATGGGGGTAGGGGAGTTAGTGTGAGTATAGGGGATGGGTGGGGGGTTGAGTTTGGATGGAGGGTGTGAGGGGTGTCAGGTGAGTGTTGGGGGGCTGGGGGAGCCACCTACCAGTGACAAAGAAGGAAGTCCTACCGCCATGGTTTTTGTGGCATTGCTAACGTCACGAAAACCATGGCGGTAGGCCGGCTCATAATGCCATGGGTGGTACTATGTCAGTCGCCAGGCTGGAGGTAGACATCTCCGGCCCAGCGGCTCATACCGGCATGGCGGTATGAGTAGAGAAGTGGTGGGTTGGCTGCAGCCAAACCGCCAATCTCATAATATAGAGGTATGTACCACCAGCCTGTTGGCGGTACTACCGCCATATTAACCCTGACCACCAGGGTCATAATGATGACCATAATGTCTTTGTTCATAACCCAGTAATGACATTTCAAAGTTCAGCTCTACCGCAATCACAAACTCAAGAATGGGGAACTGGATTTGAATTGTTAAAGCAAAAGGTTGCAAACTCAATCTCCCATTTATTTGAGGCAAAGTATGTCCACTCAGGTGCTGAGAATGTTTGACTGGGTACTGGGTTCTTCTTTTCAATCTTCAAGTTACTCAACTTCCAGCATCACTGTCACTTTCACCTGTATTCACAGTTTTTTCAGCAATCATTGGGGTCACTTGTTTAGCTAGCACAGTCTGCTCACCTGGCCAATTGATTCCTGGTACAGCTCCTTTTACTACAGCATATTTTTCTTTATCAGAATCTGAGCTTCGATGTGCCAATTGATTATGTCTGGACCTTTCTGTACCAACCACTGCTGCCGACTCTCTCAGATACCCCTCAGACTGCAATTGTGATGTACTTGCTATGTGTCCAGCCCCGATAGCTTGACTAACCTGATCCCTCTCACTCACTGTAACCCACTCAATAGGAACAGGTGCTGTATTATTTAGGGGACCTGGAACTTTGCAAGTGTGGCTCCCATGCACCCAGTTAGATAGACCAGTGCACTTCACAACTGTTGTATGTGGTGATCTTCCTTCCAACGTGTTTCCAAGCAGAATTTCCTCAAATGCATTTTCACCATGACCCTGTCACCTGGATACCAGTCATGGCAGAGCTCCTGCTGAGGTTGTACGGTAAGTTCTCCAACCTGAGGAGACACAGAATGAACCATGTCAGCTAGACCTTTGCAATAATCTTGCACCAAATCATCTGTAATATTCACAAGTGTATTCGCAGGCACAAATGGCAATCTCATGGCTCTCCCTATGATTATTTCATGAGGGACCAAACCAGTCTTTTTGTTGAGCGTACTAGGCATACTCATCAGAACAAGAGACAATACATCTGGCCATTTCAACGTTGGGAATGCACACACTTTTGCCAGTCTGGACTTCAGATTGTCATTATCCTGCTCCCCAATCCGGAAGCCTCAGGTCTGTAACTGCAATGTAGGATTTGCTCAACTTGCAATGCTGTACATAATAATTTAAGGACCTCACTGTTGAAGTGCATCCCTCAATCTGAATCTAGAGGAGTCAGGAAGCTGAACCTTGGAATCAATTCCCTAAGTAACAGCTTCACTACTGTGAAACTTTAATTCCTCCTGGTCAGGTAGGCTTCAACCCAATGCAAGAAAATGCACATAACAACCAATATATATCTCAGTCCATTGTATGCAGATAATGAAGTCTAACTTCATTCTGTTGAATAGACCTCTTGATCTGCCTATGTGACTCAGTGTAACTATAGTGTATTTCCCTACATTCATCTGCTGGCATGTGACACATCTATGACATGGCTTCTGCTATCAATCTGAATCTGTGGTAAAACCATGTCTCATATAGGTCTCATCATTGCATCAGAACCTATATGAGCCTGTTCATGATATTGTCTAGCCGTGGGTGATAACAAACTTTTTGGCAACACAGCTCTTCCATCGCTTGAAAGCCAAATATCATCTTCATCCCTTTTGACACAACCTGCTCTAACCAATTGTGTTGTTCCTCTTTAGTCACTTCTTCCTGCAATCTTTTAACTTCTTCCCATGTATCAACAACAGTTAACAGGCAATGTTGACAAGTCTTATCACTTAATTCATTGTTCCACTCCCTATTTAAAGGAAGTGCATCTTAGTGCGCAATAACTTGTCACATTGTCTTCATCTGTATTTTTCAATGTTACATAATCAGTGGACTTTCAGCGTGCAGCACATTTCACAACAGCAATTTGGGCAGGCAATTGTAATGCATTCAACAAATTATGGACATTATCCACATTCCTAATTGGTGAGCAAGAAGAGGCCAAAAAGCCTCTTTGGGACCATAACTGATCGAAGTCATGGACAAGACCAAAGCCATATAGACTATTAGTGAAAATTGTCACTTCATCTTTTCAGAAGCACAGCATGATCTAGTAAGAGCAATTAATTGGGCTACTTGGGCAGAAAAGACTCCTTGAAGTCAGGAAGTTTTGATCACCCCTGACACTGGGCAAACTGCATATCCAGCTCTCTGTGTACCATCTTTGTCTCTTAAACAGGAGCCATCAACAAATATGACATAGTCATTTTCAGTTAGGGGAATATCTTGAATGCCAGGTCTCAGCTTGGTCCATAGTTCAGTAACATCAAGACAGTCATAATCTCGTCCAAACAATAATTTATATTTTCAGCAGGGGTAGGTAACAAGTATGCAAGATTCAACACCATGCTTTTCTTAAAAGTATTATTGGGTGTGGCAAGGATGACCTGTTCATAATGGGTTAAACACGCACTGGTGAGCTGTTGGGTCTTGGTTCTTGTTAACAATATTTCCACAGAGTGAGGATCAAAAACATTCAGGGGGTGACTCTTACCAATGCCTTTGCACTGTTCAGTGCTGATGTTCACTGCAGCAACTACCTTGAAGCAAAGAGGCAAAGCTGAAGCCACAGAATCAATTACGGCAGAAAAATAAGACACAGGCTCGTCTGCACCTCTGTGCAACTAAGTCAAAACTGAGCGAGCACATCCCTCCCTCTCACAGCTGTACAAAGATAAACATTTGTTATAATCAGGCATTACCAGACCAGAGGCACAACAGAGATTTTCTCTCAGCTCTGTTAAGGCATGTTTGCAGTTGCCATCTAATGGTACCAGATCAGGCATATCTTTGTGTCCGCCTCTGTAAAAGGGAAAGGTTTGGAATTCACAGACAACAGTAGCCAATAAACATTCTGACTTCTTTCAGAGTGGTAGGGGGATTCATTTTAAGAATTGCTGAGATTCTTTCTTGTGACCTTGCCTACACATTTCTCAATATGGTGGCCTAGGCACAGAACTTGTCTCTGACAATACTGGAATATAAACGGAGAACCTTTATGTCAGTTATCTCCTAAATGATTATAAAATGTAATTGTGTCTTGCCTACAGGATTATTGAGTGTTTGATGCCATAAGTAGGTCATTAATGTATTGGAGCATGACTGAATGGTAGGGCCTTTTGAGGGAGTCGAGGTTTTTTTCAAGATCTGATTAAAAATTTAGGGCTCACAGGAAACCGTTGTAGAACTCAGCATCCTGTCAAAACACAACTGCCAAATTGAAATGCAAAGAGAAACGGGCTCTCCCCTTGGAGTGGTATAAAGAGAAATGCTAGGTGAAGGTCAATTACGGTGAACCATTCTGCTTCACATGGAATTTGGAATAAAATCACTGCTGGATTCGGTACCACAGGACAACATGGGACCACAATTTTGTTCACTTTTCTTAGGTCTTGGATTGTGCAGTATTTTACATTGGGCTTTTGCAGTCCCAATTTGAGACCGTTACATGGACTTCCAATTATTTATTTCAGGATCCCCTGTTTCATTCAACAATTTATCAAGGGAAAAATCCCTTCTATTGTCTCGGGTGTCATAATATATTAGGTAATTTTCAGATATATTGCATTTGACTTCACTGTTATTTTTATAGGCTCAACTCCTGTGATGAGTCCTATCTCTTTCCCTGAAAAATACCAAACTTCAGGTGACACAGTGTCTATCTGATCCTTGGGCAAATCATTAAATGACAGCATTGGGTACAGTTTCACAATTTTAGATGGTGTTTCATTATCATTTGTCTGGATTTCAATTTCACGGGGTGGGCATCTAATTAAACAATTTAGCTTACACAACAGATCACGTCCTAACAAAATTACAGGGCTAGAATTGCAGACCACAAACTGATGCTCATCCTCAAAGGAACCTATTTTTACAGAGACAGATTATTTTACTGGGTTGGACAGTTACATATTTGCATCTCCTAAAACCTGAACTCTCCTTCAAGAAAGGGGTACATTTGGTACTTCTGCTGTTCTTACTGGAAGGAGTTACTTTTCCAGATCCATGGAAGACACAGCTCCTCCAGTCCAAGTTGTGACTTTTCATTTTGTGAATTGTAGTCTTGTATATCCCAATACAAAGCCAGGCCTACAAGTAGCAGAATGATATTTACAAATATAGACTTGAGTAGTTAGTCACACATAGACCAGAGAAGATTGGCAGCTATCTGGAATGGATTCACTGCAGGAACCTGGAGGAAATAAGGTTTAATGTACTTAGAAGCAAGTCACAAAATTTCACATTTAATCCCGACTTTTTGTAACTTGTCTCAGATTTTGTGATGTGACCTATAGTCTAATCGGTCATATCACTGTATTTCCAGTTGCAGTGGTCACAGAATGACCTGTCTAATGAACATTAATCAGGCAAGTCACTATTTGCAATCTCTTGTGATTGCTTACAAACACAGGGATGGTGGCCTGCAAGGTGCAGCAGACCACCACTGCTGTGTTTCAAATCAAGAATTTAAAAAATGGTGCTACTTTAAAAAAAAAAAAAAAAGATTCCCATCTGTGAAAACAGACTGTGTGGCTTTTGGTTTAAGAAGTTAAAAAAGTATGCAACACATGCAGCGATCATTAGGTCCACCTCAAATTTAAAGAGCATGTGGCTCTTTTTTAGATTTTCAGCCATCTTTGCAATAGATGGTCAGACTTCTTTATGCTCCTGTATGTCAACAATGTACAGATTTGTAAGGTAAGTCATTCTTCATTTATTCCCGCTCTTCATTAATTTCAATAACTTACTTAGACAAGGCATTCACTTGGCTTTGTATCTCCAAGCCGTTATCTTCCCCATCACAACAACTATGTTCTATTCCAACACTCAGTTCATTAACCATTACAACTTGTTTCTCAATGCTAACATTTTGTGATTTACGAGGAATAATGTGGGTTGGTGTGAGATCTTTATTTTGTGTAACTTCCCTTGTTACAAATGTTAATATATGCTGGAGAGGATACTTTCTTTCCTTTTTCTGATTGTTCAGCTTGACTGCCTTCACACTTTTTATCTCCTTTCACAATTACTTTGTACCTTATTTTCTTATTCCTTTACCTGGTACATCCCCTGAACTCCAATCTTTGTCTAATGTGTGACATGGCTTTGATGTTTTTTTATATTGATGCATATAATACAGGCCTTCTGTATGCTAACATGGTCTCTGTTTGTGCACCAAATGCATTGAAGTGTATAACGGAAGTATAGGCCGGCTCATTTTCATCCAAGAATCATTCCATTTGTGAAAACTAATAAAACGTGTTCAATTGTCATGAATTCTGGGACTCCTATTAACCCCAAAAAAGCTATGCAAAAAATACAACTGCTAAAATATGGTCATGAGGAGAATTGACCTTGCAAGATCTGCCCTGTAGGAAGGAAATGAGCTATCAAATAGTCTGAATAAAAATAAAGTTCACTGTCCCGTTCAGTAAAATAGAAGCCAAGCACCAGCTGACCACTCTTCGCTCCTTTGAGCATCATATACGAGAAAGCTTAATAAGATACCTCTAATTGGGTGTGGTTATACACCTGGACAGGTGCAGGAAGGGAAGCTAAAAACAGATTTCCAACTTCAGGCCCAATGGCATATAGAGATATACACAAAATTGCTTCTTATGGCATGGCATATGCTAATAAATTAATTCACCTACAAATATAATCAGGTAGTTATAACTCTGCTATTCTGTTTTAGGTTCAACCCTATAATAACTGATAAAACTGCACAGAAAGGGAAAAAAGTCCTCATCATCGTAAACATTTGAACCCCGATAAACACCTGCACAACCACACACTTAAATACCATTCAAATCAAAGAAGGGAACGTGGGAGAAATTGAACCATTTGTATTTCTTCCTGGAGTGACCAACACAAAGTGACTTTGTTGTACAAGGTTGCAGCAAGAAAGACTGGTCCAGGATAATTCCACTTGAGTGTTGTTTTTTAGGGATGTCACTTAATATTGTTTCTTCTTGCTTTTGTTTCGTTCAGTTTTGTGCGCTTGGATTAACAATGTGAGGGTTAGAAGCATATTTATGCCAAACTAATTATTTTATAGACTGTAGATAACATGGGAATGCTAAAATAATATCTGGGCCCTCATTACAACCCTGGCAGTCGGTGGTAAAGCTGCAGTAAGACCGCCAACAGGCTGGTGGAAAAAAAATGGAATCACGACCGTGGCGGAAACCGCCAACAGAGACAGCCACTTAAACACTCCGACGGCCACAATGGTACAAACAAACAGCTTGGCGGTCACCGCCAACAGACAGGCGGAAGACAATGTACCGCCCACACTATTATGACAGGCCAATCCGCCACCTTTTCCGGGGCAGATTCAACGCGAACAAAAACACGGCAGAAACAGGACTTGGAAGGGAAAACTCTCACCTCTACACACCCCTCGAGGAACCAGGACTCCATGGAGCCGGAACTCCAAATCCTCCCTGCGATGATCTTCCTGCTCCTCTACCAGGAGGACGACTGACGGCGGCGACGACCACGGTGAGTTCTACACCTATGACACAGGGGAGGGGGAGGGAAAAGAGAGTGACACACACATGCAACACGCAAAACCCCCACCCCCACCCTCACCCACAACACACACAGAAAATACATGCTGAAACGTTACATTTCCCCCCCTGACCCCCCTGTGGAAGAACGCAAGGACAAAAGGAAATGATTTGAACGAATGTAATCAAGAACATCCATTATTTAGAAATGTATATACACTATTAACAAATATGTACTCCATGAATTCAAATCCAGGTACTGCCCCTATATAGTCTGTGGACCACTGGGCCCAAAATGCATGGACGAGGCCCACACAAGATACCGATCCAAACGGAGAGAACACTGCAGGGGCATCAGATCGAAATAAAACAGGCACCTCAGGGGGAAGGGAAGGGGGGCACCTCAGCTGGATGAGTGCACAACGCCAGCTCCACGAAGGGGCTCCATGACCATTGATGTATCCTGGGGAGTGCAAAGCCACAGTCTCTCAAGTCGCTCCAGTGGGTGGTTTGCCCAATGCTTTATCCTGGGGAGTGCAAAGCCACAGTCTCTCAAGTCTCTCCAGTGGGTGGGTTGCCCACTGCTTTATCCTGGGGAGTTCAAAGCCACAGTCTCTCAAGTCTCTCCAGTGAGTGGTGTGCCCACTGCTTTATCCTGGGGAGTTCAAAGCCACAGTCTCTCAAGTCTCTCCAGTGGGTGGTTTGCCCACTGTTTTATCCTGGGGAGGGCAAAGCCACAGTCTCTCAAGTCTCTCCAGTGGGTGGGTTGCCCACTGCTTTATCCTGGGGAGTGCAAAGCCACAGTCTCTCAAGTCCCTCCAGTGGGTGGTTTGCCCACTGCTGCATCCTGGGGAGTGCAAAGCCACAGTCTATCAAGTCTCTCCAGTGGGTGGTTTGCCCACTGCTTCATCCTGGGGAGTGCAAAGCCACAGTCTCTCAAGTGGATAACAGTCTCCACTGGTTCTGGAGGGGGCTTTGTCCCCAGAGTGCTTCATCCTTCCAAGGACTGAGGTAGTGGATGTGATACTCCACTGGTTCTGGAGGGGGCTTTGTGCCCAGAGTGCTTCATCCTGCCAAGGACTGAGGTACTGGATGCCTTCCTCCACTGGTTTTGGAGGGAGCTTTGTGCCCAGAGTGCTTCATCCTGCCAAGGACTGAGGTAGTGGATGCCTTTCTCCACTGGTTCTGGAGGGGGCTTTGTGCCCAGAGTGCTTCATCGAGCCAAGGACTGAGGTAGTGGATGTCATACTCCACTGGTTCTGGAGGGGGCTTTGTGCCCAGAGTGATTCATCCTGCCAAGGACTGAGGTAGTGGATGTGATACTCCACTGACTGTGGAGCAACATGGAAGCTTCCCAGGCCCCTGGAACTGACCACCAGCCTCTTACGAATGACCACTGGGTATGGCAGCCATGTCTGCGGTAGTGCCACTGGCTCAGGATGCGGTGTGGCCGCTGGCAGTGCTGGCGGTGGGGTCAGTAGCGCGGTGCTTGCAGTGGTCATTGGGCAGAGGTGCTGGTGGGGGGCTCACTGACCTTGGTGATGGCGGCGGTGTCATGAGTGGCGGTGCTGGTGGGGGGCTCACTGACCTCGGTGCTGGCAGCGGTGTCATGAGCGGCGGTGCTGTGCTCACTGAACTCGGTGCTGGTGGCGGTGTCATGAGCAGCGGTGCTGGTGGCGGGCTCACTGACCTCGGTGCTGCTGAAGGGCACAGTGTCTGCGGTGCTGGTGAAGGGCTCAGTATCTTGGGAACTGGTGGCGGTGGCCGTGGCGGCAGTGCATGTGGCAGTGCGGGTCTTGTCCGCCGTGCAGGTTGGCGGCGACTTGCCTTTCTTTTTCAGGCCCTTCCCCACCTTGGATGGTGGCGCAGCTGTCTTGCCACTCCCAACTGTTGTCTTGGATGAGCCCTTGGTGGCAGGTGTTTTGGCTTTCTCCCTCTGGGATGTGGGCAACTTCTTCTGTTTTGGAGGTGGGGGAATGTCCTTGGCCTCGCTCCTTTGGACACTGGCAGCCCTGCTGCTGGGCGCACTCCAGAAGCCGGTTACTGCTGGCACCACTGTGCCGGGTGATGTGGTGGCTGAGGTGTTGGGTTGGGACCTGGAAAGGCGGGCCCTAGGGGACGGAAGGGGTCGGGGAGGTGAAGGGAAGAGGTCAAGGTTTGACAGGAAAAGTTTTTTAGACACTCTGGGATGGGTGGATGGAGGGGGTTTGGGAGTGGAGGAAGAGGTAGTGGCTGTAGGAGGTGTCTGTTTGCTGACTTTGGGTGAAGGTGCATGGGCTGGAGGCTGTCGTGAGGTGGATGTCTGTTGGGTGGGTGTGTGACTGCGTTTGTGTACTTTGGGAGGAGGGCTCACAGACACACTGGTAGAGGACACAGGGGATGTGTGAATGGTAGTGGGGGTGGTGACTGCACGTGAGCGGTGTGTGGTGATGGGCGTGCTGGAGGTAGTGGCTGAAGATGTAGTGCATGCAGGTGTGAGCGGAGACATGACAGGGAGGGAGGAGGGAGACGTGGAGGAGGGGGACACAGTGGAGGCAGTGGATGTTGGTATGTGTGTATGGGAATGATGCTTGTGTGAGTGCCTGGGCGATGTGTGGTGCTTATGTTTGCCAGAGCTACCCTTGTGTGCTGAGGTGTGTGCAAGCTGGTCTGATGGTGTGCTTGGGATAGGCTGAGGTACTGGGGATTGGGTCTGGGTGGAGGAAGTTGGAGGGGGGAGGCTGGACGCAGGGACAATGGCTGCCATCAGTGCTGAGGCCAGAGTCTGAAATGCTCGCTGTTGGGCTGCCTGGCCAGAATGAATGCCCTCCAGGTATGCATTTGTCTGTTGCAACTGCCTCTCCACACCCTGGATGGCATTCAGAATGGTAGACTGCCCAACAGTGAGGGATCCGAGGAGGTCAATGGCCTCCTCACTGAGGGCAGCAGGGCTGACTGGGGCAGGGCCTCAGGTGCCTGGGGCGAAGTAGATGCCCACTCTCCTGGGTGAGCGGCCACAGGGCACATGCTGAGGGGCTGCTGGGAGGGCGTTGCTGGTAATGAGGATGGCGGCTGTACCTGTAGATGCAGGGGCACAGAGGGGCCCACCACCGCAAGGGAGCTCCCATCAGAGGAGGAGTTGGTGTCGCTGGTCTCTGCTCCAGTTCCCGCTGTGGAGCTCCCCTCGCCCTCCGTCCCACTGGTGAATTCTGACTCCGTAGTCTTGCCCTCCAGGGCCATGTGGGATGCAGCTCCCTCCTGCTCCGGTGGCACAGCTCCTCCGCCTGATGATGCTAATACACACAGGAACAGGGAGACCACAAAAAGGGTGGGGGAAAGAAAGTAGAAAGACATGTTCAGTGCATGCAACACCGCTACTGTTGGCGGACACTACAGACACAGCAGCCCTTTGCACTAGGCCATGCAATTAGAGTTCCCTAATTTATCACAGAGACATGGGGTACATGGCCTATGCCTGATTGCTGCACACATGGAGCCTGACTAGGTGTAGATGGCTCTTACTACTGGTGTGGTTGGGGTGCTACTTAGCCTGCCTCACAAAGGGTCCATGCCTACAAGGCTCGCCCTAGCCTAGGGGAAAACCACAGCCCACGTCCCCCCCAGACATCTCCTAATGCGCGCAGAGTCAGATGGATGTGACTGTACTCACCCCCTTGTGGCTGCTGTGATGCCCTCAAGCACCCATCCAACTCCGGATACGCCACCGCAAGGATCCAGAACATCAAGGGGGTCATGGTGAGATGGGCACCCCTCCCACGTTGGGAGGCCACCCCCAGCTGAGCCTCTGCCGTCTCCTTCCTCCAGTGGCGAATGACCTCCCATCTTTTCTGGCAGTGGGTGCTCCATCTGTGGTGGACCCCCAGGGCTCGGACGTCCTGGGCGATGGCACGCCAAATATCCTTCTTCTGGTGGGCGCTGACCTACAGGAATAGTACAGGGGAAAAGGTAAAACATTAACCGTCTGGACCGTCACAGTCATTGGCCCACATTCCCACCCTTGCCCTGACGCACATAAACTCACCGTCGTGTAATGGACGCCTCATCCCCCTCCATCTCCAATCCATACCACTCCAAACAGGCATTGCCCATACAGCATGCTCACAGTGTACTCACCTGTTTGTCTGGAGGACCGTAGAGTAGCGTGTACTGAGGGAGGACCCCATCCACTAGTTTCTCCAACTCCTCCATTGTGAAGGCAGGGGCCCTTTCCCCAGACACTTGAGCCATTGTCGCTTCCAGACTGAGGTCACAGCAGCACTTGGAGTGTAGGTCCTCTCCTGTCGAAGATCAGGTATCAAGTGAGTGAACAGACAGAAAATGGCGGTCACGTCCGCGGCTGTGCGTACCGTCACCGCCGGCATACATCTCCATTGGCTCCTGGGACCCATAGGGTCCAATGTTAACCAATGTAGGATTGCGCCACAGTCTTCGAACGTCTACCGAGAGGGTGTACAACGCCAGTGCAGTTACCTCTTATCCCCTTGTCCCACCTTACAGGTCAGGCAGCCGCCATTTCAGGGGGCTACATGGCATTACTTTTACATGCGTCACACATATCTAGGCTATCTAGGCCTTGCATGCACACTAAGACAGGCACATAGCGGATTGACAATTGTGTGCAATAAAGTTGTTTTTTTTGTACCTCAGTGATGGCTGACCCTCTGATCGCTGTTCTCATCGATAGAGCACGCCCACTGGGGCAGGTGAGGAGATGGCAGCATCCTCCGTTGTAAAGACCTCTGGTGGACCTGTCGACAATGGAAGAGCGACATGTAATAGTCACCTACAGACTTGATTGTGCCACAATCCAGGAACTGTGTGCCCAGATGGAGCAAGACCTGATGTCAGCTATCCGCCATCCCACAGGAATCACCCCTCTAGTGCAGGTCCTGTCAGTACTCCATTTCCTGGCAAGTGGGTCTTTTCAAACTACAGTGGCCATAGCATCAGGGATGTCCCAGCCTATGTTCTCAAACGTGTTGTCCAAAGTGTTGCCTGCCCTGCTGAAACACATGCGCAGCTACATCGTTTTCCCTCAGATGAAGGATTTGCCTACAGTGAAAGATGACTTCTATGCCCTGGGACATATCCCCAACATCATAGGTGCCATTGATGGGACACATGTGGCCTTGGTACCCCCCCGCAGGAGTGAACAGGTGTACAGAAACCGGAAGAGCTACCATTCTGTGAATGTGCAGATGCTGTGTTTGGCTGACCAGTACATCTCCCATGTGAACGCCAAGTTTCCTGGCTCAGTGGATGACGCTTACATTCTGAGGAAAAGCAGCATCCCTTATGTGATGGGGCAACTCCAGAGGCACCGTGTGTAGCTATTAGGTGAGGACAAGGACCCTATACAGTGTGAATAGTTGTCTGGGTCTGGGGTTGTCCCTAAGGGTTAGTGTGTGTCTAACAGTTGTCCCTCGATATTTGCAGGTGACTCTGGCTATCCCAACCTGTCATGGCTACTGACCCCAGTGAGGAATCCCAGGACAAGGGCAGAGGAACGCTACAATGAGGCACATGGGCGACTTGGAGGGTTATGGAGAGGACCTTCAACCTCTTGAAGGCCAGGTTCCGGAGCCTCCATATGACAGGTGGTTTCCTTTACTACTCACCAAAGAAGGTGTGCCAGATCATCGTGGCCTGCTGTATGCTGCACAACTTGGCTTTGTGACAACAGGTGCCTTTTCTGCAGGAGGATGGTCCTGAAGGAGGTGTGGCAGCTGTGGAGCCTGTGGACAGTGAAGAAGAGGAGGCAGAAGAAGAAGACATAGACAACAGAAACACTGTGATCCAACAATACTTCCAGTGAGACACAGGTAAGAAGACATCACTGCCTCCTACATCAGATAAAATTGTTTGACCTCTCCTCTGTCTGTCACTTTCACCCAGTGTATGGACCCTAATTTGTCACTTTCCCTTTCGATTTCACAGATGTGGGTCCCACTGTGTGACCTCTTCTATGTTACCTCATCGACTAGAGCAGTGTGACATAGGTATGTTGACAATAGAATGGACATTGCTGTCAGAGTCACCAGATCCTCGGGGTCTGTGCACGCTTCCAACACGTCCACCACTGAACAGCTCCAAGACTCTGATAGATAAATCACAGAGACTGAGAGAGTTTAAGAGGGGAAGAGGGGATTAGGAAGGGAACAGCTAGGAAGGAGACCTGTAGTAAGAAAAAGGTTAGAACACACAATATGAAAATTATATCTCCTGAAATCAATACTAGACTATGATTCTAAGCCTAGTCACTCTGAAAACATGAACAATCTAAGAGTTAAGTTTAAAATGACTACGTTTCAAGATGGCCGGATATCTGTAAGGGAATCAAGATTAATTAAATGAAAACTTTCTTATTCAAGTACTTTCCTTTACATGAGAATCAAAAAAAACATTCTGACTAAATTTTAAACCAGTCATATAAATCCTGTTTTGAGATTGTATACTAGGACCATACAATATTGCATCTAGAAACTCTGGCCTTCTGTGTACTCTTAAAATGTTTCAACACAAATTGCGCATATTGCTGATATACATATATATATAGTAAACACCATAAAAGGATCGTGCACCATGAATAACACAATATGGATTCAAGAAACAAATCACATAACTTGACAACTCGAATATTACATAATAAATATCTTAGAACAGTGGCATACAATAAACAACATGAAATAAACTCGAGGAGAGAATCGTGCGTCTTGCCGATTCGAGTGTCAACATGTAAAATACCAAGAAATGGTAGCGCGCAATGAATATCAAAGTCAAATCATCATTAATTGAATCGCGCGTCTTGCCGATTCGTAAAACACGATTTAAATGTTAAGAAATAACAGCTCACAATAAATAACAAGATCAAAGTACAATGAAACAAATTGCGCTTCTTTTGCCGATTCTTAAGCCACCATGTAAATGTCAAGAAATGGTAGCGCGCAATGAACAACAAAGTTAAATCCTCATGAAACGAGTTGCGCGTCTTGCCAATTCGTAAAACATCATGTAAATGTCAAGAAATAGTAGCGCGCAATGGACACCAATGTTTAAACACCATAAAACGAATCGAGCATCTTGACGATTCTTAAGCCACCATGCCAATGTCAAGAAATGGTAGCACGCAATAAATAACAAAGTCAAACCTTTATGAAACAAATCGCGCATCTTGCCTATTTGTAAACTACCATATAAATGTCAAGAATTGGTAGCGCGCAAGTAATCTGTTACTCATTTAAGAATTAAACCAAGAATATGAAAATTCTCAATAACGGTGTCGGAACAGTCCAACCACCGTCTTTCCGCCTGGAACAATGCTCACCAATGAAGGATGAAGGGCAGAAGTTGGAAGATCCAAATAGGCCGCCGGGACAGGAGTTCAGGAAGAAGCTGCTGCTCTGCACCGGGACCTCTGAATAGTGAGCACTGGGAGTTGGGTTGGCTCTCTTTTATAGAGTCTTGGCCCAGCCCAGAACCACACCGAGGCATGTTGCAGGATAAGTCTCTGGAAGGCCCTGGAAAGGGGCCACACCCTAACACACTCTGAAAACCTGCAGCAATACATTGCAAAGGAACAGTATTTGTAAACATGTTAAAAATAAGTTTTCAGGATTGAACTCTGCAATGGAAAAGGTTAAACCACAACATATCAGCACAATGCATAAATTACGTTGTTTTGAGAGTGCTGGGTTTTTGCATTTTTGTCGCAAATACAGCGCGTACTGCTCTTGTGTTGACATTCCCACATATATTGCAAATAGGATATGTGACAAAACAACTAGGTCCTAAACAACTCTACCCTAAACCACTACTGCTAAACAACTAAAAAGTCTCTACAACTAAGTACGGAACAACTACTGTCTAAACAACGATTGTGCCTGAATAACAATTGCCTGAACAACTAATTTTAAGGTAAGGTTTTCTTTTTCTTGGGTTTTAAACAACTTATATATATTTTTATATATATATATTCTAAACAACGGATATATATTTAAATGTATATATATATATATATATATATATATAAATTCTAAGCAATTAATAAACCATAAAAAACAAAAAGAAAAACTTACCTTAAAATTAGTTGGTCAGGCAATTGTTATTCAGGCACAATTGTTGTTTAGACAGTAGTAGTTCAGTACTTAGTTGTAGAGACTTTTTAGATGTTTAGCAGTAGTTGTTTTGGCAAGTAGTGGTTTAGACCTCGTTTTTCAGGATGTTTCCCTTGCAAATACACATTTGTGAAAGCACAGACTGACTCCAGATTGTTTTGTGGTTCAAGGGTGTTTATTTAAGTGCTAAATAGTGGAGGGGGTTGTAAAATGGTCAGGGGTGATGGTGGAGGAAAGTCCATAGCAGAGTCCGGTCTATTGGTCTCACAGGTGCATTGTCCAAAGGGGCTTTAAAAGTGGAGCTACGGCAGTTTAAGGATGGACAGGGTGACAAAGTAGGACAGAAGTATGACATTCAGGGTGGTCTCATTTCTTTGCAGGGGTCTTGGTATTGTTCTCTGTTTGTCCTGGATCTCAGGAACCGCTTGCGGGGTGGTTCTCCATCTGCAGGGGGTGGGGTGATGGTGTTGTGGTCCTGTGGCAGTGCCTCCTGTCCACTAGTGCCGGCGGAGGTAGTGGGGAGTTCATCGTCCAGGCTAGTGTCAGGGGCCCCTTGTTGTGCCACAGTGTCCCTCCTGGTGTTCACGAGGTCCTTCAGCACCCCTACAATGGTGACCAGGGTGGTCTTGATGGATTTGAGTTCCTCGCTTAACCCCAAATACTGTTCCTCCTGCAGCCGCTGGGTCTCCTAAAACTTGGCCAGTACCGTTGCCATCGTCTCCTGGGAATGAAGGTACGCTCCCATGATGTTGGAGAGGGCCTCGTGGAGAGTGGGTTCCCTGGTCCTGTCCTCCCCCTATTGCACAGTGGACCTCCCAGTTCCCCAGTTTTCCTGGGCCTCTGTCCCCTGAACTGTGTCCCCACTGCCACTGCCCCCAGGTCCCTGCTGTTCTTGGGGTGGTGGGTTGGCCTGGGTTCCCTGTAGTGGTGGACACAGTGCTGCTTGACGTGAACCTGGGGACAGAGGTATGGGCCCGCTGTGTGGGTGCTGTGCTGGTGTTTCCTGAGGGGGGAGGCTCTGTGGTGGCCTGTGACTGTGTCAGGGGAACCGACTGTCCCGAGGTCCCAGATGGGCCGGGCTGGTCATCTAGATCCAGTTGGACAGAGATGCTGTCATCACTGTGGGCCTCTTCTGTGGGTGGAGTGGACATGTCTGGAACCTCCTGTCCGGTGACGTTGGGTAGGGGTCCTGCAGGGGTGTAAAGGCATGATTATTGTATCTGTATGTGCCATTGTGTGCAATGGGAGGGTGACCCTGTACCCCAGTGCTTACATTCTTGTGTAGGAGCTTGTGTGTTAATTCTTTAGGGGTCTGTGTGGGTATGTGTAGTCTACCTGCATTGGTGATGGGTGTCCATGCTTTGTTGTTGCATGCAGGGCTTGGTGTTGGGATGTGTGGTTTGTGATAGTGGGACATATGTGAGGAGTTGGAGTGATGGGAGTGAGGGCGAGGGTGGTGGTATGTGATAGCATGCAGGTAGGTTGGGGATGAAGTACTTAAGATTTGACTTACCAGAGCCCATTCCTCCAGCTACTCCTGCGAGGCCCTCAGGATGCAGTATAGCCAAGACCTGCTCCTCCCATGTTGTTAGTTGTGGGGGCAGAGGTGGGGGTCTGCCGCCAGTCCTCTGAACCGCAATGTGGTGTCTTGAGACCACTGAACGCACCTTCCCCCGTAGGTCGTTCCACCTCTTCCTGATGTCATCCTGTGTTCTTGGGTGCTGTCCCACTGCTTTGACCCTGTCCACGATTCAGTGCCATAGCTCCATCTTCCTAGCTATGGTGGTGTGCTGCACCTGTGATCCGAATAGCTGTGGTTCTACCCGGATGATTTCCTCCACCATGACCCTGAGCTCCTCCTCAGAAAACCTGGGGTGTCTTTGCGGTTCCATGGGGTGGTGTGGGTGATGTGTGAGGTGGTGTGTGTTTTGATGTGTGGGGTGATGCTTAGGGGTGTGTAGTGTTTTGTGCGTGGATGTGTATGTGTGATGGTGTTGTGTGCTTCTGTATGCTGGTGTGGTCTTTGCTTTGCTGTGTCCCTGCTTCTGCCACATTTTGGGTTGTAAGGGTTTGTGGGTGATGTGGGTGTGTGTTTTATATTGTATTGGGTGTGTGGGAGTGGTGTGTGTATGTGTATCAGGTGTGTGTATTTGGAATTGTCCAATGTGGTAGTGTTTTGTAAATGTCTGTGTATTTTGAGCGTAGCGGTGTGTATCGCCAATGGAATACCATGGTTGAAAGACCGCCGCGTGGATTTGTGGGTCGTGATAGTGTGGGTGTATTCCTGTTGGCGTGACAGTGGAGGTTTTGTTATCGCCAGTTTATCACTGACCTTTGGTGTGGCGGACTTGTGTGTGTGTCTAGATTTTGGCGGATTCTGAGCTGTGGGTTGTAATAGCTGTAGTGGATTTACGCGGCTGCGGCGGTGTGTTGGCGGTCTTCTGCACAACAGTAAGCGGGATTTACCGCCAATGTTGTAATGAGGGCCCTGATCTTTTAGCAGTGTTTACTTATTTCACACTGACAACTGAATTCTCACAAATTTGAGCCATCCACTTTTGAATAAGAAATTAAGGTGAGCAGCACTTCTTCATACTGCAGATCCAGTATCGGGGCACAGATATACTCTTCGGAGCACACAGTCTGTTTTTGCAGCCTTTGGTCTGTGTTCAGATGAAGGATTAAGCTGATTACCAAAGCAGCTGCTTTTTATTGACATTGCTAATTGTTTGCTTAACCTTTTGCAAATGTACCTGTACCTGCAACATGTGCAACAACAAGATCACTTGTCTCATGGTACAGTTCTCCTTCTAGACATCTCTATGTCAAAATCTCAAAAGGAAATAGCATTTTGATCAGGCACTCCACTAGGTCCCTATTTGTAAACCTCCACTATCATGGGTTATTTGATAGATTTGTACTGCAACATGTAAACGGTGGTTTTGCAATGGGATGGCACCTTGTGTATGAGGGATTTTACAGGGACTCTACTAGCACACTGAATGATCATCAATTGCTTCTGGGCTTTAAAATAATATGAAAATGAGTGCAAATTCAGTGACAGCATGTTGCTAACTACTTCTTTTGTGTCCTTCATAGTATCTCCATCAGCCTTGGCTTGGAAAATATGACTGTTATTGCCAGACTCAACAAATCCAATGCTGAGACCTCTAGGTTTAAACCATTGATAGACTTTGGTGTTAAATTCTTCCACAGTTATGGCAGCTGCATGTGTATGTGACCATTGCAATTGTTACAAGGCACTGAATGCTTCAAAATACATCGACAGCTGTGATACCAAGACCTAGCTTTTGTTCAACCCCCTTTGAAGAAGACCCAGTGTAAAGTGATGGGCATTTTGTCTGTGGCTTGATCACTGGTCCACAGGTCTGTCATGAGGTGGATTCACTGATCAGCCCTCTCCTTCATAGCTTTGCCAACCAATTGAAGCACTTAATGGTGCAGCTCTGGCACACCTATAGCGGAAAAATAGTTCTGGCTAGGAGCCTATGATTTTGGAAAGAGGGTCACTAAAAATACCGAAAACTCCTATCCACCAAAGAAAAAGGCAAGAGATAAATTGCTAACATTTTGACCAACTTCCCATTGTGTAGATGGACTTTATCATGGATTCAATGGTAGGGTTTCTCCTTCCTCAGTCGTTGTGACTGTTTTCTTTGTGAAGATCCCGCTTCGAGTGACCTATGGGAGCAGCTACACTGCTTGAATGCTTTAGGGTGACTATATCCCTCTTTCTTTTTGCCATGTTGAGGTTGCTGCAGGTGATGACTACACACTACGGGCAATAGTCACAGAGCTGCTTCACATGACAACATCTTCTTTTTCCTGACTTTCACCTACCAATTCAACTTCTTCTCCTCTATCACTAGCAGCTATCTATTTGAGGTGCTATTCCCATTCAGCTTTACAGATGGGCATAAAATGGTGGCAAGGTGAGGCAGGCAAAAACAGAAAAACAAAAAATTAATAAATAGTCAATATCCTGCCACAACCCATTGGGCCCTTTTGGGTAGAAGGAAAATATTGTATATATTTTCATGAATAATAATACCTTGTGTCCCTCCACTGCATATGGGAGCAGGCGCAAGTCAATTTATCTAATTAAAAACACCAGCTGTGTACTATATTGTGTGTCATAACTACCCACAAGTACAAATAAGAAATATCTGGAAAAACATATTATGAAAAACAGTGATCAAAATGGCATGTGCTCCTTCTACCATCAATGCTTCTAGAAAATGGCTTTGAAACGTGCAATAACATGGGGAATAATCAGAAACCCATAGTGTCTCTACAAAATTATGTTTTCTCACCACACAGCATTTGCAAGCAAGGAAGGAGCCAAGGAGACAAAATGACTTTCTAAAACATAGATGTGCACACACACACACAGGTCCCACAAAATGGTCATCATGGCATGTCTAGCAAATAAGTAGGTAAGGAGAACAAAGACAAAATTACTTCCTATGACATGTACACATTGAGCCCAAACAATTACCATCTTTACATGGTCAGCAAAGAAAGAGCCATGGAGAACAAGTAGAGCATGTCTGCCCTAACCTGGCTGGTCTCAATTTCCTCCCCCTTCATCAAGAAAAATGTGTAGGATTGCAGGGAAAATATTGCTCACATATATATCCAGGGGCTTATTTACAAGCCCTCAGCCACCGGTGCATCATCTTTTCAGATGCAACGGCAGCGCATAGTGCATGCCCATATCTACAAAGCCACGCAAAGCCACTTTGCATTGCTTTTCATGGCCTTGTAGATATGGTGTAAGGCAACACAGTGCAAGCTGCTGCATTGCCTTACAGTGCATCAGGGAGGCATTATATGGGTATTGCAGTGCGTTTTCCCATGCAACACCCATGGGTTTTGGAGCATTCCCAATTATACAAGGCGTTGTAAATCTGGGAATGCATCAAAATCGTACGCTTCCCCAAGGGGGGCACAACAAAGAGAAATATATTTATTTCCCCTTGTTTTTTTCTTTCTATGTGTGCTGCAATCACAAAACGATTTTCCTGGGGTTATGGGAAATTGTGCTGGTGTAACAAAATTTGCAGCTGGGCTTACTCCCTTGCACAAAATCATAAGCTCTCATAACTAGTACACAAGGCAAAAATGTATTGCATAGGCCAACATGTGATGACGTGTGTGGGTCAAGTGAAGTGACCCATGCATTGCAATCTATTTCGCATCACAGTCAGGAGCAGCAACATCAACTGGTTAGAGTGGGTTGATGTTGTCACTCCCCATTAGAAAAAGTATTAAGCAAAAAATGAAATTAATGATTTCAGATCCAAAGGTGGATAGATAGTAGCAGAGACCCAGAGCAAAACTTCCACCATGTGCTAAGGCATGCACGTCATCCGCAACATTTAATTTCTCATTGCATAGAGCAAGTATTGTCCAGGACACACGGACTATTATTGACTAATGTAAGTGGAATTAGGTGGAGAATTTAGAAAATAACAGTTCATTATTGGAATTCTTATCATTTTTATAAGGTGCATCTAAACTTTTTCAGATGATTCAAAAGTAATGAACAAAAAACTGTTATTAAAAAGCTGCAACATATAATTGGTGTTGGGTAAAATAACGACATTGTTTTAATTAATGCTTCTGGATTAGCACAGTAGGCAGTGATGTGTGTACGATTAGAGTACAAGCTTCTTACCACCTCTACTCATCCCAAGAAAATACACTAACGTTTTAAATTATCATATAAGAGCGAACAGAAACCATTGTACGGCCATACTCATGGATTTTTAGAAACAATGTTGCCGTTTCTTTCTCTGCACAAATAAGATTCTCTTCAGTCGATATACTGACCATTCCTGGTTAAATAGGTCATATACTGGAGGACGCATGTTTGCCGTCGTTGCTACATAACCGTTCGGATCCTCGTTTCCTCGAGCCCTTTGATCAGTCATATATCTTTCAGCAATTCGTTTTGCTTTTTCGAACCAGCTGCTCTGAATATTATTTTCTTAAGCAGTCTGCCGCACATCTACTTAGCTCCAAAAAACAGTTGTTTTACAAGCACCTAAGAATACCAAAAATCTCAACATAACATGACATGCTATGCCATGACATATGAGAGCTGACCGAGAGTTGACTTAACATAAAGAAAACTTGCACTTTTGGTGTTTTGGTTTCCATCTGACTGCTGCATCACTTCTGACATGCAATGAGGCACTTCTCGTGCAAATGAGAGAGAACAATTGTACAAGGAAAATGGGCGGCGCTGAAGCACAACACTGACGTCAATGAAAGAAGTGTCACCTGGCTGCTCCTACTTAAAAGGCCTGTTTCTATATCAACTTGCACGGAAATATTTGAGCCTTGGACAAAGTGGATTTTTTCCCAGTACTCCCACGAAAATATGTAGTGCTCTGAGCCTACATGACACTGAGCTTTCATTTCCCTGATGCGCAGTCAATACCTGTCAAGGCCTTTTTAGCAGTTGCAGCTGTCGACAGGGTAAGGTGGCAACGTGGGGACAGGGGGAATCTGAACAAAAACAAACAATTAAAAAAAAACTTTCATGAATCCGCTCTGCATCCACATCACTGCTCTTCTGGCTCCAACAGGCACAGTCTCCCAGACTGACCTGTGGTCAGTCCTAATGCAGTTGGCAGCGTGAGAGAGCAGCACCAGGATTGGCCCGAGCACCCTCACTTTGCACTCCCAGGCAGACTGGGACCCTGTGCCTGCTGTCTCCAACCTGTCAATGCAGCTTGGGCTGGAGAGAGCTCAGTGCGCATGTGGGGCTGGCAATTCTGAGACGGCCGGCAAGGTACACATGCACACATGCACAAGGAAGTCATGAAAATTTCAGATTGGCAATGATGAAATAGCAGGTCAGGATCCTTTTCAATGTGACCTTCATCACTTTAGATGTGGATGCAGCAGCCTCAGTATCTGCACATTCTGCAAGGCATTACATATGGATGAGGACATGGAGAGCAGAAAATTCATAAAAGTCCTTTTAATTCACTTCCCCTTTAAGGGCGTGAAGCCGTTCAGTTCTCAACTTGATGATATGGGAAAGAAATCTATTGAGGACTACAAGCTGCTTAATCCAGCTAAACCTCAATCCAGGGCCAGAGGTTTTTCCTTCTGGAGAAATTTTGGTAATATAACTTCAGAAAATCAGTCTGTCAAGCCGTTTCGAAGTAGAGAACATGGGTGTGGCATGTCCTTCTCTGCTACATAATGGCAACAACCTGCTCCCCCTCCTGCGCCTCAATTCATGCCCCTGTTCCTTTGCCCCCAACTATTGCAGGACATACTAGATTCGTTTGGTACCCCGTGATTGGGCCAGCTTTGATCCCCCAACGGTACTCTTCTTCCTGAGTTTTGCACACTTTTTTCATGTCAGGAGGCATAGGCATTGGATGTGATGAGTTACACAAGGCTGGCAAGTCTTCTTCATGCTTTGCATCCGTTACCCTCCATTACCAGAAATGTCCTAACAAAGACCCAGAGGGACAATGAGGAGGTCCCCCTTTGAGAGAGACAGCCCTAGTTCCCGCTTTTGATCCAACTGGCTTCTCATGCTGCTTGTATTCTCTGTCTAGTTCTGATCTCCCTTCAGATTTCCCATCTTGCCAGAGAAATCTCTTTGTCAGATCTCTCTGGGGGTCTGGCAATTGAGAGACAGGGCACATGAGCATGACATTTCCTTCTCTGATAAATATAGGCAACAACCTGTTCTCTCTTCTGCTCCTCAGTTCATGTCCCTGTTGCTATACTACCAACCGTTTCAGGACATAATAGATTGGTTTGGTACCCCATGGATGAACCTGTTTGCAACCCCATAGATACTTTCCTTCTTGAGTTTTACATGCATTTTCCATGTCATAAGGCATGGGCATTGGATGTGATGAGTTTCACAAGGCTGGAAAGTCTTCTTTATGCTTTACCTCCATTACCATCCATTACCACCAATCAGAAAGATCCTAACAAAGACCCAGAGGGACAATGAGGAGGTCCCCCTTTGAGAGAGACAGCCCTAGTTCCCGCTTTTGATCCAACTGGCTTCTCATGCTGCTTGTATTCTCTGTCTAGTTCTGATCTCCCTTCAGATTCCCCATCTTGCTGGAGAATTCCCTTTGTCAGCTTTCTCTGAGGGTCTGGAAATTGAGATACTGAGGCTGGAATTGTTAGGCTGTTCTTCAGAAACTGCCGTCGCCATCCAGAACTGGAGAAGGGCTAGTACTATCAAAATCTGTGGGAGGTAATTTTGTCAAAGGATGTCCTAGCAAGGGCCTTCTGCCCACCTCTTTTGAAAGAAACAGTGTTTAGTTTCTAAGGGATGGGTTTCTCCTCGGGTTGGCTGTTTCTAATACTCGTAGCAATTGAGCTGTAATTAAAGTTGTCAATAATCCATCCATTTCTCATCTTGACGAGTTGGTCTCTCATCCATTAAGAAGCTTCCAAGTGAGAAGGCTAGTCGTCCACGCTCCTGTTTTCATGTGGCCCCTGCCTTTGGTATTGCATGTAACACAGAGTTCCACTTTTGAAACACTTTCTTCAGTTTCCTTGAAATAACTGACCTTGAAAGTATTTTTCTTGTGGATATAACTTCAGGCGGAAGGCTAAGAGGGATTGGAAAGCTTATTTGTTGATCAAGGCAAGCAGGCATAGGTACCTTTGTCCAAAGAGTGAGCATATTGTTCAGTACCTTTAAAGCTGCAGTTTTATTGCTGAAGCCTGGTCTAAATCCTGATTGATTGTTTGCCAGGAGGTGATTTTGATAGGTTATGTTGCTTAGTTGGTTGGCCACTGTTTTTATAAGGCTTTCCATAGCCATGGCCGATCAGACATCGTATGATACTTTGATACGTAGTTAGGGTCAAGCTCTGGCTTTTTGATTATGGAGGTAACGGACCTTCAAGTTAGTCTAGAAGCACCTTGTGCAAGGAAGGCATTAATCAGGTTGGACAGAGTATCTGTACAGGTGTGAAAAAGGCCTTGATTATATTTTTGGGTTGGTGTGAAATCATGGAAATATTGTTTCTGTAAGTCTTTTATGTATTGAGGAAGTCCCTGCATACTAATGGGTAAGGAGTTCCAGGTTTGAGAATATTTTCCAGGTGGAAGAGCAGAAGGGCATTCATTTTGAAGGTATTTCTTATCAGCTGAACATACTACGTGAAGAATGTGATGAATACTTCACATTTTTCTTCATGGGTGTGTAGTGGATCCTGCTTGGTTTTAACGGGTCTCAGGATTTTAGCTTAGCCTTCTAGCTTGCAGGCCTATGCCCCTGTCACCAAGTTACTTTCAACCTACTTAGCCTGCGCTGTTTTAGTCCATTTATTTTATTATTTCTTAATTAAGAGGGCTGTTTAAGTTTAGAGTTAGAGCAATGTTATGATTTACGTTATCAGGGCCACTCTTTGAGGGTGTCACTATCAGCATAAAAATCAAGTGATGTACGTAGGGATTCACATCATGACCCTTTCCCACTTGCTTGTGACGGAAACATAATGTACTTTTGGTGGGAACTGTTTACATAATAGCAGCCACAAGCCTACCCCCTTATCTATTGTTTGGGAACATACCTGTGTCAGGGGTCCTACAAGATCTGGATAAATACATCTCACACAGACAAGGTTATTAGAGGAATTCCTACCTGATGCCACCTTCGCCATCTATGCTGCACATCGCCTTGATGCAGACCCAGCATTCATGTCACCACAGAGTTTGACCTAGACCTCATTCCAAAGTAAGAGGACTGGGGGGAACTTCTCATGGACATGGTACTGGCAGAATAGGTATATCACACCTAGCTCTCACTAGGTTAGAGACTAGGGGCCATATGTCAGAACTCATTTTCCCTTAGATACAGAATGGGTAAAACCATTTGATACATCTGGCCCTAGGTTCTTCATGCTAGAGATATTACATTTCATGTTATTGTAAGATGGTGGGGGTCTTTGTGTGCACAACCCTCATCTTCACAGCTTCATCAGCTTCTTTCATTATTCATCATCCTAATCATTGCAGCTCATGCATTTTATCGTAGATTGCAGCCTTTTCAATAAACTCATTGAAAACTCTCATGCGCCTACTGACTAAGACGTATTGCTAATGTAATAAAATGGTTACTTCTGTTCCACCACGACTCCCCTGAGATGTTGCACTCTAGAATCCATGTGCAAGACTACCAAAAATCACCTTTCACTGTTTGGGTTTTTGGTGAGTTACTGCTTGTGAGTCGGGAGGTTTCGGCAGACAGGTGTGACTTGTTTTAGTATCGGCCTAGTCGCCTACAAACAAAGGTGCTGTCATCACTAAACCAGCAGTCTCACCAAGGAGCGAGAGTCCAACTATGACAGGTGTAATAGAGTGTTCTGTTTGTGGGATTGAGAGCTGTTTGAGATGTCATAATAGTGACTGTCTGGCATTGGGAGAGGACATAATTTGACCTTGGATGTAGGTAGATTTATCGAAGGCTGTGGCAAAGTTGTATTCTTCACCTAATTTCCTTAGCTAGATATTGGCTGGGGTTGTGTGAAATGGCCTTAATGTTATGCAGAATTTTTCCTATCTTTAAAATTGTTTTTTATGGTTATGACATGTACACCAAATTGAAAACTGCTAGAAGGCAAAAGTGTGCCAATGTATGGACCTCTTGCCATCTTAGACCTCATCTTGGTTTCTTAAAAATGTAGCCAGATGTATGTTAATATTCTGAGTTTGTTGAGTCTCCATCATGGACCACATTGCAGAAAGTGACTTTCACAAATGGAGTCTGCAGCACACAGAAAGAGGAAATTGCCTCAGGGGATTGTTTTTGTGAAGGAAGGTGCCCTTTCCTCCACAAAAACAATCCTGCCTACAATGCATGGTGCAAGAGTGCCTTCATTGGCACTAGGCAGCACAATGTGTTCCAGCATTGAAAAGAGGCAGGAATTCACTTTATAATATTAGGTGTGGCACATTCCTGCCCTGTTCCTGTCACGCAGCACAGCAAGGTGACTTGCTGTGCTGCATGACTTTTCATTAAATGTGCCCCTTGATACTGTTGAGACACTCAGGGCATTCAGTTTTGTGGAAATCTTACTTCTGTATACCTTTTGGTATCATCAGCATAGGAGTGAAATGAAAATCCAAAATCTTAAAAAATAGAGAACATCAAAATCATATACGTGGAAAATGACAAGGCAATGTTGTTTTAAAAAACAAGGACACGTTGTTGGTCAATGTTCAATCTTGTGACAAATAGTTCTGCCCACAGTGGTGGGCTGACTTAAAACGTACTTCAGTTTATATTATATACTGGGCATACCAGATAGAGCTGGTAATAACCTAAATGTCACAGTAATTAAAGTAATTTTAAAATGTAAAGCAGCTCTATGAGGTGAATGGTAGAAAAGAAGTTGTTAGAAATATTATTTGAGATTGTTAATACATAGTTAACAACTTCATCCAGGTGGGTAAAGATGGGAAAATACAAAAATGGAAGTGAGCTGTGAGGGAGATTTTCAACCAAAAATTGAGATATCCCATGGGTAAAGCTACCTTTCATGGAAGGATATGCCCAGACTTACATTTTGGTATCTTGACCATGCACACAGCCTTATTATATAAATATGTGAGGAGTGTGTGAAGCAAAAACACTTATAGTGAACAATAAAAAAGAGAAGTAAGCATCAAAAAATAAAAACAAAATTAGTGCACACATTTCTACACGAAACAGAGGAAAAAATGTACTTTATGGTCAATGGAGAAGATAAATGATTGAATCTCCTCATACATCTATCATCAGGATCTAGGATGGCTAAGCTGAGGTCAACATATGGGAGCTCACAGTTGGATGGATAGGGCTTCTAAGGTATTTTATGGTTTGACATTGCCTTTTAAGAACCATCTTTAAATGTCAAAGACTGGTACTTAAGGACAGCTGTATACACTTAGATCCTGGTTACAAGAGCTTGTCATGGGTGGATTGTGGAACTGGATATTAGAGTGGGAGAAGACATCTTACTGATCAAGGTAGGTTGTTTTTATCAGATAGGTACAGGTAAGGCTCTCTTGGTCTTCCAATGGCTCTTTGCAAAGTTAAAACATATTAATCCTACACTAATAACACAACTTAATTTATCTTGGAAGGATGTACCAGAACATAAATGCTGTTGCTAGATCATCCAAACTAATTCTAACAAATGAATTCCCCTTCAGAACAGATTCTGGAGTGTCTCCACAAACTGTTCAGCTAGTCAAACTCTTATTTTTAACCTCAACTCACCTTGATTAACATAAAGGTTAGAGAGGCTGTTGTAAGTTACTGGCTTAGCTATCTATCATCACACATGACACGTATATGTACTCTAGACAATAGGCTGCAGCTACTAATGCAAATTCATTGGGTGCTGGAATCAGATAAATCAGCTAGACTTGCTACCAAACATTATTGAAAGAGAATCAAGCTGAAGTAAGACAACTGCCCACTGATCATTAACAGTGGATGAGGAATCTTTCAATACTTGAGTATGGTGAGCGGCCAAGCCAAAAATGTTAAGAGTGAAGCTAGGACCCAGTTGTAGGGTACCTCTAAGTTCCAGATGCAAGCATAGCATATTTTCCTCATAACAGAGATCCTAATTAGCTCTCAAAACCACCTCTCCCACATGCATCTAGGTATCCCTGAATGAAGATCAATTATCCAGCCCTATTCCCACCAGAGAAAAAAGGTATATGAAATGCCCAACAAGAGTCTTTGTAAAGCATTTTTGAGATCCAGATTTAAATGAAAAACAATATTCTCAATAATCTGAGTTCCAAAATATTATTCATATATCACTGCAGGAAAAAAATTAATTGTAGAAAGCAAAGTTCAGGAGGTCCAGTAATACCTACTAAAATGCATTCTTGTTGATTGTCCTGAATGCAGCTACCTTTTCAATTTTGACATGCTGTCCTTATGTCTTCGTTAACCCAAATAAAGCTATCTAACTCTAATTCAAAAATTAAAAATGTGTGCTGGAACATTTTGAAGATATGTTGGTACAAAAACAAAAGCATGGAAAAAACATCATTTTCATGTAGTTCACTCTTCAAACAATACTTAAAGGCATATACATACATATATATATATATAGCCAATAAACCTTACATTTCATCCCATGTTTCCAGGTAGTTTACTTGCTTATTATTTATGTAAAATAGCCTATAGATACTTGCCATGAATATGGCTCTCACCTCTATTTTGTCCATACTGATCTTGCAAATAAAGTAAGAAAAGGCACTCCTATCATGTGCCTCTGGGTCTCTTGAAATGATGTGTAATGCTACAGTTAAAGAGCAACTTGGTCATGGGTCTATGTGGAAAAAAGATCTCAGGGCTCTTACAGAAAGAGTTTGGGAAGAGCTGAACTTTTAAAACCATCCAAGGATAGTCAACACAAGTTGAAGGCCTTCTCCATAGTCACACGGACTACAATGAGTGAGGTACCATTGGCCTGCAAATGATCAATTCATCCGGAGCTCTGAAATGTTAGACCCTATTTTCGTGTTAAAATAAAAACAAATCCTTCTTATTTCAGTGAGCAATGGTGCCCAAAATCTTATTCAGTCTGCATGCAAAACAATAGGGTGGCACAATGCAAGGAGTTCAAGGTCCTTGTCTAACTTAAGAATAATACTAATAATAGCCTTGTCCAATGTATTGTTAGTCATCTGAAGCCCCAGACAGTGTTGAATGTTACCATGAAAGAAGTTAATAAAACATCACAAAATGCTCGTTGGATGCATGTTGGTGCTTGTTTTACAATCTTGAAAAAACAATGGTGGAGTTAATTGCAGGTTTGATTTAAAGTATGAAATAACCGGATTTAGCTGTATTTGTAGTTTTATATAATGGTGCAGGGCACTGGTCTTTAGTGACTTATTTTCAATTGTATAATGCCATTCTCAAATATTCTTGAGTTTTTAAAACAAAACCATTTTATGGTGGCTTAAATAAGCCAAAAATCAAGGTTTGAAAGGCTTTGAATGATGAGGTAACGTAGTCTTGAGGGCAGGTAAGAAATTAAAATTATATTCCCAATCACCTTCTCTTTCATCAGTTAACACCATTGTTCTCACAGTTAAAACAAGGAGCATATGGGTCTAGCACTGAGGTGAAGGACATTTGGTAATTGCATGCCAGACATGGTTTTGCACCTCTACCTTCTATGCTAATTTCTTGTATTTACAACCAAGATCTCAGCCAAATTGAATTAAAAATGGCCAGTGCAGGGAAGTGGATCATGCTTAATTATCTCAACATTATTTAATTCACCTCAATAGTATGAATTTTAATATGGGTGAAACCTATCCCAGGAGATGCAGATTGTTTTAAAATCCTCTTGAAAATTACCAGAATTAGAATGTGCAAGGCAATCTGCTCAAATGTTACGAAAAAACTAAATAAACAGATTGAAGGTTGATAAAATCAATGGGGACAGAAATTCGAAAAGCAAAGAGCTGAAATTAGAATTGGATTCAGGCCAAAGTAAAAGATAATTTAATAGCTGTTTTAGAAAATTTTGAGTAGGAGTAAATATTACTGTATGTTTAATAGCTTTACCCGAGAAAGTATCTTAAGCATAAAGAAGGTTGGTTGAAGACAATATTTTAATAGGATACTCCATAAAGTGGAACAATAGTGTCTGCTTGGCCATACAATGCATTTAATTGAGGTTTGCAAATAGTTCTTGGATGATACTTGTGCTAGAGCATATTCTCCTTCATGGGATATATGCTATGACAAGGTCTATGGATCTTTGCACACAGCATGTAAGGGTGTGGAGACACTTGGCATAAAATCCTAGACAAATCAATTTCAATTTACAATATGACCCATTAAGCCACTTGAATGATACTCCAAGCTGAAACAAGTTGAAAGAGCTTTATTAGAAATAACGTAGATAGTTCTCAAAGCAAGACTATAACAATACAGAACCATTATTGGCTGCCTAAACTGCCCAAAGAAGTTCAGATAAACTAACATTAGAAAAACTAGACACTCTATCACAGAAACACACAGGCGCAATACAAAAATCTGAAAAGGAGGAAACGTGTGTTGCTTAGTTCTGTTATTCATTTAGCTTTCTAAACATACACTCTCTTATAACCTTGACAAGGACAAACCTTACAAATTAGCAAATCCATTTAATGTGTTGGAATAAACACATGTGGGTAAAAAAGACAAAAAGGACAAAAAGAATTTGGTAAAAAGAAATCTGGGGAATCAAAAGACTAACTAAGGTTGACAAAAAGTAGGTAAAAAGGAAAGGTGCCAGCATGTTAGAAGCTTGACCAAGAGTAATCTTTCTAAGTCTCAGCAAAACATTTTAAAGGGGCAGAGGGTAAAGAGGAATATACCTCTCAGAATCCAAGGGGTCAGCAAGCGACAACGGATAGAACATCTCAGACCGATGTCCAGTTGTGGAACGGTATTTTAAAGTTCATAGGGAAAGCTGATTTGTACATACATCATTCCACATTGCGCAAAAAGTGAACTGTCCAATGGCAAGCAGTCTTGCAACTCTGACTGCAACATCAATGAACTGTCTCAGGGTTGTCATGTGAACGATCTCCATCTGTACTCTTCCAAGCAAATTGGGTACAACTGGAAAAATATGTATTCTGCAGTTCCTGAATGTTTGGAACTCAAGATTTAACTCATTTTCCTGCTATGCATAAAACAATAAAATATCTGGTCCCAAGCAAGCTTTCTCATGGAAACATTATCGGAAAGAAAGTTCAAGTTAGCAAGAATGAATAAACATTTTCAACAACCATCACAAAGCACAGCCTTAAAGGCCTCAATTAGGCTAATAATTAGGCTAATAAAAGTGTATTAAGTGGCACGATAATTTATGGAGTTAATGCACATTTAGCATGTCTAGACTTTACATTCATAATTAATAAGCTAGTAGACTATGTCAGGTTACAGCAACTTCAAAATGTAAAGATTCTGTTAACTCTTTCATGTAACTATGCAGTGGTATTACATTCTCCACATTTACAGGTTATTCTAAAAACATTTACTACATAAATCAAGTATTGGTTCAATACAGGCTGTTAATCTAGACCATGAACCATAGCATAAAGGCAATTAGTTCATCACACATAAAATAAAACATTATACCACATGGGTTTCACACTGCTAACCTAGAGTGAATGCACGTTATTATGGCTTTCAGTGCACCACTATTAGTGGTGTGATTAACAAAAGGCATAAACTGTCACATATAGATGATCATTGTGACATGAGGGAAAACACTAAGGGGCTGATTTAAGAAAAGTGCTGCTGTACCCAGTGCAGCACCAATTTCCTTGTGCCGCTTAGCGCCCCCTAACGCCACCCATTGTGTGCTGTATTTCAAATACGGCACACCATGGAGCAGGGTAGGGGTAATACTGTCATTTGTTTATGCTGTTGATGTACTCTGCAGTAGTAGTGCCAAAATGTTGGTGATATTCCTGCATAATACATAGGGGCCCATTGTATTCAATGGCATGGCCATTTTAACACCTGCTCTCAGCAGACATTCAAAGTGCAGAGAAAAATGGGGCAAGGAAATCTTATAGATTTCCTTGCACCATTTTGTTTGCCCCCCGTAACAGGGGAACGCCCCCCTTTGCATACATTGTGCCTGGTGCAGGCATAATGTTGCACAAAGGGTTACAAAGTGGTGCAATGCATGTATTGTACCACTTTGTAAATATGGTGCGGCGTTTTCGGTCATCTAACGCCACATTAGCATTAAAAAATTATGCTAATGTGTCATTAGGATGGCACTAGGGGCTCTTAAATCAGTCCCTAAGGCCCATATTTAACAAACATGATGCACAACTGCTCTAGCGCAGTTGTGTGTCAAAAATATTGCCACTAGCTAATGCCATTTCTTAGCACCACCTGTGCGCCATATTTATAAAATGATGCACACTGGCTCTAAGGAATGGTTAGCGTAAAAAAAAAGATGCTAACCTTTGCAAAATGCTGGAAAGAAAAATGATGGTAATGCTGCAAAAGTGGTGTTAGCACGTTTAGCGGCACGTTTTTTTTACGCTGAACGTGGCAGCATCATATATAACAGCATTAGCGTTAAAAAATGTGCGAGCAAGAAAAATAAATTGGGAGAAAAGATGGAGATTGCAGGCTAGGAGAGACCCCAGAGAGAACTCAGTCAGCCCAGTGCCAGCCAGGAGGGACCAGCAAAGTCCAAGGAGAAGAGGAAGCGGAAGTGTTGCTTTATTGAGGATAAGGAAGCGGAAGTGTTGCTTTATTGAGGATAATGACATCTTGCTCAGAGAGGTGATGGAGCACCAACACCAGCTCTTCATCACCTCCAAATTGCCAATAGGTAGGAGAGAGGCTATAATCAGGCAATAGTAGATAAAGTCAACAGCATAGCAGAGGTGAAGACGAATGCCACTGATTGTAAGAAGCACTTGGACGATTGCAAGTGCAGAATAAAGGATGAACTGGCCAGGAACCAAAAGGCAGCACTGCAGACTGAAGGTGGAAGTCCTGCACCTCATGAGGAGCTGGAGGAGAAGGTGGCAGCGATCATCCCGGAGGAGACGGTCACTGGAAACGTACGGCAGGACAGCACAGATGACCAAGACCTACCATAAATGCATGGTGAGTTGCAGGGGGGCACTATCTGGAATTTCACAAATGGCAGAAGGGGGAGGCACACAGGACACACTGAAGTCATGCAAATGGGTTGCATAGGGACACATAGGGCTATAAGCAAAAGGCCCCATAGCCACCGGAGCCTCACTTTTAGTGACGCTCTGGTGGTACTATGCACTCCGACATATACAAAACATGATCTAAAGCCACTTACAGTGTGCTAGAAATGGGTTCTTTGGTTGGCAGTCAGGTTACCCCCTGTCCAAGCAAGGACCCTCACTCTAGTCAGGGTAAGTCACACACAATCCAAATTATCCTGTGCCCACCCTCTGGTAGCTTGGCACTGAGCATTCAGGCTTAACTTAAACGGCAATGTGTAAAGTACCTGTGCAATAAATCATGCAATAACAGAGTATAACACCACAAAAGTACACCACACAGTGTTTAGAAAAATACATGATATTTGTTTGGTTAAATGCAGGTCAAAACGATCAAGATTTGATAAGTACATGTTAAAATATCTCTCTAGAGAATGATAAAAAGAGTCTTTAGTCTTTAAAAAGCAACAAGTGTCTCTTGCAAGCACAAAGTACCTGATTTGCGTTCAAATTCTCCACAAGGGACCGCAGAGGAGGAGATGCGTGGAAAACAGGAAGGTGTGCGTCAGTTTCCCCGGGCGCACACAGACGAGGTGTCGATAATTTTCCACGCAGGGAAGGCATTGCGTCAATTTCTGGTACGCTGATTTGGATCCTCTTTGGGTGACAGGGTTTTTCGGATGCCCCGAGGAGGATGCAGAGAAATCTTGAACGTGCAGGATGAAGTCACAGGAGCTGCGTCGATCTGGTGGGCGATGCAGGGAAATTTCTGTCCCACGGCAGGTGCTGCGTTGATTCTTCTCGTAAGAAGTCGGGCTGCATCGTTACATTTCGGCTATGCGTCGATCTAGTGGGCCGTGCATCGGAGTTCTGGTCGCCACACTGGTGCTGCGTCGAACTCCTC
The DNA here is from genome assembly GCF_031143425.1 of Pleurodeles waltl. NCBI lineage: Eukaryota > Metazoa > Chordata > Amphibia > Caudata > Salamandridae > Pleurodeles > Pleurodeles waltl. Next base: position 829,082,214 of record NC_090437.1, on the reverse strand, counting down.
TGGGGGAGCTGGGCTGCATCGTTCTGGTTCGGAGTGCGATGATTTCCTCACCGCGATCCAGGCTGTGCATCGTTTCAGGCAGGCTGTTCATCGAATTTTCACCACACAAGGAGTTCTTTGCAGGAGGAAGTCTTTTTGATCCTGAGACTTCAAGCCCTTGGACAGCACAAGGCAGCAGGGCAACAGCAGGGCAGCAGTCATTTGCAGAAAAGCAGTTGGTCAGTCCTGTGGGCAGCCAGGCAGTTCCTCTTGGCAGGTTGCAGGGTCTGGTTCAGAGTTTCGTCACCAGTGGTATCTTGTCCAGAAGTGTCTGAGTTGGTAGGGTCAGAGGTCCTGTTTGAATACCCAAATGTGCCTTTGAAGTGGGTCCGACTTCAAACAGTGCCTTAGTGCACAAGATTCGATCCTGTCTGCCAAGGTCCCAGTAGGGGGTTTGGCAGTCCATTGTGTGAGGGCAGGCCACTGTCCTTTGACATGTAAGTGTCAGGCCCTCCACCTTCCCAGCCCAGGAAGACCCATTCAGTATGTAGTGTGCAGGTGTGACTGAGCATCCTGTATTTGGGGTTGTCTGAGTGAAATTCACAAGGGAGCTGTCAAGTAACCCCAGCCAGATGTGGATTGTGAGGCACAGAAGGATTTAAGTTCGCCAGGGAAAAATCCATAACCCACGTCCTCTTCCAGTGTTTTGCATACCATAAACAGAGGGCTTCTTGGATTATTCTATTATGTAAAAAAATGGGTTTTAGGAATTGCCCATTGGCTCTGAGAGTTTTTAAATCTGATGCATCTGTTTTAGTGGCTTGTTGTTTGGCAACATTTTTAGAATCTATTTGGCACTGCAGATTGAATATGTTAAAAAAAACAGGAAAAAATCCAACAACAGATGATGGGAGTGGTCATTGATGAACTGACTTGTGAACTTTAATATATGCATACACCAATTCTCTACCGTCTAATGAATTTTCTGTGTTTTATATTCTTATATGTCTTAAATGGAAACGTTTTTTATTTTTATCCTATTCATTGTTTTTAGTTAGGCATATATACTTGATCTATGATATTTATCACGAAAAACTTTGCATTTTTGCACGATTTTATAATATGGTATTTTTTTTATAGGGAGAATGTTTTATATTCGAGGATTTTTACATATAGTTTAATGTTTTATATTTGAGGATTTTTACATATAGCCTGTTTTCTTGTAAAATTGTGAATTTGTGGTGTGCTTTTATGGTATTTATTTTTACCGAAATAAAGCTAACTTGGAACTTGGATTTAAGTTCTAAAAGTGGCATTTCTAAAATAGTAATATTAAATCCAACTTCAACATTCAGCAGGATTTTGTATTACCATTCTGGCCATGCTAAATAGAAGCTTGTTACTCATTTCAGATCAGAATCTACCACTCAAACAGTATTTGAGGGTAGCCCTAATGTTAGCCTATGAAAGGAGCAGGCCTCACTGCAGTGTAAAAACAAATTTATGAGTTTTACACTACCAGGATATATAACCTGCACAGGTACGTGTCCTGCCTTTTATCTACATAGCACCCTGCCCTATGGGTTACCTAGGGCCTACCTTAGGGGTGACCTATATGTAGAAAAAGGGGAGCTTAAGGTTGGGCAAGTACTTTTGAATGCCAAGTGGAAGTGGCAGTGAAATCGCACACACAGGCCTTGCAATGGCTGGCCTGAGGCATGGTTAAGAGGCTACTTATGTGGGTGGCACAACCAGTGCTGCAGGCCCACTAGTAGTATTTAATCTACAGGCCCTGGGCACATGTAGTGCACTTTACTGGGATCTTACAAGAAGATTAAATAAGCCAATTGGGTACAAACCAATGTCAACATGTTTTATGGATCAAATCTGTTTATTGACATCTTAACATGAAGAACGATACAAAGCACTATGATAATCCTCCAGCCATGTCATTAGTGAAAGTTATACAACCGCATCCTCACTCCCGCTGAGGGGGAACATCACCCCGCCCACTATGACTCATATTGACTTCAGGACCGGAAGGGCACCACAAACTGGATCTCACAGAGCTAACACCCAAAATAACATAACAAGGAAAAAACAGTTGTGCTTCCTCGCCTGCATGCTTCGCCTCCCTCTTGCCCCAACCCTTCACCGCTCCATTCATATTGTTGTCCCCGCCCTCCTCATATACCATAGGTCATATCATCCTACTAAACCTCTCGGGTCAGCCCCAGGACTCTTAGGTATGTTGGGCACGTCAGCTCGGTAAACTCTGTAGATAAGATCTGGAAGAAAGGCCTCCACAACGTACAAATGTTGCCCACTCTCTGTTTGGAAGCCAAAGTAAGCTTTTCCATCGCCAGAATGAACCACAACTTCTGGAGCCAAGACCCATACGTCGGCAACCTATCCAAGCCCCATAGGGCAAGAATCGTCTGCAGGGCAGCATTGAGAGCCAGTGCCATCTGTCGCCCCTTCAACGAACGAAGGGGAAACGTGAGAGGATTGAGTAGGCCCAGCAATAAATATGATGGGAATCTAGGAATCTCTGTCTGAAACACCTTATCGATGTCATCTAATATGCTCGTCCAATATCGCTACAGTTTGGGGCAATGCCAAAGGAGATGTATCAGTGTGCCCGTGCTACCGCACCCCCTCCAACAAAGGCCGGACTTAGCGGGGTCCCATGCATTTATCCTTGCTGGAGTAAAGTACCAATAGGAAGTTATCTTATATGCCGTCTCTGTCCCCGCAGCACTATGGGCCGTATGATGAGTTCTATAATAAATATGGTACCACTCCTCCTCAGTGAGCTCCCTCCCCAGCTCCTTTTCCCATCTCTGCTGTCCCTTAGATTTAGGCGGGCGTTCCCCACTCTGAAGGAATCGATAAAGCTCCGATATCACCCGCTTGTCATCCTTCTTTGTGAGTATCCACCTCTCAAACGGGGATAGTGGCCTATCTATCAAAGCCCTATTCGCCGGCATAAGAGCCCAATAACGCACTTGATAGTACAATAGTCTATCCGCTTAAGTCAATCGATACGTCTCCCGCATCTGATCGAAAGGAATCACCCCTTTCTCATCAAAAAGACTCCCCACCCTCTTACAGCCCCCATCATACCAACGGCGAAAACTCTCCACCTGTAGGCCAGATGTAAAGTCAGGGTTCTCACCAATTGGTGACATAGGGGATGGAAACGTTGTGAGCCCCTGCCGTCGCGCCACTGTGTCCCATACACGGAGCCTCGCTCCCGTGATCGGGGAGGAATAAAGTCCACGTGCCCTGTGTCGACGTCGGAGCCAGGGCTCCTTCCAGATATGAGACCCTGCCACCGCCTGATCCATAAAACACCAGTGTTTCTCAGAAATCGGCCTACTCCACTCCAAAAGAAAGCGCAACTGGGCTGCCTGGAAGTACCGCAGAAGACAGGGAACAGCCAATCCCCCCTCCCCTCTAGGGCGGTATAGAGCGTTCCACAGGAACCGCGCCGGCCGTCCATCCCAGATAAATTTCAAGATCGCGGACTGTAGGGCCGCTATCGTTCGAGACAGAGGAGTCAGGGGAATTGCCTGAAAGACATAGAGCATGCGCGGAAGCACAGTCATTTTCACCGCTGTCACCCTGCCCAGCCAAGAGAGTTTATGCTTCCCCCAGTTCCCAAGGTCCCGCAGCACCTCCTGAGTTAGCGTGGTATAATTCAAACTTGCGGTCTTTACCGCAGAGGTCCCCAAATCAATACCCAAATAGGGTACCTGTGATGTCGATCATATAAAGGGATATCGGGCCCTCAAAACCTCTGCATGGTCAGAAGAAATGGATAAGCCAAGGACCTGCGACTTCTGCATATTCACACGGATTCCAGAGGCCTGACCAAACTCCTCCAGGACCACCATAAGGGCTGGAAGCGAAACCATGGGCTCCGCAAGGGTAAAAATCACATCATCCGCATTGAGACTAATAAGGTGATGTTTGCCCCCAAATTTGACGCCAGTAACTAGGGGGTTATCACGGAGGCGCTGAGCAAGGGGTTCCATATACAGCGCAAATAGTAGCAGAGAGAGCGGGCATCCCTGTCGTGTTCCACGGCCAACCGACAAAGGCAAGGACAGAGTTCCATTAACTCGCACTGCAGCCTTGGGCGAGCGATAAATGCATTGAATCCAGGTCCTGAACCCAGGCCCCAGCCCATAGCGCTCCAACACCTGAAAGAGATAAGGCCAATGGACTCTATCAAATGCCTTCTCTGCATCGATAGAAAGGAGGAGCGCCTCCCTGCGCGATCTGCCAGTTTTATCTATTAAGTGCAGAAGGCGCTTTGTATTATCCCCACACTGCTGGTGAGGTTTAAAGCCCACCTGATCCGGATCCATAATGCCCGGCATGTAGGGATTGAGGCAGTGAGCCAAAACACCAGGAAACAACTTGGCATCTATATTCAGAGATGAGATAGGCCTATATGAGGCGCAATCTTCTGGATCCTTCCCAGGCTTGTGAATAACTGTAATGGAAGCCTCCAGCATACTAGGCGCAAGGGCCCCGGACACCCGAAAGGAGTTGAAGAGCCGCGCCAAGACCGGCGCCAGCTCCGGACAGAATGTTTTATAAAATAGCGCCATGAAGCCATCAGGGCCAGGAGACTTCCCGTTCTTTAGACGGGATATCGCCAAAATAACCTCTTCCACCCTTATAGGCTGGTCCAACGAGGATGCTTCATGCTCTCCAAGTGGAGTAATTGTGCTATCTGTGAGAAAGGTAGCCAGGTCCGCGTCGCACCTCCCATCCATGGAATGTAGCTCCCTATAATACTCAGCAAACACCTCTGCCATTTGGTCGTCTGTACGCACTTCCCCTTTAGAGGGGGAGCGTACCATCTTTATGGCAGCACCAGAGCGCTGCGCCCTCAGCCGGTGTGCAATGAGCTTCCCACATCTGTTACTCCCAATGTAGTATTTGTGTTTAAGCCTCACTATTGCATATTCTGCCCTATCCCAGTCCAGCCTTTTCAGCTGCTGGTGCGCCCTCACCAGCTCCCTCCACGCTCTAGGTGCTCCAGTATATTTATGAGAGCATTCTAAGGCCGCCACTTTTTGCTCAAGCACTGCTCTCTGCGACATCACTTCCCCTCGAACTACCGCCTTTAGAGCCTCCCATATGTTCTCCATACTGACTCTTCCATCATCATTAAAGCTAACCTAATCCACTATAACACGTCTCAGCGTCTTCTCAGCTGCTCTACTCTGAAGTATAGTGTCTCTAAAGCGCCAGCTCGGACTCCCCACACGCCCCATATCAAGACTAGCCTCCAGAGTGATAGGTGCATGATCTGTTAAGGCCCAGGGCTTGATTGAGGTCTCTCTAATCCGAGAGGTGAACGCCGCAGAGGCCAGGAAAAAATCAATAAGTGTGTACGTCTTTGAGGCCACAGAGTAAAAGGAATAGTCCCTAAGCATTGGGTGTTCCCTCCTCCAAACATCCTCCAAACCACAATCAACCAGCCACTGCCTCCCCGCTGCAGTCAGCGCACCAGTCTGCCCATAACGATGCCCATTGTCCATTACCAGGTTAAAGTCTCCCCCTAGTAAAATAGCTCTGTCAGGGGTATTGAGCATCAGGGAAATGGCCTGCCTCATGAAAGTTTCCTGTTGTACGTTAGGTGCACATATTGTAGCAATAGTGAGAGGAAAGCCCCCACCCGCACCCTGAGTGCCAGGAACCTACCCTGTACCTCATGAAGCTTGGCTATCACCTCTCCCGGGAAGGACTTCGACAAAAGTATCGCCACCCCAGCATGTTTCGTAGGGGCTGAGGACCAGAATTGCCTAGGAAACCACTTTGAACGCATTCTATATGTATCCTTTGCCACCAGGTGCGTTTCCTGCAGGAGGCAGACATGACTCCTGGACTGCTCAAGACCAGACAAGATCGCCAACCTCTTTGCTGGGCTATTAAGTCCCCGAACATTCAAGCTTAGACACTTAAAGGACATATGGCACTAGACCAGTTACGCTCTTCAGCAGGCACAACTACCAAGGGGCACGGACCAGAACCATCACTGAAGCGGTCCCCCACAGAGGGATAGCAAGCAAAATCAATAGTTATATGGTATCCAGAGGAAGCACTCCTACACACAACCATAACACATAACAGGTGCTTAGAACACATAAGTCCTCTGACACACAGCTCTAGAGAGTTAAAGTCTCGTCGGGCCAGTAGATCCATCAGGATTTGTCACATGGGATCCAACGACTCCACCACCAGGGCCTCTCCAATATGGTCATAAGACCCTAGCGAAAACTCACACGACCTCAAATCACAGCTGCAGCACCCAGTTGCCCATCGGCTAGGCGTTAGCCCCCGCAGCCAAGCTACTCAGTACTGATTGTCTTTCCAGCGCTTGCTCTGTCATGGTAGGCCGCCGTTGCTTTCTCTTCCTCTCCTTCCTCCGCCACTGCCCTCCTCCTCCACAGATGTCCCGGGCTCTCGTTCATTCTCCTCCAGCTGCAGGATCCTTCTCGCCTTCAACAACGATTTCACCTGATGCCACTGGTCCTCCCATCGGAACATAAGGCGGAAGGGGTGACCCCAGGAATAGGACGTAGAGTGGGCCCGTAAATGTTCTGTAATAGGTTTAAAGTCTCTCCCCCTTTGCAATGTCCGCAGAGAGAGGTCCTGAAACAGCAGCAGTTTATGCTCACGGAACTGTACCTGTGACAAGTTTCGGGTTCTCTGTAGAATGTTTTCTTTAAGTCCACAGTTGTGGACACATGCCAAATTATCAGACGGACGACGTCCAGGCTCCCCGGGGCGGCCCACACGATGAACGCGGTCCAGCGTAATCTCCCTTAAGTCATCAGGACCCAAGATAGAGTGGAACAACGCCGTGACGAACTCCCCAATGTCCTCCTTCTCTGCTCCCATTGGGGCCCCCCTGATGCGTATATTATGCCGTCATGACGATTCTCCAAATCCTCCACCGTAATCTGAAGAAGGTCCTGCTGCTCGCAAAGACGTATTATCTCCTGTTGTGTATGTTCAACCTCCTCCCCTCGAGAGATCTCACCATCCTCTACATTCGCCACTCGATCCCCTAGGGAAGTGACCTCTGTACGCAGTTCCTTCATCTCCTGGGAAATGTCCCTCCTGAGATCTTGCAGATCGCTCCTAAGTGAATCAAACAGGGAGGAGAGAAATCCTTTAGTGACTGGGGCCTCACCATCGTCGTCCACCTCTCCTCCATCATCACAGCCCCTCGTTGCTGCAGACCCCTCAACTGGTCTGCTCTTCGCCGGCTGGGATCTGGTCAGCATGTCCCTCACTGACTGATCCCGCTTTGATTTAGAGGACGTCATGATACTGCCACTCCTGTACCAGCCTCCGGCCTCAACTGCCTCGTCGTGGGCCTGTTTGAGCACCCGGCACGTCTCTTGCACCAGGGATCTCCTATGACTATTCGCTTCCAACCAGGTCGGTAAAGCGAGCTCCTTGTTCCACACTCCACGCAAGGCCACGGTCTCATGCTGGAGCCACCCCGTCCAGAAATCGGCCCAGCCCGGCCACTTCCTCCTCCTCCGTCCCTGAGGAGTTCACCGCGGGCCGATCGCGCCGCTGACTGGGGGCCCCACTCCACAACAGGCAGGGCCCCTCTACTGGGAGCCCAGGGGCAGGTCGCCCCTACCTCAAATCAGGGCCCCAACCCAGCCCCAGGCCCAGCAATGGCCACCCGGGCTCCGGAGGCAAAACCCGCCAGGGGTGTCCTGTTTCCTGGCCCCCAGGCCTCAGCACTTCTCAGCTCTCATACCCGGTCTGCTGGGTCACTCCCGGCACCGCCAATGGCCCCGCCGGGCCGCCCCAGGGTCTCTCGTCCGCTGGGCCTCACCGTGAGGTCGTCATCACCGCGTTCCTCGCCGCGCAAAGCGCGCGCGTGCCTTGGCCGTAAGCTGCCGGCTCCGCGCGCCTGCGAGCGATCTCCAGGCCCCCTCTCGGCACGCCCGCCGTCTCCACTCACCCCCCAGCGAGCAGGGACACCCAGAAGACAGCGCACAGGGGTCGCAATGCTTTTAATGAAGCCCGGGTGGCGGAGCTCGCGGATACACGTCCGCTCACGCCGCCATCTTGGCCTGTCAACATGTTTTAAGGGAGAGAGCATATGCACTTTAGCACTGGTTAGCAGTGGTAAAGTGTGCAGAGTCCTAAAACCAACAATAACGGTGCCCAAAAAGTGAAGGGAGGTAGGCAAAAAAGTTTGGGATGACCACCCTAAGGGTGTCAGGTTTAACAATCATAATTTGTGCAGCTGTACAAGTAGCTTCAATTTCACCATGTAACAAGGTTGCCTGTGTTGTGGGAATGGTTGGTGTTGTGCATAAAGGGACACCTTCATGCATGAGAACAGGAGCAAGTGGCATCAATGTTGCACTGCGGGCACAGTGTCACTAGCCCGTAATGCAACAGTACCATTATACAAATAGTTGCCAATGTGGATCCAAGCTGCCTATTTCCCTTGTCCAACATTAACAAACTCTCAAAATGTATGCATTGATCCATATTGTACATCCTTACATCAAAAAATGCCTGTTGCAGAAATGTTGTATGCAAGTAAATGTTCCTATTGTGGGGAGGGATGACCTAATGGAGCTGACAATCCATAAAGCTTGCTTTGAGCCATCCAATTAGCACACAGGTGGGGCCTGCTAAAGGCAGATGAGAAAGTTACACACGCATTGTAAACAATGGGCCTCCCTGTGCTAAGCTGTACTAGTTCCATTATTGATGGTGCCAATGCAGTAAAGTAGTAGTGACAACACTCATTACACTAGTATGGGAATGTCCACCATAGTGAATAGGAATGTAAATGATGTGCTACCATGGTGTCAGTGGCTGGGGCTAGAGGCCTGCAAGGAATATAGTGATGTGGGATCAATGCAGAAACTACTTTTAAAGGTTGCCCCATGTGTGATGCGCAATGCAACACATAATAAACAACTACAACCTGGGGTCTGTAACATTTCACTGAGGCATCAGTAGCAAGTAAATGATGAGCCATGTCAACAGCCACTAAAGTTATACATTGAAATTTTTCCTATACCATTGCAGAGGATGATGCCTTGCATCCTGCCAACCTGCCTGCCTGGATTTTACAGATGACAGGGTTGACTAACTGCCGACCATCAATGAAAAGGCTCTCCAGGATGTCCTATGTTCCTTCCAGACACCACCTCCAGTCTCAGGGAGGACACACAGGTGGTCATTCCGACCTAGGCGGGCGGCGGTTGCCGCCCGCCCGTCGGAAGCCGCCTGAATACCGCCCCGCGGTCAATAGACCGCGAGGGGTATTCTGACTTTCCCGCTGGGCCGGCGGGCGATCTGAATCAGATCGCCCGCCGGCCCAGCGGGAAAGTGCCTTCCACAAGGAAGCCGGCTCGGAATCGAGCCGGCGGAGTGGAAGGCGTGCGACGGGTGCAGCAGCACCCGTCGCGCTTTTCAGTGTCTGCATCGCAGACACTGAAAAGCCTAGTTGGGCCCTGTTAGGGGGCCCCTGCAGTGCCCATGCCTTGGGCATGGGCACTGCAGGGGCCCCCAGGGGCCCCAAGACGCCCGTTCCCGCCGGCCAGGTTCTGGCGGTAAGAACCGCCAGAGCCAGGCCGGCGGGAAGGGGGTCGGAATCCCCATGGCGGCGCAGCATGCTGCGCCGCCATGGAGGATTCCCCAGGGCAGCGGGAAACTGGCGGGAGACTGCCAGTTTTCCCTGTCTGACCGCGGCGTTAGCGCCGCGGTCAGAATGCCCTTAGGGGCACCGCCGGCCTGTCGGCGGTGCTCCCGCGCCCCTTGGCCCTGGCGGATTGTATCCGCCAGGGTCAGAATGAGGGCCACAGTGTTGCAGGGCTTCCACATGAACCACCTAATTGCCAACACACAATACCAACGATTCCTGCCACAGCCTGGACTCTGAGGACCCAGATATCACCTTTCAGAGGACAGTGGTAGGAGTCCAGCAGGAGCTGGCCAAGCAGGTGTGGGTGGGAATGGAGACCATGGCAAGCAGTCTAGAGGGAGTACAGAGGTGCCTTAGTCCAAATAAGGACAACTCAGCTGCCATCAGAGGCACCCACTCCCCGCTACATAGACTCCAGCAGTCCCTGCCGACATTGCTGTTGTCATGACGTAGAGGCTTCAGAAATTGCCCTCCTAAGATGGCAGCAGCATGATATATAACAGACTGGGGGCTATACAAAATGCCCTGGAGTCCATACAGCGGGAAGTGGCTTCCCTTAGCCTGCCACCGTGATGTAGCTGCAGAGTTGAGAAATCTGCAGTTCCTCATTCCTACAGTGATGCCTTATTTGTTCCCACAACTGGCAGCTACGGGGACCTTTGATTCCACATTTCTATCCCCTGATGTGTGTGTGGCCCCCTCATCTTCAACAACAGCACCACCCATGGCACAGGAGGCACCACACACATCAGAGGATGAAGACGTGAAAGGAACAAGATTCACACGTAAAACCAACTGGTAGCACCAATCTGTGCCACATGGACAGTGTCTCATTAGTTCTGTGCTTAAGATCATGCCAGTGTTGTGACAGCTGACAATGTGCCCTCTTCAGTCAACCATGTTTAAATATCTGCTATAATCTTTCATTGTCTCAATTCCTATCTTTTGTCAATTTGGACATCTCCTCACTAATGCACACTTCTCCTACCCATGTCTCATCACATGTTCCTCGCCCCTGGACTCTGAATGTACATCAAATGGCTCAGGATCTCTCATAGGGTCAGTGAACTGGAAATTGTACTGCATTAGAAAATAAACTCGCATATGTAAATAAATCTCCATATTCACATGTAATGTGCCATTGTTTACTGTGATCCATCAACTCACGTAAATGTACGCATTGTGTGAAGCTACGTCAATGATAATAGAGCCTAATTACATGTGTGGCTTACTGACATACACAAAGCCACACACTACGACTCTAAAACTAAAATGTTGACCTATAGTGTTGTGGACTACAACCAACTTCCATAGTCTTAAAAGCATGTATTGAACAGATATCCATGCAAGTTGACACATGGAATGTATGGGTCATTACTCAAGTGCCTGGAATTTTCCCTTATGATGGCACCAGTACAACAAATATGTGTGAGACAGAAGATATGAAATTGATCCAAGATACATACCAGAAATAAGGTGAAGTAAAATGTGCTATACTTTACCAAAATAATTGTGACAGGCCTCAACGATGACAGTTGATGTTCCATTCTTACCTGTCAAAGATGTTGTATACATGCACAATGCGATTGTCAGTAAACGGGGATGAAAATCTTTTTGAGTAGCTGATGTCATATTGCAGCCAATCAGACAGCTCCTTGGGGATAAACATAGACATACATGTAAATCAATACAGAAAGCATCCTTTAAGGCATTCCTCTAACTTGACCAGTGCACACATGAGAACACCCAGACACTCAATCATCATGAACACCTAATTGTCTACAACTAACAGGATTTATTTGTACTTAAAAACAACACCTTATAAAAACCTAACCTAAACACTGTCCTACACTATGCTAACCTATAATAACATATCTAAACTTACCCCTACAGCTATCTATCCTAATCTAAATGTATCTTATACATGTAACACCACACACTAAACATTGTCCTCCCTCCCCCTTAAGAGACAAGATACAAGTAGGACAAAATAAACTGAAGCTACACATATACTAACTTAACCTATATCCTAAACAAATATATTTTTTTTGTATATTTTATAATTGTCTTTTTACTTTTTGGGGTACTTTTTAAATTTCTTAACATAGAGGACCATATATAACCCTCCACTAAAACTAAAACTCACTCCCCAACTATACTTACTCTATCCTACAACTAACCTAATCAATGCTATCTAATCTATGACTACCCACCTAAAACCAACTCAAACTAAATACAAAAGGAGAGGGGAAGGAATTGGGAGTCTGTCCATATCCAAAATTACAGCTTCTTCAGATTATTTTTACAATACTTTAGGAGTTTGAAATTGTGATCATCGTCCTGTTCCAGGCCGTCCAACCTGGTCATAATAGCTGCCATGTCCCTCCTCTTGTCCGCCTCAAAGCTGGAGGACGTGGCTGCTGCAGGTGGATGTTGCTGTGCTTTTGTTGCTATTGGTGCTGTGGATGTGGAGGGGGTTGGACCAACTGAGACACCTCTGACCCTTGATGTGGTGCTTGATGTCCTCTGCCCTGTTGCAGCCTGTTTAGGAGGTCCCCCATGTGGGAAGGCATGCAAAACACCGGATGACTTCCCCCACCGATATCTCCTGGGCATCTTCCTGCACCCTGCTTTTATCTCCATGATGTGGCGGAAACATTTTGCCCTCTTATCAAAAGCATGCTTCTCTGCTGGGGTCATATAGGCAGCAAAAAAATTAGGAGAACGTGACGTCAAATACTGCATTGGACAGAGACTGAACAACCATGCAATGTACACAGCATCATCAGATGACACATGCTGTCCACCAGACATTCCACAACAATGTCAAATACCAAGTCCAGAATGAACTTCTTAGCAGCCATCTACGGTATCATGTTCATGTCACAAGGTTAACAACTATCCATTATTGACCATTAGGGCCCAGAGGTAAGTTGGATAGTGCCTCTTTGTGCCACATTTGCATCATTATACTTGTGATCAAGTGGCCTACCAAGCCCGAGCTCCCTGTGCCATAGTCACAAAGCAGCGCAATGCATGCATTCTGCCACTTTGACATCCCTTGCATTGCATTATGCCTTGGCCAGGCATCGTGGACGCAAGGTTGGGTTTACCCAGTAGTGGGGCAGGACAAATGGCCACAGGGATTCTAAGAGATTCCAATGCATCAGTTGTATTTCCCATGGTTAACACCTGCTTAGAGCAGGTATTACAAGGGTGCACACCATTGCTTGAAATGAGACCCTATGTACAGTTTGGGGTTAGCGCCAATATCGTTTGCCCTAAACCTGAACAGTACAGCTATATTGTCTACAGACTTTTTACCTATTGCCCCTACCCTGTGGCATGGTGTGCTAAATTTCTTATGCAGCGAAGACATGGTGGTGGTAGAGGTGCCCTAAGGGGCACAGGAAGAGCGGCGCTGCACTGGGTGCAGTGACAGTTTTCCTTATTATTGCCCCATCTTTGCACATGTATATTTTACAACTCCTAAGTACCATGCAAACACTCATCATCCACATTCTATACACATGTGATGTGACCAAGCTCACTCACAATTAGCATGATTGGTAGATTATGTAGGTTAATCTGCACATATGTTGTTTGCTACAATCTGTAGACATGTTACACATCCATCTGGAGCAGAGAGGAAATCTCAACGTGTACTCAAATGACTATTGCTCAGCACAACGAGGCTCCTTGTACGGCCGCTGCATCACTTCATTTCAGAAGAGTAGTGAGGCACCGGTGGTGCAAGTATCACCTTGATAAGTCCCATAGAGACCTCAACACATGTATATCATTTGTACCATGTCATGAGTAAATTGAAACAACATGTGGCACACAGTGCTGTAACATGTGCTGTGACAATATGTTGGCAACAGGCATGCTAATAAGATAAACAGCACCTGTGACACATACCTTGACTGACATCACTGTGCATGTGGGCATGCTTTCCTTTTACTAAAACCCACAATTCCATTGCAGCACATGTTGGAACTTGTGCAACAATCAAATTAATCTACATCCTTAACATTGAGTCAGACATGATGTCAAAACCTAAACTTTTAACCAAACCTTGGTCACAAATGCCATTTTAACATTGCATTGCACACATCATACCCTCTCACATAAAACCCTGGAATTGCATATGTAACGTGCAAGGTGACACTTGCTGGCTACATCGGGGCTTCAAACTGGGACACCTCTCCAATATTATAGGGTGGAGGTCTCCCTGCAAGACAGGACAGGCACACATAGCTTTGTGATTTTTGAACATTTCTGAGAATGGACAATGGTTAGCAATTCAACTTGTTTAGCTGAGTAAGCCAGTCAACTTTGTGTTAGGAATGAACAACTGCCACCCATTACAGTTCTGTCTGTAAGACAGAGGGCCAAATCATAGAGGCCCTGTCATCACCAAAGTGTCACTTTCCGTGACGCTCCTATGGTGCTTTTCCCTGCATCATATGTAAAAGGAGCTGTTATTCCGCTTTTGTAGGGTAATGCCTCCATGTACATATGGGGCAGCATGACACAGTATTCTATGTCAGAGGGGCATGCAATGGTTGTTGCAGTGGCCGTCCCATTGTAACACCCATAGCTTTTGACGATGTCCCAGATTTAGAAGACATTCCACTTACTGCCAGCGCCAAAAGAGTAACAACACCCCCGAGGTGGTGTTAGCATGGCAAAAAGGTGAGAAAAGCTTTAATACCTCCATGTTTCTTGCTTCTAATATGTGTGCGCCATTTGAAGACACACACAGAAGAGGTAAAATGCCGTGGATGTTTGCTTATGTGCAGGTAGGCGTCCCTTCCTGCACATTTACAAACTAACATGGCAGATGTTTTGGCACTACTATGTGGCCTGCATTTTGCAGCACACAGAGAAGTGGCATATCGCCATTTTAGATTGTTTATGTCCAGAAAGGTATACCTTGCTGCACATAGACACTCCTCTCAACACAGACACACTTTCACTGTGGTCCAAGTGTGCCTGTGTTGGTGCTGGCTGCTGAGTTATGTGCTGTGCAGGCACAGACGCAGGCCTGCCCCATGCTCTAGGAAATACAGGACAGGCCTGTGCTTAAAATCCAGCACAGCACATTGCTGCTGATGTTGGCAGAGCATTGCGCTGCACCTGTTTCTCACATATGTGCCTTATAGTTATCAAACAAGATTTGGGTGGCAGACTTATACATGTTTCAGATACATATTTTTAACAATATGAGGGGACAGGATACTGTCCATTGGCTAAATCTTTGACTCTTTTTAGTTGATATATGTGAAGAAGCAGGCAACCACTCGATGCTTGCCAGTTTTCAATCCCATAGCACCAACACATACCTCAATCATGTGTGTCCCATATGTAACATATGGCACACCATGGCGGATGTCAGGACACTGATATTGGGAACTTTGTTAGTATGGTTTCCCTTGGCATGTTTAGTGCCATACCTGAATATGCTACACATGCAAAGTAGAAATTGTCATTTTGATGACAAGGGAACAGTCAGGTAATCAACCAGCCTTAGGCAGAAAATAAGTTAACTCCAATAAGGGAACAGTATAACCAAGTTGATGCTAACGCTATATTTTGTGGGTGCCACCTATGACAGGAATACACAGCTTGTATTCCTCTGGCCTGGTTCTGCTGTTATGTGGCACCAACCTATCACACTGCCACAATGCTTCCACTTGTCAAAAATTGACATATGGTTAGGTAGTAGGTGCCTCCATTGGCACCATCACCTTCAAACAATTAGTCACAGATGTTGCATCATGAGGCAATCACTCCTTCTTACATGTCATGTCATTCTGCACATACACACACCCAAGACTGACAATACTCCTGCGTCATGTTTACATCACTTTAACATTACTTACCCCATTTATCCTGTCAATGCAATGATGACATGTAATTTTGTGCATGGGAAACATGTACTATTGAACCATTGCACATGTGTGTCTGATATTTGACACTTCATGGTGTATATGTGATACACATTGTACACAAAGAGGAATGTGCAATTTGTCTGCAATCGGTGCATTGCTAAGCTCCCTTAAATGCTGTTTGGTTTAGACACTAAACTTCCTGTCCTGACCTTTGAAAATTATGCTGCTGTAAACCTCATGTCCTCCTGTAATGTACATGCAAATGAGGATTTTGCAATGGAAAAGGGGTACTTACCAACTGGTCCTCAAATCTGAATCACCAGGAGATCTACCTCTTTCGCAATAAGGTCTACCGACAGGTGTTTGAGTTCGTGGTCCATCCGCACAACACCACAGAGCCTCCGTAGGTGGTGGAGTACCTTGTCCCACCACAGCTTCCGTGCCTCCGTTGGGTAGCTCTAGATGACCCGGCCACCCACATTCAACATCATGGGGAGGTAGTGCTTCTCCAACCAGATGAACCCTCCCAGTTCATCTCCACTCATGCAATGGGCTCTCCCTTTCCCTGACATATTGCAGTTTCCCTCCACTTCACAAATGTTACCCACAAAAATAATTTAACACTAAACCACCACCCCCAAACCCCAAATACCTCAACAGGCTATACAACCCCAAGACAAATACCCAACAAAACAAATACTATGACAGGACAAAAACACTACACAAAACGTTCCATGTTTCCATGTGCCACTACAATGCAGTGCAACACTTAGTGATCCTTTGTGGAGGACTATGCCTGTGCCAGGCATCACGTGTACAAGAGGGAGGCTCACACAATAGGAGGACTAGCAAAATTGGTGCAGAGGATTCGCCAGAGTTTCTTGGCATGATTTTTCACAGATACTTTAAACACCTGCAAAGAGCAGGCGTTAGGAGGGGACACACCATTTATTTGAATGGGTCCCTATGTACTCTGCATGAAATGGTCCGGTATGTTGTAAGTACTCCTACAGAGTCCATCAATGACATTCATTATCTTGACAATCTTGCACCTTCTCTGCACTATGGTGCGCAGTATATTTTATACCGCCCTCAAATGGGTGCAGTAGGGTACGGCAAAGGGGCACAATTACAGTGGTGCTGCTGTTAATGCTGCACCACTTTCCTGACATGTGGCCCTCAGTCCCTTCACTTTAGACCTGCAGAAGATGTTCTGGAACTTTTAACCTATTTTGTGTGTTGTGACCATGGCGCAGGTGTTCCGCCCTGTGTGTAGCATGTAAATCCCACCCCTTTTCCCTTGGAAAAGCTCCCTTGCACAAAGTGTTGTTGTTGCCAATTGCTGGCTGGCATACGTATATGTGTGTGGATCATGAGCACAATGTGGCACAGTTGTATGGTATGATTTGTGATGTATGCATGGGTTTTCAAACACCTGTGTGACATGAAAGGGAATGATGTGGTTTTCTGCAGTGCCCTGCTACGTATGACCAGTCCTGCTAAGTCCCATGTCTCCTCATTCACATACATCTCTGGCCTCTCACAGTACATTGTCAGTTGCCCAGCTGTCACAGTCCCCTGTTGGTACCCTGGTATCATGTAAAGGAGCTGTGGAATTACCGGGTATGATTGTAGGTGTGCTGTGAGATGTCCATCCCTACACATGGTCTTTCATGGCTGGTGATGTTGTATTCCTATGTCTGCAGTACAATGCACCAGAGAGGTGAAGGTGAACCCAATGGGTATGTCTGGTATGTTTTGGTGATATGTAGTTGGTGATGGCAACACTTGGATGGCATTTGATATTGGTGGCACCGGAGGCTTCTACACCATGACAAATGTGGGGCTGTGCCTATATGTGACTTTCTTTATTTTGACATGGTCAATGCCATTCACATAGCTGAGCTATACCTTGTTAGGTGTTATGTGTGAGGGATCTGTATTTAGTTGTCAACCTATGGACACTTGTAGTGATTTGGTCCAAGCTTCTGTATTTAAAGGGGACATAGCTCCACCTGTCTTTCATATGGTGTGTCAGTTAAGCTGTGCCTGTATTATGTACATATGGGTGTATGTGTGTGTGATGTGCAATGAATGCGGTGTAGTGTGGCATGTGGCATATGTGTTGTTGTCTGTACATCTGTGTTCCCCTGTCCATTTGTGTTTAGTGTAGTGTATGTATTGTTTGTCCTACAAGTTTGGTGTGTTGTCTGTGTAATAATTGGTATGGTGGCTCACCTATGAGTAGCCCATTGCGATATTGTCCATCCTGGAACCCCTCATTTTTGCCAGTCTGGATTTCAGAGTACCACTGACTTGTTCCACCAATCCAGAAGGCTCCGGTCTGTAACTGCAATGTAATCTTTGCTCAACTTGTAATGCCACACATAGTAATTTCAGGACTTCACTGTTGAAGTGTCTCTCTCAGTCTGATTCTAGAGAAGTCAGGAATCCGAGCATTGGAATCAAATCCCTAAGTAATAACTTTGCTACTGTGAGACTGTCATTTCTCCTGGTAAGGTAAGCTTCAGCCCAACAAGAGGAAATTCACGCAATGACTAAGAATTATCTCCATCCATTGCAAATGGGTAACTCTCTGAAATCCAACTGCATATTGTTAAAGGGTCCTCTTGATCTACCTATGTGACTACTGTGCATTTACCTACGTTCATCTGCTGGAATGTGACACATCTGTGAAAATATACCCTCAGACTTGATGTTACAAACATACTGGCTGCGATTGGCATTACTCAGTTTTTACAGGGCTCACTGCACCCTGAGCATCTTGCCAGGGTTTAGTCGGGGCGCAACACCAGATGTCAAGGGTTTAGCAGTGGATCCTCTCCTTCCTGACAGTTTAAGTTCCATTAGGACCAGTGGATGGATATGTATATTTTTATTTGACACTACTTGATATAACGTTTTGCACATGAGCACTGGAATAGAGCAGAAGTATCTTTTGATATGGTCCAGAAGAATGCCACAGCATCGCTGTTGAGGGTTATAGGCAGAAACATGTTGACCTATCTAAGGCCATGAAAAGACAGGTTGAATTTCTCCTGTAAGGTCCTTTGTTATTAATTCTGACACTAGGATGAACAAATAAAGTTTATTGCGATCCCAGTAGCCAGTTTTAGTTACACAGTTTTTCTCTGTTTATTTCATACTCTGAGGCCCTCAGCACTCCACGCTCATTGTTGAATATTGTTATGACTCTTGAAAACATCTAAAAAGCCCCCCTTAAAGTGTGTAGAAGGGTTGTAGCCCACACCATGACAATAGGTCACAATGTGAGGAGGTTCTCAATGATGAAGCATGCCATCGCTGGTGAGTGAGGGAATTCATCCTTGAGTTGGACTTTCAAGGCCAGATCTCTCAAGACTTCATTTTTTCTCTCTCTTTTCTTTCCTTTTTCTCTTTTGTTATTTCATGAGAGTGTCTAGCCATTGTTAGAAAGGGGGTCTCTAGTTGGCAGAGGTATACACCCTTGTCCACATAGGGGCCACAATCCTATAAGTCACACGCAATCCAAATTATCCTGTGCCCACCCTCTGGTAGCTTGGCACTGAGCAGTCAGGCTTAACTTAGAAAACAAGTATTTGTGCAATAAATTATGCAATAACACAGTGAAAACACCACAAAAATACACGACACAAGTTTAGAAAAATATAAGATATTTATCTGAGTAATTTAAGGTCACAACAATCAAGATTTGTTAAGCACCAGTTGAAATATCACTTTTGCAATGATAAGATGAGTCTTAAGTCTTTAAGGATCAACAAATGTCTCTTGTGTGCACAAAGTACCTGGTATGCGTCAAAATTACACCACAAAGAACGCAGAGGAGGAGATGCATGGAAAAAGGAAGGTGTGCATCGGATTTCTGATGTGCACAGATATGTTGATTCTTCCCACACTCCAAGGGCTTTGCGTCGATTTCTGGCACAGTCTTGGATCCTCACTGCGATGCAGGGTCTTTTGATATCCAGGGACGATGAGTGGAAATTCTGGGCGTGCGTGACGAAATCACAGGTACTGCTTCGATCCGGTATGGCGATGTGTTGGAGTTTCTGTCACATGGCAGGAACTGAGTTGATTCCTCATGCAGGAAGTTGGGCTGCGTCATTCCAGCTCGGCGATGCATCAATCTGGTATGGCTGTGCGTTCTCAGTTCTGATCTATCCTCCCTCGCTGTGTGACAATTGCTTGAGTAGGTAAGGTCGGCACAGGGAGTTGGGTCCACATCATCCGTGCAAGGGCGCAACCCATTCCATAAGTTTCAGTCAGAGGGTCCTTTCTTTGTGTCGGCGACGGTGGTGACGCAGCGGTCAGAGGTGAAGGGCGGAGGGCGAGCAGCCTGTACCTCGCTCGCTCACCCTGTTGATCTTGCTGTCTCCCGCGTTTGTGGACATGGTGTGGTGCTTGCAGAGGCGGCAGGCCAGTAGCTTGGCTCCAGCCCAGTCCACACCTCATCTGCCCTTGGTACCCGGTCCCCTTAATACTCAGTAGCTCTTCCTATTTTCGTCTACCGAGCTTACCAGCATAACAGCACATCAGCGTTGATAGGAGTTGGGGGACCTCCAACCCCCCTAGCCCCTGAGCGCCCCAGGGCCCCTAGGTCCTCCAGGGCCTGTTCCAGGAAGGGGCCGGAAAGATGCTGTCATCCCTGGCTGCCTGGGAATTCCCAACGAGGGCGTGGATGAGCTAAATGGAACGAAACAGAGCCAAACTGAGGTGTGTGTGGAGGCTTTTGAAGTGGAGGAAAGTGTCAGAGAAGGTTGTGCACTGTGAGTACCTACAACAAGGTTGCATGGGCGGGGTGTTTAAAAAAAAAAAAAAATCTCTCAATGACTCTTTCTTGACTGTCAAGGGTCAAGCACTGCGGCAACCGTTTTAAGCTCTAAACTATCGGCTGTATCTATATCATTTCTGGGCTGTATCTAGGATATTTTACTGACTTTCAAGCAATTAAGCCCTCTCCTGCAGAAAAACGGTACTGCTTTGCTTCTAGTTGTGTCCTTGTCAAGCCAAGACCTGCCAAAGTTAGTCAATTGCCAAATTCTCCCTGACTGCCTACTGCTTATTTTTCATAGTCACTTTGGGGGCACGACAGCGAAGTATAGACGAGGCTGGGTGAGTCCAGGCCCCCACACGCGTGCTTGTGCCCCTCATTCAAGGTGTGGCGGCGGGTTGTTTCAGACAAAGCAAGGAGGAAACTATAGGAAAATCTTACAGACAGCGAAGATGAGGTCAGGGAAAGAAAGAGCACTTCAGCCGCAGTCCAGGAGAAAAAAGAAGCAGAACAAGCCCTCATCTTCACCTTCAAAACCAAAAGGGGAAAGGAAAATAAAGATCTCCCCTATAGCCACTTTCTTCAGCAGGCTTAAAAAATCAGCAAACGTCCCCCACAAAACTGATTTTTTAAAGGACCCTTTAGATGTGATTGTTTCCTTACCTAACGGCTCCGCGACTTTTCCTCACCCAATCTCCCCCATAAAAAGTGAACGCAGTATGCTATATGAGCAAGACGATAAAAGTGGGATCAAGGAGGAAGGGGGGACTGCAAAATTTACTCCTCCAGAAAATAATAACCTAACAGAAGTCAACCCAAAAGAAAATATTTGGGACTCAATCAATGACCTAGAATTATTGACCCTCCGGTCATCTTCCCTATCCCATGTTTCCTCTAACTTTCCACCTTTGGGAGGCCAAACCGACTTTCCTCAATTAAGCTTTCGACTTCCACTTGAAGTAAATGTAATTATCAAAGGAGCATTTGACTCTTCCTTAAGTGATCTTGTCATGAGGCCGCAAGAGCATGGTAAAGTGAGGAAAAGGAATCATTCTTTTGAAACTACTCATATTTCAGAAAAACGTAATAATCCGGATTCGTTAAAATTAAACCTTTCTTGCCAAAACAAGGATTTGCGCCCCGCAATGCTCATCTCCAACAAGCCCTCTAAGAAAGATATGGGGGTACAGCTGCAAGTAGGAGAAACTGTAACCTCTGAAATTCAAATGGAAACTTCTGTTTTAGAATGTAGATCCCTAAATACATCCATTTTATTAAAAGTAAAAATAAGCGACCACGAAATCAAGGAGAAAAATAACGAGAATACAATGGATCAAAATGCGGTGTGGGGCATCTTTTTTTAAAACCTCACAGCTAACGCTGGATGCTTTGATCAGTCCTCTAAAATGGATGTCCAGGTGGATATATTGAATGCTATGGCTAAATCAGTAGCAGGGATTGACCAGAAGCTGGCAAATTTAAACAACTTGATTAAGCAAGCTCAAAATCTTGCTGAAATGACAATAACAGATTGCTCTTGCAAGCCCACAATCAATAAGCTGGCCACCCTCCTAGAAGCTCTAAACTCAATGATAGTAAACCTTAAAGAAAATCTAAATATGAAAAGGGAGGATGAAATTATAGCTAAAGAATCCCTCCGGTATCAGGGGGAGGAGGAGGAAAATAAAAACCTGGGAAATAGAAAAAATGAGTGTCCGATGAAATCGACTGACAACAAGATAGAATTTCTTGAAGAACTGAGAAGTGACCAGGGAAGAGCTTGTAAGGAAAGTTTAGGTTCTTTTTTCTCTCCCAAACCAGCGGATCTTCCACTTCAGCCAGTAAAGCCACCTACAAAAAGACAAAAGAAGAAGCAACGAAAAGCGAGAAATAAAAAAGGGGCTGCCTAAATGGGCCCACCGCCATAAATTTGAGCTCCTCTTCAAACCCGGGCCTAGGGGATGATATTCCAATGTCCAGTGACCCCGTGTCAAACACAAAGGGTATTTCAATGGCAAATAAATTGTTCCCATTATTCAACACTGGAGTGAGGGGCCATTTCATCCGAAATCAAAAGGGGCAATCTGAAAACAATCAATACTCCTATGAGGGGGATATAAAAAGTAACAACCAACAAATTGTGCCAATATCAAATGATATAAGCCAATCAAAGCAGGAATCTCAGATTATTAAATTACATCAACGGGATATGCAAGCTGAAATTATTCCTAGTCCCATAATAAACAGGAGGTCCTTTGAAAAAGAGGGTATAACAATCACGGTCGCAAGTTCTGAATATGCAAAGTACCAAGGAGTACAAAACCGGAGCTCGACTGGTCCAACAACAGGCAAAAAAAGGAAGTATGCCTAGTCCATCCCTGGAAGAAGAGTACCTAAGCAGATCCATAGCAATGCGAAAGGCTACACTATCAGAATGATCGGATAGAGAGCCCCCGGTAGGGTTACGGGTAACAGAACACCCAAGGGCAGTCCATCTAGACGAGCAGGTGGTCACTATAGGTAGCACAAACTCCAGTCTGCCTAGGGACTATGTACAGCTAATACTGGAACCACAGTGCCATTCTAGGGGTCGTTATGATATCTTAAATAGAGGAAATATACTAAAGCCATGACAAGCCATTCCTGAATTAAAAGAAATAAAATCCACTGATATTGTTTCCATAGAGTTTTTACGAAGGGA
Organism: Pleurodeles waltl; assembly: GCF_031143425.1. Classification (NCBI taxonomy): domain Eukaryota; kingdom Metazoa; phylum Chordata; class Amphibia; order Caudata; family Salamandridae; genus Pleurodeles; species Pleurodeles waltl. Next base: position 829,059,127 of record NC_090437.1, on the reverse strand, counting down.
AAAAACAAATGAAGGAGGACCAAACGAATCAACCCTGGTAACTTGGAGATCATCACATTTGGTAAAAGAGTTGTTAAAGAAAAATTCTCCTTACTAAAATGGGAAATTAAATTCATAACTCCCAAATAAATAGGCTATCCTGACCCGCTAGGAGATCAAATTAATATGGCTAATAAATTTAAATCAAAAGAGTTGGATAAGCCTTTCTCAGTTTTGAGATCTGCAACTGGAAGAATGGAAGGCTACCCCTCAGGGCGCACTGTATATAATACACAATCATTACCACAGTTAGATTTAGGCTGGATATCAGAAATAATCCATCTAGAAAAACAACAGTGACTTTCGAGTAGTAGGGGGCACAATAGGTTGGTAACATCGCATTATGACCCTCTCCAAGTTTGTTTCTGGAATATAAATGGGGTTAGATCAAATACCAATCAAAAAGATCTATCAAGTGTATTAAAGAAATTTCATATTATTTTTCTCCAAGAGACCTGGGCCACTAACCCCTACGCAGTCGATGGATTTATGGGATTTTTTTCCCCATCAATAAAGGAGAAAAGGTATGGGCATCCAAAGGGGGGTCTAGCAATTTTTATCTCAGCTGGATTAAATATATTAGGTACTCGAGGAAAACAAAGATTTCTTGCTAATGAAGCTAGAAGGGTGGAATAAGGATCATTCCATCCCTCTCCTGCTAATAAATGTCTATAACCATCCAGATGCCCGATCCAAAAAACATACATCTTCCAAATTGATAGACACAATTTTAACTACCCATCAGGATTTAGGTCCCATGGAGCTCTTGGTAACCGGGGACTTTAACCTGAAATTATTAAATCCCTTTGAAAGAGACGCACAAACTATCCTGCAAGACCAACTATGGGTAGTACCACAATAGTCCCTGGGGGAAACAGAGAGAAGAAAAACTGGCACAGTAGCACTCTCCCTAGTAAAAGAGCTTGGGCTTAGACTTCTAAATGGAAGATATCCACAAGATACTCTGCCAGCAACTACCTGCTACGTCACTGAAACCCAGACGACAATTGACTCTTCTGCAGATTCCCTATTTCTTCTTACGTTAATTACAAAGTTTTATATTGTAAAATCAGATATGAGTGACCATGGCCAGCAATGCCTGGAGATAGGAAGTGCCCTTTCCAATTTTAACCTTGCACTAACTACACCAAGGGATATTACTACAACAAACTATAAAAAAACTCTGATGGACTGAAAAGTCAAAGGAATCCATAAGTAACCAAGCAATGGCAATAATTGACCAATGTTATATGGTCATAACCAGGGACTTAATAACCATCTGGTCAACTTTTTTAGATACATTTGTGGCTGGTCTTTTAGTAGACAGATCACAAAAGAAGTATCCAAACCAGGGGCGAGGTGAGGAAACAAACAAGAATATACATTTTTCAGCACACATGATTAGATTAAGGAAAGAACAAAACAGAGTTTTAAGACTCTATAACAAGAATCCAACAAACTGTTATGTTAAGGCTGACCTAAAAAATCTAAATGATATATATCGGAAACTAATTTGGGAATATAAACATCATGAAAACCATGATTGTTGGGCAAAGGCACTTTTTCTAAGTAAAAAATCAAATACACAAGGTTTTTGGAAAATGATAAATGATCTGAATAAAGCCCTGATGACTCTGACCAGCTCTAATATTTCTGAAGCCATCTGTTTGACTATTTAGGCCATCACTTTAGCGAAAAAAGAGAGCCAGCAAAAATTTAGAAGAGATATTAAAAAGTCAAGCCTAGAAAGAGTAAAATTGAAGCCCCTTAGCCCCGGAAACGGAATCGATAAAATAATATGTACAACCATCGAAATGATGAACTTAATCAAAAACAGCAGAAGTGGAGGTGCACCTGGTCCAAATGGGATCCCAAATGCCTTGTTTAAATTGAATCCTACCTTTTGGGGTGAAAAAAGTGGCTTTGACTTTCAACCATTGTATAGTGCTAGGAACTATTCCTCAATCTTGGAGGGGGGCGATAATCCATCCAATATTTAAAGGAGGTAGTAAATCACAACCTGAGAGTTATCGATTAATTACCTTAACGGACGTCGAAGCTAAATACTATGCAGGGATTTTATTGGATCATCTTTGTAGGTGGGTAATTGAAAATAATATAATTCCCTCTAATCAGACAAGTTTTGTAAAGGGCCTGGGTATGGCTGCAAATATTATAACTCTATCCATGGTCATTGGCAAATGTAAACAAAAAAAACAACCCTTGTACCTGTGTTTTATTGATTTTAAATCGGCCTTTGATTTGGTATAGCGATCTCCTTTATGGGAGAAATTAGCCTCCTGGGAGATACCGGGGAACCTGTTAAAGGCAATTCAGCAGTTATACACAGACACATAGATTAGAGTTAAGATAGGGGGTGGATCTTACCATTCAAGGAAAATCAAGACAAAACAAGGATTGAAACAGAGTTGCGTGCTGGCACCGTATCTCTTTAATCTCTTCCTATCAGACTTGATTGTGGAACTAAATAATGTAAATGCGCACTCTCCCAAACTTGGTGATATGACCATTTAAAACTTGCTATATGCCGATGATGTAGTACTCCTGAGTCAAACTAAAGTAGGGCTACGGTGGCTCATCGTTAAGCTATTTGAATATGCTGAGCAGAATGGAATGGAAATTAACCAGAAAAAAAACAATTAATGGTAATCAGTAAAAAAATTAGAAATTCAAAACATGGTCCACGAAAGGGGCGGCTTGGAACAAGTAAATCAGTATAGATACCTGGGTGTACTCTTTGATGAATGGGGCTCCTTGCTCCCCCAGAAACAGGAGCTATACAGGAAAGGAAATGTTTTACTGTTTGCCTTCCACACTTTAAAAAAACTGCTTACCGGCCCTAGCTATCGACCCTTATTCCAAGTCATTGAAGCTAAACTAATTACAACTTTAGGATACTAAGTGAAGCCCTGTGTGGTCAAGATGCTATTATCCTAAATAAAATAAATGGGAACATTTTTAGGTCCTTATTCCAGCTATTGGGGCACACCTCCCAAGCTCAAATTAGGTTGGAGTTTGGTTATCTAAATCAACGTATAGATAAGAAAGCCAGTTACATTAAAGCCTGTTAACGTTTGCAGTTAACAAAACAAAATCAGCTCTGCCAAGCACTTTGGAAAGAGATTAGTTCAAACTCTCAAGCCAAATCTCGACTGTATTTAGACCAGGCTCTAATAGATTTGGAAGTAGTGGAACTATGGGATTCAAATCTTTCCTACCTTGCCTTAAAAAAAAACTTAAATCGAGTTGTGAGGAAAAGATCAATAAATATGGATAACAGGTTATTAGCCACCAGATCGCATTCCTGGATGGTAAAAAACGAGTATAAACTCTTGAAATATTAGACAGATCTGGAGGCCGGGTGGACAAAGACAGACAAGGACCTTTTCATCAAATATCAATTTGACATCATTCTCGGTGGTGCCCATCTAGTCCCGTGGGAACGCGCTGCAATAATCCCTCAGTGCAGGCTGTGTGGCTGTGGTCAAGAAGATATAATTCATTTGATTTGTATTTGTTATGACTTACGAAATGAATGCAAATCTCTATTGAAGGCAGCATTCAATCAAAGGGACATACGGTCTTGCAGGCAAGCGGTGATCACCTGTTTTAAACCTTCTGACATTGTTCTGAATGCAAAATTTACCAAGTTTTTACACTTAATATAAAAAAAAATGTAATACAAGTTCATAACTAGTATAAATATAATAAGTTGACGTACTGAATTTATGGAATTACTATTATTTTATTCCATATAGTATTTTAGAGTTGTATTCACAAAGGTACGGTTAATTTGTATTCACCTTTGAATAGGAGGTACTTAATAGAAAAAATCTTAAACAATTTTATTTTTATGCTCATTAAGAATTGATAGTAGTTTTTCCCGAACTGTATATATTTTTGTTTTAAATAGAATGATGTGATACATTGGTTTTTATTAACTATGCGTTAAAATAAACTTGAACTTGTATGGCTGTGCGTCGAAGTTCTGGTCGCAATGCAGGTGCTGCACTGATCCCCACTCAGGGAGCTGGGCTGCGTCGTTCCAGTTCGGCGATGCAGTGATTCTTTCATCACTGGGCAGGCTGTGCGTCCATTCCGGCAGGCTGTGTGTCGATTTTCGCCGCACAAGGAGTTTCCATGAAGAGTAGAAGTCTTTTTGGCCCTGAGACTTCAGAAACAGGAAGCAAGTTCAATCCCAGCCCTTGGAGGGCACTTTACATCAGAGCCAGAGGCCAGCAAGGCAGCAGGGCAACAGCAAGGCAGCAGTCCTTCACAGCAAAGCAGTCTAGGTGAGTCCTTTGTGCAGCCAGGCCCCTCCTCTTGGCAGGTTGCAGGATCTGGTTCAGAGTGTCTGTCCCAGGGAGTGTCTGAGTTGGTGGGGACAGTGGCCCAGTTCATATACCCAAACGTGCCTTTCAAGTGGGGGAGACTTCAAAGAGTGGTTTTGAAGTGCACAAGGTCCCCTTCCGGAACAGGTCTGTCTGCCAGGGTCCTAGTAGGGGGTTTGGCAGTCCATTGTGTGAGGACAGGCCACTAACCTTTGAAATGTAAGTGTCAGGCCCTCCACCCTTCAAGCCCATCCAGTATGCAGATGGGTGCAAGTATGACTGAGTATCCTGTGTTTGTGGTTGTCTGGGTGAAATGCACAAGGGAGCTGTCAACCAGCCCAACCTAGATGTGGATTGGAGACAGGCTGTAAGGCACAGATGAATTGTAAGTGCAGAGAAATGCTCACTCTCTAAAAGTGGCATTTTTAAAATAGTAATATAAAATCCAACCTCACCAATAAGCAGGATTTTGTATTACCATTCCAGCCATACTAAACATGGCCTGTTTACCCCTTTCTGATCCAAATCTACCACCCAAACAGTATGTGAGGGTAGCTCTAATGTTAGCCTATGACCGATGAAAGGAGCAGGCCTCACTGCAGTGGAAAACATTTTTATGTGTTTTCCACTACCAGTACGTATAAAACACACAGGTACATGTCCTGCCTTTTACCTACACAGCACCCTGCCCTATGGGTTACCTAGGGCCTACCCTAGGGGTGGCTTATATGTAGAAAAAGGGGAGTTTAAGGCTCTGCAAGTACTTTTAAATGCCAAGTCGAAGTGGCAGTGAAAGTGAAACTGCACACACAGGCCTTGCAATTGCAGGCCTGAGACATGTTTAAGGGGATACTTATGTGGGTGGCACAACCAGTGCTGCAGGCCCATTAGTAGCTTTCAATCTAGAGGCCCTGGGCACATGTAGTGCACTTTACAAGTGGATCACATATTCCAATTGGGTATGAACCAATGTTACCATGTTTTAAGGGAGAGAGCATATGTACTTTAGCACCAGTTAGCAGTGGTAAAGTGCGCAGAGTCCTAAAATCAGAAAAAGCAGTGTCAGAAAAGTGGATGGAGGCACGCAAAAAGATAGTGGATGCGCCCCCTATACAATACCTCTATATATTATTCCACAACACCCACACATTTCGCACATCATTGAACTGGCAATTCATCACAAGTATGATCACCAAATAATTTCTTCATAAAATCACCAATGCATTAGCCAGAAGGATACTGTTCAAGGAACAGAAGGCACCACTTTTGGTTCTTGTGTACTAAACGCACTGACCAACACTTAACCCATAAAATGTCTGCTGGTCACAATAGAGGTCCATGATACCAATATGTACATAAAAGGTAGTGGACATCAAAGGTGCAGCTGTTGCTGGAATCCCTAGGCTCAAGCACATATGCATGTGCAGCTCCCATTCAAGTTCTCAAGAGAAACATACTTCCAATATCCTAGTGCCTTGACCCCCTCAGAACCAAAATTACTTTGAGGAGGCAGCATACTATTTGTGACCTAGTCACAAAGGCAAATTTACATATGTAGATTTACTCATATATACATTTATTCTTGCACTTAGATGTACTGTAAATCTACACTTTTTGGCCATTCACCACTCCAAGTGTCTCAATTGTTTTCTATGAGTGTGACCTGCAGTACTTTTGAGTGGCAGTAAATTGTGCTTTGATTATTCCAAGTCTGAAATGGAGTAAAGTTTCTACAATTTGGAAATTGTTTTGGCTATAATACCTCTAGAAGTGTAGTTTATGAATGAAAATGGGCTTACTCTTTTGTGGATGAGCGTTAGTATTTGTATCTCCCTTCCTAAATCTCTCTTTACCCTTCCCTCAACCTTGCACATGTTGGAGGAAGTGTTCCTCGTTTTCTAAGCTCTCCTCCTGGTTCTCCCACATGTATTACCTGACACATAGCATGTGAGGATATCTCCACACACAAGGTGTAATTCTCTACACAGAAAAGAAAGAGGTAGCACAGGCAGAGGTCTCATATATAGGTAGTTGAATAGCATTTTATAGCACGTGAGCAGTGCTAGTGTAGTGCTACTTTATGTACTACAAAATGCAACTTGTGAATCAGGACATCTGTCTCAAAGTACTAGAAATCTATTTTCCAAAGTACGGAAGAAACCATGGATGTGAGAAGGGAGTCTTTGATCACAACCTCATGTCCCTATCCTGAAATAGTGAAGGGGCCCTGGCTTTGGCTGAGTCAGTCACAGCTTGGAAATTCCATGACTTGAAGACTACCATAAAGCATTGACTATGCCACAGAAATATGATCTTGCTCAACATCAGAATTTGGCTGAGTGCTTCATAACGACCACACACATGGATCAAAAGAAAAGACAAACAGAGCATTCAGTCCTTCCAATATTTTCATTCATTTCACATGCTAGAAAGCTGGCAGCTCCAGCATCCATTATAGGGTGAAGTAGTTGTTTACACCAGTGGAACAATAAGCCAGCCTGATGGGGAAATCTGAACATGAATGGCACCAGCAGTCCTTTATCACTGTCATATAGCAGTTCCAACATAAATGCAACACTCGCATAGGCAGCAACTGGTCTTTTTCAGTGTAGACTGCTGACAAAAACCACACCCATGAAGGTGGTCCTTTACAGTCTCAGTATTCTAACTCCATCAATCTCCTGTAGCCACAAAAAAGCCACAGGGTGAGCCTTCCACTCAAGCTCCACCTTGTCCAGAAGTCATTCATGTTGTACCTGTTCTTGGTTAAGGCCACACCAGGTTGGACAAAATCTAACAACCTGATGTTCTGTCTGTGAAAGGAATTATATACAAATGCTGAGGGAAAATCTGTGACAGGTCAACCTCTGTCGAGGGATGAGACAGAAAAAGCAGGCGGTGATGTGGTCTCATTTACATGGTCCTAGAGAAAAACATGGGTATTTTTTAGGTGGCAACTTGATGCCTGTCTAATGTACATACATTACTGCAGCAGTCCCTGGCACTTTAAAGAACTCTTAAGTATGGGGATGTGTTCTTTGTGTAGTGGCAGAAGGCTGCCACTGCAGAAATATGTACTGGAAAAGGTAAGAGAGAAATGTATATAAAGTGCCTCATTATGTAGGAGAGCGTGGGTGAGGTAGTAGAGTACTTGATCATAAACTGTAATCTAATATCAACCTTTGCAATTTCAGTAAGTTCTGGAGATGTGGATAAGGTTCTGTTTTACAGAGTTTAAGGAGTGGGTACCCAGGAATGCAATGTTTTCTTTTGTTGATGAAGTAGTTAGAGAATGTTTCATGCATGTTTTTTTGGATCAGGCAGGGACTCATTAAATCCACCCAAGCATATTGAGGAGCCAAGAACTTGCCCTCTGGAAAGTATGACTGGGATCTAGGTTTTTTGTATCCCGACTGTTAGAAATGGGGTCTTTGGCTGGCAGTCAGGTTACCCCTGTCCAAGCAAGGACCCTCTCTCTAGTTAGGGTAAGTCACACACAATCGAAATTTGCCTGTGCCCACCCTCTGCTAGCTTGGCACTGAGCAGTCAGGCTTAACTTAGAAAGCAATGTGTAAAGTATTTGTGCAATAAATCATGCAATAACACAGTATAAACACCACAAAAATACGCCACACAGGTTTGGAAAATATAGACTATTTATCTGGATAAAATAAAGTACACGTTGAAATATCACTTTAGAGAATGATAAAAAGAGCCTTACATTCTTAAAAGCAATAAGTGTCTCTTGCAAGCACAAAGTACCTGGTTTGAGTCTACATTATCAGCAATGGACTGCAGAGGAGGAGATGAGTGGAAAACGGGGAGGTATGCATTGGTTTCTCCTGGCACACATGGATAATGCGTCAATATTTTTCATGCAGCCAGGGCCTTGCATTAATTTCCGGCACACAGACTTGGATTCTCTATGGGCTGCGGGGTATTTGGATGCCGCAGGGATGAAGTGGAGAAACCCTGGGCATGCAAGACGAAGTCACAGGATCTGCGTCCGTCCAGTGGGCAATGCAGGGGAAATTTTGGTCGAACAGCAGGCATTGTGTTACGTCGCTTTTTCTCGCAAGAAGTCAGGCTGCATCATTCCGGCTCAGCTATGCGTCAATCCAGTGGGCTGTGCGTCGAAGTTCCGTTCGCAACGCTGGTGCTGCATCGATCTCCACTCAGGGAGACAAGCTGCATCGTCCCGGTTCGGCGTGTAGTGATTTTTTCACTGCGATGCAAGATGTGGTCTTTTCTGACAGGCTGTGCAGCTAAATTTTGCTGCACAAGGAGTTCTTTGCAAAGATGAAGTCTTTTTGGGGATGAGACTTCAGAAAACAGGAGGCAAGCTCAATCCAAGCCCCTGGAGAGCACTTCTCAGCAGGGCCATAGGGTAGCAAGGCAGCAGGGCAACAGCAAGGCAGAAATCCTTTTTACAAAGCATTCAGGTGAGTCCTTTGGGCAGCCAGGCAGCTTCTCTTGGCAGATTACAGGTTCTGGTTCAGAGTTTCTTACCCAGTGGTATCTTGTCCAGAAGTGTCTGAGTTGGTAGGGTCAGAGGCCCTGTTTAAATTCCCAAATGTGTCTTTGAAGTGGGTGAGACTTCAAAGAGTGGCCTAGAAGTGCAAAAGGTTCCCTTTCAGTTCCATCCTGTCTGCCAGGGTCCCATTAGTGGGTTTGGCAGTCCATTGTGTGAGGGCAGGCCACTGTCCTTTGACGTATATATCAGGCCCTCCACCCTCCCAGCCCAGGAAGACCCATTCAGTATGCAGATGTGTACAGTTGTGACTGAGCATCCTTTGTTTGGGGTTGTCTGAGTCCAATGCACAAGGGAGCTGTCAACTAACCCAGCCAGACGTGGATTGTAAAGCACAGAAGGGTTTAAGTGGAAAGATATGCTCACTTTCTAATAGTGGCATTTCTAAAATAGTAATATTAAATCCAACTTCATCAGTAAGCAGGATTTTGTATTACTGTTCTGGCCATACTAAATATGACCTTGTTACTCCTTTCAGAACAGATTATATCACTCAAACAGTATATGAGGGTAGCCCTAATGTTGGCCTATGAAAGGGCCGGGCTTCACAGCAGTGTAAAACGAATTTAGGAGTTTTACATTACCAGGCCATAAACACTACACAAGTAAATGTCCTTCCTTTTCCCTACATAGCACCCTGCCCTACTGGGTTACCTAGGGCCTATCGTAGGGGTGACTTATATGTAGAAAAAGGGAAGTTTAAGGCTTGGCAAGTACTTTTAAATGCCAAGTCGAATTGGCAGTGAAACTGCACACACGGGCCTTGCAATGGCAGGCCTGAGACATGTTTAAGGGGCTACTTGTGTGGGTGGCACAACCAGTGCTGCAGGCCCACTAGTAGCATTTAATCTACAGGCCCTGGGCACATGTAGTGCACTTTACTAGGAATTTATAAGTATATTAAATAAGTCAATTGGGTATGAGCCAGTGTCACCATGTTTTCAGGGAGAGAGTATATGCACTTTAGCACTGGTTAGCAGTGGTAAAGTGTGCAGAGTCCTAAAATCAGCAAAAACAGTGTCCAAAACGTGGAGGGAGGCAGGCAAAAAGTTAGAGGTGACCACCCTAAGGCTGTCAGGTCTAACACACACATATGTGATCACCTGTATGGATAACTTGTAAACATATTTGTAGGCGGGCTCAATCTTGGCTAATAGATGTGTTGTCATCCCAGAGTATCTGTTGGACCTGGGAGTTTTTGTAGGGTTATCACCAAACTTTTGACCCTCTTCCTCCTATCTTTTCTGACCTGTTGTGTTGGCTTTAAGACTCTGGGCACTTTACCACTGCTGACCAGTGCTAAAGTGCAAGTGCTCTCTGTCAAAAATGGTATTTGTAATTGGTTTATCTATGATTGGCATATGTGTTTACCAATAAGTCCCTAGTAAAGTGCATTAGGTGTGCCCAGGGCCTGTAAATCAAATGCTACCAGTGGTTCTGCATCACTGATTGTGTCACTCACAGGAGTAGCCCTGTAAACATATCTCAGGCCTGCCACTGCAGTGTCTGTGTGTGTATTTGTTACTGCCAGTTCTACCTGGCAAGTGCACCCACTTACCAGGCCCAAAGCTTCCCTTTCACTACATGTAAGCCACCCTTAAGGTAGTCCCAAGGCAGCCCCATGTGCAGGACACAGTGTATTCAAAAGGTAGGACATGAACTGGTGTGTTTAACATGTCCTGATATTGAAATACTGCTAAATTCGTTTTTCACTAATGCAAGGCCTATCTCTCCCAGAGGTTAACATGGGAATTGCATTGAAATAACTTTCAAGTGTAATTTCCCATTGGGAGCAGATAGATATTTGGAGTTTGGGGTCTCTGAACTCACAATTAAAAAATACAGATTTTGGTGAAGTTGTTTTTTAAATTGCAAGTGTGATAATGCTACTTTTAGAAAGTGGGCATTTTCTTGCTTAACCATTCTGTGCCTCTGACAGGCTGTGGAATACATGTCTGGGTCAGGATAACAGTTAGGCTGTTTGTGAATCCACACTAGAAAGTCGTATAAAGATAGCTGAGGTGTGTCCTGCATATTTTGATGGGTCTTCTTGGTCTAGAGTGGTGGGAGGAGCTCACACTCGCACCTGAATAGGGCTGTGCCTGTCCTTACACAAAGCAGTCTCCAACCCCCTGGAGTGTGTCTGGGGCCAGGGAAGGAAAGGCAGGGTACTGTGCACTACAAAGACTTTCCTTTGAAGTTTGCCTACTTTAAAGGCAAAAACATGTACCACAAATTCAGAACACTTGACTGAGGACATTCTGCCAGGAAGTAGAGCTGGATGCTGTTGGAGGAACTGCCACTCTGCCTGTTGCTTTGTTGTGATGGCCTGCTGCTTGCTGCTTCCGTCCTGGTAGTGAAAGGATTGGACTTTGCTTTCTACTTCCTGCTTTCGAAGGTTCCCTAAGGGTTTAACTGAGCTTGGCTCCTGTTAGAAGTCTGAGGAACATCAAAGACTTCATCTGCCAGTGCCTGGACTCTTCTGTTGAGAGTCCTGACTTCCCAGGGGTGCTAAATCCAGTCCCTGGGCACTTGGAAGTGGAAACTGGTATCCTGAGGAAGGAAATCCACACATCGGATCGCTGAGCCTGAAAATCGACGCATCTCCTGCCTTGGGTCAGAAGAATTATTGTAGCATCTGCCTTGCGGCTGAAGAATCGATGCAGTGCCTACCTTGCATAGGAAGGATTGACGCAGGGCCTGTAGGACTGCTGCAGTGCTTGTTTCACCATGGCTCTACCATCACAGTGCATCTGGATTTACCTACGCATCCTCCCTGGGCATCATTTTGGCATCGACACCGCACGGCATCACTTTGTTTTATTGTGCCTCACCACCTCTGCAGCCCACATTGTCTTTATTTTTGACGCATCCAGATACTGTGTGTTAAAAAGAGACAACCATTGATTCCTCTAGATTAAGACTCTGTTAGACCTGACAGCCTTAGGGTAGTCACCCCTAACTTTTTGCCTACCTCCCTCCGCTTTTTGGACACTGTTTTTGCTGGTTTATAGACTCTGCGCACTTTACCTCTGCTAACCAGGGCTAAAGTGCATATGCTCTCTCCCCTAAAACATGGTAACCTGGAATCATACCTGATTGGACTATTAGTTTACCTATAAGTCCCTAGTAAGGTGCACCCTATGTGCATAGGGCTGGTAAATTAAATGCTACTAGTGGGCCAGCAGCACTGGTTGTGCCACCCACTTAAGTAGCCCCTTCTCCTTGTCTCAGGCTTGCCATTGCAAGGCCTGTGTGTGCAGTCTCACTGCCACATCGACTTGGCATTTAAAAGTTCTTGCCAAGCCTAGAACTCCCCTTTTTCTACATATAGGACACCCTTAATGTGTGCCCTAGGTAACCTCTAGGGCAGGGTGCTGTGTAGGTAAAAGGCAGGACATGTACCTGTGTAGTTATATGTCCTGGTAGTGTAAAACTCCTAAATTCATTTTTACACTACTGTGAGGCCTGCTCCCTTCATAGGCTAACATTGGGGCTGCCCTCGTACACTGTTGAAGTGGCAGCTGCTGATCTGAAAGGAGCAGGAAGGTCATATTTAGTATGGCCAGAATGGTAATACAAAGTCCTACTGACTGGTGAAGTCGGATTTAATATTACTATTCTAGAAATGCCACTTTTAGAAAGTGAGCATTTCTTTGCACTTAAATCCTTCTGTGCCTTACAATCCACGTCTGGCTGGGCTTGGTTGACAGCTCCTTGTGCATTCACTCAGACACACCCCAAACACAGGGTACTCAGCCTCACTTGCATACATCTGCATTTTGAATGGGTCTTCCTGGGCTGGGAGGGTGGAGGGCCTGCTCTCACACAAAGGACTGCCACACCCCCTACTGGGACCCTGGCAGACAGGATTGAACTGAAAGGGGGCCTGGTGCACTTCTTAGCCACCCTTTGAAATCTCCCCCACTTCAGAGGCACATTTGGGTATAAAACAGGGCCTCTGCCCTACCTCATCAGACACTTGCTGGAGAAGAAACCTGAACCAGAACCTACATCCTGCCAAGAAGAACTGCCTGGCTGCTCAAAGGACTCACCTGCCTGCTTTCTACAAAGGACTGCTGCCTTGCTGTTGCCCTGCTGCCTTGCTGAACTCTTGTCTGGCTGTGAAAGTGCTCTCCAAGGGCTTGGATAGAGCTTGCCTCCTGTTCCTTGAAGTCTCAGGACCAAAAAGACTTCCCTCTTTTACTTGGACGCTCCGTGCGACGAAAATTTCGACGCACAGCTTGTTTCGCGGCGAGAAAAACGCCGCACTCCGACGCTGATCGACGCGACGCTCTCGGGACGATCGAAGATCCGACGCACGGCCTCGCAAGGACAACGCCGCCCGACCGCTAGAGGAGAAATCGACGCGACGCCTGCCGTGAGATCGTAATTTCAACGCGCAGCCCCGCAGATCGAAGTCTAGAGGAGAAATCGACGCGACGCCTGCCGTGAGATCGTAACTTCGACGCGCAGCCCCGCAGACCGACGCGCAGCCGGAGAACAAGCAGGAAAATCCACGCACAGACCCGGGACATCTGGTAATCCCCGCGATCCACAGAAAGAGACTGTCCGCGCGCCGGAAACCGACGCCGACTTCCCCGCGTGGAAAATAACGACGCAAGTCCGTGTGTGCTGGGGAGAAATCGACGCACACACACCTTTTTCCACGCACCTCTTTGCTTGTGGCCCTCTGAGGAGATTTTTCCACTCCCAACCAGGTACTTGTGCTTGAATGAGACTTTGTTTATATTCTAAAGACTTAAGACACTTTATATCACCTCCCTGTGATATTTCTACAATTTTCTATTGCAACTTTATTTCTTTTTGACCTACAATTATCCTGATAAATATTATATATTTTTCTAAACACTGTGTGGTGTATTTTTGTGGTGTTATATGGTGGTATTGTATGATTTATTGCACAAATACTTTACACATTGCCTTCTGAGTTAAGTCTGACTGCTCGTGCCAAGCTACCAGAGGGTGGGCACAGGATAATCTTGGATAGTGTGTGACTTACCCTGACTAGAGTGAGGGCTTTTGCTTGGACAGAGGGTAACCTGACTGCCAACCAAAAACCCCATTTCTAACAGACTCTTTGCAACTTTTTAAAAGTGATATATTTGTTTGTGTATGTTGGATTTTTGTTGTTTTGGTCTTGTTAAACTCAGATAAATATTAGCTATTTTTCTAAACTGGAGTTCAGTGCTTTTGTGGTGTTTTCACTTCGTTACTGTGTGTGTGTGTGTGTGTGTGTAGGAAAGTACCATCTTGCCTGGCATGTTACCCCCATTTTTCACTGTATATATGTTGTTTTAGTTGTATGTGTCACTGGGACCCTGGTAACCCAGGGCCCCAGTGCTCATAAGTGTGCCTGAATGTGTTACCTGTGTAGTGACTAACTGTCTCACTGAGGCTCTGCTAATCAGAACCTCAGTGGTTATGCTCTCTCATTTCTTTCCAAATTGTCACTAACAGGCTAGTGACCATGGCTTACTGGAACACCCTTATAATTCCCTAGTATATGGTACTGAGGTACCCAGGGTATTGGGGTTCCAGGAGATCCCTATGGGCTGCAGCATTTATTTTGCCACCCATAGGGAGCTCTGACAATTCTTACACAGGCCTGCCACTGCAGCCTGAGTGAAATAACGTCCACGTTATTTCACAGCCATTTTACACTGCACTTAAGTAACTTATAAGTCACCTATATTTCTAACCTTTACCTGGTAAAGGTTAGGTGCAAAGTTACTTAGTGTGAGGGCACCCTGGCACTAGCCAAGGTGCCCCCACATTGTTCAGAGCCAATTCCCTGAACTTTGTGAGTGCGGGGACACCATTACACGCGTGCACTAGATATAGGTCACTACCTATATGTAGCTTCACAATGGTAACTCCGAATATGGCCATCTAACATGTGTATGATCATGGAATTGCCCCCTCTATGCCATCCTGGCATAGTTGGCACAATCCCATGATCCCAGTGGTCTGTAGCACAGACCCTGGTACTGCCAAACTGCCCTTCCTGGGGTTTCACTGCAGCTGCTGCTGCTGCCAACCCCTCAGACAGGCATCTGCCCTCCTGGGGTCCAGCCAGGCCTGGCCCAGGATGGCAGAACAAAGAACTTCCTCTGAGAGAGGGTGTGACACCCTCTCCCTTTGGAAAATGGTGTGAAGGCAGGGGAGGAGTAGCCTCCCCCAGCCTCTGGAAATGCTTTGTTGGGCACAGATGTGCCCAATTCTGCATAAGCCAGTCTACACCGGTTCAGGGGACCCCTTAGCCCTGCTCTGGCGCGAAACTGGACAAAGGAAAGGGGAGTGACCACTCCCCTGACCTGCACCTCCCCTGGGAGGTGTCCAGACCTCCTCCAGTGTGCTCCAGACCTCAGCCATCTTGGAAACCGAGGTGCTGCTGGCACACTGGACTGCTCTGAGTGGCCAGTGCCACCAGGTGACGTCAGAGACTCCTTGTGATAGGCTCCTTCAGGTGTTGCTAGCCTATCCTCTCTCCTAGGTAGCCAAACCCTCTTTTCTGGCTATTTAGGGTCTCTGTCTCTGGGGAAACTTTAGATAACGAATGCAAGAGCTCATCCGAGTTCCTCTGCATCTCTCTCTTCACCTTCTGCCAAGGAATCGACTGCTGACCGCGCTGGAAGCCTGCAAACCTGCAACATAGTAGCAAAGACGACTACTGCAACTCTGTAACGCTGATCCTGCCGCCTTCTCGACTGTTTTCCTGCTTGTGCATGCTGTGGGGGTAGTCTGCCTCCTCTCTGCACCAGAAGCTCCGAAGAAATCTCCCGTGGGTCAACGGAATCTTCCCCCTGCAACCGCAGGCACCAAAAAGCTGCATTACCGGTCCCTTGGGTCTCCTCTCAGCACGACGAGCGAGGTCCCTCGAATCCAGCGACTCTGTCCAACTGACCCCCACAGTCCAGTGACTCTTCAGTCCAAGTTTGGTGGAGGTAAGTCCTTGCCTCACATCGCTGGGCTGCATTGCTGGGAACCACGACTTTTGCAGCTACTCCGGCCCCTGTGCACTTCCGGCAGAAATCCTTTGTGCACAGCCAAGCCTGGATCCACGGCATTCTAACCTGCATTGCACGACTTTCTAAGTTGGTCTCCGGCGACGTGGGACTCCTTTGTGCGACTTCGGGTGAGCACTGTTTCACACATCCTAGTAGTGCCTGTTTCTGGCACTTCTCCGGGTGCTACCTGCTGCTGAGAGGGCTCCTTGTCTTGCTCGACGTCCCCTCTCTCTCCTGGTCCAATTTGCGACCTCCTGGTCCTTCCAGGGCCACAGCAGCGTCCAAAAATGCTAACTGCACAATTTGCAGCTAGCAAGGCTTGTTGGCGTTCTTTCGGCGGAAAAACACTTCTGCACGACTCTCCACGGCAAGAGGGATCCGTCCACCAAAGGGGAAGTCTCCAGCCCTTTTCGTTCCTGCAGAAACCTCAGCTTCTTCTGACCAGTAGAAGCTTCTTTGCATCCACAGCTGGCATTTCCTGGGCATATGCCCATCTCCGACTTGCTTGTGACTTTTGGACTTGGTCCCCTTGTTCCACAGGGACACTAGATTGGAAATCCACAGTTGTTGCATTGTTGGTTTGTGTCTTTCCTGCATTATTCCTCTAATACGACTTCTTTGTCCTTAGGGGAACTTTAGTGCACTTTGCACTCACTTTTCAGGGTCTTGGGGAGGGTTATTTTTCTAACTCTCACTATTTTCTAATAGTCCCAGCGACCCTCTACAAGGTCACATAGGTTTGGGGTCCATTCGTGGTTCGCATTCCACTTTTGGAGTATATGGTTTGTGTTGCCCCTATCCCTATGTTTCCCCATTGCATCCTATTGTAACTATACATTGTTTGCACTGTTTTCTAAGACTATACTGCATATTTTTGCTATTGTGCATATATATCTTGTGTATATTTCCTATCCTCTCACTGAGGGTACACTCTAAGATACTTTGGCATATTGTCATAAAAATAAAGTACCTTTATTTTTAGTATACTTGTGTATTGTGTTTTCTTATGATATTGTGCATATGACACTAAGTGGTACTGTAGTAGCTTCACACGTCTCCTAGTTCAGCCTAAGCTGCTCTGCTAAGCTACCATTATCTATCAGCCTAAGCTGCTGGACACCCTATACACTAATAAGGGATAACTGGGCCTGGTGCAAGGTGCAAGTACCCCTTGGTACTCACTACAAGCCAGTCCAGCCTCCTACATTGGTTGTGCAGCGGTGGGATAAGTGCTTTGAGACTACTTACCACTCTTGTCATTGTACTTTTCATAAGAGAAAAATATACAAAACAAGGTCAGTGTATATACACATAGCCAAAAAGTTTTGCATTTCCTCTTTTCACTCTTTTCTAAGTGCTGAAAAGTACTTCTAAACTTTCAAAAAGTTCTTAAAAGTTTAAAAAGTTTTTTTTTTCTGTCTTTCTAAAAAGTTCTGAAAACTTTTTTCTCTTTTGCTATCACTTTAACTCTCTCTAAAAATGTCTGGCACAGGCCAAAATGTTGATCTGTCCAAACTTGCATATGATCACCTTAGCTGGAAAGGAGCAAGGAGTCTCTGCATAGAGAGAGGTTTGAGTGTAGGGAAGAATCCTTCTTTGGAATTATTGCTTAACATGCTTAGAGAACAAGATAAGGCCATAGGGGCCACATCTGTTGAAAAAGTAGCAAATGGTTCCCAATCTGATCCAGGGACTCCCGCAGGAAAAGATTCAGGAAAGAAACTTCCTAGCCTGCCCATTACTAGACAGTCTAGCATAGTTGGTCATGATGGAGAGCCTCACCATACAAATAGTGTTGTCTCACATCATAGCAAAAGCATTTATTCTCACCATACTGGTAGTGATGTTTCTGTTAGCCAAGCTGTTAGGGTGGCTTCTGTAAGGGACAGGTCTCCTTCTGTTCATTCTTCTGTGTCTAAGAATGTCCCTCCCACCAACCCTGATGACAGAATGTTAGAGAGGGAACTCAATAAGTTGAGAGTGGAACAAACCAGACTGAAGTTTAAAAAGCAACAGCTGGATTTGGATAGACAGTCTTTTGAACTAGAGAAAGAAAGACAGAAGTTGGGTTTAGATACCCATGGTGGCAGCAGCAGTATTCCCCATAGTCATCCTGCAAAAGAGCATGATTCCAGGAATCTGCATAAGATAGTTCCCCCTTATAAGGAGGGGGATGACATTAACAAGTGGTTTGCTGCACTTGAGAGGGCCTGTGTTGTACAGGATGTCCCTCAAAGGCAGTGGGCTGCTATCCTATGGCTATCATTTAGTGGAAAAGGTAGGGATAGGCTCCTTACTGTGAAAGAAAATGATGCTAATAATTTCCAAGTTCTTAAGAATGCACTCCTGGATGGTTATGGCTTAACCACTGAACAGTACAGGATAAAGTTCAGAGAGACCAAAAAGGAGTCTTCACAAGACTGGGTTGATTTCATTGACCATTCAGTGAAGGCCTTGGAGGGGTGGTTACATGGCAGTAAAGTTACTGATTATGACAGCCTGTATAACTTGATCCTGAGAGAGCATATTCTTAATAATTGTGTGTCTGATTTGTTGCACCAGTACTTGGTGGACTCTGATCTGACCTCTCCCCAAGAATTGGGAAAGAAGGAAGACAAATGGGTCAGAACAAGGGTGAACAGAAAAGTTCATACAGGGGGTGACAAAGATGGCAACAAAAAGAAGGATGGTAAGTCTTCTGACAAGGGTGGGGACAAATCTAAAAATGAGTCTTCATCAGGCCCACAAAAACACTCTGGTGGGGGTGGTGGGCCCAAATCCTCTTTTAATCAGAACAAGGAAAAGAAACCATGGTGCTATTTATGTAAAATAAAAGGCCATTGGACAACAGATCCCAGTTGTCCAAAGAAAAGCACCAATGCTCCTACCACTACAACCCCTACTGCTACCCCTAGTGTCCCTACTAATAGCAGTGGTGGTGGGAGCAAACCTACTAATAGCCAATCCAAGGGAGTAGCTGGGCTCACTATTGGTAACTTAGTTGGGGTTGGCCTTGTTAGGGAGGCCACAGAGGCTGTGTTAGTCTCTGAGGGGGCTATTGATTTAGCCACCTTAGTTGCTTGTCCCCTTAATATGGATAAGTACAAGCAGCTACCCCTAATAAATGGTGTTGAGGTTCAGGCCTACAGGGACACTGGTGCCAGTGTGACTATGGTCATAGAGAAACTGGTCCACCCTGAACAACACCTACTTGGTCACCAGTACCAAGTAACCGATGCTCACAACAACACACTTAGCCACCCCATGGCTGTTGTTAATCTCAACTGGGGGGGGGGTTACTGGTCCAAAGAAAGTTGTGGTAGCTTCAGATTTACCTGTAGACTGTCTATTAGGGAATGATTTGGAGACATCAGCTTGGTCAGATGTGGAGTTGGAGGCCCATGCAGCAATGCTGGGCATCCCAGGGCATATTTTTGCTTTGACAAGGGCTCAGGCCAAAAAGCAAAAAGGACAGGGAAGCTTGGATCCTGGAACAATGGACCAAGTGCTCCCTAAAGCTAGGGCTAGTAGAAGCATACCACTTCCTACTATCCCTCCCTCTACAGTGGATTCAACTTCTGAGGAAGAAGAATTCCCTCCCTGTGCAGAAACTACACCAGAGGAGCTGGAAGCAGACACTGCTGAGCTTTTGGGTGAAGGGGGGCCTGCCAGAGAGGAGCTGAGTGTGGCACAGCAAACCTGTCCCACATTAGAGGGTCTCAGACAGCAAGCTGTCAAACAGGCTAATGGGGATGTCAGTGACTCTCACAGAGTTTACTGGGAGGACAACCTCTTGTACACTGAGCATAGGGATCCTAAACCTGGAGCTGCCAGGAGATTAGTGATTCCTCAGGAGTACAGAAAGTTCCTCCTAACACTGGCACATGACATTCCCTTAGCTGGGCATCTAGGACAAATGAAAACTTGGGACAGGCTTGTTCCCCTGTTTCATTGGCCTAGAATGTCTGAGGACACAAAGGAATTTTGTAAGTCCTGTGAAACCTGTCAAGCCAGTGGCAAGACAGGTGGCACCCCAAAGGCACCCCTTATCCCACTGCCTCTGGTTGGGGTTCCCTTTGAAAGGGTAGGGGTTGACATAGTTGGCCCCCTTGACCCTCCTACTGCTTCAGGCAATAGGTTTATCTTGGTGGTAGTGGACCATGCCACAAGATATCCTGAAGCTATTCCTTTAAGGACCACTACAGCACCTGCAGTGGCAAAGGCCCTCCTGGGAATATTTTCCAGGGTGGGCTTCCCAAAGGAAGTGGTATCAGACAGGGGAAGCAATTTCATGTCTGCATACTTAAAGGCCATGTGGAAGGAGTGTGGTGTAACGTACAAGTTCACAACACCCTATCATCCACAAACAAATGGACTGGTGGAGAGATTTAATAAAACTCTCAAAGGCATGATTATGGGTCTCCCTGAAAAACTCCGCAGGAGATGGGATATCCTTCTACCATGCCTCCTTTTTGCCTACAGGGAGGTACCCCAGAAAGGAGTGGGCTTCAGCCCCTTTGAACTTCTTTTTGGACACCCTGTTAGGGGTCCACTCACACTTGTAAAGGAGGGTTGGGAACAACCTTTAAAAGCTCCTAAGCAGGACATTGTGGATTATGTACTTGGCCTCAGATCAAGAATGGCTGAGTACATGAAAAAGGCCAGTAAAAACTTCAGGACAGCCAAGAGCTCCAGAAGCAATGGCATGATCAGAAGGCTGTTTTGGTTCAGTACCAACCAGGGCAGAAAGTGTGGGTCTTGGAGCCTGTGGCCCCAAGAGCACTCCAAGATAAATGGAGTGGACCCCACACAATTGTTGAAAACAAGGGAGAAGTCACCTATTTAGTTGACTTAGGCACTGCCAGGAGTCCCCTTAGGGTGCTCCATGTCAACCGCCTGAAACCCTACTATGACAGGGCTGATCTCACCCTGCTCATGGCAACTGATGAGGGACAGGAAGAAGACAGTGATCCTTTACCTGATCTCTTCTCTTCCACAGAACAAGATGCTCTTGTGGAAGGTGTAGTTTTGGCTGATTGTCTTACTGCTGAGCAGAAAGACAATTGCATAAATCTCCTAGATCAATTCTCTGAACTCTTCTCTACTGTGCCAGGTACCACTTCTTGGTGTGAGCACACTATAGATACTGGAGACAGTTTACCTGTCAAAAGTAAGATCTATAGGCAGCCTGACCATGTCAGGGACTGCATAAAGCAAGAGGTCCAGAAAATGTTAGAACTAGGAGTGGTTGAGCACTCTGACAGTCCATGGGCTTCTCCTGTGGTACTGGTACCAAAACCCCATTCCAAAGATGGAAAGAAGGAAATGCGGTTTTGTGTAGACTATAGAGGTCTCAACTTGGTAACCAAAACTGATGCTCACCCTATACCCAGGGCAGATGAGCTCATAGATACACTGGCATCTGCCAAGTATCTAAGCACTTTTGACTTGACTGCAGGGTATTGGCAGATCAAATTGTCAGAAGATGCTAAACCTAAGACTGCATTTTCTACCATTGGAGGACATTACCAGTTTACTGTAATGCCTTTTGGTTTGAAAAATGCACCTGCCACTTTTCAGAGGTTGGTGAACACAGTCCTGCCAGGGCTGGAAGCTTTCAGTGCAGCATATTTGGACGATATAGCTGTCTTTAGCTCCAGCTGGGATGATCACCTGGTCCACCTATGGAAAGTTTTGGAGGCCCTGCAAAAGGCAGGCCTCACTATCAAGGCTTCAAAGTGCCAGATAGGGCAGGGTAAGGTGGTTTATCTGGGACACCTTGTTGGTGGGGAACAGATTGCACCACTACAGGGGAAAATCCAAACAATTATTGATTGGGTTCCCCCTACTACACAGACTCAGGTGAGAGCCTTCCTAGGCCTCACTGGGTATTAAAGGAGGTTCATTAAGAACTATGGCTCCATTGCAGCCCCTCTTAATGACCTCACTTCCAAAAAGATGCCTAAAAAGGTATTATGGACAGCAAACTGTCAGAAAGCTTTTGATGAGCTGAAGCAGGCCATGTGCTCTGCACCTGTCCTGAAAAGCCCTTGTTACTCTAAAAAATTATATGTCCAAACTGATGCATCTGAATTAGGAGTAGGGGCAGTCCTGTCACAACTTAATTCTGAGGGCCAGGATCAACCTGTTGCTTTTATTAGTAGGAGGTTGACCCCCTAGAGAAAAGCATTGGTCTGCCATTGAGAGGGAGGCCTTTGCTGTGGTCTGGGCTCTGAAGAAGTTGAGGCCATACCTGTTTGGCACTCACTTCATTGTTCAGACAGACCACAAACCTCTACTTTGGCTAAAACAAATGAAAGGTGAAAATCCTAAATTGTTGAGGTGGTCCATATCCCTACAGGAATGGACTATACAGTGGAACATAGACCTGGGAGTAGCCACTCCAATGCAGATGGACTCTCCAGATATTTCCACTTAGACAATGAAGACTCATCAGGTCATGGCTAGTCTTATTGTCCTTCGTTTGGGGGGGGGGGGGGGGTTGTGTAGGAAAGTACCATCTTGCCTGGCATGTTACCCCCATTTTTCACTGTATATATGTTGTTTTAGTTGTATGTGTCACTGGGACCCTGGTAACCCAGGGCCCCAGTGCTCATAAGTGTGCCTGAATGTGTTACCTGTGTAGTGACTAACTGTCTCACTGAGGCTCTGCTAATCAGAACCTCAGTGGTTATGCTCTCTCATTTCTTTCCAAATTGTCACTAACAGGCTAGTGACCATTTTACCAATTTACATTGGCTTACTGGAACACCCTTATAATTCCCTAGTATATGGTACTGAGGTACCCAGGGTATTGGGGTTCCAGGAGATCCCTATGGGCTGCAGCATTTCTTTTGCCACCCATAGGGAGCTCTGACAATTCTTACACAGGCCTGCCACTGCAGCCTGAGTGAAATAACGTCCACGTTATTTCACAGCCATTTTACACTGCACTTAAGTAACTTATAAGTCACCTATATTTCTAACCTTTACCTGGTAAAGGTTAGGTGCAAAGTTACTTAGTGTGAGGGCACCCTGGCACTAGCCAAGGTGCCCCCACATTGTTCAGAGCCAATTCCCTGAACTTTGTGAGTGCGGGGACACCATTACACGTGTGCACTACATATAGGTCACTACCTATATGTAGCTTCACAATGGTAACTCCGAATATGGCCATGTAACATGTCTATGATCATGGAATTGCCCCCTCTATGCCATCCTGGAATAGTTGGCACAATCCCATGATCCCAGTGGTCTGTAGCACAGACCCTGGTACTGCCAAACTGCCCTTCCTGGGGTTTCACTGCAGCTGCTGCTGCTGCCAACCCCTCAGACAGGCATCTGCCCTCCTGGGGTCCAGCCAGGCCTGGCCCAGGATGGCAGAACAAAGAACTTCCTCTGAGAGAGGGTGTGACACCCTCTCCCTTTGGAAAATGGTGTGAAGGCAGGGGAGGAGTAGCCTCCCCCAGCCTCTGGAAATGCTTTGTTGGGCACAGATGTTCCCAATTCTGCATAAGCCAGTCTACACCGGTTCAGGGGACCCCTTAGCCCTGCTCTGGCGTGAAACTGGACAAAGGAAAGGGGAGTGACCACTCCCCTGACCTGCACCTCACCTGGGAGGTGTCCAGAGCTCCTCCAGTGTGCTCCAGACCTCTGCCATCTTGGAAACAGAGGTGCTGCTGGCACACTGGACTGCTCTGAGTGGCCAGTGCCACCAGGTGACGTCAGAGACTCCTTGTGATAGGCTCCTTCAGGTGTTGCTAGCCTATCCTCTCTCCTAGGTAGCCAAACCCTCTTTTCTGGCTATTTAGGGTCTCTGTCTCTGGGGAAACTTTAGATAACGAATGCAAGAGCTCATCCGAGTTCCTCTGCATCTCTCTCTTCACCTTCTGCCAAGGAATCGACTGCTGACCGCGCTGGAAGCCTGCAAACCTGCAACATAGTAGCAAAGACGACTACTGCAACTCTGTAACGCTGATCCTGCCGCCTTCTCGACTGTTTTCCTGCTTGTGCATGCTGTGGGGGTAGTCTGCCTCCTCTCTGCACCAGAAGCTCCGAAGAAATCTCCCGTGGGTCGACGGAATCTTCCCCCTGCAACCGCAGGCACCAAAAAGCTGCATTACCGGTCCCTTGGGTCTCCTCTTACCACGACGAGCGAGGTCCCTCGAATCCAGCGACTCTGTCCAAGTGACCCCCACAGTCCAGTGACTCTTCAGTCCAAGTTTGGTGGAGGTAAGTCCTTGCCTCACATCGCTGGGCTGCATTGCTGGGAACTGCAACTTTTGCAGCTACTCCGGCCCCTGTGCACTTCCGGCGGAAATCCTTTGTGCACAGCCAAGCCTGGATCCACGGCACTCTAACCTGCATTGCACGACTTTCTAAGTTGGTCTCCGGCGACGTGGGACTCCTTTGTGCGACTTCGGGTGAGCACCATTTCACGCATCCTCGTAGTGCCTGTTTCTGGCACTTCTCCGGGTGCTACCTGCTGCTGAGAGGACTCTTTGTCTTGCTCGACGTCCCCTCTCTCTCCTGGTCCAATTTGCGACCTCCTGGTCCCTCCAGGGCCACAGCAGCATCCAAAAACGCTAACCACTTGATTTGCAGCTAGCAAGGCTTGTTGGCATTCTTTCGGCGGGAAAACACTTCTGCACGACTCTCCACGGCGAGAGGAATCCGTCCACCAAAGGGGACATCTCCAGCCCTTTACGTTCCTGCAGAAACCTCAGCTTCTTCTGACCAGTAGAAGCTTCTTTGCATCCACAGCTGGCATTTCCTGGGCATATGCCCATCTCCGACTTGCTTGTGACTTTTGGACTTGGTCCCCTTGTTCCACAGGTACCCTAGATTGGAAATCCACAGTTGTTGCATTGTTGGTTTGTGTCTTTCCTGCATTATTCCTCTAATACGACTTCTTTGTCCTTAGGGGAACTTTAGTGCACTTTGCACTCACTTTTCAGGGTCTTGGGGAGGGTTATTTTTCTAACTCTCACTATTTTCTAATAGTCCCAGGGACCCTCTACAAGGTCACATAGGTTTGGGGTCCATTCGTGGTTCGCATTCCACTTTTGGAGTATATGGTTTGTGTTGCCCCTATCCCTATGTTTCCCCATTGCATCCTATTGTAACTATACATTGTTTGCACTGTTTTCTAAGACTATACTGCATATTTTTGCTATTGTGCATATATATCTTGTGTATATTTCCTATCCTCTCACTGAGGGTACACTCTAAGATACTTTGGCATATTGTCATAAAAATAAATGTACCTTTATTCTTAGTATACTTGTGTATTGTGTTTTCTTATGATATTGTGCATATGACACTAAGTGGTACTGTAGTAGCTTCACACATCTCCTAGTTCAGCCTAAGCTGCTCTGCTAAGCTACCATTATCTATCAGCCTAAGCTGCTAGACACCCTATACACTAATAAGGGATAACTGGGCCTGGTGCAAGGTGCAAGTACCCCTTGGTACTCACTACAAGCCAGTCCAGCCTCCTACAGTGTGTATATACAAAAGCTTTACAAATTGAATCTGAGATAAAAGTGACTGCTCGTGCCAAGTTACCAAGCGGGTGAGCAGGGATTACTTTAGCTGTGTGACTCCCTTACCCTCACTAGAGTGAGGGTCCCTGCTTGGACAGGGTGAAAACCACTGCCAACTAGAGACCCCATTTCTAACAGCATCCATTGTTTAAAGAATGCTTCTTTGGTATACAATAAACATAGACCACAAAAACAACTGAAATAGAATGAGTTTTCCTTTGGGTTTCAGATCTATTCCTGTCAGTATAAATGCACGCATTCTCTTCATCTGTAAAGTTGTGCAAGCCATGGAAAGAATTGGAACATGGAATATGCTAAGTAAACTGTGGAAAAGCATAGTTATTTTTGTTTTATTTTCGATTTATTAGGAAAAAACAACTTTTTCTGATGTGTATGTGCTGGTAATCTAGCAAACATTATCTAAAGCGAACCATAGAGAATACAAAGCCAGTAAAATGTCTGCATATCAAGCGGAAGCAGCTGCCGGAGCGATATAGAGCACATTTCGGACAATGAGCCCCAAACAGTCCCTGGGAGTAGGAATATTAGATTCCCCGAGTTCTGCTGACATCAGAGTCGAGATAAAGCATATGACTCGAAGGGGAACAGCTTGCCGTTTGAAAGGTTGCCAAATAAGATAAGTGAGAGTCAGAGTGGCAAATGCACGTCGGTCGTCCATCTTAACAACTTCTGACGTGATTCAGTCATGCAGCTTTAGCGTAGTGTCAGCCTGAACATAACCGGCCTGGAACAAGTGTACAAAAAAGATCCCGACGCTTTATTTATTTCCTAAGAGCTGGGCCAACAGCTGCTCCCATCTGGGAACTGCATTCAAGTACCGTACAGCTGGAGTTCCATAAACAGCAAGAAGTCTGAAGACACTGGCTCCATCCGCATACTTCAGAGGACTTTGCTCTCAGAAGGCTGCAGGCCTCATTTCCACTTCTGTTTAGTCAATCTGTTGTTTACACTGTCCCAGATAAACCGCGCCACAAAATGAAACAAACAAACTCTTAATTGGCCATCAAGTATTTTTC
This sequence comes from Pleurodeles waltl, assembly GCF_031143425.1. Taxonomy (NCBI): domain Eukaryota; kingdom Metazoa; phylum Chordata; class Amphibia; order Caudata; family Salamandridae; genus Pleurodeles; species Pleurodeles waltl. The sequence continues at coordinate 829,032,592 of NC_090437.1, read as the reverse complement.
TAGCTATGTACAACATTAGCAAGTGCACAGTAACAGATCTTGCAGCCCGAGGCAGAGCTTGGTTTACATGAGGCACTGGTGAAGCTGTTGAGCAAGACAGTTGTAGCAGCAAGGTTTGATTTATCAGATCCTGAGCTAGGTTTCCATAAATATAACCAATCAAGTGTCAATAAATCATCCCTGGGTTCATGTTTGTACAATGTTTGTTGAAACTCTGGCTCCCATAAATATTAAGAGACACCTTTCTGGGTTGAAGCATGAGAACCATAAATGGCAGCGCTTACTAGCAGAGATGAAATATAGACATGAACAAAAAATATAACTTATTTTTATCAACATCGTTCTTTTAACACGTCATGATCCCACCATAATGACTGTTCAACAGTGCTTCTTCAGATGTGTGCATAGTCATTGGCCAGATGTGTCAAACACGAAAAACAGAAAAACATTAAGGTTGGAACAAGAATTAGCAAAACCATCAGGTCTGACCTTGGTTAGCAGCTTTTTTTGCATTGCCAATGCTTGTTGTTCTCTTTTTTCTAAACCTTTGTTGTTGACTAAAAGGCTGAAAAGTAAAAATATTGTTTTATTCTCTTGAAGTTCACATTATCATCCTGGCACTGTAGAGAACTACTTTGTGTGTGGATGAGCTCCTTGTGAGGAATAAGGCTGCCACTCACAGTGAAGTTAGCCAGTGGCTGGAGTTGACTGTCCCACTTCCCAATGCTTATATGCTGTACTTAGTGGAAGAAAAAGGTGAATGATACAACAGTCCGATGACTGAGATGGCTGGTTAAAAGCTCCTACAAGTGAATACAATATATACATATAATGAATGGGATTCTGTAATCCCTCTATAAATGCATGTCTCTAATTTATTTATTATCTGCGACTAGTCACACACTCAGTCAACGATTAGAAAGAAAAGACATCAGAACTTGACTATTACGATTTATTAACGTTGAGTTCTGATGTCACAATGCCTGCTGCCAGAGCCAGCAACTGAGGTGAAAGGCAGTTCAGTCCACGGAGCATGAATCAAGCAGCTGTTTAAAGCAATGAAAAAGGAACATTTCTTTTCCGTTCTTCTGCTCTACAATGACAACAGAAGAGAATATGTTTATTTTTGCACTCCTTAGATAGAGAAGAGCCAGAATCTTTATGCATGCTTCTACGCATTCCAAGTTACTGCAGCTTTTTCTTTAAAAAACTCACTTGTGTTGAACTGTTTCAAATATTTGTTCGCAACAAATGTCTAACAGGTTTTTGAACTGTTCAATTTTGCATTAGATGATTTATTTTTATTCTTCATGTTTGCAAACATGGTCACTCTTTCATATGAAAGAGCTATGCACCAAGGTTTTAAATGGTTGACCAGAAAGGTGATAGTGTGACCATGTATTACATGGGATAAAGTACCCAATGGCATACATGATCCGGAAACAGCAGTTCATCTCGTAGTTCCATAACGTTATAAAGTAACTTGGGCTCTGGCCTCGTTCCTCTATATGGTTATGGAACTCTGCAATGACCTGCATTATCCTTATAATATATGGCACGGGGAAATGTATCCCTTATATCATTTTAATAAAATCAAAAGTTCTTTGCTAGCCTCAGAACTAACACGCATTATTAAAACCAGTAGTCCTGGGCTTGACTTTATATTATCATTCTTTTGTGCTAACAATTGCACATTTCTTAAAATGGCAACATATACAATTTATGACAATCAAAAAGCAGTCAAAGGCACAGCACCTTTTTCAGGGAAGTGCACTGCTTCTCATCTCTGGGTAGCAAGCATGATGGAGTAAAATGCTGTCACTCACAGGACAATGCAGCCAATCAAGGAAGTAGCCTGGTCCATTACATTCTGGCAGAAGCAAACTATGAATGCCACTTGAAGAGACCAATGGCTGAAAAAAGCTGACTGAAAACATCTTTAAGGAAGTGCATATCTATATATTTGTATGATATTATTTTTACATGAGACTCCTGTGGCAACTGAAGGTAAGTTTAGATCTAAACAAATAAAAAAGCGTTGGCCAAGCAATTAGTCTGGGGTTGTCTTCAGGCCTTTTGTCTTTGTCACTACTCGTTTTGTTTTTGCATAACTTTATCGTTGGGGAAGCTGCCAGCCCTTGTCAATGTTAAAACAAAAACAAAATGTGTTTTGTCTTCAAATGCACACACTGTCTGACCCTGAAGGGAACTGCTTTGTGCATTGATGTATTACTATGAAAGGGCAGAATGCTGTCACTAGCAGCGAAGTTAGCCAATGAGTCAAATAGGGAGGAGCCAAATGCTGTAGTGGACGGATGAAAAAATTTGAAAGAAACAATAATCGATCAGTGAATGAACAGGGCTGGCTGAGAGCTCAGATAAGTATATTATACACATAATTGTATTAAAATAAACATGTCTTGGCTAACGCAGACCTAAAAATACAGATAATATTGGACACCAGAACTACTTCCAAGATCATAAATGGATGAATATTATTTCTCTGCATAGTACGTTACTACATATCTAAAAACTTGTATAGTACCATGTGGGTACACCTGAAACTACACCAAACAGGTCACCTGAAATTTCCGTAGGGACTGATGCTGAAAGAGATTTATAAAATGATAAAGGTCATTAAATCATTACATCAACCTGAGCATTTTGCTTGCAGCAAACGAAGCCACATGTAAAATTGCGGTGTTTGATAACAAAATCAAGTGGAAATCAACACCTCTGTTTCTGCCTTGATTTTTGACAGGAAAACATTGAAAATTTCTGTAGGGGCTTGGAGGAAATTAGGCAGGATGGGGGCAGTTTCTTTCTACTGGATGCACTTAGGCCCATATTTAAACTTTTTTCACGCAAAACTGAGCTACCGCAGTTTTGCGTGAAAAAGTTTACTGCTGGCTAGTGCCATTCCAGAGCACCAGCCGGGCGCCATATTTAAGGAATGGCACAAGCCGGTAGTTAGGGTGGGCTAACATCAAGGAAAATTACGTTAGCCGGGTGGGGGTGGCGGTATGGGAGAAGGGGGTTTTGCAATGAAAAATTACGCTGGGCTTGTTAGATAAAAAAAGATGACTCTAATCAGCCTAGCATCATTTCTCAATGCAAAACCGACCATACCACATGACTTCTGTCTTAGAAAAGACAGGAGTCATGCCCACCACCCCAATGGCCAGCACAGTGGACAAGGGTCCCCTGGGCATGGCCATTGCACCCAATGTCATGTAGGGGGGCCCATTTCAGGGCCCCCAATGGCACTTTTAGAAATTAAACCAAATACGTACCTCTATTTACCTCTACTTACCTGGGATGGGGTCCCCCATCCTCCGCTGTCCCTCTGCTGTGGGTGGGAGTGTCCCTGGGGCCTGGAAAGTTCCACCATGGAAATAGGCCCACAGGTCCCCTAATGCCTGCACTGACCCAGGGATTAAATAATGGTGCTAAGCAAGCTTAGTGCCATTATTTAGGCCCACCTCGCTCCTGTGCACCATTTTTGAATGGGAGGATAAAGAAGGCACTAGGGCCTGAGAGTAATTTTTTGTCCGGAAACGCCTACCTCTCATTGACGCAAGGTACTTTCCATCTAGCAAAAAATGACTTTAACTCCAATATTTTGACGTTAGACTAGTCTAGCATCAAAATATAAATATGGAGTTAGGTTTGTGCTGAATTAGCATTAAAAAATAACGCTAAATCAGTGCAAACAGAGTATAAATCTGGACCATGGTGTTGCATTGTGGAAACCAGAGAAATATCTTAAAATGTTGCTTTTTGTGTGGGAAAACTGTAATGCACGATAAACAGGTCGTAAAGTCCTAGGCCTCTTAATGAGAATTTGTAGCAAAGTTCTCAAGCTGGTTCTTTTCATAATTCAGGTGGCCTTGTTTTTTCGTAAAGATCTTCATAAAATAAATCGCAAGAATAGAGCCACTATTTAGATGTTCGATGTAAGAAAATGAAAGTGCAGTTTTAGCTTTAAAAACAAACAAACAATTGTTCTGGTCTTGCCCTACAAGAAAGAGAGCCGTACAGCCTGTTCCATTCTATGCATGAAATGCTTGCATTTATAAATGATTAATGTATGTGTATAGCACCCGTGCTGTTGAAGCAGAGTTATGACAACTGAAAGATGTCAGCTTGGATTAATCATCACCTTTCCACTGTTTATACACGGGAGTCTTATTAGACTTGTGCAACACTTTACAAGATCAACATGCACTGCACTCTGTGTCAGGAAGTAGGGTCATCCAAAAGGCATACCATCTTCGGCTGCTCCGGCTTTTTATTGGAAAAAGAAACTGTCCAAAGATCCAGGAGAGCCAGCGCCAGGGGAGGAAGGGCTAGCTAGGAGGAAGCTGTTAGTACTCACCCAACATCAGTTTTACGAGGTTCATAAATCGCTAGTAAAGTTAGAAAAGTAATCTAGTCAGTTCTTCAATTTTAAATATCCCCCTGCTTCTCCAGAATTTTCTTTACATGTTATTTTTTTCACTCAGAACCTTCCCTTTTCTATTTATTACTTATTGATGTGATCTGTTTGTTGCCAGTGGTATGTCTGCGTCCATAATGTGGTCCTTCCACTGGTATTCGGATTCTGGTAGTGTGAGTGCTCTAGTATGGCGTTTACCAAAACAGAGATAATGAGCGTCCTGCAGGGAGGAGCAGAATGAACTGCCAAAGCATGCAGAGAGCTCCTGTCATCCACCGTGTAACTGTGCCTGGTCAAAGGATGTGCACAGTCAAGACTATATACTCGTGCGCTTGGTGGAGAGTATGATCAGTGCCTAGTTAGTAAAAATAAATAATAATAAAGTTCCAGGCCCCAATATAGCTCTTAAAAGGCCAGGGCCCAATGTATTTCTTAGGAGGGCAGTGGACCTTGCGCCACCTACGTTCCCTGCGAGTGCAACAAACTATCACTATCAATGCCAGCTACTAACCATCACACTCCCCGAAAGACCATTTGACCTCTACCAGGTGACACAAAGCTATAATAATGGTTTGTGCACGCTGGCATTACCTTTCAATTTTGATCACAGATTGAATAGTTAAACACTCCGCACATTTAAAAATAAACTGTAGGCTCCTTCGTGTGGAGGACAGTCACTAATATGCTGGTGTTAAGGAATTTAGGGTCACATGTACGTAGCCTTTTGCACGTCGCAAACGGCGATTCGGGCTGTTTGCGATGTGCAAAATGCACTTTGACATGTACCAAACCATTTTTGCCATTCGGTAAACTATTTACCGAATCGCAAAAAGGGATTGTGAGTCGCAATTAGGAAGGGGTGTTCCCTTCCTAAATGCGACTCGTAGTCCCATGTATGATTATTTTGTGACCATGAATGCGGTCGCAAAACAATCGCAGTTAACACCAGTGTCACACTGGTGCTAACCATTCGCAAATGGGAAGGGGTCCCCAGGGGACCCCTTCCACTCTGTGAATGTCAGTAAAATCTTTTTTTCGGAGCAGGTAGTGGTCCTAATGACCACTGCCTGCCCTGAAAAAATGAAACGAAAAAGTTTCATTTTTTGTTTTTGAAATGCATCTCGTTTTTCTTAAGGAAAACGGGCTACATTTAAAAAAATAATGCTTTATTTAAAAGCAGTCACAGACATGGTGGTCTGCTGTCTCCAGCAGGCCACCATCCCTGTGAGGGGGGCCATTCCCAAAGGGGTCGCAAATTGCGACCTACCTCATGAATAGTCATGAGGTTGGGCATTTGCGACCCCCGTGCGAGTCGCAAATAGTATCATTGACACTATGCAACATATGGTTTTGCGACTCACAAATTGGGAGACACTCTGACTCGCAATTTGCGAGTCGCACAACTAAAGCTTGATACATGTAGCCCTTAGTGCTGGTCCAGAGCACCTGCAAACACTGGCAGACATTAACCACTAGATGTAACTATTGTGAGTGAGAAGCGTGCAAAACCTAGCTGTAGATCAGACAGTGCATTGTGTGCCCATTGTCAAAGCCTGTGCACAGCTAGCTTCAGGGACGAGGCCTTCTGCAGCTGGATTTGGCAGGACATGAATAGCTTACCACCTGGGGAGGGCATGCTCCCAGAGGTTGCTGGACACTTACAAAGGCTATTTAAGCAGGTGTAACTTGTTTGGCGAGATGGGTTACAGGCTGCTGTCATGAGTATCTAGGTTGGTGAGCATTTTTGGTAAGAATGTTAGCATCCCTTTATCATAACCTTACAGTGATCAGCATGTCTTAGAAACATATATTGTGCTTTGGGACTGTAACCGTTATTGCAGATTCTCACTGGCTTGATTTCATCTGGTTTGTATTCTTTTAGTGAAGAGTTAAACTATTTTGCCATATGTTTCTTTCTTTTCATGGGGGAAGTCCCAAATTGTATAAATCCATTTATGTCATGAAAGATTTTCAGAATTATTGTCCAAAGCTGTAACCACAGTGCAGGGCCTTAATACATTCCCCTGCAATCCCTGTGGCACAGAGGGGTGCCAGCCACTGAGGGGCACCCAAATCATTTAGGGGGCCCTCATTCAGGACAACGCCAATGAATATATGTGAGCTATGGGAGAGTAAGAGGGCCCTTTTCACATTCAATGGAGGGAGCAACATTTTGCATTACACTACTGCTGCAGTGTGAAGATGAATTAGTTAATTAATCCCTACTTAGCTTCATCTTGTTGTGGTTTATTTAAGTGCACAGTTACCAGGGTTAAACTCACAGTTACTTAAGTGCAAGGGGGGCCTCATTTCAACAGGGGGTCCCAAACCTTTCAAGGGGGACTCATTCAGACCAAGGCCAATACATTTCGGTGAGATACAGGAGATTCAAGGGGGCCCTCATCACATTCGGCAGGGTGGTCCCCATCCTTTTGTGTTACGCCACTGTGAATCAGTCAATTTTGTAGAGGTGAAATGAGAAGAATGGCAAAAAGCATTCTTATGAGTTTTTTAGAGAGCTGGGACTTATGAGCAATGAAGAAAAATGGATCAAAAATCAGTATGAATTCTCAATTTCACATACATTAGGCACAAAATTGCTCCCAAGCTGCCTTCACTTAGAATTCTAAAACTAATAATATAGGAATGTCCTTTTGTTAGCCCTACTTTTCTTTCATGTTTTGAATTTTAACATCATATCTGCAATGGAGTCAATGTTGAATGCAAACATTGCTACTCAGATCTTTCTGTGAGCGCAGCACTGAATTCTGTGTATGACCTGCAGGTCAACAATTAGCTTCCTGTTAGTTATTTTCTATTGAGATTAATTTGCGGCTATATTTATGCCTGCATCTTCAGAGGGGGTGGAAGCACTTTCTTTTCAATTAGAACTCGCTAAGACTCAATCTTTCTATGACCTCTTGGTGTATCGCCCCTCTGGACCCAGAGAAGCCTTTTCCCAGGATATTTAGTTTACTCCTGGAATGGTCTATCCAGAAAGGAGATTTTTCATTTTTAGGTGATTTTAACTATCATCTTGAAAATCAGCCAGACTTAGATACTGAGATATAATGGACAATTTAGCTTGTTTTGGACTCGCTCAGACTGTTACTGACCTGACACATCAGGCTTGGCACAAGCTTGATGGGTTATTTTCGAATGACCCTTTCATTGGTAATATTTACACTCTATCGCTGACCTGGTCAGACCACCGAGCAGTGCTATGGGAGATTATACCCTAATGGAATAGATCGTCTGCACAAACCACTAATAGTATACAAATCACCCATGCATGGAATACAGTGCAGGACTCAGATTTGAATTCCCTCTTAGTTGGATCTCACCCCAAAACCTTGCATAATGTAGACCACATGGTTAGACTCTGCACTCTGTATGCTTGCTCCTGCTAAAACTAAAATGCAAAAGAAGTCCAAAATCTTGACTCTCCAAAGCAAAAAACAAAAAAGCCCAAAATCTCTCTACTGTCAACTATGGTTTAATGAGGCACTTAGAAGAGCAAAGCAAGTATGTTGCAGATAAGAACGGAAGTTGCGGTTAGCTTATGATGCAAGGGGGAAGAAAAATACAAACAAAACATTGAGGAGTACAAAAAGCTTGTCTTGGCCGCTAAGTCGGCTTTCTATACTGAACAAATTAAATCAGTCAGTAGCTCTAACAATAAAACATTTTCAAATAGTACATACATTTACATCGACAACCACGAGTACTACAGTGGTCACTAGTCAGTATTTTTGCGATTCTTTTGTCAGCTTCTTTCAGGAGATTTGAGAGCTGATTTTTCAAAGAGTTTTCAAAACTTTGTGTCAACCAAAACAAGACCAAGGTACCACCTGAGGAAAAAGTGGGGAAGCATTTTCATATCAAGTGCAACCCATATCTACCAATGGCTTTACATCTGAACCCTATTATCTGCCTTGTGGGCTTCCCCAGGGGTCATCATTGAGCCCAATGAAGTTCAACATCTATGTCCCTCCTCTAGCTACTCTGATCAAATCATTGAGACTGTCATTAGCATCTTATGCTGATGATACTCAAACTGTGGTGTTGGTAGCCAAAAATAGTGTTAAAACGGGTGACTCATTTCGGAAATTGCATGAGTGAGGTTAGCAAACGGATGGACAGCAACTGTCTTCACCTGAATTAATCTAAGACAGACATTATCCTCTTTGGTACCATCACATCTTTTGAGTCTCCTGGTTGGTGGCCCAATCAACTAGGCACTCCTCCTATACCAGTTGACAAGGTTAGAAACATTGGAGTTATGATGGATAAAAAACTTAATTTAAAAACCCAAGTAAACAAGGTTACATCATCTTCCTTTTCTTTTTTGCTGTTCGAACTGCTAACGCATCCCGTCTTAGGTAATTTACTTGGTCAGGGACTCGTTTTAGGCCAATGAACCTTTTGACCCTGATAGGAGACACCTCAAGACGAGATCTCCGTCCAACATGTCAATCAACAGATCGATAGTCTCATCAATATTCACAACAGCAAATTCATCAAATGAGTTAATCACATCAATATGAATTTGAACCACAACATGACCTTTCAGCCATGAATAACCACACAAATCTAGGAAGATTTTATGATATTTATTCCCTATTGGTTACACTCTACTAGCAAGTTTATTAATCTCAACACCAAGAAACACATCAACAATATTATAATGTGGAAACTCGAATAAGATTTGAGCAAAGCAAAGATTATAAACTTAAGAACAAAACACGGCGTCAACATGTATCTATTTAGCAGAGTATCATTAGTTCACTATTTGACAAAGCAAAGATCCAGTCACTTGTCTGTTTGCACCCAATGGTCGGTGAACTCCTTAACTAACCTCAAATTAGCATCAGCATGTTGGGCTTCCTGCAAAACAACTTAGTCAACACAAATTTGGAAAACATCTAACTATGGTCTCTGTCAAAAGAGCAGTTGGTACCTAGACTGGAAAGGCAAACAGTCAATTACAATTTCATCATCATATAGTTACCCTCCGTAATGGGTCAACATGCAGAGTCAGCCTTCGTCTTCAGGACAGTAGTCGATTCGCCATCAGCCAGGATAGAACGTCAAAGTCTCAGAAACTCGCGCAGAAAGTTCTTCCCTCTTAAAGAGGAAAATAGATATCGGGCAACAAGGTGAAATGGGTTTGAAGAATCAAAGCAGCAAGAGCGAGACAGGAATATCAGTGTAACAGCAGAGGTGTCCCTAATGGCTCATTCCTCCTTGTGTCACGACGTTAAATTGAATTTGCCAGACAAGTCCCTAATTTCCCATTGGTCGGTATTTGGTGCACCACTTATCTCTATCCAATGGCTAAGTAGTCACCTTACTAGAATTTTCACCTAAGACAGTTCTCATACAGTTCATTGGATCCTGTGATTTACGTCTTCATCGGGTGAGATGGCAGGTGAGGAAAAGTTACACGCACAACTTTAGTCAGCAGCTCAATTGTCTTTACCAGTTCAGGCGACCTTGTACCTGTTACAAATTACACTGTTGCATTCAACAAGAATGTCTCCTTGAGCAAGTCGGGTCTCATGAGAAAGAATCTACTATGCTTACACACATCTCTAGCTTCTGGAAAAGTACAGCTTTATGTCCTTCAGGAAGATAGCACATTGCACGTTAGAAAAACACACTTAATATGAGACCAGGCAGCTAGGCCCAGACTCTTTCTAACTAAAGCCTAATGACTTATTCAGTAAAACCTTAACATATAACTCATAATGCTAAAACAGAATCATACATTAGTACATTAATAATTCATTATTAGTTTCATCAATCATCATATACATTGATGGCCACTCCCCGTGGGCACATTTCAAGCACGTACATTAGAAACATATTAATGCGTACTCTATGCAGCTTCATTACACATTACCTTGCAAGCAGTTCATGTTAATTCCTGATTATAAAAGCAATCCCTCCTCTGATGACTCTTGTCATCACACAAATCCGTTCTTTATCAACCTTTTCACTTCTTTATCTCCTTCATCTCGATTTCTTCCTTTTGTTTTGCCTTTTCATATTTTGCTCTGAACAGTTTCTCCCTTTTCTTTTCTTCCCTCCTCTCCTTGTGTTTTGCCAAATTTCCCTTAATCCTGTTGCTAATTTTGCATGATAACCACATTCCAAATAAACAAGCCAGAATAATCACTATTCCCTGTATTAATTTTCCCAATATCCCATGCCAAAGACTACTAAACCAACTTCCCACACTAGCAAGTCCCTTTCCAACCTTTTCCCAAACTCCTGGTTCTTTCAGTTCCTTCAAATCTGCACTATCTCTTGTTAGGTTAGTAAGCATACTTCTAATTTCATTACTATTGTCAGGTATGTAGGCACAGCAGTGACGCTCATTAAGCATCTTACAGACTCTGCCACTTTTCGCTAAAAGAATGTCTAAAGCAAGCCTGTTTTGAAGAGTCATAGCCCTCTCCGCAGCAAGTTCAGTATCCATCAGGAGTATAGCCCCTGTGAAATTTGTCAGCATGTTATCCACAATAGTAGACAACTTTCAAATCTTTATAGAATTTAAGACAACTCCCACTGAAGGTATTATCGCTCCACATATGTCTCCCACTACACCAGCAGCAGTTTCTCTCTTTTGTCTAGCACAAAGTAATTCTGTCACTTTTGGAAATGTCCTTAAGTCTTCTAGTTGGTAAATCTTTGGGAAACTATTCCCAAGTAACATGTCTCATACCATTCCTTTGGGAAACGGTTATAAGCACTAAGTCCACAAATATAATAAACCCCTGGGATCGCTTGATCTATTCCATTTAGCATGAAAGTCCATTTATTCTGAAACAAAAAAACATGCTTACATTCACTTGTTCCCAAAAACACATTATCATAATATGACTTTGGCAGTGTTATACAAAGCCTACCTACATGTTTTGCATCTAAAGCTAGCTTCCCTTGTTCCCTAATTCCATTGTTGCTATTGCTAAGAAAGGATCGTTGCTGCAAACCCTTTTCTAATTTCGCTTTTAAAACCCTCCTTCTATCTTCAGTGTGATCTAGAAAGCTCTTCTCTAGGGGTGTAAGCAACCATGTCAAATTATTGCAGTGTGCATATGATGTACTAATTGCTACTCTAGGTTCAAAGAACCCCTTAATCAGCTTTATGGCATAATATTTAGCTACACTATTCAGATCTTCTTTGATAGGCACGTAAGAGAATACAAGATCGTAGTTTGAGTAAAAATATTGCACTTCTTCTTGGTTATAAAAACGCGTTAGTAGCAGACTACAACTAATCCCATAGGTTAGTGGCAACCTGTGATATGTAACTCCCTCTTGGACTGAAAGAGGAATTTGTGTACACACATAACAAGCTTTCTCATCCATAGTGTCAACATACTCACTCAGCAAGCGATAGAAAACATTAGTAGACAGCTCCCCTTTTGTATTAGTTTTGTCATGCAGATACTTTGTATCTTGCTCAAACTTCTCCCAAGGTGTTAGTGTAGCAGTCTCAGAACCTGAAGCATTGTTAGCTTCATTTTCGTCCACAAAACGCATCTCCACAAACAAGGCTATAATGAATATCACACACACAACACCCAAAGCAACACCCAAATATTTACAATGCCTATTCCCCTCAATGTCATCTCCCGAGCTAGGCATGATCTGTAAAGAATCAGAAGTGAAGCACTACAAACATAAGCAGCAAATCAACTGAAGATTGTTAAAGCTTTTTTTTTGTTTTAGCAAGGCTAAGCAAAGTTTCTCTTTAGCAGGTATTTACAGCTCTCCCATTCAACCTCCAGGGTCCTTTGTCAATCCAGTTAGCAGCTTGTCACAATCGGATTTCAAAAGTCAATTCAGGTTATTAGTGACACATCTGGTAATTTATAAATCTCTTTTTCAAGTTTCTTTAATTCAATTTCAGCTTAATACAGTCTCCTTATCTCGTGGCTGAACTCAGGTACCATAGTACTGACCTGGGACTTCTCAATCAAAGCAAAATGCTAGGAACTCTTGATGCCATTCAGCTGACGTTGCATACGCCCATTCGGGACCTGCGTATCTTCTGTTTGCTATTCTTTTTCTTTTCAATTTGCGGTTACCTTGCAATTCTCCTTCACTCAGGTCCTCTTTTCTTGTTGTATCTATCTCCTCCTCAATTGTCTCATCAATGACCACTTTTCCTTTTGTTATTTGCGACTCTGGCCACTTATCTCCTTTAAGTGTCCCTTTATCGTTCGGCCTTTCTGGTTGCTTTTCAACACCCTCCTCTTGTGCTATCGTGTTTTCTCTTGCTGGACCTGCAAGTGGCTCAGGAGAAGTCTGAACAATCTGACTTCCTTCGGCCTCAACTCCTTCACCTTCTGGGTCTGTCAGGGGTTCAACTTCAAACCTGTATCCGTCTGCTTCTGGGAGAACGTCTCTCTGGGTCGGTTCTCCTGGTACCTCAGTTGAGCTAGGCCCACTGTCACTTGTTTACTGTTTGAGTGACCATACGGTCCTCAACTGGCTCTTCTCCAGTCTCAGTTTCCCTTTGATTACTCTCAGGCCCTGAGACTTCCTTTTCTGTAATGGTTATTTTCAATAGCTCAATTTCCTCATCAGTTGGACACGCCACCTTCTTTGTGTGACTGGCATGGATCCAGTTTGGAATTCCCGCACACTTCACAGCAGTGGTAGTCGTTAGTATCACCTGATACGGACCCTTCCATCGTGGCTCCAAACATGATTTTCTCACAGGTTTCTAGACAACAACCCAGTCACCAGCTTTCAGGTTGTGACCTGGATCATTTATCGGTGGCAGTGTGGTTGCTTCCACCTGGTGAGAGAAAGAGTGGACCACATCAGCCAGACCCTTGCAGTAGTCCAAAGTCCAACACCATATCATCTGTGATATTCACAAGAGCATTTGCAGGCACTGCGGGTAATCGCATAGCTCGGCCCATGAGAATTTCATGAGGAGACAGTCCTGTTTCCTTGTTGGGTGTATTTCTCATTGACATTAGCACTAAGGGCAATGCATCCGGCCAATTCCAATTTGTAGCTGCACACGTTTTTGCCATTCTAGAATTCAGGATACCATTAATTTGTTCCACTAGTGCTGATGCTTCTGGGCGGTAACTGCAAAGCAACTTCTGTTCAATGTTCAGTGCGGCTCACAAGAGCTTAACCACCTCATTGTTGAAGTGACTTCCTCTATCTGATTCTAAAGAGATAGGAAACCCGAAACATGGTATCAATTCCCTAAGCAGCAACTTCGCTACTGTGAGGCTGTCATTCCTACCCTTAGGGTAGGCTTCAATCCAGTGACTAAAGTTGCACACAATCACCAGCACGTATCTCAGACCTCCACACACAGGCATCTCAATAAAATCCATTTGCACCCTGCTAAATGGACCTCCAGCTCTCCCAATGTGGCTCAAATTCACTACTGTCCCTTTCCCCGCATTTATCTGCTGACAGATGATGCATCCGTGACAGATCATTTCTGCGGCTTGTCTCAATTTTGGATTGAACCAATCAATTTTGAACAACCTGATCATGGCGTCTCTCCCAATATGTGCTTGACCATGGTAAAACCTTGCAAACTGAGACAAAAGACTGTTTGGCAAAACCATTTTCCCCTAGTCTGAAACCCACAAATCATCTGGTCTTTGTACACACTGCATATTGAGCCAAGAGCATTTCTCTTCTCTGCTGGCACGTCCCTGCAACAATTTTAATTCTTCCATCATGTCAACCACCCTCAGTGCGTAACCTGTGCATGTCTCATTTTCTGTTTCAGGTAACAATTCCACTGATCCTTGAACGATATACAGTTCAATGCGCAAAACCTTGCGACATGATCTGCATATCTATTTCCCATTGACACAAAATCTTGCGATTTCACCTGAGCATTGCATTTCACCACGGCAATTTCAAGAGGTAACTGAATCGCGTGCAACAATTCCTTAATTCTTTCACCATTTTTCACTGGAGAACCAGAAGAGGTCATGAAACCCCTCTGGGACCATAGCTGGCCAAAATCATGGACAATTCCAAATCCGTATCTGTTATCGGCATAGATAGTCACTTTCAATTTGTCAGCGGCATGGCATGCCCTAGTAAGAGCAATCAATTCAGCCACTTGAGCAGAGTAAACTCTTTCAAGCCAAGATTCTTCTCGGATACCAGTGATTGTACACACAGCATATCCGTCTCTGAGTACTCCTACTGAGTCTCTCAGACATGAGCCATCAACAAAGATAATGTAATAATTTTCTTCCAATTGGGTGTCTTTGATATCGGGTCTCGGTTTAGTGCACAGTTCTGTTACCTCAAGACAATCATGTTCTACCTCCTCAGCATCATCAACATCTGTATTCTCATTAGGAAGCAAAGTTGCCGGGTTCAATACAGTACATCGCTTTAGTGACACGTGTGGTGACCCCAATATAATTGTCTTATACTTGGTCAGTCTAGCATTTGTCATGTGCTGGGACTTAGTTCAGGTCAACAGAATTTCAACTGAATGTGGGACCATTACTGTTAAGGGATGTCCCATCACTATGCCTTCACACTGAGTGAGGCTTTGACCAACTGCTGCAACTGCACGCAGACAACCCGGGCAGGTTGCTGTGACTGGGTCCAATGGAGCTGAAAAATGTGCTTCTGGTCGGTTTGCACCTCCATGGACCTGTGTCAGGAAGGACAAAGAACAAGCATCACGTTCATGACAAAACAGGACAAAAGGCTTTGTGTAATCAGGCATACCTAAAGCTGGAGCCCTGCACATGCATTCCCACAGCTCAATGAATGCCCTTATCTCTTTCTCTGACATAGTTAGGGTATCTGGGCCATCCTTAACTTCCTTAGCCATCAGTCTTACCAAGGGCTTGGAGATAATGGAGAAATTCGGGATCCACTGATGACAGTAGCCCACCATTCCCAGAAAAATCCTAACGTCTCTCCTAGATGTCGGGGGATTCATCTGCAGTATGGCAGTTACTCTCTCCTTGGATATTTTCCTTGACCCCTTCTCAATCAAATGGCCTAGATATTGTACCTCTTTCTGACAGTACTGCAACTTCTTCTGGGACACCTTATGCCCATTCTTTCCCAAGTGGTTCAATAGGGCAATAGTATTGTACTTGCAGTCATCTCTTGTTTTAGAAGCAATCAACAAATCTTCAATGTACTGCAACAGGGTCGATTGGAAAGGCAGTTCCAATGACTCCAAATCTTTCTTCAGAATTTGGTTGAAAATAGATGGTGACTCCGAAAACCCCTGAGGAATTCGACACCAACTGTAAACCTTGTCCAGGAATTTGAAACTGAAGAGATATTGGCTTTCCTCATGAAGAGGCACTGAAAGAATGCTTGGGACAAGTCAACGACTCAGAACCATTCTGCGTAGCATGGAACTTGGAACATAATCACAGCTGGATTCGACACTATTGGGCAACACTTCACCACTATGTCATTAATCTTTCTTAAGTCTTGAACAATTTGAACTTTCCCACAGGGCTTCCTCAGACCCATTATAGGTGAATTACATGGACTGCTCATCACTTCCTTCAAAACTCCCTGCTTCACAAAGTCTGCAATTATCTGCATCACCTGTATGAGAACATCTTGTGCCATGTGGTACTGCGGTACCTGGGGAAACACCGCATTTGGCTTCACGTCTACTTTGACTGGTTCCACTCCTTTTATCAGTCCCACTTCCTTTCCTGTCAAGTCCCACACCTTCTCTGTGACCGTCCACTGCAGATCTGCGGGCACATCAGTCATTGTGAACATCGGGAAAAAGCTTATCAAAGGGTACTCTTCATCTGTGGTCTCCGTCTCAGGCTCTGAGATCTGACCATCATCCCCCTCGTCATCACTGTTTGTCTGCACCTCTATTCCTTCATTCGAGCAGGTGATAGAGCACCTCGTCTTACACAGTAAGTCTCTTCCCAGTAGGGAACAGGACTTGAATCACAGACTACAAACCTATGCAATCCCTGAAAGGTACGAATCTTGACTTGAACCAGATCTGTAATCAGGTTGGTCAGGAGCTGATTTGCCACTCCCACTACCTTTATTGTGCATCCTGAAAGGGGCAATTTCGGAACCTCTGCACTTCTGACTGTAGAGCTTGTAGCTCCTGTGTCAACCACAAATGAGACCTTGTAACCCATCACCTTCCCTTGCACATAGGGTCCCCTCTGATCTACTTCTAGGGATGCTGCAAGCCTGCACTCCTCACTATCTGAACTGTCATCCGACCATTCATCGTTTATTCCATTTTCACCACGCAATGGGAACTGTTGTACTGTGTTATTTTGACCCATTCCTTGACTTGTGAACTGCTGAGGAAGCATCACCTGTTGCTGTCCCATTGGCACTAAGGGCAACTGCATTTGCTGTCTAGGTACCACTGGAATCTGCTGTTGCACTTGCTGCATCTCCACTGGTTGCATACATGGCATCTGCACCTGTTGCATGGGTTGAAGACCCTGCATTTGAACCATGTTATTCTGGAAATTTGAATTAGGACCCCTCATTTTTGGTCCTTTAACATTTTGAAATGCACTGACATCATTGCTTTGTTGTACAACACCCTCCTGTACCATCATTGGGCACTCCCGCTTCCAATGTCCCACGCCCCACACGCATGGCATGGTAACACCTTCTTCATCCCTTGCACGTCATTTTGTACAACAACAGTATTCAAATCCGGACCATGGTTCACAAAACCTCCTCGACCTCTACCTCTCGTTTGCGTCTGAAACATTCCATTTCCCTGTGGCTGTTGCACCATCTGTTGCACTCCATTTCCCTGCATCCCTGCTTGCGCTGCCTTAATTTGCATCACCATCACTTTCTCCTTCAACTTTCTCTGCTTCAATTCGATCTCATCACTACAGTATTTCACATACTGGAACACCTCATCAATCGGCTTCACTTGCCAGCAAATTAAATGATTCTTAATCATCTGGCTAATTTCTGGTCTCAGCCCTTCTACGAACCTGAACACAAGGTGATTCATGTCTTTCGGCTCTATGATTTCCTTGCCACTGTAATGCTTGAATGCTTTCAACAACCTCTCATAGTAAGCATGTATCGACTCTTTGCCTTCTTGTGCCATTCAATCAATCTTTTGCCAATCAATATTCTGCCGTGACACTTTCTGCTTCAAAAACTCAATTACCTTATAGTAATACTTCATTACTTCCAGAGAGGGTGCTCCGGTAGCCCTATCCCTTGCCAGTTCTGCAGTAGGCCAGTCAACACTTCTCTTGCACTCGAGCCACAAATCAGCAGGAACAATGATCTCAAACAATGTATTCAAGTCTTCCCAAACACACTTTGCAAGCTTCACAAATCTATCTGTCTGCTGGTACCACTCTATCGGCTTTTCCCTCAGCCTGGGGAAGTCATTTGTGAAAGACAGAATGTCTCCCTCATGGGTAGCATTTTTATGGTACCAGTATATGGCGCTGGTTTTGCCTGCTGCGGCTGCTCCAAGCAGTTACTTTTCCTTTTGTCTCTTTTCTTTACCCATCTGCCTTCCCACTTCTCTAAGGCACCCCAAACCTGCGCGCTCTGTAAAATCTTTTTAAGGTGTGCTTTCATCCCAGTAGACCTCATGTGATCAAAATCTTTAGGTTCGAAGTCTTATCTGTAACTCCTCTTTAGATGCTTATTATTGTCTAGGTCTATGCCATATTTCTCTGCTAGATTCGCCAACATTTGGTTCGCCTTGCTCACCTCTTTAGTTATTTTTGGACACAGATATCTAAATTCTGCTTCAGTGTATGACTCTAGCCTATTCACTCCCATGCTCCCTTCAACTAATTCAGCTGCTTCCACACCCAACCTTACAAAATTCAGGTACTCCTCTCTTTCTGGCCGCTCTGCTGTTGCAGGAGTAGTCTGTGGCGAGCTCAGCTTGTCTAACCATTCATTCAGCTGTTGCGCAGTCAAACCTTGCAACTAAATATTTCCAGCCTGCATCATTGTTGGTTGCGACATGTTCGTACTGGGTATCTGTGGAGTTAGTCGTCCCAACCCAACCTGTCTCATTGTCTCTAGAGGAACCCCAATCAGACTGAAATCCAGCAAGGACCTAGATCACTCTGCTATCTGTTCTCCCAGTGTCATCCCTTGGGAACTTCCTGCAAGCCCTCCTCTTAGCACCTCTTGAGTCATTACCCCTTGGTCACACACACTAGGCTCAGCCTGTGCATACAAAGGTACGGGTGGACTGACTGTAATCGGCAAAGACATAGCAGCTGGCGCCTGCCCGTTTTGCAAACCCTGGGGAGCATTAACTCCCACGTCTGATTCCTTACGGGTGCTGTGAATGACTGCAGTCCCGCGACAAAAGTGTAATTCGGAACCATCTGTTGCTGCGGCTGGGGCAGAAGAAGTGGAGTTGGCTCCATCTGTACCAACTTTGATCTTGCATATGCCTGATCTGGCAGCACCATCAAACTCATAGTGGTTTCTAATACCGGGACATCAGGGTAGAGCCTCTGAATTGGTGGTGGCTGCAACTGTGTCTGCATCCCTGACGCTGTGGATCTGCTGACACTATTCTGCACTGGAGCTGGTGTCGCAACTGCCTTTGCCTGAGTTATATTCACAGTTCCCTGATCCTGTGTTGAGTTTACAGGACCTGCACTAGTACTTGGTCTGTTGTCATTCATAGCATAGGGAGGTGGACGATCATGTAACAACTGATTAAGGAACTACTCGTCATCTGAGTCATCTGCGTCTGTCCAAGACTTGTTGTTCTCCTTTCCTTTACTAGAGCCCTTATCTGTTTTACAAGTTGCCTTTCTTCCCTGTGTGTCAGCTTCTTGAGTGATTGCCGGAAACATCCGGACTCCATCTATTATTTCTCTTCTCCACATCCTGGTCTCGCCATCCCACCTAGCCTCCGCTAGCGTCTTTTCTGCTTTTCTCATTCTCCTCTCAAATTTTTGCTGCCTTTGTCGTATGGCCATTAATTCCCAAATTGCTAATGCCTCAAACTATGCTGGCCTTGGAGGCGGCTTTTGCTCAGTTAGCGCCTTCCATAAATTCTCTAGAACCCCTATGTTGAATGTCCCATTCTCTGGAAACGCCAAACACCCATCCTTCTCTGTTAATTTGCACCATTGCTTTAGCCAAAG
The DNA here is from genome assembly GCF_031143425.1 of Pleurodeles waltl. NCBI lineage: Eukaryota > Metazoa > Chordata > Amphibia > Caudata > Salamandridae > Pleurodeles > Pleurodeles waltl. The sequence goes on along the minus strand of NC_090437.1, from coordinate 829,013,011 downwards.
ACATGGCGTGACTCCCTTCTCCTCCATTACGGCATAAGCCGGAGTATCCTCTGGTGGTGTAGGCTCCCCCACACTTGTGGTAATGTACACATCTCCCCTCAAAGCGCTCTTCAGAGCCTTGAAGAACTTCATTTTTGAGTCTCTTATTTCATTTATAACTGAATCAGGAAGTGACTTTAATTCCCAGAACACCCTTTGCCTTCCTTCTCAACCAATTGCCTCTCACGGACGGCTGCCAATCTGTGCGCGACTCTTCTCACTAGCTGACCTATCCCAACGCGGCTCCAATGGCATCACACTCACACACACTACGGCTGACAAAGTATTGCGGCTTGTCTTCCTCTCTCTCTATTCACACAAAACTAATGCAATATTGCGAGCACTTTAACAACAAAACTCAAATTTGCCGGTTTACTACAGGAAGGGTAACACAATCGCTTCAGAACTTTACAGAGATTTCACTTGAAGCCTCGGCCGCTACTCTCCCCTTCTCAGATCCCGCACTCGCAAGCAAAATTTTACCCGCAAATTTCACTCTCGACTTGTCAATGGCTCGTCCTAGTGCACTTTAGAACTTACCAAATCTCCATCAAAGGTTTTCACTCACACATTGTGAATCAAACTCGACTAGGCAATCACGCCATATTGACCTATTAAACCACGCAAATTACAAAATAAACCAAGTGTATAATACACTTATCAATATACTCCGGAGTCCTAGACCGCGCAGGGTCCGTACATCACCAACAACCACGTGGACAATTTATTAGCACAAAGCGCCACACTCACATGAAGTTCGCCGACTTCCCTACTCTCATACTGCAGAGTATGCCCACTCCTACTAAAACATCACCTGGCCTAAAATTCTCTCAGACTTCACAATTCACCTGCGGTACGCGTAAGCTGTGCAAGCGCAAAACCTACTTCACTCATACCATCACTAGAACGCCGAGAACATACCCAACTTATTTCGGCAAGCTCCGGGGTCCCGGGAAAGTCATTTGGGGCTTAGGGGAACATTATCTTTCCAATTTGCATTATCTCAAAAACAATTCTAAAACAATAGACCCTTCGTCTTGGGCCCCAAAACCTGCTAATGCGTCCCATCCTAGGTAATTTACTTGGTCTGGGACTCGTTTTAGGCCAATGAACCTTTTGACCCTGATTGGAGACACCTCAAGACAAGATCTCCGTCCAACATGTCAATCAACAGGTCAATAGTCTCATCAATATTCACAACAGCAAATTAATCAAATTAGTTAATCCCATCAATATGAATTTGAACCACAACATGACCTTTCAGCCATGAATAACCACACAACTCTAGGAGGATTTTATGATATTTATCCCTATTGGTTACACTCTACTAGCAAGTTTATTACTCTCCACACCAAGAAACACATCAACAATGTTATAATGTGGCAACTCGAATAAGATTTGAGCAACGCAAAGATTATAAACATAAGAACAAAACACAATGTCAACATGTATCTATTTAGCAGAGTATCATTAGTTCACTATTTGACAAAGCAAATATCCAGTCACTTGTCTGTTTGCACCCAATGGTCGGTGAACTCCTTAACTAACCTCAAATTAGCATCAGCATGTTGGGTTTCATGCAAAACAACTTAGTCAACACAAATTTGGAAAACATCTAACTATGGACTCTGTCAAAAGAGCAGTTGGTACCTAGAAAGGAAAGGCAAACAGTCAATTACAATTTCATCATCATATAGTTACCCTCCGTAATCGGTCAACATACAGAGTCAGTCTTCGTCTTCAGGACAGTAGTCGATTCGCCGTCAGCCAGGATAGAACAGCAAAGTCTCAGAAACTCGGGCAGAAAGTTCTTCCCTCTTAAAGAGGAAAATAGATATCGGGCAACAAGGTGAAGATGGGTTTGAAGACTCAAAGCAGCAAGGGCGAGAACGGAATATCAGAGTAACAGGAGGGGTGTCCCTCTAATGGCTCAATATTGGCTCATTCCTCCTTGTGACACGATGTTAAATTGAATTTGCCAGACAAGTCCCTAATTTCCCATTGGTCGGTATTTGGTGCACCACTTATCTCTATCCAATGGTTAAGTGGTCACCTTACTAGAATTTTCACCTAAGACAGTTCTCATACAGTTCATTGCCTCCTGTGATTTACGTCTTCATCGGGTGAGATGGCAGGTGAGGAAAAGTTACACGCACAACTGTAGTCAGTAGCTCCATTGTCTTTACCAGTTCAGGCGACCTTGTACCTGTTGCGAATTACACTGTTGCATTCAACAAGAAAGTCTCCTTGAGCAAGTCGGGTCTCATGAGAAAGAATTTACTACGGTTACACACATCTCTAGCTTCTGGAAAAGTACAGCTTTATGTCCTTCAGGAAGACAGCACATTGCACTTTAGAAAAACACTTAATATGAGACCAGGCAGCTAGGTTCAGACTCTTGCTAACTAAGGCCTAATGACTTATTCAGTAAAACCTTAACATATAACTCATAATGCTAAAACAGAATCATACATTAGTACATTAATAATTGATTATTAGTCAATTTCATCAATCAACGGATACATTGATGGCCACTCCCCGTGGGCACATTTCAAGCGCGTACATTAGAAACATATTAATGCGTACTCTATGCAGCTTCATTACACATTACCTTGCAAGCAGTTCATGTTAATTTCTGATTATAAAAGCTACATTCCAACAGTACCATCAAGAAGATATCAAAATTCATACCGTCAGATCTTTTGAAAATGGTGGTGATTGCTCTGATCTTATCTAGACTAGATAACTGCAATGGTTTGTACCTAAATCTTCTAAAGGGCTCCCCTAAAAGGTTGCAAACTATACAAAATGCAGCTGCTGACTTTCTACTGAATATCTTAAGATTTCCCAGAATCATCTGCTATCCACTAAGTGCATTGCTGCCAGTGAAGCAGCGTATTATATTTAAGATCCTCTGTATTGCCTTTAGGGCTCTTCATGGAAATGGTCCTGCATAGTTGAAGGAAAATCTGATTTGGTACTCGCCAAGCAGAACTCTTCATTCCAGTTCTGTCAATACCTAGTGCTGCCTTCCTTGAAAGGCTCCTCCTTGGGAGGCAGGAGCTTTGTTACCTGCACAGCCTTGAATTGGAAGAAATGGTGACGTTAAATCTGCTACTTCTCTATCATCATTTAGGAAGCTACTAAAAACCTTGCTCTTCCGTCAATAGAAGTTTCTGTGCCTCCTGAGCTTGTCATGGTAGTGCCAAGACACCTCTGGGTAATCGCTGCGCTTAATACATTTTTATCATTAATTAATTCATTCATTCAATTGACTCCGCATTCTTCTGTTCAAAGCACATGAAACGAACTCTATTAAATTAGATAAAAAGAACTCTTGTTTACATTGCTGTGAAATACAAATAAATATACGGTGTACAATGCTTTGCCAAAACAGAATTATAATTATTGATATATAATCCCTGAGTATGTGTTTCAAGATGTAATATGATGCTATTAAGAACGTTTGGCATCTAGACTGCCAAAATAGTCATACACATTTAAAATGTTCATATTTTCTAACTTACGAATATAACAATATGACTCAAAAAGGACAAACACAACTGAACATAACGAGATGAGTTCAGACCAAACACCAAATGACTCCAAGAGTTTGTATTGTATAAAATAACTTACTATGATTGGATACAGAATTTTTGGATAATCAAACTGTGCACCTCTGCCTTGAGGATCAATCATGATCTCATGGGTTTAATAATATGAAACTTGTATCCGGTTTTCACTAGATTTGTGCCAATATTTGTTTCCTGCATTATAGGTAACCACAATTACACAATCGTCAATGTAAAATAGTTAACCATAAATACAATACACACACATTTTATGATGTTGCTAATATAATAACTCAAAAATGTTTCTCTACAAGACATTACATAACACAATCTACAACATATGACAAATGAGCACAGAAAGCAACATAACAATCTATCAAGAAATTGACATACCTTTTCAGTATTAAACACCTGTAGCACAGATGTGGGAGAACACCACACGCTCTTTGCCCGAATAATTCAGCCATTTTTTTTTACAGACAGCCTATTATAATAAGTTACCAATGACAACACGAAGCTATAGCTTGATACTATACAGCATAACTGATACAGAAGATGAGAAAATTTGAGGACATACAAATGTTCCTAAGACAGTCCCTGATGTTTTCTCTAGATGCTGATAATTTGGGAAATTCATAAATATGAAGCTGCTTTGGTTATTTTCAGTTCCTTCAGATAATTCCTTTTGCATGTGCAAATTCTGAATATCGACTCCGGAATATCGTCTGACCCTATTATCAAGGTCAGAGTATTGTGAGTACCTAAATATTGAGAAACAAATATCAAAGGTAAGCATATAGTTTTTATTTGTGGAATAATAACAGTTAAACATGTGCTTTACTGTAATACTGTGGTATTTAATGTACTTTTTGCATAATTTTTAATGTTAAGATTATATTGCTATTCTTAATAGGAATAATGATTAGAATTATTTTTTCATGTGATAATTATTTTCTGGGTTCTGTGCTTTAGAGGGGTAGCTTTCAAGTACAAATTGTAATATTTTTGACGCAATAGGGTGTGTAGTATATTTAAATAAATATGTTTAATAAAAAAAATAAAAAATAAAAATATTGAACTTACTCATTTCTGAAACTATAAAAACTATATTAATCA